>NC_057866.1:115708732-116941232 GCF_019393635.1 Dromiciops gliroides
TTCTCTCTTTATCTTTTGTGTAAAAGTTAATAAGCAGGATTCAATTGGAAACATTCCCTTGATTTAACGACCCCCCCCCCAAAAAAAAAGTACTTAATCTCTTTTGCTACCAACCAATAGATTTTCTGGGGTGGGGGGAGAGTGTTTCCCAGTAATCCCCCTAAGGCATCAGATCTAGAACTGGGAAGGGGAGGGGGGAGTTCCCCATACACTGAAACCTAGGTTGTTGTTTTGTTTTTCATGGGGAATCTGGTTGTGCACCATGCTAGAGCAAACTGTCCAGGCTTTTGTGTTTGTTGCTATTTAGCCGGGAATTTCTCTGGATGGCATGTGCACGTGCATTTCAAGGTTTCCCCATACAATTAGTGTCACTCCCATTATACTTGTATTTTTCTGGCTTGGTTTTCTCTTCTCTGCATGTTTCATCTTCCTCCATAGAGCATTCATTAGTTTCAGCATCACCTAGTCTAATTGACAGGTTCCATTGTTGTCTTCCCAAAACTTTTGTACTTCTGGTCTTTATCTTCCAAAAGGGGAGGAACATGTTCATTCTCTAGGTTTCTTGGACTGGTCACATCCAGGACAGTGAGCCTGTCTGAAAAGAGGAGGGTTGACACAGAACAGAAGAACTTAGGGGCAATTTATAAAGCCATAATGGAGCTAAGCTGGGTACTAACCTGGCAGGATGGTCCACAGAAGTAAAAAGTTAAAAAAGAAAATTGGTTTCACCTTTGAGGAGGAAAAAGGTGAAAGGAAATAGAAAATAGAGTAAATGACATGGGGAGGGAGTAGGATGGAGGGAAATTCAGTTAGCAATAGTACCTGATATGATAAGCAGCATGCTCTCAGAAAAACCTAGTAAGACTTAACATGAGCTGATGCAAAGTGAGATGTACTGTATACAAAGTAACAGCAATATTATAAAATGATCAGCTGTAAATGACTTGGCTATTCTCAGCAATTCAATGATCCAAGACAACTCTGAAGGTCTTATTAAAAAAAATGTGATCCATCTCCAGAGAAAGGACCAATGGTGTCTGAAAACAGATTGAAGCATTTTTTTAGTTTCTTTTTCTTAAGTTTTTTTTGGTCCATTTTCTTTTACAACCTGACTATATGTGGAAATGTTTTGCATGACTACACATGTATAACTTATATTGAATTGATTATGTTCTTGGGGGAGGGGAGGAAGAGAATTAGAACACAAAGTTTTAAAAATGGATGTTAAAACTGTTTTTACATGTAATTGGGGGGAAAATAAAATTCCAAATAAATGAGGAAATGTTTAAAAATTGGTTTCTCAATAATAACAATAGCATTTATACAGTGCTTTCATGTTTGCAAGGTACTTTAGAAATATTTTCTCATTTGGTCCTCACAACAATCCTGGAAAGATGGTGCTATTATTATGCCATTTTTCAGATGAAGAAACTGAGGCAGAGTTTAAGTGACTTGTCCAGATTCACGTAGTAAATTTCTGAGACCAGATTTGACCTCAAGTTTTCCTGAATCTAGACTTAGAACTCTCTCTATCCACTGGGTTACCAAGTGTACTCTTGACCTATGTCTTTTGAAGAGGAAAGGAGAAAAACTTATGCCCGAAAGGAAATACAGGAGACAAAGATGGGGAAAGCAGTGTCATTTTCAGAATTTCTGTACTTGATGCAAGTTTCAAGAACTAATGTAAATCTGACAGAAGAAAAAGGGGAGCTGTATATATTCATAGCACCATTGTCAAATCTTCTTGGGAGTAGAGGAAAAAGCAGTAGCATCAGTGGAGATGAAGAATCCTTTAAGTCCAATGCTGTCGATGTTGAAGTCAGGAGGTATAGATATGTTCTGGAAATTCTTTTTGCTCTATGTGATCATCAACCCAGGCTTCCCATCCCTGATTCTTGTGAAATCATTGTGAGTTCTGCCCAGTGTGGGGTCACTCCCCACATGCCTGGTGCCTCACGTACATCCCAATGAAAGGGGGTAGTGTGTGGGAGCTCTCCCAAAGTGAGGCAGGAGATGTTAACACTCCAGCAGTCCAGCTAGAAATTTCAAGAGACTTCCTGGAGAAGTTAGGGTGCACCAAGATCCAACAGAGTGAAAAGAGGGGAATGGGGAATTGAGAGAGGTCCCCAAATATCAAGAGAACAGGTAGAATCAGAAATGGAACTTAGGTCCAGTTAATATAGCAAAAGAGGGGCAGCTAGTTGGAGCAGTGGATAGAGCCCCGGCTCTGGATTCAGGAGGACCTGAGTTCAAATCCAGCCTCAGACATTTGACACTTATCAGCTGGGTGACCTGAGCCAAGTCACTTAACCCTCATTGCCCCATATATATGTGTGTGTGTATGTATACATACATATACGTATACATATATGCATACATGTATAGGTATATATACATACATATATACAAAGAAATGTTTCTAGTTGAACAGAACAAATGAATGAGGGACATTTTGAAATGAAGACAAGAATCAAAACTCTGGAGAAGTCTATAAAAGTCCACAAAACTAAGTCCATGGGAGACAAAGTGAAAATTACAAGGTTTATTCTGGGTCTATGGCCTCTCACATTTTTTTTTTTAATGGATTACCAGATGGTGTCAGCCATGCCTAACCCTTAATTTTAAAGAAGCTGCACTGCATGAATCTGGATTCTTGACAGTATTCTAAAATCCACGGCAGTTGTCTCACAGGCTAACTTTGAAACAACAATAGGACAATTGATTTTATTAACAAAACATTTTTCTTCAGAGAGGAATAGCTTTCACAAATAAGGTTAGATGACATGAACTATTGTGTTCGATTTTATCCATTTGAGTGGAATCTGATCAACGCTTTAATTTAGATTTACTCCTTATTCCATATTTCCACATAGATGGAAATTCCATCTATTTATATTCCTGAATTCTGTATTTTGTATATGAATATAAGAATAAACAATATCTTCCCTCTTACTTGGAAGGGATACAACCCCGTATACAGATACTTGAACACAAAGTAGTTCCAAGAGGGAACTAACATTTGCAGCTGGAGGAATCATGAAAGCTTCCTATAAGCTTTCCAGGTGTACTTGGAATGCCTAAGCAAACTATGGCATAAGAATGGCATGGGGGCGGGGCAGCTAGGAGTTGAGTACTGGCCCTGGAGTCAGGAGGACCTGAGTTCAAATCTGGCCTCAGACACTTGACACTTACTAGCTGTGTGACCCTAGGCAAGTCACTTAACCCCACTTGCCTGACATACCACACACACACACACACACACACACACACACACACACAAGAATGGTATGAGATACTATTGGACCACGGGAAATTATGAAAGAGATGGAGTCACAGAAATGTGGCAAGACTTATAATGGAATGATGAAGAGTGAAGTGAGCAGGGCCAGCAGAACAAATTATACAATAACAACTTTGAGACAACTTTGAAAGACTTGAAAACTATGTGCAGTGAAATGATCAACAATTCCAAAGGGTCAATGCTACAAGGTTGTATAGTGGACAGAGCGCGGTCTGATACTTAGTAGCTATGTGGTCCCGGGAAAGTCACTTCACCTCTGTCTGCCTCAGTTTTCTCATCTATACCAGGCCCTCAGTAAAATGTTTGTTGAAGTGAAATGAATCTAGGTATAAATTATAGACAGAGTTGGAGGGAAACATTACAAAGTTTGAATGAGCTTTTTTTTTTTTTACCTTTTAATATCTAGATTATAGCCATTGATTGATAAACATGAACAATACTAAGGAATCTAAAAAGCCTTTTTATGAAACAAAGTGCAAATAGTTACTAAGCAAAAAAAAGAATCTAGGTTATAGATTTTGTGTAGGAAAGGACTTTATAGGTAATTGAGTCAACCACCTTCATCTAATAGATCAACCAATCAACACATATTAATGCTTACTATTTGTCAGAAACAGATGAAAAAACGAAGGCCCAATTGAGCTGAAGGTCACAAAGTGGTAAGTGACATGGGGGCAGCTAGGTGGCCCAGTGGATAAAGCACCAGCCTCAGATTCAGGAGGACCTGAGTTCAAATTTGGCCTCAGATACTTGACACTTACCAGCCGTGTGACCCTGGGCAAGTCACTTAACCCTCATTGCCCTGCAAAATAATAATAAAATAATAATAATAATAATAATAATAATAATAAACAAAGTAGTAAGTGACAGTGCTGGGATTCAAAATGAGGTCTTTTGCCTCCAAATCCATTGTTCTTTAGTTTCATTTTCAAAAGGAGATATACCAAGACCAAGTCCACTCCTGACTACCAGTTCCATTCTTCCACTGAGGCTCAGGGAGATGTAGCATGCCAATGTACTTGCTCTCTTCCTAGAAGAAATGGGTCAAAGAAATGCCTATTTATTTCCTCATTAACTTGATACTCCCCCCAGCATACTCCTCTGCGCCTACCCATCTAAATGCCTTTGGCCTTTTCTAGACATCAAACATGAAGATGATAAAATTCTCCCACTTCAAACTCCTCCAGAACTTCCTATATTCATTAGTTTCTTTGCTGATTATGTGGGACCTGAAGGATTGAAGCCAGAACCCCTATATCCTGGCTTATTGAAGGATAAATGGAACATGGCAATGTGGAAGAGAGAGGACAGCATTTAAGGAAAAAAATAGCATGAATGAAGGATGGAAATTAGGAGTCCTCAATCTTGGTAATGGTGAGAAGACCTGCCTTCCTGCCTAGCGTCACCTGAGACAAGATAAGAGTAGTGGGGAGCTACACTGCTATGATATAATGGAGAGTGGATTCTTTTGGGAAGGCAAATTAGGCCATCTTTTACCTCAGTTCTTACCTAGTCTATAATTACTGAATGGACCAAATGAGACATGGGAAAGACCTGAGCTAAAAAAGGCCCAGGTCTCTGCATCCAGTGCATCCTGAGCCATCACCAGTCACCTGATCTCTGCTTGGCCATAGGACTCCATGACTGGAGGAGAGTGAGGCTGATGACTTTGCACAGTTCTGCCTAGGTTCAATTCAATTCATTTGCAAGTCAAGACAGCACCCTCCTGATGCTATCAGTCCCTTTCAAGAAGGAAGGAGGAACAACCACCACCAACAACAACAATGATGGAAAGACTTGAATTCTAGGTCAAAGAGTTTGGATATGCTATAGAAAATGGGGCAACCATCCATATGTGTCTGAGGTGGGTACTGATCTAACGAGATTGTTATTCTGACATACTCTCACAAAAGAATCTTAATGAGACACTACAAAATATTGAATCATTCACCCACTCCTCCCATGTGTATGGTAAATCCATGTCTTTCCTCTGTTTTTTTGGTGGTGGTGGGGTGGTGGTGGTGGGGTGGTGGTGGTGGTGAGGCAATTGGGGTTAAGTGACTTGCCCAGGGTCACACAGCTAGTAAGTGTCAAGTGTCTGAGGCCGGATTTGAACTCAGGTCCTCCTAAATCCAGGGCCGGTGCTTTATCCACTGTGCCACCTAGCTGCCCCTCTTCCCTCTATTTTACAACAACTTACCCCTTACCTCTGAATTCCTTTGGCTGAGGGCACCTTACGTCATCATGGATGGTAATTATTTAATACTATGCATTCACTGTCCATCATTCAATATTAAAACACATAATTCAATATACATTTATCAAGACTTTACTCTGTATAATAACCCGTCTAGATACTGTTCCTTCCCCAAAATCTATTGCTCTGACTTCCTCCTTAAACATCTCACCACTGACACTCTCCACATGCCATACCTGCATCCCCAGATCTTGATATAGCTACAGAGCCTAAAAAAATACCTCAACTTGGATTCCAGTCAGTCAGTCAGTCAATAAACATTTATTAAACATATACTGTGTGCCTGGCATTATGCTAAGTGCTAAGTATAAAAAGGTAAAGGATAGGTCTTATTCTCAGGGGGTTCACAGCCTAATGGAGGAGGGGAGAACAACATGCAAACAACTATGTACAAACAAGCTTTATACAGGACAAATGGGAAATAATCAACGGAGAGAAGTCACTTGAATTAAAGGGGATCAGGAAATGCTTCCTTTAGAAGGCAAAATTTTAGGTGAGACCTAAGGGACTCCAGAAGGTAGAGGTGAAGAGGAAGATCATTCCAGGCATGGGTGATGGCCAGAAAAAATACCCAGAGTCAAGAGATGCAGCATCTTATTCAAGGAATACCCTTGCCACAGAACACATAGTTATGTCTGGACCCCAAATGCTGATAGAAGCAATAAGGAGTGTGGCCAGCATGATCCTAGCTTTAAAAAAAATACATTGCACTCAAGGTAGGCGACCATTTACATCTCTCTCTCCTGAACTGATTCCTCAAGTATAGTGAACTTAGCTTTCTTGTTCCTGTCTCTTTGTTCTGACTTCCCAAGCCTGCCATTAACTCATATAGAGTTAAATTTCCTCAGTTTTTCATTGTTGGGTGTTTTGTTTTGTTTTTCAGTTAATCTTCTCATTTCAGGGATTCAACACCCTTTGTCGTTCTGGTTGTTCTCCTTTGGATGGTCTCCAGTATATCAATGTCCTTCCTAAACTACAATAGCCAGAATTGAGTAGAATCACTCTCCTGTAGACAAGTCTGGATGGCATTTGGTACTGTCGTTGTGATACTCATTTTACCTTGGAAATCCACTCTGATTCCTGGTTTTGACTTCAGGTTGGTGCTACAACTTTTGTTTCACTTGTCCTATTCACTGACTGCAAAAGACAGGCAAGCAACTTCAATTGGTTGTTGAACCATATAGTGGGAGATATTACTAGAAGAAAGTACCCTGGACCACAATCTTTAGCCTGGGGAAGACAAAGTAAAGAGAGAGGTGGTTTTAATAGCTTCCTAACAGTTAAGCTTGTGGAAGCCTTTGATGGAACCCACAATTAGGAAGGCATAAGGGGGTAGGTGCATCAGAAATACTATCCCATCTCACCACAAGGTAGTGGGGAACTCCTCAGGAAGTTTCTTCTTTTCAGCTCCCACTAGCAAAATCTGGCCCTCAGTGCACCATTTTCTTGAATAAAGCGTTATCTTGAATTGATTCTAATCGAGGCCAGTCTCACTATATACTATATTCTATATAACTATAGAATTATAATATAACTGGCTAATGTGTAACTTAAGAAGAATCAGAGAGTAAACAGTTGAAAAGTAAAGCATATAGTCAGTCAATTGGATGTTTTCTCTATTTGATGCCAAATAACTTGTTTGACTGCTCTTCCAAATGAATTACAAGAAGCACAGTACTTCAGGGTTGGAAAGGACCAAAGTGACTGTCCAGTCTGACCGTAACTGACACATATACATATATAGGCCTTAAACACCAGCACTTCCTTCAACTAGTTGTTTAATGGCAGGGACTCTGATACCCTTTGACATTCTAGTTGTCTTCTTACGGATATTCTCCAGCTTATCAATGTCCTACATAGAATATCCCTTCCTGGATCACTGCCTTGCAATGGTGGAGGGACTTTGGTAGCTCATGAGCTATGTTGTGTTACCCAAGATGGACAGCTCATAGTGTTATTTATTCACTCAATTGGGGTTTTTTTTAACTCTTAATTTTATTAATGTCACCCTTAATTTTTAGGATTGCCAATTTAATATTTAATTGGTGATTTTTAATTTGTTCTTTTTCTAGTTTTTAAAATTGCATACCCAATTTGTTAGTCTGCTCTTTCTCTATTTTATATTCATAGATAGAACATTTCCTCTAATCACTGCTTTTGCTGTATCCTACAGATTTTGATACGTTATCTCAGTATTGTCATTCTCTTTAATGAAATTATTAATTATCTCTGTGATTTCTTCTTTAACCCACTCATTCTTTAAGATTAGGCTATTTAATCTCCAATTAGTTTTTAATATGTTTCATTGCTCCTTATGAAATATAATTTTATTGCATTATGATCTGGAAAGGATACTTTTACTATTTCTGCTTTTTTTTTTTTTTTAGTGAGGCAATTGGGGTTAAGTGACTTTCCCAGGGTCACACAGCTAGTAAGTGTTAAGTGTCTAAGGCCAGATTTGAACTCAGGTACTCCTGACTCCAGGGCCAGTGCTCTATCCACTGTGACATCTAGCTGCCTCTATTTCTGCTTTTAACTATAAAATGTTTATGAACTAACATATGGTCATGGTGAGAATCTGACTAAAGGTGATCCACTGGAGAAGGAAATGGTTTCCCTTAGGTTCGAAGGTATCCAACGCACTACTGGGGAAGAACAAAGAACAACTACAAGTAGCCCCCGTACTAATGAAGTAGCTAGGCCAAAGCTGAAAGGAAGCTCAGCTGCAGATATGGCAGGTGGCAAAAAAGAAAGTCGGATGCTACAAAGATCAGTATTACATAAGAACCTGGAATATAAGATCCATGAACCAAGGTAGAGTGGATATGGTCAAATAGGAGATGGAAAGATTAGACTTTAACATCTTGGATAACAGTGAAGTTAAATGTATGGGAATGGGTGAATTTAATTCAGGTGATCATTACATGTACTACTATGGGCAAGAATCCCTTAGAAGAAATTGGAGTAGCCTTCCTCATCGATAAAAGGGTGAGGGGCAGCTAGGTGGCGCAGTGGACAGAGCACCGGCCCTGGATTCAGAAGGACCTGAGTTCAAATCTGGCCTCAGATCCTTGACACTTACTAGCTGTGTGACCCTGGGCAAGTCACTTAACCCCAATTGCCTCACCAAAAAATAAAATAAAATAATTAAAAAATAAAAGGGTGAGAAAAGCAGTACTGGGATATAATCTCCAAAATGACAGAAAGATCTGTTTGAATCTAAGGCAAACCATTCAACATCACAGTAATATGAGTCTATGCTCCAACCTCTGATGCCAAAGAGGCCAAAGCTGATCACTTCTAGAAATAATATTAGATCTGGCAGTCACGCTAGCAATTATTTAGTCAAGCCCCTTCATTTTACAAAGAAAAAACTGAGATGGAGGAAAATATTCCATTTTTAACTCTTTAAATTCTGCCATTAAATGTTGCTTGGCCAGGCTTCTAGGAATAGGAAATATTTATACTAGATCTGAACTTCATTTCTGGATGGACAAATTATAGTATGAATTTCTCTGAATGTGAGAACCGAAGCAAGCCCCTGAAGAATCTCTACAACTGCCATTTGAAAAGTTGGCCCTAGATCCTCTATGATTTGTTTCTTGCAAAGTCTGGAAAATAGCATTGTTGTCTTGCCTTGACAATGATTGTGCAAACATTTTTTGAAAGTAGATAATAGGGGGCAGCTAGGTGGCACTGTGGATAAAACATCAGCTCTGAGTTCAAATCCAGCCTCAGACACTTGATACTTACTAGCTGTGTGACCCTGGGCAAGTCACTTAACCCCCATTGCCCTGCAAAAAAATGGACAGTCAATATTGGAGGGGCTATGGGAAGCCAGGCACAGTAATAATTTTTTTGGAGGGGGAGTTGTGAATTGGCTTGATTATTATAGAAAACAACTTGGAATTGTTCACAAAAAGTTAAAGATAAATGACATAAAGGTCCTATATATAATAAAATATTCAAAGCATTATTCTTTGTGATAACAAAACACTGGAAACAAAATGGGTGCTCATAGATTTGGAAATGACTGAACAAATTCTGGCATGTGAATTTGAAGGAATAGTATTTAACATTAAAAATAACAAATATGAAGAATTCACAAAAACATGGAAGACTTTTATGAAATGAAACAGAGCAAAGAAAGTAGAATTGGGAGAATAGATACATCTATAGTAACATGAATAAATATAACGATAAAGGAAATTGAACTCTGGTGTGCTTGTAATGAATAATTTTGGTCCTGAAGAACTGACAAGGAAGCACATCTTTCTCCTCTCAGTAGAAATGTGGGATTATGCATGTGAAATATTATACACACTGTCAGATTTAGTTGTTGCATAGACTGACTTTGCTAAAATGTTTTTGTCATGAGCAAAACTTCAAAGAGGGGGTGAGAATTAGGGGAAATGACCTACATTAAAAAGAAAAGTAAAAATAAAACTTACAATTATTTTAAGTTAAAAAAAATATAGGAGGCACACTATTCCCAATAAAGGACTTTTGAATCAATCAACAGACATTTGTTAAGCACTTACTATGTGCCTGACATTGTACTAGGTGCTAGAGATACAAAGGCAAACATAAAAGTCCTCGTCCTAAAGGAGCTTTTATTCTATGTTACTTCCATGTAATTTATACCTTAGCAACAAACATTTATTATGTTGTGATTGAGTCTTAAATAAGTTTATCAAGTTAAGAACAAAATTCTGAATTGATACCACTACTGAAAGACATTTAGATTTACATGGTGTTCAAGATACTAAAGTGAAAAACCAAACTTAACCCATAATCCTTCCTGGCAAGAAAATGACAATCTATTAGAAAAAATAAGACATATATCCAAATGAGCATGATACTGGTTAGAATGTAACAAAGGAAGGGGTAAAGATAAAGTCCTTTAAGAAATATAAGGAGGGGGGGGTGCAGCTAGGTGGCTCAGTGGATAGAGCACCGGCCCTGGATTCAGGAGGACCTGAGTTCAAATATGGCCTCAGACACTTGACACTAGCTCTGTGACCCTGGGCAAATCACTTAACCCGAATTGCCACACTAAAAAAAAAAAGAAAGAAAGAAATATGAGGAGGGAGACATGATTTTGAAGTGAATACACCTACTCTCCCTAGTTGTGTTGTATTTCAGAATATGACTAGTAGTGTATTTTTCTATGTTCTTCATTTTCACCTCAAAGCACTCAGTTCTTTAGCAAATCATTTTTCCCCCAGGGCAAAGCAGTTTGGAGAAGGCTACAGAACCCTTCTCAGAATAATAGTTTGTTGATTACATTCATGATAAAAGGAAATCCTAAATTTAAATTAGAGGGTAGTAAAAATAAAGGTGTCATTTTGTGGACTTCTCATAGTTATTTTTCCTCTTTGTGTCTGTATTCTGGTCACCTCACTGCTCATTATGGAAGAAGAAAAAAGAGGTGTAAATATTGCCATTTGTGTGAATCTGTGGCAAAAGGTTTTGAGGTTGAGGGCTGAAACAAATTTAAAATGAAATTAAAAAAAAAAACACACCACAAAAACTCTCCGTACATTAATTCATATTCTTCCTAGCCTTACTTTCAATGAGTTGTCTGCCCCCTGGTGGATATGTAACCCACTCACATGGAAGCACATTGCATTTAACTTTGCTACCTTAGGATAATGTTTTAATGTATTGATTTTTAATTAATGTAAAAGTTAATGAATTATAATAACACAGGTAACATTAATTTAGTACTTAATATATGTGATATGATAAAATAGTCTGTGAATTTCATAATATTCACACTTTAAGGTTTTTTTTAAATAAGAGAGACCATTTTATGAGGAACAGTTACCAAAACCAAAAAAAAAAAAAAAACCATTGGTGATTAACCCTGCTGAGGAGCCTTGAGATGGCATATGAAGCTAAAATACATGTAAAATAGGACAAATAAAACCAGAATATAAGCCAGTAAAAAATAAGTGGAGAAATGGAGGTGCCAGGAGCTGAGGGTGGAAAGGAACCTAGTTAATATTGCTGAGCCCCAAATTAATTTTTTATCAGTAAACCATAGGAAAAAAAACACAGTTGACAATGCTCTAAGGGAAAAAAATATAAAGGAAAAATAAGCTTTTAGTTTTATCCTCAAATAGTGTTTTTCTTATAATCTATTCATTTATGAGTTTGGGCTCTTAATTAAATTAACATGGGTCTTTACACCACAATTTTACTTTTCAAAACAAGGAAAGAAAAATACTTGATATTAACATTCACCCAGAACCATATGCAGGGTTGAAATCAGACTGTGTCTGGGTTTTTTGAATACAAAAACACCCTTTGAAAAATGTGATATGAGAAAATAAGTGTACAGAACACTCTGAACAGACCTAATCCAAAATGCTACTGTATTTCTATTCAGTGAGTATCAAAGTGCTTCTTTTATTGGTCTTTCAGGGTCCCAGGAAATCGTGATTACATGGCATTGGCTTTTCATTTTCAAAAGAATAGATGAAAAGCATGAAAATGCTTTTGGGGAGAGATTGGGGGGGGGGATATTTCTAGCTCCTAGTAAATTTCTACCATCTTTTGAGAATACTATACACAAAACGCCTTTAAGATAGGATGAAATTATAGTCCAGTAATATTAATGCCAGAGAGATGGTAAATTATTCACAATGGAAAAGGACTGAAAACATTCAAGGCTTTCATCAAGAATCACTTTGTCATGTATAGTATAATGTACAGTATTCATCTGGTGATGTTACTCTGTTTTTCTTTCTTGTTAGATACTTTTAATCATACAAAAATTATCTTAATTTGGTGGCCTTCAAGGAAATGATTCCAGGTTAACTGGGGTTGGTGAAGGAAATTCCTTTAGTAGGTCTGGTTGGATTTTGCATTTGCTATATATTGATTCTCTATAAAGGAGAGAAGAAACATTACACTGGGGTTTTAGCTCATGACAATAGCATGCATACCAACTGTGAAAATAACAAAAACCTGGGCATTAAAAAAATTGGGTCAATAAGATATGTAGTAAAAAGTATGGATTTGGAGATAAGATCTGGATTGAATTTTCCCTCTCTCATCTCTTCCTTTGATCTCAGCTTCTTTATTTGTAAAATGGGGATAACTTCACTCATAGGGCTGTTGGTCAAACGAAATGATGGAAGTCAACAACTGTGATGCACTATATTAATATAAACTTTTATTACTGTTAGTCTAAAGAAAGCCCTTGACTCGGAGATATTCCCCCAGAATATCCCCAGAACACTCATGCATCAGTACAGCTAAAGAGAACTCAGCTTTATTTTGAATGATGTACAGTAACATATACTTGTCATTAGGCGATTTGATTATTCATACCCAACAGCTAATGAGATTAAATTGGGGTGCCATCCCAACCCCTGAATCAGCAGGAAAAGTTACTTGGTGAGAAATTCCCAATCCTAATGTTGACAGGTAGAAGGGGGTCTAGCTAGGGTGGGATGAATTTTCTTTTATTCTATCTGCAAATAGAATCAGTGACACAGGTTTTCCTCCACCCCAGGGAAGAAATGGTTGTTCAAAGGATGGAGGTTGTACCATCCTATGAGGTAACACTCTAAGCCTGCTTCTGGATGATGCTCTGTATAATAAGACCATTGGACCATTAACACAGGGGATGAGATTTAAGTGACTTGCCCAGGATCACACAGCTAATAAGTGTCAAGTGTCTGAGGCTGGATTTGAACTCAGGTCCTCCTGAATCCAGGGCTGGTGCTTTATCCACTGTACCACCTAGTTACCCCCAGGGAATAAGATTTAAAAGGAATTCTCTGGTCAAGATGGCATCATTAGATCACTAACAAGCAATACAGAGCACCCAAAGCTCTAGAGCCAATAGCACGATTGCAAATAGTCAACCCATACTCTTTACCCATTAATTCTTTATTGAAGGGGGTACTGAGGAATGTTCCTCTCTGGAGACCTCAGGAATCAGTATGAATGTAACTCCTCCTCTTCCCCTCCCTACAGCTACCAGATGGCAGAAGGCTAGGAAGATATATGAGAGGATCCAAAAGCTTTGTAGTACTATTAAGATCTGTTGTAGCCAAAAATTTCTGCTTTGAAAGCTCTGCTGTTGATGGAACCTTAGTGTACAATGCATGGATGCCCAACCTGTTCCCTGGAGAACATACCCATCATATTGTCACTGTTTCAGACCAATAACTAGGAAGCCTGATGTGTGGGACAAATTCAGCTTGAGCAAGAGGGAATGAAGCGGAGGGTTGGGGGGAAGGGGGAAGGTGGTTTCAGAGAAATGTGTGTGTACTCATACTGCGAAAAGAGGTGGCTGGTATCCCAGAAAGAATGTGGCCCAAATTCCCATAGCAGTTGGGGTAAAATTCAGCCCCTGAAGAAGGGCATTACCATGGGACCTTGAGGATATCAGCCATGTGAGAAGGAAGAGGACCACCAGGTGAGGTGAGGGGATGATGATTACCATTAGAATGTCCTCCCCCAGGTTTCGCACTCTTGGGAAAAATCTCACCCAATTTCAGTGATATGAAACGTAACTTCACTTCAAGAATGATATATTTTATTTCATAGCATGTTGCACAGGCAAAACAAAATGATACAGGGTCAACAAGGCTTAGAACTAGCATAAGACATCTGCTTAATGAAGATGTAGCCTAGGAGTGAACAAGTGCAAATGGGAGCTAATAGTTAATAGGCAAATTAATCTGACAAAGCCAGGGGATACCCAATAGAACAGAGCGCTCTTTAAGCTTTCCCTTTCCCTTGAGTTAGGGAAATTCAGGTTTTTTCATGTGAATCTATTGCTATCTCTGGGGTTAACTGCCAACTATCTTGCAATAATAGTAATAAAGGTGCTGTATTATTGCCACTTATCATGACCATCCAAAAGGCATTTCAACACATGGACCCCCATTAAGCCACAATTAGGTTAAGACTGTCAAAATAATTTCTATTACAATGTGCAATTCGTATTTTTCTATGTTGCATTTTAACTTTATGTTGCATTTTAACTTTATGTTGCATTTAAACATTAAACAACAATTTGATTGGAAAGAGAAGGATTTCCTCTCCCGAAGCACCTTTATACAACAGACTGCTCAAGAAATGAACACCACAATTCATTTTCTCAATCAGATTTTTCTTTACAGGGTTGTCCCTATTCCCTTTCATTCCCTGTTCAATGACTACTGTCTGGGATCTCATAATTCAGCCCCTACTCACTCATATCTGCATATCACCTCACTAGTTAGGGCCTTCTGCCTTCAGTGTTTGCACAAGGAAGGTTATTTGTGCACAAAAGAACTTGAACTGGGTGTCAAGGGCTTTCATGAGTTTTCCCATATGAGCCAACAGGGGGTATCTTTTGTCTTAAGATGTGATGCAAAGGAATGCTTTTGTCTTGGAAATGATTGGAGTGAGAGGTGAAGGTTAAGAACTCTGTGTGAATCTTTGATACTTTTTCAAGGCAGCATGATTTCTGAGATGCTTCCTAGACTTTTCAGACTTTCCTATGAGGGTCTCAAACTGACATTGTCTTTCTGAGACACTGCCTTTCTTGATTTGATTCGCAGAACTAATTTCCTGCACCATTTAAATGATATTCTGTTGATATGGATGTCGTGATGAAAATTTGATTTCCAAGCGATATCTGCAAATAATTTGATCACTAGCTCAGGAACTGTCATCTTTTTATGTACCTGTAACTGCTTTGCTAACATCTCTTCTGGCAATGAGCCATGTAGGGCAGCAAATATGTGCTTTATTATTTGGGATTAAATAACACAACACAACCACCCAGTTCTTTGCTTTTGTTCTGCTTGTCACGGTTTACTCTGTCAGCCCTAAATCATAGCTATAAGTTATCACATATTAAACAACCCCTTTCCTTTCTTAATATCTATTATGCACAAAGGTAGAAGACATGTAAATAAAGTCACTGTATATTTAATCATAATCCAAACTATGAGACTTAAAACTATTTGTCATTAAAAATCAACAAATATCTGAATATAACATTTAATTCCAACTATATTATAAAGCTTTCTTTTTGTATAGGGGAGAATCTCTGTTGGAAACACTGAGGGTAAGACTTGGGTATTGGGTGCCAAAAATGTTTTTAAAAATTAAAAAGGGGGGACAGTTAGGTGGCACAGTGGATAAAGCACTGGCCCTGGATTCAGGAGGACCCGAGTTCAAATCCAGCCTCAGACACACAAAAACAAACAAAATTAAAAAAAAAACTCCTAAGGAAAAAATGTAGCTTTAGAGCTTACTCACCGTGCAATACTCTGCAATTGGATAACATTCATCTCTTTGCTGTTCCTGGAACAAAACATTCCATCTCTCAGCTATGAGCATTTTCTCTGGCTGTTCTCAATGCCTGGAATTCTCTCCCTCCTCATCTCTGACTCTTGGCTTACCTAGCTTCCTTCAAGTGTTAGCTAAAATCCCACCTTCTACAAGAAAGCTTTTCTAGTTCCTTTTAATGTTAATTCTTTCTCTCTGTTGATTATTTCCAATTTGTAATCTTTATATCTTGTTTGTACATAATTGTTTACATGTTGTCTCTCCCAATTACAGTGTGTGCTCCTTGAGAGAGGCATTATCTTTTTTCCCTTCTTTGTATTCCAGCACTTAGCTCAGTGCCTGGTACATAGCAGGTGATTAATAAATGTTTATTGACTGATTGGTGGTAGAGTACAATAGACTTTCTGTGCCAAATAACTTTCCATCACTCTCTGTGGGGCACATGATTTCACCTTTAGCATCACCAAGTCTGTGTGGTGGAGATGGGGAACTTTTGACAAATTTCATTGAAATCAAATCTATAAGCATCTATATGAACGCAATATGAACAAAGGCATGGGGCTGAAGTGGGAAAAGGTGGGATTTGGTAAGTGAGTAGTCCATTTTTGTTGGAACAGAATGTTAGGGGCACAACTGGGTTGCCAGATGGCCAGTAAGGTCTATGACCAAACAGAAGTAAATTAATATTTGAATTAAACCATTATCTAAACCAGATTGAAAAGGGATAAACTCAGGAGTGTCAAGGGTTATGTGCCATGTCAAGGATAGCATGGATTCTTTTGCTGGTGTATTATGTTGTACCTTTTTGTTATCTGTTTTGCTTTAGTTTGTTTTGATTTTGGTAGGTCTAGCAGTTCTAACTTATGGAGGTCTTTGAATGTCAGGTTAAGGACAATAAGTTTTACTTACTAGGATCACTTCTTTTTGTTTTTTGTGGTTTTTTTTGGTGGGCAATGAGGGTTAAGTGACTTGCCCAGGGTCACACAGCTAATAAGTGTCAAGTGTCTGAAGCTGGATTTGAACTCAGGTCCTCCTGAATCCAGGGCCTGTGCTTTATCCACTGCACCACCTTGCTGCCCCTAGTAGGATCACTTCTTAAATCATCCCTCATTCTCTCCTCCTTTGCTCAAGTCTCTTAGGAAGAGATGGCTCTTCTTGCCAAGGTTAATCCCTCCATTGTAGTCTTGATGCCATCTCATCCCATCTCCTTCAGATATTTGCCCTCTGGATCATTCCTTCTTTTATCTTCAGTCTCTGCTTATCTACTGATTCATTCTTTGCTGCTTTATAAACATACCCAGGTCTTCCTCATCCTTCAAAATCTTTCACTTGAGTCTGATATCCCTTCAACTATGACCCTACTTTCTTCTCCTTTTCATGGTCAAAGTTCTAGAAAGTGTTGTTTGTACATATTAGCTTCATTTTCTCACTTACTATTCACTTTTAAGTTCTTTGTGATCAAGCTTCCAACACGTGATTTGATTGAAATTGTTCCCTCCTAGGTTGCCAACTGCTAAATTTTAATTCATCCAGTATCAGTACTCTCTCCCCTTTGAAATTGCTTTGTATGCATATATTTTGTATTTACCTATCTGTGTACAGCTTTTCTCTCACCAGTAGAATGCAAGCTCTTTAAGGGATGAGATTATTTTATTTTTATATCCCCAGCATGTAGCACAGAACTTTGGCATAATGGATGCTTAATACATGCTTGTTTAATTGAATTGATTTTGAGGCAAGTATTGTCAGGACCAGATCCACGCATAAGAAGATTAGTCTGAAAGCAGCGTGAAGGATATATTGGATAGGATAGAACATATAGGTAGGAAAACCTATTGGGAGGTTATTGAAATAATCCAGATAGGCACCAGTAAGATTCAGTTCTAAGGTGGCACAGAGTAGATATAAAGAAGATGACAAATGGAAAAGAAATTGTGGAAATCTAAGAAATAAAAATAATGGGTCAGGTTGGGTCTTCAGAAAATAGCTGCTACCCTGATTCTAGGGGTAGATCTACATTCCAAACATACATATGTACATACAAACATACATGCATACACATATATGTATATAGATGTACATGTACACTTTTTATGTACACACATTTGTGTGTGTATAAATAATACATGTGGCAAAGGTAACTCACATTCCTATTACTGCAGGGTCTGAAAGTCCTTTCTTTCCTTGTGCAGTTTTCTATGAGGCACAAGGTACTAATATTTTTGTAAATGGGGATTGACACATGTACAGAATGCCATTGATTCACTTCCTTACATGGAGAAGACTAAGGATCTTACTTCTAGGATGGTCATAAAGACATGTGCAGACATTCTGTGCCTGGTTCCAGTCTGCTGACCACATGGTAAGTGAATGGCTATATCTGTCAAACAAGAACTGGAAGATACCTCCAAAAGGCATTAGTTTTAACCTTAGTCTTTCTCTCTCTTGTTTGGACCTCTACTCTTGATTTGACTCCACTTATGGCATCTAGTAAGAAACAATGTTTTAAGGGGAGCAGTCTTGGACCCTCTCCTTCAGAAGCTGAGATGTGGCCCATGAATAGGGGTTCAGTCCCTTGACTTCCTCAGTGTTTATTCATTCATTTTAGATGAAGGTATTAACGTCTTCTACCTTATGTTTCAAAATGTTAGGAGAGCAAGTTATCTGGGGACCCAGGTTTCTGGGGATTCCAGGAGTTGAGTTCATGCCAAGTTCTACAGTCAGCCCAGCATCAATGACTCAAAGATTGAAGAAAGACTTTGGGACTCTTCCTAGACATAGCTATGACAGGAAGTCACTTTCTCATCCAGAAACAAAGTCATGGCCTTATGCCTGAGTTTATCCTAAAGACCTTGAGCAAAGAGGCAGTTTTGCTAAGGAGACTTGGTTTACTTGGGACAGACAAGTTAGATGCTGATGGAAAACTGCTCTAAACCTAGTTCTGCTCCCTAGATAATGTGATTCTTTTCAATGGTAAAGTAGGTGCTACCTATAAACATTCTTATTTCCTCACAGTGCCTTAAAGCTAATAAACATATGACCTCTCATGCTGGATTATCATAATTAAAATAAATATTCTGTATTACAGTCAATTCAAATAGAATTAATTTACTGATAGCTTCCTTGCATAATTCCCTGTAATTGTAGTGTGTTGTGCAGGACTATTTCTTTTTTTTTTTCTTTTTTTTTTTCTTTTTTAGTGAGGCAGTTGGGGTTAAGTGACTTCCCCAGGGTCACACAGCTAGTAAGTGTTAAGTGTCTGAGGCCGGATTTGAACTCAGGTACTCCTGACTCCAGGGCCGGTGCTCTATCCACTGCGCCACCTAGCTGCCCCTGGACTATTTCTACAAGAAAAGAAAGAAACAAAAGTGAATCATTTTAAGAATTGTATATAATCAAGGCAGAACTATCTCATGAGCATTTGTCAATGGAATACTGTTATAAATGTCTTTAAATAAAAATGCATGTTTTTCTGCTGACAGTTTTTGACAATCCACTTCAAGCATATTCTGCAGGATGGATCATTTTTCATTAGTGTAATTGACTTAAAACTTATCACTAGATGGCATAAATCCTGGTAATTGACAACCAAATCTATCAGTAGTGGAGGACGATAAATTTTTCACTAACACTTTGAAATATTCATAGGTAGAAAATTTGCCAAAGTTTTCCGTCCACCAATGCATGTAAATCTTCCAGTAGTATTATGGTATATAAGCTGCTATTAATGATATTTCACTACTGATGATGCCTCTGTAAATATTAGCTCATATATTTATGACCTTGGAAGAGTCTTATGTTGAGTACATATAGATGACTCTCCAAGTCCTCTGAACTACAGTTAACACAGCATTGGATTACTAGTGACGGAAGACCGTAATAGAATAACTATTATATTTCCTAATGTGCTGACATTTTCAGAGCTTTTTTTTTTTTTTGCCTTTTTTTTCTTTGACTGGGTCTTCCTATTGTGCCTAAGATGGAAATTCGGTGACCACTCATGGTACCAATCCCAGTATTGATCAGCAGAGAAGTTTTAACCTGCTCCCTGGTTTGCCTCCTTAGCGCCTCCTGGTGTTCCTTCATTCCCATTCCCAGGGGGCGCACCATATTGTTATTGGGCTTAGGTCAGGCTCTTTATTGTCTTTATCGTCTTGAGCCCTACTGCAGCTCAGAATTCTCTAACTCAAGTGATTTACCAGCCTCAGACTCTCCCAGAAGGAGAGATTACAAGGTTATACTACCATGCCTGGTTATTTCAGAGCTTTTGGGAATTGAAGCAGTCTGTGCCCATGGATGTCAGTTCAATTAATTATAATCATTATTAATCATTCATTACCTATAGACACCAGGTAAGCAGATAACTAAATCCATATTTTATCATGTGATTATATTTACATAAATTTCTGTGTTTTGGCTTTTCTCAGATTTAAAATAGGAAATGCCCAATATTGAGCTTTTGCTTATCTAATGTCTGAATTGCTACCTTACAACAAATTGGGCACTTAAGGGGCACACTAATTTTGTCTTCCAGGTCACATAGACATTGCTGTACATTTTTAATGCTGTGTAGACAGTGTTATGCCTCTCTGAAATGCCTAACTTGCCACCAGGTAAGGAAAGGCTCTGAGGAAACTTTTTCTTACTATCTATCTATCCATCCATCTATCTATATATTTATTCATTCATTTATTTTTGCTGGTGTTATTATTTCTTTTTAAAATGGTATTTTATTTCATTTTTTCCAACTACATGTAAAGAAAGTTTTCAACATTCATCTTTGTAAGATTGAGTCCCAAATTTTTCTCCCACCCCCCCTTCCCTCCTCTCTCCCAAAGTCAGCAAGCAATCTGATATAGGTTATACATTACAATAATGTTAAACATATTTCCATATTAGTCATGTTGTAAGAGAAGAATCAGAACAAAAGGGAAAAAACACAAGAAAGTAGAAACAACAGCTAAAAAACCAACAGAAGTGAAAAATCTTACTAATATTTAAAATCCAACTTTGAATCTTTAAAGCAAAATACTTATTTTTAGAGATAAGGAGGGAAATTACATCTTGCTGAAAGGTACCATAGACAATGAAGTAATATCAATACTAAATATGAATGTACTAAGTAGTACAGCATCCAAATTCTTAGAGAAGAAGTTAAGAGAGTTACAGGAAGAAACAGATAGCAAAACCACATTAGTGATATTACTTCATTGTCTATGGTACCTTTCAGCAAGATGTAATTTCCCTCCTTATCTCTAAAAATAAGTATTTTGCTTTAAAGATATTAATGCAAAAATTCTGAATAGAATATTAGCAAAGAGATTATAGCAATTCATCACCAGTATAATATACTGTGACCAGGTGGGATTTATACCAGGAATTTAGGGCTTCTCAGAACCAGATAAATCTAACCACAAAATTAATTTTTTTTTAAAAAGTTAAGGAGGTGAATAGAATTTTAGAAAAACTAGATATGAGAGACCTCTGGAGAAAACTGAATGGGGATAGAAAAGAATATACCTTTTTCTCAGTGAAACTTGGCACATAAATGAAAACTGACCATGCATTAGGGCATAAAAACCTCAGTCAAATGCATAAAGTCAGAAATAGTAAATGCATCCTTTTCAGATCATGATGCAATAAAAATTAAGTGTAATAAAGAGCCAATGAAAGATAGACCAAAAATTAATTAGAAACTAAATAATCTCATCCTAAAGAATTAGTGGGTCAAACAACAAATTATAGAACAATCAATAATTTCATCCAAGAGAATGGCAATAATGAGACAACATACCAAAACTTATGGGATGCATCCAAAGTAGTTCTTGGGGGATATTTTATATCTCTAAATGCCCACATGAATAAAATAGAGAAAGAGGAGATCAATGAATTAGTCATGCAACTAAAAGAGCTAGAAAAAGAACAAATTTTAAATCCTCAATTAAACACCAAATTAGGAATTCTGAAACTTAAAGGATAGATTAATAAAATTGAAAGTAAAAAAACTATAGAATTAAAAAATAAAACTAAGAGCTGCAGGGCAGCTAGGTGTCACAGTGGATAAAGCACTGGCCCTTGATTCAGGAGGACCTGAGTTCAAATCTGGCCTCAGACACTTGACACTTACTATCTGTGTGACCCTGGGCAAGTCACTTAACCCTCATTGCCCTGCCAAAAACAAAACAAAAAACAAAAAAACAAACAAAAAACAAACCAAACTAAGAGCTGGCTCTATGAAGAAAAAACAATAAAATAGATAAACCTTTGGTTAATTTGATTTTTAAAAAGAAAGAAGAAAATCAAATTATCAGCATCAAAAATGAAAAGGATGAACTCACCACCAATGAAGAGGAAATTAAGGCAATAATTAGGAGCTATTTTTCCCAACTATATGCCAATAAATTTGACAATCTAAATTAAATGGATGAATATCTACAAAAATATAAACTGCCCACATTAATAGAAGAGTTAATAAAATTCTTAAATAAGCCCATTTTAGAAAAAGAAATTGAACAAGCTATCAATGAACTCCTTAAGAAAAAATCTCCAGGGCCAGATAGTTTTACAAGTGAATGCTACCAAACATTTAAAGAATAATTAATTCCAATACTATACAAACTATTTGGAAAAATAGGTAAAAAAGGAATCCTACCTTTTATGAGAAAAATATGGTGCTGATACCTAAACCAGGAAGAGCAAAAATAGAGAAAGAAAATTATAGACCACCCTCCCTAATGAATATTAATGCAAAAATTCTGAATAGAATATTAGCAAAGAGATTATAGCAATTCATCACCAGTATAATACACCGTGACCAGGTGGGATTTATACCAGGAATTTAGGGCTGGTTCAATATTAGGAAACCATAAACACAATGGACCACATCAATAACAAAACTAAACAAAATCATATGATTATCTCAATAAATGCAGAGAAAGCTTTTGACAAAATATAGCACCCATTCCCATTAAAAAACTAGAGTGCATAGGAATGAATGGAGCTTTCCTTAAGATGATAAACAGTATCTATCTTAAACCATCAGCAAGTATTATATGCAATGAGGATAAGTTAGAGGCATTCCCAATAAGATCAGAGGTGAAACAAGGATGTCCATTATCACCACTATTATTCAATATTGTGCCAGAAATTTACTAGAAATGTTAACCTTAGCAATAAGAGAAGAAAATTGAAGGAATTAGAATAGGCAAGGAAGAAATAAAACTATGACTCTTTGCAGATGATATGATGCTACACTTAGAGAATCCGAAAGAAACTACTTGAAAAAATTAACAACTTTAGCAAAGTTTGCAGGACATAAAACAAACCCATATAAATCATCAGCATTTCTATATATGACCAACAAAGTCCAGTAGAAGAGATAGAAAGAGAAATTCCATTTAAAATAACTGTAGACAATACAAAATACTTGGGAGTCTACCTACCAAGGCAAACCCACGGAACTATATGAATACAATTACAAAACACTTTTCACACTAATAAAATCAGATCTAAACAAATGGAAAAATAGAAATTGCTCATGGGTAGGCCATGCTAATATAACAAAAATGACAATTCTACCTAAATTAATTTACTTATTCACTATCATACCAATCAAACTACAAAAAATAATTTCATAGAGCTAGAAACAACAATAAAATTTATATAAAAGAACAAAAGATCAAGAATATCAAGGGAATTAATGGAAAAAAATGCAAAGGAAGGTGGCCTAGCTGTACCAGATCTAAAACTATATTACAAAGCAGCAATCATCAAAACTATTTGGTACAAAGAAATAGAGAGGTGGCTCAGTGGAATAGGGTAGGCATACAAAACACTGAAGTAAATGAATGTAACAATCTTCTATTTGACAAACCCAAAGACTCTAGCCTCCAGGAAAAGAACTCACTATTTGATAAAATTTCTGGGAAAACTGAAAAATAGTATGGCAGAAACTAGGCATAGACCAACATCTTACACCATACACCAAAGTAAAGTCAAAATGTGTATAAGATCTAGACATAAAGAGTGATACCATAGACAAATTAGAAAAGGAAGGAATAATTTACTTCTCAGATCTATGGAGAGGGGAAGAATTTATGACCAAAGATGAAATAGAGAACATTACAAAATGCAGAGTAGACCATTTTGACTACATTAAATTAAAAAGTTTCTGCACAAACAAAACCAATGCAAACAAGATTAAAAGGAAAGCAGAAAGCTGGGAAATAATTTTTACAGACAGTATCTCTGATAAAGGCCTCATATCTAAAATATAGAGAGAACTGAATCAAATATATAAGAATATAAGTCATTCCCCAATTGAGAAATGGTCAAAGGATATGAACAGGCAGTTTTCAGATGATGAAATTAAAGCTATCTCCAGCCATATGAAAAAGTGTTCTCAATCGCTACTGATAAGAGAAATGCAAATTAAAACTACTTTGAGGTACCACCTTACACCTATCCAATTGGCTAATATGACAAAAAAAGAAAAATGATAAATGTTGGAGAAGATGTGGGAAAATTGGAACACTAATGCATTGTTGGTGGAGCTGTGAACTGATCCAACCATTCTGGAGAGCAATTTGGAACCATGCCCAGAAGGCTTTAAAACCATGCATACTCTGACCCAGCAATACCACTACTAAGTCTATATCCCAAAGAGATCATAAAAAAGGGGAAAGGATCCACATGTACAAAAATATTTATAGCTCTTATCTTTGTGGTAGCAAAGAATTGGAAATTGAGGGGATGCCCATCAATTGGGGAATGCCTAAACAAGTTGTGATATATGAATATAATGAAATACTATTGTGTTATAAGAAATGATAAGCAAATTAATTTCAGAAAAACTTGGAAAGACTTACATGAACTGATGCTGAGTGAAATGAGCAGAACCAAGAGAACATTGTGCACAGTATCAACAACATTGTGATGATCAATTGTGATAGACTTAACTCTTCTCAGCAATACAAGGCAATGCCGAAAGATTTATAGTGGAAAATGCTCTCCACATCCAGAAAAAGAACTGTGGAATCTAAATTCGAATTGAAGCATACTATTTTTACTTTTGTTGTTGCTTTTTTGTTATTGTTCTTGTTTATTCTTTTTTGATTTTTTTTCCTTTTTGTTCTGATCCTTCTCTTACAACATGACTATTGTAGAAATATGTTTAACATAATTGTAATGTATAACCTATGTCAGATTGCTTGCTGGCCTCAGGAGAGGGGAGGGAAAGGAGGGTGGGATAAAAATTTGGAATTCAAAAAATATCTTTACATGTGATTGGAAAAAATTTAAAATTAAATTAAAAAAGAGAATATATGTAAAAAATAACTCTTTTGATGCAAAAATTGAATTTCAAACCTTTAAAAGTCATTATACTGAACAAATGAACATTGATTTTCATTTGAAAAAATAGTATCAATGCTGTATTTCTAAATACATCCAGCTATTTCTGGGACTTATTTCTGAAAGTTTTTCAAATGCTATATTGCATTACTAGGAATGTCTTTAATATAGAGCTTTACCAAGAAGGAGATTTCTATCATTTGACTTTAGCAGCTCATGGTACTATTAAGCAGTACACATTTCTCTTTCTAGTTAACCTAAATTATTCACATTTATAGTTTGTTTCTTTTCTATCAGCATTCATTGAGCCATACACCATGCACATATCACTGCTGAAAGTTTTTGTTCCACCTTCAGGAAGGATGGAAATCTAGAGCCGAAACTACTGATTTTGTCACCGGGGCAAGCAGTGTGAAGCATGCTTGTTGATCAACTTTTAAAGACAAATTCAGTGGAGTAAAAGGATCAGAGAAGACACTGGAATAACACTTGGTTGGGTGAAACAGAGACTCCCAGACACTGGTAGGGGAGAGAATTTCATCTCAGTGCGGGGGGGGGGGGGGGAGGGGGGAATGTGCCAACTGATAGCTTTCTATTTTGACTAATTATTCTTGCTAACAAAATGTTAAATTCAGTTTTTTCTATGCTTCTGAAGGAATATAAGTGCTGTTAGCATCCTCTAAATTTTGGTGCCCTGGGAAAAGTACAGGTTACCCTACACTAGTTCCTGTTTTCACTAAAACCTTTCTTAAACTTCTCTTCTTTAGATTAAATAATATGAGCCCCTCATAAGTCAAATTTCTAAACTTTTAATAATTTTTGCAACTTTCTTCATTTTCCAGATCCCTCTCAAATTTGGGGGTACAAAAGCAAGTATGATCAGCAAAAATGTCATTCACTATTATTGAGGTATCCCATAAATTTACCTTTTTTTAAAGCTACAAAAACCATTTTATGTTTCTATTACAATTCCACTGAACAGGCTTCATGACTATTTTTATAATTTGTTAATTACTTATCATATTGTTGATCAATATGTGTTTATTATTTAAGTAATCAGGTTGACAGTGATATTGATGGTAAGGGCATTCTAATTATTTTTAAAACTGCCCCATGAATGTACATATAAGAAACCAATAAATTATACTAAAGTACTATATGATTCATATTGAATTTTACATTCTGAAAAATATTGATAGAACGACAACTACTACATTCATCATTTCATAAACATGAATTACTTAGTGATTGAAGGGAATAAAAAATTAAAGCAGTATAAGCGACAATAGTAGTCCACTCTCAATTATCTTCCTAGAGGAAGAAAAACAAAGTAGTTGAAAAGGAAATGATAAATAATTTAAAAATCAACACTTTGAATTGTCAGAAACACATGCCCTAACACATATAAACACTTGTCTACCTTTGATTCCCTCCAAGATTTTACTAACAAAATGTAATTTTTTTTTTAACTTAGATTTTGTTATAGTAACTACTTGGCTAGAAACCACACTTCCATTCTGCAGAACTGGACCTTACATCTAACCTCTATCCGATTAATTAGAAAATGAAAAGACATGGGCAAAGTAAGGTCAAGAAAGAAATGCTAAACATATTCACTCCTAGCCTTTTTCTCTGCTGAGTTCTTGAGTCTTTTGCTATATTGTGTTATTTGGTTGTAAGAGATGGCTTTGAAGTTTGGGAATTTGGTTGCTGGTCTTTTTTTTTTCTTAGTGGGCTACCCTGATAAGTTTGAGGTAGTGACTATGAATAGAACTAAGTACATTTACTATTTTTCATAGCAAAGTACAATGTTCTTTTTCCTCTTCTTGTATAAATTGTACATTGGGCAGCTAGGTGGTACAGTAAATAGAGCACTGGCCCTGAAGTTTGGAGGACCTGAGTTCAAATCTCACCCGACACTTACTAACTGTATGACCCTGGGTAAGTCACTTAACCCCCAATTGCCTTATACATCTGGGGCCATCTCCAGTCATCCTGATATATATCTTGCTGCTGGACCCAGGTGGCTCTGGAGAAGAGAGTGAGGTTGGTGACTTTGCACAGCCCTGCCTCACTTAAATGCAAGTCACAAGGACAAACAACAACAACAAATTGTACATGATCAGGTACTCTGATACCTGTGCTATGTTCAGTTGGTTGGTGGTTGCCTCTGTCACTCATTCTATCTGGGCCAGGCTCCAGGCAGAACCCACCACAGCCACATTTCAATTCATGCCTCAGCGACCCTCACCAGCTGCCATACTGTTTTCAGTGCTCCCTTTTCCAGTCTTCTCTCCTTTCTCAGTTCCGGAACCATAATCAAATCAACTTGGTTATTACTCTGGAAAAGGTATGTCAGCATACTTTTATGGTTCCACTCACCATCCCAGTAATTTTCCATACCAAAATATCCTTCCCCAGCCAGTGCAGATACCTGAGAGTGGACTGTCGTCACTTACACTGTTTCACTTTCTTACTCCTTCTCTATCTGTGTTTCTCCCTCTACTGGAATGTAAAATCCTTAAGTACAGGGCCTGTCACTTTTGGTGTTGCTTCCCTACCACTGAACACATCCTAATTAAAAAAAAAAATCATTCATTCAATCATTCATACCAATGTTGACAGCGCAGAGCACCCCAGAAGTTCTCTGGGGCACATCGAGGAATCTTCTCCTTGAGAAACTAAACCAGAGAACAGATACACCTAGAGAGATAAGTGGAACCAGATCTGACTGAGCTAGCTTTGGTACCTCCACCCTTCATTCTGATCTCCCTTACTCCTGGGGAGATAACTCTGGGTGTGGCTGAGGCCTTTGTGTTCTGAGGAGATGGCTTGAGAGACTGGCAGCCACCCCTTACCCAATTCCTCTAGCCACCACCAGTGGGGGATGGTCCTCCCTCACTAAAGGAACTTTCCACAGGCAGATGGTCACACCCCCATCAGTCCCCTATAAAAGTACCTGCTGGTCTCCTGCTCGAGGAGATTGGTACCTCAGAGCCACGTGCTTTGTTCCATACCTCTCTCCCCATGAGAAGTCCAAGGATTTCTTTCATGGTTTCTCTCCACCCCCCCTTCCCTTCCCTTGCCCCTAAATAAACTACCATCTTATTCTAACTGCTTTTGTGTGCAAGGGGGTGTAATTCTTTAAAGAGGAATTCCTAAGAACCCCTACCCCTAACCCAAACCTGTACCCCATTTCCCCTTTAACACCTAGAAACTCTTTATTAAGAAGCTCTAACAAACATTTCCTCTTAGGTAGAGAAGTGGGTCATGAATAGATCAGTGTCTATTACCTGTAGATTTTAGATGTCAAACTTGGTTGAGATGTTTGATACAATGACTTTTGGACCAATCCATAGCTCTTATTATTGTAGCTGCATTGCATTGCATAGTCATTGCCTCTACTTTCTCTTATTTTCTTTGGAACCCTGTTAAATCTGACTTCCAACCTCATAATTCGGTAGGAACTGCTTTTGCCAGAGTTACCAATGACCCCTTAATTGACAAATAGAACATTTTGTTCAATCTTCATCCTTCTTGCACCCTCAGCAGCATTTAACTGCTTGATTTCCTTCTTTCATCCTGGATACTCCCTCCTCTCTGGGTTTTCATGACAATACTCTCTCTCTCTCTGTCTCTCTCTGTCTCTCTCTGTCTCTCTCTGTCTCTCTCTCTGTGTCTCTCTCTGTCTGTCTCTCTCTGTGTCTCTGTGTCTCTCTCTGTCTCTCTCTCTCTGTGTCTCTCTCTGTCTGTCTCTCTCTGTGTCTCTCGGTCTCTCTGTCTCTGTGTCTCTGTGTCTCTCTCTCTGTGTCTCTGTGTGTCTCTGTGTCTCTCTCTCTGTGTGTCTCTGTCTCTGTGTCTCTGTGTCTCTCTCTCTCTGTCTCTCTGTCTCTCTCCCTGTCTCTCCCTGTCTCTGTCTCTGTTTCTCTGTTTTCTTCCTACTTCTCTAACCCTGGCTTCTCAGTCGGCTTCATGGATCATCATGCATGTCATGATCCCTAATTCTTGTGTTGTTTAAATAATTACTCTAGACACCAGTTTGGGGTAAGCATATAATTTATCAATATTAGAACAGTAAAGGATTGACTGCATGTCTCCCAAACTTTTCATGGTCTCAGACTGAGTGGTAGACAAAGCAGGGAGAGAGCTTCAGCATGCCAGTTAGCATGAGTGGAGAAAAGTCCCAAAAGACCCATGTGGTCTCCTTTCCCATGGCATTTTCTAAGACTTTTTGTCCTCTTTTGATAGAGGTGGGGCATTGTACCTCAGTCAAAGCTAATTGAGTCATTATACAGCAAACAAAGCTATAGCATCATTCAGCTCTATTGGTAGATATGACTTGAAGGTGGTCTACATTCAGATGAACTCTAGGGATGGCATCAGGGAAAAGAATGCAAAAAAAAAACCCTCACTGAAGTTGCTCAAGGGAAAGTCCATTATATAGGTGTGGTTGAGTCCTTCAGCAATTTAGACAAAAGAATCTATCTCCATTCTTTTGTTCCCTTGGGTTTGTCCCAAAGGAGATTTGATGAAGTTTCTCTAGAACTGTGGACTTTCTGGAGTGGGGAGGGGGGGGGAGCGAAAGGACTGATCCCTGGCCTACCAAGAAATTGATTATTTATAACTATTTTCTCATATTCTGCAGCACTAGATATTATTGATCACTTCCCCCTCTTAGATACTCTCTCCTCTCTAGGTTTTCATGATTGTGAGAAATGGGTAGTTGTCTCCTTTTAATGTGGATATAACAGTCAGTCATACTCCCCCTTACCTGTTTGTAGAACAAAGGTCTCAGATCCCCTCCTCCCCCTCAGGTTAGCAATGTCACATGGTTCAAGGAGCCCTGGTCTCAATAAGGTCCCCTCCAGAAGTATAAGGTCCACTCCTGAGTTATGCCCATACAAGGAAGAGGGGTGGGAATACTGCGTTCCAATTAGCTAGTTTTTGCGAGTAGATTGTAACCCCGACCAGTGATGAAAAAGGGGAGGGTCCATTCGAGTTAGGGACTAGGGTATAAAACAGGGCCTGCGAGCCCCCTTTTAGGGGCACCCACTAGCTGCACACTAGGGTGCTTCCTTCTCATGAGAAGGAAATAAAGCCTTTGTCACTTTGCTGCTGAGTTCCCGAGGATTATTGAGAAGAAGATGGATTTTTCCCTCACAATGATACTGCTTTACTTTTATTTTCCTACCTGTCTAACCACTTATTTTCAATTTCCACAAATGGATTTTCATTCAGATTATGCCCACCAACTGTAAGTATCCCCCAAGACTCTGTTCTAGGCTCTTCTCCCTCTATTTTTTTTTTTTTTTTTTGGTGAGGCAATTGGGGTTAAGTGACTTGCCCAGGGTCACACAGCTAGTAAGTGTTAAGTGTCTGAGGCCGAATTTGAACTCAGGTACTCCTGACTCCAGGGCCGGTACTCTATCCACTTCACCTCCTAGCTGCCCCCTCCATTTTATATCACTTGATGATCTCATTAGTTCCCACAAGTTTAATTATTATATCTATGTAGATGATTCCCAGATGTACATATCCAGTTCTAGTGTGGCTTCTAAGCTCTGTCCACTTACTTCTCTCTACTGGGCACCCTACATTTCAGTCTAACAGACCTTCTTTATCTCCTAACTGCATGCCTTTGCACACTGGTTATCTTTCATACCTGGAATTCACTCTCTTCTCACTTCTACCTCTTTATGCATGTTATAGTTTTCTTAAATAGAATTTTCTTTCTATCCAGACCCTTCTCTCTATTGTACTATTGTCCCACCATTCTCACTAATCTGGTTGGCTTCAAGCCCAAGTTCGTCTACAGAAGGCTTTTCCTCCTACCTTTCCCCAGGGTTACCTTGTTTCATCAATTTTTTATGTATCTTCTACACATACATTTGTAGAATATAATATAAACTTCTGGAGGGAAAGGACTCTTTGGCTCTTGTCTTTTTGTCATCAGGACCTAACATCTGTCTCCTATACAACAAGTGCTTAATAAAGGCTGGCTTATTGATCTACCCAATGAATGGCTATCTTTTCCTTCTGATTTTTACTAGTAATATATAGAAATGTTGATGAGTGGGGAGAGCGAGGGGGTTTATTTTGTATCCTGCTACTTTGCTGAAGCTATTAATTTTCTCAGTAAGCTTTTTTCCCCATTCATTTTATAGGATTTTTCTAAGTAAAGCATCATATTATTTGCAAATAATGGCCATTTGCTTATGTGCCTGTGTAGTTTGGAACATGATAACCTTCACTAATGTCCTTAACCACTTTCAAGATTTTCCAAGTGCTTTTATTAGTGATCTCATTTGATTCTTGCAACAACCCAGTAGGCAGGTATTATGGGTAGTGTTACTCCTGTTTTTTACTAAGGAGAAATCCAAGGCTCAGAAAGGTTGTTTGTCCTTAGTCACAATCAGGATTTGGGCAGACATCATTGCTGATTTCCATTCTAGTGTTCTTTCCAGGGCACTATGTTTATTCTCTTTAGTATTGTAAGGAGACTATGTTTAAAGGACTCTCTCCAAATAGTACAAAAGGCTATCTCCTGTTTGAAAGAATAGTCCACTCTATCTCTTGATTTGGAGTCCTCTCCCTCTTGTCTTTCTGTTTTTAGTTTCTTAACATTTTCCATCAGTACTCCTCTTTTTTCTTCTTTACTTAGTCCAATGCAACAGATACTTAAGACTAAGACTATGTGCCCTGTGCTTGATCCTAGAGTTACAAAACTGAATTTCGAAGTTCCTGTGGTCCAGGCCACATGACAGGGGATTACTAGAGGTACTGAGGTGGAAGATGGGACTGTGCATAAGAATAGTTCACAGTGCAGAGATTGCTGAGCTCGCAAATTCCACCACCCAGTCAGGATCTCACAGTACCCATATCCTATGGTGTCTGACCCTTTGGCTCTAGTTAGGCTTCTATTCCACCTCCATGGGAACTCTCTTTACCTTCTAAGGAAAACTTAGATCTTGGCCCCCAGGCACTGATAGAGGAGGAGGAGAAAACATATGTACCCCCAAACTGAGGGGACACGCTCCTCTTGCCCATACAATATCCCTGGGAGATAGTAATGAGGGCTTATGGCAAAGGTGTACCTCCCAATTCCTGCCCCCAGAAATCCTTTTCTTCCTCTAAGGAATCCTCAGGAAGCACCCCTCAGGTGTAGTTCTCCATTGCACTCTCAGGATCCGGCCTTTCTACAGTCAGTAGTGAGCACCTCTCTGCCACGAGGGGGTCTCACTCCCCCAAAATGCTGCCACCTCAGGGTGACTATCTCTCCTCTCCTGCTACAGCTATTCCTACTCTCATGCACTTCCACTCAGATGGCTACTGCTACCACCTCCAGTCACTGGTAGGATAACTGGATTTCCCAAATTCGCAGGATGTTCATTTGCCTAAGATCAGGAAAGAAGAAACACAAAGCAGGCAGCTAGGCGGCTCATTGGATGATTCAGGAGGACCTGAGCATATTTTTCATCCTTGAGCAATTGTCCCTATCATTCCACCTTAGTTATACCTTTGTAGTGCAGTTTGGAAAAAACAGAGGATGCATTCATTCTTTTTTTTTTTTTAAGTGAGGCAATTGGGGTTAAGTGACTTCCCCAGGGTCACACAGCTAGTAAGTGTTAAGTGTTTGAGACTGGATTTGAACTCAGGTACTCCTGATTCCAGGGCCGGTGCTCTATACACTGCGCCACCTAGCTGCCCTGGATGCATTCATTCTTGGCCCAAATGCACAAAGATAAACAGAAGCCAGATTACAGAGGACCCTGAATGAGAGGCCAAAGAATCTATACTTTATTCAAGAGACAATGGAGATCCTGAAAACTTTTGAAGTGAGGAAAGACCTAATCAGATCACAGCATTGACCAAATTGCTTAGGCAGCTATGTGAAGGGCAGATTGCAGCAGAGGGGAGGCCATAGGTTAAGAAATTGGTTCGGAAGTCATTGTGAGCATTCAGGAAAGAATAGTGAAGGGTAACAGGTGATTCTAACACTCTGAAGCCCCTCTAATTGAGATGATGGAGACATTAGTCAGTCAAAACACATTTATGAAGTGCCTACTGTGTGTCAGGCACTATGCTAAGCACTGACGATACAAATGTGAAAAAAACCCACCAGGCCTTGTCCTTGGAGTATTCAGAATTGAATGGGGAAAGACAACATATAGAAGGGCAAAAAAAGAAGTGGAAAATCTGGGAGGGGGAAGGAGGGAAAGAATTTGGGCAGGGGGCTGGGGTATGATGGAGTTCAGTCCAAAGGAGTATAGCTGGGTGGGAAAATGAAGACAGGGCTGATCTGGGAGGTCTGTCTGTCTGTCTCTTTTTTGTGGGGAAAGGAGGGTTAAGTGACTTGCCCAGGGTCACACAGCTAGTAAGTGTCAAGTATCTGAGATCAGATTTGAACTCAGGCCCTCCTAAATCCAGACTGGTGTTTTATCCACTGTGCCACCTAGCTGCCTCCCTGAATTCTTTCAGGAAGCCATTCCTTCCTTTTTTTTTTTTTTTTTTTGGTGAAGCAATGAGGGTTAAGTGACTTGCCTAGGGGTCACACAGCTAGTAAGTGTCAAGTGTCTCAGGTTAGATTTGAACTCAGGTACTCCTGAATCCAGGGCCAGTGCTCTATCCACTGCACCATCTAGCTGCCCTGGGAGATCTCTTTAAATGAAGATTTTGGGAGGAATTCTTGGCTCTCCCCTCTAGTCCTAAAATCAGAGGGGAGCAGATGGTACTGAAAAAGTATGAATGCCAAGGCTGATGCAGTATCACAGGAAGAGTTTCCTGATGATAAGGTTCCTGTGAGCCTGATGCAGTCCAGTCCAAAGCAGCTCATCAGGGTGGGAAAAAGAACCACATCAGCAGAAATAGAGGTTATAGTGAGACACAGATTTCATGAAGATGAATTTAGTTCTAGCTCTGTTGAGTTTGAGATATAGGTAAGTTATCCAGCAAACAAACAGCTAGGCATATGGAACTGGCCTTCTGGGGAGAGTTTGGGCATGGAGATGCAGATTTGAGAGTCACCACCTCATAAGTGGTCATGGGAGAAAATAAGTATAGTAGAGAAACGAGTATGGGAAAGAGAGGAGAGAATGAGACAAGGGTCAAAGGTAGATACGTGCTTTTATCTGGCAAGAGAAAGAGATGAAGAACGAGTGACAGAGTGAGTAGTCAAAAAAGTAACAAGATAGTTATGTTACTATGGTTTGAATCACTTAACCTTCCCTGGGTCTGAATTGTTCCATCTATAAAATGACGACAGTGATACTTGCATTACCTATCAAAGTTCTGTCTTTTGCCTACCCCTCACCCTTCTTAAGGATTTTAACATTTGCTTCGCCTCTACCCATAGGGATAGGGATAGAAATCATACCTGTGATTTTACTGATATGGGAACTCCCAGGTGAGGAAACTCTCTCTACCAATGCAAATTAGCACCTTCTCTGTAGCTTACTATCTAAGAGAGTTTCCTGGAGCACTAAATAAGCTAAGAGACTTGTACAGGGTTACTTAGACACTATATACCAGAGGCCAAACCCTCTATAGAAGTCACCTGTTTTTTAGGTATCCTCCCATAGTAATAGGCAGCTCATCTGTCTCAAATCTGACTGTATTAGGATGGTAGCACCTTTCTAGGAGGTGCAGATGCTTGAACTGGGCATCGGGATTGTCCTTTAATCCTGGCTCTCACAACCAGTTGTGACAGGTCACTTCCCCATTTGTAACATGAGGGAGGTGAGCCAGGATGACTTTTAAGCTTCTCTTACAATTCTAAAATATGTGATAAAACATGTGTAGCAAAGCCGAGGATGAACCATTGTGTATGCCAGGGTTATAGGTTCTTGCCAACCTCCCTTGTTGGGCATCCCTTTTCTTTCTCTGCTTCACTTCCACTTCACCTTGTTTTACTCAGGATCATTAGAATGAAAGGAAACACTGGGATTCCCATTTTACAGATGAGGAATTCCAGAAAAACAAAATGATGGCACCATCATTGTTCGTCTCCCAGGTTTGTAGTCTCAGCATCATCCTGAACTTCACACTCTCACCCCACATCTTGCAGTTACTACTTTCACATTATCTCTCCAATCTCATGATCTATTCCTTCTTTCCGGTGCTACCACCTTAATTAAGACCCATAGCACCTCTTGCCTGGATTATCACAACAGCCCAATTGATCTTCCTGCCTCAAGTCTCTCTGCACTCCAGTCCATTTACCATTAATCTGCCAAAGTATTTTTTCCTAAGTACATATTTGACCATGTAACTCCACTGTTGGAACAGCTCTAGGGAATTCCTATTGCATCTTGGATAAAATATAAACTCCTCTGCGTAATTGTTAGAACCCTACTACATTTTGGCCCTAACCGACTCATCACATATGCCTCCTCCCCCAACACTCTGTGATACAACCAGACTGCCCTTCCCTCAGTTCCTTTTCACAGGACACTGCCTGGAATACCATCCTTTCCTTGCCTCTCTTCTTGTGTTTGGGCTTTGTTTAAGAGGCAGCTCAAAGACCACCTTCTACATGAAGCCTTTTCTCACCCCTCCAATTACCCTCCCTTCCCAACCACCTTGTATTTAACCATTCCTATAGAAGTGTATTGATTAACTTTATATTTGTATGGAGCAAACTGCCTCAGTTTACCCAAATAACTTGAGGAGACCACCAAGTCAAGCAGAGACAGATTTATTACATTCCCACAGGAATGGGCAAGCTCAATGCCTGAGCCGCGCCAGCTAATACATGCCTTGACCTTTTATAGGAATGTTGGTCAGAGGGGAAGTCCTCACGCACACTAGGTCGAGCTCACAATCTAACATCCAATCCTGTCTCACCCAGGGTTTGTGTTCAGCTCGTGATCAATGTATGGAGACATGCATACGTGTTCCAGGAACAAGGGGGAACAAGGTCAAACCAAAGGAAGAGGAAACAGGGGAGTGACAGTCAGATGTTTCAGATCTCACAGTTCCCACTGACTCCCCTCTCCCCGCCCCCTGTCTCTAAAGATATTCAACCTGAATAACAGGCAGAGTCACTCAGGTGCTTCAGCATTGTTCTGTAGTCGTGTTAATTCTAGAAGGATGACAGGGTTAAAATTTATCTTTGGCTATGTTGGGAAGAAAAGAATAATCCATTGTTGGGACCCCAGGGCCAAGGGGATTCTGCTCTGAGAAAAAGAGACATGTCACTTAACATCTGGTCTCAACTCATTTGCTGCATCCTGTGCCAAGCCCTGTCCTTTCTTCTTGAGTCCTGAGTATTGAATTGGTGGGCAAACTCCCTGACCCACTGACTGGGGTTCTGACACATGATGGATTGCAGACAAAACTAATATGGAGCTGACAAGTGGGGAGACTGAGCAGAAGTAAAAATACTGTTAATTGGCAATAAAACTTAAAGGAGACAGTGAGAATTTGACAAGCAATAAACTTCCAAACTAACTATACTGGGGCAGGGCTGGGTACCTTCCAGACCCCATCCTCAGAGTTTAATCTGACTCAAATCCATAATCATATCATACATATTTATGCTGAATATCTTTTTGCCTATACTTCTTGTCTCTCCATAACTCTCTCACTCTCCTGCCCCCATCAGATTGCAAACTCATCATGAACAGGGATTGTTTCATTCATTGTACTTATATCTCCAGCACTGGCACATAATAAATATTTGTTTATGCATTGATTGATTGGTCATACACTAGAGTAGAAAGGGAAGTTAGAGTCAGAGGATCTGGGCTTGAGTTCCAACCCTGGTACTTATTAACCTGCATTGCCATGGGTAAATCACAAGCTTTCGGGGCCTCAGTCTTCACATGTGTAAAATAAAGAATTTGCCTATGGGACCTTCAAGGACCCCTTAAATTTTATTATTCTACCTTAGCATCCTGGGGTCAGCCAGGAGGGGATAGGTCTGAGGTTACTCGGTTCAAGTTAGGGAAGAACCCTTGAAGGAGGTAATGGAGAACAGTGGGGGGAGGGGAGGAAGCAATGGATTTAGAATCCGAGAATTTGAGTTCAAATTCCGACTCCGCCAACCGTAGGCAACTCATTAACTCCGCCTCTCGGCTTCCCTTTCCTTATCTCTAAAATGACCTCTACCAGCTCTGGATCCAAGAGCCAAAGATACATTTCCGCGACGGGGAGGCGCTAAGGTGAATCAGTTTGTCCAGGTAGGCAAATCCTACCAATGCTGCGACTTCACCCTCCCCCAGGGGGTCCCGGGCAGCGGGTCCAAAGCATGAACTACATTTCCCGTCAGGCCTTAGGCATCGCCTTGCCCCCAAACTCATCCCCGGATGTAGAGAAATCACTTCCGGGTTCCCAAGGTTCTGCGGCTGCTGAGGTTGGAGCTGCTGCCGGCTGGCCGGAGCGGAGAGCGGGCCTCCCTGGGCGCTCGGAGCCGCCTTCGCTGCTCCGCATCCCGCCGCCCGCACGAACTTAACAGTAGGCGCGGAGCAGGTAGTTCAGCACGGGCCCAGGCTGGTTGAGAGGCCCTTCCTCGAGGGCCCCCTGGGTGGCGGGCACCGCGGGGGCGGGGTAGCCGCAGGGGGTTGGGGGGGAACGCGGGGGCAGCCGCTGCACTGGGGGAGGGGGCGCGGGAGTCGGGAGGGAGCGGGCTCGGCCGCTGACTCTTGCCCCATTGCTCTTCTCTCTCCGGCCGCAGGGTCTCCCGTTCGCGTGCTTCTCCCTCATGGCGGATCCAGCCCCGAACGGCCCCCAAGGGGCGGGTGCCGTGGTAAGTGCTCGGGGTGCGGGCCGGGGCTCCTCCTAATAGGCAGGGGGACGTCCCGGGGAGTGAGGCCCGGCAGGTGCACCCCGGAAGCGTGGGAATGGGGGCTGTCATGATTGATGGAGGGCTACAGGTGGTGTTCACTGAGCTGCTGCTGCTTCCGGAATGGTCTTATCCTGGGCTTCCGAAAAGGAAGACATGGGCAGGAGGAAGAGGGGGAGGAGGGAGAAGAGGAGAGGAAGGAGATGAGAAACAGGGCAGAAGGAAGAGAGGAGGGAGGGGGGAAGAGAAAAGGAGAAAAGTAGGAGGTAGGGGCGAGAGGAGGGGAGGGGGGAGAAGAGGGGGAGGCAAAGAGGAGAAATGGGCCAGGAAAAGGAGGACGAACAGGGCAGGAGAAGAGGAGGGGGGGGAATCTAATCTGGAAAGACCATTGGGTTTAGGATAAGAGTTTCCAACCTGTGTTGGAATCCTGCTGCTGAACTTTGTGTGAACTTGAAGTTCTTTTTCTTCTTTAAACCTCACTTCTTTGAAAAGAGGGGTTTAGACTTTAAATGATCTTTATGGCCCAAAGCATAGATCCTAGGTTTAGAACTGAAAGGGATCTTTCTCATTTAGTTCAGTCCCTCACTTTACCTATGATGAGAGCCCAGAGAGGTTAAGTGCTTGGAGAAAGTTAGGACAATGGACATGGGCTTGAGAGTCAGGAAGGTCTGAGTTCAAATCCAGCAGCAGAAACTTCCTAGGTGTGTGACCTTGGGTAAGGCACTTAACCTCTGTTTGCCCCTGGAGAAGGAAATGGCAAACCACTTCAATATCTTTGTGAGAAAAGCCCATGGACAAGAAGTCCACGGGGTCATGGAGGAGTTGGACAGGACTGAATTAACAAGAACTAAAGTACAAAAAGTTATCAGTGGCCAGAATTTGAACCCAGCTGGTATGACTTCCAAATCCATTGCTTTTTGATACTGCCTATCTACTAGCAACGCTTGGCTCACTTAAAAAAAATCCACTGGTGATGGTGCTTTACTGCTTTCCTTCTCTGAGAAACATTGGATGTGAGTGATGTCTTCATTGCCTTTGGTCAACAATTCAAGGGGTGTGAAGATTAATAGAACAAAACACCTGTAGTTTGAAATAATATCCCTTTCAAAGGGGGAGAGTTTAACTGCTTAATATGAGGAATTCGTATTAAGGCCTGTGACGTTTAAAATTGAATGTGTGGTCGCCTTATTCCTGTCCCAAGTGTAGGGAAAACTAGCTAGGGTTTACTTATAAATTAGAAGCTTTAGCACCAGTTTTGGGTATTAAGCATTTATTCGTGAAAAAGAGAATACCTGGGTCAGAAAGCCAAGAAAAACCTATCTAGCCCAGTGTCCTCAATTCCTCCACTACCAGCCTGTTCCAGACAGGAACTGACAGAGTAAGCTCCCTCTGCTCCCAAGGAGAGGCAGTTCTTCTACCCTGCTTCAAGCTAATTGGCTAACATCACCCAAATCCATTGGTTCACTGGACTTGAGGGTGGTCCAGGTTTGAGGTCAGAGTCCACAGCTTCTGAGAACAATACACTCTTTTTTTTGTTTTGTTTTGTTTTGCAGGGCAATGGGGGTTAAGTGACTTGCCCAGGGTCACACAGCTAGTAAGTGTCAAGTGTCTGAGGTCGGATTTGAACTCAGGTACTCCTGAATCCAGGGCCGGTGCTTTATCCACTGCGCCACCTAGCTGCCCCAACAATACACTCTTTTTTTTTTTAATTTTTTTTTTGATGAGGCAATTGAGGTTAAGTGACTTGCCCAGGGTCACACAGCTAGTAAGTGTTAAGTGTCTGAGGTCGAATTTGAACTCAGGTACTCCTGAATCCAAGGCCGGTGCTCTATCTACTGCGCCACCCAGCTGCCCCCCAACAATACACTCTTGAGGGCTGGGCAGGTGTGGTTTCAATTGATTGAATTAATTTTAAGTAAGTTAATCAGCGAAGTCAGTCCAATCAATCCCAGCTGGGGTCTTTGGGAGTTGGCAAAGCCCATTATTTTCTTAAAGGCCATACACCAGAGTCAGTGGGCTTAATTAGGACCTAGGGCCTCTTGCTTCACCCCTCTCACTTATGTTCAATGTAATACAGGATTCTTCCAAAGTCTTATTAAAGTTTTAAGTGATTAAAACTTAAAAGCTAGGGGCAGCTAGGTGGCGCAATGGATAGAGCACCGGCCCTGGAGTCAGGAGTACCTGAGTTCAAATCCGGCCTCAGACACTTAACACTTACTAGCTGTGTGACCCTGGGCAAGTCACTTAACCCCAACTGCCTCACTAAAAAAACAAAAACAAAAAAACCCCTTAAAAGCTATAAGCTACTAGTCCCCATATAAAAAAATTAGCTTTTTTACTAACAAATCTATTATATCCTTCTGGTCCCCTCACTCCATTGGGGGAAAAAGAAAAATGATCCTTTGTAATAAATATGCATAATCAAACACATTTCCCCATTGATCACTTTCAAAAAATATCTCTGCTTCTGCACCCTGAATCCATGATATCTCTGTCAAGAGGTAAATAGCGTGCTTCATCATTAGTACTCTGGAATACTGGATGGTCATTTCATTACAGCTATCAAAGTTGGTTGTTTTACAATGTTACTGTTATTGTATAAATTGTTCTATTTCTTGCTAATTAATTCTTTATCAGTTTATACAAACCTTCAAAATTGTTAGTGCTTATAATACTGATGTTATAGCATGTGATGTTCTAGTTCTACTCGCTTTCCAGGATGGTTGGACCTCTTCACAGTTATACCATCAGTGCATCATTATGCTTGTTTGCCCACAGCTCCTCAGACACGTCATTTTCTTTTTTTGTTAGCTTTGCCAATCTGATAGGTGTGGGATGAGATATCAGAATTGCTTTAATTTGTACTTCTTAAAATTATTAGTGATATAGAGCATTTTTTCATATGACTATAAATAGCCTGCGTTACTTTCCTTGAGAACTGATTGTTCATATCTTTAGACAGATTCTCAATTGGGGAATGGCTCTTATTTTTATAAATTTGGATCGGTTCCTTACCTATCTTGAAAAAGAGAGCTGTATCAGGGAGACTTGCTGCAAATATTGTTTTTTTAAGTTAACTCTTTTAATTTTAGTTTTATTGGATATGTTTGTGCAAAAACTTTACGTAATCAGATTTGTCCATTTTATCTTCTGTGGTCCTTTTTATCTCTTATTTGGTTATTAACTTTTTTATCAATAGATTTGATAGGTATTTTTTCCCATGGTTCTCTAATTTGTTTATGATATGATCTTTTATACCTGTCGCAAATCCATTTGGAGCTTTTGTTGATATAAGCTAAGAGCTGTTGGTCTAAATCTAATTTCTTCCACACTGCTTTCCAGTTTTCCCAGCAGTTTTTGTTAAATAGTGAGTCCTTACTCAAGTATCTGGGATGGATACTTTGTGTTTATTGAGTACTAGCTTTTGATTCTTTAATTAATAGGTTCACAGTGATCTATTTTTTAATCAGTGCCCAATTGTTTTTAGGGAACTCTTTTCAAATTAGCCAAACATTTATCCCTCTCCATGTAAACCAGTAACTTAAAAAAAAATTTGTTTCAAATTAAATTGTAGCTACCCTGTAGGATATTTTAAAAAAATACTTAGAGAGGGGGCAGCTAGGTGATGCAGTGGATAAGGCACTAGCCTTGGATTCAGGAGGACCTGGGTTCAAACCCAGCCTCAGACACTTACTAGCTGTGTGACCCTGGGCAAGTCACTTAAACCCCATTGCCCTGCCAAAAAAAAAAAAAACTTAAAGAAATGGAGACTGTAAAACCACAATTAGTGTTTTAATCTTTGTACCTATTAGAGACAACTGGGTGGCATTGTAGATAGAATCTACAGAGTCAGGAAGATTTGAGTTTTATTTTTACCTCAGACAGTAGCTATGTGGTCCTGGGGAAATAACCTTTATAAGCCTCTGTTTCCTAATCAGTAAGGTGAGTAGTAATGCCCCCTTTCTAGGAGCAGCGAGGTGGTACCATGGATGGAGTCAGGAAGATCTGAGTTCATGTCCAGCTTCAGACACTAGCTGTGAGACTCCGGACACTTAACCTCTATTTGCCTCAGTTTCTGTATAATGTATAATATAATGTATAATCTGTATAATGGGGATAATAATAGCTCCTACCTCCTAGGCTTGTTGTAAGGATCAAATGAGATAGTCGTTGTAAATTGCTTAGTACAGTACCTGGCACATAGTAAGCACTATATAAATGTTAGCTATTATTATTCTTATAGGATCGTTGTGAGGATCAAATGAGAGAACAAAAGTAAATTGCTTTGCAACTTTTAAAGCACTATATGATTATTACTATTTATACTTTGGGGCTTTGTTAAAAATTGTAATCTACCATTTGCCAATGTTATTACTTATTTCTTATCTACTCAGTTTTCTCCGATTAGGTAGGATTTTTATTTTTTGTATTTTGCTAAATTTCTTGATTTTCTTACAACAATAATAATAGCATAATAGGTGTCTTTACCTACCTGAGAATCACTGTAATGAGCAATTTATTTCATCTTGATAAACCCATACAAACTTACTGAATGGTGTGTGTGTGTGTATTGAAAGACTCCTTGCAAGATTTTAACTGGTGTTCTGAAGGAAAATTTAAAGGGTAACTTTAAATCATTTTGTTTAAGAAAGATACCACTTCATCCTAACAATAGAATTTCCAGGTTTAATTTACTAAGCATTTTCTTAATTTTTTTCTTTTTAAATATAGCAATTTATGATGACCAATAAGCTGGATACAGCAATGTGGCTTTCTCGATTGTTCACAGTTTATTGCTCTGCTTTATTTGTTCTTCCTCTACTTGGGTATGTATTGTGACTGTTCTATTTTGCATATTTATTTAAGTCATGAATTTGATAAGTCTTTATTGAAGCCAACTATTTGTCAGTAATGAATTAATAAACCAATCCCTGTTCTCTAGGAGCTTAAACTCTGGTCATTTTTTAAAATAGAGGGCCATTTTGTTCTTTAATAAGAGTGAAAACTAATGTTATACAAAACTCTTAGCAAAAATGGAGCAAAGTGATGAGTTTGGGGTGTTAAAACTTACTTTTATTTAATGGGTAGAATGACTCTTTATAAAACTTGGTAGCTGATGGGCATATCTGAAGAATATGTATAAAGTATTCTCATCCATCAGTGGTAAGTAGTGGAGTTGAGTATTGTGCAATTATGATGCAATTCCCCAATGAGGAAGATTGGTGGTGGTGGTTGTTTGTGTTGTATGATAATTTCTCCTCTGGTAATTTGCAGGTTGCATGAAGCAGCCAGCTTTTATCAGCGTGCCTTGCTGGCAAATGCTCTCACCAGTGCTCTGAGGCTACACCAAAGATTGCCACACTTCCAGATAAGCAGGGCTTTCCTGGCCCAGGCTTTATTAGAAGATAGCTGTCACTACCTTTTGTATTCACTCATCTTTGTCAACTCATACCCAGTTACAAGTATCCTTGTCTACAGTTTTTACCTTGAACTTTAGCAGTATTTTCTGTATAACAGGGCTCAACAAATCCTGGAAGCTAAGTTATCATGATGATTCCTAATCAATAAGCATTAATTTCACCTAGTATTTCCCATAGTCATAGTAAAATGTGAACGTATGAATTTATGAGATATAACTCATGTGTTAGATATTTTGAACATTCAAGTTGGTGCTAGTTCTGTCTGGGGTTCTGAAGAATTAGATATCTGTGGTACTAGATGGGGCTTCTTGGCTCTGCCTTTTCCTCCTGACAGCTGACTTGTTCCAAGGAAGGTGCATCCTTAGGGGCTGCTCCTAGCCCATGTCCTCCCCTGGCACAGACCCCTAAATGGGGTCATGGAGAGTCAGCCTTGACTAAACAACGCAAAAGAATGAAAGTTAGACCACATAAGACAAAATCTTGGACAAAAAATAAAGACAGCTAGGTAGCTCAGGGGCTAAAGCCAAGGACCTGCAGTGAAGACTAATCCTAAGTTTAAATCTAACTTCAGACATTTAATAACTTCGTGACCCCAACATGGAATCATGGACAGTTGGACATGATTGAACAACAATAAATACTAGCATAGTATAATCTATGTTAGAACAGTATTTTATTTGCTTAGAAATCTGTGGTAAGGGTGAATTAGAAGTTTGACTAGGTGTATTTCTTCATGCCAGTCATTAAGTTGGTTGATATGCAAAGAGTTCCTGTGATTTTTATTTTTGTTCACATTATGTTCCATTTCTTTGTGGTTTGGGCTAGCCAAATTATTCTTGAGGTCAACTAGGTTTGAAACCTGTTGCTGCTGTTCAGTCATTTTTAGTCTCACTCTTGGTGACCACATGTGGGGTTTTCTTGGCAAAGACACTTGAGTGGTTTGCCATCTCCTTCTCCAGCTTGTTTTACAGACAAGGAAACTGAGGCAAATAGGGATAAGTGACTTTCTAGGGGTCAGGTCACACAGCTAGTAAGTGTTTGAGGTCAGATTTGAAGTCAGGAAGAGGAGTCTTCCTGATTCCAGGCCCGACACTATCCGCTGTGACACTTAGCTGTACTCTATACTGAAACCATCCTTAGAAAAGTCTTTTAAGGCATTCAAGGAAGTATATTTCATTGTATTGATGATTGGAGACTAAGAAAACTTTGTTCATTATGTACATTAGTTCTCTTGACATAAATATGATCTTAGGAGAATGATGATATATGCTATTAATCTTTCCTTTTTACTAATGTTAGTGTTTAATTTAGTTACTAAAAAAGATTAAACAATACCAGTGTACACAAATTTTGGATAATCTAAATTTGTATTTCTCTATTCGTTTCCATTTTTTTTCCTTTGGCTCTGGATAGGATGATTATTTGAATATGGTTGACTGAAGTAAAATTGTCTTAAAGTATTTGATGAATCTTAAATATTCTCCTTAATTCCTTGCTTCAGTGAGTATATTTCCAGTCTTGTTATTCTCCTTACTTCATGCTGCTACATATACAAAAAAGGTTCTTGATGTGAGTATGATACTTGACAAATTTAAAAAAATCTTACCTTATGGTTAATTATTTTATATGTGAGAATACTAAGGCATTTTGGCAATTGGGGTAGCAAGCACGCTTCTCTACTCCTATCTATATCTATTACTAAATTATGTGATAATTTAATGGTTTTAGTTTTTTGTCTTTTTATGATTGTTGTTGAAGAAAAAAATGACTTCCAAAACTGTATGATCTTTGTTTTATAATCCTAGTTTCTTTGAACCCTTATTCTGCTCCTTTATGCTGGATGGTCAGGGTTCTTTACACATTGACCTTTAGGCCTGCTTCTCTCTCTTGTTTTTTTCTTATTGGTGGAAGATGATATAAACCTTGCATTTTTATGCCCGACTATTTTAAGGCATAAATACTCTAAAACGAACAGGGATCTGATTTCCATATTGTGCTGGAATTTTTTCCTATTTTTATGGTCACTATGGTTCCACAAAAAAGTATGGTGATTGCACTAGGTAATTTCCTAGTCTGCACAGTTTTTGTTATTATTCTAAATCTGGTTCTGTGATTTAATTGATGTCAGGAATACCCAGTGTAGAAACTTCCTTCACTAATAAACTCTGAATCTATTTGTAAGTTGAATCTTAGAGCCTTATTATATTGGTGCACTGAGCGGCTAAGTGACTTGTTCCTGATCACTGAGTATGTGTCAGAGCCAGGATTTGAACCTTAAGTTATATAAATATGAGGCATTCTTATTTACACACTTGACTAGCAAAATAGTCACATTTTTAACCTATATAACATCATGTGGTGATCTTAATATGGTAAAGGAAAACATTAGGGGAACACAGAATCAAATAAAAAACATTAATGTTTAAAAAATATTTTGGGAAGTTGACATCTTTTTGTTTAACTTTGGGGGGGGGGGGGAACAGTGAGGGTTGTGACTTGCCCAGGATCATACAACCAGTAAGTGTCAAGTGTCTGAGGCTGGGTTTGAACTCAGGTCCTCCTGAATCCAGGGTCAGTGCTTTATCCACTGCACCACCTAGCTGCCCCATGGTTAACTTTTAAAATATATAAAATGTCCTTAAATCACAATAAAACCTACAAGTACAGGTTCTTTTAGAAGTTGTTTATTTTGAGGGTAATGGGCATTATTGGATAGTTATGGGTTATGGACCTAAATAAAATTGTCTTGAATAAAAACACACATTTTAAGTAAGCCTCTTTCTGGCATTACCAATTGTTATTTTATACTAAAATTATTGGCAAGTATAAGATACCTCTCTATGTGGTTGGTATCTGTTTATATATTTTTAAAATTTTTGTTGGTAATTTTTCATTTTTTATACCCTATTATTTTCCAATATGCTGCTGCTCTTACAGACTCTTCGTTACAGAAGAGTTAAGCAAAACAAGACATCACAGTGACTTTAAATGACATCCTGTCTAACAACCTGCACCTGTGGTTTACGAGCTCCATCCTAAGAATAGGAATGTATATAGTTCATCTCTAGTTCTCTGGAAACAAGATTAGATATTATATGTAATCTGAATTCTGATTTCTTTTAGAGGTGTTTTCCTTCACATTATTGAGACATTTGTGACTTGTGTTGCCTTGGTTCTACTTTCTTTGTATTAGTCCATCCAAATCTTTGGTTTTATTTTTTTGCTGCACATGGCATTTTACTATCTAAGGTAAGAAAAGAACTGGAAGATCAAATAACATTTTATTGTTTCTAATGCAATTTGTTTTTCTTTTTTTAAGGCAAGAGGTTCAAATAGTTTGCCTCTACTGAGATCTATTTTGGAAAAATTAAATGCTAATCAACAGAACATTCTGAAATTTATCGCATGTAATGAAATTTTCTTGATGCCTGCTACAGTTTTTATGCTTCTCAGGTAAAAATACAAGTATTTATTTCACTTGATGCATTATTTTTAGGTTAATGATATTTACGATATTAGGCTAATGATATTAAGTGATATGTTACTGTTAGCCTCAGTGAACAAATGCTTATACCCATCATGCATCAGCTGCTGTGCTAGGTGCTTGGGATACAAAGACAAAAATAAAGTGGTCTCTGCCCTGGATGAACTTATATCCCTTGTGCACCTGTGAGGTATCTTCTTTTTCATTCCTATTGGTTAACTTCTGAGGGAGAGGGGGTGAGAGGGAGAGAGGTTGAGAGATTTCATGGTTCATTGTCTTGCTCTTCTTGGAGCCAGTATATTTTTCATGGTGTAATATAAGCCCATTTGTTATTCTTTTTCCTCTAAGGGTAGAAATGCTATTCACTATTACCTGCCTATTTGTTATCCTTTCATTTTCCTGAAAACTTTATTTCTCCTTCAGTCTCTTTCAAACCAAGTGCTAAGCCAGGAAGCACCCTGGATTGGAAGTTGGCAAACTGGGGTTCTAGTGCATTTCTGCCACTTACTAGCTGTGACTTCAGGCAAATCTTTTCATGAATTTAAGTAATTTCATTCACTCATTATTAATGAGTATTATATGCAAAGGTCAAAGTCACAACGTTGTCAGTGGTGAAGCCTTCTACTATTTCTTTAGCCTGTTTTCAATTCAGTTCAACAAGCATTTGCTTGTATATTCTGAAGACAAGGTCCCTTATCCAGAGGAATTTAAGATTATGTCTTCCTGTTCCTTAGATTTCCTAATTTCTAGGCTCAGTTGCTTTTTTCTGTGAGTTGTTTCATTTGTTTAACTGTGTACAAGTTGTAATGAAATTAGTTTAGCTTGTGCCTATGTCACATTTCCAAATCCAAAATATCTTTTGCTTAATAAATAGCAGAATTTAAAATGGTCCTTGTAGCAGTTCAACTTTAAATAGTTAAAACATCTTTTTTAATCTCACATAAAGTGAAAAGATGCTCTACTAACCTGTCTCTCTTGCTTATGGACTGTTATTTTCTTCCTATATCATAGGAGGGGGGAAGGAAAGGGAATAAGTACTTATTCAACACCTACTATGTGCTAGGTGCTGTGCTAAGCACTTTACAAATATCTCATCTCATTGCTATCATACCTCTTAATGAGAAGAATTTATGCTGAGTGGTTTTAATTAAGAAGATAATATTCAGCCCATTAACTGAAGGACAAGCTAACCAGTATGTTTCCTTGACCATGCTGGTCAAACACACTTAAAGATACAGAGAAAACAAGATTGCACTGCTTTTTCTTTGGTGTCTGTAAAAACACTATTTGATTTAGCATGGTAAAACACCATCTTATAGTCTCATTCAAAGGGTGTGTGTGTAAGTTACATACATACACACATACATATGAACATACATACATACACATACTACCATAGTGATGGGCATTACGCTAGTAATATTTACCTTTGAAAATTTGATGGATCTGTGATCTTTTCGATTTAGGTCTTCCCTCCAAAATTGCAGATTGCAGTCCATTCATACTTTTTCTTTTTTGGTCATTCTTGTCCGTGTCTTCCTCTAAATCTACCACTCAGTATCCAGGATGTATTCATCAAACATATTGGAAACATTATAGATCTGGTTATTATATAGATGTTACTGGTAAAGCATGTAAGCTATCTGCTTTTCTCTCTCTTGATATATGATTTGCCCACTTCCTATTCCAGTCCACATCTCTGATCTCTTTTATACTGCTTCTTGCATTCAGTTCTTTGTTGATAGTATGCTATAGTCTGCTTAGAACCACTTCATGTTGGGGGCAGCTAGGTGGCACAGTGGATAAAGCACCAGCCCTGGATTCAGGAGGACCCGAGTTCAAATTTTACCTCAGACACTTGACACTTACTAGCTGTGTGACCCTGGGCAAGTCACTTAACCTTCATTGTCCTGTAAAAAAAATAAAAACAACAACAAAAAAGAACTACTTTATGTCTCTACTTTGTTCTGGTTAGGAGGGAATACCCACATCAGTGCCCAGTTATTTCCTGCATAGACAGTTTCTTTATTTTATGGTGTTATTCAGTGATTGCCATGTCCAGCATCTGCAGAAAGTATTCATAATATAGAGGCATAAGCTTTCCTGTGTGGTCTATGGGACTTTGCCTTCCCTCAGTTTTCCATTGCTTGTCTTTTTTCTTTTTTTAAAATAAGATACTAATTTATTATTTTATTTTTTTGGTGGGGTAGTGAGGGTTAAGTGACTTGCCAAGGGTCACACAGCTAGTAAGAGTCAAGTGTCTGAGGTCAGATTTGAACTCAGGTCCTTCTGAATCCAGGGCCGGAATCCACTGTGCCACCTAGCTGCCCCCTTTCCATTGTTTTTCATGATCTTCCCCTACATCTTTCTTTGGCTGTTACTAAGTATTATAGTGTAGGTTGATTTATATAATTTGTAGTTTAGAGAGATCTCTGTAAAATTTCTCTACCTCTTCATCCTTTGCAATAGATGTTGATGTGTGCATAAGTTCGTTATTTTTGCAGTAACATTTTTGCTCATGTTCTTCATAAGTATTGTAATATCAGATGGCCAAGTATCTCATGAAATGATGTTTCTGGCTGTCTTGAATGCATGACAACCAATTCCACCAACTCTTTTATTTGCCCCCTCCAAGGCAAATAGGTGTGAACTCTCTTCCCTGTTTAGCCATGATGTATTTCAGTTCCTGGGGTAGTATGTCAACTTGTTGGTCACTGGACAAAGATCTCACATTTAGGGTGCCAATAATTAAACTAGTATTTAGATGGTTAAAAAGCCAGTAATTTTTACAGAGGAAAATTAATTTGTTATGTAGCTCATAGTCTCATAGTGAACAAATGAGATTATAACCAGTTACCAATAAAAAACATTAATGTTTGTTTTTAAACATTATTTAAAGTATTAATCTCTATTTATTTGACATTGTATGAAGTCATTTATAGTTCTTATTTCTCTCTACCACATTAGCAAAATTTGAAGCTAGTGTTAAAATAATCTTTATTGTTACAGTGTGGCATGGTAAAAGGAGCTTGTAGTCAAAGGACTTAGGGTACAAGCTTGACTTTTCAACTTCTACTTTTCTGACTTTGACCAAATCACTTTAAGTCTTGGGGCCTTCATTTTATTATATGAAAAATGAGGGGATTGGATTAAATTAACTGTAAGCTCCCTTCCATTTCTAAATTTGTAGTGCTTTGACTTTACATTTGATAGCAAAGTAACACTCAAAGTTCAGTATTTGAAAATAAATGTAAACATTTGTTTTAATCATTACACATCTATAACCACAGTTTTAAAACAGATAAATTAATTGGCAGAAGCTTCTAGTTGCTGTGAAACCATATGTACATGTCGTAAGTTTTATCCATATAAATTCTTAATGGGACTTTTTTGGGCTTGCATGTATCTGAACATCATTCTTTTTTGATGGACATGCAAGATTTTGTTAAAGATGTGTGTGTGTGTGTGTGTATATTATAGGGGGGAGGGAGGGGGCTAATATGGAAATGTTTTACATGATTTCACACCTATAGTCTATATTATATTGCCCAAAGGTAAGAGAGGTGTAGAAAGGAGGGGGAGAATTTGGAAATCAACATTTTTTTAAATGAATGTTAAAATTTTTTTATATGCAATTGGGAAATATTTACTGAAATAAAAAAGATTTTTTCTAAAAAGATACATATCTATATTTATATCTATCTTTAGATATAGATATATGGAGAGTTTAGTATTAGTTGGTATTAGTTGATAGAAAGCTGGTCTCCAGTCAGGAAAAAACAAGTTCAAGTCCTTCCTTGGACACATCCTGACTCTGTGACTTAGAATAGTCATTTTACTTCTCACTGTCCTAGGCAATTCTCTAAGAAGCTGAGTTGAAGAGAAAGAGCCGACCTATTTTGGTAAAGGAAGCTTTTTCCTGCAGTGATTAAATTATGAGTCTGGTTTAAAGAAAAAGAAAAAAAAAGTGCTCACATTTTTCTCTTTTGTCCCAATTCTCCAATCAGAATATGTTAGAGTATGAGAATACAGTGAAATGTTTAATGATGAAATAGAGTGAAATTAATCATACTATATATTCATTACATATGTTTTTTGTTATTTTATTTTAGTGGTCAAGGAAGCTTGCTTCAGCCTTTCATATACTACAGATTTCTTACTCTGCGATACTCCTCCCGAAGAAATCCCTATTGTCGGTAAGCTTACATCTTCCAAAGATTTGAATCTACCCTTAGGGAAGAAAGTCACCATAATCATTACCTTTATAAATTCACTCTGATTTAATATATAGCTACCCTGTTAAAATTTAGAAATGGTTGAAATTTATTCTTAAATTGTAGAAAAAATTAATTGTTTTGCAGGTATGACTTGCCACTTAATATTTTTTACAGTCAGAGTGCCATAAATGTCCTCCAGTGGCTCATCCTGTTGTGTGGGAGGCCCTAGATTCTTTTTTTTTTCTGCATTAGTCATGTTGTAAAAGAAGAATCAGAACAAAAGGGGAAAACCTCAAAAAACAAAAAAAGTAGAAACAGTATGGTTCAATCTGCATCCAGATTCCACAGTTCTTTTTCTGGATGTGGAGAACATTTTCCTTCATGAGTCCTTTGGAATTGTCTTGGATCATTGTATTGCTGAGAAGAGTTAAGTCTATCACAGTTGATCATTGCACAATGTTGCTGTTACTGTGTACAATGTTCTGGTTCTGCTCACTTCATTCAGCATCAGTCCACTTGAGTCTTTCCAGGTTTTTCTGAAACCATCTTGCTCATCATTTCTTATAGCACAATAGTATTCCATTACTTTTATATACCACAACTTGTTCAGCCATTCCCCAATTGATGGGCATCCCCTCCAAAGACCCTGGATTCTTGATGGCTCTGTCTCAGGAGCGCAAGTTCTGACTGATTCTTCCAAACTTGAAAAGCTTTGTGTACAAGTCTTGTAGTGAATTACGTTCCTGTTGCTGGTTGGCCAGCTAGGTTTAGAGAAGCTCATCAATAGGCAGTAGGTTGTCATGGGATGAATTTTTTTTGGCCACAGGAACTGACAAAGACTCTGCTAAGCTGTGTTAGTAAAGGTGCACCCACACACTCTAGTGGTCAAATTAGGCGTCCTGTGGAGGGCTGAAGTGTCACATTTGTTCTAGTCTGAATTCAAAGGAACAAATGTAAATCTGTGTATCCACCATGTGAAAGAACCTGGGCTATGGCACAAGGATGATGAGACAGTTCTCAGTTTTAGGGGTCTCACAGTATAATTGTACACATAAGGCATCCATATGAAAAGTAAGCTAACTGTGTTGTAGAGAAACTGCTCAGTACAATGTGAGGGACGAATAGTACAATTACTAACGGAGCTAAGAGAGGAGATGGTGGGCCCTAGAATGGGGGGGGGGCACTTCCAAAAGGAGGACCCCAGGATATGCAGAATTTAGATGGGGGGAGAAAAGAAAACATTTGAAGGGAAGGGAAATAATATGATAAGATGGAGGGAGAAGACGAGATTTGTTTAGGAGGGCAGCAGGGAGACCTTCTGTAGAGGGTTCAGGAAGGGTAGGTTGGGCTCAGACCTTGTGAGAGTCCTAAATGTCAAGCTAAGAAGTTCAGGCTTTATCCTGTGGGTATTTAGGATCTTTTTAAGGAATCTGGAAAGGGATGTGAGTTTGGGGTGGCAAGAACCTAGTTATTAGATGGTGAATAAGTATTAAGCCCAGCTCTACCAATTTGTATGGTCTGAATAGTACCCCCCCCCCTCCAGTGTATGAAGTCCTAGTGGTGAGACAGCACGTTCCCTTAGCATGGAAATAACATACTTGCACATATTTAATGTGCTCTTGGTTTTATTTTTATATAGCAAATCTGCAAGGAGACCCGTTCTACAACAGGTTACAGGCTTTCTTTGGTCTCTCTACACAGGCTTGTTTGGCTTCCCTACAGGGGATGTTTCTGATGTGTGCAACAACCTGCTAATGGAGAGCAGAGAGTGTTAGTGGACAGTTACTGTGCACTGGCTGTCTCAATCTCTCTTCTTCTATACCCTTGTTCAGTTTGAGGGTGAAGGGCTATGTTTTCTTCTCTTCTAATCTGTATTTTGAGGCCTTTGATTAAAAAAGATTAAGAGGCATTACACCTGGCTTGTGCTTAGCTTAGTAGCCTCTTGCCTGCTTATCACTCATAGTGTACACTGAGATAAGCCTTGCTGGGCCATTATCTCTATGCACATAGAACTTTACAGAGCTCACAAACATGATAAGCGGGTAAAAAGTATTTGAGTGTATTTCACACAGTGGTGTGTGTGTATGTATATATATACACACATATGTATACATATATATATATACACACATATGTATACATATATATATATATATATATATATATATATATATATATATATATATATATATGTTTTCTCTCTTTATAGGAAGCATGTGCTTGCAGTTGTACCACACATATGATCCAAATTCACTGTACAACTTCCTTAATCATACATCTGAGTTTTGTGGGGGGGACCTAGAGTCCCAGGAAGACTTGAGTTCAAATCTAACCTCAGACACTTATTAGCTATGTGTTATTTAAAATATTGTAGGACTAGCTAGGGTTTCTAAAAATATCGCTACTTATAAATTAAAGGCTATTGCAGCAGTTTGTGCAGTAAGCATTTATTATTAAGATCACATATTAAAGTATTGACCATGTGTCTGCCTGACTTTCCCATTAATTACATACCTACTATGGAGAGAGTAAGAATCCCAGGAAGGGGACCTGGCCTCAGACACTTGACACTAACTAGCTGTGTGACCCTGGGCAAGTCACTTAACCTGGTTTGCCAGGAAGGACAGAAGGAAGGAAGGGAAAAGAAAAAAAAAAACCACCCAGAATTGAATCAAACAGTGTTTTATTCAAGGACAGCAATGAGGCCAATGTGACTAGATGAAAAGAGTAAATGTTAGGTAGAAAGGGAGACGTTTTCACAAAAATTTATTTCTAGGTAAACTTTAAGTATGTTTATTAGTAGTAGATATTAGCTAATATTCCTTTAGCTCAGGTCTTATTAGTCTTTTTCATTCCATTATATAACCAATAATTTTTTTGGCTCTGTCTAAATGTATCTGGGACCGGATTTAAACTCAGATCGTCCTAACTCCAGGGCTGGTGCTGTATCCACTGTGCCACCTAGCCGCCCATCTGGGCATTTTCATTGGTGGTCTCTCCCTTTTCTGCCTCCTGTCTTCTCTGGCTTCCTTCAGATTCCAGCTAAAATCTCACCTTCTACAAGAAGTCTTTCACAGTCCCTCTTAATGCTCTGTTTATTAACTCACATTTATTCTGTCTAGATCTTGTTTGTAAGTAGTGGTTTGCTTATTTCCTCTTATTAGAATGAGCTTCTTGAGAGCAAGTACTGCTTTTCTTTATGTCCCAGTGTCTAGCACATAGTTGATGTTTAACAACAACTGGCTGGCTGACTGACTGTACTGACTTGAGTGAATCTTTGGAGAATCAAGAGGACCCTTTCCCTTTCCTCAAGATCAGGCACAGTCTTTGTGGCTCACAGCATTATCCCAAGGGAAGTCTGACAGTTTCCACTGGACCTTGTGCCTCTGCTGGCTCCAGCCTCTATTGGTGGTATTTCACTTGGGTCAGAGCTCTGCATCTCTCCATCATTCTTCCTTCTTTATTTTCTCCTCTATTCTGCCTGGCTCCTTCATTCCCTATGCTTCTTCCCTTCAGACCTACATATGGCTTGTAAAAGCCAAAAGACCCTTCACAGCACATGAGAGGCTGGATAAGGAGGGATAGAAAGAAATCTTCTCAACTTACATGTCCACTCTAGCCCACATCTTTGCTGTAATATATAATGGGTCAGGAGGAATCAAAGATGACTGTACACGTACTGACCAATGACACATAAGGTAGTTTCCTAAATAGACTTTAAAATTTGAACAGTTTGCACAATTTGAAATTAAGCAAATGAGATAGGCTGCAGTTAATTGATTCTGCTATTGACATGTTACAAAGCACATTGCATATATTATTTTATTTGAGATAATCCTGTGAAAGGTGCTTATAAGTATTATACACATTTGCAGATATAAAACTGAGTGATTTTCTGGCTAGTAAAGTGTCAGAGGCCACTCTAGGCCTTCCAAACTCCTATATTCTTGTCTACTCTTTTGTTGCCACTTTAATGTTCACTGAGGAAATATGTTGGACTAGATAGAAGATGCCTTTAATTTTTATGGGGGGAAAGCAATAAAGTAAATCTTAAAAGGAATTTTTTAACCCACTCATTAGCAACTCTTGAAATGATGTTCTCTAAAGACCAAAAATTCATAGAAATGATACCATTTGAATAGAAAACCTGAATGATCTTTTGCTTTGCTTTTCTTCCTCATGGTTTCCTTTACCCCTTTATATTCAGGAACATTAGATGCTTTTAATTCAGCCTTTCCCAGGGATATAAGAAGCTTTGATTCTGAGAATTTTAGTAATATATTGTTTTGTTATTGTGTTGCCCCTAGAATGCATTCAAGTAACTTTACTGCTGAAGGGAATTTTAATAATTGGAAATTTCCTTTTAGTTTCTCCTTGCTAGAACAACGTTGCTTTGTGTTTATATTTCTGAAAGAAAATCATCTTATCTTTCAGGACCTTATTTAATGAACTGAGGATTGTTGTTGAACACCTAATAATGAAACCTGCATGTCCACTATTTGTGAGAAGACTGTGTCTCCAGAGCATTGCTTTTATAAGCAGATTGGCACCAACAGTTGCATAATTTAACATTCAGTTAAATTATATGTAACACGAACATTGTAAGCAGTTGGTACTTCTGCAAGTGATTGTAAATGGCAGGTATTACACTGATTTTGGTCCCGGTTGTGTAATTTCTCCCTATATAAATGTTTGATTCTGTCGTGTGTTAAATCAAGTCTTTTCAGTTTCTGAGAAAATGTTATTGTGCTCATGGTGTAAGTAGGTTTGCATCTTATAAGCAAAAGTCTATTAAACAAAAGACAAAATAGTTAAAAACAACCATGCCTAACATCACCAATTACTTAAATTTCTTAACCCTCCCTAAACAAAAAGTTACTAAATGTCTCTCATGCCAGCACATGTTCACTATACTTTGCATGTGGTACAAGCCCCTGATTTAGTCCCACGCTTAATATTTGTGGATGTGTTGAGACAGTATTCTTTTTTCCATTTGATAATTTCAGTCAAATCATTTTAACAGAAGTGGTAGAACTGCATATGTTTTAAACCCTCATCTGAAAAAGCAAACTGATTCTATACTGTTTTATGGAATAAATTTATTTAACCCGCAATTTAGAAGAGAACTTTGTCATTACTTTAATGGCTAGCCCTTCTTTGTCTTGTTAATAACTTGTGTAATTTTGACTATAAAAAGCTCATCCAGTAGCCTCGTTGTGTGGTTGTAAAGTCATTTCAATCACATGACCATTTTGGACAGAGGTCAATAGGTATATTGCAAGGTGCAATCTTTCATTCACTTGATCCTTTGATTAGAATTTGTGAAAGAATTTGAATAGGTTAGGATTCTAAAACTAAAACAAAATCTTGTTCCTCTTTCTTAATACATGTGGTGACATTTAAGGTATTATCTTTATAGAATCTCATAATCTAGATTCTAAACTGCCAATTTTCTTGGTTTCTTAGGCTTGAATTTACATAAAAGATTGCAGCTGTTGAGATACCACATGAAATAAATGCCTTTAGCTGAAGATTAATTGTAAGCTCAAGTGACTATACTTGGTGACTTATTCTGATAATAATGAAGTGTATGCCATATAGATTTTATGTTCATCCAGCAAACCTGATTAAAAAGTTACACGAGAAAGTTTATATATAAGGTAACTGGTGAAAAAAATACAGTATGTATCCTTTCTCTGTAATAGGTAAATTTTGGAGAGTTGGATACAGTATATAACTGTGACTTTATTTGTATAAATTGTTAAATCCTGTTCATTGAGCCTCACTGAATTCCTTTATAAAACTCATTCTGATTTTTATTACTGTTGCATGATTGGAAAATATTTAAAGTATTGCAAAACTTCAGTGGTCCAAAGTAAGGGATATTAGTTCTTTGTAACTAGTTTTTTTACATGTGCATGTAATTTAGACTTCATCAAAATACATTCTTTAGTAACTTGTCAGTAACCATCAGTTGTCCATAACTTTTTGCTCAGCCTGCAGGCATAGAGGCGATGTTTTAAAAGTGGACTAGTATAATTCTGTTTGATTGCTTTTATTTTGAGTGAGCTCGCTTTAATCAACTATTTATGGAACAATTATCCACTGAGTTGGAGAAGCAACTGCATAACACACAACTGATTTTTTTTGTGGCTTTCCTTATCATCACTGTATCTGTAATCTGATGGTTTTATAACTAAAATTTCTATAGCAATAAAGTGAATGTAAAATTAAATTAACCGGTATGTTCCTTTTTGTTTTTTTGTTTTTTTGGTGAGGCAATTGGGGTTAAGTGACTTGCCCAGGTTCACACAGCTAGTAAATGTTAAGTGCCTGAGGCTGGCTTTGAACTCAGGTCCTCCTGAATCCAGGGCCAGTACTCTATCCACTGCGCCACCTAGCTGCCCCTGGTATGTTCCTTTTTAACTAAGAATTTTCTTATTTTTCTGGAAAAAATTTTCTTCCTTAGATCAAGAATTTTTGACAAGACAAGATAGATTATTTAAAATCCATGAATAATTTTATTATTAGTGTGTTTCATTTCTACCATGGAACATACTTCTCATGAGCTATAACTTAAATTCAGTTTAAAACAGGTACCCTTAGTTCTTTATTTTGAAGATTATTGATCAGAAATAATGGGAAAAGTAGGAAGTAATTTCTGTTGTTCATAAAGACAATTATAAAACTAAAACTAGAAGTGTTGGGTGTTTGTTTAAAGTAGCCCAATGATTGTCAGACACAGTGGTTACTACAGTCAGTTGTATCTCTTGTATTTGGCTAAATAGAAATCCATATTTGTTTTTAAACCTTATTTTCATTTATAGATAACTATCTTAAACTTCTAGAAAGTAAGTATAATACTAATAACAGCTCAGAATGTTAATTTGCATAAAATATCTTTTATCTTCCTTTTAATCACTAAATTTTTATTGGCCTAAAGGACTGCCTATGAGCAACCAACAGAGAGTTTCTTCTCTAGGGAAAGGTGCTTTGTAGAGACTTTAAATATGAGTAAATTCTGATTTTGCCAGCAGTCCCACAGACAGATTTTACCTAATAGCTCTCCATGAAATAATTTCTTTTTTTTCTTTTTTTGTTGTTGTTGTTGGGTGGTGGTTGTTTGGTTTTTTTTGTTTTTTGTTTTTGGGGTTTTGGGTTTTTTGCAGGGCAATGAGGGTTAAGTGACTTGCCCAGGGTCACACAGCTAGTAAGTGTTAAGTGTCTGAGTCTGTATTTGAACTCAGGTCCTCTTGAATCCAGGGCTGGTGCTTTATCTACTGTGCCACCTAGCTGCCCCGAAATAATTTCTAATAATTGTCCATTTAACTAGTTAGATAAGTCTACCTCATATTAAAAGTAATCCAGAAGTTGAGCAGCCAACAGTATATATTAAACAATTGTATTATGTTTGACAGCTGATTAAAAAACAATAGGATTATATAATGGAAAATTAGCATCAATAATTTAGACTATGCTGCAAGGGAAATTGATATTTCAAAGTGAGATTGGTATTTGTCACTGGGTAGTTGAACTTGTATAAACATCTTGTTAGAAAAATTGAAAGTATTTAGAATAATACAATAACAACACCTCTTCCATTTCTGATCTCACTTTTGTTAGAAAAATACTTAGTTTCTTTATTGTTCGCCACAATTCTGTCTTCAGTGTCTAAACCATGTGATACATTATAAGGGAAATTATAACAAGGTCCTTCTACTTTGGGAGATATGTTCCCTTTGGGTGAGGTCAAAGCATTGAAATTATGCCCCCCATATGAAAATGCCATGCCAAGGCATGCCAGTTTTATTAGTGTCTAAAATTACCTTCAGATTTTAATTATGTTAAAAAAACCAAGTTTCTTAAATCCAGATTTAGAATTTAATACATGTATACCTTCCTTGAAAGAATTAAGTCAAGTGCCTTTATTTCCTATCCATTCAAAGATTGACTGCTTTAGAGTCTTTTACATAATAGCAACAAATGAACAAGTCTAAATTTAAAGTAGAGGCGAATACTCAAATCTCTTGGTTTTTCTTTTACTAGTGCACTACTGTCATACTAGTAACTGACCCTGGTTTACAACCAGTTAGCTGCAGCTCCTTATTTGCTCTCACTTCACTTCTGACTTGACAGTCTATAGTTGAATCTTGTCATTTCAACCTTTATAAGATCTGTTATATTGTTCTTCTCTCCACTAACAAAACCAACTGTGCCAATTTGGGCGTTTGTAACCATTCCTCTTAGCTAATGCAATAAGCCTCTAATTGTTTACCCTGTTTTAAGTTTTTCCTCTCTCTGATACATCTTCCACTCAGCTCCCTGTGATTTTTTTTCTAAGTGCAGAACTGACCATATGACCCCCTTATTCAGTAAACTTCACTGACTCTGTTACCCAAGAGCAAACCATAATGTAAAATTAGTCATTTAAAGCTCTTCAAAAAATGGACTCTGCTTACCTTTCAGTCTTATATCTCTCTTCCACGAACTCTGTGATCCAGTTACTCCATCCTACTTCCAGATCCTCCGTGGCCAATCCACTTGCCTTTGCACTGCCTGTCCCCTATACCTAGAAAACTTTCCTTTCTCACTTCCAAAAGTTAGCTTCCCTGGCTTTCTTTTATCTCCCATTCTTCTGTTCTGAGATTACCACTCATCAAGTTTCTATATGTGTTGGAAAGATATAATTATTTAACTATTGTTTCCCCCATTAGAATGTGAACTCCTTGAAGCCAGGGATAGTGCCTTTCTTTGTATTTTTTTCAGCATCAAACAGTTCCTGGCATGTAGGAATGATAAATGCTTTTTGATTGACTTTGTAAATATCATAACTGATATTTACAAAGAATCAAAGGGAGCCACACCTAAAACTCTTGCCCCTAGGACCAGAGATTAAACAATTAAATGTACAAAGAATACAAATAATGGCAATAATGAAAACAAAAATGAACTTTAAACTGGAAACCTAATAAAAAACAATTTTAGCTTGAGAGAAATCAGTTTTAGTAGAATGGGATCCCAAACTACTGATATCAAGGAATTGGTTCTAAGTTAATTGAAACTACTGACCTGTACTTCAGGCTATACTAATGTCAAAACTCCCAATCTAATTTAGAATGATTGCGATAAATATTTATAGGGGAAATCTCAAAGGAAAAAAAAGTGTTATAAACAGTAATCTTTATAATTCAGTAGATGGCACCCTTTCCTTAGCCAGTTCATTAGATGTCTTGAATCTGGAGTTAGAGGGTTAGTTGATGCCACACTGGATGTGCTACCCGAATAAGATACAAAACTAAGACCCTAAGTGCAATGAATCCTTTTATGTCATTTTAAGTACATATTATAATGAGGTTTCAAAAGGCTAGTTAAAATCTGCAACCTAGGGCTAAAGATGAATGTGCTACAACTAGGAACATAATTGAATCATCCAGCTGTCTTTGTATCTGCTTGTTTTACTCCCGTCTTCAGTGACCAAATTACCTAAATTTGTGAATCATAAAACTTCCTCCTTTGATCCTGTGTGTCTCCAGGATTAAGTAGAAGCTGCCTCCAGCCTTGCTTTCCAGACTTATTGTTCATTCCACTTCCTTATGCACTCTTCATCCCAGCAAAAATGGCCTATTTGCTAACTCTCCATATAAGACTTTACATCACCCTTCTCTGTGCCTTGTCACAATAGTACCCCTATGTTTTTTTTGTTTTTTTATACCCCTATGCTTTTAATGCAGTCTCTTCAACCTGCCTTGTAGAATCCCTAGCTTCCTTCAAGATTCAGTGAAGTGCCACCTCTTCCTGGAAGCCTGCCCAGTTGCCAGTGCCCTCCCCTTCCCAGAAATTACTTTCTATGAACTTTGTTATATATTTTGTACACTGTTTAGCTTTTGTTTCCCTTCAGGTGAATGTAGGTTCATTGAGAACAGAGACCATTTGGTTTTGTTATTCCAGTGCAAATATGGCACCTGGCACATAGGAAGCACTTAATAAGTGGTGATTTAGTGAATGAGTGTCAGTTTGAGAACTTTGCTCAGAGTAGAATTGGTTTACTCAATTTTATGAGCATTTTAACTTGATGTGGATCATTTTAAGGTTTGCAAAACCCTCCACAAATATCTTGCTTGAGCCTTACAACCCTCTGAGATAGTATAGACATTTTATCCCCGTTTGACATGATAAAACTGAGACAGGGAAACTGACTTGCTCTGGTCACATAGCTTAGTTTGGAGCCAGACTTGAATCTAGGTCTTCATACTCTCTATTACATCATGTTGCATTTTGTTTATTCTGGACAGTACAGCAAAAAATGGATTTTCCCTGTAACATGTAGAAATTTACCTGGAAACCAAAAAGTTATTGAAGGTTATAAAATAACTCATTGATATAGTGCTTCATGTTTTACAAAACCACTTCCTCACAACAACCTTGGAGGTAATGCAAGTATTCTTTGACCATTTTATAAGATTTGTCCATTGGGGAAGGGAAGGGGGGGAAAGCATTTATAGAGTGCCTACTGTTTGCCAGGCACCATGCTAAGTACTTTTTACAAATTTCATTTGACCCTCACAACAACCCTTCAAGGTAAATGCTAAGTGAATTAATTACCTGGGATCACATATCTAATAAGAGTCTGAGGCCAGATTTGAATACAGGCCTTTCTGATTCCAGGCCCAGGGGGTCTATCAAGACAATAGGAAATAAGATGCTCAGTAGTTATGATAATCTCAGGAAGTGTTTGTCACCCTTTAGGTTTAAAGTAAAGTTGTTTGGGGAAGAGTACAGTTTTGAGTGTATGAGTTTAGTCATACAGTATACTTTTTTCCCTGTAGTGAGAAAGCTGAGTGAGCCACACTGAAATGACTTTAATAAAGTTGATGTCATTTACAAGGAGTAAAATGATAGGGTTTTTTTTGTTTTGTTTTTTTTTACTTTTATTTTTTATCTAGAGGATTTTTTGCACCCTAGAAGAAGGTAAGAAAGAATTAGATGAGTAGGTCAGAATGCTTCTTGGGGATCTGCAGCTGGATTCATGTTTGTGGAGAAATTAACTCAGGAGTTCTTTTTCCCTTTCCTTAATCTGCCTTCAAATGCTAAGTTCTTGTACGTAATTTTTTTTTTTTTGCCTCTTTTAGGTTTGAGAGGAGAGGGGGAATTGTGTGAACTCTTTCTCTTATTTATGGTTTTTGAAAAAAAATAAGGGCATCTTTTTTCGTAGCATAACATTTTATTTAAAGACTTCATTAGTCATTTGTCATGTGACTCTGAAGTTAATTCTTTTTTGAGATGAATTTTTGCCTACATATATTTTGTAAGATGAAACACAAATAGGCTAAAAATCTTGGATGAATGACCCTTATGGTGTATAATATTGGTGCAAAGAATGTGACTAGGTCTTAAAGAAAATTAGAATTAGAAATAGAGCTGGAAAGAATTGCTAGTTACATAAATATATTATTGCTCCTGTTGCTGCATATTTTGAGCTCAAAAGATTCGTATATACAGTATGTCAGCATTTCCAGGGAACTTGTCTTGGATCCATTTTTTAATAACTAATATTTTACAGGTTAGGGAGTTCTATTCTTTAGACCTATGCCATCCAGACTGTATAAATTTCTAAAATAAATTGAAAAATTCATCATTCCTGTGTATTCAAGGACTGAGGCACACAAATGCTAATGTAGGGCTCAGAGGGGAAATATAGTTCTCCTGCATATTTGAGAAAATGTGAAGCCCTTTCAAGAAAATCTAATAAACATAATAATCACAGCCTGCTGACACTAAGGAAAAAGGACCTCATTCGCTCTTTCTTTTATGCAGCGATTTACTGGTCCCTACTGATTTCCAAATTGGATCACTGTAGTAAATTATCCATGCTGGTACCTGTGAAAGTAAGCACTGGGATCCATATTTGTTTTGTGTTCTGCTTAAATCAGCAAGAATGATAAATTTGATGGTGTAAAATTGGAAGTATCAAGGGCTTTCTTTAGTGATTGAGCAAAATAATGTCTCCACTTGTAATTTATTGTGACCCTTTCTTACAGTGTGTGCTTTGTATGTCTAATATTTATTTCAACACAAATTAAATTGTTTTTCTTTTGTCTATATCATCACAGCTAAGATTTTATTGATGTAAAAATCAAATTGTGCAATAAAATTTCTCTCTGGATTTAGAGCAGGCTTAAAAATGTTGCAAATGTTACTGTTTAGAACTTGGCTTTCTTTAAGCTTAATTGACTTATTGTTCAAATAAGTGAGATGCATAAAAATCACATCAGCATTTGTCCAGTCTGTTACAAATATTAGAAGTACTATGACTTTGTAGTCTATTTCATGGTGAAAAGGAAAAAAAAAAAGAAGTTAAATCACAAATGTTGATTAACTCATGAATCTTTCAACAGGTTGCTCTCTCTCATACTTCTTTGTGTCTGATGCTATGGCCGGTTATAGAGCATTCACCATGAGTTATTATTGCTAGCATTAAAACACGTAGCATAAACATTTGCTATGTTAAGAACATAAATCAACATTAAATATGCCACATAGGAACATGTACTTATAAAACTTTGGAGATATTGCTGGCAGTAGTTGATGGTAGATAGTTTCTAAAGCCATTTCTATCATCTTTGAACAATTATTTCCTATTCTGGGTGAGATGCTATATGCAAGGTTAAGTTAAACTGGTCCTTATTCTCTAAAAAATGAATCTAAAAACTCCAGTGACCAACCATGACTTAAGAGGAAGGATAGGGGGCAGCTAGGTGGCACAGTGGGTAGAGCACCGGCCCTGGAGTCAGGAGTACCTGAGTTCAAATCCGGCCTCAGACACTTAACACTTACTAGCTGTGTGACCCTTGGCAAGTCACTTGACCCCAATTGCCTCACTTAAAAAAAAAAAAAAAAGGATAGTAAGACATGCTTTCCATCTGTCTGTAGGGAGGTTGTGGACTGTTGGTGCAAAATGAGGTATGTGTTGTCAGACATGACCAATGAGTTCATTTTTATATAACTGTTTGTTACAAGTGAGGGTTCTGATGAGATTAGGGGAAACAGTGAAGTAAAATATTAAAACAATACTTTTTTTAAAATTAGAGTTTAATGGTTGAAGTTAAGAGAAACAGTTATTTCAGACAATTAAACAAATGTTGATCAGATAAGCAAATGTATATCTAAATTGTAGTTATCCCTTCCACATTTTGGGAGTTAGAGGTGTGGTGCCCCCCTTGATCTGGAAAATCCATGTAAAATTTTTTGGCCCCCCCTTCATACCAGAGAAGTCTGAATTCTTTTTTTTCTTTTATGGGGTGTTGATAATATACAATATTATACACATATTTTATGTATTTCTGAGTTTTCAAATTTTTTCTGTGTTGTCTTCTGGCCTTCATGTGTTGTCTGTTGCTTCTACAAAACTCCCCCAAAATTCCCATTTAATTTTTTATGCTGACCCACAATATATTAAAACCATGATGGAGAAAGTCACGGTGTGGAAGGGATAACTATATAAGCCAAGGAATCTATATTTGGTAGGCTAGTAAGTGAATAAGGCATTATAAAAGTTGAATTGTTGGTATACAGGTCTTAGGGATAATATCACTTCTGTGGTTATTGATTGAGTCATTCATTAGAAATGTAATTTATAGAACCATTTAAATGATAAAAGGAGATATCAGTAAGAGCAGAAAGAATATGTTGTTTAAACTTTTGTCAGTTTCCTCAGTGCCTTGTATCGTTCTCCACACACCTTACGTTCTGATAAGATGTTTATTGAATGAATAGTTAGGGAGAAGGCATTCCATGTATTATTTTGTAGGGAGACCCAGACTGAGATTGAACGATCCAATTAATTTGAGAATCACCTAGGAAAAAATGAAGATTTGGAGGCTGCTAAAGTGGTAACTGCAGAGATAACTCTGTTATCATGAATTAATTAATTAATGGGTCATTAGAATTAAAGCTCAATATGAACTTGTGACAACTGATCATCTTGATAGGCTTCCTCTACAGGCATTTACTAGTACTGATATGGGATTGATTAGATCATAAATTGAGGAAGTGAGATGAGGTGGAAGTCAGGATTCAGAAACTCAGTATTTGATAAGAACTGGTTGGAAAACTGGAAAGCAGTTTGGCAGAAAGTGAGTTTATGACAGCATGTTATACCACATACTGTAACAAACTTTAAATTGATACACTATTAAATGCCAGTCATTTTTTTTGCAGGGCAACAGGGGTTAAGTGATTTGCCCAGAGTCACACAGCTAGTAAGTGTTAAGTGTCTGAGGCCAGATTTGAACTCAGGTCTTCATGAATCCAGGGCCAGTGCTTTAACACTGCGCCACCTAGCTGCCCCTCAGTCATTTTTAAAATTAGAAAAATGGAAGGAGACTTCATAACAGTGACATAGAAGGTGAATTTTTTACCTAAAAGATTGAGATGATTATAAAAGAAAATTGACAGTTTCAATTACATAAAACCAGGAAGCTTTTGCACAATGTATATAAGAAGAAAAATGCAATTGAAGAAAATCATTATATCAGATATTTCAGTTAAAAGTCTGATATCTAGAGTATATAGGAAATTAACAAATATATAAAACCAAGAGCCACTCATCAATATATATGATTAAAGGATGTGGAGTTTTGAATAAAAAAGAATTATGAAATTGCCCTGCCTTCAAATTTATACATTCCTCCCCCTCCCCCCCCCCCCAGGAACAGGTTTGGGGCATCTGATTACATATATTCATTGTGGCTCTTGTTTCTGAAAGCTTGGGTTTTGATAGGAAGCAAATTTTACATTGTTATTCTCTTTCAAAGGATCCAGTTACTGAAATGTCCCCATTAGAATTTTCTAGCATCCTATTTTTGAGTTAGCATATTCTCACTAAAATCAACCTTGTGGGGAAAAAAACTGCAGTGAAATTTCTTCAGGCTACCTTCACAGAGCATCCTTGGCCTCCCCATAACTATCTGTGTATCATTGGCCAAAGAGTTCAGAAGAGCAAGTTATCATTTAGTCCATTTAAACAGGCCAGTTTTCCAAGGCCAACCCATATCAGAAGCATAAATCCTCTACCCAATATTCTCCAGAAGTAGTCACTTTGTCTTATTCTGCAGGCACTCATGGACTACAGCTGTCACTTAGGATTTATGACTTTTTAAGGATTTGGCCTTCTACTGTAGGAGATACCTGATGGCAGCCCCAGATTAGTAGTACCCGAGCATGGCCACAATCAACTCAACTGGCAGCCCCAAATGAGCAGTTCCCAAGCATGGACATCATAAATTCACCTGGAAGACCTAGCCCCATTTCACTTACAGCCACTACAGAAGTATTTACCTCCTTTAGGATGAAAAACCTATATGATTATAAGATCTAGAGATGGAAATGACCTTAGACATCATCTAGTTGAACCCTCTAATTTCCAGGTGATAGAATTGTGGCCTAGAAAGAAGTGATTGCCCGAAAGTCACAGGGGTAACAAAGATTGGAGCTGACCTCAAATCTAGTGCTCTTTCCACCACCATGCAGCACTACCTCCATTTAAGGAAAAACTTCTTAACAAAGCTGTTCAGTCATGGAATGGAAATAGCAGTGAGTACCCCAATCACTAGAGGTTTTCAGTAGGATGCTGTATGATCTGCTGGCATGTTGAGATGTTATAACTTCTCATTCAAGTATGGGTTCGATTATTGAGTTTCTGGTGTCAACGTCCACTTCTGATATTCTGTCAATCCATCTTGCTCTCCTTTTCAAATATATGGTATTGAAACAAGTTACTAACCATAGTAGGAATAGAATGATCAGCTCTCAAATTTAAAAAACAAACCAACTAGGGGACTTAGAAGAAACTTTTAAAATTTGTTACCCAAAGCAGTAATAGAGACTGAAGATATAAATAGGTGAAGAAAAATCTAGAAGGCCTGGGACAATGTCTGCAGTTATTCCTCAAAGCCCCTACCCAGAAGAGCTCTTTCTTTTCTCTACCATCAGTGGGAAGCTAAATCAAGTCCCAGAAGAAACACTTTTTGGGGCCATGTTGATAGTAAAATTAATAAAATTACCTTGGGGTCAGGTAGGTGGTACAGTGGATAAAGCGCTGGCCCTGGATTCAGGAGGACCTGAGTTCAAATCTGGCCTCAGACACTTGACACTTACTAGCTGTGTGACCCTGGGCAAGTCACTTAACCCTCACTGCCCCACCCCCCAAAAAATACCTTTTAAAGTCCTCAATGTGACTCTTATGCCTATATGTCTAGTGTTCTGCAAGATAGAAAACTATTTAATAAAAGATCTTACTGTATAATGAAATGATACTTGTAGGGGCCCAGGAAGAGGTGGTTGGGTTCTCTAATTATTCCTTGGGAAAGAGGACTTAGGAATGTTTTACTTTTAATCAGTTGCTTTCTGACTTTCAGAGGCCACTAGATAGATGGCTTAGTGGATAGAGTACTGGGCCTGGAGTCATGAAAACTGTAGTTAAAATCTAACCTGACACTTACTAAGCTGTATGACCCTGGTCAAGTCATTAACCTCTGTATACCTCAGTTTCCTTGACTGTGAAATGGACATAATAATAGCATCTATTTGCTAGAGTTGTCATGAAGATCAAATAAGATAACTTTTTTTTTTTTTGGCAAGGCAGTGAGGATTAAGTGACTTGCCTAGGGTCACACAGCTAGTAAGTATCAAGTGTCTGAGGTTGGATTTGAACTCAGGTCCTCCTGAATCCAGGGCCAGTGCTCTATCCACTTCGCCACCTAGCTGCCCCAATAACATTTCTAATGTGCTTACCACAGTGCCTGGCACATAATAAGTATGTAATAAATGCTTGTTCTCTTCCCTTTTTCTTAGGAGTTTTCTAGGAGATGAAATAGACCCTTCTATTTATCCTACAGATGATCTTATCTATGTTCCACTGTTAGATTTAACAACATCCAAAACATATCTTTTGCAATATTTAAGATTGAATATTTATTCCTTTTTTTCCCCTGGAAAACCATACACTTTGGTTTATGATTTTAAAAATATTCATCATATTATTACAATAACTAGCATTTATATAGCACTTTTACATTTGAAAGGGATTTCCTATCTCTCCTTTGGGCCTTAAAACAACCCTGTGAGTAAAGTGCTATTTGGTTCCTATTCTACAAATAAGGAAACTGAGGCAGACAGGGTCACACAGCTATCATCTGAGGCAATATTTACACTCAGGTTTCTCTACTCCAAGTCCAGCACCCTCCACTCTATCACCTAGTTACCAAGTACTAAGTACTATAGACAATTCTGCATCACTTTAAACTCTCTCAAAGGAGAGAATTCTGAATTTAAAAATTTTTTTTTTAGAATTCTGAAATTCTTAAAAGGGATTGACTTGCTTAGGCGTTTTGTTTTTTTTTAGTTCTGTGTTTGTTTTTAAAGTTGTCTTTTCAAATGCTACCAGCAACAATGGATTTATCACTGATATCTGCATATAGAATGCTGAGGCTCTTATAAAAGCAATGTGTGGAGAATTATTTCTTACAAATTTATTATTACCTTGTATTCAATTTAAAAACTTGGAAAATGTACATTTGTCCCCAGGGCACTGCCCTCTAGTGACAAATTGTTAAAAAAAAAAAACAAATTAAATTCCTAAACCCTTGGCAAACTGGAATTTGACTTGTTAATTATAATAAAATGCAGAAAATAGACATATTTTGATACAAGGAAAGTTTGTCTTCTTTTAGTCTAATATAGTTTGTTTGCATTAAATTGCTCAGTCAAAAAGAAATAAGATCTTACTAGGAGATCAGAGGTTCTTAACCTTAGGCCTTTCAAGGGGGTCCATGAACTTGGATGGGGTGGGGCATGAATAGATTAGAAGGGTGTCTTTAAACTTGGATGGAGAAAAAAAACCATCTTAAGTTTCACCAACTTCTAACTAAAAATAAGCATTTCCTTTAATTATGAATACAGGAAATAAACCATAGTAGTATTTTCAGTACCTGTGACTATTACCAATAGAAATCTCAGATATTTTCACATCACATTATAGTCATTGCTGTTATCCCAATATATAATTTATGCTCATAACTACTTAGGAATTACTATAGTTATTAGGCTAACCAATAAATATATTACTATGTTACAAGTTTTTTTAAGGTAAATATTTTGATAACTTTCATTATAACTGATTACTTGTGTTTCTTTTTTTTTTTTTTTTAGTGAGGCAATTGGGGTTAAGTGACTTGCCCAGGGTCACACAGCTAGTAAGTGTCAAGTGTCTGAGGCCGGATTTGAACTCAGGTAGTCCTGAATCCAGGGTTGGTGCTTTATCCACTGTGCCACCTAGCTGCCCCCAAAATTGATTAATTTTGTAATCCTATGTGTTTTATGTATTTAGAAATTTTATTCTGAGGAGTCCACAGGCTTCATAGACTGCCAGAAATCCATGACACAAAGTTTAAAAATTATTGGTTTAATGGGAAGGGAGTAGGATGGAGGGAAATCTAGTTAGCAATAGTAACTATGAAATGATGAGCAGGATACTCTCAGAAAAACCCGGAAAGACTTACATGAGCTGATGCAAAGTGAGATGTACTGTATACTAAATAACAATGATATTATAAGATTATTAGCTGTGAATGACTAGGCAGTGCAATGATCCAGGGAAACTCTGAAGGACTTATTATATGAGTATACTTTGTAACTGGGTATTAGGTGTTGGGTAGTGGTATCTTTATATAATCCAGTTTATTTAACCTGTCTATTCTATCCCTTGTATTTTCACCTTACCTTTCTTATCATTACCATAAATATGGTACACAGAGGGCACTCTCAGAAAGTACAGGATGTGTTTTTGGAGTCTATATTCAACCACTTAATAATAATAACTAGCATTTATATCGTGTTTACTATGTGCTAGGCATTGTGCTAAGTGCCTTAGAATTGTTATCTCACTTGATCCTCACAACAAGCCTATGAGGTAGTTGCTATTATTATCCCCATTTTACAGATGAGAAAACTGAGGCAAGAGGGCCGCTAAGTGGCGCAGTGGATAAAGCACTGGCCCTGGATTCAGGAGGACCTGAGTTCAAATCCAGCCTCAGACACTTGACACTTACTAGCTGCGTGACGCTGGGCAACTCACTTAACCCTCATTGCCCTGCCCTCCCCCCCAAAAAAAGACTGATAGAGAAAACTGAGGCAAACAGCAGTTAAGTAATTTACCCATTGTCACACAACTATTAAGTATCTGAAGCCAAATTTGAATGGAGATCTTTTTGACTCTAGGCCAGGCATTCTATCTACTGCACCACCATCTTGGTAAATCTACTTATATAGTCTCATAGCCTCAAGTTAGGGATCTCTTACAAGCTAATTTTTTTTTCTCATCTCAACACAAATTTTCTTACTTTCCTTGTCTAACACATCTCCATGGTATTTGTACTAATTTAAAGATATGAATCAGCCAACCAATTGACAAACTAAAAAACACTTTATTTTCTGGCATATGTATAATCCATTAATTGCTGTGGTGTTTAGGTTGTTGTTTGTCCTTTGTTCACAAAGAAGACCATGACATTGGGAGGTAATGTCAAGACTTTTACTGAATTGGATTTAAGGGAGGGAGGACTGTGCAAGTTCATCGATCTCACTCTCTCCTCCAGAGCCATCTGGATCCAGGGGCAAGATATATATTAGGATGACTGGAGATGGCCCCAGATGTTTAAAGCAATTAGGGTTAAGTGACTTGCCCAGGGTCACACAACTAGTAAGTGTTGGAGGTGGGATTTGAACTCGGGTCCTCCCAACTTCAGGGCCAATACTTTATCTACTGTGCCATCTAGCTGCCCCTACAAATATATAAATTGATAAATAAACCTATGTACAATAAAAAAATAACTCATGTTTCAGAGGTATTAAACTTATAACCAAGAAGAAGTTTAGGTACTGGTTGAGTCTGTCAACATGACATATTCCAAGCTTGAAAAGGCTCAAAAGTGACTCAGGTATCCTTCTAGTCATCATCTGACCATTATATATTTGAGTTTTCATGCACAGGGCAATTGAGAAATGTCTTCTTCCTTCCAGGTATATTTTTCTATTTATGTTTGAAAGTAGTGCTCCCCAGAAGTTGATCAGTTGACCAGATGACCTCAGTCTTTAAGCTGATTGCCTCTTACCATGACTCAGAAATTCCCAGAGGAGAAGACCAAAGCCAGGAGCAGCCCCTGCCTCTAAAGTAATGATCTTCCCTGATCCTAGCACTACTCAGCATCACTAACCACAGTCAAAGGGCCCTTCGGTGCCCAGCCAGCATAAGGCTTTGGAGAAATTAAAAAATATGTTCTAAAAGAAAAGTTAAGAAACCCTAATTCAAATCAGACTTTTAAAAAATCTATTCCTGTCTTTATTTAGCAAGATGTAGTGTGTTGTAGTAGAGAAAACTCTAGATATAGACCAAAAAAGATATATGGTTTCACTTAAAATCACAACCATACTGATTTCCAGTTTCCTCATCTATTAAAATGGGGATAATATTACCTGGAATGCCTACTTCACAGGGTGGTTTCGAAAGTCAAATGAGATAACGTATGTTAAGGGCTCTGTGAATGTTAGCTCTCATTAATAATATTACTGTTCAAAATCTAAATGCCCAGAGAAGTCTAAGTTATATCATCTCCAATGCTTAGAGAAATTAAAACAATAAAAGGGGGAGGGAAAGGACGGATCTCTTCTGTATTAAAAATGGTGGGTGGGGGCAACTAGGTGGCGAAGTGGATAAAGCACTGGCCCTGGATTCAGGAGAACCTGAGTTCAAATCTAGCCTCAGACACTTGACACTTACTATCTGTGTGACTCTGGGCAAGTCACTTAACCCTCATTGCCCCTCCAAAAAAAAAAAAGAAAGAAAGAAAAGAAATGGTGGGCAAAAGAGCACCAAGAGCTCTGCCGCTAGGTAACCTTGGAGCTTTTACATCTTTTGAGCTTCCCCTCCTCTTGTATCAAATAGGGGCTAATGATATTTACTCTACCTACCTCACAGGATTGTTATGTCTAATGAGTATGTGAAAATCCTTTGAAAAGCATCACCCATTCTAGCAATGTAAAGTAGCATGATGTAGGATAACTAAGGAATCTCTCATCCATCAGCTTGTCATTATTTGTTCCTTGTAATAGATTCTCCTGATGGCTGCTCCCAAATTGACTGTCTCTGGAATAAGAAACTACAAACTGTCATCAAGAGAAGTCACCTCAGATTAGTAACTCCAGCAGATTTGGAGGAAGAGCTTTGAGGTGGCAAAGAAAGCCCCAGTCGTGAATACCAACAATCACAACCACTTCCATGTATTTAGAAAGGACTTTAAGGTTTATAAAGCACTCTTTTGACAATTACCTTGTGAGCTAATTAGGCAGTACAAGGATTGCTGTTATTAAGCCATTTTTTTTAGTGGTGTCCTGCTCTCTGTGACTCCAGTTGGGGTTTTCTTTTTTTTTTTTTTTGGCAGGGCAATGGGGGTTAAGTGACTTGCCCAGGGTCACACAGCTAGTAAGTGTCAAGTATCTGAGGCTGGATTTGAACTCAGGTACTCCTGAGTCCAGGGCCAGTGCTTTACCCACTGCACCACCTAGCTGCCCCCAGTTGGGGTTTTCTTGGCAAAGATACTGGAGTGATTTGCCATTTCCTTCTCCAGCTCATTTTGCAGATGAGGGACAGGGTTAAGTGATTTGCCCAGGTCACAAAACTAGTAAGTGTGTGAAGCAGGATTTGAATTCATGAAGCTGTCTTCCTGACTTCAGGCCTAGAACTCTATCCACTTCCCCACCTAGCTGACCTTAGTGCAAGTATTACTGTCTCCATTTTATAAATGAAGAAACCGAAACTCAAAGACCTAGGGGGTGTGACTGGCAGGATGCAGAACCAAGTCTTCTGTATCTAGGTCCAAGGCTTTTGGTTGGGGCTTTGAGCTGGCTGCAAGAATTGTGCAGAATGGGCCAGAGAGTTATATGAAAACACAAGCATTTCAAAAAATAAAAACCAACAATCCATAATACCTTATGATTTAAAAAATAAAAGTAATTGCATATTTATGGTAAGAAATTAATCATCTGTGAACAAATATTTTGATTTCCCTTTAACATTTGGAAAAAATGGGACTCTGCAAAGCTGTGACTTCCCCAAGGTTGTATTCTGTGTTAATGTGATCAAAACTCATGTTTCCTATGCATGATCCTTCTTTCATTTAAGTGTGTGTGTGTGTGTGTGTGTGTGTGTGATGGGGGTGCTATGGGTATGTGATCAATAAAACAAAAATAAAAACTTGCTTCTCCTTATGCTATTTAATAAGGTTTTTAAAAATTCATTTGGTATAGTATTCATTAAGCATCCATTAGGCCTAAAACATTGTGCTAGCTGCCAAGGGATACATAAAGAGAAGCAAGCCTATTCCCTGCCATCAAGGAGTTTATAATCTAATTGGGGGGGGGGGGGCGCAGCTAGGTGGTGCAGTGGATAAAGTACCAGGCCTGGATTCAGGAGGACCTGAGTTCAAATTTGACCTCAGACACTTGACACTTACTAGCTGTGTGACCCTGGGCAAGTCACTTAACCCTCATTGCCCCACGAAAAGGGAAAGAAAAAAAAGGAGAGATAATCTAATAGGGGTAGCTGAGGCACTATGGAATTAACTATGCTACTAACAGAAGAGTAACAAGAAAGAGATACAAAGTGAAGAAGTCATTAAGTGTTGAGGACATTAGGCCTGTGGCTTTCTAAATCACTCCCTGCTAATACAGGCCTCCCAACAGTAGGCATTTGGGAAACAAAGAATCAAAGGAGCTATCATTGAATTTTTTTTTTCCCTCTTAACCAAATCACAAAGCACATAGTGTTGACTCCCAGTGTGTCCAAGTTGAAAGGACACCGGAAGCATATTCAGAATCACTTGTTACATAACTTTCTCCTACACACATTGTTGTTAAACCTGTGCCTGAATTACTGTAGAACTAATAAGTAGGGGAATCAGGAAAAGTCTCTTGAAGGAAAGGGACCTTGAAAGGAGTTGGGGTTTTCAAGAGAAAGAGATGAGGAGGAGAGCATTCCAGGCATAAGCAATGGCTTTGGCATCTAAGGGGGAGCAACTAGGTGGTGCAGTTAATAGAACATTGGCCCTGAAGTTGGGAAGATCTGAGTTCAAATCTCACCTCAGACACTTACTAGCTATGTGACCCTGAGCAAGTCACTTAACCCCCAATTGCCTTAAACATCTGGGGCCATCTCTAGTTGTCCTGATATATATCTTGCCACTGGACCCAGATGACTCTGGAGGAGAGAATGAGGTTGGTGGCTTTACACAGCTCTGCCTCACTTAAATCCAATTCACTGCAAATCATGGTATCAACTCCCAATGTCATGGTCCTTTTCAAGAATGAAAGACAAACAACAGCAGCATCTAAGATGTGACCATGGGTAGGGAGATGGAAGCAAGAATGTCATGCATGAAAAATAATAAGCACATTTTGACTGGAGTCTAGTGTGCATGAGGGGGATTAATAGGCAATCAGACTGGAAAGACAGGTTGGAAGCAGATTATAAAGGATTTTAAATGTTACTTGGTATAGTTTTGAGGGAAGACATAATGCTGGACCTTCTTCATCCCTCTGAAAATGTCCCAAATCAGAATTTCCTCTAGGCTAATCTACTCAGCATGGGCCAGGCTGGACAACCAGTTGTCAGGATGCCCGATGCTATGCAGAGATCAGACTGGTTAGCCCTGAAGTCCCTTCCAGCCAGAGGTTTGTATGATTTCTTTGTACTCCCACTCTCCCTTGTAGTATGCTGCATGTGCAGAGGATGTCTACCTTAAGGAATTCTCTTGCATCCTTCTCTTGGGAATATTTGAAAACCAGGGAAGCAGTTTTCACTGGCTGCTAGGGGATTCAGTGCTTCTCTTCCCAGACTTCCAGTGGAGCTATCTACTAGGGTTTTTCTATGTACAAAACCAGGGAGAACTTGGATTTTCTGGCATTCAGGAGCAATTGAGAAGAATAAAAATAGCAATAACCACCAACATCACAACATTTTGGACCATCCACCAATGTGAAGTAATTATAAGACATCACTATTAGGGCTGCAATTGTCTAGTTAAAATCCCTGAAAAGCATTATGCATAGTTGTCCATTATAGCACATCAGTACATCAATCATGCAAAACCTGCTCATCCGCATGCCACATGCCTGGGGATCAAAGTAGTACGGTCTCCCTTTTATCTACTCCGAAGTCTCAAAGCTAAAATAGTCTCTAGTCATGCTTATGGACTTGAGGGTACTGAATTCTAACTTTTCCTAAACACCGGAAAGTTTTCTAATAGTAACTAATAGGCAAGATTTATTACTTCAGATTCATTTTTAAAAAAAAGTATTGCCTTGGGGCAGCTAGGTGGTGCAGTGAATAAAGCAACAGCCCTGGATTCAGGAGGACCTGAGTTCAAATCAGGCCTCGGACACTTGACACTTACTAGCTGTGTGACCCTGGGCAAGTCACTTAACCCCAATTGCCTTACCTTCTCCCCCGCCCCAGAAAAAAAAAAGTATTGCCTTAACTCGATGGCAGTGAAGAATACTTTTCTCACTATAATGGTTGAAGGGTTATAGGGGAAGAAGGAGGCATACATTGCTAAATACAGCAAACATGTTAGTTTCTTTTGCTTCTTTCTAATAATGGAGGATTCTAGTGGGAAGAGGTTGTTATTGGGAAATGAAAGTGATTTTTAAAAAAAATATCAAAATGCTTTAAATGCTCTTTAGTAAAATATTTTACCAAAATTTTTTTTTAGCCTCAGTGCCCAAGTCCATATAAAACAGTGACCCTCTCAGAAATAGTAGCCACTTCTTATGAAATGCACCACATTGACATGAACAGTTTACACATAAAAGAGCTGACTCTTTTTTGTGTGTGTGAGGCAATTGGGGTTAATTGACTTGCCCAAGGTCACACAGCTAGGTGTCCAGGGCCCGTGCTCTATCCACTGTACCACCTAGCTGCCCCTGAGTGACTCTTAAAGGACCAACACTTGGTGTCTTATTTATTTAGAAGACAGTAGTGGGTAGATAAGATTAGAGTATAACCAAAACAGGCTCCTCAAGAGGGCTCCTTATCTATTACCCACTCTACTCCAAATGCCTTGTACTCAGCAGCTAGTTCAGTGGCTAACCAGCTGTCCAGGAAAAACTTTGTCTTGTGTGACTGATTGTGAGGTTGGGCCAAGAAGAAATCTGTTAGCCATCACCATCCAATCATTCTTTTTGTGTAAGAGAGGCTGTGCCAAGTTATCAGATGTTCAAGTTTAGAATTCACTTCCTGTCATTACTAAACAATTCAGTGTCTGGAATAACAATATGTAGCAGAAGCTTCTCTGCAAGTTAATGAATGATTTTTCTTTGTACTCTGGCCTCTGATTTCAACGCATTTGTCACAGCCATATGCCTTTAGTAATTACTCTTTAGGCACCTTCTAAAATGCTTCTGGCTTTTTAAAGGCGTTTTTTTACGGCTTGTTTTTATTTCCCATTGTTTGGTTTGTCCTTTCCTATTCATCAGCTATGTTCTCCCTCCCACTGTAACCCTGCAGGAATCTCTAATGCAATACAAAGGATTATGACTCTTACTTGTTTACTTTGTTCAGCACCCAGGAGAGGGTCTTGCACATAGTAAGTGCATAATAAATGTTTGTGAAATTTAAGTATGTTACTACACCAAATAAGAGAAAAATGAATCAGGTCTCTATCTAATATACCACACACACACACACACACACACACACACACACACACACACACACACACACACACTTCAGTGGATGAGGTGCCTTCCAGATCTAAACCCCTGGATTTTTTTATTATTAGTTTCTTGATGTAAATAAACTAGAGTCACAATCTTATTGCCCCTCTTTGTCATTTTACAGGAATAGTTTAATGTTGAACTTTCTAGGGGACATTTTTAATTGGCTACCCAACATATTTTTGTTATCTTCAGGGGTGTTCCAGTAAATGTTTAACAACTGGCTTGCTGAAAAAAAATATATACTTAGCACAGTTTTTAGTTTAATCTGAATTGTTGACATTTTCCCTATTACTTTCTTAACTCTAGCCTATTAATAAGACAATAAACAAGCCCTGATTTGTAGGATTTTGCTGGCTTTTGCAGTGTAAATGTTCACACTGAAAATTGAGTAATTAGCTTAGCTGTCTGAGCTTGCTTCAACACACTTCTGGTTTGCTCTGAAGCAGGCGTGTTTCTAACCAGTAACCAGAGTAGCCTTATGTATATCAATTAAGGGACAGGCCTTAATCCAGGGAAAATGGGCAGCTATCTCTCTGGTGTAACTGGAGGACTGCTTTCCCAATACTCTAGTATCTTTCTGCCACAATATCTGAAATTCTATGTTTAAGGTTTCTTCTTAGAGTCATGTGAATGGTGCACATTTTCAATGGGTTAAAAATATGCTGTAGAAGAAGGTTCAGCAGCCCAGAGATCTGGTTTCACTCTGGATTGTGACCTTGGGAAAGTAATTTGATTGATCTGAACCTCATGTGTAGAATGCAGTGGATGGACAATATGATAAGTCTCTGTTGTAAACTTAATTACAAATGGACAAATAAAGACAAGGTGTAACCTCTAAATACAGAAAAGGGCAGCCTAACCATGTGTTTTGAAATATACATGGTGGCCTAAATGATCTCCATGGCCCCTTCTAGATCTATGTCAATCGATCAGCAAGTATTTCTCAGGCACTTAGTATGGGTGAGGAGGAATCAAGCTCCAGTGTAGAGAGTGCTGGACTTGGAGTCAAGAAGATGAGTTTAAGTCCTGACCCTGTCACATATTGACATGTGACACTTCAACTCTCAGTGCTCTAGGCAACTCCCTAAGACTATTGGTTGTATTATAGACCAATGCATAGATCCAAACTCTATCCCTATCCTCTTATCCTGAGTATTGCTAGGCACTAGGCTAGGTGCCATGAATACAAAGTTAAGAATCATATGTAGTCTTTGCCTTCAAGAATATTCAGCTCTATTGGCAGGGAGGGAGGATGGAGGGGAGGGTATACGTTCGTAAGTAAATGTGAGTTATAAACAAACATTTTGGATATACTATGAACCTATGAATCTGATGGTTCTGATTATCTCTAGGTCTTCAATTCTGGGACATTTGGGGCATCCTGCCTAACAAGGGGGGGCTACCCACTTGGCCAATCCTACCTCATAAATAGCACCCACTGGACAACATAGAAGAGACTTGCCAGTTCTCTGAGTATCAGGTCTTCTGGCCCCAGTAAGGGGAAAAGAACCATGCCAGGTAATAAATCATGACCTGGCATGAAATACCCCTGCTCTACTTGATCGGTTTTTAAAGAGCTTGTCTGTACTTGTCTGCAGTTGCCTTATTGTCTTATAATCTCTCTACCAGCAGACCATCCCAGAAACTGGTAGAGGGGCGGAGGTCCCTTCTCTAACACTCTTTTCTTTTCTTTTCTTTTTTGGTGGGGCAATGAAGGTTAAGTGACTTGCCCAGGGTCACACAGCTAGTGTCAAGTGTCTGAGGCCGGATTTGAACTCAGGTCCTCCTGAATCCAGGGCGGTGCTTTATCCACTGTGCCACCTAGCTGCCCCCCTCTATCACTCTTGATATTATCCTTTTGATGTCACATTTCCCCTGTGCATTATGTGAGGGCCAAAATTTGATATACAGAGCGTTATTTGGGTGATTCACCTTAATACTGGGGTCCCCGGGAAATATGAAGGACCTTTTAGGTTTAACCCTCCCCTCTGAACTGCCCTTTTTAGATATTTCTCCCAGACCAATAAGGAGCCTCTAAGCTTTAGTTCACAAAAGGATCAGATTTTATTACTTAGGAATGAATTAAACATCAAAGGTAAAACTAATAAAAATCAAAGATAAGGAAATAGGAAAATAGAAATACAGATACTCTTAACTCTGAACTTAACCTATTCAAAACCCAGGCTGTTTCTAATTTAGCTAGTTCAAAGGAATTTAGGGTTTCCCGTAATTAAACTCACCAAACACCTGAACAGCCCTCCAGACCGAGAACCAGCACACACCACCAGGTCAGCAGTCGCCACACCAAGCATGAACACTTGCGTTCCGGAAGTGCCCTCCAACCTCCCTTCAGGGAGTGTTCAATCCTTTCTCCCCCAAAAGGGGAGGTCCTTCAAAAGCTGCCTATACCACAAATAATTTTTTCCACGATTACTTATATTTGCTATAGTGGGCTAATCTTCTTCCTGAACCTCATCTTCCAAGACAAAGAAATGTAAAATCTCAAAGTTGGAAAGGACCTGACCAGATGGATGGTATGAAAATCATAAAAGACTCAAACTTAGGAGAATCAAATTAAGACAGAAAAAATGGTCACCCAGTGCCCCATCCTGCATTTTGCCTTCTTTATGACCTATAGGTTTCCTTGAATCTAAATTCTGTGATCAGTTCCTCAGTTTTTGTAGAATCTTAGTTATCCACAGACATCCTGGTAAACAGCTGGGCCTGGCTTTTAATTTGTCCTTGCCCTTCTGCCAACTTGGACCCACCTCCTCTGTTCTGAAGGATAATTGCTCTTCCCCTGCCTGGAGTCTTCCCTACCTAATCACTGGCATGGGAAAGAGAGGACATTAGGCCTCTTACATGTTTTTTAAGAGTGGAGCATGCTAAAGTTTTTTTCAGAGTAGGTCTCAAGTTGGTAATTAGTACTTACGATCAACCTGGTTTTATTCCTACTTTTTCCTTTTGTCTGTACTTGCACAGACACTCAAAACAGAAAAGTGAGAGATGTCACAAAATACTTCCTCTCTCCTAAAAGTAATGGTGAATTGAGGAGCTACCTAAACAGGATATAGAAATGAAGGTGTTAACATTCAAATAGCTAATGGAAGCCAATGGGAGTTGTTTTTAGCAAGTAATTTTTTTTTGCAATGAATCACAGAATAGGGATTTTTAGAGGGGATATAATGTGTGGGTTTCTGGGAGATTAGAGACTTTCAGCTAGGCCAGGTAGGCTGGAACTGTGAAGGACTAAAAGAGTCCTTATTAAGAAAAGGAAGAAGAGAATGTGAAAGAGGGAAAAGAGTAAATAATATATCAGCCACTTTGAGGTATAAAAACACCTTCAAGTGGGATTCTACTGTGATCTCCCTCTGTGCCCTTTATAATTTGTGCTCCAATAAAATCCATCGGAGGAGTAGAAGATATTGAGATTCTTGGGTGTACCTGGAAGGGGCCAGAGGGTGAGAGGTCCTTGATATGTCTCCACATTTTCATATCAAGAGAAAGCCTCTGACACAAGGTTGTACACATATAGTCAGTAGATTAGACTAGTCTTTTCACTATAGAAGTCATAGAGGAATTGATTAGAAACCACACTGAGTAGTCAACAAACATATCTTCTGCAAAAAGATTTCTTTGGTTTCCCTTTAGTCATATATAAAAATTCTAGAAAGAAGGAAGTTTATTTTCAAAACAAAACAAAACAGGGATGTTAAAGGAGTAGTTTGTTCCTGGACAGGAGAAATAATGTCCTATTAGTTAGAATACAATGGATGCAACAAAGCCACCCACCACTAGAGGCCAAGAAGGAGAATCTTTGAGGTTACCAGGTTATTTTAGCTTTCACCCAGATCTAAGGAATCCCTGGTCAGTCAGGAAAACTCTCTGACAAAGGAATTGACTTTCTGAAAATCAGATCCTAATTTAAAAAATGGATGGGGAAGGAGAGTGTGCATGTATAATTTCACCAGTATAGGGAACTCTTGTCAGTGCAGATCAGCAAACATTTTTTTTTTTTGGAGGGGCAATGGGGGTTAAGTGACTTGCCCAGGGTCACACAGCTAGTAAGTATCAAGTGTCTGAGGCCGATTTGAACTCAGGTACTCCTGAATCCAGGGCCGGTGCTTCATCCACTGCGCCACCTAGCTGCCCCATAAGCAAACATTTGACAGTTTATATTCTTGAGTTCCCCGCTGGCACTGAGAGGTTAAAAAATAGTCAGTATGTATCCTAAGTTGGACTTGAACCCAGGTCTTCCTGATTCCAAGACCTGCTCCTTATCCATTAAACTGCTACAATGTCCCTTACTGCCAAACACATGCTTGTTTAAAATTAAATCAGCAAGGCTACATTATGTATTGATAGAGCCATAGATGGATTTTCTGATAAGTCAGTTTCTAGGTAATCTGCCATATTTATCCTTTGAACCGAATCATCATTCTTTCAAACCTATAGTCAGGAAGAAACTAAAGATAACTTAGTTTAGTTATAGATAGAAATGCCTCAATGATGAAGGAGAGCCCTTAAAAGTTTGAAGCCTCTAAGGAAGGTGTGGTATGTGGCAATATCAGACTGACATCTCACCTCTCTCTACTTTTATTTCCATCTCATTTAACTTAATCATTCCCTATGTTCATCCATCTATTTGTAATGCTTCATTTATCATGGAACAGGGACATGTTATGTCACTTCTGCATAAAACAATATAAAAGAAAATGTGACAAAATTTTCTCCTTTCTCCCATGTGCTTTTTTTTTTGGTTTGTTTTTTTGTTTTTTAGAATTAAGATGGAGCATGCTAAGAATAGCAGTGCAAAGTAACTGGGGTCATAGTTTCACCCTGAGTTCTTAATGTTCAAATTCACTGATGTAGCAAGTCAGAGAGTCCAATGGTCTTGAACCTTGACTGAAACAATCTTCTCTCAGCTCTTAAAAGATTACCTCTGGGAACAGTGAGCTGCTAAATGTCTCCCAAATGGAGTCCGTGTGAGGTTTTCAGTTGTACCTCTATTCTATTCTATTCTGTCCACTTAAGATCATACACAGGAAGTAACAGAGCTATGAACCTCAACTGAACTGGTAGTGACTGAATTGTTGGGAGGGTGGAGACTTATTGGCTGGCTCCTAACATTATCAGGTGCTAGTCCATTTAATCCCAGCTGTAGCTGCTGGGTGGTCTTCTGTGTCCAGATTTAGTGCAGAAAAGTCCCCAAATAATAGTAAGATGGTAGTTGCATAAAATTTTTCTTCCCCATCTGATTTTAACACTTTTTAAAAAATGGAAATCATTGTTTCTTAATTTTTCAGTTTTGTCAAATAAGGGCTTTTAAAGAGCAAGACACACCTGCATTTTGCTACTTTAAAGCACAAAACTGAATCTTTTTCTCAAAATGCAGTTCACAAAAAATCCAAGGTCAAAAAGAAAATCTTTGAAGACGTTCTATGCAGTAGCCCTAAAGTAATAGAAGAATGAAAAAACATGTATTAAGTGTTTACTATGTGCCAGAAACTGTTACACACCTGGGATACAAATAAAGAAAACAAAGCAGTACCTGTCTTCAAGGAGCTTACATTCTAATGGGAGAAGACAATATGGTGGTGATAGGGAAGTTTAAATATGGTGATATGATTTGGAAATGGCCAGGAAGTGTCATGATGGCTTAGTTCTCTGGCAAGATAAGGTGAAAACTCCCTCAACAGTGCCCAGGGTCTGGAGGATGATCAGAGTGCAGCAGTTGGCATGGTTTGGACATGGCTGGGAAGTGATGGAATGTTATGTACAAGGAACTACAAGAGGGCCAGTTTTGCTGGATTGTAGAGTATGTAAAAGAGGAACAATGTGCAAGTATCCTGGAAAGACAGGCTGGATCCAGATTGTGAAGGGCTTTAAATATTGGAAAAAATATATTTTATTCTATGGCAATGGGGAGCAGTGAAGTGATATGGTTAGAACTGTGCTGTAGGAATATCAACTTGGCAGTCCTGTAGAGGATAGATTGGAGAGGGGAGAGATTGAAAGAAGGGAGACTAATTAGGAGGCTATTGAAAGGGATTTAAGGCAAGAGGTGTTGAAGGATTGAATTAAGGTGGTAGCCAGATGAGTCTACAAAGAGGTGGGGAGGGATGCAAGAGATGTCATGGTGTTTGGATTGGAAGGATTTGGCAATTGATTAGACATAAAGGCTGATAGAGAGTGAAGAGTCAAAGATAATTACACTCCAGGTATCCTAATCATTTAAAACTATAAGAAAACATCCCTTATAGTCTGTTGTATCAGATTTTAATTCTGTGTAATTACTACACTGAAACTTTTGGGACAACCTATAAACAGTAAAAATATGATATATCAGCCTATAAGGCATATGGTCATCTTGTCCCTTCAACACCAGTCTTAAAATTATCTAATTTGTGGAGATTCTTGGATTTAAGTGAAACATTGTTAACAATAGAGTTCTATGGGTCACTGTCAGGTAGGATTCTAGACTGTGGTTCCAAACTGAATTATTTGGTCATCAGTTTTGATTCTACTATTTTTCAGTAATACTCGGTACCTACAGCCGTTAAAATGAAAAACTGTAGTTGCTAATAAAAAGATAAGGGTGAGGGCAGCTAGGTGGCACAGTGGATAAAGCACCAGCCTTGGATTCAGGAGGACCTGAGTTCAAATCCAGCCTCAGACACTTGACACTTGCTAGCTATCTGACCCTGGGCAAGTCACTTAACCCGCACTGCCCCGACCAAAAAAAAAAAAGATAAGGGTGATCAGTAGTAGGTGAGATTAAATGTATGTATATATAAAGTTAGTGGGTGCTGGGCTGGGAGGGGAACAGTTAAAAGAGAGTAGGTTCCTCCAGAGAGTATGAACAGCCAGCCTTCTGACTCCTTATTAATTTGTAGGAAGGCTTCTAGCCAAACTTTCCCATTGTTTACAGGTGGTGTAAACTATAACAGACTACTGATTGTATACTTCTGAGGAGATGCTTCTTTTAATAGTGTGAGGGCCAAAATTTGATATACGGAGCGTTAATTGGGTGATGCCTTAATATTGAGGTCCTGGAAATATGAGGGACCTTGTAGGTTCACCCTCCCCTCTGAACTGTGCTTTTAGATATTTCTCCCAGGCCAATAAGAAAGGAGCCTTTAAGCTTTAATTCACAAAAGGATCAGATTTTATTACTTGGGAATTAATTAAACAACAAAGGTAAAACTAATAAAAATCAAAGATAAGGAAATAGGAAAAGAGAAATACTCTTAACTCTAAACTTAACCTATATATTCCCCAGATCATTTCCAATTAAGCTAGTTCAAAGGAATTTAGGGTTTTCCTTAATTAACTTACCAACACCTGGAAGTCTACAGTTGCTCGTGCTACCCGGAAAAGCAGTCGCTTGAGACAGAACGAACATGCACCACCACCACAAGGGCAGAAGAAGAAGAAACCGCCAGACTTCTAGCGTTCCAGAAGAAACCCTCCGCCTCCCTTCAGAGATCGTTCAATCTTTCCTCCCCCAAAAGGGGAGGTCCTTCAAAAACTGCCTATGGAGAGTTCTCCTTCTGACCTCAGTAGCATATGTAACCTCAGAGTGGGCCAGGTGTGGCTCCTCCCAAATGAGTCAGCTAAAAACAGCAATATTAATCTTTACCACGAATAATTTTTACCACATTAGAATTTGGCAACCATTTCCTCAAGGCCTTTCTTTGGAGTGTTCTGCTGTTTTGGATGTAAACTTTGCTTATTTGCAAGCATCATTCAGGCTTATTCCCTCCCATCATTGAATTTAAAACATTTTCTCATAAGTACAAGGTTGGAATTCTCCGTACTAGGATAAGGACTGGACTTTTGATTTCAGTGGTGTAGGGAACACCTAGATGAGAAAATCCCCTCTACCAATGAAAGTCAAGACTTTCTCAGAGAATTAGGAGAGATGACCAGAAGTGACTTGCATAGGGTCACACTTTTGTTGTGCCATCATTTTCAGTCACATCTGACTCTTCATGACTCCATTTGGGGTTTCCTTGGCAAGGATACTGGAGTGGTTTGCCATTTCCTTCTCCAGCTTATTTTATAGATGAGGAAATTGCAGTCATTTGGTTAGTGACTCAAGGCCCAGTGCCCAGGAGAAAAAAAAAATACAATAACAACTACAGCATAAAGGAAAACAACATTAGATGGATTCTTATATGTTCAGAAAACAGACAAGCAGAAAGGAGCTGTGTGATCCTGAGCAAATCACTTTACCCTGTTTACCTCAGTTTTCTCCTCTGCAAAATGAGCTAGTTTAGAAGGCAAACCACTCCTGTGTCTTTGCCAAGAAAACCCAAAAAAGGGGTCATGAAAAGTTTGATAGTGATGTCGGAGGCAAAAAAGGGTTAACAGAAAAACCCAAGACCCAAGCTTTAATTCAGATAATAGCTCCAAAAGGGAGTTAGACCCCAGTTAATGGATAACTTATACTAGGTTCTTGTACCCACAGCAATCAGTGCCCATAACGGAACAGAGAGAGAGAGAAGCCATGATGACCTTAGACTAAATGACAATAGTATAGAAATTTTAATGAAAAATGGAGATATTTTAAAACTAGCCATGGGAATCAGAAAGAGACATGAGCAGAAAAGGCCAAATTTGTCCCCAGATTCATCTTATGACGTGTAAACCCCCAAAACACACCTCCACTGAAAAAGGTACCCGTCTGGGGGTTGGCTTAGGACCCCAGGAACTCCAAATTAGGATAAGTCCTCCCTTGTAACACTCCTAGGTAGAGAATATTATAATGAGTAGGATGGGCCCTCCCTTGTACCTCCCCAAGGTGGAGATTATTATAATGAGCGTGATAATCAATATATCCTTACTAGAAATATAACTCTTTCCTTTCACTATTTGAGAGATACCTTTCCAATATTTTGGTTCTCTCCCTGTGGTCACTCACAGTATTGCAATAAAACTTGGGAAACTGAGTCACTGAGTCTTGTAATTCTTTTGGGACAACACAATCAATTTGATCCTAAATTCCAGCTCACATCAATAGGAATGAAAACAACTAAATAAAAATGGACCAGATACTGTGCTAAGCTCTGGGGACACAAAGAAAGGTACAAGACATTCCCCACCCTCCTCTTCAAGGGGCTCAATCTAATGGGAGAGACAATATGCAAACAACTATGAGATAAATCTAGACAGGAAAAAGTGGAGATAATGGAGGGAAAATGCTAGAATTAAGTTGGTGGGGAAAGGCTTTCTCTAGAAGGTAAGATTATACTTGGAACTTGAAAAGGAAGCCAAGAAGTGGTGTTAGGGAGGGAAAGCATTCAGCCTTGGGAGACAGCCAGTCACTATGCCCTGAGTCAGGAAATGGAGTGCCTTATTCTTTTTTTTTTTCACATAATAGTATTTTATTTTTTCCCAATTACATGTAAAGATAGTTTTCAACATTCATTTTGGCAAGATTTTGAGTTCCACATTTTTCTCCCTCCCTTCCTTCTGGGGGTTTACACATCATAAGGTGAATCTGGGGACAAATTTGGCCTTTTCTGCATGTCTCTTTCTGATTTCCATTGCTAGTTTCAAAATATCTCCATTTTTCATTAGAATTTCTATACCTTTGTCATTTACTTTATTATTCTTTGACCTCACCCTTTATGATCCCATTATGGGTACTGATCACTGTGGGTAGAGAACCTAGCATAAGTTATCCATTAACTGGGGTCTAACTCCCTTTTGGAGCTCATATCTGAATTAGAGCTTGGATCTTAGATTTTTCTATTAACCACTTTTTGACTCCTATATCAACTCTAGGGCCAGTGCTCTATCCACTTCACCACCTAGCTGCCCCCCTCCCCCTTTCCCTTTTTAATGATCTCTTTGGGATTCAGTGGTATTGCTGGGTCAAAGGGTACAGAGCATCTTATTCTAGATCCCAGTTTCTCTAGATGTAAAAAGGAAGAGGATTTGAAGACAGCATTTCCCTATGTAATATTTAGACTCTGGAGCAGGGGAGTTTACCTGTTTCCTTAATATTTTTTTTTAAGTGAGGCAATGGGGGTTAAGTGACTTGCCCAGGGTCACACAGCTAGTAAGTGTCAAGTGTCTGAGGCCGGATTTGAACTCAGGTACTCCTGATTCCAGGGCTGATGCTCTATCCACTGTGCCACCTAGCTGCCCCAATTTTTTTTTTAATTTAAAAAATTTTTTTGGTGAGGCAATTGGGGTTAAGTGACTTGCCCAGGGTCACACAGCTAGTAAGTGTTATGTTTCCTTAATATTTTGATAACTGCATTTCAATATACTTGTTTTTCTTCAATCTTATGTGTTTTTTGGCATTCAAAGCCTTTTACAACTTAACGCCCTGCTACCTTTCCAATCTCCTTACACTTTACGGCCCAACACCTACTCTACTGTCCAGTATCACTGGCTATTTCAAGAACAAGATGCTTCATCTCTCACCTCTGGTCATTTTCCCTGGCCTGGAATACTCTTCCTCCACTCCAACTACTGACCTCCTGGCTTCCTTTAAATCCCAACTAAAATCCCACTTTCTATGGAAGCCTTCCCCAACCCCTCTTCATTCGAGTGCCTTCCCCGTGTTCATTATTGACATGGGCTTAGGATAACTCAGTTTTTCTTGTGAGAAGCAAAACCAAAGGACAGACATATTGAGGAATCAAGGGACTATTAAAGTTTAGACTGACAATTAGATATCAGGATAGACCCACCCAAGAAGTAGGGGGAGATAAAATTCTATAGCAGCAAAGTCACTTAGGTGTGACTACTACCTGACCAGCGTTAAGAGAGAGAGATAACCCCAAAGGTCTGAACCATCATTAAAAAAAAAAATCCCCCTGGACTCAGAGGAATATGACAAGCATCCAAGCTTTCCCCACCCTATCCTGAAAAGGAACTTTGCATTTTCAGGTGGTCACCCCATCTATCCTCTATAAAAGCTTTTTTCCTGCCTTCTGTTCCGGGAAGAGAATGTTTTTAAACCACCCGGTAAAGGGCCATTTTAATTCTAATTGAACCGTGAGTGGAATTCTTTACAGAAGAATACCTAAGGACCTCCACCTACTTTCCCCGTGACAATTATGGAATTTTAAGCATAAAAAAATTAAAGACATTATTCCGAGAACAGGTTGGGAGACTTCTCCACACTGCTTAGACACAAAAAGTGTCGGGAACCCTGGCTTTCGAGCTAACCCAAGGGGAAATTCATTTCCTACAAACAAATTCACTCGCAAAGCCGGCCCTGTCAGAGGCCGGGGGCACGTACACCACGTACACCACGCATAACACGCACGCTTCCGTCACTTCCGCCACTAGCTCCCGGCCCTCAGGTGTGCTTCCGGGTTGAGAAGGTCGCCCGCGGGGGCGCCGGCGTCGCTCTCGGCAGGTGCTCGGTCTATGGAGCCAGTAGGTGCCGGCGGCTGTAGCAGTAGCGGTAGCCGTGGCGGCGGCGGCGCGGAGGCAGGAGGCGGAGCCCGCGTTGGGGCCTTTGCCCCGGCAGGATGCTACCTGGATTGGCCGCCGTCTTTGCTCACAGACGCGGCTGGTCCTCTCTGTCCCGGCTCCCTCTGAGGTGCCCGGCGGCGCCTAGCCGCCCTGGCGGCCCCGCCCAGGGTGAGTGGCCCGGCCCCGGCTCGGCCCCGCTTGGGGAGATCGGGGAGATGGGCGCGGGCGTCGCTTCCCCCCATAATCATCTCTTTCTGTTCCCTAGGCCGCTGGCCTTGGGCTGCGTCCTCCTTCCACTCCCCCTGCCGAAACCTGACTTGCCCGCCCCTTCTTCGAGGTCGGCTGGCCTGGCCTTGGCATTGGTTCCTAGGAGAGCCCTCCGAGGGCAGCCTGTGGAAGGCGCGTGCGGGTCGTGCTGTCCACGCCATAATAGAGCCTGTACGTCGCTTCACAAGCCACCTCCGGTGCCCGGTGTTCCTTGGCTCGGGCCCCCCCGGGTTGTATAAGTCCCGTCGCAGCCGGGTCATGGCCAGCACCTTCTGGGCTCCCTGTAAAAGCGTGCCTTTGAACTTAATAAAACGACACCCCCTCCTCGCTTCTCGCCCATTCCCATCCCTGAGCCATTGGAAAGTGAATTTAAGTTAGAATTGATTATTAATCGGTAACTCACTGTTAAAAAACAAAAAACAGCTGCCGATTATTTTCTGGAGCTCAACTCCGCAGTGCCAGTTCGCAACTTAAAGAGTTATGTAGATATAGTAGATTAATTTTACATGCTGTCTTCACATTCAAATTTATCTGAAGGTTCACATACCACCATGCTGTTTTGGAAGTAGGACTGAAACTCCCCTCTTATCTAGAAGCATTACAAAAACATTCACGTTACCTAACAGTTTGTAGTTTAGCTGTGAGAACCGATAGAAAAAAAGTGGGAGGGGACAGAATTCATTTTTCATGTGTTTTGGCAGGTGACCCAATGTGTGGACGCGACACATTTGCTCTAATGATTTTCTTTGAAAGTTTATAATGGAAAGTACTTGGATGTTGTTGGAGGCAGGCAGATGATAGGATGTGTATTATGAACTAGGCTTATACTGTAATCACAAACCATAGTCTTCAGGCTCTGCATATAAACTCTAGAATTAATTTAGTTTATTTGTATTGAAGATAATGAAAATGCAATTTCAGTGGTTTAAAACAAAATATCTCTGCTGCACTGTGCTATCCTACTTTTGAGATTGTCTAGACATTAGGTATTTTCTGAGTTTCCTACTTATTGGCAATATACTTCCTATTTTTACTGCTGGTAAAGTGAGAATGGAATTGTAGTAGATTTGAGCTGCCCCACCTAGTTTAATGGACCAATTTCTAGTAGGCAGTTTCTACTGAGCAAGCATTATCAGTCTAATATATTTAAATTTGAACTCTAGGAACTATTATATTTGGTTTAGTGCAAAGAATTTTAAAAGTTTTTGGAAAGGAATTGCATTGTTGTATAAGCTCTCTTAAGTATCCTTTATGGATCTCAGCCTCTCCTTAAATTAGCTGAGCTTTGGTTCATCCATTTATTTGTAAAACATGTAATTATTATCTAAGCATCAGTCAGTATTACTGGATAGTTTTGGACAAGATACCAGATGACTGGAAAAAAATAAGCATATATGTATATTGTATGCACATACATACATAGAAACTCAAAATATATATGTGGTAGTATCAACTTTTAAAATCACTAAATGTTTATAAACACTAGTTAAAAATGAAACATTAAAGTGTTAAGGGGCAACTAAATAAATGTTTAAAAATTAACTTTAAAAACCTTAAGGGTTTAATTTCTTATGCTTATGTGAGATTAAAAAGAATGGTTAAATAGAAAAAATGTGATTTAAGAAAGTCTTAAGCAAAATTTAATTGTTTTTCATGGAACTTGAACTTTAGTGAATACTTAAATGCATTGTAATGCTGAGTGTGCATTTGGGGTGCTTATTAAAATAGTATGTATAATATCAAAGTATCTTTTGCTAGTATGAGGTATGACTGCAAAAATATAAACGTAATTTTTTTAAAAATGGAAATGAGGCATTAATATTTTATTGCCATCTTTGTTCCTTTGATGCTTTATTATCCTTTCAGATTGGTCCTTTTGCTAAGCATAAATTTTTGCTTTTTGCTAAGCATAAATTTTTATATGCTTGCATAGGCCTACATTCTACCAAAAATACTTCTGAAGTGCCAATTAGAGAGAATAGAATAAAAATTTCCACAATTTTATAGGCTTATTTTGATACCTGTTAATCAGATTCCAAAGTTTTATGGTAGATTTTCATGTACTTCCAACTTCTTTTTGTGAATTTCTTTTTCTTTTTTTGGTGAGGCATTTGGGGTTAAGTGACTTGCCCAGGATCACACAGCTAGTGTCAACTGTCCGAGGCCCGATTCCAACTCAGGTCCTTCTGACTCTGGGGCTGGTGCTCTATCTACTGCACCATCTAGCTGTCCCCAAAATATATTCAACACTATTTCCAACTTCTAATGATTCATGCTAATATTTGGGGGGAAGTGCTGTAGCCACTCCAAATATCTTTGGAATTGATATTTTAAAAATGGTTTGAATATTTTCAAGTCTGATTTTTGTGGGAAAACACTTCAGTTGAAATGATAAAGCATTGTGAAGACCTGCCTCAGGAAGCAGTAAGACATAACTATTTCAGTATAATTAGTTTCTTTTGTAATTTCAATTTTATGCATTTAAAAACATTATTCTGAGGTGACCTTAGCCTTTACTTGCCTGCCAAACGGGTCCATGACACCAGAAAAACCATTAAGAATCTCTGGCTTGAGGATATTAGCTGAGCTTTAGGCTCTGTAGAGGAGTCTAAAAGCGAAGAAGAGTGGTAATATTGGACCTTATACCTAATTATTTTTTATTATGTTAAAACACAAAAGTGATAAGTAATTGAGTTAACTGTAGTTTAATTCAGTGTTAATAATTTGCTTTAATACTTAATTAATTATATAGTGATTGGGAGTTTTGTACTATGTAGAACAAATTACTGGATAATTACATTCTTGAGAAAGTAAAACCAAGATATCTTCTTTCTGTAGAGGATAGAGAGCACCAGTTTTGGAGTCAGGAGGACCTGAGTTCAAATACTAGCTGTGTAACTCTAGGCAAGTCACTTATCTTCAATCCCCCCCCCCTAAAAAAGGGGGGGGGACAGCTAGGGGGCGCAGTGGATAGAGCACTGGCCTTGGAGTCAGGAGGATCTGAGTTCAAATGTGACCTCAGACACTTGACACTTACTAGCTGTGTGACCCTGGGCAAGTCACTTAACCCTCACTGCCCTGCAACAAAAACAAATATTTAAAAAAAAAAATTGCCCTGGACCCAGATGTTTCAGGAGGAGTGAGTGAAGCTGGTGACTTTGCACAGCTCTGCCTCACTTAATTCAATTCAGTGAAAGTCATGACATCACCTCTCCATGTGATGGTCCTCTTCCAGAATGAAGGAAAAACAATAACAACAAGACCTGGAAGTAGGTAGGAAAACAAAAAAGTAAACCAAACCCTAAAATTACACTGGTCCTGTATGTTAGTCTCTGGTGGAAGGAAAAGAATGTCCTGATTATCTGATAATGTCTAAAGAGTCTGTTTTATGCTGGAAGTTGAGAAGCAAGGTAGAAAGATAAGAGACAGAAGACAAGGAAGAAGATAAGGGAAGAGATGAAGTGTGGGTAGTAGAATAGGGTTTAGTAGATACCCTTAACCGTGGAGGACAGTGGTAAAATAGAACAATCTGGAATCTGAATTTGAGGGCTGGAAGGAGCTAAAATAGCCATCTCTAGTCCCTGAGCCTGCTGAGGGCATAACTGCAGGCCCAGGACCCATGGGACAACTTTGCCCATGTGTATGAATGAGGCAGGAAAAGAATGGTTTAGTACCAAAAAGCAGGTTTTTTTGCTGAGCAGTTGTAGGGTTTGCAAGGAAGCAGTGTTCATGTCTGGGAATATATTTTACCATCTACTTGCTTGCCACTATTACTTTATTGATGGAATCTATAAATCATTGTATTATTCAAAATGTGAAATATTATGGAAGAGAGCAAATGAAAAAGTTGATGTATCTTTGTGTAGTATACAATAGGGCTTCTTAAACTTTTTCCACTCTCGATCTCTTTTCACCTGAGAAATTTTTACTTGATCCTTGGTGTATAGGTATATAAAACAGGTATGCATAACCTTTTACTGTTGCCAAATTTTTCACAACCCCCACATTCAGTTATGTGATCCTATTTGGGTTGCAACCCACAGTTTAAAATCTTTGGTATACAGCATTTTTAATTTTGACATTAAAGATGCCATTTTAAATTTTGCTTGTGCCTGGAATGCTTTTCAAAGCCATATTTAGGGACAGTTTGGAAAAAAATTGTGGCCTGGTCATTTCTGTCATTTTCCAAAGAAGAAGAATAGAGGTGTTTGGGATCTCTTCAAAATATCCTAGCACAGATTCTTGGAATGATGATAGGGATATTTTTCCTTTCATAGCTCATGAGCTAACAATGTGACCGTGTGGATGTGAGTAAGAAGAGTAGGTACTGGCTGAGCTGTTTGTTCTCCTTCTCAAATGTAAATTCCTTAAGCTAGAGACTCATTTTTTCCCACTGTATTTCTAGCAGCCAGGCACTGAGTAGGTGCTTAGTAAAAGCTTGTTGAATTAAGTTGATAGAGTGGTGCCCATAATCCAAATTAGGTTCATGTAGATACAATAGATAATTTTTTTGAAAGGTGCTAAACTGTCAAAAGGAAATAATAGTTATAGTGAAGAAGTTGATCTTCTGAGATTAAGAAAACTTTCTAAAGTTGAAGCTTCAGTCAGTAATTTGGCAGAATGTTATGTTATACTGCTAAGGAAATTATATTCTACTTCACCTTGTGAGCAGGGGCCACATGACTAAAAGGCAAATTGATATCAAAGGCTCTTAAAAAATTTTTTTTTGATGTTTACAAGCATTTGTTTTTTTCTATTTTCTCCATCCTAGTAAAAAAAAAAGAAAAAGAAAAACCCTTATAACAAATAGACCATGTCCAAAAGTGTTTGTCTCATTTAACATGTTTATATTTAGTCTATTACCTCTTTGTCAGAAGGTAGGTTCTGTCAGGAGAAGCAGTTTTCATCATTGGCTAGGGACTCTTTCAGTAAAGCAAGTTACAAAGCCACTGCCACGATTAGTAACCATTCAGGCCAGTGTCCTATACCATATGTGTCCAACTATATTTGGTAGTATATTATAACATGTTTATGCTGATTGAATCCTTAAAGAAAATTAAATTCATTGTATTTTTTCTGTTTATGAAAGTAGATAAGTATATTTTAGAAAAATTTCCACAAAATTATTTTTAAAGCGTTGGCATTTAATGTCCAGTATCACTTATTTGGAAAACTCTTAATCTTAATGACTTTATTCTTAGAGAGTTATGGAGCTGAAGTTTTTGGTATTTCTAGAGCAATAAAATTGAGTGACTTCTATACAGTAGGCATTCTTAGGGAAGAGTCCTGCGGGAGGTAGTCCCAAGTGTGCATAATAATGATGGAGAGATGCTACTCATAATAAAGATGGAATTTTTTTTGTTTTGTTTTGTTTTTGAGGGGCAATTGGGGTTAAGCAACTTGCCCAGGGTCACACAGCTAGTAAATGTTAAGTGTCTGAGGCCAGATTTGAACTCAGGTACTCCTGAATCCAGGGCCAGTGCTTTATCCACTGCGCCATCTAGCTGCCCCATAAAGATGGAATTTTAAATATTTACGGCAAAAGAAGGATAAGTGAGAAGAGCATGACCATTTATTTTTCTGAGCACCCAGAGATTGGCAAGAATATTTGTCCTTTCCCTTTTTAAGAGGAAGAGAAATAGGGACCAGAAAAGGAGACATAGTATTGACTTGGACAAGACTGATGGCTAACATTTTCAGTCTTCCAGACTACTCTAAATACCTTATTCTTGTATAATTTAAAGACTGCCAGAACTGTAAGCAAAATTGGAAATAGGCAAAGTTCTTCCTTGATCTCTTCCACCTATCATCCCTCAGTGCTCCCATAAGACATCCAAAGTTCCAATCAAGTGTCCCGTGCTTTCTATTTAAGTCTTGACTTCTGCCACCTGAAAGCCCCTATCCCAGCTATGTGCTGATTTAATCTGTTAATTAAAGTAAAATCGACCCAAATATGTGAATGACTGACATTAACTTTCTTAAAAGGTTTTTGCTTCTCCAAAGAGCAGCTCATCTCCAATTGATGGAATTTGGGGGTGAGGTATTTTTGGCTTAAGTGTCTTCTGGTGTTCTTTGCTTTCTGTTGAATATCTTTTCCTTTATGTTTCCAAGTAGTTCATCTAAACTAGAATAAAACCTGGTAATAATTTATGAGTAAAATATTCACACTCTCAGTCTTTACCTTTGCAAATGGTTCTGTACCTTTTGGGGCTCATTACAAAGAGCAGCATGTTCATCTCTGAATGTGACAGGAAATTCTCTTGTCTTTATGTCCTAGAAATTTGTATAAAGTTCTTGTATTCTTAAATAGAAATGTAACTTCTTATTCTGGGGACCTAAAGCTTTATTTAAAATTGATTTCTTTTTAGGATGGCAGAGCTTAGTGACGCTTGGAAGTTTCTCAAGCGTTTTACCATGCAGTCATCTACACGTTTACTCCATGAGTCAAGTAAGAACTTACTCAAATACTCAGAAAGAAGGACTGGACGTACAAAATGTTCAGTTACCATCAAGTGCAGTAAAACATATATCCACTCCTGATGAAACAGGTACATTTTTTTTTCCTAATCCTGAAAGGATGATTTGAGAAATAGTCTCAATTCTTATCTTTTGTTTGTGATGATATTGCCAACTTTATAAAATTATAGATAATGCAGTATTTTAGTATACACTTAGGACCCAGTGTTAGGCCACTTCTGATGTTACTTTGGAAAATCAAAAATGGGAATGCTTGAAGTTTTTCTTTGTGTAATTAAAATGATCACTGGAACAGTATACTGTTGGTAAGATTAGACAATTGATAATGAAAATCAGGTTTTTATGACTCATCTTTGATCTGAGTTAAACTTGAATTAGAGGCATTATTTCCTTTAATATGATTTCTATTTTGAGAGAATGACTATGCTACGTGAATGGTTAAGCAGATGGAATTTACTGGTGGTCTGGGGAATGCTACATTATGCTGATAGCTAATTTCTTCTCATCCCACCCTAGTTCCCAAGAAACTAATCCCCTAGTTTGGTAGGGTAGAGGTGGAGAGTTTTGCTGGGGTTGGCCCTCAAAGACGGTCTTGATTATGGGTAGGAGACATCAGATAGATTACCTGGTAGAATTCCCTCGTTTTGCAGATGAATAGACCCTGGTTCAGAGAGGTTTGGTGTTTTTGTGAAGGTCATACAATCAGGGTAAGAGACCCTACATCCGTTGTCTCCTGATTCCTTCCAGTGCTTTGTACTTTGACTGATAACCTTTGGATAACAAAAGAACATTCACAAGTTGAGTGGTGCAGTGGAAAGAATGCTGGACTAGGACTTTTTGAGATTTTCATACTAAGGCTGAATTGGGCATGTTTTAGAGGGGGGTTTTCATAAGGTAAAATCTGGATTAGATGGCCTTTTCCACACTTTCCAAAGTCGAGATTCTATGATTCTGGGCCTCAGAAGGCCCACATCCCAGATATGTCATGTAATTACAGTATGACTTCATGGGGCGGGTTACTTCACTTGCCTAGGCTTCAGTTTCCTCCTCTGTAAAGCGAGGCAGTTGGATGAGATAATTTCTCTTAAAAATATGTGTCTGTGGGCAGCTAGGGGGCGCAGTGGATAGAGCACTGGCCCTGGAGTCAGGAGTACCTGAGTTCAAATCCAGCCTCAGACACTTAACACTTACTAGCTGTGTGACCCTGGGCAAGTCACTTAACCCCAATTGCCTCACTAAAAAAAAAATGTGTCTGTGTGTGCACACATACTATGTATTAACATATATATGTCTATTTGTCCAATTAAAAATCTTTCCCCCACTTGAGAATGAAAGAAAAACAGACCTCTGTTACAGACATGCATAATCAAGCAAAACAAATTTCCACATTGTTCATGTACAAAAATACATCTTATTCTGCACTCTGACACTCTTATTCTTCACTTCTGTCAGGAGGTGGGTAGCATATTTCATTATGAACTGTGTTTGGTCATTATGCTGATCAGAGTCCCTAATTCTTTCAGAGTTGAGGTGGTATGTGACCCTGAGCAAGTCACTTCTACCTTCTACAGTTGTTAGAATCAAGTGAGATAATTTATGTAAAGTGCTTAATGCAGTGCCTGGCACATAGTAGATGCTATATAATGCTGTTATATTGTTGTTATTGTGTAACTTGTTCTCCTGGCTCTGTTTTACTTTTTGCTGCATCAATTCATATGCATTTTCCCAGGTTTTACTGAAACCATCCCTTTCATCACTTCTTACAGCACAATAGTATTCTGTCACATTTATATAATGTAACCCATTCAGCCATTCCCCAATTTTTGGACACCTCCTTAGATTCTCATTCTTTTCCACCTCAAAAAGAGATATACATATCATTGTACATCCATAGTTAGATTTTGTTTTGTTTTGGAATAATCTCTCCTTTCACTACCCTCCCTTTAATTTCCCCTTCTCCCCTTTTCTTCCTATTTTTCTCTTGAGTGAAATAGATTTTCTTTTTACCCAACTCTCTGTTTGTGTATTCTTTTGTCCTTTGACCAGTTCATATGAGAGTGAGCATGTGAGCTTCAAGTGTCAGCTGCTCTTCCCTGCCTTATTTATATAAATATCTACTTGTACAGCCTGATTATGCTAGATAATTTTCTTTATTTACTCCCCTCCCCCACATGTATTATTTTCCCCTCCCTTTCTATTCTTCTCTTAAGATCAAGATATAACAGACCCATTCCCAGGCCATGTCTAATTAGACTCCCTCTTATGACTCTTGATGATGATAGGGTTCAGTGGGGACATATATATCATCTTCCCATATTTGAATGTAAGCAGTTTATTCTTGTTTAGTTCCTTATGACTGTTTATTCATTTTTACCTTTTTTATATTTCTCTTAACACCCATGTTTAAACATCAGAGTTTCTGTACAGCTCTGGTCTTTTCATTAATAATGTTTGGAAACCCTCTATTTCATTAAAGATTGATTTTTTCCCCCATAGGATTATACTCAGTTTTGTTGGGTAAGTTATTTTTGGCTATAAGCCTGTATATCCTTTGCCTTCAGGAATATTGTGTTCTGAATGTGCTATTCTTTTATTTATTTATTTATTTTGCAGGGCAATAGGGGTTAAGTGACTTGCCCAGGGTCACACAGCTAGTAAGTGTCAAGTGTCTGAGGCCAGATTTTAACTCAGGTCCTCCTGAATCCAGGGCTGGTGCTTTATCCACTGCGCCACCTAGCTGCCGCTCTCTATTCTTTATAATGGTGGCTGCCAAATTATATGTCATCCTGACTATGGCTCCCCAGTTCTTGAATTCTTTCTTTCTGGCTACTTGCAATATATATATTTTTTACCTGGAAGCTCTAAATTTTAGGTTTGATGTTTCTAGGAGTTTTCGTTTTGGGGTTTCTTTTGGGAGATGGATTCTTTCTTTTTCTACTTTGTTCTCTGACTCTAAGAGATCTGGGCAGTTTTAGGATTTCTTGAAATAAAATGTCTAGACTCTTTTAAAACTTTTTGGTCATGTCATTGAGGTAGTCTGACTTTTTTTTTTTTTTTTTGGTGGGGCAATGAGGGTTAAATGACTTGCCCAGGCTCACACAGCTAGTAAGTGTTAAGTATCTGAGTCCAGATTTGAACTCAGGTCCTCCTAAATCCAGGGCTGGCGCTTTATCCACTTGCACCACCTAGTTGCCTCCTAGTCTGACTATTCTTAATTTTTTTTTCCCAATCTATTTTCCAGGTCTGTTGTTTTTGCTGTTGGGATGGTTTATGTTGTTTTCTATTTTTAAAAAATTCTTTTGATTTCATTTTCTTGTCTCATGTAGCCAGTGGCTTCTATTTGATCCCTTCTAATTTTCAGTTTGTTGCTAGAGCAAAGAAATATGCCTCTTGTGCCAAGCTGTTAGTACCTTTTCCAATTCTTTTTTCCATAGCTCTCATTTCTTTTCTAGTTTTTTTTTCCCTCCGGAGCTCACATTTTATTGATAATTAAAAAAAAAACTTTTGATTAATCTCTTCAGGAATTCTAGTTGGATTTGTGCCCAAGCTATGTTTTTCTCTGGACCTTTGCTTGTGGATGTTTTAGAGTTACTCTCTTCTGGGTTTATCTTGAGCTTCTCTGTCATCATAGTTGCTCTTTGTGGTCGGGTTCTTTTTTGTTTCCTCATTCTTCCAGGCTATTTTCTGCCTTTGAACTTGATGTTAGAGCCTGCATCTGTGCACTTATGGAGGGAGGGTCTGAGCTGGTCTTGTTGCTACTTTCCTGGAATATTAAATGATATGTTATTCCAGGATCTCAGGGACAGCTCAAGCTGGGGACTTGTACGTTATCAGTTCTCTCTGAGTGTTCTGATCCAGGGCAAAATCTGATTGCTACCCCCTTGTCTGAATTCTGCCAGTTTCTGACCTGATTTGGGGTCTGTGGCCACTATTAGCTAGCTGGAAAGCTCTGCTGGTTCAGAGCAACAGAACTGCAGGCTCCCCTTTGGTCTGGGATTCCTGCCCTGGTTATTTCTCTGCAGACTTCAAACTGGGTTAGAAGTTGGAACTGAATCCCTGCTCTGAGCCACACTGCTGCTGCTTGCCTCTGAACTTCCTGCTCTCTTACACTCCCTAGGGCCATAACACTGAGTCAGCCCCTTCCTCTGGAGTGCCACTCTGGGTGCAGGTCTGCTCTGGTTCTATGACCTGCAGCTGAGTAGTGGGCCACAAAACTGCCAGCTGGCATTTGCTCCTGTTGCAGTACTCCAGTATGGATCTAGGGCCTTTTCTCACCTTGGTGCATTGTGAGCAGGGTGCTCTTGGCCAGATACGATCTCCGATATCCCCAGATGTTTCTCTTTATTTTCCTGTGCTAACCTGGGCTGGATGAATGACTGATGTTGACTTTTTCTTGGATTTCCCCCATCAGAATTTGGTTTGCTGCGTTTTCTAGATTTTTTTTGGAGTTTTGTTTGTTTGTTGGGTGGTGGCCGGGGTGGGGGGAGGGGGAGGGAAGCTGTCCTGCTTTCTGCTTCTCTGCCCTCCTGATTCTGCCTCATGAGATAATCTCTGAGAACATGTGGATATCTGACACTCTATTTTTGTAAGTGTGAGAGAGCATTTTGGGGAGGTGGGGGGAGGATAGGGAAACCAGTGGGACCAATGTCTGTTTTTAGTCCTTTCTGAATACTTTAAATCTGTCACAAAACCAAGCCCAGGTTGCCAGGACTTTTAACTGCACAGACCTGGAGGGTCATCTGGGTCAGTTTCCTCATTTTACAGATTAAGAAGCTAAAGCCAGTGACTTACCCAGGGTTCCACAGGGGCCTAAGGGGCAGAGCCAGGATTTGGACAGAGGGTTCCTGACTCCAAATGCATCACTCTTCCTATTAAACCATGTGCTTTTTCAGCAAGGGGCTCTCACATTTGAGTATTTTGGAGGTCAGCCACCCTGGTGTAATAGTATGCAAGATGTATAGATTGCACATCCCAATCAGTTTAAAAAAAAATGAGCACCTTCCCTCCCCTAATATGTGCATTTCAAAAGCTATGTACAAATGAGTATTTAAAATGGATGAGATGAAGATGAAATAATATCAGTAAGGAGCCACTGGAATTTGAGTAGGGGAATGACTTGGTCGGATTTGTCCTTTAAGAAAATGATTTTGGTAGCTGTGTAGAAAGTGGATAGGAGAGGGGAGAAACTTGAGGCGCGGAGACACATTAGGAGGCAGTTGTAACAGGAAAGGTGATGAGGACAGGAATAAGATGCAAGAGATGCTGTGGAGAGAAAAATGACAAAGTTTGACATCTGACTGGGGAATTGGGGCAAGGGTGAGAAATCAGAGGTGACACTGAGGTTAGAAACCTAATAGTTTGTAAGGATGTTCTTGACAGTAAGAGAAGGGAGGATAGGGAAGTTTGGAAGATGTATGGGGTTGGGGGGAATAGATAATGTAGAGGGGTCTGCGGTGCATTTTGCAACTCATCTATGCTTTGGAACTCATTTTGTCCCAACTAAAATTAAAAGGGGAGAGAGGGGGTAGTGTCTTACCAGTTATTCTTTTGAAGTCCTCTAGCAGTTATCAGATGATCTGGGAAGGAGGGGGTACTTCTGATGTGGGGGATTTTTCCAGTGGCATCTATACAGCTATGGCTCCAAGTGCCTAGGTCCTGGTTAGGTTATAACTACCTCCAGCTCAGAAGGGGAGAAATTAGCTTGTGGTGAAAAGAGTGAGTGTTTTGGGTGAGCCTCCTGATTGGCTAGTCTCTGATTAGTTGATAACACAGGCTTTGGGATTATGCTACAGCCTTTTGGTGACTTATTCTCCTAGTGGACAGGTACTCCTGTCTCTTTAAGGAACTGGAACAATTCATGTGATGTGGTTTTGTGGCCAATTTTCTCATCGGACCAGGAAGCCCTGTGCCTTCTCTTCAGTGGGAGTTGTCTTCCCTTTATTGAGGGCATTCTTATTGCCCCAGGCCTTGGGCTTTAGTCAGAAAGTTAGTACAGCTGATTAGGAGGGAGTAAGAAGAACATCGGTTTCTTTCTCCCACTGGCAGGGGAAGGAGCTTAGGAAACTACAGGGTCTCACCTGTCCCCTTCATCTTAGAACTACCCTGCACAAAACAAGGAAGACTTACATGCCTCCAAATCTTCCCCACTCATTGCTTCACCAATTCGACATCTCTAGCAAAGACATCTGGGAGTGTTAAAAGAAGGAGCCATTGATTTCTTACTGTTAACAGGATGCTTTTTGGTCTCTGAGCTATATATTCTTCTCTCCTGGAATCTTTCTTTGTCTTCACTCTTTCATATACCTGTCCTTCAAGTCTGAACTCAGCTCCTTTTTTTCTGTACAAAACTTCTTGGCAGACTGGCTCCAGCTTATTTTTCCAAAGTTATTTCATATCATTTTAAACAAACTTCTTGTTGTCTCCCAAATTCCTCATCTCCCATCCTTTTACTTTGACACAGGCTTTCTTGCATAGCTGGAGTAGACTTCTTCCTCACCTGTTTCTTAGAATTCTTGGCTTCTTGCAAGGTTTAGTTTAGTTGCTACCTCCTAGGAATCCTTTTCTGACTCCTAGTTGTTAAGTGTTCTTTCCCTTCTCAAAACCATATTGTTTATATCTGTTTCAATTTTGTATCTCCCCAGTAGATTAAAAGCTGCTCAAGGGAAAAGACTGGTTTTTGTTTTATCTGTCTATCTATCATCTATCTATTTCTCTATCTGTGTTGCTCCTAGCACATGGTGTCTTCCTTGCATGTAAGTAGACATTTAATAAATATTGAATAAATATGATTGTGCAGTTCTCAGGTGGTCATTCACACCTCTAGACTCCAGAAGAGCTTATTTCTTATACCAATCATTTGGTACTTTTCTAATGCTACTTTATATTGTTATTAATTTCATTACAAGGTAATGAAACTGATAGAAGGGCAGATTATAAGAAATATCATCATAGTCAGTAACATTTATTGAATGTTTACTCTGTGGATTGACCAGTCTTCAAAATTAGATTATAAATTCCAGGGAAATATGGGTCTTATCACCAGACCTTACTAAAGTGCTCTTTTAAAAGTTCCTTGAAGGTTGAGAAATTAGGGCTAAACATGTAGGTTTGGGAGTTCTGTTTCATGAACCCATGGGATCTGTTGAAATTTCTAAGGAGAGAGTCTAGAAAAAGAAGAGAAGAGGGCCCAGGACAGAAGCCTGAATTTCTACATATGCTAAGGGTGACCCTTTAGAACATGGATTATCATATTGCCAGAGAGTTTGTTTTTGTTTTTTGTTTTGTGGGGCAATGAGGGTCAAGTGACTTGCCCAGGGTCACACAGCCAGTGTCAAGTGTCTGAGGCTGGATTTGAACTCAGGTCCTCCTGAATCCAAGGCCAGTGCTTTATCCACTGCGCCACATAGCTGCCCCTCAGAGAGTCTGAACATGAGTGTGGCTAAAGAGGGCAGATGAAAATAAGGAGACAGTAGAGTGATAGAAGCTACAGGAGTAGAGTGTGGGAAGAGAAGGGTGGTCAGAAATATCCAGAGCTGTGGGAAGGTGGTAAGGCAGCAATGGGAGCTTGTTCTTTCCTGAATTTGGCAAGAGGAGAAAATCTAGAGGGTGATCTTTTGAGAGGATAGCAGGGTGCAGTGAGGATTTCTTAAAGGTAGAGAAGAGGCATCAAGGAGAGAGACTGTAGGTGAGAAAGATGGTAGCAAGCTCCTGAAAGAGATGAGAATAAATTGAGTTTAGGGCACATGTTAACCTTGGCATGAAGAAGAGCCTTTTTCTAAGAGACAGGAATAAAGGAAAGGATAGATGAAGCTGTAGAGGGTTTTTGAAGCTTGGAGTTGGGAATAGTGTGTGGGCTCTAGCAAAGTAGGAAACAAAGAGACCTGACAAGAGGCAGGTAAGTGGAGAAGGCTTTGGTTACTACTCTGGGGAGTCTTGATAGTCAAGGAGAATAAAAGTTTTGTTATTCAGTAGGGAGTGCCTAGTTGAGATTAGATGACAAGAATATGTATGAACACTCAGCCAGTTCAGTACTATTATTTCTTCTGTTGAAGATTGACGGAGCTAATGGGGCCAAGACAAAGGAGTTATGGGTAGTTTAACTGGCCAGCTTGAGTGTTGAGACTGTGAGGAAAAGATGGTGAGACCAGAGCAAGGATAATGGACTTGAAGAACAGAGGGGAGAACGGTTACTTATCTTTCAGCAGTTTCTTATCCTTTTAGGGTCTCTGTATTCAAATATATCACCTAGTCCAAATGCTAGTGGTATTATTTACTACTACATACTGCTAGTAGTAGTTTATTCTGGTTTATTCTCTTTTTCTAAATTAAAACAATTTTAAAAAATTCTCTTTTTCTCAGGGAATTCAGTACTTGACTCAGTCTTCCTCTTGATCCCAGCCTCTGTCATTGTAATAGGGGATTTCAAACATTTTGGCTTCACAACTAATTCCTCACTCAGTCTCCTCAACTCTCATAATCTATTTCTTTTTCCTACCTTATCCACACAGAGTATACCGTTGATCTCACTGTCAGCTGAGTATTGTACCTTTCATGATCAAGAATGCTGAAACTGCCTTATTTGATCACATTCCATCTTTATTACTCACCCTTTATATGCAGATTCTTCACTCTCACTCTGACTTTTAGTCCCCTCCATATGTCTAGGCCATCATCCCTACTCTGGCTTTACTTTCCCATATTGGCCCTATAGTTACTCTCTTCTACTATAGAATTTCTTGCTTCCTTGTCCTCCCATTGCTCCCACCTTGCTGAACCCAACCCTGGATTAAGCCTTCTTATGTGTTAGAAGAAGCAACACATGACCACCCACTTGACTAGGTTCATTATACATTTATGTTATTTAATCTCAACTGGTTCTTTACTGTAGCCAGGCAAGCTCCAGTACTTAGCACAGTGCAGGTGCTTAATAATTGCCGGTGGACTCATTAATTCAGCTTCTGTCCTATTCCCTGTAGAGACTCTTCAACCCTTCTTTTCTCTCTTCAGTCTCTTTACATTTCCTGCCCCCCCCCCCCAGCAAAAGACCTCATATCCTAAAATAGGATATTAAAATAGTAAAAAATTGAAAAAATTGTCCAATTAATGAGAGTTCTCTCCTACTCTACAGCTTAATTTTTTTTGACACAATCCTTCATTCTCTCCTCTTTTACCCTAATTGATGGTGAAGAGATTGCCCTTTTTCTAATCCAAGCTAACTCATCTACTCGTAACCTCATCTCCTCCTGTCTCCTTTGACAGTGAATCAGGGTTGTCATTGTGAACATTAATTTTTTGAAAATTATTTTTGTAGTCAAATGCCCTCAATTACATATACTTTACACAGAATCTAGGAGACAGTGTCAGTACGTTTTCCTTCTGAAATGACATTTTGAGCATTCATGCTTTTCCTCCATTTTGTTTTAAGAAAAATTTTGCAATTACAGAAGAATGTTAGTTATATGGTGAGAAAGGAAAAAACCTGTATGGGGTTTGTTCTTTTTCTGACTTTTCTAATTGGAAAGTCATTTTCGTAGAAGTCTTTTGAATAATAGAAATCTTAAGGCTCTCAGGTAAGATTGTAGACAATCCATTTTAAGCAGATTAATGTCTACATTTTTACTTGAGATATTTGAGGAAGATTTATATACTCTTGGAATAGCCTATATTAGGAAATGCTTTCTTTTGGCTTACCTAAATCTTTCCTGATTTAGTTTAATTAAATTTCTGACTTTGCCTACTCAAGTGATTGAGAATTCCTTGCTTAGACAAGGTTTGAGGAAAATACCGGATTAGAGGTAGAAAAGATAACAATGTCCTATTTATTCTGTTTACACAGGAATGGGACAAGAAAACAATGTTTACTAGAGTAGAAGGAAGAAATTAAGTAATAGTGTGGAGAAGTGAAGGAAGTAATACAATTAATATAAACAGTGTAATATTGTTATTGGTACATATGCTTGTTACTGTTTTCAGTATTTGGAAATGAACCTCGGGGATTCCAGGTCCCCCCACCCCCTGACCCCCCATCAAAATGGTTGTTTACTTTTAAGTTGGTCACAGTTTTTGATGAAGTCTTGTTCAGATCAAATTAGGCCTTGTTAGCCACAAGATAGGGCAGCAAATGAATAATTGTTTGATTGAAAGATAATTTGTGTAGTTAAGATTTTGAGAATATTTTACTTTTGAATAATTCAAACCACATGGTAAAAGTCAGGAGCATCTCATTAAGAGACATAGACTTACTAGAGAATTTTCAAGTTTTTTAGGAGCACTTAGATGATTTAAATTTCAATAAAATTAGTTTTAATTTTCCTAATGACAGCAGATGTGTGGCAAACATCCAGTGCCTGAGCATAAAACAAAATGTCTGGAGATATTCATGGATTAGAATGTCTAGTTAGTTATTGAAATCATAAGGATTTTATTCTGATGATGATGCAGTGTAAGTTTATTAAGGTGGTGTGCAGAATAAGTATTCATACATGCATTGGAGCTGTTTAATAGCATTTCTGGCTTGTGATTCAGAACACTCTATAATTAGTGACTACAACTTGACAGTTGGTAATGAGTAGAATTTCTAGAAATATCTGCCTAAGAGAAACTCATTTTACGTGACTTGGTTGAATAATTTTGATTATTTTAGAAAGGAGGGGGCTCTCTGAAACTTTTATGCCAACATTCTTCAGTTGTACATGATCTAATAGAAAGAGAGAAGTTTTGGAAATATTAAGGTTTTTTCCCTTTAAGAAGCCAAATTCTTTAAAATAAATATCTTAAAAAGCTGTATATCTTCTGATAATCTCTGAGAAATAAAACCCAAAGTTTTCAAAAGATTTTATGTAGGATGTCTAGTTTGAGGTTCATATAACTCTGTAGAGGGTCATTCTAAATGTGTGGAAACTGAAGTTCAGGTAAGTGATTTGCCTATAATCACAAACTAATCAGTCTCAAAGGGAGCATTTGAACCCTGGGCTTCCTGATTACCAAGTCCAGTGCTCTGTCCACTACACCATGCTACCTCTAACCAAAAATACTATTTAATTACAACATAACTAGGTTACACAGTAGGGCTTATTATCTAACTCAATGTAAAATGCCAAAAGTTATCATTTTTGCTAAAATATAACTAATTCGTAACCTTGTTAAGATAGAATTTCATCTTACAAAATATCATGTAAAAAAACCTCAGGAGATTGGTCTGGCTTTCTATGTTCCAAAGAGTTGTATGTAAAATAATATGTATTGAATTATTTTTCCATTGATTTTTTTCTTATTTTTTGAAATTTTCCACAAAAGTAGATATAATAAAAATGACATTGTCCCAATTGTTATTACATATCTGGTATCATAGATTATGCAGAGTTTGATTGTTCAAATAATCTTTCTACTAAAAACATTTCTACCTCCAAGTAGAATAAATTTCTATTGGTTAAAAGCAGCTCTAGAAGATAAAAACAGATAAAAGCCATAGTCAAGAAGGTTAAAATCAGTTGGAAAGCGAGGCTTTCTAGAATCTCAGGAACTTTCTACCAAAGTACTAAAAGCTGCTTTGGTATTCTTCTTGCCCAGAGCACCCAAATCTGGGTCCTAGATAATTTACCTGGAGGAAAGTTAACCAGAACTGCTCCACATCTGCAGTGCTGCTTTCTTGATCACAACAGTCCTGGGCAATGTTATGAGAGTTTGGGGAGATTAATTCTTTTTTTTTTTTTTTTGTGGGTCAATGGGGGTTAAGTGACTTGCCCAGGGTCACACAGCTAGTAAGTGTCAAATGTCTGAGGCTGGATTTGAACTCAGGTACTCCTGAATCCAGGGTCGGTGCTTTATCCACTCCGCCACCTAGCTGCCCCCGGAGATTAATTCTTACTACTGCCACCCCTGTTCCACCAGTAATTCTTACAACACTTGTGAAAATCCTAACTTTTTTTTTTCATATAACCTTTACAAGATCCAAGATTGATAATATTATGGAGAGGTTAGCGTGATGTAGTAGTTAGAGGGTAGGCCTTGAATGTAGGAAAATCTGGTTTGGGTGCTGCCTCTGATATAAATTGTGTCGTCCTGGCCAAGTACAAGCAAGTCTAGAGGCAGCTAGGCAGTGCAGTGGATAGAGCATCCTGGGCCTGGAATCTGGAAGACCTAAACTCAGTTCTCACCTCTGATAATTACTTGATGTGTGATCCTGGGGAATTCACTTAAATGGTTTTCCTTAGTTTCAACTCTACTGTAAAGAAGCCCCTACCTCCCAGGGTTCTTGTTAGGATCAAATAAGATATTTGTAAAACACTAGCACAAAAACTAGCAGGTAGGTGTCGCAGGTGGATGGAATGCCAGGCCTGGAGTCGGCAAGACCTGAGTTCAAATATGACCTCAGACACTTACCTAGTTGTGTGACCCTGGGCAATTCACTTAACCTTGTTTGCCTTAGTTTCTTCATCTGTAAATGAACCGGAGAAGGAAATGGCAAACCATTTCAGTATTTTTGCCATGAAAACCCCAAATGAGGTAATGAAGAGTCAGACATAACTGAAATGACTAAATAAATATAGTACCTAGCACATAGCAGGTGCTATAGAAATTGTTTCTTTATTTCCCTTCCCCTTCACCCCCTTCTACCCCCTTTGTCAGTGAAAAAATTTTTGATCATAGCAAATTAGATATGAAGTGTACTGAGGTTTGGTGAATGTATCATAATCTAAGTTCATAGAGGAGTGCCCACACCAGTGAAATCTTTATCTTTTAGTTTAAATATGTACAGAATACAGCTGTTTTCTATTTCATTAAGGTTTTCATTGACTCTGATACTTGACTGTTGTTTAAGACATTATTAATATTAATATTAAGACATATTGGGCATTGTCAGTACAAGTATTTGGCAGAATTTACAAGCTAGAAAAGCTATATGGAAATGTTTTTCTTTTAGTAGCTAGAAAATTTAAGCAACAAGGTATTTAACAATATAAATATTACCATGTTTAACAATTATGGTTTATGATAGGATGTTTTAAAACCTGATTTTTGAGTTTTAAGTTTGACTGAAGATGACTATGTATCTCTACATGAACATAAATAACTCTTGAATTTGCAATACCAGATACCAGCCTTGGACTCCAAACCCCACTGATTAAGCAAGAACCTCTCCAAGTAAGAGGTAAATGTATGACGTATTTCTATTTTCTTCTCATATTTTGTGGTAGTTGTTAGAAGTTTGCCTTTCTTCCAATTCATTGGAGATAAAAACACTTAATTACTAACTTATCCTTCTTCTTAACCACTATTTCTGTTGAGTGCACTGCTGTTCTCCTAGTTACCCAGGTTCTCCACTTTAGTGTTATTCTCAATTCTTCATGGTTTTTGGGACCCACTTCCTCCCCTTCACTCACCCCTCCCCCCCAAACAAAGTGTCTTGCATTTTTCTCCTTGGCACTCATGGTTCCCACAATAGTTCAGGTCTGCACTGTAGTATTGCCCTCTTAGTCTGCATGAAGTCTTCCTACCTCAAGTCTATTCCTTTTCTAATCCATCCTCCACATAACTGCCAAAGTGATTGCTAAAATACAGTTCTGACTGTGTCACTCCCTTGCTCAGAAAGCTCCAGGGGCATCTTTTTGCCTTTGGGATAAAACCTTACAGAGTCTGGCTCCAGGCTTTCTTTCCAGGCCTAACTGGCTTATTTGCTGTTCATCACATATGACAGTCTATTTCTTGTCTCCATACCTTGCACATAGTGTTTCCTATGTGAGAAATGCTCTCTCTAGAATCACTAGAATCCTTCAAAGCTCAGTTTAAGTGCTACCTCCTTTCAGAGTACTTTTTTCTAACCCTGCCCCCTACCCCCCAGATTACCTTGTACTTACTTTTATTTACTTATATCTATGCATATTGTTTTTTCTCATTAGAATCTATGCTTCTACTAGGCCAGGGCTGTTACTTTTTTGTCTTTTTATTAGGTAGTGTCTACAATGTATTAGGTACTTGGGAATTACTTGATTGATTAATATAAGTATTTCAGAGAAATTGGGAAGTCACATCAGCAATTTCCTGTCTAATCTGAATGAAAACCTTCTAAGCTACAACATACATATCTAAGAAAAAGAAAAAGTAAAGTGAGCCCCCAGCATCATGCAAGTCACATGTATTAAAATCCAAAAGACTTGCACAGTTTACTTCAGAAATAAATCTACTATCTTGATTTCTTCCTGTGATACATGGTAGAGTCAATGGAAGAGGATACTAAAAAAAATAAAAGAATTATTTCATTTTAGTGAATACCTCCACTAGATTTAAAACCAAATAAAACATGTCTAGTTTACAAAGGTAAGTAGAACAGCTGCCTCATTATCAGAGGCTAGGGAAAAGGAAAGAGGTCGAAAGTAATGTCAAGGGGATCTGAGGCAAAGATCCAAGAATGAGCTCCCAGCAGATGACCTGTTTGTTTTTTTTTCCTCACCTGTAGAAGGGAGTAGTTTGGGAAGGGAAAAGAAGGTTTTCAATAGCTTTTGGAAGGAATGAGGTTAGGGAGTTCTGCCTTGCTGCAGCGAGAGCCCAGTTGAGTTTCGATGACATTAATTTGTAATGTACCCATTCAACATGGTGAACCTCCCATCTCTGATCAGCAGCTACTCAGCAGGAACAGGACTGAGGGTTGGCAAGAGACAAATGAGGATAGGACATGACATATTTCAGTTACTTCAGTAATATGTTCATTCCCTCACTGGTAACTGGATAGGAATCTCACATGGTGCCCTCTATTCCCTTCTCTGTCTCTGTGCTTCAGTCCTTGAAGAAGTCTTAGGGGACTTCTTAGGAAGTATTTTCATGTCATGGGCTGCCATGGTCAGAGAACTAATCACAAAGTTGCCAACCCACTGGTGATGATTGTCCCTGCATTTAGCAAAGCCACTCCTTGGAAAGCAGATGCAGTCTGCTTCTGGGACCATTCTTTGTTTTGTTTGCTTTTAATTATGTCTTGCTTTTTATTATGAATTAGTTAACCATCATGAACATTTCACTTTAAAATACAGAAAAAGGATTATGTGTGAAACTATGGATTTCTGTTACACGTTTTTAAAGTATATTCAGTTGAACATGATAGTGACAAAACTTCCTTGCTTGTCTAACTTCCTTCTGCTCTCTTTGGTGCACTTTTTAAATGTTTCAGTGACACTCTTTTCTTCTTTTATTGGCCTTACTATCACTGCCCACCAACTTCCCCAACAACTGCCTGCTGGCAATTGAACTTCTCCCTTGTAACAAAACACATACGTTGGTTGTGTCTGAAAATTGTGTACAGAATTTCTCATTCTGTACTGCTAGCCCATTGTTTCTCTGTTAGGAGTAGAAGTCATACTGCATCATTAGTCTTGAAGTCATGACTAGTTATTGCATTGAAGGGAGTTTTTCATTCATTCTGCAGTATGTTATTTTAGTCATTGTATAAATCGTTATCCTAGTTCTTCTCTCTTCACTCTGCATCAGTTCATATAAGTGTTTTCAGGACCCAATGTCAAAAGCTTCTTTTCATGGTAGGACCTGCAGAGCTTGTTATTGGCTGACAGCCTTCAAGAACCCAGGCATGGTAAGGCATTAGGAAAGAATTGAAGAGCTTGCGTTGGCTATATTTGCTTACCATATATGTTTACCAATTACTTCTCCAATTGAAACTTCTACTTAATTTCCAGGTAGTCTCAAAATAAATTATGCTCAATATAGTGCTCAGCACATATGCTCAATAAATTAGTTCAATATAGATTTGACAGAAACATCTATAACAAGATATACATTAGAGCAAAGCTGTTTTGATGCCAGTTATAGGTAAAAGAGATAATAAAAGATTGCTTTCCCATTAGACTTCTAAAGCCTCTCCTTTACTAATTTAGGAGGACTTTTTTTTCTTCTTTTCTGACCTTACATGCAACACATTAGGAAAAAATTGGCTATCCTTGAAAGCTATTAGAACACTTAGGTCTGTTACACATTACTGTCCAGCTGCATTGTAATAATCTTCAAAATGTTGTTTTAATTATGTTCATAATTGATTTTCTTCTGAAATCCTATTCTGCCTCATGACAAGGAGATGACTGAGTTTTCAAAGGCAAGAAGCACAAGCTCTGGCAGGTCTTCCCAAACTGGAAAGGCTTCAAGTAGGAAGAGACATAGGTGGTATTTCTGTCACTGGAAAATATAGCTAAATTAGAAGTGCTTCTCAGCAGAAGGCTGGTCAGCAGGTGGGTTTTTTGTTTTGTTTTGTTTTGTTTTGTTGGTGGTCATAATATTTCATGACACCATCCCATAATAAGGCATGGAGAAATTGTAATTTAATTCCCATACTAATGAAATTACAGCTTCCTGAAATTAAGAAATGCATATTTGGTTTTTTTTACTATTTGCTTTTGGTTTTAGTTAAAGCAGTTCTTAAGAAGAGGGAATATGGACCAAAGTACACCCAGAATAATTTCATCACTGGAGTCAGAGCAATAAATGAATTCTGTCTTAAATCCAGGTACCACAGTTAAATTATTATTGACTATCAAGATAGCTATTGATTTATTAATATATATGCATTTTGGCTAATGTGTAAACTGCTCAGTTGGTCCTCTCTAAATGTGTGTAAACATTTAATAGCATTCAAAACTATAACTATATTTTTCGACTTTTCTGTTAAATTGAAATTCTTCCATTCTAGGAATAATTATACTATTTCAGTTTTTTTAATTCACAAAAAACTAAATTCTAATAGGTTGACTATGTCAGAACCTTCTGATAGAAATCAAATAATTGTCTATCATTAATAAGCCTCCTAAAGCTGCAAGATTTTCCAGTTGTATTTGAATGACTCTTAAATGTTGCTGAATTTGAGCACAGTTCGGGTAATTTTCTTCATAGTTGCAATAACAATAATAATAACTAACATCTGTACAGAGCCTTTAAGATTTGCACAGCCACTTACAAATATCTCACTTTATTCTTACAACAACTCTGGGAGGTAGATATCATTATTATTCCCATTTTTCAGATGAGAAAACTGAGATTGTGAGAGCTTTAAGTGACTTCCCCAAGGTCACATAGCTAGTATCAGAGGCTGAATTTGAACTTCGGGCTTCCTGACTCTAGGTTCAGTGCTGTATTCACTGTGCTACCTTTCTCTTATAAGAGAGACATGTGAACAAGTATATACATACAAGTACCTATTTAATCATACTCTTAATATTGATTTCCAGACCCCTGACTGAGACTATCATGTAGCCTTGGTTTCTATAACCTTATGAGAAGTCCTTATTTCCTAAAAAAGTTAATGCACTTCCTTAAATACTTAACTTACAAGGAAGCACTCAGATACTGGGATAATTACTGCTCATTAGTTAATAAAATCATGAATACCCTTCATTTATATAACATTTTATATTCTTTAAAAAATGTTATTATGTTTTATTTCATTTCATCTTCCCCCAAATCCTGGAATTTGGGTAGAACAGAAATTATTGTGCCTCTTACAAAGATAAATAAGCATAAATCATTGATCCAAATATAGAATGCCTCCTGAATAAAAGATATATCCCTAAAATGAGATCTCTTTGAAAGGAAATAAAAAGTTTTATCTTGAAAACTATTAATCTCACATGAGGTTTATACAATACAACTTTAAGAAAAGTATGGCCTGCATTTGGTCTGATATTGTAAATAATTTACCTTGGATCACACAGTGGATTACTGACAAAATCAGAAGAGTCCTTCATATTTTTGACAACCGGTGCAAACCGCTTTGTCTAGACCAAAATATGTGGTGTTATGGAGAATCATTGTTTGCTTGTTTATAGTAACTACCCATGGTCATTAAAATGGAGACCTTTGTGAAACAACCATAGTAACTTGACTTTATAAATCTTCTTTACTGTTAAAAATGTCCTTACAATCAGTGGGAAAACTGGTATCTTAGTGATTAATTATTTTTAATGATAATTTTGCACAAAGCCTTAAAACTTTTCATTATTTACTATAAACAAGAAATATTGCTGGCATGAAGGAAGTACATTTATGTATATCTTATGAATGCATGAAACATTGGAATATTAGTCTGCAGAGCCAATAAAGATGACTGCAAGCCTTTATTGAGTTCTTAGTAGAGAGATGATACTTCAGTATTCATTTTCTTTCTGCTTCTCAATTTTTTTCATTCAGGTGCATTTTCACCTCATTTATTATGGCATGTGACTATAATCAAAATGAAAGTCCTGGTATAGGATTTAAGCTTGCACAAATATCTATTAAACTAAGCTTGAACTTCATATTTCATTGTGTTTTCACTAGCCATAAACTATATTTAAATAATTAGTTTTGATTAGAGTCCTCCTTACTTACTCTTTTCAGATGAAAACATCTTCTTTAAATTTATCCTCCAAAGATATGCATATCTATAATCAGTGTAATTGATTTTCTATACTCTAAATAAATCCCTTTATTATTTGTTGATTACACAACCCTTCTTAGAATAAATTCAGCCTGTTTCTTCCTCCCAACAGTGATCTAGAGCAGCTGCGGAAAATCAGACAAAGAAGTCCCCATGAAGATACTGAATCCTTTACCGTCTACTTGAGATCAGATGTAGAGGCGAAGTAAGAGGATATTTCTCTTAAAAAACAAACAAACAAGCAAACAAAGAAACAACAACAGATGCTTAATTTGGGTTATGCCTTTTGCAGTTGATCCCCTTTTAAAGTCTTCCAATGCCTCATTGTGGCATGGAGCTGATCCTGGGTTCTTGAAGGCAATTCTGGTAGAGCACAAGCTCTGGTTGATCTTCCTAAGATGTAAAAGGCCATAAGTACTTGCCTGGCTACAGACTGTCATCCAAGGATCAGTTTCCTTCCTTTTTGAAGGGTTATTTATTAGAACTTGGGCTATTATGTGACAATTTTTTTTCAGCTATAACAATTTAAGAATGCTGTCTATTAAAACTTTGACGTGTTGTAATCTAGGTTAGTGGAGAGAGCTCATACACAAAAAAAAGATCACGGATATTTTGAAGTATTAAAGACATTAATATTGAGAAATCAATGAGACAAATTGTAAATAAAAAAGATTAATGATGAAAAAGATGGGGTTTTTTGGTCAGAAATTTCTAATCTTTGCACACAAGTTTTGATATGCTAGTGTTCCCATTTAAAACAATAGTGTAACATGACTTAGAAGAAGCTTTTGGGATTGAATTTATTTTTGTTCTATAGATTTAATTTAAGAAAATTCCTTGTGTGCTTTATTTTTCTAAAAAAGGACATTAATGTATTATTAGATTTTCAAGTATATCCTTTAAATTTTATTACATTTATAGTAGAAATGTTACAAATTGTTGACTATTGATGTGTGTATTTATGTGTTCAGGGCTTTGGAGGTTTGGGGAAGCCCTGAGGCTCTTGCTAGAGAGAGAAAGCTGCGTAAGGAAGCGGAGAGAGAATATAGAGAGAGTAAGTATATTCATTTGGAAGCTGAATTAATATTACAGTGTCCTATGGACAAGGACCGTACTTTATATGTGTCTTTTGTAGAAAAACATGATATGCTTGTTGTAGAGAACTTATATATTATTTGTTATCTTGATTAGTTCGTAGTGATTGAGTTTTAGAACCCCTCATTTTCACATAAAATTCACCTTTTACAGGTGAAGAAACCAAAATGTCTGATGGTTTCAGTAATTTGTACAAAGCAAATCTGTGATCTAGCTTAGTAATAATGGTAATAGTAGAATAAATCTAGCAGTCAGTTTTTTAGAGGATGGCTCACTTGGGGAAGTAACAATATAATTAATTCCCAAGAACGTTATCTCAGAAATTTTTCCTTAGTCATGAGAAATATTTTCTGTAAAGTCTTTTTTCTTTTTATTCGCCAAAAGATCTTTTAGTAACCATTTAGAAAGTATTATTCTCAAGAAAAATTAGTCTGTTGTAGATAATTCTTATCAATTGCATATGTATAATATTCTGTATAGTCTTTACAACTAGAGGTGAATGACTTCAATTTTAGTTGATTCTCCAAAATTAGCAGTGCAATTTATGATTTGTCTTATACTCATTATAAAGATTACTCTTGTATTTCATAATTAACTTTTAAAATTGCCTGTTTTTTTCTTGTGTTTGTGAAGACAATGAAAAATCAATGAACTAGATATTTTAAATATTTCCTCTTTTCTTCTTGTTGGAAGCTTGGCTAGTGAAGAAGCCAAAAGAAAAATGTAATGTGCTTTGTAATTGGATGACAGAGAAATCGCTAAACTCCTATGGGATGTTAAAATTATAATTCTTAAAGTCTTTGAATCATTGAAATAATAATATTTGTGTTGATAAAAAGTTAAAACTATAGTATGAAAACAGTATCAGTTTGTATCTCTTGAAACCTTTGTATTTTGCTTGTATAATATTGCACACTATTGTGTCAGAAATTTCAGTCAACATTTATTATGTGCCTGTTGTAAGCAGAGCACTTTGTTTAGTACTAAAAGAACTATAAAGATGAATAAGGCCCAATCTTTATTCCAGATAAGTTTATGGTACGGTATAGGGTAGGTTAAAAAAAAGTACAACTATAATATAAATGACAACAACAAGTAGATACATAAGAGGCATGCAAACAATACTCAGCGACCAACAAAATATTGAGAGAAATCTGAGCTTAGAGAGATCACCGCTGTTTGGGGCATCAAGGAAGATTTCATGCAGAGATGGCATTGTGTCTGGGTCATGAAGGATAGGTAGAATTTCAGGTAGAGACGGCCCATCCTCCCTGCTAGATTCTAAGCTCTTCAAGGCAAGAACTGTTTCCCTTCCAGAGAGAGAGAGAGAAAGAGAAAATGTGATCACGTGATCACAGTGTCAGGAGACTTATGGGGAAAACCAGGTTTATTACAAGAGAAATGAATATGTGTGAGAACTCAAGGGGCTTGAGCTTTTATAGAAGTTTACATTTATAATAGCAGGGCAAAGGGGGGAGGGGATGCCAGGAAGGGGTGTAACATGAAAGAGGGAACAGTGCTTCAAAGGCATAGGACACCAAAACCACTCCCCCATGGAGGAGCAGGGTGATGGCAGAACTGCATTCTTTCCCCATGGGAATTGCTAAGCTATGAATTAGGAGGGTCCTCTTATCTCCCAGAGACCCTAGCTGCACAAGCAGTATCCCAGCCTGGCACAGCAGGCACAGATGGCTGGTACCTGTCTTGCCTCCCAAGGATACACAGGGAATCTGGCTTGGGGTACAAACAAATTATGTCAGCTTGGGGGGGCTTCATCCATTACACATTCAGGGCCTCCTGCATGCTCTTGAGTCCAGTGTTTCTGAAAATATGGCAACTAAAAAAAACAAATTCAGGGGATCCCCTTAACAGCCCTCAACATCTCCCCCTGTTGGTTAGAGATGACCCCGGGTATACCAATGAGCAACAGAGAGCACACTGGGTAAAACAGTCCTGTGGATGCTACCAAGTACGAAGTGGGACCAGAACCATTAACCAAGCACAGTACAAGCCATAGTAAGAATCACCAAAATTAGGGACTAATTTGAAGGGAAAAAACAAGTAACATCGAGATAATCAAGTGAATGTAGTACACAGATACAGAAAACCAAACCCAAGGGGGACAATAATAGACCACAGTAACAGACATTAAGCCTCCCTGCAGCCCAGTATTCCTGCCCAGTATCCATTCAATTAACATAATTCCTCTGGGATTGAGATATCTTATGCAACTGGCAGGTACCGTTTCCTCAAGGGCGCCCCTCTATGGGATTAATCTGTTCTGTCTCCAGGTTGCTAGCAGAGGCTCCTCATAGGTTCTAGAACCCTTGACAAAACAGATCTCAATACAAATAGGTACAGACTCACAGAATTTATTTCTCCAATAACTAGTTCATGTTGTGAAAACTAGCTCAAACCTCACAGTGACAATAAAGGGAGGGATGGACACCAAAGTAGGAACCCAGAGTTTACTTGAAACTTTAGGGAATTTAGGTTGCAAATACCCCATACCCTTTTCATCTTCCTCTAAACTTTATACCTGACATAAGTAAGCTAAAGGGCTGCTGATACATTGACGTATGGAAGATATCAAAGAGCGAACCAAAGATTTTAAATACCTCAGAAGGCTGAACACTCAAAACCTTCCTATATATATATATATATATATATATAAATTTATGTGATCCTGTTGGCCCTCAACATTTTTACTCAAATCTCTTTTTAAAAATATTTTGAAATATATATCAATTAGCTATTAATTTGTTACCAATTAACTGTTAAATTGTTTGATTTAAATGAATTCTGATTCAGTTCGAGTATCCAAATATTCCCTTTTAGGAAGAGCTGAGAGACAGACAAGGATTTTAACCCTCACACTAAAACATAGGGTATAGAACGTTTTACAAGATGATCGATGATGCACAAATAAAGTCCCAGAAATCACTAAGTTAACTTCAGTTATAGCAAGAGAAATGGGATGACCCTCAAGTAATCAAGTTCAAAACAGTGTGTCGAATGAGTTGTTTATAAGAAAACATGTTTGTGCATGGGATACACAGCACAAACAGATAATACATACATATATACACATTTATATAGTGTTCAGTATTTATTAGATGAGTGAAAGAATCCATCATGATTATAATATAACCAATTACTAAGTACCAATTAGCAGTTGTAGGAGTGTCTTAAATTGAAAATAACTACTACATGTTGTGAGAGAATTTAAGAGGAAAGATTATTTTGTAATTTTTTCATAGGGTTGTTTAGGAATCAAAAGGTATTAAAAGAATACAGAGACTTCCTGGGACACACAAAGGTAAGAAATTCTTCATTATAATGTTAATTTGTTACATTTAGAAAAGTGTCATTAATTTAATTTGCCCTCAAATAATGAAATTTCATTATATCTAAAGGAGCTGAAAAAACAGAAGTAAGACTATGATTCTCTTTGGTAAATTAGTAAGTAATTAGAAATGCTATGAATCTAGTGGAGGAAAAGGGTCTAGGATCCAGTACTTGCCACTTGCATTGGGGGTTGTTATTGGACTGTCTCCCCCCCCCCCCCCGGAAAATATGAAGGGAGGAGGGGAAAAGGATATTTTACTGAATTTAAAAAGAAGAGAGCTCTAGATATGCTTAATTCAGTTCTCTTTTTCTAACTTCTAGTACATTTAATGTACCATCAGGTCTCTAAGTGATAAAGTATTTGTTGTACATTATTGTTTTTCAAAAGAAATCATTGTAATTAGATTGTCTAAGCTGTATTAATATAATAGAAGTTAATTCTATTGTATAGAATCCTTTTTATAACAATATTTTTTTAGGTGGGAATTTAGCTTATGATCTTGAGCCCATACCCCATTTGATCACTTTTGTCATTTTGACAGTCCGTATTTTGGGTGGGGTGGTATAGGGAGAATCTCTGTGATATTCGGATATCTCTTGGAGCTGAGAGACAGCATATTTTAAATATTGGAAAAATCATTGGATTAGTCTTGACACTGACACCAACCAGCTGTGTGACTGAATTTGTTGCTTTGAGCCTCAGTTTCTTTATATGTAAAATGGACAAGTTTATACTGCCTACTTCATAAAGTTGTGAAGAAAGATCTTTGTTATCCTTGAATCAATATAGAGAGGAGTTGATGTCTGTCCATTACTACATAACTCTCTCCCTGGAATCTTTCCTGTCCTACTATAAGGATAGTCAAGAGGGAGATGGGGTGGCAGCAGTAACTTGGCAGTGAACAGAACTTACTGGAAGGGAGAGGTGCTGTGTGCATTTTTCTAGAGCCTCTCCATTGCCTCCACTCCACTTGTTCCTGTCTGGAGTCAGAAAGGTCTGAGTTCATACCTTTCAGCCTCTAGGCCCAACGCTTTATTCACTGTGCCACCTAGCTGCCCTAATTCTTGGGTACATTCTACCTTCTCAGGATAGAGAAGGAGAGTGGTGCAAGGAGGTTAAATGTGCCAGTCCATTTCTAGCCTTTGAAAAGACCTACAGGATTATAATGAGGTTGTAACATTGAATTCTCTTTTATCTGGTGGGCCAAGGGTGCATATACTCTAAGCCTGAAACTTAAAAGTAAAGGAAATCTTAAATATATTTTAGTTACTTGATTGTCTTCTGTTGGTCTTTGCATTAACATGCATGAAAAACCTCTTTTAGAGCAGTCTTTTCTTATGTAAACAACATTTTTCAGGAACTTGAAAAGTTGTTGAATAAAGGAAAGATGTTTTAAAGTATCTAGATTTCATGAGCTTTATCATTTCTGTGTAGCTTTTCTTGAATTATTATTATTATTATTATTAATTAATTTGGGGGGGCGGGGCAATGACGATTAAGTGACTTGCCCAGGGTCACACAGCTAGTAGGTGTCAAGTGTCTGAGGCCGGCTTTGAACTCAGGTCCTCCTGAATCTAGGGCTGGTGCTTTATCCACTGCGCCACCTAGCTGCCCTGAATTATTCTTTTTTAAAAGCAAGTCTTCTTTAGTTTGATTTTAATAAAAGTTTTCAAGGTGTCTGTGGACCAGGACTCATTTGCTTAAATAATTTAAAGATGACAATATTAGAGAAAGTGAGGTAAAGAAAATTATGCAAGAAAATTTAAGTCAGATGTAAAGTCTTTTGGCTTCATTATACATTAAATGGAGACATTTTCTGAATTCTTAAAGCTGTGACTGTTTATATTTACACTCTGTCTAATTGCCTTCTTTTCCAGCCAAGGTCTAGAACAGCATCATTGTTTCTTAAAGGACCAGGAAAAGTGGTGATGGTTGCTATTTGTATGTAAGTTTGAAAAAGTGAACCTTTTAAAGATAGACTATGTATTATTTTGAACCTGTACATCCTAGACCTGAATATATAGTTTACCACTTGTTAATTAGAAAAGTAGTTATCCCCCCCCCATTTATTTTAAAAGGAAGTTGATTTGTATCTCTGATTATATATAATTACCAGTAATGGAGTATGTGACTCTGTACATACATGTGTATTGTTGTGGAATGCTACCTGACTATACTCACTTAGTTGTTTATTAAAGATGATGTTCAGCAATGCATTTTTGCTCTTTTCATATGTTGTACTGATGAAGTAATTAAGATCTTTTGTTGATTGCCCCTTAAGGGTAGTTGCTAGAGAATATCTGTGTGTGTGTGTGTGTGTGTGTGTGTATATATACATATATAGTATTTCTGCGTAATATGTTTCCTGCTTTCCATGGAAGTATGTGGACATCTTGTATTTTCAACCCTTTTCTTTTGTGTTCCCTTTGCTGTTATCACTATTTGCACTGAGTATTAGTACCTTCAACAGAGTTGCGAGAGTTTACATTTCAAGGACAGTTCTCAGAGAATGGGCAGTTTGTTTAGATACTATTTTTTATTTATATATATATATATATGTATATATATATATTTGAATGTTTAAACTAACAAAAGATATTCATAATTCTACCAGATATCCTGATTGGAATTGAGGTAGAGGAAAAAAGGAAATTGAGATGATTTTTTTTTCTTACCCACTGCTACATGACTTGCTTTTTTTCTCCTCCTCTAGGCAGAAACCAGCCTGGTACTTGAGTTTTTGTGGGTGAAGCAAGGAGGAAAAAATAGTGGGATCAGTATTCTCAGTTGATATTCAGTTGGAAGTAGAGAGACTATAATTATGCCAATTAAAGAATCCTATCCTACCCATTAAGGCCTTTCAGATAAATCTGTGCTCTCAGCAACTTGGATGTCCTCTCCAGTCATGTCACTGGCAACTTGCTATGTCTCTGTTCTGTGTTGCCCTTATCCACATTCTTTCCATAAGTTTTACAAAAGAAATCTGCTCAGTGTGCTAGGGCCTTCCATAATTTCACTTGTTATCACAAAAATATTAGTGGAATGCTTGGACTGTTAGTTATCTCTCACTCTTATCACATTACGAGTCCATCTTTTTCAGGCATACATTTATTTGATGACATTCTTTACTTTGGTTCTTTATAGTTCTTTATTTGTAACATGTTGTAGCTTGTATACCCATCGTGTGCTTCTCCATTGATTCTAATTTTTACTACTTTGGAGACTAATGTATTCTATAAGAGCTGTACAGCACAGGTGGTAGGATATTCCTATTAAAAATATGGGCTTTTGTTTAAGGGAAGAGACTGTGATTGCTAAAGGAGTTTTGCAGTTTCCTAGAGAAAGTCCGGCCTACTTTCCCCTGTCCATTTAATTATGGGCTAAATTTTTTGTCCATTTGCAACGTTTGTAGACAATGGATATTGATGGATGATATAGATACTGATAGAGATAGATATAGATACTGATAGACATGATCTTTACATTGTCCATCTAATCTGCATGTCATAATCTAGACAATTAGCATTTTTTTATCCATTAAGTATTTCTTCTGTAAGTCTGTTAAGTTGCTCTTAATGGTTATGCATCTTGTCTGGGAGACTCTTTGGTACTCCTGGGCCTAATAGAACCAGCATAATATCATTTGCAAACAAGTACATCTAGAGGACCTCTTTATTCCTCTTCATTTGTACATTCTGTTGTATCACTGTCCCAAAGGTAGTTTATATTTTTGGTAAGCATATATCTCTCTTTTTTATGCTTTGCACAATATTAATAATTAAAGAGTTGTCAAAATGATTATATCTTCTAAAGAATCTTGTAAGATTTTGTGATATTCATGGGGAAACATTTTTGCAGGACAACTTTTAAAGGGACATTTGCTCCACTAAGTCAAGTACCTTTAAAGGAAAAACATATGATCAGTACAATAAAAATAGTCAGAAAACAGTTAAGAAGAGTGAGTCTTGTATTCTCTATATCTTTTTGTCAGTTTTATGTTGGGAAAGACATGGTCTAATTTGTAATATCATTTGCAAAAGTTCACTGGTTCCCTACGAGTGCTTGACTCAAAGTCTCATAAAGATTTTATATAGATGGAAAAGTAGCCATATAGGTTTTCTCTTGGTCAGCTTTTTTAGTAGGTCTGAGGTTTCCCCCCCAATACCCTTGTTTTCTTGCCTTTCTTCAGATGTCTCGATTCTGTCCTTCAGTACCCTCATAATTGTCTCTTCCCACAGTGTCATCTATGTACACTTGGTCTAATACAGCCATTTTTCCTGCCTCTGTCCTCTCTAATGCCATTTCTGCCTCTTTCTTAAGCACATCAGGAATTGTAAAGTGAAGCCCAAGTGTGGCGACTTCACTGGCTTTGATAGTAAAATGGCTCATTATAAAACAATTTTCTAGACATAAGTTTTCTTCTGTTTGCTATCTTTGTTCTACTTTTAGCCTTAGTTGTCCTCAGTATAACTGCTTAGTAGGTTCTCGTGCTAAGCTTTTTAACTAGGTTTAATCTCCACTACTTCTCTTTGTAACAGTTCTATTGCTCATAATCTTCCACCATCCTTCTCTGTAAGATTTTAAAAATGAATTTTTATTTGAAGCCAGTATTACCCTTGGCTTCCATATTTATCTACTTGGCAAGTAAGTCAAGTGTTTGTTGCCAGTATTGGTTTGGGGGCTGTTGTCTCCTTATGGTAACAATTGTTTTATGCTGCTTAAACTTATACGTGAAACAACTTGGTGTCAACAAATCAGGTAGGAGTTGTTTTAATTGTTTAACTTAAGAACTGTTCTCATTTCTTTTATTCTGTCTTTTTAACTATTTTGATCTTTGCACAAATTGGCAGTCTGACAGTACACAGACAACTGATATAGGAGTGACTCATGAACTTCAATAATATGTTGTTTCTTATTTATTAAAATATCAATTTCAGTTTTAAAATGTTACTTGGTGTTCATCGTGTCTGGAATCTTCTGATTATTATTATTTTTGAAGAAAGAATTCAAAATATACAATTTTTTGGTTAATTTTGTTCTTTATTCTTAATACATATTTTCCAAAATATTTATTCCTGTCTTTGTCTCTTGCCAACTTCGTGTTAAAATCACTGAGTATCAGAGTAAGTGTGATTTGATTTGGAGTTCTTGATAGACTTTCTCTACTATTTCATCTTCTGCCACAGATACTGGTGCACAGGCTTTAATTATTTTCATGGTAGTATCCTTGCAAATATTTATTTTCTCCATGCATGGGAATATTTTGACTTTATTTTACTTTACTTCACAGAGAAAGATTTGTGATTTTTATTGGTGTGTATACTCAGTCCCCTGATGCAAATCCATGCCTCTGACATAATATTGCAGCCTTTGTGATTCTTACTCATATTATCCCATACATACTCCATAAAGGAGGGATCTACTGTATTAAAGATCTTACTTTTGTTCCTTTAGTATATTGGGGGTTCCAGTGAGATTGTCTGTTATCTCCTTAAGAATCCATTCTTTTACTCAACATACATGATCTCAATCGTATGTCACTTGTTACTAATAAGTTATTATTGGAAACAAGCTACATACCCTTTTTATAGCTAGATTGTTATATATTTCTTTTATTTGTATTGTTAATATTTCTGGGGTCAGTGTAATCAATTTTTTTCCTTTTTTTCTATTTTAATGTTTTATTTTTCCATAATTACATGTAAAAACAATTTTTAACATTAAAAATATTTTGAGTTCCTAATTTTCTTGTTCCTTCTTTCCCCTCCCCACTCATTGAGAAGGCAAGCAATTTGATACAGATTATACATGTGTAGTCATGAAAAACATTTCCATATTAGTCATGTTGGGAAAGAAAAAACAGACTATAAAAATCCCACGAAAAACAAAGTTTAAAATAAATATGCTTTGGGGCAGCTAGGTGGCGCAGTGGATAGAGCACCAGCCCTGGAGTCAGGAGGACCTGAGTTCAAATGTGGCATCAGACATTTAACACTTACTGGGGCTGTGTGACCCTTGGCAAGTCACTTAATCCCAGTTGCCTCACCCCCCCCCCCAAAAAAAAAAAAAAGAAAAGAAAAAAAAATATGCTTTGATCTGCATTCAGCCTCCATCAGTTTTCTTTCTCTGGAGATGGATGGTATTTTTCATCATAAGTCCTTCAGAATTGTCTTATATCTGCAGATTATTTATAATGGGCACTGTAATATATGAGATGACCAAGTGTGCCATGAATCAATATTTCTTGTTGCCTTTAGACACATGATAAAGTTGAATTTCACCGACTCCTTTATTCTGACTCTCTAGGGAGAACTGGTGAATTCTAATTCTGGTTTTTTAATAGTTAGAATACCATTTACAATGAGATCTATCTCCCTCTGTAGCATGCCTACCTGTTTGTCTTTGGACAAAGACCTCACATTTAGAAATGAACCATCTGCTAGGTTACAGTTAATAGACAGTCTGAGAATTTCCTGTGTGATTCTTAGCACCTTCTGTTCCCTTTTCTGCCACTTTTTCACAGTCACTGCAGAAGCAGAGGAGGCTGCACAAGATTGGGGGTGATTCACATTTTCTTTTGTTTCCTGAGCTGCTATGGCCAAAATGATTTGCTTACTGGCGATAATCTCTGTGTACTAGGCTTGTCCTCAGAAAGTGGGCTCACTCTGTTACAAGGACTAGATTCAGAGCACGAGAGGCATTCTTGAGATAGTTCTGCTTGACTTAGCTTTTGGAACCTAGTTAATCTCCCTGCCATGGTGTTGAAGCATCAGAATAAAACATTTGGAAGGACCTGATTGTATAACAAAGTTTTGCTATAATTTCTTTCACCAAGTCAACCCAGGATCTCTCATATTTGTGTCTTCCACCATCATTCCCGGCCATTCTTATCTGGCAAATTCACTAAAATTCTTTCCATTTGTTATCCTACTTCTGTCTCAGAGTCTCTTATCACCAGGAATTTATCCTTCCCACTCTCATTTTAATGTTTGCCAAAGTCTCTTTAAGTGCATCTTCAAATGGTTCTGAGAATTTACTTCCTCTGTGGATCCTTTGCTAGATAATTAGAGGTAGTAGCTTCTTATAAGGAATAAATCAGAAAGCTCTATGCCTGCAGCCCAGTCCATAATAATATTAATGATTATGATAGCAATGATGATAATAATAGTTACCATTTATATTGTACTTTTAAGGATTTTAAGCACTTCACATATATTATCTCATTTCATCCTCACAGCCACCTTGGGCTATTATTCCCTTTTTGGAGATGTGGCTCTGAATGTATTTGTGTATTGTAGACAAAGGTTAAGTGACTTGCCCATGGTCACACAGATTTGAATTCAGCTCTTCCTTACTTTAAGTCTCATACTTTCTCTACTGCACCACCTAGTTTGTGGAGGCCGACAACTTTAGTGGAGGTTGATTTATAAAAAAGCTACTATGAGACCACAGGTTTAAGAGCAGGAAGGAAATCAGAGATTCCCTTGTTCAGCCATCTCTTTTTATAGATCAGAAAACTCAGGTTTAGAGAGGTAAGTGACTTGCCCAGAATCATACAAGCAATAAGGGCCAAAGTTGGAATTCATTCAAAGTTAGGAATCAGTCCTCTGACTCCAAATCCAGGATGCTTTATACATGGAATCACTCTGACTCTTTGTGGAGCAAAGAACACCCAGGAACCCCATGGGGGGGATAAAGGCTTGTGGGGGACCTAACTTATTTTCACCCACCTCCAAATCCAAGGGCATCCCAGAGCCACTTAGAAGATCTGGAGCTACCTATAGACATGAATGTAGGTGGATAAAGACAGTAGTCTCTGATGTTAGTATGGGAGCTGTACGGGACATTGGTTTCAGTTCAGTCATTTCCAGTTGTATCTACTGGAGTGGTTTGCTATTTATTTGCTTCTCTAGCTCATTTTACAGATGAAGAAACACAGGGTTAAGCTACTTGCCCAGGGTCACACTAGTAACTATATATAGAGACCACATTTCAACTTCGGAATGTGAGTCTTCTGACTCCAGACTTGGCATTCTTATCTGCTGTACCACCTATCTGCCCCAACAGGACACTGGTTACTTCCAAAGAGAAAGACCTCATTCTTTTTTTTTTTTAAAGTGAGGCAATTGGGGTTAAGTGACTTGCCCAGGGTCACACGGCTAGTAAATGTTAAGTGTCTGAGGTCATATTTGAACTCAAGTCCTCCTGACTCCAGGGCCAGTGCTCTATCCACTGCGCCACCTAGCTGCCCCGAAAAACTTCATTCTTATACTCATCAAAACATTTGCCTTCTTCCTGATATGTCTGTGATGCTTCTCTATGGATTCTGGAACACTGAACTTTTTCCCAGATGAAATCTCCTATTCAGTCAGTCCCACTTCCTCTACCTCACAGCACTTTCCATTTAGCTTGTCTAAGCATGTAATTCTATAGCACATAAAATGTACTTAGTTCTATGCTATCACATAATAAACATCCTTAATTTGTGTTTTTAAATGATCTGGAAATAATATTTTTTAAAAAGTAGTAAGTTCTTGGAGGCTAGGATTCTTATTTCATTTATTCTATATGGAACATTAGCATAGAGTTATGTTTGGGTTATTTACATCTTTTGATGACAATTTTACCAATACCATTACAGCTAGAATTTTCTTTTCTGTCCTAGAAATGGCTTGAACTTTATCTTTAAATTACTTGCTTGGATTTATACCGGTTCTGCAAGTATGTTCTCAGAAGCTATACATTCATTATCTGATACATGCAACCAGGTGAGAGATTTCAGACTTTTACTTTTAATAAAACAGACCTTTCCTTGGTTTTATGTTGAATGCTAATAAATTTGCAGATGAAATGATTTCTTGACTTGGATAGTGGGATGGATTGAAAAATACATTAACCTTGGCCCAGTGACAAAAGGAAAGAGAGTGAATAGAGTTGCTAAGTTTGATTTTTATAGTTCTGCCATGGTTTAGGAACATTCTAAAGTACTTTTAAGAGAAGTCTCAGAGGAGCTCTACAGCTGTAGGAAAAAGGCCACTCTGCTATATGATCTCCCTGCCATTTTAAATATTGACACAGCATCTATTTTTTAGAAATTTAGAAAATTTACATGTACATAATTAATGAATTCATACTTACGAAAAATGTCAGTCTTGTGATTTGGATCATCTACTTTCATAAAAGTTAGGTTCTTCCCATATGGATGAGTTTTGCGTATTTTCTGGAATTTCATACATTGTTTTTATTCAGTACATGCAGTTAAGCACCTATATTCATATAGCTCTGTGATGGGCTCTGAAGGAGATACCAAAACCCTCCCATGCTTTTGGTCTCCATGAAGTTTTGATCTAGTCGAAAGAAAAGACACACACTTCAAAAGTTAAATAACAATGCAAGATAAGGGTTCAAGAAGTGATAATATTATATGGTAGCATAGAATTAGATGGTAGGTGAATGGGATGTGGCTTGGAATAGCCAGAGGAAGTTTTTTGGAGAGAAATGAGAAGTTGGCCATATATATATATATATATGGGAGGGGCGGGGCAATGAGGGTTAAGTGATTTGCCCAGGGTCACACAGCTAGTAAGTGTCAAGTGTCTGAGGCTGGATTTGAACTCAGGTCCTTCTGAATCCAGGGCCGGTGCTTTATCCACTGCGCCACCTAGCTGCCCTCTAAATTGGCCAGATATTAAAGGAGAAAATATTAGTTAAATTTTTTTTCAACTTTCTGTTAGTTTTTGGACCCATTTAAAATCACATTTTCATGAAATCACAAGCTTTTATGTGAAACCTGTCTTAAGTATAAGCTTTTGGTTTTATTGGCTTTAATTTACTTTTTAAAGTTTCTGTTAATTTGTACAATTTGACATTCTGTATTAACTTAGAAAGGCCTGTATTAATAATATTCCTTAGCTCTTTGTTGAGTCCCTGAGTACTTGCTTTACCAGATAACAGTGGGAGATCTAAAAGAAAATGGAAAGCACGGCCTCTCTCTGCCCCAGAGGAGCTTATGGGCTGCCTGTGGGGGCAACTTCATAACTTGTGGGTACCAGAAGTAAGTGTAGAAACGTTCAGAGTTACACATGTTCCATTGTATGATGATGTGTCAGCCCATGTCCGTGAAGACTGAGGGAATGTATAAAGGGTAAAGAGGGGTCAGCTCAAATTGAGGCAGGTTTATCATTGAAACATTTTTTTCAGAAGAAGACTTTCTGGAAAAGTGAAAGTTTAAATTTACCAACTCTTCAAGTTAACTAACAAATTTAACACTACCCCTTAAAAGGTCAATCAGGTCTTAGAGAATTAAACAAAATTTTTGTAGTTTAGATGGAATAAAACTAGGTAGGCAGAATTACCATAGAATTGCATGGAGAACAGGAGCAAGAAGGGTATAAGAGACTTGCCCTTCTAGACAATTTTTAAAAATGACAACTGTCTTACTGTATTTTTAAAAATTAGAAAACTAGACCAGTGAAACACTAGAAGTCTTAGAAGTAGATGCAAACATATATATGTATACATGTAATATACATATACAAAATATTACGTTTTTGTATTTAATAGATGCTATTGGGGAAAATGAATAGCAATATGAAGAGAAATAAATCTGAATACATATTTCAGAATACCCAATACAGTAAACGTCAAGATTAATGAGTTAAGTTTTTTAAAGATGGAATCCTTATGCTTATCCCAAATATGGAAGAGATATAAATTCTTTTTTTAACCATTTAATAGTATTTTATTTTTTCTCAATTACTTATAAAGATAGTTTTCAGCATTCATTTTTGTTAGGTTTTGAGTTCCAAATTTTTCCCCCTCCCCACCTTTCCCTTCCCCAAGAGAACAAGCAATCTGATATAGGTTATACATGTAAAATCATGTTAACCATATTTCCACATTAGTTATATTGGAAAAAAAAATCAGAACAAAAAGGAGAAATCACAAGAAAGAAAAAAAAAACAAATTGAAAATAGTATTCCGGCGGAGCCAAGATGGCAGAGAGGAAGCAGCAAGCTGCCTGAGCTCTCCTTCTGTTCCCTCAAAAAGAACATTAAATCAAGCCTCTGGACAGATTCTGAAACTACAGAACCTGCAAAGAGACAAGGAGACACAGTCTTCCAACCAGAGATAATTTAGAAGACTTCAGGAAAAGGTCGGTCTGACTCGGGCAAAAGGGAGGCCCAGCACAGGGCAGCCTCCCAGCACTGATGGGGTTGGGGCAAGTCAGCAGGAGCTGCGGGCCAAAGCCGAACAACTGAGGCCCCTGGAACTTGGCTCAAAAATCTGGTGGCCAAGAAGGACAGTGGAAAAATCAACCTGCACTGGCCGGGAGGGCTATGAACGGGTCAGGTGGGATTGCGCGCTGGGATCGGGCGCCTGGCTGATCGCACGCAAACAGGAAGTGCAGGGGGACGAACTGCACACCCTATAAAGGCCTCAGAGTAAAAAGCCGGTCATACAGCACCTATACCCCTTCACGAGAACCCCAAAACAGGGACCCTGGTGCCCCCAGAGCAGACCTCAACTCAACTTAAAAAATAAATAAGCTGCAATAATGAGTAAGAAGCAAAAAAGAGCCCTCTCCATTGAGAGCTTCTGTATCAATAGGGAAGAAGCCAACACAAACTCAGATGAGGACAATACCCTCAAATTGCCTACATGTGAAGCCTCAGGAGGGAAGGTGAATTGGTCTCAAGAACAAAAAGCCTTCCTGGAAGAGCTCAAAAAGGATATTAAAAATCAATTGAGAGAGGTGGAAGAAAAAATGGGGAGAGAAATGAAAGCAAAACAAGAAAACTATGAAAAAAGAATCAGCAGCTTGGAAAAGGAAGCACAAAGATTGACTGGCCAAATGGAAAAAAAAGTGAATAATTTCACTGAAGAAAACAATGCCTTAAAAAATTCATCTGGCCAAATGGAAAAAAAGGTGCATAATCTCATTGAAGAAAACAATGCCTTAAAAAATTCATCTGGCCAAATGGAAAAAAAGGTGCATAATCTCATTGAAGAAAACACTGCCTTAAAAAATTCACTTGGCCAAATGGAAAAAAAGGTGCATAATCTTACTGAAGAAAACAATACTTTAAAAATTAAAATTGGACACTTGGAAGATAAGGAATCCATGAGACACCAGGAATCAGTCAAGCAGAATCAAGAGAATGAAAAAATAGAAGAAAATGTGAAATACCTCATTGGAAAGACAACTGATCTGGAAAACAGATCGAGGAGAGATAATTTGAGAATCATTGGACTGCCTGAAAGCCATGACCAGAAAAAGAATCTAGATACCATATTCCAGGAAATTATTAAGGAGAACTGCCCTGATATCATAGAATCAGAGGATATAATCATCATTGAAAGAATCCACCGATCACCTCCTGAAAGAGACCCCAAAAGGAAAACTCCAAGGAATATTGTAGCCAAATTCCAGAATTATCAGGTGAAGGAGAAAATACTCCAAGCAGCCAGAAAGAAGCAATTTAAATATCATGGAGCCACAGTCAGGACTGCTCAGGACCTGGCAGCTTCAACATTAAAGGATCGCAAGGCTTGGAATATGATACTCTGGAAGGCAAAGGAGCTTAGATTGCAGCCAAGAATCTATTACCCAGCAAAAATGTGCATTTTCTTTCAGGGAAAAAGATGGACATTTAATGACATTGGGGACTTTCAATCTTTCCTGGTGAAAAGACCAGAACTGAATAGAAAATTCGATCTCAACATACAAGACTCAAGAGAAGTTTAAAAAGGTAAACAGAGGGGGAAAAAAAGAAAAAGGTTACCCTATTAGATTAAACTGTTTATATCCCTACATGGGAAGATAATACTCATAACTCTTAAGAACTATAAATGTATTTGGGCAGAGAGAAGGACTTTACACAGAGGGTATAAATATAAGTTGTCTTTGATGTGATGATACCAAAAAAAATTAAGGGGTTAAAAAGGGAGTCTATGGGGAGGACAGGAAAGGGGAGGTGGAAGGGGATGAATTATATCATATGAAGAGGTGAAAAAAAAACCTATTACAATAGAGGGAAAGAAAGGAGGGGTGAACATTGTTTCAACCCTATTCTCATTAGATTTGATTCAAAGAGGGAATAACATATACATTTATTGGGATAAAGAAACTTAACTCATTCTTTAGGGAAGCAAAAGGGGAAGACTGATAGAAGGGAGGACAAAAGCAAGGGAGAAAAGGGTAAAGAAAAGAGAGGGGGTGATAAAAAGGGAGGGCAGATCCGGGGAGGCAGGGGTAAGAAGTAAAACGTCGGTGAGGAGGGATAGGGTGAAAGAAGGGGGGAAAAGTACAAAGGGGGTAAATAGAATGGAGGGGAATAGACAGTCAGTAATAATAACTGTGAATGTGAATGGGATGAACTCTGCTATAAAACGGAAGCGAATTGCAGAGTGGATTAAAAACCAGAATCCTACAATATGCTGTTTACAAGAAACACATTTGAAGCAGAGAGATACACACAGAGTAAAGGTAAAAGGCTGGAGCAGAATATATTATGCCTCAGCTAAAGTAAAAAAGGCAGGGGTAACAATCCTTATCTCAGACAAAGTGCAGGCAAAAATAGATCTCATTAAAAGAGATAAGGAAGGAAATTACATCTTACTTAAAGGTACTATAGATAATGAAGTAATATCAATATTGAATATGTATGGGCCAAGTGGTATAGCATCCAAATTCTTAGAGGAGAAGTTAAATGAGTTACAAGAGGAATTAGACAGTAATACTATACTGGTGGGGAATCTGAATCTCCCCCTCTCAGAATTAGATAAATCTAGCCAAAAAATAAATAAGAAAGAAGTGAAAGAGGTGAATAGATTACTAGAAAAGTTAGACATGATAGATGTCTGGAGAAAATTGAATGGGGATAAAAAGGAATATACCTTTTCTCAGCAGTACATGGCACATTTTCAAAAATTGACCATGTATTAGGGCACAAAAACATCATAGTCAAATGTAGAAAGGCAGAAATAGTAAATGCATCCTTCTCAGATCATGATGCAATAAAAATTACATGTAAGAAAGAGCCAGGGAAAAGTAGAATGAAAATCAATTGGAAACTAAATAATTTCATTCTAAAGAATGAATGGGCCAAACAAGAAATCATAGAAACAATCAATAACTTTATCCAAGAGAATGACAATAATGAGACAACATACCAAAATCTATGGGATGCAGCCAAAGCAGTGCTTAGGGGAAAATTTATAGCTCTAAATGCTTACATGAATAAAAAAGAGAAAGAGGAGATTAATGAATTGGGCATGCAACTTAAAAAGCTAGAAAAAGAACAAATTAGAAATCCCCAATTAGACACTAAATTAGAGATCATGAAAATTAAAGGAGAAATTAATAAGACTGAAAGCAAAAAAACTATAGAATTAATCAATAAAACTAAGAGCTGGTTTTATGAAAAAACCAATAAAATAGATAAAATATTGGTTAATTTGATTAAAAAAAAAGAAGAAAACCAAATTACCAGTATCAAAAATTAAAAGGGTGATGTTGCCACCAATGAAGTGGAAATTAAGTAAATAATTAGGAATTATTTTGCCCAACTGTATGCCAATAAATTTGACAATCTAAATGAAATGGATGAACATTTACAAAAATACAAATTGCCCAGGTTAACGGAAGAAGAAATAAAATCCTTAAATAAACCCATATTAGAAAAAGAAATTGAACAAGCCATTAATGAACTCCCTAAGGAAAAATCCCCAGGGCCAGATGGGTTTACGGGTGAATTTTACCAAACATGTAAAGAAGAATTAATTCCAATATTATACAAATTATTTGGAAAAATAGGTGAAGAAGGAGTTCTACCAAATTCTTTTTATGACACAAATATGGTGGTGATACCAAAACCAGGCAAAGCAAAAACAGAGAAAGAAAATTATAGACCAATTTCCCTCATGAATATTGATGCTAAAATCTTAAATAAGATATTAGCAAGGAGATTACAGCAAGTGATCACCAGGATAATACACTATGACCAGGTGGGATTTATACCAGGAATGCAGGGCTGGTTCAACATTAGGAAAACTATTAACATAATCAACCACATCAATAAGAAAACCAACCAAAATCATATGATTATCTCAATAGATGCAGAGAAAGCTTTTGACAAAATACAACCCCCATTCCTAATAAAAACACTGGAGAGTTTAGGAATAGGGGGAGCTTTCCTTAAAATAATAAACAGTATCTACCTAAAGCCATCAGCAAGTATTATATGCAATGGAGATAAATTAGAGGCCTTCCCAATAAGATCAGGGGTGAAACAGGGATGTCCATTATCACCCCTATTATTTAATATTGTTCTAGAAATGTTAGCTTTAGCAATCAGAGAAGAGAAAGGAATTAAAGGAATTAGAATAGGCAAGGAGGAAACAAAACTATCACTCTTTGCAGATGATATGATGGTATGCTTAAGGAATCCTAGAGAATCAACTCAAAAATTACTTGAAACAATTAACAACTTTAGCAAAGTAGCAGGATATAAAATAAATCCACATAAATCATGAGCATTTCTATACATGACCAACAAAGTCCAGCAGCAAGAGATAGAAAGAGAAATTCCATTTAAAGTAACAGTAGATAATATAAAATACTTGGGAGTCTACTTGCCAAGACAAACCCAGGAACTCTATGAACACAACTACCAAACACTCTTCACACTAATCAAATCAGATCTAAATAATTGGAAAGATATCAATTGCTCATGGATAGGCAGAGCTAATATAGTAAAAATGACAATACTGCCTAAATTAATTTACTTATTCAGTGCCATACCAATCAGACTACCTAAAAATCATTTTATAGAGCTAGAAAAAATAATAACAAAATTCATCTGGAAAAACAAAAAATCAAGAATATCCAGGGAAATAATGAAAAAAAATTCACAGGAAGGTGGGTTAGCGGTACCAAACCTGGAGCTTTACTATAAAGCGGCAGTCATCAAAACTATCTGGTACTGGCTAAAAAATAGAGTGGTAGATCAATGGAATAGGCTAGGCTCAGGAAATGCAGTAGTAAAGGACACTAGTAATGTAGTGTTTGATAAACCCAAAGACTCCAGCTTCTGGGATAGGAACTCAGTATTTGACAAAAACTGCTGGGAAAACTGGAAGATAGTATGGCAGAAATTAGGCATAGACCAACATCTTACACCTTATACTAAAATAAGGTCAAAATGGATACACGATTTAGACATAAGAGGTGATACCATAGGTAAACTAGTAGAGAAAGGAATAGTCTACCTATCAGATCTTTGGAAAGGAAAACAGTTTTTGACCAAACAAGAGATAGAGTATATTATAAAATGCAAAATGGATGATTTTGATTACATTAAATTAAAAATTTTTTGTACAAACAAGCAATGCATCCAAAATTAGAAGGGAAACAGAAAGCTGGGAAACAATTTTTGAGGCCAGTGCTTCTGATAAAGGCCTCATCTCTAAAATATATAGGGAACTAAATCAAATTTATAAGAATCCAAGTCATTCCCCAATTGAGAAATGGTCAAAGGATATGAACAGGCAGTTTTCTGATGAAGAAACCAAAGCTATCTATTCCCATATGAAAAAATGCTCTAAATCTCTAATGATTAGAGAGATGCAAATTAAAACAACTCTGAGGTACCACCTGACACCTATCAGATTGGCTAAAATGACAAAAAAGGAAAATAATAAATGTTGGAGAAGCTGTAGGAAAATTGGAACACTAATCCATTGTTGGTGGAGCTGTGAACTGATCCAACCATTCTGGAGAGCAATTTGGAATTATGCCCAAAGGGCGATAAAGCTGTGCATACCCTTTGACCCAGCAATTCCACTTTTGGGTCTTTTTCCCAAAGAGATCATGGAAGGGGGAAAGGGACCCACATGTACAAAAATATTTATAGCTGCTCTTAAGTGGTGGCAAGGAATTGGAAGTTGAGGGGGTGCCCATCAGTTGGGGAATGGCTGGACAAGTTGTGGTATATGAATACAATGGAATACTATTGTGCTGTAAGAAATGATGAGCAGGAGGAGTTCAGAGAAACCTGGAGGGTCTTATGTGAGCTGATGATGAGTGAGATGAGCAGAACCAGAAGAACATTGTACACAGTGTCATCAACATTGAGTGTTGATCTACTGTGATGGACTATATTCTTCTCACCAATGCAGTGGCACAGAAGAGTTCCAGGGAACTTGTGATAGAAGAGGATCTCCAAATCCAAGAAAAAAAAAAAAAGAACTGAGGAGTATAGATGCTGAATGATCCATACTATTTCTTTTGTTTTTGATGCTGTTATTTTTTTCTATTTTGAGGTTTTTCATCATTGCTCTGACTTTTTTCTCTTATAACATGACTAATGCAGAAATAAGATTAATGTTATTGTGTGTGTGTGTGTGTGTGTGTGTGTGTGTGTATATATATATATATATATATATATATATATATATATAAAACCTATATCAGATTATGTGCTGTCTAGGGGAGGGGGAAGGGGAGGGGAGGGAGGGAGAAAAATCTGAAATTGTAAAGCTTGTATAAACAAAAGTTGAGAACTATCTTTACATGTACCAGAAAAAAATAAAATACTTTATTAATTAAAAAAAAAAAGCAAATGAAAATAGTATTCCTCAGTCTGCATTCAGACTCCATAGTTATTTCTCTGGATGTGGAGAGCATTTTCCATCATGAGTCTTTTGGAATTGGCTTGGGTCATTGTATCGCTGAGAAGAGCTAAGTCTGTCATAGTTGATCATTGCCCAATGTTGCTATTATGTGTGTAATGTTCTCCTGGCTTTGCTCACTTCATTCAGCATCAGTTCATGTCTTCCCGAGTTTTTCTGAAATCTGCCTGCTCATCATTTCTTACAGCACAATAGTATTCCATTACATTCATATACCACAACTTGTTCAACCATTCCCCAATTGATGGGCATCCCCATAATTTCCAATTCTTTACCAACACAAAAAGAGCAGCTACGATTATTTTTTTTTTTTTGCGGGGGCTATGAGGGTTAGGTGATGTGCCCAGAGTTACACAGCTAGAACGTGTAAAATGTCTGAGACTGGATTTGAACTCAGGTCCTCCTGAATCCAGGGCCAATGCCTTATCCACTGTGCCACCTAGCTGCCCCCCCCCAGCTACGAATATTTTTATATGTGTGGGTCTTTTCCCCTTTTTTATGTTCTCCTTGGGATAGATATAAATTCTTGACTATTGAATTAATAGAAGAAGAAATAATCAGGGACAAATTTGATGGGCTTTTAATATAAAAATCAGAAAAAAATTTATACAATTAGAAGCAATAAAACTAAAATAAAAATAAAGGCAAAAAATGGAATGTATATTTGAGATATATGATAGGTGATTGATTTTAAAAGTTTGCAAGAAACTAGTGATCAACAATTTTAAACAGAAATTGGAAAAAGACATCTAGTAGTGGGGCAGCTAGGTTCAAATCCGGCCTTAGACACTTAACACTTACTAGCTGTGTGACCCTGGGCAAGTCACTTAACCCCAATTGCCTCACTAAAAAAAAAAAAAGAAAGACAACTAGTAGATAAATACTTGAAAAAATTATGGACCCCCCACTACTAAGTAAAGAAATACAGACAAAATAGATACAAGATATGCTTTCACACCCATTAACAAAGATAAATGATATTAAAACTAATTGTTGGTAGCTCTTTCAAGAGATGGGTATATCACACTCATTGATGGCAGTGTAAATTGGACCTACCTTTTATGTAGTATGAAACAATAGCCATATGTCAAGAGTAATTCCACACTTGGAAATATTTCTAAGGAAATAATGAAAGGAAAAAAAGATATATTTGTGGGAAAATACTTACAGTTTTTTATAATAGTGAAAACTTACAAAGAACTCAGATGTCTAATATACCAAACAGTATCACTTTACCTGTCTTAGGATTCAGCCAAGAGAACCCAAGAATAAATAGAAAGGCCTTTGAGCAGTGAAAATTAAAGATGAAAAAATGCATGGAATGAAATTCCCCATTCATAAGATAATTTCTCATCAGCCTATTTTACTGTTACTTGATACACAATTCTAACAGTCATAGTTCTCTGGTTTCAAAGCCCATGGTGGATTAGAAGAGAGAAGTTCAGGAAGGCAGATGTTTAAAGTATATGTGTAGCAAGTTATGTCACATTGTCCAGCATCCTCAGTGCATTATGTGTATTATAGAACAGCTTCTTAATGATGTCCCAAATCTCAGGTGTCAAACGTGGAATTGCTGCCCACAGCAGACTAAAATGTAATTTGGAAATATTTAACAAAGAAAAATACAATAGAACATAGATAATGTTAACATGGAGTTTTTGAAGTCACTGTATGCCTGTGTGTACAGTTCAGTGGTTCCCATTTCTATTTGAATTTGATACCACTGCCCTATATCATAAAGAATCACTAATTCACCAACCAACTGTTAGGTACCCTACTAGGCACTGTGCTTAGGCATTGGGGACTCAAAGACAAAAGGTTCATCTGTAGTTAGAATATTTCTAAAAATCTAAGGAAATGCATATGCTTTTCAAAACCCATCTAAAATAGTTAAATTTTTAAAAGTTTGGTCATTTAAAAGGAGCAACTTAAGTTTTTAAGGTTTACTTAAAACGTGTTTCTCTTATATTGAAGCTTATTTAAGGATACTAGTTATTGCTGTTTCCTTTATTGTTTCTTAGTGACGTTTCCTGTATAAACGATGCAAAAAAATTGTTTTGAAATAGTACAGACTCAAGATAACATTTTTCTTCTTTGCTTTATAGGCTTTATTAGCATTAGGTATCTCTCAGTCCATACGGACACCAAACCCTAGTCATCCGTAAGTACATTGGCTTTATTTTTCTTTTCCTTTTGGAGTAACTATTCATTTGAGATAAGTAATTGTTTTTCAGATAATTTCTGTGGTTAATATGCCCTTATTTATGCTTGAACTTTGGATAATTTTTTGAACTCTTTATTTTCCAAAATAATGCTATAATTATAGGTGGCTAGGTGATGTAATGGCTAGAATGTTGGGCCTGGAGTCAGGAAAACTCATCTTCCTGAGTTCAAATCCTGCCTCAGATATTTCTTAACTGTGTGACTCTACACAAGTCACTTAATCCTACTTGCCTCAGTTTCCTCACCTGTAAAAATGAATTGGAGAAGGAAATGGCAAACCATTACAGTATCTTTACCAAGAAAATCCCAACTGGAGTCTTGAAGAGTTGTACATAACTGAAAAATGACAACATGCATTTGGTTCATTATTTTTGGGTTTTGGGGTTTTTTTTGTGTGGGGTAATGATGTTTAAGTGTCTTGCCCAGGGTTACACAGCTAGTATATGTCATGTGTCTGAGGCTGGATTTGAACTCAGGTCCTCCTGAATCCAGGGCTGGTGCTTTATCCATTGTGCCACCTAGATGCCCCCCAAGTTCATTATTTTTTGTTGTATTGGCTTAATAAATACAAGGGTTATTTTTGAAATAGGAATTTGAACTTTTTTATTCTCCTTGTCATTGTCATATTTAAAAATCAGTATAACTCATGTTTCACACCCAACCTTAGTTTAATAATAGATTTAGATTTTAGGGTAATAGTCTATGAGAGCTAATAAATCTGTCAGATGATAAAATGCTACTGTTAAACTTCCCCCATACCATTTATTTTGCCTTTGTGATATGGAATACATATTGTATAGATTGAAAATTTCTCTCTTTTCAGTACAGTAGTTATATTTTAATTCCACCTGTATGGTAATATAGAAATTTTACATGATGTGAATGCATAATTTTTTGTTTTGTTTTGTTTTTTGTTTTGTTTGTTTTTTTGCAGGGCAGTGAGGGTTAAGTGACTTGCCCAGGGTCACACAGCTAGTAAGTGTCAAGTATCTGAGGCTGGATTTGAACTCAGGTGCTCCTGAATCCAGGGCCAGTGCTTTATCCCCTGTGCCACCTAGCTGCCCCATTGGATGCATAATTTTAAAACAAAAATGTATATTTAGATTTTGGAAATAACATTTAAAAAATACATAATAGTTTAGATATTTCTTCTTTTTGTACTTAAAGGTGGAGCACTGCTCTTCTTTTCCTAGGCTCTGGCCAGCTTATGACTGAGAATTTCAAATTTTCATCCAAATTAATGTCCTGATACTATCCTCCATATGTGCTGTGTATCATGTTGTGGATGGAGGAGCAGAATATAATTAAATCTGTTAAGTAATTGATAGGTTGAAGTCACAGCACTTTATCAGTTGTTTAGCATGGAGAAGAGAAGGGGTTTGTTGAAGAGAAGGGGGCATAGGAAGATATCAGCAAATAGTTTAAGGTTGTGTAAGAGGTTAGATTTAGTTGGCTTAGCTTTAGAAGGAAAAAGCAAGAACAGTAGATGGAAGGGGCAGAATTAAATTTTGATGTAGTGAAAAATTATTTCACTATTAGAGCCAGAGGATTTTAGGAATCCCCTTACTAGAAACTGTTAAGCAAAGTCTTTATGACCTTTTGTCAGGATATTGTAGAAAGAATGCTTTTTTAGGGTGTGTGTTGGCTTAGTTGGCCACTGAGGTCCTTTCTAGCTTTCAGGTTTTGTGAGTCTAGGGGCCTTCATAAATCTGGATGAAGGAGTTTAAAGCTGGAATAAAAGTTTCCTCTCAGTAATAATTCGGAGAACAGTTTTTCCTTAAAAGTTCTTGTTTAAATTTGTATTTATCAGTCAAGATCTTCTTAGGACTTGGTACTGGAAATAAATTTTCCATAAAAAGTACTTTGTAAATAATAATTTTTTTTTGCTGCTGTAATCTGTCACAGTTACCTTCTCCTTTTTTCTAGCTATTCATGTATACTTTATCCAAAGATGCTAAAAAAAAAATTAGATTAAAAAATTAAACATAAAAGGAACTAGAAAACCTACATTGTAACTTATAAGCATAGTAATAGTCCTTGCAGTTTGTTCAACCTGTTAAGAATCAACAAGTATGCAGGATCAAATTAAAGATAATATAAATCCTAAACTAGCTGCTCATAAAGACTAAAGAATTCCCTTAGAAACTATATTGCAAGGAAACTTAAATGCTATCCTGCTCATTAAACATCTGAATGCTTAAAAAAAAAGATTAAATTAATTTCATCAGCAGCTGTGTTACATAATAATAAAGTAGTATGATTAAATCAAAATAAGTTGTATGGAAAGGGAATTAGAAAAATATCTAAATTAAATAGTGTTCACTTTATTTTATGTATTTTTAAGGAGCTTGTAGTCACTTCTAGTTCCAGTATTATTTTTCTGATTAGTTGTGATTTTAGCACTTTAATTAGTTATTAGATTATGACAAATTCACCAAGGTGTTTTTTTCTTTTTTTTTTTCTTTTCCATTTTCAATGAGGTTTTAAAAATATGTATAAAAAGGAAGTTTTTTCTCTGCATTAACAGTTTTATTTGCTGTGTTATTTTAGGTATGGTTTCTCAAATATGCGCTATATTTCCTCATTAATTAGTGGCGTTGGTATTTTTATGATGGGTGCAGGACTTTCTTGGTACCATGGAATCATGGAATTACTTCATCCTCAGCCTGTGGAATCTCTTCTCTGGGTAAAATGATCTTTTTTTTTGGTTTTAGTCATATAAAATAGTGTTTTGTTTAAGAAACTATAAAAATACATTAGAACTTCCTTTTAATACTGCAGTTATTGAATAGGGCTTCCATATACTTTATAGAGTTATATCAAAATTTTATAAATGTAATTCTGTTTCAAAGGACAAGTTCTGATGGATGGATGAATGAATGAAAAAGACATTAAATACTTACTGTATTCCAAATAATGTGCCAAGCACTGGAAATATAAATAGAAAAAGAAAATTGTCTTGCTTTCAGAGGGACTAAGGGTCAGCAGTGGACTGGATGGCAAAGCTAAGGAGGCCATAGGTCACATGTACTTATCTACTCCATTAAAACATAAGGTCTTAGGGGCAGCTAGGTGGTGCAGTGGATAAAGCATGGGCCCTGGATTCAGAAGGACCTGAGTTCAAATCTAGCCTCAGACACTTGACACTAGCTGTGTGACCCTGGGCAAGTCACTTAACCTGCACTGCCCTGCCCCCCAAAAAACCCCCCAAAACATAAGGTCTAAGGTCTATGAGAGAGGATTGTATTATATCCCCAGTACTTAGCACAGTGTCTGGCACCTAGTAAGAGATGCTTAATAAATGCTTTTTGATTGATGTTCAAATATGCATTTATAATAGTAAACTTTTGATAACTAGACATTTCCTCATTTTATTTGTAACTAGTTTCTCTTCAGAAAATATAATGTAATTTATATTTAATGTCTTGATTTTAAGAAACTTAGACTAATTTGTAGAAATCTTGTTCTTTTGGTATTTGTCCTATTTGCATTATAAGTGTGATCTATAAGAGGTACAACAACTAGTTCAAAACCAGACATTGAGTAATTAGCTAATTGGTAAATAAAATGGAAGTTTAGAGCCCTTACAGACTCTGTTGTCTTCTAGAAGATAATTGGCTTTCAACATTTCTGTGACCTAACTGAATTTGACTTTGTTTTAAATAATAATTAAAATCCAGAAATACATACCAAGACAATAATCTTTGTGGACAGTAATGTCTTGAAGTCCTTTGGTAAAATTCCCTTATCCCCCCTTTGTTGGTGTGAGATTAAAATTGGATATTAGATCATAAATCTCCCCTACTTAACTTTTCCCTAATTTATCTCCCAGACTAGTAAATGGAAGAAGCTTCTGGTTTTCTAGATAGAGCCTTTATTGTATGGTAGTCACAAGGTGATGTTGATTAGAAGGATAGGAAAATAGAAATACAATACAAATCGTCTTAAGTCTAGGCTTAGTCTATATTCCTTATAAAAACTCACCAAACCGAAAAAGGCCACCTTTGGAGGGAGAGAGAGACCGTCTGTGCCGCGCCGTCAGGAGTCCCGCCAAGCAGGCAAAAAAAAAGCCTCCTCCCGTTCTCTCCACCCCGGGAGTCAAAAACCCGGCAGGCAGTCTGACATGCGCAGCAGGCAGACTGTTCATCTCCTCCCCAAAAGGGTGGTCCTTGAAAAACTGGCGTCTTTCAGTTATCCTAACCGACTGTTAAAAACTTTCATATTTTACCACATTGGATAGATAGATTAGCATTTTTGTGGTCTTACCTACATATAGGTTTGAAGAAAACCTTGTGTAGCAGGATTATTGAGTCTTATGGTAATTTTCTTTCTACCTGTGACTCACCTTTAAAAAACAGCACCACACTCTTCCATTCCTTATCTCTCTAATCTTCTCTCCGTCTTCATTTTCTGATTCTATTAATCATGGTAAAATAAGAAGAAACACAGAAGAGCCTTTCTGTCTTCTTCCTTACTGAGGACTGGACTGGTTCTGGGACTAAGAAGGGAGTATAGAGGGCAGGAGAGTAGGGTCATATTTTTGCCTATTGGGTTGGATTCTGGAACCAACTAACAGGATCTTTGCGTTAGAAGAGTAGAAAGCCTTCTTCTCTGTACCTTCTGTACCTTCAGTCTTCTCTCTCTTTTTCTCATGGATCCCTATGTTTTTAAAAGGCCCATAACCCTTTAAAATACCCACTCAGAATGACCTTGGAATACCACTGGATATCAAGGTTACCTTCTCTGCCTCTTCCATCTGAAACCTGCCTAGCTGCCTGTGATTCATTTTTTACGTAGACAGGTACTTGAGGCATATGGGATCCCTGGTAGAGCTGGAAGTTACGTTGAAGATCAACTTTTCCAAACCTTTCATTTTATGTATAAAAAAGGTAAAGCCTGGGAGATAAGGTGACAAGTAGTAAATGGCAAGACTCAGGTTTTAGTCTAGGTCCTCAGAATTTATAGAACCCCCAGTCTGTTTTTGAGTAGTTAAGTAGATATTTTCTTATTTCCTTTACAAACTTTTATGTCAAGCTTTCTGAATAAATTGAATTTGACAAGGCCAAAATTTTAAAGTCATCCTCTTGAAAAATTTTAAAATAAAAATCAAATGTGTAATCACTTTTTCAAACTGAAGGACATTTTCCCTTTATCCAAGCATTGTATATTTCATGGTACTTAGTTGATTAGTTTTGTATAAAGATCTTAGTAGTCTGTTTGAATTAAAATCTCTGTTCCATTTTTAGGTTTTATAGAACTGATAAATAGACTTATGATTGTTCACTGAAATATTCATGCTTTAAAAATTTGTTTTCTAGGCTTACTGTATTTTAGCAGGAGCATTGGTGTCTGAAGGAGGTATGCACTCCCACAAAATACATTGTTATTCTTATAGATTAATTATATTTTAGGAAGTTTTTTTCTCCTTAAAGTCCTGAGAATAGTTTTCCAAATTTAGTTGGCCTTTAGTTACTATTTATTGAATTCCTACTTTGTATGATGCCTCATAATAAGCCCTCCTATGAATATAGGGCCTCTACAGAATATGAGATCTGAATGTCTGCTCTTCATTAAGTTACAACAATAATAGTAATAACAACAATAAGCATTTACAGACTGCCTAAGGCACCATATCAGTACATGTAATATAGTGGTGATTGAATATAAAAGTATAAAGGACTGATTACATTGAGGTCCTTAGCCTAATTGATAATTAGGGAACAGTTTTGTAGTATAATTTTAAATTCCCTTTGAAAGCTTCAGCATTATGAGTGTCTAGGTCTTTGCTGTTCCAAATTCTACCTTCATTCATTATGTGTTGGTCATATTCTCATGTTCCTTCTCTAGTCCTTGGGTGAAATTGATCTCATTGCATTGTAAACTACTCTGTTCATATTTGTAGAGCCCAAGTACAGTCACATTTTACATGAATGCTTTTCTTTTCAGCAACTCTCCTTGTTGCTGTAAATGAACTTCGACGGAGCGCTCAAGCTAAAGGAATGTCATTTTATAAGTATGGTATGTTTCTTACAAACTAGATCAATTATTTCTTTATCCTTTTATTAGCTTAAAACAAGTTTATTAGTAGTCATATATATCTTACAGAGGTGTGCATAATAATGTAGCCTGGCACCCTCTGTAAATTAGTAGACTATTGTTTAAATTATACCTTTTAAATTTTGATACAAATCCTTTGCATTTTTCCACCTTTTTGAATATTCTTGGGAGTATTAGGCTTTTTTGTTTGTTTTGTTCTTTTGTATCCCTGTTGCCCTCCATAGTGCCATGTACATAGTAGGTACTTAATAAGTTCTTGTAGAATTATAATTGTATAAGCCAATATTCACATTTAAACTAAAAAAAGTCTTATTGCCCACTCTGGGGATTTTTGCATATCTTTATAAATATGCTAGTCTTATTTGTACCTCAGTTTTAGAATGTGCATTTGGAATGCCATACCCAGTTAAGATTTCTGAAGGTTTCACTTTTGTTTTTCTCATTTTCAAATGATTAAGTAATGGAAAGTCGAGACCCCAGTACAAATGTGGTATTGTTGGAGGATACTGCAGCAGTCTTAGGAGTGATACTGGCAGGCACCTGTATGGGTGTGACTTCTTTAACAGGTAACTCATTTCCTAATTTAAATATGATTTGGTTGAACATCTTAAAAATATTTATTAGTCTATAAAACCTTGTTAAAAGCATATGATGAACTCAGTATTTGACAAAAACTGCTGGGAAAACTGGAAGATAGTATGGCAGAAATTAGGCTTAGACCAACATCTTACACCTTATACTAAAATAAGGTCAAAATGGATACATGATTTAGACATAAGAGGTGATACCATAGGTAAATTAGGAGAGAAAGGAATAGTGTACCTATCAGATCTTTGGAAAGGAGAACAGTTTTTGACCAAACATGAGATAGAGTATATTATAAAATGCAAAGTGGATGATTTTGATTATATTAAATTAAAAAATTTTTGTACAAACAGAAGCAATGCATCCAAAATTAGAAGGGAGGCAGAAAGCTGGGAAACAATTTTTGAGGCCAGTGCTTCTGATAAAGGCCTCATCTCTAAAATATATAGGGAATTAAATCAAATTTATAAGAATCCAAGTCATTCCCCAATTGAGAAATGGTCAAAGGATATGAACAGGCAGTTTTCTGATGAAGAAACCAAAGCTATCTATTCCCATATGAAAAAATGCTCTAAATCTCTAATGATTAGAGAGATGCAAATTAAAACAACTCTGAGGTACCACCTGACACCTATCAGATTGGCTAAAATGACAAAAAAGGAAGATAATAAATGTTGGAGAGGCTGTGGGAAAATTGGAACACTAATGCATTGTTGGTGGAGCTGTGAGCTGATCCAACCATTCTGGAGAGCAATTTGGAATTATGCCCAAAGGGCGATAAAGCTGTGCATATCCTTTGACCCAGCAATCCCACTTTTAGGTCTTTTGCCCAAAGAAATCATGGAAGGGGGAAAGGGACCCACATGTACAAAAATATTTATAGCGGCTCTTTACGTGGTAGCAAGGAATTGGAAGTTGAGGGGGTGCCCATCAATTGGGGAATGGCTGGACAAGTTGTGGTATATGAATACAATGGAATACTATTGTGCTGTAAGAAATGATGAGCAGGAAGAGTTCAGAGAAACCTGGAGGGTCTTACGTGAGCTGATGATGAGTGAGATGAGCAGAACCAGAAGAACATTGTACACAGTATCATCAACATTGAGTGTTGACCTACTGTGATGGACTATATTCTTCTCACCAATGCAATGGTACAGAAGAGTTCCAGGGAACTCATGATAGAAGAGGATCTCCAAATCCAAGAAAAAAAAAAAGAAAGAAAGAACTGTGGAGTATAGATGCTGATTGAACCATATTATTTCTTTTGTTTTGGGTGCTGTTGTTTTTTTTTTTCTATTTTGAGGTTCTGCATCACTGCTCTGATTCTTTCTCTTGTAACAGGATTAATGCAGAAATAGGATTAATGTTATTATGTGTATATATATATGTGTGTGTATATATATATATCTATATGTATATGTATAGATATATATAGATATAACCTATATCAGATTACCTGCTGTCTAGGGGAGGGGGGAGGGAGGGGAGGGAGGGAGAAAAATCTGAAATTGTAAAGCATGTATAAACAAAAGTTGAGAACTATCTTTACATGTAACGGAAAAAATAAAATATCTCAAAAAAAAAAAAAAAAGCATATGATGAGGGGCAGCTAGGTGGCGCAGTGGAAAGAGCACCGGCCCTGGAGTCAGGAGTACTTGAGTTCAAATCTGGCCTCAGACACTTAACAACTTACTAGCTGTGTGACCCTGGGCAAGTCACTAAACCCCAATTGCCTCACTTAAAAAAAAAAAAGCATATAATGATTTTATTATAGGCTACTAAAATACCTCTTTCAATGGCTGGGATTTTAATCTAGGGTCCATGAATTTATTTTTTTAAAAATAGTTTTATAACTGTAATTTAATATAATTGATACAATTAAAAACTTCAATTAAAAGTAAGTTTTGGGGATTTCACTTCTGTTAAATTCTTAAAAACAAATATAAATGGTAATTCTCAGTGTTGCTAAAAGCTGTTGGTAAACATATATACTCTTTGTGGTACTATAAATGAATCCTATATGGTAGCATGTGATAAACTGCAAACTCTTCTGTAATTTCCTTTTTAAACTGATTCTTTAGGAATAGATATACAAAAATTTTATTATGTGACCATTAAGAAGTCACTTCAGTCTTTGTATATCTATTATTGCCCAGAAATATGTCTCTTACATTTCTAAACTGTTACCTCTGCCTTCATTCACATAGCATGGTTAAGGTGGATGTTTAAAGATAACATACAGAAATTCCTTTTGTGTCAATTTTTTTAAATTAACAAGTCAAAATATTACTGTTTTTGCTGTCTCATTTAATTAAAATACCAATTATTAACTTTTATATTGTATAGTTAGAAATCATTGATGATTTCTAATATCCCATTCATTTCCTAATATGTCTCTTCATATAAAGCATTTCTTAAAGAATATTACCCAGTAAAGAACTACTGAGAGAATGAATACTTTAGGAATTTAATGGAAATAGACCCCCCATATCATTTCATTTATCCCCCTAATATTGAAAGTAATTATAGTGTGATCAGCTTCCTTAGATCTATTTTTCTTAAAAATAGTTGTGTCTAAATGTGGCTGTTTCTAAATATTTCTGTGACAGTATATTTCTTAAAAGACTTTTAGGAGTACTACTGGAGCTTGTTCATCTAATTGCCTTTAGCATCTTGAGGATCTGGTTTTTGATCCAAATGATCACTTAGCCACAGTTTTTAAAAAGCTTATAATTTGTCCATGATGAACAGAACTACTTTTAATAAAAGATCTTTTCCACCTGACTTAACATAAATCTTTGAAGTCAAATATATAAGTATTTCTCTCTGCTCTAGGAGTGATTATTTCACATGAATTACATTTTACAGATTAACATGCTGAGATAAAAATAAATACAGCGACATTTTCTGAGACTAGTGACTAAAGACCTCCTTCAAAGCTTTTGCTGGCTCATTTTGACATGACTTATGTAAAGGTACAACCGGTACTACAAGATAGGACGTGATCAGTGTCACAAGAAGGGTGACAAAAGGCTTTGGGAGGTGACTAGAGGAACAGATCACTTCTATATATAGGAGATCATGAAAGACCTCAAGGGGGTGGTGTCCTTTTAATTGAGGCTTGAAAGATAAGTAAGATGTCCAGCGATCGGGGAGTGTGGTCTGGTGTAGTGAATAACTGAACCACAGACACAGAAATGGGAAAAACAGAAAAATAAAAGTCCATGGTGATTGTTCCAGGGCTACTGGAGTGCAAGATAGATACGGATTACTGTGAGCTAAAACTGGGAAATTAGGTTCATTCAAGCAATAGAGACACTCTGTTGTTTGGATTGTAGTAGGGAAAAACTAGAGGCTGAGATGTTGGCTGAGGAGGATGTTGTTATTGCAGTAGGTTAAGCCAAAGGCATGGAAGGCTTAAACCAGGGGGATGACATTATTCAGTCATTTTTTAAGTTGTGTCTAACTCTTTGTGACCCTATTTGAGGTTTTCTTGGCAAAGATACTGGTGGAGTGGTTTGCCAGTTCCTTCTCCAGCTCATTTTACAGATAAGGAACTTGGGTAAACAGGGTTAAGTGACTTGTCCAGGGTCACACAACTAGTAAGTGTTTGAGTCCAGATTTGAACTCAGGAAGATGAGTGTTCCTGACTCCAGGCCTGGCACTCTGCACCACATAGCTGCCCACAGATAGCATTAGGAATTTAAAAGGAAAGAATGAATGTGAGAGATATTTTAGAGCTAGAAGTTATGAGACTCAGTGACTTTTTGGATCTAAGGGGTCAAATAGTAGGGAAGTCAAAGAAGAGGAATGGATTTTGGTAGGGACACTGAATAAGAAGACACACTTTATATAGGACATACTGTTCTTTGAGAGACATCCAGACAAAGATGTTCTGTAGGCTATTGGAAAGGTAAGTGTAGAGATTTAGGAGTGAGGGTAGACTGAGAGTTTTGGGAATCATCTTCATAGATGTGTTAGTTGAATCTGAGTGTGAATGAAAGAAGGCATTGAGAGAAGAGAATTAGGTTAGGGACAGTGTCTTGAATGCTTACGTTGAAGCGGGAACGAGGAAGCAGCAAAAGATAAAGAGAAGTGAAAAGACAAAAAGTTAAAAGAAAACCAGTAGAATTTAGAAGACAAGAGAACTAAGGAGCAAGGTCATCATTGTCAAATGCTAAGGTCTAGAAGGATGAGGACTAAAGGCCATTTCTAGGTTTGGTGTTTAGGGAGGTCAGTAACCTTTCAGAAAGAGGTTTCACAGTGGTGGCGGCAAAAGGCAGGTGGCAAGAGTTTAAGGTTGTAAGGAAATAGCAGACTCCAGTAGAGTGTTTGGTAACTGCAGCTTTACTTATTGGTGCATTGTTACTAAATTTTAGGACTACTGTGAAAAATCAAAGATTCTTAATAAAATAATCAAAGTGGGTTTTTTCTTTTTTTCTATCAGAAGGTTTAAATTCATGACTGAAAATCTCATCTGTATGGAATAATACTATTGTCCCAGTCACAGAAGGGTCTTTTTTGTTTGTTTGTTTTTTGTTAGGCAATTGGGGTTAAGTGACTTGCCTAGGGTCACACAGCTAGTAAGTGTTAAGTGTCTGAGGCCAGATTTGAACTCAGGTCCTCCTGAATCCAGGGCTCTATCCATTGCGCCACCTAGCTGCCCCCACAGAAGGTTTTTAAAATTTGTTATAACAAATAAAAATGTATTTATTGGTGTTTGCTTTGGTTATCTGAATATTGCTTATAAATTCATAGATTGTAAAAGTAGGAAAGTAGGAAGGAAAATAGTTATTTTCCAAAACTTCTGGATTTTCTCAGTATTTTTGTGAAATTGCAGAAGAAGAAAAAAATATGTTGCTGATAAGTCTTCAAAGAAATTTTCACATTTTTAGTATTGTTAATATTTACATTGTAAATTTTACCTGAAAGTGTTTTAAACTCTTTCCCATGAAGCAAGAAATAGGCTGAAACTGATGAATTCTTATAATTCCTCTTTGCAAAATTCTTGAAGTTATAGGAACTCCATTTGTGATAGAAATTGTAGTTGTTAGTGAATTTCATTAAAATAGTTTACTTTGGGAATCAGGAATGAACTTCATATCACCTAGTTTCCTACAGGTGCTGTGCTGTAGTGGAAAGATTCAGTTACAAGACTTGGCTTCTGGTATTTACTAGACACACAACTTAAACTCTTTAACTCTCACTTTTCTCATTTGTAAAATGGAAACACCAATACTCTCATCGTCCCAGGGACATAGGGAGACAAGTTATATAGAACTTAAAGCACTCTGTAAATGTAAGTTGTTTAGTCTTTTGTCCCCTGAATGCCACTGACACAAGGGGGGATTTGTCTGACAATATAAGGTGATAAAAACTAAGTTTACTAACTTCAAATATATTCTATTTAGGCAATCCACTCTATGACTCCCTGGGTTCCTTAGGTGTGGGAACCTTATTGGGAGCAGTATCAATGTTTCTCATCTACACAAACACACAAGCACTTTTAGGTCGGTCAATCCAACCTGAGCAAGTGCAGCGGCTAACTGACCTATTGGAAAATGACCCATCAGTAAGGTAAGAATTATTTTACTAGGACTAGCAAAGTAGAAAAAACTGGGGATAATATATACATATATCTATGTTTTGAATCAGTAATTATTACATTTTTGAGAGTGACTGTAGAACCTTAGAGCTTTTAATAAAACTTTTTGATGTGGTCTAGGCACAACTCTGTTCGAAACCAGTTGAATGTGCTAGATGATTCCTTGGGTCCTTTAAGGAACCTCCTTTTTCTCTGATTCCACATTTTTTGAATTGAGCTTTTAGGTGGTATGATGATGGAAGGTAGTATCTGCCTCAACTCAGTATGGAATTTTAACATTTTAAACAGTTTAAATTTCAATTTTAAATATGATTTGGACATTAAAAAATTAACACAGAAGTCCTTTTGCTATACTTCATTGTCAAGGGCGTGTCAGTGGAACATGAGTTCTAGGAGATTCTTTAGAACTGGAAAAGTTTCAGGTATTGTCCCAATAGTAGGATGTATTTGGAAGCGAAGTACTGAGAAACTTACCAACTGTTGGTTCGTCACTAAATGATATATTCTTTGGGCATGGCAATGTTATATGAATATGATACAATCATCATGTCAAATGAAATGATGAAAGAGGTGAATTCAGAGAAAGCTAAGATGGCTTGTTTGAATTTATGCAAAGTGAAGTAAGCAAAACTGAACAGAATTTATGCCATAATATTGTAAAGTAAAAGAACTTTGAAACACTTAAGAAATCTAATCAGTGTAATGACCAGTTCAAAACTCCAGAAGACAAATGATGAATCATACTTCCACTTCTTTTTTTGGAGGGGGGGGGTGAGGCACTTGGGGTTAAGTGACTTGCCCAGGGTCACACAGCTAGTAAGTGTCAAGTGTCTGTGGCCAGATTTGAACTTAGGTCCTCCTGAATCCAGGGCCGGTGCTTTATCCACTGTGCCACCTAGCTGCCCCATACTTCCACCTTTTAACAAGTGATAGACTGTGGGTCAGTTTGAGACATTTTTTGACACTTCCAATGTTTGTATTTGCCTTGTTTGACTATACTTTTTTGTTTCAGGGGATGATATTTATTATTATCATCATTATTATTATTTTGTTTTGGGGAGAAAATTATGAGAGGGGTAATAATAGACCAAAAAGAAAAGAAAGAAAAGATCATTAATGAAACAGTTGTAAAGTACCCAGAAGAGAATAGTAGAAAGTTCAGAAAGAGACATACATGCAAACAGTACAGTATTGGACAGTAATATAAATTTACCATGTTAAATTTATTATATACTTTAAAAAAAGCTATGTGCCTAAAGGAGATATTCATAATTTTGTGTGCAATTCTTTTTCTGTTATTTGTATGTGGAAATGATCATATTTGTTGTTGTCTGTCAAGTTCATAATAAAAAAAGATTTTAAAACACCTTTCAAGAGAATTGATGATTAGGAGAGAAGAGAGGTTGAGAATATGACCTTCTTTTCATTGAAACGCAACAGTACATTTTTGTAGTGGCTTAGTTAATTACATAGTCTGGGAGACTGATGTTTCTGGTCATCTAAAAAAATTCTTAGGTTTTTACTCATTACAGTTTAATTCAGTTCAGTAAACATTTATTAAGCATCTCTGTGTGTCAGGTGCTATGTTAAGAGCTGCGGATACAAATAAGAAAAAAGAAAGACAGTCCCTTTCTTCAAGGAACTTATGATCTAATGAGGAGAGACAGCACAGCAAAGGAAGCTGAAATAGGGGCATGATGTTTTGTGGAATAAAAACCAAGCATAGCTACTGATGGAAAATGAAGTTACCTGGAAAGTTCTGAAAGCTCTGAGCCTTCTAGAAAGGAATAGTTTGGGAGGGGTTTATTACTCCATCTTCTGGACTTCCAGAAGGGAAAGGAAACTGAGGGAGTTGAGTATCAAAAACTTGAGTCAATCAGTATGATGATGAGATTTCAGGTATTAGCTTATCCTGGTTGAGGTATGATGTTCCCTGTAGACAAAACCAAGCAGAACTGCTCATTGAAGATGGAGATTTACCTGGAGATATAACAGATATATTGTTTTTAAAAAAAAACTGTAAAATGTGAATATGCTTTTCTTTTATTAAACAGATTACAAAATAAATTCTAAAGCTAAAAATCTAAAAAGTGGAGTTAATTTTAGAGGATGTAAAGTACCTCAATTGGTGATAACAAATTACTTGGTTTATGTTCTAAGCTCTCTGTCCGTCCAACCTTGAAGTAAATGCAATTACTTAGATGGATTGAGAATGGTTTGTAGATGCGAGTTGTATAGTGTTCAATTCAATATTAGACTTGGTGACTTAATCAATCAAAATGAAAAAATCTATGATGGTGCCTTCAGGAAATCCAAATAATTACTGCGTAAAATGTTGAGAGGTTATCTTTGTAATGGTGTAGTAAGAAAGCACATCTAAGTAGACCTTCAGAATGCATGTTTTTAAGGCTTTTAAATCAATGATTATAATTTAGTAAGAAGGCCTAGCCCTGTTGCACAACTGTTCTTGCTCTTTATGTCATGAGAGAGATAATAGCCACTATTTCAGCTGTTTGTACTGCCTTATTTTGGGGGTCTTTTTAACCTGGTAATAAAATAAATTGAAGAAGTCAATATTTAGTAAACTTACTGCATTAAAAGACTGGATAAAAAAAAAAGACTGGATGAGTTTTATAATCTGTGGCTAAGAATCAAGATTCATGAGCTTATTTTAAAGAGGGAATTAATATGTGCTTCAGATGTGATGTCATGTACATTTTTGTGCAATTTTATATCTGAATTTAGTCCCTATGTATATGGGTATGAATTAAAAAAGGTATTTCAGAACATTTGCTAATATTATCTGCTGCCTAAATATTTGTTTAAAAATAATAGCAAAAACTATTTTAGGGTATTGTATGAAAAATAATTAAAATACTTTATATAAAACTTTTAATACAAGTAAGATTTTCTCTTCTGAGGACCTTGTATTACTTATCTAATGATGAATATTAAATCATCCATTCTGTTTCTCACTCTATAAATCTGGTAAATATAGCTTTCTCCCTGATCAATTTTTTTTTTAAACAAATCAGCCACTTTTGGCATTGGCGTTTAATAACTTTCTCAAGAGTAAGTAATATCAATGACAAATCTAGTAGTAGGACTTAGGTATTTTCTCATCTGCTGTTCTGATAAGTAGATTGTAGTACCTTCAGCCACATAAGGAGTACTTTTTAAAAATTAAAATTTTTTTGGTTACATTTTAAGTTCCAAACTGTCTCCCTCCCTCCCCACCTCACACTGGAGAAGGCCACTGTTTGACATCGATCGATTGATTGATCAGTCTATCTATCCATCCATTTATCTAGCTATCTAACCATACTATGAATATTTCTATTTATCAGTTCTTTCTCTGGAGGTAGATAGCATCTTCCTTTAGAAGTTCTTTTTATTTGATTTGAATATTTATAATACTCAGAATAGTTTAGTCCTTCACAGTTATTCTTCCAACACTATCTGTTACTGTATCCAGTGTTCTCTTGGTTCAGGAATACTTTTTTCCCCCCTGGGGCAATGAGGGTTAAGTGATTTGCCCAGGGTCACACAGCTAGTAAGTGTCAAGAGTCTGAGGCCGGATTTTAATTCAGGTCCTTCTGAATCCAGGGCCAGTGCTTTATCCACCTAGTTGCCCCCAGGAATACTTTAAAAATTATTTCTCCCCCCCCCCCAAATCTATCATCTTTTCCTCCCACCCTTTGCAGCACTAATGAGAAAGGCCTCTCCCCAATCCTCTGTTATAGACATAATCAAGCAAAACTCTGTGTGTGTGTGTGTGTGTGTGTATCTATAAAATCTTCACCCTGAGAATTAGGTCTACTTTAAATGAAAGATCAGCTGTGGGATTTTTTTTTTGTCTAAAAGCAATTGACCTAGAAGAAAATGATATTTTAAAGTGATGTGATCTTGTGGTGTCCTGGATAGAGGGCTGGACTTTGTCAGGAAGACTTAGGTTCAGATCCTGCCTCTGACCCATATGCTATGTGACCATCAGCAAGGAGAAGGCATGGCAACTCTTGGGATAGAAACCACATATACATTAATAAGTTCAGTCTGTTACATGTGAGAGCTATGCAATATAGATTGTTTCCAAATCTTTTTTTTTAATTACCTACCTTTGCAAAATAAACTAGAATACTTAAAAAAAGGGCAACGTCTAGGCTTATAATGAACTAATTACCCCTTAAATGTTTATTTCTCTGAATGTATAATATATGTTTGTTTGCTTGCTTTTAGGGCAGTTCATGATGTTAAAGCCACAGACTTGGGACTGGGTAAAGTTAGATTTAAGGCTGAAGTAGATTTTGATGGGAAAGTTGTTACACGGTCTTATTTGGAAAAACAGGACTTTGACCAGATGCTTCAGGTAAGTTATTTAAAAATTCTCATATAACTGTTTTTTTCTTATGATCAAGTATATGTTAAAAATTAGAGATAAACAAAACTTTCCCAGTTTTAGAAGTTCAAATCCTTTTAGTTCTTAAGTTTATAACAAAGAAATTTGATAGATGTCTATTCATTTACAATATTGGTAAAACATGACATGCTTGGAGCTGGAAGGGAAGATATCCTGATGAAATTATAGAAAAAAAAGAGGTCTATAACTTTCGTAATAGATAGGACAAGTATACTCAGGGACTAGATTCAGAGAAGAAACATCCTTTGCAGGCATAGTCTAGAGATAGGAACTAAACCTATAGTTCATTGAGGTAATGAACTCCTGGATGAGGAAATCCTGCCAAAGCTGGTTGACAACTTCTCTGCAGTGTATATAATCTTAGGGAGCAGCCTATGGCTCTGAGGGGTTGAGTGACTTTCCCAGTGTCTCACAGCTGTGTTTGTACAAGGCAGCACTTGTCTTTCTGACTCTTGACTCTAGCCTTCTATCCAGTGATGCCTCTTTGCTGGTGTGTATTTGAAAATAAAACTTGGGATATATGTTACTTCAAAAGAAAAGTGCTGGATCCTGCTTTCCTTAAACCTGAAGATTCATACCTAGCATATGATTCATTGCCTACTTAGGGTTTTGTTTTATTCTTTTCCCCTAGAAAAACACCTTTTATTTTAGAGAGTATTTTGCTTTATGTGCTGTGTGTAACTATAGGATGAAACTGTAAGGGTCATTGTTGAAGTAATAAGGAAGAGGTAGTATCCCTCTTTAAGGCATGTGGCCATAGTCTGTTTGCTACATTACATGCCAGGATAACAAGCAGGCCAATTGCCATTGTCATGCCCTTCACCTCACTATGAGAGTTGTTATAGGCTGGCTCTCTGGCTCTACTTAGAAGATGAACACCTAATTTGTAGATCAGAGCCTTGTTTCAACACATATAAAGGTTGCTGCTCCCTGCTTTATAGAATAAAAGGACATGCTCAATGCTGAAAAATGAAATGGATTCTTGGGAATTAAACAAAAAATAAAAAGTTATGTTATTTTGAGTGTTTATTCAATATTTAATGTAATAGAAATTATCCTTGGTTTTCATATACTCCCTACTTTTCCTTATTCTTACTGATTTTTGAATTAAAGATCATTAATTATAGCAAATTGATAAACATTTTTCTAGTATACTACGATTTTGTGAGAGCAAATTTTGTTTGAAATAAGTTACATTGAGTAGGTCTTAACATTTTGTTATGGGATGATCTTAATTATAATTTGATTTTTTAAAATAAGACTAATGTATTTTTGATAATTTCCCATTCTCTACTTATAACTGTGACTTTTGAAAATAGTTTAATTCCCTGTTCTTCTTTCTTTTAATTTTCTTTTGCAGGAAATCTTGGAAGTAAAGACTGCTGAGGAATTAGAAACCTTTATGCTTAAGCATGGCGAAAATATTATTGATACTCTAGGAGCTGAAGTAGATCGACTTGAGAAGGTGCTGAAGGTAAGATGTATTTAAGGGTAGATACTTAGCAGCTGCCAACAATTTTGGATTTGGATTAAAAAGACCTGGGTTCATTCAAATCCTGACTGCCATTTAACTAACTTTGTTTTGTTTTTCATTTTTGTTTTTCTTTCTCCCCCCCCCCCTCAGGGCAATGGGGGTTAAGTGACTTTCCCGGGGTCACACAACTAGTAAGTGTTTGAGGCTGGGTTTGAACTCAGGTCCTCCTGAATCCAAGGCTGGTGCCTTATCCACTGCACCACCTAGCTGCCCCTCATTTAACTAAGTTTTTAGCCTCAGTGTCTTCATCTGTAAAATGAGAGGATTACATGAGATGATTTCTCAAGGTCCTTTCATCTCTAAATCCTGTGATACTTCTGAGGGATCAGTGACCTTATTAGAAATGAGTACTCCCACTGCAGTTTCAGATTATAGTCCATCCTTTACACCTTTAATTATGTCATTTTTGTAAAAGTCCTTCCATAAATCCTTTACAGCAGGTCTGGGTAGTGTACCGATCATTCTTCTAGATCCGTTATGCTTTGTGAATATTTCTCCCTACCTGTCCTTTTGAATGATGTCTTTTATTCCTTTCATCATTGCTAATATTCTGCAGCCTATTTGTACCCATCATTTATCTTATTGGGTAACCTGTAGTTATGACTCTTCTGAGCTCATGGTTCTTGATGCTTTGCAGGTATATGGCATTACTGGAAAAAATCTTGGTATTAATTAGAGTGGCATTAATTTTAGGGAGAAGCTTGGATCTTTAAAAGCACTTTAAAAACAGAGTTTCCTAAAAGCCATTATGCCTACTGCCTTCCTCTTCAATTCTGTGTTCAGCTTGGTGTCCATCCAATGGCATGTCATAGTCTAGAAAATAGGCCGCCTTTACTCACTTGGTTTTTCCTTTGTGGATAATTTGTTCTAACTCTTCTGAGTAATTCTAGGTCTCCTTAAGGAGGTTCTGCAAAATTCTAGATCTTTATGACACCAGTACAGTCATCTGTGAAAAGGCACACCTAGAGGATGCCCTGGTTATAAAGAGTCTTAACATTGGGACCTTGCCCTGCTTGGGTTGGACATGATCCACAGTAGTGGTCTTTGACAATAATAGGATCACAGGTTTAGAGCTTGAGGTTCATCTGGTCTAACCCCCACATTTGTTTCATGTTGTTGTTGTTTTTTTGTGGGGCAATAAGGGTTAAGTAACTTGCCCAGGGTCACACAGCTAGTAAGTGTCAAGTGTCTGAGGCCGGATTTGAACTCAGGTACTTCTGAATCCAGAGCTGGTGCTTTATCCACTGCGCCACCTAGCCGCCCCCTAACCCCCACCTTTGACAGAGTAAACTGAGGCCCAGACAGGTTATGTGACTGGCCCAAGTCCACACAGTGTGGAAAATTACGGTCAGACTAAGGCATTTGGATCTAAATCCAGTACTTTTCCCACTGTGCCATGTTGACTTAAACCTATTTTCTATCTTCCTTGATATAAATAAGTGGGATGGCAGAAAATAGTTATCTTTGCGTTGGCAGTTAACAAAGAATCTTATATGATCTTAAAATGTGTGAAAGATATCTTATCAGAAGAAAGCCTTTCCTTTACCAACTTACTTTTCCCCCCCATAACTGACATATAGTAAATATAATGGCTTCTTATATTCCTGTGATAACCTCCTACTTTTTATATTTCTTATTTTATCAAGGATACCTTGTCAAATATACTTATCCAGCCCTCTTGTGCAATCTAGTGACGCCAGCCTCCTTGATGTTCCTCACACAAAGCAGTCCATATCTAACTCCATGTATTTTCACAAGCCATCTCCCATTCTTTCCCTCATCTCTTTCTACTTGCTTCCATGGCTTCTTCAAATTCCAACTAATATCCCATCTTCTATAGGCTCTTTCCTGATCTCCCTCAATAATAGTTCCTTTTCCCTGTTGATTATCTACAATCTATCCTAATTACATATTGTTTTAAGTAATTGTTTGCCTGTTGGCTCCCCCTAGACTATGAGCTCCTTAAGAGCAGGGACTGATGAGCAGGTAGGTGGTGCAGTGGATAAAGCACCAGCCCTGGATTCAGAAGGACCTGAGTTCAAATCCAGCCTCAGATATTTGATACTTACTAGCTGTGTGACCCTGGGCAAGTCACTTAACCCTCATTTCCCTGCCCCCCCCCCCAAAAAAAAGTGAGAGCAGGGACTGTTTTTTGCCTTTCCTTGTATCCCCATGCATAGTGCCTAGTACATATAGTAGGCTCTTAATAAATGCTTATTTACTGACTGTGTTAGCTGATTCTCACAAATATTTGATCTGTCAATCAGTTAGTAGGTATTTAATTTATTAAGTGCTTAGTATATGCTACTGGTGACACAAGTATACAGAATTAAAACAGTTTGTAATCAATCATAAGGAGCAACCTATATTCTTTTTATTTTTTTTAAATTGATTTGGTTTTGTTTTTACATAGCCTAAATTTCTCCTTGTATCCCACCCACTCCTCTATTTGAGATTGTCATCCCACATAACAAAAAATAATTTTTAAAGAAAAAAGAGGAAGAGGAGAAAAAAATTAGTAAAACAGATCAAAATACTAAAAAATCTGACAATACTGCAATATTTCATACCCATGGACATCCCCTGCCCCCAGCTTCTTTGAAGTAGTGGGGGTGGAGGTGGGGAAGATCTTTTCTTTGGGGATAAGCTTGTTCTTTGTAATTTTGTAGCATTTTTATTTTTTTCCCTAGTGTTTCCTTGGCTCTAGTTATTTCATATTGTATCAGCTAATATAAAATTTTCTCTATATTAATCAAATTTGTCTTTTCTTAAAGAACAGTAATATTTCCTTATATTTATGTCTCACAGGTGGTAGGAGCTTATATTCTAATGAGAAAGTAGACATATAAATGTCTTCTCATTTCCCTTTTTTAAAAGTATTTTTATCTGTGATTTTCCCATTCTATTGGTAGTGTTTCCTTTTTTTTGAGATATTTTGAAAGTTCATCCCTGAGTACCTAAAAATGTTGTTATCTCCATCCTGCACACAGTTTGATCTTGGTCATGCACTCTTCCCAATTTTATATCCTTCCTGATAGTCTTTATATCCACTCTCTCATCTAGCACACTAGACTGAGTGTAAAAATTCTGCTGTCATCAGTGATTTGATATTTGCTGTGGAAACATTGGCACATCCTGTTTTTTATGTTAATAAAAACTCCTAGATGCATCTGCAATAAATGCTCTCAGGATGATCTTAGTTTGGTCTCTTGCCAGACTTTCTAGAGACTTATTTCCCTTCCGTTACTTACCACTGTTTTATTAGGCTCTACTGCTCTTACTCCTCTGTTGTTGATCTTTCATTCAATCAAGTAGAGCATGTTTGCTAGCTGAGGTGTTTTCCTAGTTCATTTAGCCCTTCTCATGGCTACTGTTTTACACTGGATAAAATTTTGTAGGAAATAAGTTTAACTAAAATCAGTATCTTTTTAAAATACCTTGTTTATGAGAGTCAAAAGTTTGTTCTTAAATAGGTTTGGTGGGGGCACTTGTAATTCACACAATGGTTTCTCATCTTTATCCTCCTAATTTGGAGGTTGATTTTTCCCTTTGTCTAGTCAATGATCTTGACTATGCACAGACAACCAATTCTGTTATTGATGGTTAGCCTTTATCTGTCTGTTAAAATTAGAAAAAATAATAAAATCAGGTTTTGTGTTTTGTGTCATGTTTATCACTTTCCACTTTCTTCCTAAAGATAATATTCATGTTATATCACTGTGATACTCCTGAATAGTATACTAACTTTTGGCTTCTTGGAGTACAGTACCTTGCACATAATAGGTGTGTCATAAATGCCTGTTGAATTTCTTAACCCCAAATCATATCTTCCAATATTTTTTCTTTTTCTTTTTCTTTCTTTTCTTTTCTTTTTTTTTTTTTTTGGTGAGGCAATTGGGGTTAAGTGACTTGCCCAGGGTCACACAGCTAGTAAGTGTTAAGTGTCTGAGGCCGCATTTGAACTCAGGTCCTCCTGAATCCAGGGCCAGTGCTCTATCCACTGCGCCACCTAGCTTCCCCTCTTCCAGTATTTTTTAACTGACTCTTTGATACAACTTCATATTTCTTTTATTTTTTAAAAAAATATTATTTTGTTAAATATTTCCCAATTACATTAATTTTTTGTAACATTTAAAACAATTTTAGTTCCAAATTGTCACCCTCCCTCCTGCCTCTTCCTCACCCCTTACAAAAGCAAGCAATATGATTTTGGTTATTTGTGTGGAGTCATGCAAAACATTTTCTTTTTCTTTTTCTTTAAAAATTTTTTTTTTTTTAGTGAGGCATTTGGGGTTAGGTGACTTGCCCAGGGTCACATAGCTAGTAAGTGTTAAGTGTCTGAGGCCGGATTTGAACTCAGGTCCTCCTGACTCCAGGGCCGGTGCTCTATCCACTATGCCACCTAGCTGCCCCCATGCAAAACATTTTCATGTTAGACATACAACTTCATATTTAAGTTACTGAGCATCAGACTAGAAGTGAATTTGACTTGGAGAATCTTGTAAAGTTCTTTATAGATTTTCCCTTTTATTTCATTTTCAACAGATGATAGGTAATCTCAATGGATCTTCATGGTTTTCTTTTTTTAAAAAATAGGACTGCATGAACATAGATTGATACATGTTAATACAACACATAGTGACTCTAGTACTAGCATAATACTAATAACAACAATAATAATAGATGGCATTTATTATGTGCTTTGTTGACATCATCTTATTTGATCTTCACAACCCCTGAGACTTGGTTTTACAAAAGGGAAACCAAGTCTCTCACTTGTCTGTAGTCAGAAAGCTAGGAAGTGATAACATGATTCAAATCCATTTCTCTCATGACTTCATTGTTGTCTTTTTGCTTATATTTATCATGAGCACTGTAGAGTGAGGTAATTAAGTGTTCCCTGTTTCTTGTTGCCTTTGGGCATACAATAAGCCAACCCCATCAAGTGTTTTTATTTGCCTTTCCACAACCCTTCTATTTCAGTGCATTTTCTTCATGTCTTCTGACTCATTTAGAGAAAGAATATCAATATGGATGTGGTTAACTATTTCCAGTAGTGTATTAGTTTTTAAGTCATTGGACAAAGTTTTCATTTAGAATATCAATAGTTAAAATACAGGAATATGGTTAGTGTGCCTTCACTTGTATCAAATTGCTTGCCATCTCAATGGAATGCAGTGGAGGGAGAGAGGAAAGGAGAGAATTTGAAACTCAGAAATTTTAAAAAGGAATGTTAATTTTTTACATGTAATTGGGGGAAAATAAAATTCTAAACAACATAAACTAATATCAAAAGTTAAATTAATGCATATAGATGTTTTAAAATCTGTATGATTATTTTAACTTTTTAACCCTTTTCTATTACTCTTGCTTCTATAGACATGGAAGGGGGTTGCCTAGGCCTGACAGATATTTAGTATTTTTATCTGTTTCATTTTAGTTTATTCTAAAAATTCTCCCTTTACAAATAAATATTTTCATATTTACTTGTGAAATGTAAAAAAATCCTTTAAATATATTTTAGTAAAATATTAGAAAGGACAGAATTTGACTTTGAATATATGCATTAATATTGCTTTTATTTCATTTGACATGGCTTTTAGTTTCACAGTTTGTCTCTGTTCAGTTGGAGAGCATTACTACTTATTCATCATAGTTTTATTGAAATTTCTGATTAACTTTTCTGAAATATGGTCCAATGTTCTCAAGGTCTCATTTTATTTATGAGCACTTGAGTTTGAGGATAGGCATAATGAGAAGTAATTTTTAAATGGTTTTAAACCTGTTTTTAATATTTCATGAGAACACATTCCCCATGAATGGTAGATTACTATCCGTTTGCTTTTTAAAAGAATTTCATTCCAAGCTGGAAGGGAAAAAATACCGCAGTGTCACGGGGAGTCCTCCCCAGCAGTGTGGATTGCAAATCACCCGTGCCTGTTCATCAGGTATGACTGCCATCCATATCCTACAAAAAGTTTGCCCCAGGAAATTCACCTAACATACTGTAGCTTCCCTTCACTCCCTCTCAATATCACGAGGTTACCGGTGGGACCTACCGGCTGCCTACCAGTCATCCTCTGTCTTACCATATTCCCAGCTCATCTGCTTTTTCTGCCCTACAATTAATTCTTTGATGACATCCTTTGTTCCTTTTCTTTGTAGCTTCTCATTGGTTATATCACAGCTTCTTTACATTCACCCTCTGCCTTCTCATTGCCCTCTGTGTGATGTTCTTCTTGAGTTCTTTAGAGGACATGATGTTCCAAATCTTTCTGTCATAGAGCAGTACCAGTAAAATGTTTTGTTGAAATGATGAGATGCTTTGGTTTGATAAAGGTTGTGTATAATTTCTCTAAAATAATCCAGCCCACTCTCCTTTTCAACTTTGGACTCAGCTTATTGTTCACTTCCATTATCTATCACAGATAAACATCATGCAGGACAAATTCTATAGGATGTCCATTTATGTTGAAATCTGAATAATAGACATTCTTCTGGCCAAACTCCTTTGCATGATTATAAATCTATTCCAGAAGGCTTTGCAATGGTTTGACCTGATTTGGTTAATGCAATGTCATGCAAACAGAGTATGGAGGATCTCATCATTCATAGGGATTCCCTCTTTGACCTAGACCTTTTCTGTTTAGAATTTTATTTTCCAAATTACATGTAAAAGCAGATTTTGACATCAGTTTTTTAAAACTTTGTGTTCCAACTTCCCTTCCTCCCTCCCCCTCTCCTACCCCCAAGAACTTAAGCAATTCAATATAAGTTATACATGGGTAGTCATGCAAAACATCTCCACATTAGCCAAGTTGTGAAAGAAAACAGACAACCCAGGTGAAGGGACTTCTACCATCACAGCTCAGCATGTTCTTGTAAAGGTGACTAAGCCACCGAGATTTTAGGTAATTTGCCTGAAGTCATGGAAGCATGACTTTAATTCAGATTTTCCTTGTTTATAGACTAAGAATAATTTCTCAATTATCCCCAATTTTCACTTCGTCCTTTTTTTTTTTTTTTTAAACATGAGTTGACAATACCCATGTATGTGTTTGGAAGTTTAGAATGTTCAAAGAAGGTGCTCCTTCTTTTTAATTTTAGTGTTACTCTGAAAAGGTGAGGTACTAGGAATGTATTTTAGTAGGTTCCTATTTTTCATGGACATTTATATAAATGAATATGCCATGTTTCTCCTCTTCACTGTCTTCAGAGTTTTAAAAAAATTTACTTTAAGGCAATTCCTCCTCTACTTTCCACCTTTTACTCTGATGCTGATATTTGATAGTTGAAATATGTAGAATACTTTATGGTTTACAAAACTCTTCATATACATGATTGCATTTGATCTTGAAGACAGTCCTTTGAAGAAGGTAGTTCACATGTTTATAAAGCAGTCAGATATTTGTTATCCCCCATTTCCCCCCATGAGGGTCTAAGATGATGACATCATCATAATAAGTGGCAGAACAGAAACTTATCCAAATCTTTTGACTCTAAATTGACTGCTCTTTCTGATAGACTACAGCTGTGTTGCATGGTGAAAGTTTTAGGCAAAAATAGAGAATGTTGGGGTGAGTGAGTATGAGTCTGGGTTTGCTGTTCCTGAGTGCCTGAGTGCTGAAAACTTTGATAGGTCCTGGTCACCTTGCTTCTTGCTGGTTCTGCAGCATTTTTTGACTAAAGTAGGAATTGTAATTAGGAGAATCTGATAGGTTTCTAGATACTGACAGAGCTTCCGCATATGTTTATTTTTCCTCCTACTTATCTTCATTTGGCTATAACTGCAACAACATTTAACAGGTAGAAACCAATACAGACAGCCCATTTGATTTTAGATATCTGCCATTGCAACTTTTCTGCACAGAAATATTGGGTTCTGTGACTCACAGGAAGGCTTAAACAACACAGTTTGAGAAATACTGGCATAAACGTACAATTATTTATATAAAAACAGTTTGTATTATTACAGAGTCTTACTTGGAATGTATTTATTTAGTGTAAGATACAAAGCGTATGTTAGAATAAGTGAGAGTGGAATGGGATAGACAATCATATCAACACAACTCCTAGTTTTGGAAATATTTTTGAGGGTTGTTAAGTCATTTCAAATTCTTCAATACCCCGTTTGCAGTTTTCTTGGCAAAGATACTGGAGTGGTTTTCCATTTCCTTTTGCAGCTCATTTTACAGATGAGGAAACTAAGGCAAACAGGGTTTAGTGACTTGCCTGGGGTCACATAGCTACTGCCTGAGGCCAGATTTGAACTCAGGAAGATGAGTCTTCCTGACTTCAGGCCCAGTACTCTATCCATTTTGTTTTTGTTTTTGTTTTATTTTTTCTTCACTTTTTCCATTTTGCCACTTTTTGAGAGAATTACATTAAAGAGCTATATATTTGGATGTTGGCAAACTGATCCTAGTAAAAATTCCAAGGGTAAGCCAAAATTAGGAACCAAAAACTGTCCTTCAGAAGAATCCAGGGATATGGGACTGACTTATTTTTTAGTTCATAGATGATCTACTCATAAAGGTATATTTTTGCCCTTGAAGATGTTCTTTGGCTCATATATATGATATTTCAGTTGGTATTTTAGAGATATAATCTTAATGAGACTCAGAATGAAAGTTTTTTTCTCTTTAGTTATGAATAATATCTTTTTTTCTTTCCAGAAACTAAATCCTGAAATACGCCATGTAGATTTGGAAATATTATAAATTTGATGGAATATCTTTGGTGAACACCCTTGGAAATAGTTTTGTCCAGTACTAAGCAAAACCACAGTGATATCAGCAGCGTACCTCCTCTACCAGCTTTCCTTATGCTGAAGTAGTCAGCACAATGCAGAAGCCATTTTGGGGGAAGAATCTTAGGGGAAATGTCTTATATGAAAGGCTATTTGTTTCCATATGAGAAATACTATAAGTTGAGTTAATTTTAAAAATCATGTTTTTGTGTTTCAACAGATACATTTTTCATTTCTCATTCTTAGTTTCCCCTGTCAGCTTTGTATAGTATTTCAAAATCATGTTTCTTTTCTTTATACTAGTGAACATAGATGGAGTCTATAGGATTATTATTTATAATATTGAGGCCAATGAATGCTTTACTCCATCACAGTCTCTCAGTCCTGAACACGATGACATAGTCTAGGTGAGTGGTGTATACTTCCTTCTCTTAGTGAAATGGTACTTTGTGTCTGCTCTTGCTTACAGAGCTTGGAATATTATTTCTACTTGCTTAAGTGATTCTTGGCCTGGCTGCTAACAACAAATATTTTTTCTTTTTAAATATGGTAAACTGTATATGCTGGGTCCAGGTATGATGCAGTTACTGGACTGAATGAAGGCATTCTTGATGGAATCTTTGAGAAATAGTAGAGCCTCTATTTTTCTGTGTACTATTCTTTTTTCTTTATTTTGAGTAATATTTATTAAAATAACGAATTATAACATGATCTTGGAAATTTCCTAGAAACTATGGACTTGTGGTGACTGTTTATTTTTTTCCTTTCAGTAATACCACATTATGTATTTACCAGGAGATAAGGTACATATCAAAGTTTTAATGTTCTGTAAAATATATTAGAAATATTTATAATTTTACAGACAGGAAGACATTTTTTTAATTTATTTAAGCAGAGGCCCAACTTATGTATTTCTGAATTGTAGATTGTTTCTTATTTTAAAGCGAGCCCCTCACGTGTGAAGTGAAACATCCTAAAAACTATGTGAGTGACTTTCTTAATATTGATTGTATAAATTCAGATACCTGAATTGTGAGTTTCTAATATTTACCAAATGGGCATTTGGGACAACTAGATTGACAATAACAGATAATTTAAGCAAATAGTTTTCTAATGACTTTCTGAGTTGTAATGATTAAATGGTGGTATAGTTCACTAGTTGGAAATTCAATAAAAGAACTGCTGTTGCGTGTCTCTTTGTTCTCCAAAACAACCAACTCCATATGCACTTTAGAATTTTCAGGTAAAAGTGAGTGTTGGCCCATGGAAGGGTAAGGGACAAGGTGAAATTATAATAGTCATTCTTTTGCTAGGTTAGCTGGTGCTTTGGAAGAGAAGTGGAACACAATTTTGAAATAGTCTCCAAAAAATTATTTGGATTAAATTTTGTGAATTATAGCAAATTACAGTTCTGGAGACCAAAACATCAGCATTTGATCCAGTGGTTTGCAATGGTATTTTTTATCCTAAGATGTCATTTACCAGGAAATTTATAAGAATTTGAACTGGCATACAGTTTTGACTATTACTGAGCATTGCCTATGCTCTGAATTTTAAGTAAAATGACATTCCAAAAAGTTTTTTTTTAAGGAGCATGAAATTGCACATAATGTATATAATTTTATGCCATGTTCATGTGGTATCAGTATCCTTAACCCCATTTTTGTTTTGTCAGTCTGTTTTTTTTTTATTCTAATTTTTCTCTATCCTCTTCTTTCTCCCTGCCTCCCACCAGCTAATTGTTGTCCTGTGTAAGTGCCATCTGCAAAGAAGCTGGCTATAATCCAACTTCTGTTATAATTGTTAATTTATAAAATTTAACAGAGCTAGACATTAGAATTAACCCTCTAAAGTCAGCAAAAGCTCAAGGCTGTCACGGAGAAATTACTTAGACATTTTAGATTCTTTGAAAGTCCTAAAAAAGATGAGAAGTGTGTTTTTGATTCTTTTTTTTTTTTTAGGTTGCAATGCTTTTATTAAATTCTTACAAAACAGAATACAAAATTCTGGCATTTGATAGTTGTTATAAAGAAAAACTCTTGAGCTGTATCAGTTTACCTGGTACCCCATGGTTTTGATTCTTGATAACTCTTTGGTTTAATCTGGTTCTAATTTTTGTTACACCTCAACATTTCCTGTGCTGGTGATAACATAACCATTATTGGAGAACATTGATGGTTGAAAATCACGTCACTGCTTTTTCTTTTCTTCCTTTTCCTTTACTTTCAGGTGGTTTTAAATAACATTTTTTATGTAGGAACAAATTTGAGTATTTAGTAATTTGGCTATTAGAATTTTTTTTTTTTTAGTGAGGCAATTGGGGTTAAGTGACTTGCCCAGGGTCACACAGCTAGTAAGTGTTAAGTGTCTGAGACCGGATTTGAACTCAGGTACTCCTGACTCCAGGGCCGGTGCTTTATCCACTGCGCCACCTAGCCGCCCCCTTGGCTATTAGAATTTTGAACCAGGAAACCTTAAAAAACACTCTCTCACTAGACCACATTATCTTCATTTTAAATTTTAAACAGACTAAAATTCTCTAGTCAGAGAATTGGAATTCTTACAAACTGAGAGGCATATAGGCAATAGGGTGTCATTTTTTGAAAACCTGAAATGCTTTGAAAGTTTTAGGTTCCTACCATCTTAAATGATAAGAATTTAATACTACAAATGAATAAATTGGGGAAAATATAACCGATGAGATAATAGTTGTAAAATATCCATTATTGGGAGGGGTGTGACTAAAGTAGTTCTAACATCTTCAGTGTACATTTACCAGTTATACATGACACAATTATTTGTATGTGTATGTCATATACTTGCATATTTTCATAAACTAGGTAGTATGTGGCACCAATAATCTAAAATGAGAAATAGGGATTATTCAGTTTTGCTTAATTATCTAAAGCAAGTCATTCAGAAGTATTTGAATTTTGAGACAAACCCAGAAATTTGTTTTCTGAGTCTTTTGAAATTTATTTTAAGCATTATAATTCAGATTTCCCATCAAATTGTGTAAGCTATCTTAAAGAAGAAAAGATGCTCCTTAGATGTTGGTGATTAGAATCAAGTAGAACAGGTCTTGCATTGTACATTGAAGAACAGTAAATTAGACATGGGTAGGCAGGCATTCTAGCTGCAAAGGCTTCTTTATTCCTGAGTAGCTGGAGCTGACATCTAGGAACTATCATTAAGAATGGCATAGTTTTTCTTAACTCTTACAAGTTCATAACAAGTGAAATGATCTTTAATCATCATCTTTAATGTAAGAGTGCACATTTTTACAAAATGGCAATGACGAACTTATTTTAAATGGGCTATCCAGCCGAATTTTGATTAGAGCTTTAAGACACACTCCCATCAGAGGCCTGTCTGTTAAGCACTAGTCTCCAATATTCTGGAGAGAGATAGGGTATTAGGATCATTAAATAACTGCTGACATTCAGATCAGAAACATTTCCCAACATTTAAAAAAATAATAAAACTAACCTAATATGACCAAATTATCCCAAATGTTAAATTATCATATTACTAGGGGTTGTGATATGTGCTCTTTACTCGTGTCCTTTCATAATTCAGATAACATTTCTACGTCCATTTTAAATTTAATATACTTTTCAAGGAAACTGTTTTGAGGTGTTGAAAGTTGGGTGCAGAAGACTTGCAAAAACATTTAAAGTGCATATTTTTTGTCCTTATATAGAAATTGTGATGATTTAGCATTTTAAAATGTAACAACCTCCAATTTGTTAAACTGTCAGAAATGAGTGACACAAAGAGTTAAAGATAAGCTGGATACACTTGATTCTGAAGAGGTTTCCCATAAATTTTTTTCATTGCCATCCTTTAGAAGCAACACTTTGTAAGGCACTTAGAGAAAAGGTTTGTCTAGCAGTATTTATTTTGCATATAAATTTGCTACCATATCTAAAATCCGGTTTTGTGGAGAAGAGACAATTCTACTTTCTCTTGGTTTGTATTTCATCTGTTTGATGTTATTGGTAAAGTACGCTGGCCATGATGCTTCCTTTTTTTCTTCAATAAATGTCATATGCAAATAAGAGCAGTTTACATTTTGATTTGGGATTGGAGAAACAGTAAAATGAACTCTTGTATGTATCACATCCTAACAACTCATTGGTAGTCTCTTAGTCTCACACTCCTATTAACTAAGAATTGCACATATATTTTTGAGTGAAATTCTGTGGGTTTTTATAAATAGTGACGGTTTATGGTTTTCCTCCTACAAAACTAAAAATATTGTGACTAATCATGGAGAGACTTTATAGCTACTTTATATGTCAGAAATACTGAATACAGGAATACACACAGAGATCATCACACCTGTGTGAACCAGGAAGGTAATAATGATAATGTCTTAATGTCTTTGCATTTTGAAAGGTCTTTAATAGTTGTTAATCAAGTTTATTTCTTATTTTAAGATATACCTGGACAGGGGATAGGGAATATAGATGATACGTTTTGTAAAAACCCTTGATACACAAAGGTGCTTTGATTTTGAATTTTATTATATGTTTTTTGTCCATGACAAACCTAATAGAATAATTTAAGATTTGGGGAAAGTTCAGTTAACCTCCTAAAGTTTCAAAACAGTAGGCTGCAAAGAAAAGCACCACAGGTATTGTTTACATATTAGCAAGCAGAATTAAAAGGTGAATACATTCTAACTATTTAAATAGAATTAAAATCATAGTACTGTTTATTTTTATATGCTTAGAGACTGAAGTATAAAGGAGAAGCAGATGATAATAAAGAAATTGGAAACAAGTCATTTGTTCATTTTTTATAGGTAAGGTAACCAAATACATTGCATTATTTTAAGTTATGTTTTTAATAGAGCAGCTATGATTATCATTTATAACCTGATCATATGAATCTAGCATATTTGAATTTTGAGGTAAACCCAGAAATTTGTTTTCTGAGATTTTTAAAAAGCATTTTCCATCAAATTGTACAAATTATCTTAAAGGAAAAAAAGTGATCCTCTCATTTCAGTGATTAGAAGCAAATCGAACAAATTTGAAGCAAATTGTAGAAATTTCATAAAAAATAGAATAAGCTGTTATGATTGCAAAAAATATGTATTTTATATTTCTGAAAATCAGTATAGCTAGAGCCCACAATGAAAAGTCCAAATCTAACAACTTATTGCTAAATGCATATTTAAACTTTGGTGTATAACTCAAATCCTGGTGTCTAGTTTTATCTTTTGACAATTTTATCCAAGATGCTTAAATCTTGTCTTAATATATGTAAATGACAGAGATGCTACAAAATATGCGTATGCATATACATATACACACATATGCCTCTTCGCACTTCAGTTTTCTTATTTGTAAAATACAGGATTGAACTAGATTATCCCTTCTACCTCTAAAACCTCTTGATTCAATTCTTCAAATGTATGAACCATCAGTTTAAATACCAGGAAATCAGAAATACATCAGATGGGTAGAAAGCCCCTCTCAGATTAAGTTTTAGTATGTTGTTGGAGAACATAATATTTACTTGGTAGTTCAGCATGAAGCCAAATAAAGATGAATGACCACCCATTACCCAAAGAAGGATGTGGTTCTGGAATGAACTAGGCAGAAGCAGCAAGGAGTTGAGAGGGAAGGACAGATTGATCTTTGTGCAGTGGAGGTATTCCTGAAAATTTGCATACATATTGAATATTCCCAAGTCCACTCATGTTCTAAATGCACTAAAGATCCTCAACTGTTTAAAAGAATTCTTCTGTAATAATAGGGATAGGGCACTAGACCTGTTATTTCACTGGTTAGGGAACTCCCTGATCAGGAAATTCCCTCTTATCAATGCAATTCAGCACCTGCTTTGCAACTTTAACTCTTAGAGAAGTGCCTAGAGGAATGAGAGATTAAATGACTTCCCAATGATGACAGGTAATTTTTATATAGTGTTTAACATTTGCAAAATGCTTTACTAGTATTATCTCATTTGAGCCTCATAACCTATAAAGGAGTTCCCTATTTTATAGATGAGGAAACAGGTTGGGAGTAGCCAGGGTTATGTAACTAGTAATTATTCTTAGGATTCAAAATCAAGTCTTCCTGACTCTTAAGACTGGCACTCATTCCACTAAGTCAGTTAGCAAATGATCACTTTACCCCCACGTTATTCCTAATCTTAAGGAATGGGGGAGACATTTGATTTGGAGGCAGTCAAGGGGCTTCAGTCAATATGACCCTAGACTAGAAATTCCAGAGACCTCCATGCCAAATTTCCTGTCTGCTAGCCTCGTATAGCTTTCAATTTCATAGTGAAACCCAGCTGTCTTAGAGTCAGATTGTTTTTGTGGATCAGGTAATTAATGATCTTACATTTCCACATCCACACTGTGTAATTGATATAGTCTTCTAAGAATATTAGCAGTACATTTTAATGACTAAGAATCTTTGTCTCATGTAGTTTAACACGTTTTCCATTTTTGAAATATTGTGCTTTTTACTTTTGCAGCATTTCACATAGATCCGGAGTCATAGTAGTTATGCCTTATACATATTCTGAAATGCACATTTTTCCCCCTGGACACTGGGCAAACTAACATAATGTCGTAAAGTTCAGCTACAAAATACTGCATCTTTTTAGGAGCCCTAAACTTATTTACTCATTTTGGAACAGAAGTGTTAAGTAAATCTTAAGAAGACAAAACTACTTCTGGTCATTTTATTGTTTTTGAATTTTGGGTATATGTACATTATTAGGGAGACTGGCAGAGGGAATTTTACAGGAGGTAAATGATAGACAATCTCTTATTTTTTTTTCCCCCAAAGTGCAAGGACCTTGGTTACCTTGTAGATGGTTTCTAAATCCATGTTTAATTTACCATATAATATTAGCTACGGTCAGTGGTGTGCTGGTAAATATTTAACAACCAGCTCTCTGGGGGAAAAAAAGTATCTACAATACATGCTAAAGTTTAAACTTCATTATTAACATTTTCTTCTAAACAATCAGCAAAACAATAACTCGATCCCTGATTTGTAGCACTCTTAAGTGCTCATGCTGAAAATTTAGCAGTTGGCTATTGCAAGCATATTTGAACTGACCCTAGCACACCCCTGGCTATAGTACTACTTTTTTTTTTTTTAAATAGTACTACTTCTTACAGAAGTTCCAAGATTTAACATTGTGAGAACTGGGTCCTAGGGAAACTGAAAATCTCCTGAAAGCAGACTGGTTTTTGAAGAGGCAGAGAGACTAGAGATCAAGTTGCCAACATTCAGTGGATTACGGAGAAAGCAAAAAGAGTTCCAGAAAAAATGTACTATTTCATTGATACACTCAAGCCTTTGTGAATCACAAGTCCTCAAAGAGATGGGAATACTTTCATCTTACTTAACCTACACCTAAAGAACTTGCATGCAAGTCAAGAAACAGAACCAAATATGGAACAACTAACTGATTGCTTTAAGGTTGGAAAAGGAGTATGACAAGGCTGTATATTGTCACCTTATTTTTATGCAGAGTACATCATGCAAAATGCCAGGCTTGACAAATCAAAAGCCAGAATTTAGGTTGTTGGTAGAAATATCAGCAATCAGGGGCCACTAGGTGTTGCAGTGGATAGAGCACTGGCCCTGGATTCAGGAGGACCTGAGTTCAAATCTAACTTGAGACACTTAACAGTTACTAGCTGTGTGACCCTGGACAAGTCACTTATCCCCACTTGCCTCACCAAAAAAAAAAAAAATCAACAATCAGGTATGTAGACAATACTACTCTGATCGCAGAAAGTTAAGAAGAATTAAGCTTCTTGATGAAGATGAAAGAGGAGATTGTAAAAGGTGGCTTGAAGCTTAACATAAAAACAAAAACAAACAAAAAAAATCTGACATTTTGGCAACTGGTCCCATAACTTCCTAGCAAATAGAGTGAGAAAAAAATGGAAGCAGTGTCAGATTTTGTATTCTTGGGCTCAAAGATCACTTCAGATGGCAACTGCAGCCATGAAATTAAAAGATGCTTGCTTGGATGATTTCAGAAAAACCCGGAAAGATTTACATGAATTGATGCAAAGTGAAGTAAGTGAGCAGAACCAGGAGAACATTGTATACAGTAACAGTAATATTGTATGATGAACAACTGCGAATGACTTAGCTATTCTCAGCAAAACAATGTTCCAAAACAATCTTAGGATTCATGATGAAAAATACGATCCTCCTCCAGAGAAAGAATTGATGCCATCTGAATACAGACCAAAACATATTGTTTTTCATTTTGTTCTTTTTTGTTTGTTTTCTTTTATCGCAAATGTATAACCTATCTCAGATTGCTTACTGTCTCAGGGAGGGGGGAGAGAAGGGGATAGAATTTGAAACTCAAAATTGAAAAAACAAACAACAAATGACTGAACAACAAAAACTTAGGTGAGAGATTTTCCTGAGAAGTCATTTGGATCTAATACTCAATTTTTCTAATCCAACAGATCACTCTCACTATTCTTTTAGAGCACAGTTTTTTCCTATAAAATTAGAGTAGAAAGTCTTCAGAGACTCTAGTCCAACCCCTTACAATATTCATTAACATAATTTTTTTTAACACTATCAGTACATTTTGGAAAAACTGAACCTTAGTAAGCTAGTTTTCCCCTTCCCTGCCCTTTCCTGTCTTCCTCTCTCCCTCCTCCAGATATTGCCATATTTGTGTAATGTGGGAAAAGAGAACTTTTTCTGACCCATGTATAGTCATCTTTGGATATATTTTTTTTCTTTTCTGCGTGAATTCTGATAGTTTTCCTTGACAGACTGTATTATCTATGAATTTCCTTTGGAATGGCTGGTTTCTTCCTTTGACAAGTTTATTGACTATGCAAAGTTGCTGAGGAGAGAGGAAATAAAGATTATAGTTTAATACTATAACTCTCAGCTTTAGCACATTGGTATTCAAGTGGTTTATTTTGCAAACCATTTTTTTTTTTGATGTGTACACTTGAGCTGTGACCCATAATACTAGAATGGTATGTCTTCCTTGCATGTTTCAAAAGTTCTTCATCCTCTGATTGGAGGAAGATGAGGATTGATTGATGAGGAAGAGGTTTGAATGATGAAGATGAGAACTGATTGATGATGATGATTGATCAATGGTGATTGATGATGACAAGACATGGTACTTTGCTGGACCATTGTGAAGAAGATTGTCAGGTAGAAGGTACTATATAAATGTTATCTATTACTGTTGTTGCAATAATCAACCTCATGGGTTTATTGTAAGGAAATCTCTTTAAAGTACTATATAAATATAGTTTACTATAAAAAAAGTGATGAGCAGGATGCTATCAGAAAGACCTTGAAGGACCTGCATGAGTTGATGCAAAAAATTCTTCATCCTCTCCTTTTTACTTTGCCAAAATTATAATGATTTTGAGAGTAAAGATTTAACTAGCAAATACCTTATTGTGCCATAAGCTGTTGATAATTCTCTGCTTGCTAAACTTTGGGAAATGAGGCTTCAAAAAGACAAGACTGATTAGTCTCAAATGAGACTGAGTCTCTCTAGCTTGCCTAGGCTGGAAGTGCAGTGGTCATTCAAGGGCCAGTGCTATCGTTGATCTCCAGGGAAGTTTTCAGCTGCCCTGTTTTTGACTTGAGCCAGTTCCTACCTCCCTGTACAGCCCTGTCCTCCTCCACAGGGGGCTCACTATTGATGTTGGGACTAGCATGGACCCCCAGGTGCCTTTAGCCCTCACATACAGTGTAAGTCCTGAGCCTTTCAGCTCAGGTCGACTGAGCCTAAGCAGTTTACTAGCTTTAGCTTTCCTAGTAGTAGATATTATAGGTCTGTGCCACTACACCCAACTAAAGGTTTGAATGTATTATCTGGTATGTGCCTCCAGTAATTGCAAACAGTGATCAATCTCAAGTTTTAAAATCAGAGCATTCAAGTAAGAGTTGCAAGCTCAGAGACAAGGAGAATTTTTTTTTTTTAGTGAGGCAATTGGGGTTAAGTGACTTGCCCAGGGTCACACAGCTAGTAAGTATTAAGTGTCTGAGGCCAGATTTGAACTCAGGTACTCCTGACTCCAGGGCTGGTGCTCTATCCACTTCGCCATCTAGCTGCCCCCAACAAGGAGAATTTTAAAAGATGAACCTGGAACTTATTGGTTAAATGACCTTTTTTTTTTTTTTTGTATGACAATCTCATTTTAGAAATGTTGAATTTGCAGGATTTTAAATTTTTCTCCTCAGTAACTGCTGTTGGTGTACACATGCTACCTGTGTTACACAGACCGGCAACAGCAACTGATCACTTTTTTTTTTTTTTTTTTTTTTTTTTTTTGCTGCGGAGCAGTGAAGGTTAAGTGACTTGGCCAGAGTCAAACAGCTAGAAAGTGTCAAGTATCTGAGGCCAGATTTGAACTCAGGTTCTCCTGCATCCAGGGCCGGTGCTTGCTTTATTCACTGCACCCACTGCACCACCTGGTTGCCCCCAACAGATCACTTTATACATATTAACCTTATCCAAACAATTCCATTTGCTTTTCTGATGAGAGCATGGGGGAGGGGAACACTGGAGGGAGTGATGTAGAGTGACATTTGTGGCTGAATCTGCAGTGTGTGTCTGCTTGCAATATAAATGGGTGAGCTTGCATTGATAACAATATGGAAAGGATTATTTATAGTAATGAATAATGAATTTTAAAACTTTTTTGAATAAATATTTTGCAAAAAAAATAACCTAAAATTTGTAATATTCAAGTATCCAGGAGATGAAGCATTGTACAATCTTGAGAAGATGGGTAGGTTTGTAGGGTTTTTTTGTTTTAGTAAAGCTACTTAATTGCAGTGATGATTAAAATGAAATCCTTTCTTTTAACAACAGACTTTCTTATTTATGTCATGCTTAGAATGGTTTCTTTTAATTGCCCCTGTGTTCCTCCATTTGTCTTTGCCACAGGTATTCTGTTCCTAGACTCATTTGGACGTTTCATTTGAACCTTTCAGAACAGAATACTTTACTGTAGTACCTTTAATATACAGCCAGTAAATACTATTAGGAGGAATTATGTTGAAATTCTAGGGAGGAGGAGGAAAGACATTAAATGCACAGAGCTCCTGATACAATCACCCCAAAAACAGCAATAAAAGAACCCCTGGAGCAGAAAAACACACAAAAATACTGACTGAGATTATTCTCCAGCTATAGATAAATTACAAGGGGCCATAAGTAAAGTCCAACCCTGAGATCGCACTGACAGAGACCCCATCCACACTGCCGGAAGAATTTACCCCAGAGCCTCTGAATCACTTACAGCACCAGCATCTTCTAGAACTGAGCATGGGGTCGGGTGAGAGTGCTGAACGGATGGCTGGAGGGAAAGTTCAGGGGTACCAGTGGGACACAGGGAGGAATTTGGCTGTCCCACCCCAGTGAGGAACCAGGAAGAAATCCTGAGCATCGGGAGGTCCAGGTGGGGGAGGGGTGCAAGCTCATCAAAGCTAAGAACCACACCATAGAAAGCTTTGCTGGTTGGTTGTTTAGTAAATAGGCTTGAGGTTATCTTCAGACCAGAGAATAGGCCAGGCGAGAGTAAAACCTGCCCTCCCTCAAACCAAAACACCTGGGATGGTCTGAAGCTGGGAACAGTGGTGGAACTGAAAAACAGCCCCCGCCTTCCCTGTGCGCCCCCTTCCCCCCCCACCCCCCCGGGGAGAGTTTAAAGTCAAGTAAAAGATGAGCAAGCAAAGAAAGTTCAGAACTATAGAAAGCTTCAGGGACAAGTAAGATCAAGGGGCACCATCAGATGAGGAAATGAACCACAGGGCCCCTACATCCAAAGCTTCCAAGAAAAATATGAACTCGTCTCAGGTCATGGAAGCTCTCAAAAGGGACTTTGAAGAGAAAGTAGGAGAGATAGAAGGAAGATATAGAGAAAGGGAGGAAAGAATGGAAAGAGAAATGAGAGTGATGCAGGAGTCATGAGAAAAAAGTCAACAGTTTGAAAAGCCAAATGGAAAAGGAGATTAAAAAACTGATGAGGGGGGGAGCTAGGTGGCACAGTGGATAGAGCACCAGCCCTGGATTCAGGAGGACCTGAGTTCAAATCTGGCCTCAGACACAACAATTACTAGCTGTGTGACCCTGGGCAAGTCACTTAACCCTAATTACCTCACAAAAAAAAAAACCCCAAAAAACAAAACTGATGAAAATAGTTGCCTAAGAATTAGGATTGAACAAATGGAAACCAGTGACCTTATGAAAAACCAAAACATGGTAAAGCAAATCCAATTGAATGAAAAAATAGAGGGCAATGTGAAATAGCTCCATAGAAAAACAGCTGACCTGGAAAATAAAGCCAGGAGAGATAATTTGGAAATCATTGGACTACCTGAAAACCATGACCAAAACAAGAGCTTAGATACCATCCTCCAAGAGATTGTGAGGGAAAATTGCCCTGATATTTTGGAAGCAGAAGCTAAAATAGAAATTGAAAGAATCCACCGATCACCTCCTGAAAAAGATCCCAAAAGGAAAACCTCTAGGAATATTATAGCCAAATTCCAGAACTCCCAGGTCAAGGGGAAAATATTGCAAGCAGCTAGAAAAAAGGAATTCAAATACTGTGGAGCTCCAATAAGGATAAAGCAAGATCTAGCAACTTCTACATTAAAGGACTTGGCATGGAATATGATATTCCAGAGGGCAAAGGAACTGAGACTACAGCCAAAAATCACGTACCCAGCAAAGCTGTGTATAATCTTTCAGAGGAAAAAATGGTACTTCAATGAAAAAAGAGGACTTTCAGGCATTTGTGATGAAAAGACCTGAACTGAATAGAAAGTTGACTTTCAAATACAAGACCCTGGAGAATCATAAAAAGGTAAACAGGGAAAAGAAATCACGAGGAACATTAAAAGGTTAAACTGTTTACAGTCATACATGAGAAAATAATACTTCCAACTCATAAGAACTTTTTCAGTAAGGAATACACAGAGGACACAGGTCTGAACGGAATATGAAGGGATGGTATTTGTAAAGCGTTTATTTTTTATGTATCCTTGTCCTGTGTAGAGCAAACAGGGTGGGTTGTCTGGTGTCTAGTGTCTGGGGCCGGATTTGGGCTCTGGGCCTCTTGGGCCCAGGGCTGGTGCTTTGTCCACTGTGCCACCTAGCTACCCCATGATGACATCTTTAATATAGGGGTGAAGGGTAGGAGGAATAGACTGGGGGAGGGGGGAGGGGAGAGTTGGAATGGGAAGAGGTAGCTCAGATGAAGGAAACAAGAAAAAAGCTTATGGAGGGAAGAGGGGGAAGGAGAGAGGGAGTGAGTGAACCTCACTATCATCAGAATTGGCTCAAAGAGGGAATAACATACATACTCAAGTGGGTATAGTAATATATTTTTGCCCTGAGGAAAAGTGGGAGGAGAAGGAGGTGGTGGGGTGGGGAGAAGAGGGGAAGGAGGGAAGGGAAGTTTCGGGGAGGGAGTTGTAAAAAGCAAAACACTTTTGAGGAAGGTAAAGATGTTCTGCATAACACCACATATATGACATATATTGAATTGCTTGATTTCATAGGGAGAGTTGAGGAGGGAGGGAGGAAGAAAAATTTAGAAAACAGAATTATCTCAAAGGCCTTAACCTCATCAGAGTGGGCTCAAGGAGGGAATAACACACACACACACACACACACACACACACACACACACACAATTGGGAAGAGTGATCTATTTCACCCTACAGGAAAGTAGGAGGGGAAGAGGATAAGGAGGGAAGGGTGAATGAAGGGAGAGTAGAGTGGGGGAGGGGGCAGTAAGTAGCAAAACACTTTTGAGGAGGATTAGGGCAAAATAAGATAGACAATAGAGTAAATATCATTGGAAGGGAATGGGATGGAGGGAAATAGTTATGATGATTGACTACAATGTCAAAATGTATGGTACCTACTCTGCTGGGCTATTGTGAAGAAAATTCTCTGTCAAGTTCAAGGTACTATATAAAAATTATGATGAACAAGATGCTATCAGAAAAACCTGGAAAGACCCACATGAACTGAAGCAGAGAGAAATGTATACAAAATAACAGCCTTAGTGTAAGATGATCTGCTGGGAAGCACGTAGATATCTTCAGCAAGGCAATGATGCAATATAACTCTGAAGAACTTATGAAAATTACAGTCCATCTACAGAGAAAGAACTGATGGTATCTTAAAAGAGACTGAAACACATTTTTTTTGACAATTCCTTAATCTGAAGTTTTGTTTTCATCTGTTTTCTCTCACAACCTAAATAAGGTAGAATTGTCTTTCATGACTACTCATGTATAATTTATGTTGAATTGTTTGAGTTCTTGGGGTGGGGGTAGGAGGGGAGGGAGGAAGAGAAGTTGGAACACAAAGTTTAAAAAAAATTAATGTCAAAATTTGCTTTTATATGTAATTTGGAAAATAAAAGTCTAAAAAAAAAATTCTAGGAGGGAGAGGAGGTTCTAGTTGGAAGGAATTTTTATCATCAGTTGAGTTGTTTTCTTTTCCTAGGCTTTGTGCTTTGTGAAGGGAAGGCTGATAAAAGGAGGGTCTTACCCCCCAGAATGTTGTCTAAGCTTACAGTAGTGACCCTCCCTTTTCCCTCAGTCTCCTAATTGTAATCTGATTTGGGATGATTAAGGCCTAACTGTGAGTAGGAACAGAAGGCATAGACCAGGGGGATCCTGCTTCTGTTCCTCATTTTTATTGGGGAAGTAGGTAGTGCAATGGATAAGGGTACCAGATTTGGAGTCAGGAAGACCTGAGTTCAAATCCTGAAGTATGGTGGGACAAAATCTAACCTATACTATCTTGATCTCTGAGGAGGAGTGGAGGATTCATCTCACAGTTTAGCTCAGTTCCTATATAGTGTTAGTCTCACTAAATTTCATGGCCAAATCCCCCTGGGCTTTTGTCCCAGAATTTTGTCTTTTCAGGGCTTCCCTGCTAGAAAATAAGGGAATGACCAAAATCCCAAGATCATTTCTCAGGGCCTAAGAAGAGGAGTGTCTCCCTACCCAACTTAGCCATGCTATTGTGGTAAAAAAAAAATATTTATGGTAAAAATTATTGGAGTTTTAGCTGACTCATTTGGGAGGGGCCACACCTGGCTGACCCTGAAGTTATGTATGCTACTGAGGTCAGAAGGAGAGCTCTTCATAGGCAGTTTTTGAAGGACTTCCCCTTTTGGGGGAGGGAGATTGGATGCTCGTTGATGGGAGGCAAAGAGTTGTTGTGAGAACTCTCTCTCTCTCTCTCTCTCTCTCTCTCTCTCTCTCTCTCTCTCTCTCTCTCTCTCTCTCTCTCTCTCTCTCTCTCCTCACTCACTCTCACTCTCACTCTCTCTCTCCTCACTCTCACTCTCTCACTCTCTCTCTCTCTCTCTCTCTCTCTCTCTCACACACACACACACACACACACACACACACACACACACACACACACACACACACACACACACACTAAAACCTGCATTCCTTTGAATTAGCTTAATTGAAAACGATCTGGGGATTGCATAGATTTAGTTTAGAGTTAAGAGAATTTATCTGTATTTCTTTTTCCCTATTTCCTTATCTTTGATTTTTATTAATTTCACCTTTGTTGCTTAATTAATTCCCAAGTAATAAAATCTGATCCTTTTGTGGAAAATAAAGCTGTAAGGCTACTTTCTTGTTGGCCTGGGAGAAATATCTAAAAGGGCAGTTCAGAGGGGAGGAAGCTTTGAACCTAAAGGTCCCTCATTATTTCCGGGACCCCAATATTTCGGCAAGTCACCCAATTAACTCTCCATATATTAAATTTTGGCCCCTACATTATGGGTGAAGGAAACTTTCATCTTAGAGTGCCTCTAGAAAGAGGGAGAGATTGTTCTCACCCGTGTTGTAGGTAAAAGAAGGATGTTTTCTCTCAGAAGCAGGTTCTTGATATCTTCCTCATGCATCCTTCCATTTTAGGTGATCTGGGTAAGCACCAAACCCAGGTACACACTCATTCAGGAAATCACTGAGAATTATGCCATATCAATTATGTCTAGAGGCTTTCATGGAAGGTGCTGGGGAGAGGTACTTGAGAGGACAGTGCTTAAGCTTTCCCAGATCCCTAGAGAATTTTTCAGAATTGGAGGTGGACAAATGTACCGAAAGCATCCCTGTCAATTTAATAGGGACAGAAACTACTTAATGGGAGGAGAGAAAAGCAGGAGTGATGGTGAGCAGCATTCACCCTGGGCCCCTCGCCTGTGGACAGGCTGGACAGGACTTCATCTTCCTACAGAGAAGCAGCTGTGGCCTACTGACAGAGCACCTTTTGGGACCTGGTGCTAACAACAATCACCAAGCTAAGGGGCACAGTTGGACTAGTGGAGAGAGGGAGCTGAGGGGAATAACAGCATTTATAAACACTATGTGCAAGAGAGCCAATCAAGTCAAGACAGCAGAAAGGTATGGCAGCCCAAGGCTTGTTCCCAGCTCCTCTATCCCAATATGCCCTGGAGTGGGGAAACTGCAACCAATTGTTCACTTTCCATTTTTCCTCTCTAGTCCAGTGAGAAGAAGGAAGTGTGGGGTAGAGAAAAACTTCTTTTGTCCTTTTTCTCATGCTAGCTAAAGTAGCCTGCATTTGGAAGCTTGAGTTCATTGTTTACCTTCATTCCGATGCTTTATTAAAGAAACTGAGTGGCCACCTGCTTTCTGAATGTGTGGAGGGGGATTGAGAGAGAAAGCTAGAACTCAGTAAAACAAAGGAGATTTAAAAAAAAAAATTTCCTGGGGCAGCTAGATGGCACAGTGGATAGAGTACCAGCCCTGGATTCAGGAGTACCTGAGTTCAAATCTGGCCTCAGACACTTAACACTTACTAGCTGTGTGACCCTAGGCAAGTCACTTAACCCCAATTGCCTCACTAAAAAAAAAAAAAATTTCCCTAGTAAGTGCTAGCTGTGAGTAAACCAATTAGAGAGCTTATGTAATTTAGTAAAGATGAATTAAAGAGTGTTCATATGCTATACATTTCTTTTGAACTTAAGGTGAGAAAAAGGATAGGTTGAAAAGTTTGTGGACTATGTTTGGTAACTGCTGCTTTTGCATGAGGAACTGAGATGGCAAGGGCTGGTTACTTACTGCTTTTAGTCTGAGAACACTGGCAACCAGGCCCCCCCAGGTGAAGAAGGGTCTTAGGTGTGGGAAAACTCATTTGGCATCCTAGGAGGGAAAAGAACCTTAGTGTTTCAAAAATGCATTTATTTCTGTTAATTCCACACAGGTGCTTAGACAAGACTGCAGCTGGTTGGTGGTGGGGGATTCCTGGTCCCCTCTCCAATACCCTTCCCAGTAGGATATCTATATCTACATATATCCATACATCTCTATCAAATGAGATTATAGGTGTAAAAGTGCTTAGCACAGTGCCTGACACGAAGTAAGCACTTTATGTAATCTTAATGATAAAGATAATTATCATCATTACCTTATCTCTAGCATCAGTATCTATATCATCTAGACTGTGAATGTGCATGTATGCATGTGCATATATATATGTGTATCTTTGTGAATGTATATCTGCATGCATATAGTGTGAGTGGATTATACATCATATGACTACTTCTAGTTTGACATTCTTCCACAGTCACAGAAAAACAGTCCATCCAAAAATACACCAGGAATTGAAAGGGTAATTATTCAGCACAAAATGTTAATAGAAAACACAACACAAGCCACAATCAAATGTAATTATTTTTCAGTTGAATTGAAAATGCTTTTGGGTTGCCAGGAAGAAGAAAGGAAATTTGTCCCTGGTATCTAAAAGGAGGCAAAGATTTAAAAAGATCTTTCTGCCTCTGTAATCCCCTGGGGAGGGGGGGAATGTAATCCAGCCTCCCCAAGAAACTGACTAAGAGTGGATAGCAACTATTCAAAACCTAGTTTATCCTGAGATCTTTTAAGATACACAGCATTAGAGTAACAGTCTGAGTAAAAAGATGCCAATCTTGGCCCAAACCATCATTTTCTCATCAGTCTTTCTCTTTTTCCATCCAGTTTTGTTGCCCTTTCATTTGAACCTCCCAAGGTTACACTTTTCATTACATTTAAATTTCTGTGATTTTTGTTCTTAAAAATGTCTATTAATTGAAGAATTTCAACTTAAATCTTCCTGATACTAAAAAAGAATTTTTTAAAAAGCAACTGATATGTGTAAGCATTTGATAAATGCTTGTTCAATAGCATTGGACTGTTGATAACAATAACGTTGCTTGTTATCAAGCCATTCTGTGAAACTACATTTTGGTTCAATTTATTGACAAATAATCTTTGTGAAACAGTAAAATTTTTAAAATAATAAACATTTTTATTTAAAGTTTTGAGTTCCAAATTCTATACCTCCTTCCCTCCTTCCCCTCCCCCTCCCTGAGGTAGTAAGCAATCAGATATAGTTTATACATGTATAATTATGTAAAATATGATCACATTAGTCATTTTGTACAAGGAAACTTTTAAAGAAAAAAAATGAAAGCGAAAAATAACATGTTTCAGTCTGTGGTCAATCAATATCAGTTCTTTCTTTGGAGGTGAATAGTATGTTTTATCATTAGTCCTTTGGGATTGTCTTGGATCGTTATATTTCTGAGAATAGTTAAGTCATTCACAGTTCTTCATCAAACAATATTACTATCACCATGCACAACGTTCTCCTGTTCTCACTTCTCTATACATCAGATCATACATGTCTTTTCAGGCCTTTCTGAAATTGTCCTTGTCATTTCTTATAGCACAATACTATTCCATCACAATCATATACCACAGCTTGTTTAGCCATTCCCCAATTAATAGTCATTCCTTTGATTTCCAGTTCTTAGCCACCATAAAAAGAGCTGCTATAAACATATTTGTACAAATAGGTCTTTTTCTCTTTTGGGGAATGTCTTTGGGATATAAACCTAGCAGTGGGATTGCTGTATCAAAGGGTATGCACAGTTCTGTAGCCCTTTGGGCATAGTTCCAAATTGCTTTTCAGAATGGTTGGATCCATTCACAACTCCACCCACAGTGGATTAGCATCTAAGTTTTCACATATCCCCTCCAACATCTAATAAAAAAGTAAACTTTTCAGGAAACAATAGACTAAATAAGTTGGGAATGCTAAAATTTTGACTGATGGAGAACAAGAAGTTTTTCTATGCTCACGTTCCTGTATTCAACTCATTCAAGTCAAGTAAAATCAGCAAGCATTTATTAAGGGCCTGCTGTTTGCCTGATACTATGCAAAGGGCTAGGGATACAAAGAAAGACAAAAGCAAAAGCAAAACCAAACCTCACTAGTACCTCAAGGAGCTCACAATATGAGGGCAAAATATGCTGACAGCTGTGTACAAATATGATATATACAGGGAAATCTGGAGCTCATCACAGAGGAAAGCCTCTAACATGAAGGGGAACTGGGAAAGGCTTCTTGCAAGAAGGTGGGAAGCCAGGAAAAGATGAGGAGGGATGGCAGACACGGGGGACAGAAGAGATAGAATGTAATTCTAGGACTATCCAGGAGGCCAGTTTCAGAAAAATGAATTGGTATTTATGAGGTGGCTTTTTGGGGGGGGGGGGACAAGGCAGTGACAGTTAAATAACTTGCCCAGGGTCACACAGCTAATAAGTGTCAAGTGTCTGAGGCTGGATTTGACCTCAGGACCTCCTGAATCCAGGGCTGGTACTTTATCCACTATGCTACCTAGCTGCCCCCTTTGGTATTTATGTTGAATGTGACTTAGAACCATAAAAATCTCAGAAACTTTAGAGTATTTAGTCTTCATTTTCCCAAAGTCCCAGAGCCTAAAAGGATTAGAAGCTGCTTCTTTGGACTCCCAGGTCACTCTACTATGCCCATTGCCTCATAAATACTCATAGGAAGGGCTGAAGAGAAAAGATGCTTAATTGTTTTTTACTTCCGAGAAAATGACAGCAGCAAGGTATTTTTTTTTCTTTCTGCTACTGTGGTTCGTGAGTGAATGTATGTTTTTAGATTATATTTTCTTGTGGTTATTGATTGAATTAGTAAAAGTAATACTAGCCTGAAATAAAATACTTTAAGATTTGTGAGACACTTCATTTGAGCCTTACAAGTTATGTGAGATCTTTACTATAGGTATCATCATTCCCATCTTACAGAAGTGGAAATTAAGACTGAAAAAGTTAAGTGATGACTATGATTTGATTTGAGCACCAAGTGCAATACTCCATGCTTCCTCTCTGAACTGAGAACAGGTGTTTCTCTCATTTATCTATCTGTCTATCTATTGATCTATCTATCTATATCATCTAATTTATTGACTTAGAGACTGGGTCTTCCTATCTTGCACAAGCTGAAAGTGCAGCTGTCAACTCATGGAGGCCCAACCCCACTGTTGAATGACACTGATTCTTAGACCTGCTCTATTTCAGACCTGGGCCAGTAAGTGCCTCCTTAAGGAGCCTGGCTCTCTTCACCTTCCCTCCCCCAACTCCCATCTCCCTGAGGTGGCCTTGGTGCAGACAACTGGTACTGGTCTCCTTGCTGTTCCTCACACCTGACACCCACCCCATTTCTCAATTCTGGGCATTTTGATTGGCTGTCCCCATGCTTGAAACTGGCTACCTCCTTGTCTCTGCCTCCTGGATTCCTTCAACTCTCAACTAAAATCCCACCTACGAGAAGCCTTTCTGAATCCTTCTTGATTCTAGTGCCTTCCTTTTGTGGATTACTTCCAATTTATGTTGTGTATATCTTGTTGATACATATTTATTTACATATCTCCCCCATTAGACTGTGAGAATCTTGAGGGAAGAGATTTTTTTGCTTTTTTTTGGTATCCCTAAGCACTTAGCATAGTGCCTGGCACATAGTAAGAGCTTAATAAATGTTTGTTTACAGATGACTAACTACTGCGGGTTAAAGCTCTTGAGCTCAAGAGATCTACCAGCCCCAGTCTCTCTAGAAGGAGGGATCACAGGGTTCATTTGACCTGTTCAGTCTCCTTGTGTGTATAGGGTTGGGTGGGAAGAATCAAGACTTGTTTTGTCTGAGGAGTCACTCCACGCCACCTACAGAGCTGAAGAAAAGCTGCACTTTGACTTTGTTTTCAACCTCCTGCAGACATGGCGGAGCGGGGTGGGCCAAGCTGAGTCTATAGGGGATATTTGGCATTTGCACCAGGCTTCATACTTTTTAAAAAATTACCTTTATTTATTTTTTAACATTCTAAAATTTTGAGTTCCAAATTCTCTCCTTCATTCTAGTCCATCCCCTACTCATTGAGAAAGCAAGTAATATGAAACTCATTATAATTGTAATGTCATGCAAAATATATGCTTCAATCTGCATTGAGTTCACATGGTTAGTCAATAGTGAAGGCAGGATTCACGTATTTTAACATTTCCATATTAGCCAGGTTGCAAGAAAAAATAAAGTAAAAAAATATATATGTACAGTTTTATAGCCCTTCAGGGATAGCTTCAAACTCTTTACCAGAATGATCAGAACAGTTCATAACCCATCAACAGTGCTGAAGGGCTATAAACCTGTGCATACTCTTTGGGCAGCAATAACACTATCAGTTCTATATCCCTAAGAGATAAAAGAAAAAGGAAAAGAATCTATTTGTACAAAAATCTTTATAGCCACTCTTTTCGTGGTTGCAAAGAATTGGAAATTGAGGGGATATCCATCAATTGGAGAATGACTGAACAAATTGTGGCATGATTGTACTATATGAAATGATAAGCAGGATGGTTTCAGAAAAACCTGGGAAGACTTGTGTGAAGTGATGCAAAGTGAATGGAACCAGGAGAACATTGTACACAGTGACAGCAATATTGTAATGATGATCAACTGATCAATAAAACAATCCAAGACAATTCTGAAGGACTTATGATGAAAATGCTATTTATTTTCAGAAAGTGAACAAGGAACTCAATGCAGATTGAAATATATATATTTTTTTTACTTTATTTTTCTTGCAACCTAGCTAATATGGAAATGTTTTGCATGACTTCACAATTATAATTGAGTATCATGTTACTTGCTTTCTCAATGAGTAGGGGATGGACTAGAATGAAGGAGAGAATTTGGAACTCAAAATTTTAAAATGTTAAAAAATAAATAAAGGTAATTTTTTAAAAAAAGTATTAAGCCTGGTGCAAATGCCAAATATAATTTTTAAAAAGTTAGTTGCTATTGTTTTCTCTCTCATTGAATTATAGAACCAGAGCTGGTAAGGTTTTTGGATTTTCTGGATTATGTTAAATCTCTCTTGATGGTCAACATGATACTAATACAAGAAGTCCAAAAGTTTTGAAAAAGTCAGACTGGGTTTGAGAGAGGAGGAAAAAGGATGAAATATCTGGCTTTATAAACTAATTTTTTTTTTGCTGAATTGGCCCAAATGATTGTTTTGATATTTTGTAGATATAGCCAAAGTAGCATTCATTTTCTTCTTTTCTTTCACTGGGCTTATGCCTGATTATTTTAGGTCCAGTTATTAAATTGAATGATATTGCCATACAGATAATGTGGGGAATGGCATGCTGGGTTTGGAGTTAGGATGATCTGGCTTCAAATCTCTCCTCTGACACTTTGTATCCAAGAGTGTATGTATCTAAGTGCTGTGTGTCCAAGAGTTATTCATTTAACTTTTCTGAACCTCAGGGAATTCTCTAAGAGTTATCTATGAAGTTAGAGATGGGTTGAGATTATCATCGGATGGACATCCCACAGTAACAGGATCACAAATCCTGGCCATGTTGATGTATTGTAAAGTGGTATTGATCTATGTTAGGTTACATTGCTCAATGGGACTTATAATCATCCTCTGTGTATATTCTATTTTCACTATAGAGTACCTGCTCATCAATCATAAGATCCTATGATTTAGAGCTGGGAGGTATGTGAAAAATAATCAGGTACAACCTTTTTACTTGAATTGAGGCCAGAGAGGTTGTTGTTGTTGTTGTTGGTGGTGGTGATGATGAACAACTAGGTGGCATAGTGGTTAGAGTACTGAACTTGGTATCAGGAAGATGTGAATTCTAGGCCTACCTGGACATTTATTAATTGTGTAACCCTGTACAATTTATTTATCCTATGTTTGCCTCAGTTTTCTAATTGTAAGGCTAATCATAGCAACAACCTATAAGGGGTTTTATCAAATGAAATAATATATGTAAAGAACTTTGTAAAACTTAAAAGTGCTATATAGATATTAACTATGAACTAACTTTTCCAAACTCACACGCATCATCTTTGGTCTCCAAATCCAGGATTCTACTTAGTACACCTTCCTTCCTCTCTTCTGTTCTCCTTTTAGCCTGTGACACACAGTAGATTCCTAATAATTTGATAGCTTTTTAATGTAATAAGTTTGTTTCTTAATGCAAACTGGACTAAGTAATATTCTCTAATATTTGTCTGATCAGCTTTATAGATTATACTTATGCTAATATATGTATATATTCCCTTATACTAATGTCTTATATATACACATGCTTATACTAATATAATTATGTGTTATAATTATAATGTATAATATGATTATATTAATATGTATTTCACAGTTTTGGCACCACCCATGTACAGTTGCTACAACTTGTGCTCTATCCTACCTGAAATCAGAATTGCTAAATAATTCGATTTTTAAAGCTTCTGTGTAATAAAACAATACAAATTTAGTTTCAGGTCTGGTGCATTTGCATAAGACTTTCCTCATTGACGGAAAGGATTATTTATTGGTCATTGCCTGAGTGAGGGTTGGAATTGTGAACCTGACAGAAGAGAGATCTTTTCAACCTCTATTGTGGAGAGAAGACACCAGGGAGAGGCCTCTGGAAGGAGAGAAGGACTGGGGAATGAAGTCAACATATTGAATATCCAGACCTCTACATGTCCCTGACTTCCAGCTTGCTTCACTAAAATAATTTTCCCTTCGGTGAGATTGGAAACTCTTTTGTTTGTACTAAGACATCTTGATCCCAGGTGGAGAGCTCATTCATTCTATGTATTGTCTGGCATAGTCTAGGCTATGTAATTTCTCTTATTTTTGTTTACTATCAGCTTGGGAAAATTGGTTTATTCATTCTTTGCTCTTTGTAATGACCTTTCTGTAACTAACCTTTGCTGGGAAGGAGACCAAGCTTTGGGATATAGTTTCAGGACACTCCTTTGCCTGATGAAGGATAGATAGGGAAAGCAGCTTGAGCCTGAAAAATCCTTTCCCCCAAAGCAGCAATATCTGTGGGGAGGGGTGAAGCACATATTTATAATTCTTTTATGTTTTAAATCATAAAAGTGTTTTATTATTTTCTAGTTACATGTAGAGATAATTTTCAATATTTGTTTTTATAAGATTTCTAGTTCCAAAGTTTTCTCCTCTCCCCTTCCTTCCACCTCCCCAAGACAGCAAGGTTATATATGTACAATCACACAAAACATATTTCTGCATTGATAGATACAATTCTTGTCTAATTCTCCCTTTCTAAGGAGAGCAGAGTGATTCAGCCTTATGGTCTTATTCTGCTGCTTTTCTCCAGGTAGGAATCAAAGTTCCCGTTGGAGTGGGGTAGTTGAGATTCCAGAGGTATTAATTCACTCCTTCGTGTGAACTTCATTTAGACAAACCTATGTGGACATACATACAAACCTACGTGGGCAACATACATATCCTATGAATTTTTTCATTTTCAGTACAGTTGAAGATACTATTTAAAAAACTCACTTGGACTCAATTTGTTATTGCATACATCTAAAACTACTTGTTGAATCATTGCATTTTAAAATTCTTTAATTCATCTGACTCTATTTTTGTTTGGAAGATTGAGAACATAGAGCCATGAACACCAAAATTGACTGTCTTGTGGTCTCTATTTCCATTCCTGACTCACCTTTTTGATTTTTTAGCCTCCAAGTTAACTATTTGTAATCCCAGGGGTTCCAGTCTGTAGTTCTGACAGTCTTGTCTGTTGCCTAAATTCCTTGCTACACAGCCCACTCAGAATCTGTATTTCCCAATATTTAAAAAATGCAAACAAAAATGCATAGACATCCTTCCTAAAAGAAACTATCTTTGTGATGGCATGTATTTTCCTTTAAATTTTCTTCATATTTTAAAAAACCTGATTTTGTGAAACAATATTTGATTTTTAAAGTGAGATAAAAACACGAAATGTGCAAGAGTGACATTTTAATGCAGGAATCTGCCATCACACCAATACCTTGTTTAGCAACAGCTACAAAGCTTTATGCTCAGAGCACTGCCTGAAAACCATTAATAATCAACATTTGTTCATTTTTCAAAGGTCATGAGTAGCAGCTGCAGAAAAGATGAGGTTCCCTTTTCCTCTTGCAAGAACAGTGCTTGGGGAGGGTGTGTGTGTGTGTGTGTGTGTGTGTGTGTGTGTGTGTGTATACTAAGAATAAATTTTATATTCCAACAAAATTGTAAGAATAAGTATTGTTTTAGCATATCTGACACTTTGTTTTAAGCCTCTATTTTGTGAATGAGTTGTTTTGAATAAGTTGTTTTCTTATAAATTGCTTTTCAATAATAACATGTATGGTATGATCTGGTTACAACATGTATATGTTCCTAATTAACCAATAATCATATGTGCACCCTCTGATAGGATAGATCATGGAAAAATATTATGAACCACTTTTTAGTAGTTTCTGTAATGAACTACCAATCAAATAATGTAGTTAATCAATTAGAACACCCATAGCCAGAACTACACAAACACTTCTAGTATCATAGCCATCAGCCTGCTCCTGAGTTGTAACTAGGACAGGATCTTGCTTGCCCTACACTGGAGATTGGAGCATCCTGTGTTTCCTTGAGGACAGTGCTGATTGACAGTGACTTGCTAGGCAGATGATCCCCTTGGATGGAAACCCATTGTTGTGACAGAACTTTGTCTTAGAAGCAGGTTGGTAGTTTTCTTGGAAGAAGTGATGTTTGTATTGTTTGTATGTATTGATTAATGAAGTTTTATTGTATGACTTGAGAAGTAAAAGTCCAATTGGTGTTTTCTGTTACACCAGTTAACATAAATAAGAGCAAATCAGTTATAAGCCACACAACGTTTATTAGTTGACAGGGGTGGTCTGTAGAGGGAGTTCAGAAACATAGCAAAAGATTTTTCTGGGGGTTTTTGCCTTGAGATTTTTGTGGGGGTGGGGAGGGGTTTTTTTGGTGGGGAGAGAGACAGAGATAGAGTCTGCATTTGCTTGTTTTATGTACTGAAGAGTTCATGTGTCAACATTATCTCTATTCTGTCTCTTTTTACTGTTGTCTGATACACCAAAGGAAAAAGGATAAAAAGTGTGAGAACTTTTCTCCTTTTAAAAGCTTTCAAAGGATATAGTCTCATTTCTGTATTTCTATTTTGGACCAAGTTGAGAGTATAGAGAAAAGTAAACAGTTAAGAGGGAAGATCTTATCTCCACTTGCAGAAATTTATGATATTAAGAATTAGAGAGTAATTTTGTGAATGAAGTATAATTTTAAAGTTGTATTTCCAAATTATGATGGGAATATAGTTTGAATATTTATATATTATATATGATAGATAGATATCATAGTGGTTTTTTGGGGGTAGTGCAGCTCCCTAGGTTTGTTTAAGTAAAAACTTTGTGGAATTTGCATACAAATAGCCCATACCCCTCTATCACCTTCTTCATTCCTTGGAGAATAAAAGATTTTGTTGCTGTAGTGTAAGGCAAGAAAGTAATTTCACCAACTAGAAAATGCTCAGCCATAAACAGAACTGAAGCTAGTTTAAAAAGATTTGTCTCTAGTGACTCTAAAAACAAAGAGAGAGAGCAAATCATTTTTTCAGTTTGAAATTTTGAAGTCTTCTCTGTTCTTTAAGAATGGCCTGTTGCAGCTATTACCTCTTTTCTTTAGCTTATAAAGAAAGAGGCTTGTTTAAATTTTAAAAAGGCAAATAATTTGGAACAAGACAGAATTACATTTTAGGTGAATGGTTTGCTTGACCACTCTGGTCCTCTGTGAATGGCATAATAGAATTTAATTGTCTAGGTAAATTAGAAACAAAGTCACCTAAAAAAGCAATGAAAACAGTTCTTAAGAAACTTTGGAAATATTTTATTTGGCACAATGCAAAGCCATTTGTGAACCTTGAGGTTTCAGCTCTGATCAAGAAAAATATTGTAATGAGAAAGTTGTATAAGAAAAGTGTGCTAATTTGGAAAAGAGATTCTATAGAATAAAAGAAAACAAATTCTTAAGATGGTTTGGCATAGGGTTGAGAAAATGGCAGAAAAGAAAGAAAGTGGAATATTGAATCAGTATGTAAAGAGAAAGTATCCCACTAACCTCATCTGCTCAGACACCCTAGAGATAAAATGGGAACTCATAAGCAGGTACAGAGTATTAGATTATTGCAGATCTGGGAAGTATTCCAAGAACCATGGGTGAACAAGATAAAGATACTAGATCAGTGACCAGAAGATTTATGACTTTTTTTTTTTTTTGGTGAGGCAATTGGGGTTAAGTGACTTGCCCAGAGTCACACAGCTAGCAAGTGTCAAGTGTCTGAGGCCGGATCTGAACTCAGGTCCTCCCAAATCCAGGGCCGGTGCCTCATCCACTGCGCCACCTAGCCGCCCCAAGATTTATGACTTTTACAAAGCCAAAACCACTAGAAAATGTTTTAAAAAGCACACCCCCTACAAAATATCAAGATTCTCTACTTAGGAAATTAGAAGAGAAAAAAATAGTTCACAGAAATCGGTGTCTCCTATAGAAATAGAAAATAAGTTGAGACAATAAAAACAATGAATAGGTGATCTGGGTTCCATTGGAGATACTATATCAAGTAGCCTTCAGATATAGGACAGTAAAAACAGTAAATAAAAAGCAAATGAGGAGGGGCAGCTAGGTGGCACAGTGGATTCAGGAGGACCTGAGTTCAAATCTGGCCTCAGACACTTGACACTTACTAGCTGTGTGACCCTGGGCAAGTCACTTAACCCCCATTGCCCCACAAAAACAAAACAAAACAAAATAAAATAAAATAAGCAAATAAGGAACAATGATCCATTTGACTGTGGGACAAATGATCCACTTGAATATGGATATGAGGATTTAGATAATCCTTGGTGGATATCACATCTTCTAACCAATTTCCAGATTTTTAAGGATGGAAAAATGTAGTCACTAGTGCGTAAACCAGAACATAAAACTGAACTAGATCAAATTTTGTTCAGAAACAGTTAAGTGTTGAATCCATCAAGGCTAGATCATGTAGAGGTTAAAAGCTTAGGGATAATGATTTAGGATTTGATGCTGGCTCAAACTATTAAAACTCTGGTAGCAGAAGGTAGAAGATTAGCAGAACACACTCTCTTGCATTGGATTTCCTGTGCTTGGAGAAGAAGGTGATGGTGTGCTGCAGCTGGCTTGGATGGAGCCAGTTATTAGATTTTCTTTATAAGGGTGGATCATATTAGCAAACTAAGGCAGGCAGAGGTAAAGAAGGATAGCAACAGGAATAGAATCTCAGTAAATTGGGCACAACATAAACTGGGTATAACTATAAAGGAAGGAGTACAAGATCTACAATACCACTCTTCCCTGTTTGCCAGAAGGCTAGGTCATTAACTTAAGCTGGGTAGCAGTGGTACAGTGCATAGAGCACTGACCCTGGAGTCAGAAGAACCTGAGCTCAAATCTGACCTTAGACACTTATAAGCTGGGTGACTCTGGGCAAATCACTTAACCCCAATTGTCTCAAAAATACTAATTAAAAAAATAAACTGCTACCCAGATCCATCACCAGAAGCTGGACTCCAGAATGAGTCTGATAGATAGATTATATTGACCCAGTGAATGATAAGCAGCTAGATGGTACAGTGGATAGGGTGTGAGTCAGGAATGAGGAACACCTGAGTTCAAATCTGGCCTCTGATACTCGCTCTGTGACCCTGGGAAAGTTGTTTAACCACTGTCTGCCTCAGTTTACAGTAATAGCACATACCTCACTGGGTTGTTGTAAGGATCCAATGAGATAGTATTTGTAAAGCCCTCAGTACATAGTTGGCACTTAATAAATGCCCATTCCCTTCTCCAAAAAAACTTGCTTAAATGCTATTTGCACATCGATGGGACTAGATTTTATTCAATCCTATATCATGACTTCACTATCGAAGGACTAAGTTTGTTGATTAGTTATTCTGGTCATCCTGTGATGGTAGAGAGTGATCAAGGATCACACATCATTGCCCACAAAGTAAAAAACTGAACCAAAGCCAATGAAATCATAGAATTTTCATCCAGCTCATAATTCCCAAACAGCAGGAATGAGAGAAAAAATTGAATAGAATACTTAAGACACATTTAGGAACTCCTAGAAGAAACAAAGGTCACTAATTGGAATACAGCAATTAGAATAGCAGTTAGCAAACAGAATCATGGAAGCTCCTGCTCCTATGGAAAAGTTTAAAATTATAGCATCATACGGTTTTGATTTAAAGGGGAAGCCCTTACTGAAAGAGCAGAAATGTGGTAGAACAGATTCCCAGACCATCAATTCCTGTAAGGGCTACAGTGGCAGGAAATCAGAATATAGCATGGGTCACAGAAAGACCTGTTCAATTATTTCAGGTCCCTTTAAGACAATTTATGTACAGAGATCTGCCAATTCTTTTTTCCCCCTTTAGACAGATGTGCAATTACTGTGGTTTCAGCATTGGTGCCTTCCTGACCCTAAAGCTGTTGGTCTCTGCATATCTCAGTGTATACCCATTCCTGAAGATCACCTCATAGCACCCTCTTACAACCAGGCATGGCTTCACCCTATGATGGATTTTTTCACGTCCAACTGTTCCTGTACATTGCAGTCAGGACAAGAGGGGTTCACAGTGATACAAAAACTTCCCAACATGACAATGGGGAACCCCACCTACTTAGACACTCCATTGGAAGTAGAGGGAAGGGGCAGCTAGGTGGCGCAGTGGATAGAGCACCGGCCCTGGAGTCAGGAGTACCTGAGTTCAAATCCGGCCTCAGACACTTAACACTTACTAGCTGTGTGATCCTGGGCAAGTCACTTAACCCCAATTGCCTCACTAAAAAAAAACAACAAAAAAACAAAAACAAAAAAACCTAAATATAAAAAAAAAAGGAAGTAGAGGGAATATAACCTTTAGACTTGACTAAAATACTTTAGCAGAACTTTACCAAAATGTACAATTGCTTTAGTCATCATACAATCATACAATTGCTTTAGTCATTCATAGGTGGTAAGACTTGGACCAAACTTTGCAAGAAGAAAGATGCATAATGAATCCTGTGATTAGTGCTAGGCAAAAGGTTGCTGAATATAAGTAAGAATGGAAAGAAATTATAAAGCTGAGCAACATCTACTCTTATATTGGTTGCTGGCTTGGGCTACAGTGCTTTCCATGAGAGACCCTGAGATGAATGGAAAAATTTTAAGCTGAAACCTTCCCTTGCCCATTAAGGATTTATGTAAAGATGTGTTAATGGTCAGTGTAATATTAATGCTTGTGTGTCCCATTTTTTTCTATTTTCATTGTTAGTACCAATCATGCTATTAGTTATAGACCATCGTAGGTGTTTATGAATCATTTTAGGCAGCAGCCAGAGGGTAGAGTATAGTGAGAATAAGTTTTATTACCTTAATAAGATAGTAGAAATGAGTTTGTTGACTTAGCATAAGTGACTCCATTTTGTTTTAAGCCTCCATTTAGTGACTGAGTTGTTTTGAGTAAGTTGTTTCCCTATGAGTTTTGTTTTTTAATAACAAGATAAGCACTTGTGTGGTATGATCTAGTAAGCAGTGTATGCGTGTTCTTAATCATTTGTGGACCCTCTGATAGGACAGATCACCAATGGAAGAATATTATGAACAGCTTTATAAGTAGCTTACATAAAAATCTATCCAGCAAACTGTGTGGCAAACAATTTAGGAATACCCATTGGTAGAACTATTAAAAAACCCCCACCAGAGGCCCTAGCCTGCCCCTGGGTTGTGACTAGGACAGATTCCTGCTGTCCCTAGACTGGAAACTCAAGCATCTCATGTTCCCCTGAAGGCAGTGCTGTATGACAGAGGCCTAAGTAGGCAGACCATCTTGGATGGAAACACAGCCTCTGGTTGGGCACAGAGGGAACTTTGTTGTGGGCACTGATATAAGATGCTTACTAGAATCTCCAAGAAGCAAGTTGGCAGTTTGTTCTTAGAGAGATAATCTTTATATTGTTTGCACATAATGGTAAATAAAATTTGATTACATGCATTGAGAAGTGTAACTCTAATCGGTATTTCTTGAGTTAGTGTATTTTATGGTATATTGACTATGAGCAGGAGTGTGTGAATGTATAAAGAGTCTAAAATTATATTGAAAACTACTTGGACACAATGTTAGCTCTTAAGAAAACAATTGCCTCTCAGTCGGATGTTTGCATAAGTCTTTTTATTAATTAATTCAAGACAAAAAATTAAAATATTTTTGGTCTTTTACCTGTCCCACTCAAATGACCAAGGAAACTTTGTTGTGTTCTGCTTGGGTGTTCCCACTGCTGTTCCTTAGCTTTCCTATTCAAACAGGGGACCTTCCCTTTCAGAAAGGGGTAAGGGTGACTGAAATTTTTCTGGTGGCCCAAAAAATAGCATCAAAGCAACCAGGCTTTGTTGCTGAAGTATATGCATAATAAAGATGGCTAGGTCCTTAGCTTATTTTTTGTTCAGGGTCAAATTTATTTGCATGCTAATCCAGAGAGGATTTGGGAGCATCTAACCCTACCTTACATAGTAACCAAGTAACTGAGGCCTTTGATCTTCACTGAGACTTAGGAATCAAAAAGAAAGACCACATCTCAGTGTCTGGGAGTTCTATGACTGGATTTGCTAACTGTGACTGTAATTGAAAAGCTACAAGCTCCCCCTTTTGATGTAAAGATTGTGGCCACTATACTCTAGAATACTGATGCTTAAATGGCTTGGGAAGCCTTGAAGAGAGGAACCTGAGTAGCAGAGAGCTGAGACTTGGACCTAACCACTACCAAGCAACACTTAAGTGTTGGTCCTAGGAGAGCAATGTACCCGCTGGGGCCTGCCACAGTAGAGGTCACCACTAGACCAGTGTTACCACAGGGACAATGACTATGAGCAGGAGTGTGTGAATGTATACCCTTCACCATAAGGCCAACAGGGTCACATACCCATCAGTGATGCCACTCACAGTGGGGAGTATCAGTGATCCCACAGCATCTGAGGTGTGTTTCTCCTCTGTACATATTCTCCATATTTGGGTCCTCATGAGAGATCCCTATGTGTGCCCACTTCTCCCCATTGCTGTTGTATACACTTGTGGGAGAGGGCATTATTGATTTGTAGAAAGGACAAGGATGTTCTATTGCAGATTTTCTTAGTATTTCATTAAATACTTTTGCTGTGAGCTAATTGTGTCCTCTGGATAATAGAAAAAAAGTACAGTCTTGTGAGCCCCCATTTTGAGTAGATATGTACCCTCAGAGTACCTTGTACCCTAAGTAGTGATTCTGGGGGTGAGCGATTCTTTGTGAGAGGAGGGTGTTCTGGCTACAACAAAGAAATATGCATATTCCTTTTTTTTCGGGGATATGGGGGTTAAGTGACTTGCCCAGGGTCACACCACAGCTAGTAAGTGTCAAGTGTCTGAGGCCGGATTTGAACTCAGGTCCTCCTGAATCCAGGGCCAGTGTTCTATCTACTGTGCCACCTAGCTGCCCCCTGCATATTCTTTATGCAAAGAAACAAAGGATTAATTCATAGGTAAGTTAAATGGTAGATATAGTTTGGAGAATTATGTGAACTTGTTAAAGAAGAGCTAAAACACTAACCACAGTTTTGACATTTATTGTGCATTTTTTTCCCAACAGAACACATGGCATTCTAGAGGTTTGTGAGGTAATCAAATCAATATTCAAATTAGAGAGAAACACCTGAAATAGCAAACTCTAGTAACAAATGTCTTTTGTAATTAAAAATATTGGAGGTTTAAAAAAGTGTTATAACATTTTAAAATTACTGAAAGAAATGTGCTAACATATAGAAAACAACTCTTACTTTCTATAGAAATTGCTCACAAAAAAACCCCTTTCTAGTCTATATTACACTATGCACTTGCAGTTGTACGGTACCTGGTTATTTACCTATCCCTAATGGGCATTTACACTACACAGTACAATCAAATAGAAATTATTCATAGAGAAATAACTACACTGTTAACAATAAAAATATTAGGATCAATGGTTTTATCACAGTTTCTCCACAAGTATTTTTCATAAAAAATTGAGTAAAGGCATGTTGGCACCAGTGTTGGGGCTGCTACATGAAATTACAAAGAGGGAAGGTAGACCAAGGCAGTGTTTAAATTGTGCAGGGTTTGGTTGGACTAATGATTTAGGAGCTTTCTTCAGAGTTCATGTAGTTCTCCTGAGCCCAAGTCCCCAGTATGGACTCTTCTAGGCCACCTATAGGTCTCACCCTTAGGTCTTTTCTTCCCACATAATTTAAACAAAGCCAAAGGGACAACAAAACCAAACAATAGGAAAGAATCAGAGATTAGAATTGATCCTCTACAAAGCCTTCAGGGCAGCTCTCACAGTGACATTAAGCAACGAAAAATCTTTTCCTTCTGAAGCTGACTCGTCAATTCTAAGGATAAATAAAATAATGGGAAAATGTGGAAAGCGAGTGGAATGATGGGGCCTCTTTCTGATTCCTGTCAGTGCTCACTTGTCTTTCTAAAAGAACTTGCTTTAAAAAAAGTTTCAGTTCATCTTCTGCTTGGGTTTATTATAACTGAGAACCTGTGTATTACCTGAACTGTGCAGAAAATGATGAGAATGCCCACTATGTTTATTTAACCACTTATTTCCTTGAAATATTTTCTAATTTTTACATGGTCTTTGCTCTGGGTTTTTATATATCTTGTAATCCATATGTAGAGACCTGCCAGTTTTCAGAGAAACTGCCCAAGTAGTGAGAAGTAAGTTTGTTTTGCCTGCTCTTAACCTCAGAATCAAAAGGAAACTTAGGAAAATGCAAGCATCAAATTGTCCTTGATGAGCTCTGCACAGTGAACAAAATAATTACCATATTAAGAAATATTGAAGAGACAGGTAAGCTTTGAGAACTTTGCATCAATGACGAGGAAAGACTATAGAAGGCAACTAAATTACTACCCACTTGGGAGAAGGGCTTGTTTATTTGGTTTTGCCAGTTTAGAGCTCCTGGGCCTAATGGTTCAGAATGATCCCGAATGGTTTTTCAAAATTGGGCAGGATTGACCGATATGTTCATTTAGAGATCTATGTATTTATCTGCAGATGGGCAGGTTTCTGAATATGGGCTATAACATATACTCAATACAACCTAGAGATTCAGTGCCATTTAAAACATAGCCCTTATACTAGCCAGCCATGAAAGATCAGGAGGGAAATAAGTGAGAGGTCATAATTAGGATTACTTTCACATAGATCCCCAAATGTAATACTTTAGAGAACCAAACTGACTTATCCAGGGGTTTGTGTCTACAATATGTGTGTGTGTGTGTGTGTGTGTGTGTGTGTGTGTGTGCCTGCGTGCGTGCTTGCGAGCCAGAAAGAGAGAGAGAGAGAACACCAATCCTGCTTCCCATCACCAAATCCAGCAAAGCTACATTTCCCAATTGTCAACCCAAGTAGGTAACTTTGTAGAGGTCTATGATCCACTTTGTGATACATTTTGACATTACTCCAAGTGAGATGATTCTTTTTATCCCATATTCATACATTTGAAAGAAACCATCACAATGTTTACAAAAATACATCATCAAAGATACATACTGCTTTTTAGACACATTTACAGTAGAGTTCTGACTCAAGTGCTCTATTAGAAGACATTTCACCAAGCAGTTTTGGCAAATGTAACCACATTAAACACACACCAGCAAGACTTGCATCATATTTGCAAAGTCATTTTTCTATTATATTTCTATAAATTTGAATTTAAGTGCCACCAAAATTTACCACAGAAGATCTGGACTGTGAAAGGAGCATGGTATTGTTCTTTCACTAAATGACATGAAGTGAGGAATTTGACTTTTTTCCCCTAAAATTTAAAATGAACCCAAAGAGGTAGTTGATGATGTTTAAATTAGGTCCTAAAGCATACACTGTGTGAGAATCTAAATGCAGGAAGTGAACATGGACTTGTCTGAAATAGTAACCAGACACTTTCTGTGAGCAGTGAGCTGGTAGCTATTTATACACCCAGGACCTGATTAGTGTAAATAAGGAATCCTATGAAGTTGTTGTATTATTCAAAGTTGCACTGACCTAGAACTGATTTTCTTACTCAACACAATTCTTATTTCGAAAAGTGCTAATTTGAATGTATATGACCATTTCATGAGGTTCGTTATTCATTGATTAGGACCTATCTGTATTGTGTATTGCTAGACTGTTTATTTTATTGGACAGTATGATGCCCCTGTTGACTATATTCTCCCAGTCCTTTCTCTTGCTAATAGAGGGGAAATGCCACTTGTTAGAATAAGCAGGGGAGTAGAAATGGAAGATCAGCTCTTCTATAAACTGCAGAAGCACTGAATGCCTATGTTTTGGAGAAATCAACTTATCTTTTGTTTGTTTCTTGAATAAACTGGCCTACCTAGACACATTCAACAGACAGCCATAAACATCAAAGGCACCATTAGCCAACATCATCAAATCTGATTTGATGATAATGCCTCAGATAGCCAGGATCAGGTAATAAACAATAAGTCCCTCATCATCAGATCATGGGATCATCTAGAAAACCACACTTTAACATTATGTTCTATTATATTTTTATTTATTTTGTTAAATATTTCTCAGTTGCATTTAAATCTGGTTCAGGTCATCCCTGACACTTCTGCTCTGAAGCATAGAAAATGTGACTTAGCTATATGTCTGGAGGAAGTCACCATTATAGTGAGAAACATGATGTTAAATTTTAGGGCCTAGTAGCACATCTCCTGGGACTTTCAAGCAGAGAGAAAGGAGTTGTTTAGATATCTTTGGTGGCATTTTTCTATGTAGATGGAATAGAGCGAGAAATATTCATAGGCTTTTTAACTCAAAGTCTTTGAAAGCCAGAAAGCTAACTGCCATAATTATTAGGGAGGTAGCGTGCTATCATGGAAAGCCTCTTAGACCCTGGAATTTAGGAGATCTGGGTTCTAGTCTTGGCTCTGTCACCATCTCACTACGTGACTAGGTAAATCTCTAGGCCTTGATTTCCTTCTTTGCAAAATAACAAAGAGAGACTAAATGCTCCCTGGGCCTCTCAATTTTAAAAGCTTTTGATATCTTTGTGATATATTGCTTCTTTCTTGACAAGATCCTGGCCAAAGTCCTGTGTAGGTTCTGTACAGCCCAATCCATGGCAGTATGGCTTCAGCCAACAAAGTGAAATGCAGGCTTTACCTTTGACATGTGATATACACAGGAAAAAAATATAGGGCACGATGAGAGCTTAACACTACATTCATGATAAATTTCCAAATAAGGAAAGACAATGCCCCTCTTCTGGCTAGTTCCTTGTGTTGGAATGATTTTCGTTTCCTTCAATATTGTTGCTTCTGGATTTTCTATAGCTTTCTGATGGAACGCCTAAAAATGTGAGGCCAAGAAGTGACCACATTATTTAGAGGTGGTCTGATCAGGTCAGAGTGCAGCTCAATTTTGTTTATTTAATGCTCTGTTGGCAGGGAAGATCATCCTGAGATCTAGGGAGATTTGCTGCTACAAAAAGCCATCTCTTCACTAGGATTCTCCCAGTGGTGCTAGACGGCTGTGAATCATGCATGGGACACCAAGATCTTAGAAGACTCAACATTACAAATAGCCTAAAGGGCAATAAAAAGACATATGATAGGGGTGAGTAGGAAGCAGCATGTTACTAACATGACTCATATGAAAGAAGTATAAATGATGCATGTTTATAAAAGTGCTTTAAGGTCTAGAAAGCACTTTCACCATCATTAAGGAAACATTTGCCCAGAAAAGGAAGTGGGCTGGTTATATAGACAAGAAGAAGACAACAGATAGACAGAAGACACTGTTACTCTCTCATCCCTACACACATATAAAAAGAACTAGAGGAAGGTCTTCGGTATGTTGGGTGGATACTCTAAGATGTGAACACAGAAAAAATCATCTAAGATGGGATCGATTCTCCTTTGGCTGAAGGAATACCCACACAAATGAAATTGCAGATCCATCAGATTTTCAAAGCAATGCTTTGAAGGGGCCAGAAAACTGGTGTAGTGCTAAAACTGCCAAACAATGATGTCGATGACCAAATCAAAGGAGTCAGTATTATATTTTGGAGGATGGGAAGAGAAGAGCAGATCATTTAACACAAACTCCAAGCCAACCAAAAGGTCCCTATAACAGTAATGTGTCCAACCTTCATGATGGTTATGACATTTGTATCAGTTATAGCGATACTTTTGACCTCTTAACCAGTTAATATTATTTGAACTATACTTAAAAACTTAAATGACACTATTGGACCACTGGCCTGGAGTCACAGTAACATAGCATCATTGAAAGGGAAGTTCAATGCTACCAAGCTTTTCTCCATGAGACAGATATCCAAACAGATGCTGTGAGGCAGCCAAAGTCAGATGGGCAGAAGAAACACTTCAGGGACTCACTGAAACAGTAAAAAAAACCCAGCATGGTAAAATGGACATAATGCATCTGTCTAGACCTAATTTTTCTAATTTATAAAATGAGGGGGTTTGATAAGCTCCTGAAATGCCAGGAAACAAGAAGCAGATAGACTAATTTTAAATGTAGTAGTCAAGAGACAGTCATTCCTTTCGACAAAGTTGGTGTGATGCCTATAGTCATAGTCAAAGCCTCAACAGTTGGCTATCTAAGCTGTGGTGGTGGCAAAAACTGAAATGATTATGGACCAATCACCACATTTTTTTTAGTCATATTGATACATGGACAGCATTGCCCCGAGCCATCCTAATTTATACTTAGATAACAGAATTCTGACAGGGAAGATCAGGGGGTGCCCTAGAACAATCTGCCTTCATTCAAGACCAGCAAGGCCCAAGACCTCCCAGGTGAAGTCAGGGGAATCATTTAGTGCATCCTTTCATTTTGTTTAGAAAAAATGATGAGATTTCCTGGCCACAACTGTATTCCTTCAGAAAAAAGCAGATTTGTTTTGGGAATGACAGTGAAGGAGAAATGTCTGACTTCCCAAGTCCAAATAAACAGAAGTTATTCAAATACAAGAGAAAGCTAATGAAATCATGAGTGTTTTCTTTCTTGGCCAACTTTTTATCCTTAAATAACGATAGCCCTGCTCTGTAAATAAGCCCTTATGGAAGAAACCACAATCATTTTGCAAAATTTTGATGGACTAGTCCCTCAACCACCTGGTGGCCCCAGTACTAGAAAATGCCCAACTCCTACTGAAGAAGAAATAAAATAATAACAAACTAAAGATATGGTAAAAACAACTGCTTGCTTTACTTGGATAAGACACCCTGCAGTTTTGTGTAAAAGGACTTCTTTCTTAATTGTAAAGGTATTTGGTCACTTAGCCTTGTTCCCTGCCCTTGAACATGGAATGTTTTCTTATTCCAACAATCAATCCTGCCAATTGCATTCCAAATACTCCCCTTTTCTCCCTTGGATGATCTCTCTTTTTCTCTCCTCCCTCTATTGTGAAATGCTTTACTTATCTAGCCTAAGTTGATGCAGAATGCTGCTGATGGGCTTTGTACTACAACTGAGCTTGAAAGGTTATACAAACCCGATCTGTACCCCAAGAAGCTAAATCTTCCAACAGGGAGATATCAGTCTTCCTTAGTGTGTTGATACATCTCTTTGCTTTCAGTTTGTTCTTCTATCTGACCCAAAGTCATCAGACCCCTGATGACAGGTCTGTTTCTTCCAAAAGGTCCCATTCCTCTTGGTCAAGACAATTCCCTGATGCCCTTCAATATATGAAATATTTTTCCTTCTTGGATTTTGAAGATGGATGCTGATGTGGACATCTTCAGCTGTTTACATAAGTACCTATAGACACCAGTACATTGTAGTTGCTCTCCTTTAATTTGTTGGCCCCTGTGTCTCAACAACGATTGTGACATTGTTTTCTAGCACATACCCTTTAACAGGTTAGGCAATGACAATAGAAATAACATATAAATTTTAAGCTTTAGAATTATGAAATGATGCTATAACTCATAACAAAGGAAACAAGCAACTGTTGAAAGTACCTCCTTGTCTTTCACACAGCAGGTACTCAATAAGTATTTGTTGACTGAAAAAAACCACAAATGAATAAGTGACTGAAAAGGGCCAATTTCTTACTTAGAGAGAAACCCAGCAAGGTAATATTTTATAAATACAAACATGTACATTTTCAATTCACTTAACAAATATTTATTGAGTACACACTGTGTGCAGGACACACCTATATTAAATACACTCAACATCATTTTTCATGTAGCCACTCCCATGAATGGCTTGAATACTCAATAAAAGCTGCCATTTTACCACTCTTTCTATAAAGAAATGTAATCATTTGGCATAGTTTCAAAAAAGAAGTGTCACTTGACATCTGATCCTGGAGCCCTCAGGAATAATTACTCTAGTATCTATATGACACTTTTTTAAATGACAGATTTCAAGGACATTTTTAGTTTCACATATGTAGCTCTACAGATGAAATGTGTATGGAGGGAGGGTATGTCATTGACATAGCTATCACCTTTTACTCTTGAAGGCCATGCCAATACATTTTGGTCAATGTTGGTGGAACAAATGGAGGAATAAATAGAAGTTTTAAAGTTTGATACAAACATACAAGAGCTGAGAAGCCAGTTCATGACAGAAAATAAACAAGTTTCACGGAGAATTGCTGAAAATCCTGTTGCATAATAAACTGAATGGCATTGAAGCTGTGTCTATTATGACGTCAGAACATCTGTTCGATTCAGTGAGAAGAATGAGCCAAGCCAATTTTTGGCACAGTTGCAGACCAAGCAACTGATTGGAATTTCCATTTTTAAACCAATTATTTTGGGATTGTGTAAACATAGCCTTGTTTAAGGTGTCTGAAATGGTGGTTCTGTGAATCTGTAATTTCAGACATTTGAAAGATGGCTTTTGAACGATTCTCTGCTGAGTGGACAAAATGTATTACAGTTTTTGTAAACTTCAGAGATGACATGGTACCTTCTATGTCAACATGATGGAATAGCAGTAAAAATGACTGAGTGTGAACTGACTGCAAATAAGCCATGCCTATATAGATGATTCTGTGTTCTCTGTATTTTGAGGATTGATTTTTAAAAATATTGCACTTTGATAGTATAGGAATAGCTTACTAAAGCCATGTATGCCTTGTCTGAGTTGTTAGAGATTAGGCGTTCAATAATCTATGAAAAGAAATTTATTGACAATAAAGCAATGCATTAATTTATATATGTCCTACTCATTCAAATATCACTTACCTTAAAACAACTGTGAAAATCTCCACCCTTTCCTATGGAAAGAATACTGAGCAACATTTACTTTGAGATCAATAGCCAACTTTAATGGCAGCATTTAATGATTTCATAAAGGTTTCTTGGAAGTCCACTTATATTCCCCACCTGATAGTCTAGATATAAAGCATTTGAAACCAATTGCAGTTTTTCATTAATGACTCTGAAAAGTCTGTAGTAGGCATGATGTCTTCCCAAGCTGACCCTGAAATGGATTTCTATCTGGGACTTGTGTTTAAGAGGGTGAAAAGGTAGGATGTCAAAAGTATGACTGAATATGAAATGCTTTGGACTCCTAATTGATATTAACAGTTTATCTCACAATCAGTATTCTCTAGTTGGCTGGCTGCTACAATGGAATAGATTTCCTCTGATTTCCATCAATCTCCAGCTGCATCCTGGGAACCTTTATTGAAGACTTCATCCTGTGAAGGTTGGTGCTCAATCCCTTCATAATATGAGCTGCCATTATGTAGGAAAGTCCCCACAGCTCGTCCTTGCCGGGCATGGCCAACTGCATCACTGAACACTTTGTTTATTTGCTCCTCCGATGGCATCCACCAATCCGGGTTGGAAGTACAGTGCATCCTAATGAACTCTGTGAGAAAGCACACAACAATAAAAACAAAACAAAAAAGACCCAAACAAGAAAAGAAAACAACAACAACAAGCTGGTCTTTGCAAAAGAAAAAATGGGACTGCTTACTGAAAGCTCATAGTAAACTAGAAAAATAGCAGTCCTATGACTGTGTAAGTCGAGGCTTTATGGAAAGAGCTTTATGGGAAATTCAGTGGAATGCTATGATGAGCCATTTGTGGGGCCTTATTTATTCCTCTATGAATCTATCTGGCCACATGCAAAATACAAATTCAACCATGTAAATGAGATACAGAAATAGTAGCCCCACCTCCCATCCTCTACTAAGAAAGCTTAAGGGAAATTCTGGAAAAAAAAATTAAATATCATTTGTATGATGGGCAGTGTAGGTCTAAACACAGTAGAAGAGTAGATTTCCAAATCCATTATCTGTATCCATTCTCATGTTGGCAATTTTCACTATTTTAGTAATTCTAGAGGCATAATCATGATACATAATATTCTTTCAACCAGCTACAAGTCTGCAAATTTCAATAGAGTAAGACGAAAGTGGGGTGGAAATGATTGTTTCTCAGTTTCAAACTGCTGAACTATAGGTTATAATTGGGTTTTGAACTGTATTCTATGTACATGGACTTATATTACTTAATAATTTAAAAGTGAGATTGAATCTAAAATATCAAACTTTCCCTTCTTACCAATCCCATATAATGAGCAAGTCTGGAGGGACAAATTTATTTTTAAAATCAATTTCATTTTTGTTATCCTTTCTTTTCATAGGGTATCATGGTCAACCTGCTGATTATCACTGGCTTTATATTTAGCTAGGCTGATCCTTGGATAGTACATAGTCCTCCATCAAGAACAAACCTTGGGGCAGCTAGGTGGCGCAGTGGATAGAGCACCGGCCCTGGAGTCAGGAGTATCTGAGTTCAAATCCAGCCTGAGACACTTCACACTTACTAGCTGTGTGACCCTGGGCAAGTCACTTAACCCCCATTGCCTCACTAAAAACCAAAACCAAAACAAAACAAAAAAGAACAAACCTTAAACCTTTCAAGTTCAGTAGCATTTGTAGAAGCTTGTTCTACCATGAACTTAAAGAACCCAGAGACCACCCTTCTAGATGTCTCAGGTAAATAAGATACCCAAATGAAAATACAGATTAACTTTACTTTTTTTATGAATAAGTTTGTTTTTGCTTTTGGTCCACACCTGCTATTTTGTTGCTATAATGAACTTGAAGATGCCCTCTACCATATTAGCAACTCCTCTGTAATTTACAGTCCTAAGATAATTATACATCATTACATAGCCAGCATATGCAAGAGGAAAGTTGTGAATCCATGTCTTCCTGACTCTCAGACCAACTCTCTATGGATGATGCTGTAGTGCCTTCTTAAATGTAGTTATACTTTTATATATACCCTATGCTTTCCTAATGAGGTAGGTGATGTAGATAGTTCCTTAGTAACTATCTTAACATTAACAACCTGGATTGAAATGTCTTTCTGAAACATTTCTAAGTAAAGGTATGTGATTGTCAATGTACTATATTTTAAACCAAGGCAAACATTATTTATCCATTTTCTGTCCTCTAGTTTTAGTTAGTGTTAATTGTCCTCCACAATTAAACAATATTCACTATTGGATTTTATTTTTTTGGTTTGAATCTTGTTTTGTTTTTAAGAATTGGGGCTTCTGTTCTCCTTATTCTATGTAACTCCATAATAACTAGTTGATGTGTAAATAGGTATATTTATTGGCTCTTGGTATTATGGAATCCTGTATTTTTTAATTGGCCACACATCACAATAGATATTATGTCCAATATCAAGAGAAAAAACCCTAATGTTTCTCTCAACAGTAGCAAAGCATGGTAATAGATAATGATAGAGTGGAAAGAAGACTTGATTTGGAATTGGAGAATCAACCTAGGTTTGAATCTTGCTTCTGTCCGTGATAACCGCTGAGGCCTTGGGCAAGTTCCTTAACCCCTTGAAACCACTGTAAAATGAGGGTGTCATTTCGTAGTTTCATTTCAAAGGTTCATTCCTGCTCAAAATATATAATTGGGAGAACTAAAATTATCCTATGAAAGTTCTCATTTTTTGTTTTTTGTTTTTGTGGGTCAATGGGGGTTAAGTGACTTGCCCAAGGTCACACAACTAGTAAGTGTCAAGTGTCTGAGGCAGATTTGAACTCAGGTACTCCTGAATCCAGGGCTGGCGCTTTATCCACTGTGCTACCTAGCTGCTCCTGGAAGTTCTCATTTTAGCCTATTAACTCTTTGTTTCCTCTTGTCTGTTTTTTATTTCATCCTTCAGAGTCATCAATTGAACCAGTACGCTTTTGCTCTGGATCCTGGATTACATATCTTTAAAGACACTATTTACCCACAGAAACTATTGTAGGTAAGCTGAAACATTCATGTATATAAAGATTTTGGGTTACCTAAGCAAAAAATTCTGGAGGGGTAATTGCCCTTTGTCAATGGTGAAATAAACAAACTGCAGAATCCAAGCAATGAAAAGACCAGTCAGGTTGAATTTATACCTAATGAGACAGAAAAAGTAGCATGTTTACCCTGCAGACCAGACCTAAATGAATAACTGACAGATAGTATAGAATTAGTGGATCTTGCTAACATGACTATTGTGATATCCTGGAAATATACTATTTGTAGGAACCTTGGAAAGCTCTGATTCTTCTTTCAAACACCCTAGTTGAATTGGCAGAACTTAGAATTGGCCTGTATTTCCTTCCATCAATCCTGCTCCTCTCAGAGTTTCAGGGACTTCTTTGGTAGTTTCCAAGCACTCATTATAAAGAACATGACCATATATGCTCTATTACTCTTATTTAGGATGTTGGATCATGAGACCTCAACTAATTAAAAGTCCATTTTTGTCTTTGCTCTTTTTGTTTAAGTAAAATGATATATTCCCTACTATTCTCCTTTAAAGCTTCACAAACTTGTTCCCCAATTCAAAATACACAAAATGTATTTTGCAAAAGAAATAGAGTCTTTTGTATAACTATTCCAATTCCTTCTGGTGCTTCTGAGAGAGCTCTGAGGGCCTAGAGTTCTCCTCTATACCAGCACAAGAGTGAAACACAGGGGCAGCTAGGTGGCACAGTGGATAGAGCACTGGCCCTAGAGTCAGGAGGACCTGACTTCAAATCCAAACTCAGACACTTGACACTTACTAGCTGTGTGACCCTAGGCATGTCAATTAACCCCAATTTCCTCACCAAAAAAAAAAAAAAGAGTGAAACACATACTTCATAGGAATGGAGCTGGCAGGAGCTTGAAGGAACAAAGTCTTTAGGCCCTTACCATGACTCCCCTCGGGGTTACCAGGGTTGTGGGGAGCCACACTCTCTGCAAGAGGAGAAAATGGAAGCCTTGGATAGGGACTATGCTTCTATTGCTTAAAAATGCATTAAGCCTACCACGGGAATGGCCAGCTTTATATGTCAGCAAAAGGAGGTGGGTTAATAATGCCCATGCTACCTACTTCACAGAATGGTGGTGAGAAGAGCCCTTTGTATATCTTTAAATGCTATAGAAATAAGAGCTGTTATTTTAGCACTCTTGGTTTGAAACTCTCTAATGAACTTATGGGAAATGATATTGCATTATCTTCCTCATCTGGATTTGTAGCTCATCCTCCTTTATTAGACTGCATCCTCCATGAGGGCAGGGAAACGTGTTTTATCTCCGATTTCTATTTTCTCCAGTGCCTACACAGAGCTCTATGCACAGTAGTTACTTAATCAATATGTGTTTCATGAATGTCTGTGTATCTGAAGGACCACAGCTAATCTGTTGGTTTTCTTTTCTGTTGTTTATATATTTTTGTGCTTAGATAGTGGGTCCACACCTCAAGTTTGCCCAATCTTTTTCATTCTTACTCAAATATTTTCCCCCTGTAAGGCTGACTTTGACGTTTGTTTTAACCTGATTTTTCTTGCATGAACATTTTCTACATGCTGAGTGCCCACTGCTACCAAGGAGGCTGAAGCTGGTGGATCTCTTGAGCTCAGGAGCTCTGAGATGCAGTGGGCTAAACCTATGGGCTGATACACTAAATTGGGCATTCATGTAGTCAGCCCTGAAGAGACTGGAGTCACCAGATTGCCTGAGGAGGAGCAAGTTGGCCCAGGTCAGAAACAGAGCAGGTCAAAGTTCCTGTGCTGATGGGAGTAGGATAGGGGTCATGAGTGGGCCCAGCACTTCCAGTCTGAGCAAGGAGGCACAGTCTTAAAAACAAAAACAAACCAAAAAAAAAAAACTTTGCTCATCTAAACTAGTGTGATTTTCTAGAGAAAAGGACACAGGAAAGATCAGCTGGGATTCAAGAGCCACAACTGTGTTAATATGCTCATAGACTGAGCTGTTCTTGTCAACTCTGCATTTATTAAATGCCTGCTGTGTGCCAGGCATTGTGCTAAGCACAGAGGATACAAAGAAAGATCAAAACAGCACCTGTCTGTCCTCAAGGAGCTGTGTTTTGTCTCTTTAGCTTATAAGCTTCCTGAGAATGAATGAGGGAAGGAGCATTTATTAAGCACTTACTGTGTGCAAGGCATGCTGCTAAGGGCTGGGGATACACATAGAAAAAGAATAGAACAAGGATTATATCAGGTGTTTTTTCTTTGATATGATAAAAGATAAGATTTATATAATGCTTTAAGATTTGCAAGGCACTTTACAAAGATTATCTCATTTTATCCTTGAAATTACCCTGGGGGTGGTGGTAATATTATTAGCTCCATATTAGTCCCATTTTACAGATGAGGAAACTGAGGCAGGCAGAAGTTAAGTGACTTGTCCAAGGCCACATAGCTAGTAAGAATCTGAAGTTAAATTTGAACTCAGGTCTTCCTGATTCTAGGGCATCTTCTAGCCATTAAACTGCCCAGCGGCCTGTATGTAGCATAGTGTTCTGCATACCATAGGTGACACACTCACATGTGGGTGTATGTATGTGTGTGTATATATGCATTATTACACACTGTATATATGTATATGTGTGTATGTATATATACATATATGTATGTGTGTGTTTATACATACAGACAGACACACACGTATATGGATAAGAAAGAAACCCTTTTCTGTTTTCTCTTTCTCCCAGGGATTCCCTAACAACTTCTTTGCTTCTTTCTTTTTTTCCCCCTCTCTCAGACTTAAAGGGTGGGCCAAAAGTCACAAAGGGATTTCAATATTTAATAAGTCCTTTATTTTTTGGTTGTAATTTATAATACCTTAGCATCCTATACAGTGTATATATATGTGTGTGTGTATATATATATATATATATATATATATATATGAATGAAATGAATTTACATTATGTGTGAAAAAATCAAATCTCATAAATGGCAAAAATAAAGAAAAATCATTTTCAAAAAGTTATTAAAACATTGTGATTTTTGGCCCACTCTGTAGTTTCTGATGTTACACTCTCTGCCCAACTTTTTCCAACCTTAAATGAACATAAGAAACTTTTAAAAAAATCAATAAGTAAAGTATTAGTGGATTAGAGCAAGAACTTTCATTTCCCATATTCACAACACTTTACAACTGTCAAAACAGCTATTATGACTTTAATAGTTCTGATAGAATGAGCTGGCTGCATTGAATTTGGGGCTAATAGTATTCACTGTAAATGGTGAGACCAAGAGAAGGCAAAAAGCCTTTCCCTAGCTTCCTGGGCAAGTGCTCTATTAAAAGCCCACACTAGAACTCTTTCCTTAGAAATTGCTTCCCTGTTAGGTACTCTGCTTATTCCCACTCAGGAAATCAAAGATCTCTCCCTTTCTCTCAAGGGTTCAAAGACCTCGGGGGACAGTCAGTCAAGACTTGATGCATCAGTCCCTTGATAATTTAATCAATTCAAAGACTGAGCATTTTCTCTGACATATTAACCTTCTGAACTACAGAGGCATGAATTTCAACCACACTGACTCACCAATCTCAACCAACGAGTTATCATTTCTTCTAAATTCTTACAAAGTAGATGAATCACATCTAGGTCATAGCAGATTGAGTGGCCCTTCCATTTTATCATTCTTGGCAAATGCCTAAATGACCTAACCAACTACCTGAACACAAATAAATGTCATTTACTTTCCTATTTATTCCCTACTCCAGGGCTAGTACCTACCACATGTGTGTTTCTGTACTACAACTAAAAATGAAGGAGAAAAAAAACCCAACCAGAGACCACTGGTCAAAGTGGACTTTGGTTAGAGAGCTAATTAGACTTATTAGTTTTATGATCAGTCATGTCAAAGTTCCCAGGTAAGTATTGGGGCTATATGATGTTTTCTATCAGTACTGCATAAACTTTCTTTTAGTGGGAGGAACAAGAGGCCGATTTTCCCTTGTGGGTTCAAATGAAAGAATTTTACTATTTGTTGTTTACAGAATGGGACTTAGACAACAGAACTTACTTTCTCTACAAACCAAAGAGTGAATCTTTGAAATTCCACACAAACACTTTCTACTGGGTGTACCAAAAGTCTATATAAATCACTCCAGCACCTAGGGAGATGTTGAAGAATTGGGGAAAGTGTGAAGTACTTAGTCTTTGAGGTTGTAAAAGAAATACTGTTTCTGTGATCAGAGCTTAAAGATGTCAGTCACCAGGTCATCCTTGGCATTCTGGCAGAAAGGGATGGACTTTAGTTCCTTGCCACTGCTATTTCACCTAGACAACAGTAGGCTCACCAGTATCTGTATGAATGATGAGGGCTTCTTGGGCTTCTGAATGAGTGACTAATGAGGTGGGTGGCTTGCTAAACATTAAAGCATCACCACCTCCATGAGAGAGTATTAACTCTCTGCTGAGCAGGACCATCATTGTGGAGTTTTTGCCTATAATGATTCTTTCTCCTGACAAAATCTCGGCCTCTTCCATAGTAGAGCAAAATTGAATAGCTTTTGGACTAGCCTTTATTATTCCTGCGGCTTTTTCTTAGAGCTATAGTCTCAGAGGCCACCTAGGTCAGTCCATCCCAAAGTCAAAACCTCGTCTAGAATCTATCTGACAGTCATCCAGTCTTTGTTAGCACTCTGGTCTGAGATGAGATCTTAGGATCACAGAGGCAGAGCTAGAAGGAACCTCAGAGGCAATCTAGTCCAACTTTTTACAGATGAGGAAACTGAGGTCCCAGCAGGTTATGCAAGCAACTCTCCTAAGGTTATCCAAGTAGTAAGCATTGGAAGGGGGATGTGAATCCCCACCTTTTGACTCCAGAGTCAGTGCTCTTTCCCCTGTAATATTTCCTGAGGAAGCCCCATCCTAGTCTGGGGTAACTCTAATTGCTGTTTTTCTTATATTGAACTGAAGTTACTTCTGCAGCTTCCATCCATTCAGTACTCCTTGTTCTGCCTTCTGGGACCAAGTAAAACAAGATGAAGCCCTCTTGAGCATAATAGCTTTTCAAACATCTCAAGACTGCCTCCCACCCAGACTTCTCTTCTCCAGCGTAAACATTCTTAATTCCTTCTGTAGGTCCCTGTAGAGTGTAGTTTCTAGTCTCCTCAACATCTTTCAGATGAATGTTAGATCGTCAACATTCTTTCTAAACTGTCACACCCACAACATAGCAGATAAGGCCTGAGCAGGTCATAGTATAACAGGAATATCATCACCTTTGTCCAAGAACATCTGCTTCCATTAAAGCAGCCCAGGATGTCATTAGGATTTTTTTGGCTGTTATGTCACACTGCTAATGCATATTGAGGTGCCAATGTGCTAAGACCTTGAAATGTTTTTCGTAGGAACTATTGTCTGGCCATATCTCATTCTCTGTTTGTATAATTAGTCTTTTAAACCCAAGGTTTGTACTTGGCACTTACCCTGTTAAATTCTATCTTACTGGATTTGGCCAATTATTGTAACCTTTTGAGATCTTTTTGGATCCTTGCTCTGTCATCCAGTCTCAGCTTCATATTATCCACAGATTTGATAAACAAGCCTTCAACCAAGTCATTGATAAAAATGTTGAATGGAGAGATCCCTGTGGCACTTCACTAAGGACATTTCTCCAAGTTGACCTTTTATTAAGCACCTACTCTGTGCTAGAAATTGTGCTAAATGTTAGGGATACAAAGAAAGGCACCCCCCTCAAACCCCAAAACCAAACCCAGTCCCTGCTTTCAAAAAGCTCACTATTCCTTGAGTCCAGTTCTTCAATCATTTCTAAATCCATCTAATTAGTATTGTCCAGTCCATTTTATCCATAAAGCTATCATGAGAGAATTTGTCTAGTACCTTGCTAGAATCTAAGTAAATTGTGTCTGTGACATTCTTTTGATCTAACAGGCTATTAACCCTGATTTTTTAAAAAAAGGAACTGAGGTTAGATGTTTCTTGACAGTATGCTGGCTTTCCTTTCTGAATAATGTATTCTAGAATTTTGCTAGGAAGCAAATTTAAGCATATTGTCCTATAGTTTGAAGAATCCACCTCCTTTATCTTTTTTCTTTTTTTGAAAATGGGGACATTTGCCTTCTTCATGTCTTTATGGCACATCTCTGGTTCTCTGTAATTTTTCAAAGATCACTGCACACACACGAAAATAGTTGACACATATATGTCACTTTAAGGTTGACAAAACACCTCATAGACATCATCTTTGTGATCTTCACAATAACTCAGTGTGTGTGTGTGTGTGTGTGTGTGTGTGTGTGTGTGTGTAGTGTGTGTGTATGTGTGTTAGGGGTAGGTACTACAGGCATAATTGTCCCTTAAGGCTCAGAGAACTTAGCAACTTGTCCAAAATCACACAGCTAATAAATGTCAGCAGCAGAATTCAAACCTGGGTCTTTTTAGGGCTCTATCTCCTGCATTATTTCCAGTACTCCAGAAGTGCTGTGAGTGCCCTGACTTATAGCTCCTTTAGCTCTGGTTCCTTGAATTCATTGAGTGTAACTGGATGCTGTCTTGCCTTATTTTCATTTATCTTGAGTTTCAATTTCCTATTAACCATTTTTGTTTCCAATCTCAAGAATATTCTCATTATCAGAGAAAATGTAAGAAAAAAAAACTTGTGCTCTTTTGTCTGATGTCATCTCATCTCCCATAAACATGTTCCTCTACATTCTTTGAGCTTCCACTTGCTCCCAACATAGCTAAGACTCTTTGTCCTTTTGTATTCACTTCACACATCACTTTTCTACAGGATTATGGCATTCTTTTGTATGTACCTCCATTTATTTTCTATTGCTAACATATTCCATATATTTATTTTTGAAAATTTTTTAAAGATTTCTCTTAAAAAATTCAGTAGATGAGTTCCCTATGTAGCCTCATGAGTTTCTTTAGACAGCTCTTGCTTGTCACATATACTGAAATAATTTGTTTGCATCATCGGAATTTTGTTTCTGAAAGCATTCCACCACTTTTGAGAGTAAGCTTTCCATGCAGAAGTTTAAACCAGGGGAATCTTATCTTTTTTCTGAACTTTCTGAAATTAGCTCACCCCAAACCTAGGATACAAGTCAGATAACATCAGGCTTTCCCCTCCTTATCTATCACAAACACTAAAATTGCATAGCTAGATTTCCCTAAGATTCTTATAATTTCTACTTTAGCAATCAGTTTTTAATTATTAATCAGAATTAGGTCCAGGATAGTAATTTTCCTTGGCAGTTCTTCTACATTTTAAAGTATTAAATTATGATCAAGGCAGGGCCATAATTTATCACATGTTCTGCTTCTGGCAGAGAGGTGGTGGTGGGGAGGGCAGAGAGGTGGGGGGAGAGAGAGAGACAGAGAGAGACGGAGACAGAGATGGAGACTGAGAGATAGAAAAGAGAGACAAAGAAAAAGGGAGGAAGAGACAGATAGAGAGACATACACACAGAAGAGACCCCTCAGATATCTAGATGGCTGGACCATAATATAGCTCAGAGGAAACTGGGGGCCAGAGAATTCAAGTGACTTTCCCAAGGTCATATATTTAGTTAGTGGCAGAGCTTGTCTCACACTGTTTTATAACACTGTCCACATGCTGAATCAATTTTTCCCCTGTTAATTCTCCCTCCCTCCCTATTAATCTTATTTGCACAACACATCCAACCAACTTTAAAGTAGTCCATATTGAATGTTAATACTGATTAAAACACTAGATCAACAGTTTTTCTATTAAGTTTTTTTTTTTTATAGCATAGGAAAGACCTAACAGAGCTTGGTGAATTTCTGGCCCTAATAAATGTCTATTGATATTTGGCTAACATTATAACAGATTATATAAATTTGGGCTAAATAGTCTCAAAGGCCTAGAAAATGGAATATGAGGAAGATATTTGGAAAGGGGAATTGGAAATCATCTAGCCAAAATTATATGAACAATTATGAAAAAAAATTTCTTCCCTTACTCTTCCATACATTTCCCCTGCTAGTCCTCCTCCATACATTTTTCCTTGTAGTCCTATGCTCTGGTTCTTCCCATCTCACATCCATCCCACTTTGGTCAAAGAAGATCTTCGGTTGAAATTGAATCAGGATTTAGTATGTAAATTACAGTGCTATGTAATGTCAATGTACCATTGAGTCAGAGCACTGATACCAAAGCCAATAAAATGTCCTCCAGAAAGTTTTGGATAAGGAATTGATGGGCCACACAAAGCTTGTGAGATCTCAGGAAAGTAAAAATACAGGAAAGCAGAACACTTCTACTGAGCCACAGCCAATGCAGTGAAATGGGATCACATATGGTGGACACTGAGCAAAAGGATGCAGTACCTCTGAGACATGTTACTTTAACTGGATCCAGAGGACGTCTTTCAGGACCTGTCTCTCCTGACTGAACTGACCTTTTCCTTTTTCCAAGGCCGCATGAGTACTTAAGCTCATCGGTTGTAAAAACAAATCTGATGAGGTATCGAAGTAGCCGCCTCCCATCTTTCTTGGAAGAATTTACGGCCTCATCCCATTGTTTACTAGTGATGTAGACAGGGTAGTTGTTCAACAGCTGCTTGCTTCCCTGGGAAAGTGAAACATTTTCCATTATACACTTAGGCATACAGAGAGAAGCTCAACCGATCTCTGCTTGAAAGGAAAACAGGCTTGTAACCAAGCTGATAGGCTGACAATGAAACGCATACTGAAGGGAGCAAGTAATCGCTCATACTCAGAACGGGCACTTTTTAAATTACATTTGCATTTTCTATAACAAGAGCCCGATGAGGTATAATGAACACCTTTGAGAGAGCAGCTATTTATAACTTGCACTTTAACAGGTAGGTTAAAATGTGTCAAGATTCAATGACAGGGAACACCATTTAAATATACCCATAACTTTCCTTTTCAGTCTACTCAAAGGTATAAAAATGACTTTCAAGAGTGGGATCAAACATGTCTCATCACCCCCCTCCCCTTGCAGTTAAGTACTTCAGACATGACTTTTATGACATCTTTTCATAAGATATTTATTACCTGCATTTAACACCTCACACCTGCTAGCCAGTCTATTACCTTGAAAACAATGTGGAGAAAGTAAATACGAAAGTGAATTTTAAAACTAGAAAAGGTTCATTAATAGTCACAGGAAAACACATTAACTCAAATTATAGCTCTGTGCAAATATGCCACTATGTCAACTCAAAATTTTTCTTCCTTTTAACCTTCATAATTTATGTCTGCTATAAAATCCCAGGGCTCAATAGCTGCAGTGGGGCTAATTATGGGAATTTCAGGAACGTTTATAAGCCATGTTTAGTCAATTGTACCTACACTACCATTACTTCAGTTCTTGTGGTCTATAAAATTCTATAGTCCAGGACCAATTAATTAACCCAAGATCTCAATTTTAATGTACTCCTTCTCCAGTAATTAAGGTATACAAAATAAAGAAGGGGAAACCCTAACAACTCATTCAGTTTTACAATGCCACAAATTTACTACTGGTTATAAATGTGGCAATGTTTAAGCCTTGAGGGGCCTTATTTGAAAAACCTCTGTTCAGCTAGAGGCTGTTATGTTTATCTTGCTAGATTTGACTACATACATATATACATATATGTGTGTATAAAATATATATTTATTGTTATTCAGTTGTTCAGTCATGTCTAACTCTTCTTGACCCTTTGGACCATACTGTCCATGGGGTTTTCTTGGCAAAGGTGCTGAAATGGTTTTCCATTTCCTTCTCCAGTAGAATATGGCAAAAAGAGGTTAAGTGACCAGCCCAAGGTCACACAGATAGTAAGTGTCTGAAACTGGATTTGAACTCCTGACCTGTGCTGTCTCCAGGCCCAGTGCTTTATCCACTGAGCCTTCTAGTAGCCTCCTATGTATATGTGTATATGTATGTATGTCCATATAAATTCTATAACAATGAAGCTTAAATCTGTTAATATATGTGAAGCATTTTGATAGCCTAAAAAGTGCTATCTACCTGTTGATTTTATTTTTAATATAGCCTGAACTTCCTTAGTTTCTTAAACAGTTAAGTCTACATTGTGATTTTTAAAAACGAATTAGCATATTTAGCACAAACAGAAAAAGAAACCAACCAGTGGAAGTATATCTAGGGACAATGAAACCTGATCAAAAGGTTCCATTCCCATGGCTATGAGTCTGTCAAAATGGCAAGAAATTGAGAAATAGAGCAAATCTCAATGAATCAGGGGCCTCACTTAATCTTTTTCCCTCTTTCTATTTTTAAGACTAAAAGGCAGGAGAAAAATAGTGTCATTGACAGCATAGTTCTGGACTTGGAGTCAAGACATCTGGCTTCAAATTGTAGGACAATTCTTTAACTTTGAAACTCATAGAGCCTTCCCAAAGTGTTTGATTTTTAATTGCCTTACATTTATGTGGCATATACACATACATACTTATATTAAACATATACACATATGCATAGTGTGTATATATTATGTATGTAGCAGCTAGGTTGCACAGTGGATAGAGTGTCAGCTCTGGAGTCAGGAGGACCTGAATTCAAATTTGGCCCCAGACTCTCACTAGTTGTATGACCCTGGGCAAGTCATTTAACTCTGTTTGATTCAGTTTCCTCATCTGTAAAATGATCTGGAGAAGGAAATGACAAACCACTCCAGGATCTTTGCCAAGAAGACTCCAAATGGGGTCAGGAAAAGTTGGACATGACTGAAATGTATGTATGTATGTATGTATGTATGTATGTATGTATGTATGTATATATGTATGTATGTATATTTCCCCTGCTAGAATTTAATATCCTTTAGAAAATGAATTGCTTCATTTTTTGTCTTTATGTCCCTAATGCCTAGCACAGGGCCTAGTACAGAGTAGGTGCTTAATAAATGCTTGTTGATTCATTGATTGGTTATGTATAAAATAGGGATAATGATTCTTATATGACCTGCCTCACCAGTTGTGAGGAAAGAGCTCTATATGCCCTTAAATGATAAAAACATGTGAGTAGTTATGGGATCAAAAGCTCAAAAGGATTTCAAAGATTATCTAATCCAATCCCCTCACTTTACAGATGAGGAAATTTAGGTAAAGCGATTTTGCTCAAGGTGACATGGCTACTTAGTGTTAGAGCCAGGATTTGAACTTGGCTCTTTTGACCGCAAGTTGGGGGCTCTTTATGTTTTGGCCCGTTGCTCCAGATACATTTGGTCCATTGTCCTATACTTCCTACAGCTCCAGTATTGTATAGTTTAGTTATCTTGAGGATGATCACCAAAATCCTCCAGAAGACCTTCTGAGGGATCAAATCATGATGAAGTGATGTTAAGCACACTCCAGTTATTAAGGCAGGAAAACAGAAAACATTTAGGAAACATTCTAGAAAATGAAGGTTGAAATAAAGAAAAAAAGATGACTTTCTGCTACAGGTAATTCCTTTAACCAAAACTCCTTATTTTAGTCAACTATTTGGCGAGTGAATTATCAGGATTTGTTTTTCTGTCCTTGCTCCTCTGAGCAAGCTTTGGAGACTTGTATCATTTGAATCTTTTTTGGTCCTATTTCTTCTTTAGAGATTTCATGTGTATTCCTCTTGTCTCTTCAGAGAAGGAGTATATGTTCCTTGAAGCTAGGAACTATATAACACATTATATATGTGTATATAGGTATATGTTTATATATACACACAAATGCACATGTATATATGCATACTATATATACATATATTTGTATTTCATACAGTGCTTAGCACAGTGTTAAGCAATCAATAATTAATATTCAATTGATTATGCCATGGACAAGGAGGTATTTTCCCCCTTATAAAAGATAACTTCTACAGTTGGTCACATCTTTTCAGAGAAATATTTTATAGCATCACAGACAGAGTTGGAAGGGATTTAGAGGTGATCTAGTCTAACTCCTTCATTATACAGAGGAGGAAACTGAGATCCAGAAAATGTTCAATAACTTGCCCCAAGTCACACAGGTTTTTAGATGCAGAGTTAGAATCTGAAACCTAGCCCGCTGACTCCTAATGCAGCACTTTTCCCCCTTACAGATGATAGGTGTCTCCATTTAATGAAAGATTTGTAGAACCCATAGTAAATTCAGTAAGTGCTCAGGTGTTGGGAATTTTTTGTTGCCTTTCTATCCAAGTGAGTGGAACAAGTTTCAGGCCTTACTCCTTTATGAAGGAATAAATATAATTTTTTTTAAAAAGGTAGAAAGGGACACAGAGGAGGATTATGTTAGTAACATCCTAACAGTTAAATAGATAACAACTTTCACAGGTCTGCCTTAAAATCCTAATTTGCAATTAACCAGATAGCCAGCTCGAATACGCAGGGCTCTGGTTTTTTACAGAGGAGGCTTTGGCATGCTACAAAAGTTTCAGATAAACTACCAAACTACTAAGTCTGCATATTGAACATTTAAGCCATCAAAAAAAAAATAATAGTCCATGTTTTCAAGAGATAGGTAGAGTTAACAATTTCCCCCTTTATCCCAGAAGATTTGGGGGTACTGTTAAAATCTCCTGAAAATCTGGATTTCAAGCAGATGACACACTCCTCTTCATTTCAGGCTCTAAAGTCGAACAGTTGTACATTTCGCTAAATTCCTTGGAATGATGCCAATGCTGCTGATAGATTATTAACACCCTGAGCTGGTAAAAGTGATTTAAAAACCCTCAATAAAAACTTTTGATTCCACATTTGGACACTTCTATCATCTGAATTTTATTCTCTATTATCCTGCTTTTATCTACAAGAGAACAGAATACTTAATTGTATTTTTTTTTAGCTGAAGAAATGGTGAAAGCCCCTGATCACTTGTTAGTAGAAGCAGGGGGACAAAAGGGGAGCCTGGTTTCCAATTTCTCCCTCTCCTTTTTTTCTTTCTGACAAATGGCTCAGGTTGTTCACAAAATGTTATTTGCCTCCAGATGGGTTTACTGGTTTTGACCAGCTATTTAATTTTAATTTCAAAGTAATTGAGGATTTGAAGTCTCTGTTTTGCAAAGCATATCAAACCATTTTATATGTGGCTGGGAAATTTGTGTGATTGCATTGAGCAGGATCCAATATTTGTTTATGAGGTAGGAAGGGGGATATGCATATGGGTCTTGAAGGTAGAAAAGGAAGAGCTAAGTTAGAATGTTTTCTCTTGATGTTCTTCACTGACACTATATCCCCAAATCCTAACTGGGCTTAGGGATGAGGAAAGAGATAAAGGAAGTTCCTACAATTAAAAATATCACCCAGTTGATGGTAGGAGAGGAAGGGGATGGAGAGAAGCAGGCATATAAAAGTAGAGACTTTTGCTTCTTTTTGCATCCCTTCCTTAAACATGATTGACATCAAATAAAGAAGGAAAAATGAAAGGAGAAGTAGATTAGGAGGTAGGTGACCTTGGTTCTACTCCTTATTATCTGTGTGACCAAGGGCAAGTCACTTAATCTCTAGAATCGTAGGTTAGAAGGGATCTCAGAGATCATCTACTCCAGTCTTCTACCTGACTCATGAATTATCTTCTCTAATCACCTTCAGACCACAACATAAAATCCTTTACTGGGTCTGTACTTAAAGCCTTTCTAGTTTGGAAGACTCTGTTAGAGCCTGCTTTCTGATGACACCATCTTCAAGAACCTAGGGTCATCTCCATTTTGTGATGAGGTATCACAATAAGACTTTAATCTTATTATGCCTTATTTAGTGGAGGGAATTCCTCCACACAATAAAAAAAATCCTCTACTTATGTATGGTTCCTATAATGTTGTATAGAGGCCTTTAAAAAATATCATATTCATGCTAAAGATAGGAACTGAACCTGTAATTTCATTGGGTTAGGGAACTCCCTGGATGAAGAAAATCCTTCTATCAGTGCAAACTGGCACTTTCTCCATCAACATAATCTGAGAGTGTTATCTAGAGTATGGAGAGTTTAAATGATTAGCCCTGGGTCACAGAACCAGTATGTGTCAAAGGTGGGACTTGAACATGGGTGTTGGGTTCTGAAGTGAAATTGCTGTCCATTATCCCTCTGCATATTCAAGTTTTATCATTAAAATCAGCAAAGTATGGTTTTTGAGGTGCAAAGTACCAGAAAATAGAGCCAATCTAGGACCCTTCTCAAACATTTTTAATATTCACTTGTAAAAAAACAACTTACTCAGTTATTATTTAGATTGACCATTTTGAAGTTATTCAGAAAAGTTGGAAAAAATTTCAAATATAAAAATAGAACTATGGAGCTGTTTAGATTATGGAAGAAATAATAATACTTTAGAATAGTTAATTGGAATAAAAGATAATACAATGATATGACTGAGGACATTTTATGTGACTAGATTAAAAAAGAAAGTAGTGTAGTGGAAATAAATTCAGTAATTTTCCCATTATACTGGAATAGGAAATGCACCTAGGTGGCACAGTGGATTAAGCCTGGGGCCTGGAGCCAGAAAAACTGGATGGAGGTCAAATCCTGCCTCAGACTCTTAGTAGCTGTGTGACACAGTCTCCTCAATTGTAAAATAGGGTTGTTGTAAGGATTAAATGAGACAATATTTATAATCACTTAGCACAGTGCCTGACATATAGTAAGAAATTAATCCTTGCTTCTTTCCTTCCTTGCTTCCTTTTTTCCTTCCTTCCTCCCTCCCTCTTTCTTTTTTTCTCTTCCCTCTTTCCCTCCCTCCTTCCTTCCACTGTATTGATAGTTATTGAAAAGCAGGATGGTATAGTGGAAAGATATTAGACTTGAAGGCAGAAGACCTGGGATTGCTTTCTTATTCCAACACTTATTAGTTTCTTGGACAAGTCACATAACCTCAGCCTCTTTGCACATTTGTAAAATGGGAATAAGAATACTCCTACTACTTACCACACATATTTATTGTGAGGTTTAACTTGGGTAATATCTATAAAGCACTAGGTAGACCTTAAAGTGCTGGCATTTACTCAAGATATTGTCTACAAAGCAAAGTCTCCAAACTGGTTTATTTTATTTGCTCCTCAACCCAACATGGTTTATCTCTGCAAATATGGAAAGGTTAGAAACTTCTTCATCTATTGCTCAACAACAAACTTGGAGGTTTTTGTATGAAAACTCTTTTCAGTAGGTAACAACTATTTTGCATCAAAGATTTTAGTGAAATGTCCACCAGTACCAATTAATCCTTTGCAAAATACTGTGGTTGTGAAGATAGTGCCTGGCACATGGTGAGTGTTTAATAAATGTTTATTGATTGATTGATAGACAGTAGTCTCTTTGGTAGTAGATGTCATGCTTATATTTTTCTGTTACAGTTATATGAGTAGAAACATCCTGGGGTGGTGGTGACTGATAGGTGGGTTGGGAAGACCTGCTAAAAATGGTGAACATTTTCATGGACTATAGTTTTTCCTTGCTTAGCAAAGAAACTAACTAATAGTCAAACTATCCCATCACCACTATCATCATCATAATGGCTAGCATCCATATGGCACTATAAGGTTTGCAAAGTGCTATGCATGTGTTACCTCATGTAATCCTCACAATAACCCTGCAAGGTAGGTGCTATTATGATTCTTTTTACAGATGAGGAAACTAAATCTGAGAGAGGTTATATCAACTTGCTCAGAGTCACAGCTAGTAAGTACCTGAGGTGAGATTTGAACTCAGGTCTTCCTAACTCCCAAGTCCAGCACTCTTCCCCACTGTACCATTATAATTTCAAGAAACATGTAAACCCAGCAAGGCATATAAACAGGCAAAACTTTCAGAAATCTATTTTGTCACTAATGCATTCTTTGTTTTTTATTGGTGGATTAATAAATGATCAGTTTCATCTCATTGAAGTCAGGAACATAAAAAATGCTTTTTTGTGTGTGTCTTTATATCATACACTACCTCTGTGGGCTGATCTGCTGGCTGTGGTATCATAAGCTGGTTATGATGCTGAAGGACAGTTTTCAAATAATCTAAGACCGTCTGGCAGGGCACTGTAGGAAACAGATTGTAATTACTGAATACTCTTGGCATGGCAGCAGCAGCAGCAGCAGCAACAACAATAACAACAACAACAACAACAACTTTGAATCAACAATGGCTCTCTAAGATTTGTATTGTCAATTCTCCAAAGAGGCATTTTGTAGCAGAAATACAGTTTCTCTTATTATTTGTGCAATCATTTGATTTGGTAAATCCAGAGCAGGTGTTGTACCTCAGAAGTCTTCAAAGATTTTTCTACCCTCGGCACAGTATACTCTGAAGGGTTTCCATGTTAAAGAAGATTACAGGACTAAATCAGGTCAACAACAATGATAATAAAAAAGTTTGCATTAGGGGCAGCTAGATGGCGTGGATAGAGCACCGGCCCTGGAGTCAGGAGTACCTGAGTTTAAATCCGGCCTCAGACACTTAACACTTACTAGCTGTGTGACCCTGGGCAAGTCACTTAACCCCAATTGCCTCACTAAAAGAAAAAAAGTTTGCATTATAAACACAATTTAAACTAAAAAAAGGTAAAATGTTTCTCATATAATTTGAATCATTATCCAAAATTAACATTCAACAACATGTTACCCTTTTAAAGTTGTGGTCTGGATAGCTGATTTTTATTGTTGACATGATAGTAATATGATTAATCTCTATTTCCTAATTTTTTCAGGGGGTAAATACTGCACGCAATTCAGACACTTCCCTCCATATACAAATGTACACACTTGGATGCATTCTTGCTTCACAGATCCTTTCTCTGAAGGTGATTAGTTAGCTAGTTTTGACTCAGATAAAGGCCCTTCTTAAGCAGATGTTGCCACATACCTAATTAACTATTCATATTTTGGAAAATAGTTCTTTTCTACTGTGACTGAGATAGCTTGAATGAATAAACAAGCACATTTTATGAAAAATTATGTTTTAAAAAATCCTTTAGTATTAGCCCTCTTAGAATGACCTACTTTTTTAAAAAATAAAGTCTTGGGAACCTTACTAAGACTATTTTGCAGCGATTATTCTTTCAGTGGCTGTCCATAGTGCTGAATAGGGAACTCATCTCATTTAAGAAGATAATAGACATTATATTTTACTATAGCCCCCATTTTAAAGTGCCACCAATGATTATTTCCCAGCTTGTCTCTTTCACTTAGTTTTATGGATAGCAAGCAGAATCTTTCTTATTTTCCCCAATACTTACTCCTCTTTGAGGAATTTTAGTATCCACTATTCTCTCACATTTCACTGATACATTACTGAAAGTTTTTCAACAAGAGGAAGTTAAAGGCAAGTTGGGAGAATTTTTATTTTCAAATAGTTGGATAATTAGCAATATTAATATGTAGGTTTCTTAGGCAACTCCTCAGTAGTTGTTTGACTTAATCCTTCAATTCTAGTGGCATTTGCTAAATGATTATACAAGTCAGTTTCCATAGGCTGACATATTGCACAGCACATCTGTTTTAAATAAGCTAGGTTCAAAAAACCTAGAGGATTCTCCAAATTTAGGGGCTGCAATCTCTGTTGGTGAAGAGATGACCACACTAATGAAATTATATATCTTTTGACACAAAAAGAAAAATATAAATTTGCCTTTTTTGATTTGTGTTCAGCAATCTTTCTCATGCTTAAAAATGACAGACTAAGAATACATTTTATGGCAATAATAATTGGTTACATAAGAATAGAAGAATTAGGGAAATCTAGTAGAGGCACAAGAATGCAGAGAGATAGAAGACTTCTAAGAGTCATTATGCTTTGGGGTTCTAGTTTTTTCTCTGCCTTCAATTGTATAACCTTAGAAATAATTTTACCTTTCTGTGTATCATTTTCTTCATTAGTATAATGAGAATAATAAGAATGCCTGTCTCTACAAAACTTACAGAGTTATTATGAGGATAACATGATAGAGGAGATATAAAGGTGAGGCAGTCTGGTCAGACTTGCACCCTTCTTCCAAAAGGGAAACGTTTTTACATGCTGGAAATATCCATAATGATTGGTAAATACTGAAATGCCAAATAACTGTGACCAATTGTGGTGTGAACTCTTATCTGACTTACTTCTGATTGGCAAATTAATATGTGTATGGAATTTTTCTACCCTGGCTTAGTAGAAAGGACAGTGGAATAGTTTGTTTACTATTAAGTATAATTTATTTAATTCCCAAGCTAGGGTAGTGGGACTCCTCTACGGTTTGTTTGCAGTCCTAGAAGAGTTGTCAGCCTCCTTTTAAACCCCAATTTGGTTATAGCAAGGCTCAGAGCCAGGAAAAACAAAGGTACCCAAGACTGTTATATCAGAAGTTGTCTCATGTCCTCCATAAAGCCTTTGTCTTTAGGCCAATACAATTTAACTAGGCAAGTTTCTTTTGAGTGTCTCTCCCTCGACACAAAGTGAACTATTGCAGAAAGTGTTTTGAAAAATTAAACAGGCAAGATGGCATGGCTATTTTTATCAGTGTTTTGTTGAGTTTTGGTAAAATTATTTATTTGTGCAAAGATTGATTTCTTTGAGACCTGAACTATTGCAAAGAGTGGTGGCACTGGGTTGCCTAAGGAAGGAGTGAATTGGTCCAGCTAGGGAACAGAGCAGGTCAAAGCTCAGAGATGCTTGATGAGTATCAGGATCAGATCTGGCAGTGGCCCCTGCACTTCCAGTCTGGGCGAGATAAGAGAGATGCAGTCTTTACAAAAACAAAACTAACCACAGAAAGAGGCTCGAACCATTGTCACTTCTGGGCTTGTAGATGAATGCAGATGATTAGTTTGATGCAGATTTTAAACTTTAAACAACTATTGCTATCACCCACAGGTATTTTTACTACTAGATACCATTTTCTATAATCCAAACAGGTGGTTTTTTTTTTTTTATCTATTAGCTATTTGTCAAATAGAGATAATAATACCCGTGGTCCCTACCTTTTAGGGTTGCTGTGGGAACCAAATGAATATACATATGTATATATGCTTATTGATGTAAATGTATACATATATATGCACACATATAGATATACATAAACATACATAATATCCCAAACATCTTTGTTCATTGTAAGCTGTTGAAGCTAATTTGAAAATTAAGCTATTAAATTTTTAAATGAAATGACTTTTTTGGGACACCATATATGTATATACAACATTTTGCAAACCATAAAATATTATACAAATGCCAGGTATTCCCAGCAACTCATAGCCCACCAATGCAAATATGAACATGCCTTTTCCACTTACCTGCTCATCAACAAGTATGATATAGACCTACAAGGGTCAGGTGTGACAAAATCCTAATTCCAGTTTAGAAGTAGAAGTGATGGTGATGGCAGCTTCATTCTGCTCCCTTCACCTTGCTACAAGTGTCAGGAGGGCAGCTAGGTGGCACAGAGCACTGGCCCTGAAGTTGGGAGGACTTGTGTTCAAATCAGATTTCAGATGCTTACCAGCTATGTGACCCTGGCCAAGTCACTTATCCCCAATTGCCTTAAATATCTGGGGCCATATATATATACATCTTGCCACTGGACCCAGATGGCTCTGGAGGAGATAGTGAGACTGGAGACTTGGCTAAGCCCTGTTTCACTTAAATCCTATTCACTGCAAATCATGACATCACCCTGATATCACAGTCCTTTTTGGGAATGAAGGACAAATAACAAGTGTCAGGGCACTGATGGAATATAAGGTCCCTGAGGATAGGACTGCTTTTTATTTTATCTCTGAATCTCTAGTGCCCAGCACAGGGTTTCGTACATCATAAGCATTTAATCAATGCTCTTGGTTTGGTTTGGATCAGTGTCAGTTACTCTATTTCAAACCACACAGCTCTAGCTCTTTCTTTAGGATCATGTAGTTTAAAACAGAATTGCAGATGGATTGACCAAATTAATGAGCAAAACTGGCTGATGTGATCTCTATGGGTATTGGACCTCAAAAACCCTTCCTGGATGTAGGTGTCTTTTTGTAGTAATTCATAACCTCAACACTATGGCTGGGGACCAGACTGAGAGCCAGGAGGAAGAGTGCATTACTCTCTGCCTTTCTATATTTACAGAGGCTAAGCTGAATCAAATAAATTATCTTACGTGCAAAATAAGATGTAAATACTATTATGCTATAAATATATAAAAATTAAGTAAGAGTTACTTGCCAAATCAGGGACCAAAATAGGAAAAGAATCTTGGATTTTTTTCCCCCCATGGCTCTTAGAGCAGTTTACTTAGCTGAACTGTTCTTCCTTTTTAATAGAGAACTGTCATGAAAACACTGAAAATTCCCTGTATTTTTTCTCCTTTATTTTTTTATGATTTTTTTTGGTAACCATACTGCATAACTATGTACAGACAATTCCCATGGTCATCCAAAAATATTAAAGGTGCACTTCATTTTTAACACTCTACAGTCAAAATTTCTGTATAACTGTTTTGGTCTCTGGCCTCTACTGGGCTCTTGATTCTTCAAATCTGCAAATGAAGGATTAATAGGATCCCTTAGAGTAACAAAACCATTTCCTAGAGATCTTATACCCTAAAAAGCAATTGTGCCTATCATCTATTTGTGTTGACCTTGGGTAAGTCACTTAATAAGAAGAATAATAGCTGACATTTGCACAGTGCTTACTATGTACCAGGCACTGTGCTAAGTGCTTTCCAATTCTTGTCTCATTCTATTCTCATAACCACCCAGGGAGGTAGAGGCCTTATTTATCACATCTGTAAAAAGAAGGGGGTATATTAGATAGCTCCTAAGGTCCCTTCCAGTTCTATATATCTATGTTCCTATGATTATACTTTGAATAATGAGTTTTAAGAAAAGTTATAATTCATAGAAAAGATACTACTTTGGACTAGTCACACATTTTGACTTTGCCAATGCCAAAGAAAGGGCTCAAGTAAAATAAACTTCATCTATACATCAGAGGAATGGTGGAGAAGAATGGAGGTTGTAATGGAATATATGGAATAACTATTAAAAGTGCCTTAAGCTGACTTGGACCATTTATACTGCTATTGGAATGAATTATTATTCTGTTACATAACTATTTTATATAACTGAATAAAAAGGGCCAATAAGATAATTCTGGAAGAAATAAAATAAGCTAAAGAAATGCTAAACATTCATGGTTTTTAAAAGGTAGAACTTTAGAAGCAATATTAAGAATAATGGATCATAAACATGTTATCACATATCTCCCAATGCTCAGTTTCACATCCTTTCTAAGGCAAGGATGGTCCCAACCTACCATTCCTAAGAAATTTACTTTAAGTTGTTTTTCTAGTAGAAGTGCTATGTGAATTTGGTACTTTCATAACTTGTGCAACCCTGAAATCTCAGCTGATTCTGGTCCATGCCAATTTACTGACCAAAGATTGTTGTTACTAAAGAAAGCCTTGGATACTGTGACTTTAACAAAATTACTCTTGTCTCTTTCTAAGACTGTCAAATGAATGGCTTTTCTGACACCTTTTTAAATGGTTCTGTTGATTGCATGGTTTTAGCATTCTTTAATGACTGAGCAACTAGTGTAGTGACTGTCAGATAAGAGAGTTGAGAAAAATCGCTCCAACCCTACTCTCTCCCATATTAAGGCCACTGGATGTCTATTTTCTAATTTTCATTGCAGGTAGCTGTATTAAAATTTTGATTACAGCTTCTCCTCTCTCATCCTTCTCTCATCATTTAATCTGTCTTGTTATGCAGTTGTTTCATTTCAAGACTCCAAACATGAAAAAATCCATCTCAAAATATGTCATATACCAATCCCATGTTATTCATCGGGGAAATGGAAATTATTTACTGTACCATGTGACCTTTTAATGGTTTACTGAATAACTTTGTTGCAAATTGGTGAAGATCCTGAATACAAACTAACAGAAGCTGACTTGTTTTGGATACCTTCCAACACAGTGGAGCAATGATGTCCTGATGATATACTTTAGCTAAGCCGGTCTTTAGATAATAGGTATGTAGACCTTTAGCAGACCCATACATACACCCTTACCATTTTGGTAGCACTTTCTAGAACTTGCATTTTCTTAGCATAATCTTCAAGAAGGTAGGAAGAAACAAGCATTTATTAAGCACTTATTATGTGGTAGTCATTGTGCTAAGTGCTTCACAGATATTATTTCATTTAATCCTCGTGACAATCTTGGGAGGGAGGAGCAGAGCAATACAGATAGAGGTTAATTGACTTGTCCAAGGTCACACATCTAGTAGTTTGAGACTGGATTTGTATTCAGTTCTTCCTGACTTCAGGTCCACTTATGCCACCTAGCTGCCAAGAATTTCAAGGTCACTGCTATGCTATGATGTGGCATTAGACTAGGAAGTTTGGGAAAGATGATTGGGACCCTAAAAGGTTATAATTTCTTTTTTTTTTCCTCTTCTCTCTTCTTCTATTTTTTTTTAGTGAGGCAATTGGGGTTAAGTGACTTGCCCAGGGTCACACAGCTAGTAAGTGTTAAGTGTCTGAGGCTGGATTTGAACTCAGGTCCTCCTGACTCCAGGGCCAGTGCTCTATCCACTGCACCATCTAGCTGCCCCTCTTCTTTCTTCTTAACAAGCCAATATACCTGATGCAGACTACAACCATAGCCGTAAGTGTGTTGAAGTAAAGAGGAAATGGGAGGAAGGAATGATGAGAACAAATGGAAATTTTTGTTTGTTTGTTTTGTGGGGCAATAAGGGTTAAATGACTTGCTCAGGGTCACACAGCTAGCAAGTGTCAAGTGTCTGAGGCCAGATCTGAACTCAGGTCCTCCTGAATCCAGGGCCGGTGCTTTATCCACTGTGCCACCTAGCTGCCCCCACAAATGGAAATTTTTACCAGGTGACAGGTGGCACAGTTTAGGATATTTTCCTCTGGTGTGTTCTTATCTTTTGATTTCACGGGGAAGTTCCTAGATTTAGAAGTAGGAAACTTGAAATCTAATCCTTCCTTTGTCAATTGACTTGCTCTATCACCTAAGAGGGGTCACTTAAGCAGTCTGTGCCTGTTTTTTCACCTATAAAATGGAGAAAAAGTAACACTTGCTCTGCCCTATATACCTTTCAGATCTTTTGTGAATCTAAAATGAGGTATCCTATTGCTGAATTGTCCTTGGCATTCAGCAGCCTTCCCTGTCATTCCATTTTTCTCAGCCTTCCCCCCTTCATCAGTTTTTCTCAACCACAAGTATTACTGATAGAATTCTTATCTCCTTTCTTGCTGATTCTACTTTCTCTTCCCTCTGTTCTATAGATTTTCTCCCTCTTCCCATTCTTACCTTCACATAGAGCTAATTTCCACTGCTGTGGTCTTATAATAAGAGAAAATGCCTTTGGTCATTTGAAGGCAGTTTTTAAATGTTTGTTCAAAGCAGTTTGTATGTCATTTCACCATTAGACTGTGAGCTACTTGAGAGCAGGGACTGGTTATGCCTTTTTATGCTCTAATACCTAGTGAGGGTCTTTGCTTAATATTTTTGTCGGTTTGTATATGGAGTTAAAGACTAATTTAAGGAGCATACAATAAAAATACACCATTGACTCCCAAGGAAGGCAAGCTGACTCCTTCTCTCTAGAAAACCTAAAACACCCTAATCCCTTATTATAAGCTATCTCTGTGAAAGGGCTGTGTTGTGAAATAAGCTTCCAACCTTTTTATAACTCTTACTTGAGGCTTGCTCTTAAATTTGGGAGTAACTGCATCACACTACTACTTCCCAAATAACCTGAGCTCTTTCTCTCCCTTCTGAGCTTTCTTATTCTCTGAACTTGTCTGTTCTTGCCTGGCTATGATGAATGAAAAAACTCCCAGAGCACAGAGTACATCTGAATGGTCTCTCTAAGGAATAGTAAGCCCCTGGTCCGTCTAATAAAATGATCAGGCTTCTAGAGTACAAGTTTTTAACCTATGGTCCACGGATCTTAGCAGAGTTCTTAGATAGATTTCTTGGGGGGGGGGCGGTGTCTGTGAACCTAGATGGGAAAAAATAGATCTTTATTTTCATGAACCTTTTACTGGAGTTTAGCATTTCCTTTAATTATTAAAAAACATTACTCCAGTAAGGGGTCTAGAAGTTAACACCAAACTGTTGAAGGTGAGCATGACATACAAAAATGGTTAAGAAGGGGCAACTAGGTGGTGCAGTAAATAAAGCACCGGCCCTGGATTCAGGAGGACCTGAGTTCAAATCTGGTTTCAGACACTTGAAACTAGCTGTGTGATCCTGGGCAAGTCACTTAACCCTCATTGCCCCTTCAAAAAAATGGTTAAGAACCACTGCTCTAGGGGCAGCTAGGTGGCGCAGTGGATAGAGCACCGGCCCTGGACTCAGGAGGACCTGAGTTCAAATCCGGCCTCAGACACTTAACACTTACTAGCTGTGTGACCCTGGGCAAGTCACTTAACCCCAATTGCCTCACCAAAAAAAAAAAAAAAAAAGAACCACTGCTCTAGGGCAACTTTGGACCATTAGGTAGCACCACAATTGCTTAGAGGAAGGCAGGTCCCAAGCTGCGGTAAAGCCAGTTGTGGCCTGGAGAAAACTGCTTTCACCAGCAGTGGCTTATCTTTAGAGTAACAGGAATTGCATTTCTCTGAGGGAGGGAGGCCATGCAAACAGATGGAAACTTTGGGGAAATGCACAGGCAATGGGGTGAAAAAATTAGATGGTCTGATAACCTAATCAATGAAGCTGACCTAGTTGCTTGTTGAAGGAACTCTGGGATTCCTTCTTTACTTGGGTCAAACCTTCTCTTCATGCTGAAACACCTTCCCAACCAAACATGCAGATCTTTCTCATGGGATTCTATATTAAGGTTTTTCTTCACACATGCTTATAGTTGGTAACTCAAGTCTGCTGACTTTAAACCTTTTACTCTCCCCTAATCTGTCTTCTATTTATAATAGGCAAATCATTTCCTTTTTTCCCCCTTGGCTTTCCAATGTCAACTATTTAAAACTAAATTGGTACACATTAGAACCACAGGATTTCTGTGTGAAACAACTATTGATTTAATGTAGTTGTTATTAAAGTTGGCAATGAATATTATTTTAAAATTACTACTAGCCTAATTTTAAGCAAAATGTTTGTTGTCTCTCTTCTGAATCACAAAAAGGTTCAAGAAGATCCAACAGATCCCAAATCTTTGTGAAAACAGTTTGTACACAGTAGTTCAGAGTTGCATTTGTATAATTCTATAAATATATTGCTAGGTAGACTCCTAAGTATTTTACATATTTTGCAGTTATTTAAATAGAATTTCTCTTTTTTGTCCCTTCCTTCTGGGTTTTATTTGTATTATATAGCAGTATTGAAAATGCATGTGGATTTATTTGATGTCCTGCAACTTTGCTGGTTATTGTTTCAATTAATTTTTAGTTGGTTCTCTAGGGTTCTTTAAGTGCACTATCATATCATCTGCAAAAGTGATAATTTTGATTTTTTTCTTTCTTAAACTTATTCTCTCAATTTCTTCCTTTTTATCTCATTCCTGTAGTCAGCTATCTTAATACTATGTCAAACAGAAGTAGTGGCAATAGGTATCCTTGTCTCACCTCTGATCTTATTAAATAAGATTCTAGTTTATCATTATTACATATAATGCTGGCATTTGGTTTTAGATATATACTATTTATCATGTTAAGGAAAAGTTTAGTTTTTCCTATGTTGTCCTATATTTTTCATGGAAATGGGTGTTTTATTTTGTCAAATGTTTTTTTCTGCATCTATTGGTATAATTATATGATATTTATGGGTTTTGTTATTAATATAGTTAATTAAGTTTATAGGGTTTTTTTTGGTGGGGCAAGGAGAATTAAGTGACTTGCCCAGTGTCACACAGCAAGTAAGTGTCAACTGTCTGAGGCCAGATTTGAACTCAGGTCCTCCTGAATCCAGGGCTGGTGCTTTATCCACCATGCCACCTAGTTGCCCCATAGTTTTCTTAATATTAAACTAATTCTACATTCCTGGTATAAATTCAACCTGGAATAGTGTATAATCTTTGTGATATCTGTTAACTTCTTTGCTAGTATTTTATTTAAAATATATCAATATTTATTATGCATATTGGTCTATATTCTCTTTTTTTATTTTGACTCATCTAACGTATTAAGACTAGGGGGGCAGCTAGATGGCGCAGTGGTTAAAGCACCGGCCCTGGATTCAGGAGGACCTGAGTTCAGATCTGGCCTCAGACACTTGACACTTACTAGCTGTGTGACCATGGGCAAGTCACTTAACCCCAATTGCCTTAAAAAAAAAAGACTATATTTGTGTTATGGAGAGAATTAGTAGGATTCCAGGTTTTGCTATTTTTGCAGACAATTTATGTAATATTGGAACGAATTGTTTTTTGAATGCTCAAGAGAATCCACTTATGAACCCATCTGGTTCTAGAGTTTTTGTCTTTAGGAATTTGTGATTTTCACCCTCTGAATTTAGTTTATTTAAACTCTCTATTTCTTGTTCTGTTAATCTGGATATCTTATTTTGTGTAAATATCCGTTTATTTTATTTAAGTTGTTGATGTTATTGGCATATAATTGGGCTTCTCAAAAATCTCCTTTATTATTAATTTGTTATAAATTCTCATTTTTCATTTTTGGTACTGGTAATTTAATTTTCCCCTCTTCTTTTTAATTAGATTAGTTTATAGATTATTTATTTTTAAAAGCTTCTAGTTTTATTTATTAATTCTTTTTGCCTTTAATTTTGCAAAATCTCTTCAGTGATTTTTGTGATTTCTATTTTGTCATTTAATTGGGGTTTTAAAATTAGTTATAAAGTCAGATATGGCTGAATGACTGAATAACAATAACAGGTTGGTTTTCTAGTTTTTTTAGTTATAATACCCAGTTCATTTATCTCTTGTTTTCTGTTAATTAATTAAGTGTTCAGAGAAATAAAGACCTAGGTAATGGGAGAAATATTAATTGTTCATGGGTAGACTGAGCCAACATTAAAAATGACAATACTACTTAAATTAATTTACTCATTCAAAGCCATACCAAACTATCAAAGGATTGCTTTATGGAAATAGAAAAAATAATTACAAAATTCATATAGAGGCACAAAAGTTCAAAAATCTCTAGAGAAATAATGAAAAGAGTGCAGTTGATTGAAGGGGGCCTAATGATATCAGTTCTAAAATTTTACTACAAAGCAACAATTCTCAAAATAATTATTACTGGTAAAAATAGATCAATTAGTAGAGCAATTTAGCTATACAACATATAGAAGCAAATGAACCTAGTAGCCTAGTATTCAATAAACATAAAGACCACAACTATAAGGATAAGGACTCACTATTAGATTAAAACTTCTGGGGAAATTGGATAGTAGTATGGAAAAAGTTAGGTTTAGAACAATATCTCACATATCATACCAAGACCAAGTCCAAATGGATATATGACCAAAATGTAAAAAGTCACATTAGAGGGGGCAGCTAGATGGTGCAGTGGTAAAGCACCGGCCCTGGATTCAGGAGGACCTGAGTTCAAATCCGGCCTCAGCCACTTGACACTTACTAGCTGTGTCACCCTGGGCAAGTCACTTAACCCTCATTGCCCTGCAAAAAAAAAAAATTAAAAAAAAAGTCACATTAGAAACAAATTATAAATAAGGAAGAAATTGCTTTTCAGATTTATGTACAGGGAAATAATGACCAAACAAAGGAGAGGATCACAGAAAACAAAATGGATCATTTTTGATAACATAAAATTAAAAAGTTTTTGCACAAACAAATCTAGCACAGTTAAAATTAAAAGAGAAACAACTCACTGGGGAAGTCTTTGCAGGAAGTTTCTCTGATAAAGATATATATCTTTTCCCCAAGATATATAAAGAATTGGTTTAAATTTATAAAAATAAGAGCCATTCCCCAGTTGACAATTTTTTTAAGGATATGAACAAGCAGTTCTCAAAGTAACCCAGGCTATCTATAGCCATATGGAAAAATGTTGCTTCTACAAAGCCAGAACAATTGATACTATAACATCAATATTATAAAAATGGACAATTCTGAAAGACTTGAGAACTCTGATCAACTAAATGGTCAACTATGATTCTAGATGACAGATAAAGAAGAATGCCTCCCATCTCATGATAGAGAAAATATGGATTAACATACAGAATAAGAAATGCCTTTTTAGTGGATAAAGCACCGGCCCTGAATTCGGGAGTACCTGAGTTCAAATCTGGCCTCAGACACTTGACACTTACTAGCTGTGTGACCCTGGGCAAGTCACTTAACCCCAATTGCCCCGCAAAAAAAAAAAAAAAAAGAAAGAAATGCCTATTTGGATAAGACTAATGTGGGAATATGTTTAGATGGACTGTGTTTGAGTGATACAGGAATTATGTATTTCTTCCCTTCCTTCCTTCCTTTCTTCCTTCCTTCCTTCCTTCCTTCCTTCCTTCCTTCCTTCCTTCCTTCCTTCCTTCCTTCCTTCCTTCCTTCCTTCCTTCCTTCCTTCCTTCCTTCCTTCCTTCCTTCCTTCCTTCTTTCCTTCCTTCCTTCCTTTCTAATGGATGGGTGGATGGGGAGGCAAGAGGGAAAGATCAATGCTTGATAACTGAAAAATAAAACAAAAAAAATTAAAAACTGCATTGACCATGTGATTATTGCTAGGATACTGTTGACATGCTGAAGACTGGAAGGCCAGTGATTCAGGTCATGGGAGGTGAATTGATCCATATGAATATGAAGTCTAGATAGATTGCCAAACATTTGTGACTACCAATCTGTCAAAAATAATGAGGATGTTGTTGTCATTTGTTCTAGGGAGCTGAAGCCATTAGAAATATGTGTCTTAAGACCACCTCAGCCAGATTAATAACTGACTAGTTTGGATTATAGTTTTGAAGAGTGAATATGAATTTCAAACAAATATGTGTATACATATTAATAATTTCTCTCTCTATATGGGTGTACATATGCATATATATCCCCTGCTCATTTGCCCAATGACAGTGTAACCGGTAGATATCTGGATATTCTCCCATCCTCTGCACAAAGGAGACTGCTTGAAGAGAAAGAAGGAAAAACATTTACAGAGTTTCTACTCACAACATGGTTTGTAGTGATTGCTGCTTCATGAATAGGAATAGTGGGAATTGTTAAATGCTGATATGTGATAGGGTATACTTGGGCCTTCTCTCTCTTTGGAAGTGGGGAAGTGCTCAGGTTAGACTGAACTCTTTTCTGAGGTCATTCTTCTATGGTTGTCAATGAACAATTCTGTTCAGATCACAGAGAGGGACTGCACCCCCTCCGGAGCTCAAACTGAGGAAGCCTAATGTGTATTAACTACAGAACCCTATTTCTTCTCATCTAGCTCAGTGTATTATAAGAATGTTCTGAATGAAATATCTGAAGGGGCACAAAAGGAGTTTTTTTGGGGTTTTTTAGTGAGACAGTTGGGGTTAAGTGACTTGCCCAGGGTCACACAGCTAGTAAGTGTCAAGTATCTGAGGCTGGATTTAAATTCAGGTCCTCCTGACTCCAGGGCCAGTGCTCTATCCACTGTGCCACCTAGCTGCCCCCCACAAGGAGTTGTTTTTTTTTAAATGTTCATCTTTTTGTCAAAGCCACCCTTTCGTTCACATTCTTATTGTATATAATACTAAAATTTAATGTAATAAGTACTTGTTTGAAAAAACAACATGGATTTTTGCAATTTTTAAATTCAAAAGACCTGGAAGGCTATCTCAGGACTAGAAGGAGATTAGAAAGCACCTGAGTTATTATAAAAAGATGTCTAGAGTTGCATATGACAAGGAAAGAAATGATCGGTCCTATAGAGAGGGAGATATGAATGAAATATGTCAAGAATGGGGAGACGAAATGTTATTTATACTGATAAAATGAAATAGAGAGCTGAATAATCATTTGGCTATTTTGATAAGTATAGTCAGCTAATCTGGATAATTTAGGCCTAAATCCAGCCATTTCCACAATGGAAATATGTGGGGTCTAAATTAATTAGATAATGGCTTGGTTTCTCTACTTCACTTAATGTTTTTAGAGAGGGCAGAAGAATTCACTGAAGTTTTTCAGTAGCTAGAGAGACAACAGGGTGCTAAGCAAATAGTTACAGACAAGGCATAGGGTGAACAAGGGGACACAGCCTGGAGGTGGTTTGAGAAAAGGGATAAGTCTGTAATCACATATTATGTCTGGGTAGAAATAAGTGTAGAAGTACTGTAAGAAATATACATACCTCAACAATTTTCATTTGTGAAATCTACATTAGGCCTTACGTGGGGGAATGCTTTTAAAAAATGGAACTTTTGGTTCCTGCCCTAGCAGTTCTTTAGACCCTTTCCTTCATCCCTACATATTTCCTAGTCAAGTTGTGGGCTGCCTTATGGTGTACTTCTCTTTACCAAGATGTAAGTTAACACCTTTTGCCATTGACAGACCATAGGCTGGAATTACAGTGAGATGAAACAGAAATCAAACCCATTAAATAGGTTTTCCTAATGAATTGAAAGCAAATTGTGACTCCATGAACATCTTCCTCCAATGGTCACTTTGTAGCTTTGCTAGTACAGCATTGAGGAGAAGTAGGAAATATCTTCTGTTAACCAGTTTAGTGAGTATCTTTGGTCTTACTTGAATTATTGGTGTGTTTTTGACCTACGAGGCTTAGTGTTCAGTTTCTTATCAACTTTAAATAGGAGTTTGCCCACTAAAAACCCAAACATTTTAAAACTTAACAAGGGAAATCAGTGAGAAAGAGAAGGTCATTTGTTGACACTATTTGAATACAACTGCTGAAAGTATAATTTCATTTTAATCTCTATCACTGGCAATAAAACATATAAATCAAATCCACTGAGATACAAAAATGATTATATGGGAATATGATCACTTTGTAAAGGAAATTCAGGGTCAAAACTCTTAGCCTTTTCAGGCTTGCTGAATCTTTCTAGAAACTGATTTTCTATTGAAACAGATGTTATTCGGGGCCCTGGGCTTCAGCCCTACCCCTAAGGATGTTGTACCACAATGCTCCAGATTGCCCTGCTTTTTAAACCCCCCCACCACCTCATTCCTGACTTTGTCTTCTGAAATACCCATTCCCATGACCTTGGTAAAATTAGGGCAATGCCAAGAAAAGGGGTAGAAATGAAGGCAAGTGACAGAATGCTTGCAGAATTACTCAGCGAGAATACCTGGGATGCTCTCCAGTTTTCTTCTGAGTTCCTCATTTTCTTGTTGTAGTGAAATGACTTCCTGTTCTAGCTCTTGGCACCGAGGGCAGTACCCTTCTTCCTCTTCTTCCTCTTCTGGGAGTGTAGAAGATGATGGGTGACCATGAGATTCAGAAGTGGCGGGGGAGGTCCATCCACCTAAAGTATGAACTGGGGAGGTTGAAAGAGGGTCCACGTCTGTCAGGTGGCTGTATTCATTTATGGACGAGGTGTTCTGAGATGGAAAGCTCCCGGAAAGCAGATAATTTTGTAGTGAATCAGTGAAAACCCTCAAGAAGGCAGAGGTTTGCTGTTTCTTCTGCATATATTGCATCTCGATGTCTAAATTGTCTGATGTCTGACTATGGACAATTTTTCCAATCTGACACTGTTCTTGTCTTTCATTATAACTTGAACCTTCTTGCTTTACACAAGAAATCATGGATTGAGAATGGCTGGAGTCCAGAAGTTTTCCGCCACAGTTTAAAAGGCTAAGAACCCGACTGCATTGCTGGGCAAAGGCATCCAGGATCATACGACTCTCTGAAATAAATAAAAAGATATATCACAGAGATCTACAGCAAAAAGTCATTAACGGGTTAGAGGAATACCCACAACTCTTTAAAGCTTAACATTTAAACAACAACAACAAAATATTTATTATGGTCTCTTTTATATATCAAGAGAATATGAGTGACTCACCAAGAGGGGGAATGTGCTATTAGCTTTTTCCTTACTAGTCATTGGCTTACATTGAGCTATCAAATTCAACTGAATTCAATAATTTTTTAAAAGCACCTACTGTGTGAAGTGTACTGTACTAGGCACAAGGGGGAGGTAAATAGTTTAGATAAGATGAAATCTCTTCTCAAATAAAGCTTATGATATGACAAGGAGCTAACAGAGACAAGTATAATATAAAATCATACATGATAAGTACATTAGAGAGAATCAATTAATCCTCACAAATCTATTAAATAACTACTATGTGTTAGACACAGTGCTAGGTGCTGGGGACTGAAATTGAAGAATTCAATAATCTCTACTCTCAAAGAGGTTCCATCCTAGAATTAGGGCTCAAAAGGAATCTAGATCTTATTTAATCCAACCATCTCATTTTACACATGAGTAAACTGAGCTCCATAAAGCTGTTCTCAGTCTGTTGCACTCCCTCCAAGTGACTGGATATTCTTGAGGTTTAGTTTTTTAAAGCCCTGAAAATTTTGTTCCTCCAATGCTGTTGCTTGCTTTAATTCCATGACAAAGGGATCAGGTATAGAATGCATCTCTAGGATAGTTTAACACCTTATGAGCACCTTTTAATTAAATTTTCTGGCCTTTGGGGCTGGGGGTACTGGTCAAAGATCAGCTCCCTTACATTAGGATTTCTCATGGTTAAAGTGGCTTACTGAACAGAATTTGGTGAACTTTATTTGTGAGTCACTTTGGTACTGTAAAAACACCCTTGGATTTGGAGTCAGAGAACCCGGGTTCAAATCCTGGACCTGCTACTTTGACTTGTACAACTTTTGGCAAATCACTTCTCCTGTCCAGGCATCAGCTTCTTCATCTGGAAGATGAAGTAGTAGATTTGACTAGATGACCTCTAACATCCCTCGTAATTATAATTCCATGATCCTACATGTGACTTGCTCATTGTCACATAGGTAAAAAGAGGCGGAACAAAGATTCTAATCTATTCTGCCTCTCAATCCAAAGCTTTTCCAACATTCTTCCCAGAGCAGCAAAACAATGGACTATGTGAAGGTTGTGAGGAGGAAAGGACATTCGTAACTGGGGAGATGAGTGAAGGAGGAAGTGGACTTTAAGTGATAGACAAGCATTCAATAGAGGAAGAGAAGGAGAAGGATGTCCAGACTTTGCATAAAAGACAAAAGAGTTTGAAGTTTACTCAAATAATAAGGAGCCATTAAAGATTTTTGAGTGGTATAGTGACATGGTCAGTTGTGTGTGTGTGTGTGTGTGTGTGCGCGCGTGTGCGTGTGCATGTATGTGTGTGTGATTACTCTGGGAGAAGTATGAGGGATGTCTTAAATTTGGGAGAGAAAGGAGGTAGAAAGACATTGGAATATTTTTGTAACAATTTGGGGCAACGGTGGTGGTGTTGATAATGTAGGTTAATACTAGAATGGTGACAGTAGGGAGAGCAGTGGAGACAGATAGAAGAAATATTATGATAGAGTTAATCAGACATAAAAATTGACTAGATATGAGAAACGGTGGAGAAGGAACTGTCAAAGATAACCCTGAGGTTCTAACATGGAGAACTGGGTAAATTGTGGTGCTACTGAGAGAAACAGCAATGTTAGAAAGAAGAGAAAGTAATGAGGGAAAATGGAATAAACTGTTCTGGAAAAGTTGAGTCCAGGACATCCTCTAGGTAACTATTCCCCTACACAATTATCTATGTGGATTTAGTGCTTAGGGGTGAGGTCAGAAGTAAATATCCAGATTTGGGAATAATCTTCAAATAAGTGGTCATTGAACCTGGAACAAGGGAAATGGGGGGGGGTGGCAGGCAGGCAAAGGACAGAACCTTTGGTAATACCTCTCACATTAAAGGGCCAAGAAGATAGAAATGATGCTCTTAGAATGGCAAAGTGTGATGTCTCAGGTCAAGGGTTAAGAGACAAGTAGTATCAGATGCAGCCAAGAGCTCATGAAGAATGAGAACTGATAAAGGGCTACCCACCAGATTTGGAGATTTGGTATGTGATTGCTACTTTTTCACCCACATCTCCTTATGACTGTAGACAAGCATTTTTAAATGTCTATGTATGTTTTGGGGTACATATTATTGATATGGAGCACAATTTTTATTTCTGTCAGGCTAAATGAAGTCTTAGGGCAAACAATGGATTCCTCTGAAATGTTTGCATTATTTGAATTAACCCAGCATATTTAGAGGGTCTATAACCAACCACCATATTTCATATGAGTATAACTTGGAATAGTGTCCATTTGAATACCTCCGGCCACTCCAGGGGATTCATCCTTCATGCCAATGGGGACATAGCTATATGCTGGCTGCCTGCTGTTGTCTCACCCATGAAACTCCATCTCCTGTTTCCAGACCTTTAGCTGGCAGCATTTAAAACCAAGCTCAAACACTACCTCTCCTAAGAGGTTTTTCCTGAGAGTTCTCCCCACCCCCAGCCAATCCTTCCCTTCTAATGCTGCCTTCCATCTATTCTATATTTAAGTTCTATGTACTGATTTATGTAAATGTTTTCTCCTATTAGACTAGAAACTCTTTGAGGACATACATGTTTTTTTTTCTTTGTACCTCCAGCACTTAGCATGTCATCTAACATCTATCTAGGTAGCATTTATGTGGCACTTTTAGGTTTCCAAGCATTTTACCAATTTTACATCATTTTATATTTACAATAACCCTGGGAGTAGGTGCTACTATTAGCCCCATTTTACAGATGAGGAAACAGAAGCAAACAGAGTCGAGGTGACTTGCCCAAGGTCACATAGCTTGTAAGTGTTCGAAGCCAGATTAGAACTCATGGCTTCCTGAATGCAAGTCCTACCCTCTATGCAATGTGCCACCATTGGCACATAAGGACTTAATCAATGCTTGTTGATTGATCAAATGCATGATCTATATGCATTTGACCTCATATACTTGACTTTTCTAAATCATATTCTAATGAATTAAGTTAAGTAATATAGATAAGATTCTACAATGATATTAATCTTTAAAACCATCATGACTCCTATTCCTGGAATGCTGTCATGCTTTGTTGTACAGTTGGTCAAAAGAATCCCTACCTCATAGAATATATTCTTCTTCAGTCATAAACTACAAAAAGAAATATACACTTTTGGAAAAAACTAACTGAACTTTTAAGGTGAATTAAAAGGTAATCTTACAAGCCAGTGGATAGCCCCAGAACAACATCATATATTCAATCTAATGTTTTTGTCTCTTCTGATTTTTTAAATAAAGTATTTTATTTTTTTCCGCTTACATGCCAAGATAGTTCTCAACCTTTGTTCATACTGATTTTTTTCTATCACTATTCAAGGCCAATGTATAGGCTGACCAACATCACCAGTATTTGGATGTTAGCTAAAATACTGTTTCCTAAAGAACCTTTTCCTCTGCAAGCATTGATCTACTAAAATGTCACAGATGTCAAAATTAGGCATATAATTTTGGACTATCTGGTCATATCAGTTAAATATACACATGAGTGTTCATGCAATCAGAAAAACTAATCAGTTGGAAAAATCAGTAAAAACCTTTTAGGGTTATTGTGACTATACAGCTTAACTTTCTCAAAGCTACAGATCTGAAACTCCCTCCAAATCTATAATTTCATGAGGATGAAATCATAAACCATATTACCCTCTCTCCTGGCTTCTACCTAGAACAATATTAAGAAGTAAACAGAGAAAATTCCTAAACCTGATTGGTTAAAAAAGGGCATAAATCAACAACTGTATGATACTAATAAAGGATAGGTGACCTGCACACCACTGGTTGTTGTTTCTCTTTAAGGACTGTTATATCTGTTATCTTTGACTATCTATGAATAGCTATTTGGGAAGAAATCTTGAGATTTCTTCCCCATCCTCCCCATTCCCCAAATACAGTAGTTCAAGAAATGTGGTTGTATGAGAACAGCCACCTCCAGGCCTACATTCATTTTCGACTGTTTATTTTATAATGTTTATAAGGCATTGTGATGTTATTAGCAGACTATTAAATACTACTGATTATTGACTTCCTTTTAAAGTAGCACACTGAAATATATAGACCAATTAATTCTCTTCTTTTTGGTGGGAACTATAGGCTGATGTAAACCAATAGTCGTGCCCTTTTTAGGTTTACACATTAGAGGGATAATGGCTCACTGAAATTTCTTCTCTGCCCCTCCCCATTTGCCTCCTAACGAGTGCACAGCAGTTATACTGCCCCTGTGATTCTGGGACTCCATAGTCCAGTTTGGGGATATATGATCTAAGGTGGGGGGGGGTACATTGCTTTATCTGAAAGCCATTTTATATTCCCATAGGGTACCCTAGAGCTAAGCTCTATGACATGATTTCCAGTGGATGGAAAAATATTTTTAGACTGTCACAAGGTTGGGAGTCAAACTTTAACAGTGGCCAAGGGAACACTGGAGATAATCTGCTATCCTGGAGAATCTAGAAGGTAGAAAAAGGTATGCTCTTTTTCCTTCCAATGTTGAAAAGCATTTATTGTATCCATCCAATCCAGAAGTGAAGAAATGGGCCTACAATTTAATTTCAAATATTGTGGGAAAACACTACAGACGTGTGTAACATTTGTTCATAGGGACCAAAAAGTCAAGAAATTAAAAAAAAAAAGGCAGTGCTGCCTGGCGGATAGAAGACCCATCCAGGTCCTGAAGACCAGACATATACTAGTTATGTGCCCATGTCACAAACTCTCAGTGCTCCCAAGCAACTCTCTGAGACAATAATGTAATGACAATAATAGCTAGCATCTAATAGACAATAATGTAATAACAATTATAACTAGCATTTATATAGTACCTTAAGGTTTGTAAAGTACTTTGTAAGTATTATCTCATTTATCCTTCAACAATCCTGGGATGTAGGTGATATTATTAGCATCCTAATGAAATTGAGGCACACAGTGATTAAGTGATTTACTCAGGGTCATATAGCTGGTAAGAGGTCAAGTTTGAACTCAGGTCTTTCTGATTCCAGCTCCAGTGTTCTAAACCCTGTGCTGTCTAGTTTCAATAAGCTATAGACCAGTTACCAATATGTATTGAAAAAAATGTCCTCATTGAAAGGTCCCCACAGTATTGAAATCATAGGTCTATATCCAAGAATGGGGAATTAAAAAAAATTTTTTTTACCTGACTTTTTCATTTCCTAGTCTCAGAGAATCTTGGAACTCCCAAGGACTTTAGAGATCAGTCAAATCTAGCTTGTGTATTTTGCAAATCAGGAAAGAGGTTTAAATAGGGGAGAAGACTTGTTCAAGGTCATAGGGAAAGCTGAAAGAAGTTTCTTTTATTTGAAATATCAAAGGAAAATATGGATTGTAATTTGATAATTTTATAAGATAACATTTTTCATTCACTTTAAGCCTATAATCCTATTCTGGACCTGGAGTTATTTTTGCTGTGCACATTTTAATCATAATAGGTCCAACTGGCATAACTTTCATTTATGCTTGATAAAAGGGGGAAACACAGGAAAGTTAAGGTTAAAATTGAATTACAGGAGACAACCACTCAAATACATTTGTTCTATGTGCTACAGAACACTCAGTATTTTAATTACCTTAATAAATCATGTCAAGGTATAGGTTTTTGAGGAAGAAACTGATTTACCTAATACTTTTTTCTTTTTTGAAAGATAATCTCATAGCATACTGAAAAATTATTATATAATATAAACACACAATTAACAAAATGTATTAGACTATATTTAGAATATTAAAAATTTGTACAAATACCAAAGGCAATTTGTTCATATCCAGGAGATTTTTAAAATCTTTTATCTTTTTCTTTTTGAATTTTTTCCCCTCAGAATTGACGACCAAAAAAAGTAATAGATACTCAAAAGTTGAATCTTTTGTATTTTCAGCAGTTAAGCATTTGTATATTTTAACATTTAGGAACTATGAACATCAGGATAAAAGTATTACTGATATAGTTGATATAAAACAAAACTAAATCTTTTCACTTAATATATATTTCAGCCATGAGTATTTAGCTTTCCAGACGGAGCGTGATTAGAAATGTAAGCAATTGTGCAATGCCTGTTATTACTAAGAAATGGGGGGGGGGCAGTTCTGACTTCATGTGAATACAATTGAATGGTCACTGTTCCATAATTCTTCATTGAGAAAAGTGTGAAAATTGTATTTTATATCTTTTAAAAACAAAATTTTAAACTGAGGGCACTAATCAATTGAAGTTACAGAATCATCATATCAACAGTTTACGAAAGTGCTCTAAGGTAATTTTATTTTAGTTACACCATTCACCAACCATCAAAGGCTGTAAGATGCTAACAGATCATGATCACAAGCCACTCTATAATGATTACTTTTATCTCATTTATTTTGTTTTGTGGTACCGCCTACTTGTGGATATTGTAAGTTGTCTGCTCTGTTTCCAAGATTTGAACATGTGATTACTTTTTATAATGAAAAAAATAACATTTTATTCCCTCTAAATTTATCCATTTAAGTGCCTTAGTTCATCTTATATTTGATAGTGAAGTAGCAGACGTCTAGAAACCCACCCATCAACCTTACCACCTTATTTTATGTAAGGGCTTCTGAGAAATTTGCCAGTCACAAGATATTCCCATGAGCATTCCATTTCTATAAAGAAAATCACTGGAGTCATAATTAGTGGCAGTGTTTTAATTCAATTCTATCACAAGGTGCAATCTGTTAACACTGAAACATATTAGAACTAGAAATATATGTATATGGATATATGTGTGTATGTGTGTACGTATATGTGTGCATATGTGTATATATACAGCATATATATATATACACATATAGTGACCTACCATCATTTGTCAAATAAATTCATAATTAGGTAAATATAGAATTCCTCATTTAAAGTATGACTGTAACTTTATTTAAAGAAAAGACTTTATGAAGTAGTGGTGTATTTATAAAGTTGGAAAACAAAATCTTTCTAAAAAGCACTTATGGCCTTAAATCAAAGGACTGTGAGCCTTTTTTTTAAAGCTATCTGATTTTTTTTATGTCAAACATCAATACAGCAAAACAGGATGCAATTTTTCTGAATAAATAAATCAATGATGTGTCAAAAATTAACAGATGAGTTAATATACTTGGTGCTATCAAAACCAGATGGTGCTTCCTAATATTCATCCTGCTCAGTCAAACCCTGAATATTTTCTGGACCATCGGTATATAAAATAGGATGCTGCTATTTGTGATGGCAAACAAAAGCAATCATGCCTGCCAAGCACATACTATAACAGGCAGCATTTCAGCTCTGCTAGACAGAAAGTAATTAGAATGCTTTTAATGTCCAAAAGAATGATGCTGATAGGCTGCCACAGATGTGTAGATTTATGAATATTTATATGGTGGTTTATAGCTGACACTTTTATCAGTTGAAGAAGATAAAATATCTGCCTGACTCAAAAGCTTGACAGTCAGGTTAATAAAATCTCATTAAAGAGAATGACCTATGCAATTATATAGGATTTATTGTAATTCATTTTTGATTGTACTCTGCTTAAAGATGCAATTTCCCATTTCCTGATGCCAAATTTAGGCTGCATATCAAGATCTACGTGGGTTTTTAACTCTAAGCCATCCATAGAGGAAAGATATCTTTAGAAATCATGGTACGATACATATTTAAAAGATAATTATTTTGATATTCTGTTCAGAATTGTCACACGAAAATAATGAAAAGAACTTGGAAATCTATTTTTATAATATCACATTTAAGAAATGTTATAGTGATTTCTATTGATAGAACACTAGAGCAATCTCTAGTCATTTGCTTAATTTATTACCTTAACTCAGTTTTCTGGTCACAGGATCATGTTTTTTTATTCTCCACCTTATACCTCTATCCCTCTCATTTGTTAACTTAATCTTTGAACTATTTCAGTGCATCAGGTGAACTGTCTTTTGAGAAAATGCACTGTTTGCGGGAGGGGGGGTAAAGTGTTTAAGTGTCTGTCTGTCTGCACACCTGCTCATTGGTTCAAATTGGAACCACTGGTTTCCCAAGGAACCAATCAGCTTCTTGGATAACTGTCCCTCAGATGGATACTCATATCCGTGTTGAGAATTGTCTCTTTCAGTCAATATCATTACTATTATAACTATAACTTGTACATACTAGGTTGTGGTGTTCTGTAATTTGACTCCGGTCCCATCAGATCATGCTTTCCTGATTGTTGGAAAGAAGTTCCCATTATCTAGTTCTCATCTTGCCAATGAAAAAAAAACTGGTCTTCTGCCCTTGATACTATTATGTTAGCCTCCTTTATGGTTTGTCCTTTACTCCTGAGACAGCTTTTGCCTCTGTCTAGTGATACAAACTTTAATACTATTTATGAGTTCAAGGCCCTACCGGAAATGGTAGAAATATAGGGTCAACTGTGGAGGAAATTAGGAGGTAAAAAAAAAAAAAAAAGAGTCATATCCAGGACAAGACAAAAGAGAAAAGAATGTAATGAGCAGAGATAGAAAAAAAAACTATCAGCATATAAGGAAGAGAAAAGATGAAGGGGAATAATTCTGGGGGAGAAATAGGAAAGGAAAACACACCAAGAAACAAGGAAATACAAAAAGAAGTAGCAAAAGAGAAAAAAGGTAAAAATGACGAAAATGAAGAGAATACAAAAATAAAGGGAAGAGAGACAAGCAAGGATGTGATAAAAGATCAAAAGCAAAGGCTGAAAAGAGCAGATTAAGAAAAAAGGAGGACAAGAATTGGAGAGAATGGATCAAAATAGATTGAACACTAGTACACTGTACAGAAAAAAGTGGGAAAATAAAACAGAAAAGGCCACTCCAAAACTGAGGAGAAAAGAAGCAGCTAAATATAGAAAGAAAAGGGACAGAAGAATATAATAAGAACATAAAAAATAATGGGAGAGAAAGCTGAGACTTAGATGAGAGGAATAAAAAAATGGAAAAGGAAAGAACCAAAAATGGAATAGAAAATAGGAACCAAAGCACGGAGGGTGATAGAGACTACTTTGATTTAAAGGGAAGGTGACAAGAGAAGGGAAAAGGAAAGAAGGAACAGAGAAGTAAGAATATAGAAAAGAAAAATAAATTAGACCAAGAGATGCTGATAAAAAAATGGAAAAAGTGGGAAAATTGCACACAAAGCCAGAGCATAAAATTCATCTAAACAACACCTGACACACAAAATTGGCCAGTGAAGCAGCAGAGCTAGTCTTCACCATAACCTATAATTAGGTTTTCTTTCTCAAAACTAATCATTCAAGTGTCAAAATATTGACAAACAGCAGAACATTTGCTTAGGGCTCCATAACTCATGTGGGGGCAAGGTGCCCTCATTTTCAGTTGCAGAATCAGTCCATCAGTCAATAAACACTTATTAAGCACCTACTATGTGCCAGGCATTGTGCTAAGGAGCTCAGCTTTACCACTGCATAGTTTATTTGCTCCAGAGATTTATGAAAGGCCTGAGCAGGAACTTTTGGCTATTATATGTTAAATAAAGCCATGGGCTAGACACCAAGATCAGAGAAATAAACTGCCTTTAGGTTTTCCCACTCAGATTTCTTATCTGTCCATCTTTTCTCCAGTAAAGGCTGAACAGACTTTCTCCAGAGACTAGCACTGCAGTCCCAAAGGGAAAGGGATGTTAAAAGCAATTTAGACCTCTTTATAAACTGCTTCTCACAACGCATTTCTCCTGCAAACTCTATGCCATTCGGACGGGAGAAATAAGGCCCCCTGCTGAGTAGCATTTCATTTCAGACAATTCTGGTAGGCAAACATTGAGACTTCTTGGGCCTCCAGTAAAAGACCAAGAATTTCTACCCTCTCTTATGATCTCCTTGGAGGTCAATCTCCCTTTCACTCAAAGTAATAGGAGCAAAAAACAACATTTGGGGCGGGGGAGGGAATGGGGATCAGGATGGGAAAAGAAGAGATGAGCAAAGAGGAGAGGAAAGCTAGGAGAAGGAAAAAAGAAGAGAAAGGGAGAGAAAAGAAGGGAAGAGAAAGAAGAATAGAAGAGAAAAGGAAAAAGAAGGGAAAATAAAAAAGAAAAGAGAAAAATAAGGAAGAGGAAAAAGAAAATGAAAGAAGAGAGAAGGAAGAGAAAAAAGGAGAGGAGAGGATAGGGGAGAGAGGAGGCCCTGAGAGAGAAGAGAGAGCAAAGGTTAACAACCCAGAGGGCGGTGTTTGGTCAGCTCCATCCTCTAGCAGTAACAGCTGTCACTCCAGGGAGCAAGCCGTTCTCTGGAGCCCCAGCCTGTCTAATCATATTGCTCTAGTGTCGAGAGGCGGGCATTAATCTCCGCAGCTTCTACCTGTTAGAGGGCAATCTGGTCACCGCAAGACCTTCTTCTGAACAATCCTGTCAAACCAGTTACTATAGTTCCTTTTCCCCGAAACTAGATTTGGACGGAGAAAGCCACCTGTTAGGAACAACACTTTGCGGGGAGTGGGAGAGAAGAAGAGGCGCAGAGGAGTTAGAATCAGCATCAGCAAGTAGTTTTCAGAGCCCCTTTCCGGGTGGGGTCTGCGGGCTGGGGAGGTGGGAGCGGGCTCGAGGAGCTCCCTAACTCTTTCTGCCTAGTTTGCACGTCCCCTTAACTCTCCTCTCCCGCTCAGCACCTCAAAGTTACAGCGCGCGCCAGGCGAGGGGAGGGGTCTCCCCTCCTCTCCCCCTGCTCCAGTTTTCCCTCCCCCCCACTTCCCCCCACTGCTGCCCCAGGGAGGGGGTGGGAGCTGAAGTTACAGGAAAGAGTTGGTACCTGCGCTGAGCTCCAGGCTGCCGCCGGCTCCGTTACTGCTCCCCTCGCTACTGCTGCTGCTGCTGCTACTGCTGCTGCTGCTGCCCGCGGCCGCCGCCTGGCTGGCTCCGTACCTGGAGACCCCGGCTGCTGCGGCCGCGGCGGCCGCGGAGGAAGCCAGGGGAGTAGGCGGAGGAACTGGAGTCCTCAGGTGGCCCTGGGACACCACTGGGGTGCAGGAGGGGGAGGAAGAGGAGGCGGCGGCGGGGGCTCGGCCGGGCCCGTTCGGATAGGAGCTCTGCGCCTGGTATTGAGGATGCTGCTCGCTGCTGCTGATGGAGGCAGGGGGATGCTGAAAGTGGGGCTGCTGCCCTCCTGCAGCTGCCCTGACCGGAGGGATTTCCACCATGGTGGGTCTCTCGTACCGCTTGGTCAAGGCTGGCCTCTTACTGGGGAAGGTCTTGAGGACGCTGTAAGGGCTCCGCTGCTTGTAGATTTTGGGGAGGCTGGGCCCCTCCTCTGCTGGCTGCATCTCCTCCTCCATCCTCCTCCTCCTCCTCCTCCTGCTCCGGGCTGGTTTCCCCCCTGCACACCCCCTCCCCCCTCCTGCTCTTCGGGCTCTCTCTGTCTCTCCGTGTGTGCGTGTGTGCGTGTGTGTGTGTGTGTGTGTGTGTGTGCGTGTGCGTGTATGTGCGTGTGTGTGTGTGTGTGTGTGTGTGCGTGTTTGTGGGGCTGCTGCTGCTGCTGTTGCTGCTGCTGCTGCCGCCACCACCGCCGCCGCCGCTGCCGCCGCCGCTGCTGCTGGGGCTGCTGCTTGTCGCTAAGGCTGGCACTGCCGAGCCCCCGTGCGGGGGGCTGCTGCCGGGGCCGTGATTGACAGGCGGTCTCTCCAATGCCTGGAGGGAGAAGGGAGGTAAAGAGCAAGTGTTTAGGGTAATATCTGCTAATGATAATGGGGGAAGGAGGCGGGCCCTGGCATCACAGCTGCGGAGAGGGCTTGCCTGCTAGGTCTGTGCCTCTCTCTGGGGGTGGGGTGGGGGGATGCACTGCCCGAGGGTGCGCCCTGCAGACAGGTGAAATGGGTGAGAGACCTCGGCGAGGTGAGCCTGCCCGGCTGCTTGAAGTGGTTTGTCTTGGTGCCCCTGGGCACCCCTCCAGCAAGTCCTTGCCCCCGGGCACTTGCTGCTGCCCTTCGGACTACTTGCTCCGGGCACCGGCGCCTGGCGCGTTCGCCCTGCTGCCCTTCTTCTCCCTAGTCGTTCTAGTCAGACCCCCGCGCCCAGAAAGGCGTTCGAGGGGTGGCCCGAAGTAAGCCTGCGGTGTGCACAAATCCTTGGGAAACCCTTTCTCCGGGCGCCTCTTGGCCTTCTGGTCCTGACCAATAGCAAGTGTTTAGCATCCGCCTGTGAACTTGCAGAGAAACCGAACCTGGGCCAGCTTCTTGGGGCCAGAGCCACTTGTTTGGGAGATGGGCTCTTCCTTCGCTTTCTCCGGACAGAACCCCGACTCACCCCCGCCCCCATTCTCTCAGCACCCCAATGGACGGTTCCCAAAGTCGGGAGTCTGAGGGTGGCTGCGACTCCCCGGCTCCCAGCTCCCGTCCTACATCCAGCAGTCTGCGCTTCTGGGCCAGGGCTCGGATTTCTGGGTGTCCTGTCCCCATGCAGAGAGTGTTTGTTAAAGCCAAGTCGCTTAACCTCCCTGGGTCTCAATTTCTTCATCCATACGATGAGGTCATCAGACTAGACGACTTCTGAGGACCCTTTCCACCCTTAGATCTAGAATCCTACTCTCTCTCCTTTGCACGTGGTGCTGTGTCACAGAGATCTTCGCCCTGTCCTAGGGGAGCTTCTACCCCAAGTTTACCATTTAAACGAAGAATGGGCACTTGCAGGCTCTACCACGTAATGACTCCTTTGGGGGAGAAGATTCAAAGAAAGAAAAAGCTTTCATATATAGGCAGTGTTCTTTGGTAGGTAGAAGGGCTCCGAGATTTCTTTGTTGGGGCAGCCACCCCTTCCCCCCCCCCCCCCCCGAGCATTAAGGCTAGGCTTCCTGCAAAGGGGTCGGGAATGGTGGTGGTGACTGGTGGTGCAGGGTTATTTGGGTTTGTTTTGGTTTTGGTTTTGGTGAGACAATTGGGGTTAAGTGACTTGCCCAGGGTCACACAGCTAATAAGTGTTAAGTGTCTGAGGTCGGATTTGAACTCAGGTCCCCCGGACTCCAGGGCTGGTGCTTTATCCACTGCGTCACCTAGCTGCCCCGGTGAAGGGTTATTTGAAGGGTGGGATAGAAGGGGAAAAACTATGGGCATTGGAGTGGGTAACTGGAAACCAGACAGGTGATTAGAACAAATGTACCTGAGCAGACTGGTTTTTAAGAAGAAAAATGAAAAGAAAAAGACATAAAGAAAAAAACAAACAGTGCGCTAATATAAATTCACCGGACTTAGAGCTGGAAGAAGTCTCAGAGAGGTCATCAGGCACAACTTCCTAATGATCAGAGAAGGATACTGAAGCTCAGAGAGGTGAATAGACTTGTCCAAAATCACACAGCTCATAAGTAGCAGAGCCAGGGATTGGAACTTTGGTCTTCTGACTCCAAATTAACCAAGACAGTGCTTACCATAATCCCTGATTTGACTCCCTTGTCAAATACAACTTTCGAGCAAGTGTCTGTTTGAGAACCCTGTCTCTCTGTCACTTACTACATTCTCAGTCCTTGAGTAGTCTGCAAAGCATCATGGACTTGTTGGATCACCCAATCAAGGCCCATTCCTACACTGTGTTCTCCCTGTTCTGTCTAATATCTGGGTCACCTCCCCCTCCCCCTCCCCAGTGCATTGTGTCTTTTTTACTTACTTCTAGTTTTGTGGTCAGTCAATTAACAAACATTGTTTGGGGGCAGCTAGGTGGCAAAGTGGATAGAGCACCGGCCCTGGAGTCAGGAGTACCTGAGTTCAAATCCGGCCTCAGACACTTAACATGTACTAGCTGTGTGACCCTGGGCAAGTCACTTAACCCCAATTGCCTCACTAAAAACAAAACAAAACAAACAAACATTGTTTGATTACTACTCTGTACCAGGCACTCTGCTAAGAGCTGGTGGGCACTTTACTCCCTGGTCTAGTTTCAGATCAGGGCCCACCACCACTGGACTCTGCAGTCTTGTTCTCTGAGCTCTCCTGTCAATCTCTGGGTCACTGATTCACTTCCTTATTGTGTGATGTGACAATCTGACTCATGGGTACACTGACCTCTAATACTCTCTCCCAGGTATGACAACTTATTTCCAGACTCTGTGTTTAGGAAAATGTTTTCCTCTTTTTTCCCCCTCCCTGTGTCCCTCTGCCCTGTCTTCCTCCCCTCTGCAGTCTTCTCAGATTGCGGTCTCTTGTTTTTTCCCCCCTTCCATTTATTAGAGATGAAATAAATAATGCCATAAATAAAAGTATTTGGGAGTCCAGGAACTGTCAGACCTGATTAGGGCATAGAGGACATTTTCTTTCTCATTATGCAAAAGCATTTCATGGAGAAATAAAAGAGGTTTCATTGTAACTCATGCATGTCATATTTCAAGGAATCCAAGATATTAATCATATTTAACATTATTTGCAACGTTTCTCTCTGGCTTCAGAAAACTGCTAAATGAGGACACGTGGATCCCCAGGAAAAACTGGAGACAGGCATTAGAGGGACAGTTAAGAAATAATGAAATGCTGGTGAAAGACAGGGAGAGAATGAGATGCCATAGAGACATTTCTGAGGCACCTAAGTGAGAAATGGTGGAGATACTTCTGAGATGTGAGACAGCTGAAATTGAATGATATACTAGAGAAAATAAATGATAACAAACCTCCCAACACTTTCCTTTTCTCTTTTGTAAAACAGTTCCATATTTTGCATTTGAAATGTTCCCCCTCCCAAACAATAAGTCATAGCTTTGGAAAATGGAATTGTGGGAGTAGTTTACAATACTTCTCCTTAAAAATAATTCTGGATTACTGGTAGTTTTCTATTCTGCTTATTTCTTTTTCTTCCCCTGACCTTCTTTGCCCCATTACCACTTGCACTCTTTAAAATGCTTAGAATGTTATCTGTTGCAGTTGACCAAATCAATCCTGCATATTAAAAAATGATTCTTCATATGAAATTGACACCTTCAATAAGAGAGGAAGCTAGAAATGTTGGATCCTCAACACAAAAATCTGAAAGAGGTTCCCTGACCCTTGTAAATTATAAATTTAACAAATCCCCCAGCCCCTCTGCAAGGCCTATGAAAAGAGAAAGGAAGTGGCAGACAGGATTCATCTTTCTCACTATTATAGCCTTTTGGCTCTCTCCAGGGCAGATTAGAGTTATCTGAATAATGGACCCACAGCAGTTCCAATAACCAGCCTTGTAATGAAGTAGATACTTGGATATTTTGGTGGAACGGATTTCCATCGATGCATGTTCTTTCTCCACTGAACTCGAAGTCCCTCCATGTCTTATTAAGCATTTGACTCTTATCTAAGCTTTTTTATTAAGCCTCCACAGAGGGTCCCCCCAACAACTAAAAGCCTTCCTCTAATGGGTATCACCTCTGCCATGTATCCAATGTCTCTCATTCTTGATGCACCAGCAACTCATCTTTCTTTTTCTTTTCTTCTTCTTGTTATAGTTGTCCTAGGTACCATTTCTGACCAAGTTACATTTATAACCATCTGAAGAAGGTATATGTGATTTAAGGCACCTTGGTGGGCTTCTTTGGTGGAAACAGATGATAGGAAGTTACTGTGACTTCAGGCTCTTGGGGTCTTTTCTATTTCTGGGTTCCCATCTCTTGCAGGGGCTCCTCAGGCAGTATATTGTCTGAGAATCATAGAATCTAGAGTCAGAAGGGACTTAATCTAGTCTAACTTTCTTGTTTTACAGACTGAAGCTGAGGCCCAGAAAGGCTGTGACTTATCTAAGTCTTTACTCATTTACTCTTGTCTCAAAAAAGTACAGTGAACTTTTAAAAGCCTAGTTACTTTTATAGATAAGGTAATTTTTGATTGGCAAGATATCAATTCTTGGAGCCATCTAGAATATAGCTTTTAAGTAATAATACAGCTATGGGGAATGTTTTTTATTGCACCAATTTCAATCATATTTAATGAGCTTCTGATTGACTGTTTGATCTCCCAGTGTTTTGTGCTACTTTTAATTCATTTCATATAATAGAAAAAAGTAATTGGAATAAAATTTTGTGACAAGATAATGACCTTCCACTTTGAAATTAAATGTCTGATTAGCTTCAACATTTTAATGTTGAGATGATATTGCAGCAGGAACAGGGGTATGCATATAATAATTTGATAGGAAATGACTAAGAAACATTCTCTTGCCTCTCTCTCTCTCTTTACTGTGACATAATAATAATAATAATAATAATAAAAAGGCATGATATTCAAGCAAGAAGAATCTTTTCCAGCAACTCATGAGACCTGCTTTATTGCTTTTATAGTTTGCTATTGGATTTGGGGAATGTTTTTTGACTTCTCTGTTCCTCAATATCTCCCTCCTCTCTACTAAGATGTATAAAAGCATATTATGCCACATTGTGACATACCTTAATGAATTAAGTGGGGGGAAAATTTATTAACTACTTACTCTATCTGAAGTACTATCTTAGGTATTAGAAATAACAAGCACAAAACCAAAAACAGTCTCTGCCCTCAAAGAACTTACATTTTTATTTTATTTTAACAGGGCGATGAGGGTTAAGTGACTTGCCCAGAGTCACACAGCGAGTGAATGTCAAGTGTCTAAGGCTGGATTTGAACTCAGGTCCTCCTGAATCCAGGGATGGTGCTTTATCCACTGTGCCACCTAGCTTCCCCGAGCTTACATTTTAGTAGAATATTATATATATAATATAGGGAAGTGTGCCAATGGAGGGGTATTTTAATTATGAAAATGACAGAGATGGTTGGTGGGGCCACAGGAAAGTAGATTGACATATCCTTTCTAGGAACAATGACAGATGGTTTGATTATGGATCCAGAACCGGAAAGGGGATGAAGTTTGAGACAGGGAGTGACCATATATTGTGGCTGATGAGAAAATGAGGGAGGAGGGAAGAGGCAGTGAAGTGAAGAATGTCTAGGGCCAGGCCTAGCTGCAGTAGTCAGTTAACCATCAGTCAGGACAAAACAAATTTACTCAAAAGAGTTTAGGATTATAGGTGTAGAGTCATGTACTTGAAGCATTTACTATTCTATAGTTAAATACTAGGGCCAGAAGAAAAACAGGAAAAGATGTTAGGAAAGGGAAGGATACAGAGGAATGTGGTGATGAACCAAATCTTTATTTAATGGTAGGGAGCTTAGTTCTCTGGAAGACTGGACAGTCACAGCTGAGGTAGAGTAGAATCTTGGTTAGGATAATGGAGTTAGAGGGTTTAGAGCTAGAAAGATCTTAGGGATCATTGCATCTTGATAAGACAATGAAACAAACTGAGAGAGGTCAAGTGATTTGTCTGAGGTCACACAAGTCATATTCAGCAGAGCTGGGGTTGGAAGCTAGGCCTTCTTCCTCCAAATGATGTCTGCTGATAAACTATTAAGATTTTCAAGGGCTGGCTGTGCCAGCTCCATTTTTATTCCTTTAGTAATTTATGTTATAGGCCTTGATTAATTAAAGCCTGCTGAGAGCCTCTAGGGATGAGGAATGGAAGATGCTAGGACCAAACAATTAGAAGCATAGAGGCAGAGATGGATGGACAACCACAGAAGATCTTCAAGCATTTGACTAGAACCTGTGAGGTAATATGGACAGGGTCTCCTATTGCTTGAGCCTGAGTGTGTGATTTTTTAAATTTTTTATTATTTAAAAATTTTTTTTCCCTAGTGTGCGATTTTTAACAATGTTTTCTGAATACATATACTCAGTGATCTGAGCAGTTGCCTTTTGTGAATGTAACACAAAAAGGGTTGTTTTTTATGGTGGTGACAGGGTTTGGATGTGTGATTTCATTGTAAACTCTTTTGAGACCCCCCCCCATTAATGCAAATATGTAATTTTTCTGCAACTTACAGTCTTATACCTTTGCCTAGAGTACTGAGAATGACTGGCCCAGGATCACACAGTCAGTATATATGAGAAGAGGGACTTGACCTAGGTCTTCCTCATTCTGAGGACAGTTCTCTACTGTCTTTTTATTATCCCACGCTGCCTCTCCAACAAGTTACTTTGTAAGTAAATTTCTGCCCCACAAACAAACAAGCAAGTGAACAAACAAAAAAAAACCTCACTTCTTCCAGATTGAGCAAAAAAGCATTTGAGAATGGAGTTGGGGGATCACTTGGAGTTAGAATACCTGGCATCTGAAGAGGTGTGTGTGTCCTTTTTGTTTTCTGATAGTGGAAACATTTGGTACCCAAATCAGATTTTTTTTTTAGTGAGGAAATTGGGGTTAAGTGGGCAAATTAATTGGGGTTAAGTGACCTGGGCAAGCCCAGGGTCACACAGCTAGTAAGTGTTAAGTGTCTGAGGTTGGATTTGAACTCAGGTACTCCTGACTCCAGGGCCGGTGCTCTATACTCTGCGCCACCTAGCTGCCCCATCCAAATCAGATTTATTAAGCAAATGGAACATTCAGTACCTAAATCAGATTTATTAAGTAAGGCTTTCCAAGGTGGCTTTCCTAGGCCCAGTGGTTTGGTCAGTTGAGTCTGAGCAGATCCCTGAAGAGAGGGCCAAGAAGCACATGCATGCTCTGTGGAAGCCCTTCCTTCAGTATAGCTGCTCTTTGAGGGGCTGGTGCCTCAGGTAACTCCCCTGGGGGCAGCTGGGTCATATTTACCTAATTGGGTTGTACCATAACCCAGCCCCTTACCCAGGTGCCAAAGACCTGGGTGGCCAGTGTGACCAGTCATAGAAACTTCTAGTCCCTTGGTTCCACCAGCAGCAAGGCTGCTACTGATGTGGAGTCCTTCTTCTACTCCCCCTTTCCTGTGATCCTCTTCATTTACTGACTGCACTGCCGTCCATGCTGAGCTCACACTTCTGTTGCTGGTGTCCGAATCACACTGCCTACATGGCTTCCCGTACCACCATCTCTGACTCTTCTGCACCACAAGGCCATTTATCCAGAATCTGCTGACTGTGCCCCTTAACCTAGGATGGGTACTTCTTTCTGATCTGGCACTTGAGACTATGGTGTTCAAATCTGATTGCAGTATGGCATCCTTCCAAGGTCAATTCAATAGCTTGGATCAAAGGAGCTTGCAGGGTGTCTCATGGGGTATGAGGAGCTCAGAAGGGACAGTTTCTAAAGTTTTCCAGAGATCCCTCCACATCAGGTGGATGCCTATGCCAAGGACCTACACCATTCATCGAGGGAAAGATTCCCACAAGCTTATTCCACCTGTGCCTAATTCTGGTTTCTCAAACCTGGGTTCTAATCTGAGATCTATATACCAGTTACACACCTCTTTGGATCTCAGTTTCCTTATCTGTAAAATGAAAGGACTGAACTCAAGTCCCTTCTAGCTCTAACATTCTATAAATCTGGAACAGGGGGATGGATGGAGGGACATAGACACTTTATATAAGGAGGTGGTTTATCTGCTTAGAACTGCAGGAAAACATGACAAAAACCTCCAGATCTGAACTTTATTACTTCACTATTATCCTGGAAATAAAGTTCCAGGGTTATCTGCATGGCTTTAGAGCTAGCTGCTAAGGATACAGTGGGGATAGGAGTAAATGTACCTAGCCAAACCCAAATGTCAAGCATGTCTCAGGGAATTCGCATTTAAAGGGAATGAAAGTAGGGCTTTTCCTGTACTGACTGGATGAGATATGGGGCTGATTCACAAAAATAACTGAATAGTTCTGAGGCGTTGGGCTGGCACATAAAGAGCTCTGAATGCTCTTCCATGTGGAAGAAGCCCTGAAGCAGGCTAAATTCTTCAGAGGGCAATTATAGTTCAGGAAAGCTACTGCCTAGTTCAATTCAGGAAAGGAGTAGCAGGAGGTAGTTCAGTAGAGAAAGTAGCCTGGAAGGTGATATCAGTAACTGTGCAGGAATGTAGCTGACTGCAACTTCAGAGGCAGAGGCAATATAAATGAGATACAGTCCGAGAAGTGTGAGTTGTATGGGCTTTCATCATTTTGTCTCCTGTTGGTAGCATGGAAATCCATAGGACTATGTGCACCTATGTGCTGGGGCGGGGTGGGGGGGAGGAGAATTTCCCCATGTTATTTTGGTTAATTAAATGCCCTCATTTCTAGCTCTGTTTTATGTATTGTCTTCTGTCATGAGAGTGTAAACTCCTGAAGGGCAGACACTAACTTGCCTCCTTGTATCTGTTTGTATGCCTGTCACTTAGCACAGTGCCAGGCACGTGATGCTTAATAAATGCTATCTATCTCTCTCTCTCTCTATCCATCTATCCATCTATTCATCCATCCATCCATCCATCCATCCATCCATCCATCCATCCATCCATCCATCCATCCATCCATCCATCCACCTATTATTATTTCTCTCTCTTTTTGTCTCTCCCTGTATCTGTTTCTCTGTCTCTTTTTGTATCTGTCAGTCTCTATCTTTGTCTCTATTTCTCTCTGTCTCTCTCTTTCTCATCTTATTTAGTACCCTTTGATAAAAGCATCAAATGGGAGTTCTTGAGCTGTGGTTTTGAATAAATGTTGACCCAAAGAGTCCCTTGAACCTGGGTGAAGCTTTTAGAGGCCCATGGTGAGGGAGCTGGGGTCACATTTAGACTATGATATGTGAAAACAATAATTTGAACTTAAGTCTCTGAAAGTGAAAGCATTAATTTTTCTCTTTCCATCATCAAAAGTGTTTTTATCTTGGCACCTTCCCTAAACCAGGTCACACATATTTCTAGGGGTACCAGGAAAAGGAATGGAATAGAATATAATCTATACTTCTGTGCTTAGTCAAAACCTACAGGTTATCAGATGCTTTTGTAAAGCTTTTGATTTTTCCCCCCTTAAATGTCCTGCTTTCTCTTCAGGCTGGTGGATTGATCTGGACTTGTTTATTTACTGACATCACACACCTACCCAAATAACAGCTTAATGCAATGATGGAAAGCTTTGTGTTGGGATTCATGTAAGGGAAAAAGGCATTGAAGTCAGTCAAGAGAGACTGGGGTTGCAATCCCAGTTCCATCACTTAATAACTATGTTACTATAGGCAAGATACTTCACCATTCTGAGTTTCCTCATCTACAAAATGAGAATAATGACACTGGTCCAATGTTGTTGGGAGAAAAAGGCCTTCTGAACCCACAAGCTGACATCTTTACATTCCCTTACCATTGTTTCCCTGACCCTGAAAATTCCCCATTGTTACTAAAAACACAACATTTGATTTCAGAGTTTAGGTTGCAGGCCTGTTTTTCCCTTCACAGTTTTCCAAGTTTTTCAAGTGCTTTAGAAATTTGAACCACTGCTGCTGTTGGGACTACCTACCACTATTAATGAAAACAATAATGGTTCACATTTATAGATTGTTTGGAGGTTAATAAAGCAAGTTCCACACATAATATCCTCTGAGCCTCACCAAAAACAAAAACAAAAGACCAACCTGGGAGGTAAGTGCTAAGGTTTATGCCCATTTTTCAGATTATTCCACATGCTTGGGGTGGTCAGGTGACTTGCCTGAGGTCACACAGCTAGTATCTAAGGCAGAATTTGAACTCGTTTTCCTGCCTCCAACTCTAGCTAACTCCATCTCCCCTCTGCTACTTTGAATGGCCTTGAATAAATCACTGACATTTTCTGGTCCTCATTTTCACCATCGGGAAAATGAGAGGATTTTTACTAGTTTGTCCCTTTCAGCTCTAAATTTCTACAGCTCTATTCTATTTATGATATTACTTGAACAATGGTGAACTCCTTGAGGACAGAAACTGTCTTTTGCTTCTTTTTGTATCCCCAGTGCTTAGTATGTAGTAGGTGTTTAATAAATATTTATTGACTGATTAAAATAATACCTTTTTTGTTGTTATTTATTTTCTTTTTCAAATGAAACTCTATGCTTCTTTGGGATCCAGGAGATTCAGAAATACAGGTAGGACTCATAAGGAACTTACATAATATTATCTTGGGGGAACCCATCACATTTGACCCTATGAGGGTGTACTTTCAATCTATTTAAATAAACTCTTATGTGCTTCTGGTTTCTGGTAACATTGGCCAGTGTTTGATGACAGTACTTATTGCAGTGAGATAAGTTAAAAACTATAATTTATGAGGATTTTGAAATGCCTTCTCCTTCCCTCAAGGAGGATGGTAATCAGACATACAATTTGACAGCAGTTCTTAATTATCACCGGGCTTAAGATAGAGAAGGGTGATGTTTGGAAAGAAATTTTCTGTTTGCCATGAACTGATAGGTCTCAGATCTAGGACCTTTGATTAAGGGATTATGGGGAGAGAAGAACTGGGATTGCAGGTCTATAGAGTCACTTTTTATAAAATATAGATCTGGTTCCTTTAAAATAAAGACTTGATGAAAGAGGACCATGCATTGATTCATCATAAGGAATTAGAATTAATTCTGTAGCAGAAGACAGGCAGTGAGGAGGGTGGGACTTTCTGCCAATATGACTGTTGCTAGGTCAGGGCAGTTGGCCAAATTGGGGGCATGCTTGATATTTTCTTATAAGCATTTCCTCTTATTAATAACCATATGAAAAATACTCTAAATTACTAATAATTAGAGAAATGCAAATTAAAACAACTCTGAGATATTACCTCATACCTATCAGATTGGCTAAGATGAATAAAAAAGAAAAATTACAAAAGCTGGAGGGGATGAGGGGAAACAGATAACTAATGCATTGTTGGTGGAGCTATGAACTAGTCTAACCATTCTGGAGAACAATTTGCAACTATGTCCAAAGGATGCTATAAAAGTGTACATACATGAGTAATACTGATACTAGGTTTATATTCCAAAGAGATCAAATAAAGAGGAAAAGGGCCCATATGTACAAAAATATTTAGAGCAGCTCTTTTTGTGGTGGCAAAGAACAGGAAACTTAGAGGATGCCCATTAATTTGGGGAATGGCTGAACAAGTTATGGTATATAAATATGATGGAATACTACTATGCTATAAGAAATTATTAAAGAATGCTATGGTTTCACAAAAATCTAGAAAGACTTGTATGAACTGATACAACATGATGAGGGGAGAATCAGAAGAATAATTTTATATAATAACAGCAATATTATAAAGATAATCAACTTTGAAAGATTTAGGAACTCTGACCAACACAATGATCAGCCATAATCCCATGAAAAATGCTCTATACCTCTAGATAGAGTCTGATGGACTCAGAGTACAGAATGTTGAACCTTTTCTTTTCCTTCCTTCCTTTTTTCTTTTTCTTTCTATGTTTAATGTGTGATTTGTTTTCTTGACTGTACATATTTGTAATTGGTTTTGTTTTTCTTGCTTTCTTAATGAGTGAGTGAGGGAGAGAGTGGGGAGAGAATTGAGAACTGAGAAATTTAGAACTGAATTTACAATTATTTCCTCCTTCCTTAGTTCATATTTGTATATTTGTGTTCCTGAAGAATTGAAGGGGTCTTGGTAAAAAAACAAAGAGAATTGTAATTTGTTCCAAACACCCAACAACTATCTTTGATGGTGAGGAAGGAGTATTTAATGTCATTTTATGTGCAAGTCTGAGTTGGGTACTGGTAGAATGACTTTGAGGCAAATTACACCAGACCTGGTCTGCCTTATAGAATTGGATTATATGCAACCTCTATTGAACACCTATAGGCAAGGTGGTGTCATAAGAATTGGCAGCTTCCCACTTGAGAAATATTTGGAAGCCAATCTTTGCTCCATCTTGTAGTTCCATCTTGAATCAGAAGACCTTGGTTCAAATTCCACCTTTGAAAAATAGTATAAGAGACTTTACCTACAGTTCAGTTTCATTATATGTAAAATGAGGATGTTAGACTAGGTGCCCTCTGAGGTTCCTTCCTCCATGATTCTTTTTGCTAATAGATAACACAGCATTCTGATTTTTTGTTGTTTTGTTTGTTTTTTTGCAGGGCAATGGGGGTTAAGTGACTTGCCCAGGGTCACACAGCTAGTAAGTGTCAAGTGTCTGAGGTAGGATTTGAACTCAGGTCCTCCTGAATCCAGGGCCAATGCTTTATCCACTGTGCCACCTAGCTGCCCCCAGCATTCTGCTTTTTAAAAATTAACTTTATTCTTTTCTTTTCTTTTCCTTTTCTTCTTTTTTTAGTGAGGCAATTGGGGTTAAGTGACTTGCCCAGGGTCACACAGCTAGTTAGTGTTAAGTGTCTGAGGCCGGATTTGAACTCAGGTACTCCTGACTTCAGGGCCAGTGCTCTATCCACTGTGCCACCTAGCTGCCCCAACTTTATTCTTTTCAATGAACAAAAATCTATTTTCTACCACCCATTGCCCCCACCCCGATTAAAAAATGAAAACCTTGTAACAAATATATTTAGTCAAACAAAAGGAATTCCCACATTAGCCATGTCCAAAAAATATAACTCATTTTGCTCCTTGAGTGCATCACCTCTGTGGCAGGAGATGGGTAGCACACTTATCACTGGGTTCCTGGAATAATCATTGTGGGTCCTTACCTTGATCAAAGTTCTTGAGTATTTCAAATTTATACAATAGCAACATTATAAAGACAAACACTTTTGCAGTGTTATTATTGTTGATTGTTATTATTGCAATTGTTATTGTCAAAGAACAGGAAACTGCAGGGAAGTCTATCAGTTGGGGAACGGCTGAGCAAGCTGTGGTACATGATTGTGATGGAATACTACTGTGGTACAAGAAATGAAGAGCTTGATAGTCTTAGAAAAAAATGGAAACACATGTATGAAATAATGAGGAGCAAAATGAGCAGAATAAAGAGAACGTTGTATACAGTAACAGCAATATTGTTTCTTTTTCTTTTTTTTTTAGTGAGGCAATTGGGGTTAAGTGACTTGCCCAGGGTCACACAGCTAGTAAGTGTTAAGTGTCTGAGGTCAGATTTGAACTCAGGTACTCCTGACTCCAGGGCCAGTGCTCTATCCACTTCGCCACCTAGCTGCCCCCAGCAATATTGTTTTAAGAACAACTTTGAGCAAATAAGTCATTTTGACTATTATAAATACCCAAATTAATTACAAAGGAACTATGGGGGAAAATGCTATCTGCATCCAGACAAAGAAATGATAGAAATATGTATAGAATGATTTCACACCCACACACATTTTTTTTTCTTGATCTTTTTTTGGAGCACAGGCCTATTTGTGTTTTTTCTGGATCAAAGGATATGCACAAGTTAATAACTTTTACAGCATAGTTCCAAATTTCTTTCCAGAATGGCTGAACCAATAAAGTACCAACAGTGTATTAGTATACCCGTTTTCCCCAAACTTATTCAATGTTTGCTATTTTCCTTTTCTGGGGGTCAACTTTGCTAATCTAATGGGTATGAGATACAAACACGGAGGACAACCAAATTTTAAAATGAACATTGGCTTTGGAGTCAGAAAACTTGGTATCAAATATTTGTGTGTATATATATACATATGTGTGTGTATTGTCAACCTGAAAATTAATGAAACAATCAATATGGGAGAAATAAAGTCTTTAATTGGGGCAAAGGAGCTATAACTCTGAGTATCACAAAGCAGATTGCTAGGAATACCCAAAGATGGGGACTGAGGACAGGGTTTATATGAGGTAACAGAACAAAGGGAACTATGAGACTGCCCTTGAGTTAAGTATAGAAACTACTTAACTACTTAATGTAAATGAACTTTTAACAAAGGGAACTATGAGACTGCCCTTGAGTTAAGTATAGAAACTACTTAACTACTTAATGTAAATGAACTTTTAACAAAAGGAGCTATGAGACTGCCCTTGAGTTAAGTATAGAAGCTACTTAACTCTAAATAGAAACTACTTAATGTAAATGGACCCTTTTACATAATAACCTAAAGTCCAGGGAGAAAGCTGAGGAATCTTTGGGAGGTGATAGTTTATTTGGGGAGGTCCATAAGACAATCAAGAGTCTGGAATTGACAAAGATTAGTTAGCCCCAGGCAATTCATTGGCCTGGGAATGGGGAATAGGTGAGGATTAGTTAGTTCCTAGTAAACTGTGGTTATCAGTGTATGTGTGTGTGTGTGTGTGTATGCATATGTATATGTACACATACACACATGTGTATATGGATGTATGTATGAACACGCATGTGCATGTACACACAAACACATATATGATCTTGTATAAATTACTTTCACTTTTCTTGGTAGCAGTTTCCTCATCCATAAAAAGGGAACAATCATAGCACTCTATCTCACAGTGGCATTGTAAAGGATCAAACGGGATCATGAATATACAGCCCTTTGTAAACGGAATGTGTTGTGCAAATGTCAGCTATCACTAACTAATAATGCTTCAGTAGGCAGAGGACAGCAAACATAGTGCTGTCACTTGTTTATAACAAGGTCTCTTTTTATCCCTGTCTCACTCTCAAGTTTTTTGCTATTTTTGATTTAAGAAAACAGTTCAGTTGCCAAAATTGGTTAAATGAGGTACTTCTAAAGTTAGTTAAGTGGTGCTAAGTACCACTCTGCAAGTAGTTTTTCCTTTTTAACAACTGTCATTTGTGAAGCCATCATACATGAAAATATTCCCATGGAAGGGGAAACCCATGTAAAATTCTCACAATGAGAATCAGGTCTTCCTTTCAGAATCCACATATTTTGGAGTTGGAAGGGCCCTCAGTGGTGATAACTACAATTTACTCTGAGAACCGACTGATCCTCACCTCTTCCCCATTCCCAGGCCAATGAATCTCCTAGGTCTGGCCAATGTTTGTCAATTCCAGACTCTTGATTTGTTTTATGAATCACCCCCAAACAAACCATCTCCTCCCAAAGATTCCCAAACTTACTTCCTGGACTTTAGGTTATTATGTAAAAAGATTAATTTACATGAAGTAGTTTCTATTTAAAGTGAAATAGTTTCTCTTTGAGAAACTTACTTAACATAAGGGCAGTCTCATAACTCCCTTTGTTCTGTTACCCCATATAAACGCTGTCCTCAGTCTCCATCTTTGGGTATTCCTAGTAATCTTGCTTTGTGATACTCTTGAATTATAGCTCCTCTTGTTTATCAAAGCCTTTTCTAAATTGTGGAGCCCAGAACCGAATACAATATAAAAAATGTGGTCCGACCAGTATACAGTACAGTGGGGACTATCAACTCCTCTCTTCTGTAGTTGATAAATTTCATTTAATGCATCCTAATTTGAAATTCTCTTCTTTGGCAGTCATGTTAACTAACTAATTAATTAATTCAATAAACACTTATTAAATACCTACCATATGCCAGATACTAAGGATACAAAACCAAAAAATAAATAATCGGGGATTTTACATTCTATAACATTGGTAACTTGTGTAGAACAATACTAAAGGTTACCTAGTCATGCCTCCTTGATCTTGAATATTTGAAGTTGATTTTTTTAAACTACATTTCATTTTAGTAAAAACATGGGCATAGTGTGCAGTATGTTGAATTTAGGGTCAGGAGATCTGGACTGAATACTACTTATCTGCAATAGCCATGTGACCATTGGCAAGTCATTCTTCTCTCTGGTCCTCCCTCAGATTTCCCTTCATTTAAATCCAATTCATGTGCAAATCAAGATATCACCCTCATGATGTCACTGATTCCCTTTGAGAATGAAGGAAGAACAATTGTAAAATAAAGGAGCTAAGTAGAATAATCTCTGAGGTCCCTTCCAATTCCAATGTTTTATGAGTTTCATGTAGCTCACATTTATATAGTGACTTATGGGTTCACAATGAGTCTTATGTTTGATCAAATGAGATTCTAGGATATATCTTTTCCCTTTCTGAAGGCAATTAGAGGATTAAGAAACTGTTATCAAAATGACAAACCAAGATATAGATTATGAGCAAATATTCCTATATTTGGTGGCATCAGGAATAGAGGGAGATTTTTCTTAAGCATTGCAGGGATGTAGGTGTTTAGTAAACACTGCGACTACAGAGAATTCTGACCTCTGTTGCCAGGCTAGGCACATGTTGATGCCCTCAGGTTTTAACCTTAGCCATTTAATTTAAACTTGGCTTGGTAGCTCATGTTTATGGATAAATGAGCAAAATAGTAAAGATCAAAAGTAAAAAAAAAAAAAACAAACCAAAAACCAACAACACAAAAACCAAACCCGACTGTGGAACTCAATATTTCAGAAGCAGTTGATGGGTAAATGTTATTGAAGTGTGGCATTCAAATCCAAAGGCCTGCACTTATGATAATGAGCCTAACAAGGAAATGAGATTGACACAGCAATTCTCTGTTTTTGTTGTCCCCTGAGGTTAGAGATTATGCAGTGCAGGGTTCTCTTTTTAGCTTCTTTGGTAATTCCTACTGTGAGACACAACACTCTGCATATTTGTCAAGGCTGCACTCTTGTCAGGTGACTGGGGTCTTTGAGGTAGCTGCTCTTACTTGAATCCTGATCCATATCCTCCTGGGTCCAGAGGACCTGCCTGTCTGCTGAAGGCCTCCTCTCACTGGCCTTTCCCTCTAAAGCTTCTTTGTGCCATTGAGGTGGACTGTGGATTCTTTAAGTGATATCTCTGGAAGGTCAGGGCTTACTCAGCTGGAAAGGTTTGGATCTGATCACAGATTTTTGTGTTGGTCTCCTGAGTATCAGCTTTGTTAACTTCAGAGAGGCTCATTACTAAGGGACTGTCCATTAGGTAATTACTTTTTCCCGTTTTGCTGTAGCAGCTTGTGTGTACTATTAAAATGGGGCTGGGAAGGGGGTACCCAGTTGGATGAAACCATGTTTTTGTTGTTGAGTCATTTTTAATTGTATCTGACTTTTGTGACCCCATTTGGGTCCAGCAAAGATACAGGAGTGGTTTGCCAGTTCTTTCTCTGGCTCATTTTGCAAATGAGGAAACTGAGGCAAATAGGGTCAAGTGACTTGCGCAGGGTCACGCAACTATTAAATGTCTGAGACCAGATTTGAACTCAGAAAGAGAAATCTTCCTGACTCAAGGCTCAGCACTCTATCTACTATACCACCTATCTGCCCATGAAACCACAGATCCTGTAAATGTTGGTTGTATCATCTATATATCTTTATCTTTTCAGCATTATAAGCAGCAAGTCTGAAACCTAGGACAGGATAATATTTCCTCAAATAAACTTTAAAAAAAATTTTCTTTTCTTTTCTTTTCTTTTCTTTTCTTTTTTTTTTTGGAGAGGCAATGGGAGTTAAGTGACTTGCCGAGGGTCACACAGTTAGTAAGTGTAAGTATCTGAGGCCGGCTTTGAACTTGGGTCCTCCTGAATCCAGGGCTGGTGCTTTATCCACTGTGCCACCTAGCTGCCCCCCCAAATAAATTTTTTTTTTTTGCAGGGCAATGAGGGTTAAGTGACTTGCCCAGGGTCACACAGCTAGTAAGTGTCAAGTGTCTGAGGCCAGATTTGAACTCAGGTACTCCTGAATCCAGGGCCGGTGCTTTACCACTGCACTATCCAGCTGCCCCCCAAATAAACTTTTAAAGAAAAATTCAGTTGTGGGAGTAGATGGAAGGGACAATTTGCCTTTGGGCAAATTCCTCCAGGAGGCCACAACCTGGGGGAGAGGAGCCAAGGTGGAGATAGAGAGGAATTCACGGGTTTTACCTAAGTATTCTTTCTAACTAGGTAATAAGCTCTAAAGGAGTGTAGTACTTTTAGCTCTCTCCAAATTTTGGTGTCCAGAGAAAATGCTATGTGCACCTTACCCTAGTTAAGACTCTTAGTCTATCTAGTTACACACACACACACACACACACACACACACACATATATATATATACATATATCTGTCTTTCTATCCATAAATCAGTCTATCATCTATCAATCAGTCATCAACAATCTATCCATCCATTCATCTATCTATCTATCTATCTATCTATCTATCTATCTATCTATCTATCTCTATGTCCATCTATCAATCTATGAATGAATTATATACTACCTGTTATTGTGGAATTCCAAGTGAAAACAGTAGTTCATTTTAGCTATAATACAAATGGGCTCCCATCTAGGAGTTTTGAGATAATTTCTCTCATGGTTTTGAGTGAGAGAACCATAGTGTAAAGAGAAAGGCTATAAGGTCTTCTTCCCCAGATGCCAGATGGCCCCTGAGAATTGGGCTTAGGTCATTACCCTTTATTGATCCTTTTCCATTCTAGGTACAAGCAGTGGGGTCTCCAAACTGCACCAGGAGTGTGAGCAATGAGGACCTGAGAATCCAGGAATCCAGTCTAGGTGTTGCAGCTAGCCCAGCACTGAAGCTCCAAGGAGTATGGAACCAAGACTAAAGTCAAATAGAAGCTAGCAGTGAAACTACCTTTGGATGGCAACTGAATGGGACCAATGCCACATAGGAATGGAGATAAATTTGGAGCCTACTCACTCCCTCTGGCCCCAAACTGAAGTGGTATAGTGAGATGATGTCATTGAAGCGTTGGGGGAAATGTTTATACTTTGTTCTGACTATATCTTTGAAGTAAATATTTTTTTGTAAAAGTTAAAGCAAACCATGACATAACAAATAATACATACTAGCTCTAATACATATTACCTAAATGGTTGGGTTTCAAAATATTTATAGCTTTGGACTCTTTCTTATATTATACTTGAATTCAGAATACCTTGGATTAATCAATCATCTTTGTCCCCGTGGGCAATTTACTGGTTCTTTTTTATAACATGAAGAAAATGGCATTTGTATTATTTATATAGCATGGTAAGACAGAGAGGAACTATCTTTGTGTGTTCTAGGCTTGGTATTATTTCCTATTTTAGATGTGTTAAAAAAAAAAAGCTGATTGTATACCACATCTTGTCTTCCCTATGATCAAAGGGAAGGGAGCCATCTCTTTAGTTATCCAGATAATTACTTAGCAATATGGTGGAGGGGGCAGCTAGATGGTATAGTGGATAAAGTGCCTGGACTGGAGTCAGGAAAGTCTCATCTTCCTGAGTTCAAATCTGACCTCAGACACTTACTAGCTGTGTGATCCTAGGCAAGTCACTTTACCTTATTTGCCTTGGTTTCCTCATCTGTAAAATGATCTGGAGAAGGAAATGGTAAAACACTCCAGTATCTTTGCCAAGGAAACCCCAAATAGGGTTAAAGAGTCAGACACAACTCTAATGACCGAACAACAGCAACAACAATATGGTGGGAGAGTAAGGCTGTTCGATTGGTTAGAAATGAAGCAAATGGGGGCAGCTAGGTGGTGCAGTGGATAAAGCACTGGCCCTGGGTTCATGAGGACCTGAGTTCAAATGTGGCCTCAGATACTTGACACTTACTAGCTGTGTGACCTTGGGCAAGTTACTTAACCCTCATTGCCCCACAAAAAAAAAAAAAAAAGAAACAAAGCAAATGAACTCAATTCAGAGGGAGCTAGGTGAATTTGGGACTGGGAATGGGAGGTAAACTTGAATTATAGTCTTACTATTCTTTTATTTGCCACTTGGCTGCTCTCTTTCAGACTTCTCTGCTATGCCTCCAGAAAGAACTGGTGGTCTAAGAGAAAAGGGAGCAGGTATTAGTTATGATGGGGGTACTAGAAGAGGCAAAAGGGTCCAGTTGAAGCTCATCATCCTATTAGACCACATCAACCTTGATATTTGTACCTCATCAGCATCCTCAGCCCTGGGACCCTTCTGATTGGAGGGCAGAGTGGAGAGCTCCTCCCCAAACCTCCCAGTGCCTACGCCAGTCATTTCTTCATTTCCCACCACCTCTACTTTTACTCCCTTTCTGAGTCCTATGTTACGCCTTCCCCCCAATTAGATTATAAACTATTTGTATTCCCTACTCTTAGCACAGAGTCTGGCACATACTAAGCACTTAACATGTTTATTGACTGTTTTTGTTTTGTTTTATTTTTTTGTTTTGCAGGGAAATGAGGGTTAAGTGACTTGCCCAGAGTCACACAGCTAGTAAGTGTCAAGTGTCTAATGCTGGATTTGAACTCAGATTCTCCTGAATACAGGGCTGGTGCTTTATCCACTGCACCACCTAACTGCCCCCCCCTTTATTTCATTTTTATTATTATTTATTTATTTAGTTATTTTTACATATAAGGTATTTTATTTTTTCCGTTACATGTAAAGATAGTTCTCAACTTTTGTTTATACAAGCTTTACAATTTCAGATTTTTCTCCCTCCCTCCCCTCCCTCCCCCCTCCCCTAGACAGCAGGTAATCTGACATAGGTTATATCTATATATCTATATACATATATATATATATACACATAGTAACATTAATCCTATTTCTGCATTAATCCTGTTACAAGAGAAAAAATCAGGGCAGTAATGCAGAACCTCAAAATAGAAAAAAACAACAACAGCACCCAAAACAAAAGAAATGGTATGGTTCAATCAGCATCTATACTCCACAGTTCTTTTTTTCTTTTCTTGGATTTGGAGATCCTCTTCTATCATGAGTTCCCTGGAACTCCTCTGTACCATTGCATTGGTGAGAAGAATATAGTCCATCACAGTAGGTCAACACTCAATGTTGATGATACCGTGTACAATGTTCTTCTGGTTCTGCTCATCTCACTCATCATCAGCTCACGTAAGGCCCTCCAGGTTTCTCTGAACTCCTCCTGCTCATCATTTCTTACAGCACAATAGTATTCCATTGTATTCATATACCACAACTTGTCCAGCCATTCCCCAATTGATGGGCACCCCCTCAACTTCCAATTCCTTGCTACCACGTAAAGAGCAGCTATAAATATTTTTGTACATGTGGATCCCTTTCCCCCTTCCATGATTTCTTTGGGAAAAAGACCTAAAAGTGGAATTGCTGGGTCAAAGGGTATGCACAGCTTTATCGCCCTTTGGGCATAATTCCAAATTGCTCTCCAGAATGGTTGGATCCCCCTTTATTTTTTTAAGGAATAGCTTTCCCCCTCTCACTCTCAAAACACAACCATTCAGCAACTAAGGAAGCTCACATTGATGAACATCAAGCATTTTTTGGAACGAATTTAGAAAGCATAAAAACCGCAAGGGAATGATCTGGAAACAAGTTGTGGGGTTACAACCAATAGGGAACAAATGAGCTTTTCTTCCCTCCCTTCTTTGCCTAGGAATGGGAAAGGACTGGATTATTCTGGACTAATGGACTGGTTAGTCTGGTCACATCCCCAGGGGAAGGCTTGCCCAATGAAGAATGAAGAAGGGGATGAGAAAGGGATCAAGGACCAGGCCGTCCATTTTATTAGTGTCACCACGATCTTGTGTCTCACCTCCTTGGCTTTGTGCCTCTCTCTACTCTATCATGTTCATGACTCGCACACTACAGCCTCCATTCAAGTCCATCAGCCGGGCAATGGCTCTTGTCCATGACTAAGCTCCCTTCTTACACAGTCCAGGATGTTCTAACCAGTCTGGACCCTAATCTCTCCAGCATGGCTGCTCTCCTTCCTCTTTGGAGCATGCCAGGTTTAAGTCACAGGTACTTTGGGAAAGATTGGTAATTCTGTCTGTCCAGAGACAGACACTTTGGGACCTCAAGTTTCCATGGTGACAGCTTTGAGAAAGGGCAAGTCTGAGGCTACATGTTTTCCCCTTGTATATAAACCTAGAAAACCTTTTGTGATCTAGATGATGGTGGTCTAAGGGAGAAGGGGGCACTTATTATTAGCAGTGACAGAAGAGGCAAAAGTTAATCTGTTGAAGACTTCTGTCGACATGAATCACAATGTCACGAGACTTATGTGAAAAGCAGGGGACCCCTTAACAGCCCTTAACACTTCTGACCCCAGGAAACCATACCTGCTCAAAGACCAGTGTTAGCCACACGGCTCTACCACAAGTACGTTCTTAGTTCAGCCTCGATTTGGGGGAGTAATGAGGCACTTGTAAGTCATTGGCCATTTAACAAAAGAGACTTGTATAGTCTCAGGCACCCATCAAGTCACAGGGACCCATACTACCTCTAGATGACCAGGAAGCTGCATCGGGAAATCTGGGGCTGAAAGGAATCATGTCAGGAAAATACTGAGTACTGTCACAGCCAAGAAGATTGTGATAGGTTGGGGACTTGAGTAGGAATTTTGGAATTCATGAAAATAGAGAAAGTAACAAAAGGCCCTGGGGCAAAAATTCTTCCTGAAAACCATTTTATAATAACAGCTGGCATGTATATAGATAGCATCTTGAGATTTGCAAAACATTTTACAAAGATGATCTTATTTGATCATCAGGACAATCCGAGGAGGCAGCAGATGAAGAAACTGCAGCAGACATTAAGGAACTTGCCCAAGGTCATACAGAGGGTAGATTAGATGTCTGAGGCTAGACTTGAACTCACACCTTTCTGACTCCAGGTCCAATGCTCTATTTCCACTGTGCCATCCAACTCCCTCTAAGAGCTGCTTCCACTATAACTGATAGAGTCTTCTTCTGCCTCCTCCTCCTCCTCAGGTCCTTTACAGTATAGGGACTTTTTGGAAAGATGTTTACAACCACAGAGAAAGAAGAAAGTAGCTTCCAGATGCCAGCATAAGTTTTGTGATTCTACATTGCTGCTCAGACCCTTTCTTGCTCTTAGCTGCCCTTTTTCATTTTCTCCATGCAGATCAGGGGTTTATGAGTAATGAATTTTTAAGAAACCAAATTAATGATCTTCAGTACTAGCCAGCTGCCACAACTTCAGAGGTCTTGTCTTAACTGTAGAAAGTATTTAAGTGCAAGTGTTTTATGCACCCTTAGATATCTCTGATAACCATGAATGTCCCTTATTGATTTAGCAAAATCATCAGAGCTCACAGCTCAAAAGTCTGGCTGCTCTAACTTCCTGGGTGAACTCTGCTGGAGATTCAGTCTCAATGATTGCTCAAATTAAAGATATGTCTGTATCTGGGGGTCATGGGAACACTTATCAGATTTATATGTGTTTTAAAGTAAAGGCCAAAGATCAGGAAACTGCATTGTGTCTAGTTGAGCCAAAAGGTAAATTTATTGGCCAAAAAGCTTTTCACAGTCCTGTAAAATTCACTTGAATAGAAAATGAGTGCCGAGTCAAAGTGTTACTAGAGAACGTAAGAAATACTCTAGAATAAGAATGCTAATTCAGAGGATGGAAACCTAAGCTGAAAAGTTGTCATCTGAAGACATTTAATTATGTTATTGCTTACAGAGAAGTGCCAAGAAGAGTCAAAACAGAGACGGCTGTCCTATTTCTCTTTAAGTTTAACAACAATGATAATGAACATGTATGTAGGAGATTGAATAATGTCCAGGATAAATATTGGATTAAATATTCTTTTGTTATACTTTTCCTTTGTTGAATATGGGGGAAAAAAGATCAGGGCTGGGCTTGGGTGTAGTTATAGGATTCAGAGGTATTTATACAACTCATACATAATGTTCTATTATCTTAGTTGTTTTTTATGATTAGCATTAATCCAAGACTTGCTTGGGTCCCCCTTCAAGAATAAAATCTTCACCTGAGAAAGGAAAAATGATATTATGGTAAGAGAGGAAGGGTTTAAATTATTGCTTATTTTAAAATCTGGACATTGGACAAGTAAGCTAGCATCAAATCTGTATGTCTATATATACATGTGTATGTACACACACACACATATATGCATATCTTTTTACTCCTCTTAGGAAAACAAGAAAACAACTATCTACTCTTAAGAGTTAATGATTATTTCTTCTTAAAACAGGGAAATTTCTTATCTCAATGGCAGATTTAGATTTTTATTTCCCACCTTCACTTTGCTCAATAGCATCATAGATTTGGGTCTGGGAGGGACCAACCTCCTTATTTTTCCAGTGAAGAAACAGTTCCAGGGAGGAGAAGTCCTGGTTCACAATGGTAACAGAGTCAGGATTTGAACCCAGGTTCCTTGACTCCAAATCCAGTGGGTTTTCCATAAAAAGTTCTTAGCACAGTCAGCATATAGTAGGTGCCACATAAATGCTAATTCCCTTCTTCCCTCCCTCCCCCACATCATGCTGTCTCTACCTAATTCTTCTTCTTCTTCTCCTTCTCCTTCTCCTCCTCCTCCTCTTCCTTTTCCTTCTCCTCTTTTTACCTTCTCCTTCCTTCTTCTTTTCCTTCTCCTCTTCCTTCTTCTTTGCCAATTTAGAATTGCTCCTCAATACTGTTCCTCTTATAAATATTCTTCAGCATTTCATGTGATGTGCTTTGCCTTGTCTCACTTGTAATTTGCTTTTATGCTCTTTAGATGAGCACTTGACATTATGCAGCTGTTGGCACAGTCTTTCTATCTGGTCTTTCTTTTTCTGACCCCAGGAACCATGGCACTCTAACATTTTCCATGATTTCTCGGATTAAGGGAATCAGAAACTGAAATAAGAAATCTCTCCTTGCCTGCCACCTTGTCAGAGTCTTCTCTAACCTGCTGCCGTAGGAGTCTTCTCTCACAGCTTTGCTGACTCTTGGGACCACCTGTTGTCTACTATGCTGAGGTTGGTCATAAGAAAAAAAGCTGCCTATGTATCATGATGCTTCAAGGGGCTCTGCCCCCCAGAATATTTCTCCCGCTGGCCTGCCAGGATACTTGAGATTCCCACCATGAGATTTATTTCTGCAGAATTACAAAATGATAGATCTTAGATATCAGATCACTCACCCCAACTCCTCCTTCACTTTCATGAGGTGACATGATAATCACAGCTAGAAAGAGGTAAAGCCATGACCTGAATCCGGATCTCTCATTTCTTAGTCCAGATCTCTTCCCAAGGTATTAGATTGTTTTTAGTGAACACGTCTTCAGAAAACTCCTATTAAGATATGTCGAGGTTACCTAGGAGTGCTGAAGAAAAACAACATTCTTCATATTTTTTTCTAGAGTTGATCCTGGGGTGCTTGTTGGCATAGACTGCAGAGGTAATCAAAATGATTCTCTTGCTATAATTAGCCAGTCATTGAGGCTCACTATGTGCATGATTCCTGTTGGGCTCTTCTCTGTGCGATTAAAGGGCTCTTACCTACAATCATTCTCTTGGCTCCCCTGCCCTAGCCACCCCATCCTATGGGTTTTGAGAAGTATCAAGGTCATTGCTTCCTTGGTAGCATTCCTGGGTATCTCTGTGCCACACTATCGGTTTTAGACTTTTGGATTGTTGATGCTCCAGGAGTGACCGTGGAGAAGAAATAATACATGTGTTTTTGTAGTTCCTTTGCCTAAGAAAATCACTAATTTGAACCACTGGGAGGTAGTTATTTCCCATTGACTTGTTCCTTGCCTCTTTTGATATCTGATGAAAGCTACCAAATCAATTGGGCACTTAAGTGGTACTTATCACAGTGCAAAGACCTGGAGGCAGGAAGACCTGAGTTCAAATTTTGACTCAGACACTTGCTGTGTGACCCTGGACAAGCTACTTAGCCTCTGTCTGCCTCAGTTTTTCATCTGTAAAATGGGGATAATAATAGCACCTAGTCCCCAGGGCTGTTGTGAGGCTCAAATGAGATAGTATTTGTAAAGCACTTAGCCCAGTGCCTGGCACATAGTAAGTGCTATATAAATATTAGCTATTACAGTCAGTGAGTTGCTGATGCAATCAGATCATTACAGATGATCTTTCATATATTTCACTAGTGTAGGGCACCTAAGCCAAGTACAGTGTTTGTAGGAATAGAGAAGAATGAAATCAAGAAAGAACGCCATTGGCTTAGGTTAGAGCTTTAATCAACACAGTGATGAATTGTGACTTCAGAGGACTAATGGTGAAGCAAGGTCCCCATCTCTCAGTAGGGAGGTGGTGGACTATAGGTGCAGAATGAGGCATACATGCCCATACCTGAGTGTTTATTTGTCTCTTAACTGTACTTGTTTGTTATAAGGGTGGGTTCCTGGGAGTGGAGGTGGAGTGGCATAGGGTGGAGAACAGAGAGCCACTGGGGAGTGACAATAATATTTTTTAAAAACCCATGAATGAAACATTTTTAAAATTCCTAATGGGGGCAGCTAGGTGGCGCAGTGGATAGAACACTGGCCCTGGAGTCAGGAGTACCTGAGTTCAAATCCAGCCTCAGACACTTAACACTTACTACCTGTGTGGCCCTGGGCAAGTCACTTAACCCCAATTGCCTCACTAAAAACAAAAAACAAAAAACAAAACAAAACAAAAAATCCTAATGGAGACCATTGGTTTAAAATATTGACTTCAAATGATTATTTCACTTTTGTTTAAAACTACCTAATGAGAGAAATCCCACTGCCTTACTTGGAAGCTTTCTTTACCTTTCAAAAAAAGTTTCTGTACTATATGTCTAAGCTGTCCTTTGTGGGTATTTAAAACAACAGATGTGGTGCTCTCTGCACTATAAATATTATGTCTCCTTAGCCTGATGTTAAAAGTTCACCCCTAACTGCTGAAGGCAGATTCCTGGTCATAGAGAGACTTGCTCTGAAAGAGGCAATTAAAAACTTCCTTTGTTGCATTCTCATGCAGTCATTTCCTCAGAGGTCACAGGATCCCTAACCAGAACATTCTTTTAATTTCTTTTTTAAAATTTTATTTATTTATTTTATGCTGAACCTAAGAAAAAACACAAGCATTTCAATAACATAATAGAATAGAAAAAAAAAGATGATTGTACATGAAATTGTACATCTGTTGTATACCACTTGCTAGATACCGTATCTACTTTCCATCAAAGTTGGCTATAAAGTAAATCTTCTATTTTTCCATTTTGTTTCATATTAGAGATAGATATAGTCCCATGGTGGTGGGTGGGGTAGAGGGAGGAGAAGGATTTGCCAGTACACTGAGTTGAGCACTTTTGGTAAAGAAGAAATGAAGAAGAGTTCAATCATTAGGTAGTGCTTCCTCCATACTCATCCAGGGACTGACTTCTCTGCCAGATACCTTTTGTACTTCACACCAACCCTGCCATCTGTCACCTTGCTATATTACCCTTTTCCCTACTATGGGATTTCCTCCTATGCCTAGAATTGCTTCTCTCCAAATTTACAATGCTTTGAACTGCTCTCTTTTCCTTCTTTCCATGTTTATTGTATGTCATCCTAATATCAATTAAGCAACCAACATATACAAGTGCCAAGCACTATGCTATGTCCTATACAAGGACAAAGATGAAACAGTCCCTGTTCTCAAGAGGCTCTCCATCTATCTAAGAGGCATCATTTACAAACACAAATATATACATATATATGTGTACATAAAATTTGAATATATACACATATATGTATATTTTTGTATTAGTATATGTAAATAATGCCTCTTTATATGAGTGTGTATATATACATATATATGTATACACATATACATATATATGTATACACACTCACACACATACACATACATATACACATACATATACATATACATATACATATATCCATATCTCTCTCCTTGTTGTTCAGTCACGTCTGACCTTTGGTGATCTGTATTGGGTTTTCTTAGTTAAAGATACTGGAGTTGGTCTGTCATTTCCTTCTCCAGTGGATTAAGGCAAATAGAGTTTAAATGACTTGTCTGAGGTCACACGGCTAGTGAGTATTTGAGGCTGGATTTGAACTCAGATCTTCCTGACTCCAGACCCAGTGCTTTATCCATTGAATCACCTAGCTGCCTGTAACATACATGCACACATATACATTCAAAATAGATACGAGGCGATTTGCAGGGGAGGACATTATCAATTGGTGGGAATCAGGAAAATCCACATGTAAAATGGATCTTAAAGAAAACAGGGTTCGGAGAGGCAGAAGTGAGGGAGGACTATATCTCAGGCATGGAGGATTGCCAATAAATGCCAAGGCTAAAAACTGAAAGCTCTCAGGAAGACCTGAGTTCAAATACAGCTTCAGATACTTACTATCTGTGTGACCCTGGGCAAGTCATTTAATCTCTATTTGCCTGAGCTTTCACATCTGTAGAGAAGGGATAACAATAGCATCTACCTGCCCCAGTAGGGGGAGATAACAGGTAGAAGAAAGTGGTAGCAAGGGAAGGGTATTTTGGTTTTGGAAACCACAGTGATAGTGAGTAGAAGCCTAGTGGGGTTAATATATCCTTTCTAGGAAAAAAAAAAAAAAGGAGGATTGATTAGATTAATTATTCCCAGAATGGGGCTTGAAAAGGGGTGTGGCTACATGCCTAGTAGGGTGGGTGGCAAGGAGAAGGCCAGAGTGAATGTACTTATGTAATATGAAGCATGGTCTAGGGTCTGGCTGGATTTGGAGTGTCATGTGGGCCTGCACTGGCTGGCTCACCAATCAGGACAGCACAGCCCACAGTTGTGTGGTGATTAAGTTACTTTGGGCAGTTCTATGATCCTTAAATTGCAATCTAGTTCTGTAAATGTGTTTATTCCATCCTTTATCAATTTGGTAACTCCAGGATATGTACTTAACTTCAAACAGGAGACACCTGCAGTGATCAAAGGGGAAAAAAACACATTACTTACAGATTGTCCTATAATTTTTAATTCTGTAGAGGGCTGGACAGGAATAAGCCTGAGCAACTTAACATAGTTAATGGATAAGGCCAGCATTTTGGATTTCATTTCAACCATTTGTTAAGTGAGAGCATCCTCATTGATTTACTGATGATTTCCCTATGTGTGTTGGTTTCATTGGTTGCGGAGTTCTTGGACACAGTCAATTGAGTGGCAGAATGGCTAGTGCCCCATTTTCTCTGATATTCTTTCTCTCTTAGCTGCTGTGGATTCAAGATGCAATCTGGGCCTTGGGCCTATAACCGGGAGAATGTAAATCTGCCAGAGGAAGAGAGAATCAATGAAAGCCAAGCATTTCTTGATTGTTCTGACATTGACTCTTCACGTCTGGGTCTAGTACCTCAGGGTCTGGTGTAATACAGTCTAATCTATTAAATGTTTATTAGATATATACTACTCATACTACTCCACCACCATTCATTGCTGCTGCCTTCTCTTTTCTGGGTTGAAGGTGGGGTAGTGGTGGAGGTTGTTTGGGTACACTGGTTTTACACTCCTTCTTTCCCTATTCTCTCTTCTCCCCAAGGAGTGAAGTCTCAACCATTCTTCTTGACCTCTTTAAAGTATTTAGGTTTATAACCTGGGTCTACAATTAGTATTTGAGAATCACTTTCTATGGGGCCATCTCCAGTCATCCTGATGTATATCTTGCTACTGGACCCAGACGGCTCTGGAGGAGAGAGTGAGGCTGGTGACTTTGCACAGCCCTCCCTCACTTAAATCTAAATCATTGCAAGTCATGATACTACCTCTTGATGTCATGGTTCTCTTTGAGAACAAATGACAAACAACAACAACTGTGGACATCTATCTTGCTGTAATGATTTAAGTGAAAGCCTTTCTTGTGAGAGAATGATGCATTCAGAGTAATAGTCATTAAAACTGTAGAGTTGGAAGGAATCTTAGAGATCATTAGTCCAAGCTCCTTATTTTACAAATACAAAAACTGAGGTCCAGAGTGTGAAATGATTTACCTCAAAGCAAATAGTAAGTTAGTGGTGGAGAGGGGATTAGGACCCTGGTTTTCTAACATTTCTCCTATACTGCTCTTGACTTTGGGTCCTTGCCAGTCCCATAGTACTATGGATATATGAACATTTCCCTTTATTGGAGCCTCTTAGCTGGCAATGTTTAAGAAATGGATCATGTTATCCTGTATTTTGGGCCCCTTGAAATATTAGTCTTTTCTTATGCTTTTGAAGATGGATATTTATTGCTGTACCACTGCTTTCATAATGAAAATACAGAATTATGATACCAATAAAATTACATAAATTGTGTGTGTCAATTAAACATGTTCTTGGAAATGATATGTTGGTATTGAGACTTATTCATCAGTCTTTAACCATCTCAACAAAGGGAAGAGATAGAAGAATTTATTGCTCTAATAAAATTGTTATGTTTTTGAAAAAGATAAGTTTGGTATCTTTTCCCTTCTTATCTGTATTCTTTGGACCTGGAAATGCAGAGAAATTCAAATGATAAAGGGATTAGGTTGTAGGTAGTAAAGGGGAAGGAAGAGAGGTTCTTGGGAGAATGCAGAAGGGCAATGTATACTAGCGTAAGGCTAAGGAAAATTGGGAAGTCAGCAAAGCTTCTCCTTTCAACTCCTCTTTCTTCCTTCTCCTGCTGCCCCCCCCCAACCCTTCCATATTTCTAGTGGCCCCCTACTGCCTATCAGACAGCCCACCCAGGCACCCAGCTCACATAGTTTCTCATGTTTCAAAATTCTTTGTCCCTCCATCCTCTCTCCCCATCCAGTCAATATTTCCACTCCTGCAGTGCCCTCAATTTAGCAAAACACCCAAGAAAATCACTAGGTAAAAGAATGGCCACATTGAGGCAGTGTGGTCAGTTTCAGAACAGGCACTGATCTGCATTGGTAGAAGGGCTTTCCATATTGGGAGTTCCTTATACAAATGAGATCATGGGATCACAGATTTAGAGCTGGGACTTCAGAGGCCATTGAGGATAATCCCTTCATTGTAAAAGTTGAGGAAAAGGAGGCCCAGAGACATTAAGGGTTAAATGGCTAGTAAGTGCTTGAGGCGAGACTGGAATTTAAATTTTCCTATCTTCAAGACTTGCACTCTATTTATTAAGCCATGCTGCTTCTCTATTAGCGTTCTGGTCCAAAAAAAAGTGTAAATTAATAGCTTAATAAATTATTGGGGATATTTGTGTTTTTAATGGGCATTTGCATTTAAAAGAGGATGCTTAGGGGCAGCTAGGTGGCACAGTGGATAGAGCACTGGCCCTGGAGTCAGGAGTACCTGAGTTCAAATCCGGCCTCAGACAGTTAACACTTACTAGCTGTGTGACCCTGGGCAAGTCACTTAACCCCAATTGCCTCACTAAAAAAAAAAAAAAAGAGGGTGCTTAGAGAGAGTACCTGGGTTCAAATCTTGCCTCTGTCTTACTCATGTGATCTTGGACAAGTCATTTAACTTGGGCAAGTCACTCTGACTTAGTTACCTTTTGTGTACATGAGAGCATTAAACTAGACTGCCTCTGGGGCCCTTTCAGACTCTGAGCCTATGAAAAACCACAGGAATGCATCTTTAATGGTAGAATTTTAGGCAGCACCTCAGGGAAATAAGGGCTTGCTTATAGAGTGCTTGGTTCAGAGCCAAGAGCCCATCATTTTTATATCTTAAGTTGGGTCTGTAAATCTAAATTCCATTTAAAAAAACACCAGATAGTCATTGTCTTTCCTTTCTGGACTCTCTACCTTCAATTAGTAGCAGCGATGAAAACATCCCAGTGCAAGGATTTCATATGTTTTCTATGTTCTTTCTGACAGTAACATCTGTTTCTTCGTAAATCAACAGAAGGGAGTTGTGGTGTTAGGTTTGACAAACCTTGGGTGATTCTCAAACCCAAGATGCTTATTATGTGAATACAGGATTCTTCCCTCCTCTTCTTGTCAGGTGGATGTAGAACTACCTCAGCTTTAGCTAGGTGTCACAGAGGATGGAGAGCTGGGCCTGGAGTCAGGAAGACCTGATTTCAGACCCAGTCTCATACACTTACTAGCTGTGTGATCCTGGGCAAATCACTTAACCTTTGTTTGCCTCAGTTACCTCAACCATCAAATGGGGATAAGAATATTACCTACTTCTCCTCCCTCCCCCCACCTCCCCTCTCTCCTGGTTGTTGTGGGATATAAAGGCCAAAGCAGAAATAGATTTTCTAGGGTCTGGGGCCTCGTGATTGAGGGAAGTGCCAGGGTGACCCTTTGGGACAAAGTGCAGGAGGATCTTGGGCTTGAGAAGTTTGAAGGTGCCTAAAGGTGGGATGGCACCTGAACAATCTCTGCATGTCTTACAGTTTTGCCAAGGACTTTGTAACCCCTGATGTCCCCCAGACACGTGCTTAGGAAGGAGGCGGCATCTCAGAAAACTTAATTAGATATGCAGTTGGCCACTGAATCAGAATTACAGATTAATCACAGACTTAGTCCTGCAAATTTGGCTGCCTCAGTTGAGGTGCAGTGTACCAAGCTGAGGCACAGAGCACAAGACAGCAAGGGAAATGGCAAACATCACACACACACACACACACACACACACACACACACACACACACACACACCTCCTCTAGATGCTCTACCAGAAGGTCAGTGTACCATCAGAGAAAATGCAAAGTATGCGGAAGGAAACCATGGTTTCTGACACCATCACTATGGTTTTTCTTTGCACAACAGAATCCTAAATTGCCTGTCTTTCCGTCATCATAGAAATACTCAAGAAAAGGCAGTTTGTTGTTAAGGAAAGGGAACCTGGTATAGTGAAAGGTGTGTTAGAACTAGAAGAAGAGGACCTGATTTTGCATTGCATTGTTCCTTATTAGTGCTATACTCCTTGGCAAGTCGTTTAACCTCTTGGGGCCTCAGTTCCCTTATCTGTAAAAGAAGGGGAGCCTATGGACCAGATATTCTCTAGCATTCATTTTATCTTGAACTTCTTTAAACGATATCATTCTGGGCCACTACCAACATACCAGCAAAGCTTAAGTAACATTGTGCCTTCTTTAAGTATCTTAGTTGAGCAGTCTTTATGCTTAAGAAATGCCAGCGCAATCATTCTGAAATGTCCCTGCTGCTCCTTTCCACCTCCATGGCTCAGCTGGAGTGCTTGAATTTCCATGCTAACAGACTACCTTTACCTATCAAAGGGTTTTGGTTTTTTCCCCCTTAAATAGTTGCTTGTGGCTGTGGGTGCATTCCAAACAACACATCAATAGAGTCAATAGAAGAGTACTGTTGGTCTACCACTCTGAAATGTGAATTTCAGATTTTTAAACTTGTTGTCAGTCTCCAGCAAATTTCTCAGCAGCTTGCTCAAAGTCTAGGTTTTAAGTATTGAGAATGAAGTCATGATTAAAAGTTAATATGAGTTCACTTTGAACTCAGAGCAATTTAATTCTATAAATACTTATTGCGTCTAGATTTGTTGAGCACTCTGCCTATGAAGACAAAAATGAAAAATACTTGCTGTCTTCATGGGGTTTACATTCTTCTGGAGGAGATGCAGTGTCTAAAAAGATTACCTTAAAATTTAGAAACAAGTAGTTGTATATGTATTATCTTGTGTGGCTACTGTATGTTGTTTTTGTTTAAATTGTTTCTCTTTGTCACATGGGAGGGAAAGGTTCAATATGGAGAGGGAGGGATGAAATGATTGTGATGTGAAGACAAAAGGCATAGATAAAAACATATTTTAAATTAAATTAAAAAAAGAAAAATAAAGATAATTGGAGGAAGAAGAGAGTACTAATAACCAGGGGGACCAGAAAAGTCTTCCTAGAGGAAATGGTACTTGAGTTGAATATCAAAGTGATATGGGGGGAAGTGGGGTACAGGTTTGGTTAGGGGTTGGGGTTCTTGGGAATTCCTCTTTAAAGAATTACACCCTCTTGCACACAAAAGTAGTTAGAATAAGGTGGTAGTTTATTTAGGAGCAAGGGAAGGGAAGGGTGCGGGGAGGGAAACCATGAAAGAAATCCTTGGACTTTTCATGGGGAGATTGGCATAAAGCACATGGCTCAGAGGTACCAAATCTCCTCGAAGAGGAGACTGGAAGGTACTTTTATAGAGGACTGATGGGGGTGGATCATCTGCCTGTGAAAAGTTCCTTTAGTGAGAGAGGACCATCCCCCACTGGTGGTAGCTGGGGGAATTGGGTGAGGGGTGGCTACAGATCCCTCTTCAGAACACAAAGGCCGCAGCCACACCCAAACTTATCTCCCCAGGGTAAGGGAGACCAGAATGAAGGGTAGGAATCCGAAGCTAGCTCAGTCCAATTTGGTTCAACTTATCTCTCCAGGCGTTATCTGTCCTCTGGTTTAGTTTCTCAAGGAGAAGGTTCCTTGATGTGCCCCAGAGAACTTCTGGGGTGCTCTGTACCCCATAACAAAAGGAAGGTAAAGATTCTAAGAGGTAAAGGGAGGTCAGGAGAAGTGCATTCTGGGAGTGGAGGGGTAGCCAGGAAGGTATGTTAATGAAATGTGGAATGCTGATATTGGCAAATAGCAAAGAAGCCATTTGGTCTGTAATGAATAGTATGGGAAGGGCAGTGATAGGAAATCAATCTGGAAAAGCCAGTCTGTGGCCAGACTGCGAAAGACTTAAAATTCTAAGTTGAGACGTTTGTATTTTATTTTAGGGGCAATGGAGATACACTGAATACTTTTCAACATGGAAGTGATGTGGTCAGATCTGTGCTTTGGGGAGATTATTTAAGCAACTGTGGGGAAGTTGGTTAGGAGAAGGGGAGATATTGGAAGTTGGGGAGTAAATGAGAAGGCTATAATAATAGCCAGCTGAGAATGCCCAACTAGTGTGGTGGTCATGTGAGTACAAGAAAGGGGAAATGATTGTGAGATGCTGTGGAAGTAGAATTGATAAAGCTTGTCACCTAGTACATACAGAGGGTAAGGAAGAGGGATGTGTCATGGATGACTTTGAGGTGGCAAATCTGAATGATTTGGAAAATGATGTACTCTCCACAGAAACAGAGAAGTTTAGAAGAAGCATGGGATTAGGGGAGAAAATAATTCAAATTTAGATATATTAACTTTGGGGGGGGCAATGAGGGTTAAGTGACTTGCCCAGGGTCACACAGCTAGCAAGTGTCAAGTGTCTGAGGCCAGATTTGAACTCAGATACTCCTGAATCCAGGGCTGGTACTTTATCCACTGTGCCACCTAGCTGCCCCTGATATATTAACTTTTTTTTTTTTTTAGTGAGGCAATTGGGGTTAAGTGACTTGCCCAGGGTCACACAGCTAGTAAGTGTTAAGTGTCTGAGGCCGGATTTGAACTCAGATACTCCTGAATCCAGGGCCAGTGCTCTATCCACTTCGCCATCTAGCTGCCCCCTGATATATTAACTTTTGATGCCTGGGGCATCCAGGTGCCTATGTCCAGGCAATTGACAATGTGAAAAGAGAATTCAGGAGAGATGTGAGGGTTGAAAATATAGACTGGAGCAAAGCTTTTTAAACTGTGGGTTGTGATCCCATATGGAGGTAGTGTAAGTGAATGTGGGGGTAGTGAAAAATTTGGCAACAGTAAACTGTTATGTATACTTATTTTATATACCTGTATGCGTGGGGTCCTGTAAAAATTTCTTAGGTGAAAAGGGGTCGCCAGTGGAAAAAATTGAAGAAGCCCTGGATTGGAGAGTCATCTGCATTGAATGATCATTGACCCCAGGGGAGCAGATGGAATTACCAAGGGGGAGAATGGAGAAGGAGAAGGAAGCTCAGGTGGGAGCCTTGCAGAATGCCAGCTGTTATAGTGTATGTCAAAAGAGCCTGAGAAGGCATGGTCAGGCAAGTAAGAGGACAATCAGAAGAGAGCAGTGTCATGAAAGTCTCTAAGAGAAGTGGGTGTTTGATAGTATTCCAAACTGAATAGAAGTCAGTTCTATGAAAGGGTGACTAAAACTGATACATGAAGAGCATACATGGGACATAGTATATCTGAATTTGAGCATAGCATTTGAAAAGTATTGCATCATGATTTTTTTGGTTTCTTTGGTTTTTTTGGACAAGATGGAGAAGTGTAGGCTAAATAAAGTGAATAAACATTTGTTAAGCATGAACTATGTGCTGGGCATTCTGCTCAGTGCTTTTGCATATATTACATTATTTGATCCTCACAACAATTCTATTCTATTATGATTCCCAAGTCAAAGAAACTGAGGTAGGCAAAGGTTAAATAACTTACACAGGATCACACAACTAGTAAGTTGGAGGTTGGAGGTTGGATTTGAATTTATGTCTTCCTAACTCCAGTCCCAGGACTTTATCCACTGTACCACCTAGTACCTCTAACAGTATAGGTAAATTTTGAATTCATTGAGTGAGTATATCAAAAGAGTGAGGGAATAGGGAAGAAATGTAATTATAAAGAAAACTGGCTTTGAAATCAGAGGACCTGAGTTCAAATCTTACCTCTTATTCTTACTACCTATGTGACTTTGGATGAGTTATTTAGTCGTCCCTAAGACTCAGTTACTTCATCTGTAAAATGAGGGGCCTGGATTAGCTATCCTCTGACATCCCTTCAATCTCTAGATCTAGGCCTCAGCCCTGTCTCTGTTTCCTCCTGCCTATGAGTTCCAATTAATGTTATCATCATTAACCAGGAGTACAGTCTTCGTTCTCATCCCTGTTCTGTTTAGCATTTTCAAAGTCACCAATAACATAAGGCTAGGAGGAAGAGTTAATATGCTCGATGATGGAATTAGGACCTAAAAAGATTCTGACAAGCTGGAATGATGGGCCAAATCAAACAAGATGAAATTTAATAGGGATAAATGTGCAGTAGTTAATATAATTTAGGTTAAGCATTTTGATTGCACAAGCAAAGGATGGGGGACATGTGGCCATTTTTAATAGTTCATTCACATGTGAAAGACTTAGGAGTTTTAGCTATGTACAAGCTTCTTAAGAAATAACAGAGCGGGGCAGCTAGGTGGGGCAGTAGATAAAGCATCGGCCCTGGATTCAGGAGGACCTGACTTCAAATCCAGCCTCAGACGCTTGACACTTACTAGCTGTGTGACCCTGGGCAAGTCACTTAACTCTCATTGCCCTGCAAAAAACCAAAAACCAAACCAAAATAAACAAACAGAAAGAAATAACAGAGAGACATGGGTATAAAAATGCTAGTTTATCAAAGGAGCTGTAGTGTGCAGAATGAGGGAGCTGCCATACTCTGGGACAATCTAAGACCGCATCTAGATAATTGTTTTAATGTTGGGTGTTGAATTTTGAGAAAGACATTGGCAAGATGAAGTGTTTCCTGAAAAAGGTAAACAGAATAATGGGGGTACTTGAAAGGAGAGAATCAGTTCAAGGATCTGGTAATGTTTAAACTGAGGAAGAGAACTTTGTGGACATGAGCCTAAAGGTGAGACTAAAACCAAATGGGAAGAAGCTACAGAGAGACAGATTAGACTTAATACATGGAAATAAACAATTAAAGCTGTTAAAAAATAGAATGGATTGTCTTATGAGAAACTGATTTCCCCATCATTGAAGGCCTTCTAACTAAGCCCATTTGTTGGAGTTGTAGAATAAGGGTTAGATTATGTGGCCTTACTTTTTAAATCTAGGGGGTACATAGTTCTGTGATTTATAAGGCCTTAGTTGACTATTTTTTTTGGTGGAGCAATGAGGGTTAAGTGACTTGCCCATACATTTTATTCCCCCCTCTCCAATTACATGTTAAGACAATTTTTAAACATTTGTGTGGTTTTTAGAAAAAGTTTTGTGGTCCAAATTCTATCTTTCCTTCTCTCCCTTTCCCTCCCTGCTCTCTGAGATGGTAAGCAATCAGATATAGCTTATACATGTGCAATCATGAAACACATTTCCATATCAGTCATTTTGTACAAGAAGACTCAGAAAGAAAGAAAGAAAGAAAGAAAGAAAGAAAGAAAGAAAGAAAGAAAGAAAAAAAGAAAGAAAGAAAGAAAGGAAGGAAGAAAGAAAGAAAGAAAGGAAGGAAGAAAGAAAGAAAGAAAGAAAGAAAGAAAGAAAGAAAGAAAGAAAGAAAGAAAGAAAGGAAGAAAGGAAGAAAGGAAGAAAGGAAGAAAGGAAGAAAGGAAGAAAGGAAGGAAGAAAGTGAAAAATAGCATGCTTCAGTCTGTATTCAAATGGTATCACTTCTTTTTCTGGAGGCAGATACTATACTTCATCATTAGTCCTTTGGGATTGTCTCGGACCATTGTATTGCTGAGAAAAGCTAAGTCATTCACAGTTCTTCATTGTACAGTATTGTTGATACTGTGTACAATGTTCTGGTTATGTTCACTTCATGTTGCACCAGTTCATGTATGCCCTTTCCAGGTTTTTCTGAAATCATACTGTTTGTCATTTCTTATGGTACAATAATATTCCATCACAGCCCCATGTCACAGTTTGTTTAGCTATTCCTTAATGGATGGGCATCCACTCAATTCCCAATTCTTTGCCACTACAAAAAGAGCTGCTCTAAGTATTTTTGCACAAATAGGTTCTTCCCATCCCCCCTTTTTGGATATTTTTGGGATATAGACCTAGCAGTAGTACTGCTGGATCAAGGATTATGCCCAGTCTTATAGTCCTTTGGGCATAGTTCCAAATTGCTCTCTAGAATGGTTGGATCAGTTCGCAGCTCTACCAACAATGCATTAGTATCCCAGTTTTCCCACATCCCCTCCAACATCCATCATTTTCCTTTTTTGTTACATTAGCCAATCTGATAGGCATGAGGTTAGTAATGGAAGCTGGGGCATTTAGACTTTCCTAGAACTTAACCATAAAGTGGTGGAAGTTCATTTAAGGGCTTAGCAGTTGGGTTTCCAAACAGACATACAAGGAAACCTAATTCTAAGAACCTGGTCAGTGAGAGCTAATCCTTGTCACAGGAGGGAAGTTGGAGGTATGGGCCTAACCCATGTTGTGCTGAAGCCTAGGTCGATATTAGTCCTATCACAGAAAGACTTCTCGCCTTGAAGGAAGAAAGAGTTTACAACAGAAAAAGGAGTTGGCTCCAGCCATGGCATGTATTCGGTGCAAGTGCCTAAAGTTGGAGAGACAAGATAAAATTGGGGAACAACTAAGAGTCCACCTGGGCAGGAGCATAGGGTTTGAGATGGGAAATAGTGACGAAAAAGACTGAAGGTAGGCTAGATTGTAGAAGGCTTTCAACACCCAGACAAGGAAATTCATCACTAACAATGAATCAGGAACATCAGTTGAGATACTATTAAAATCAAACCTCTAGCGGTGAAGTGATGAGGACTTGAATTAGGGTAATGGTGTATAAGAGGAGAGAAAAAGGGATAAGAAGAATGTTTTAGTGTTAGATCAACAGACCTTTATAATTAATAGGAAGATATGGGGAGAGGGTAAGAGGCCCAAAGGAATAGGGATCAGATTCCGGCTCTGAAACTTACTACCTGTGTGACTTTGGGCAAATGCTGTCACCTCTCTGGGGTCCCAGTTCTTACCTTCAAAATGAGGGAGTTGATGGGGCAGCTAGATGGTGCAGTGGATAGAGCACCGGCCTTGGATTCAGGAGGACCTGAGTTCAAATCCAGCCTCAGACACTTAACACTTACTAGCTGTTTGACCCTGGGCAAGTCACTTAACCCCAACTGCCTCACTAAAAAAAACACAAAACAAAACAAAACCAAAAAACAAAACCAAATGAAGGAGTTGGTCTAGATGACTTCCAAGCTCCCTTAATGCTCAAAGTCTATGGTCCTATCTGATCCTCTGACTACATGATCTATAAAGTGTCTTCCCAGCTTTCAATCTATGATTCCATGACCTTAATATTTCTTCCATGTGACAGAGACAGAGAAGGATGTTAGTCAGAAAGAATCAGAGAACCTTGGAGGCAGAGCAGTTTCGATTGATTGGTGATGTCTAAGATGAGTAGCTAAGGTAGAGGAGAGATGAAGGTCATAGGAACTGAGGAGCTGAGAAATCAGGGCGAAGGCCCTATCTCACTTTCTCTTCAGGGGATGGAGCAGGAATCACTGTGGGTTTTATTTTTAATTGATCATTTCTATATTATACTAGTTAAGTCCAATCTAATATCATAAGGAATAATTCATAGAATGCTCATAGATAACAATTACAGTAACTTAGCAATGTAAATCCTAGGAGTATTGGCAGAAAGCACTTTTATGGATATTTCCATATCCCTCAACTTGAACAACAAAAAAAAAGTGAGAGAGATAAATAAATCACATACCACAATATTTTAACAAATTGACTTCTAAAATAAAAATGAAAAAAATCATATCCTAGCTGAATATTAATCTTTGTGTCCTTTAGAGAGTTTCACATTAATCTTTAGAGTGAAATTCATAAGGCAACCAAACAGAAGCTACACACATCAGCAGGGATGGCCAGAAATGAAAATGCTACTTAAATCTTCAACAATATTCATCTTTGTTTTGAAAAGCTAATGTATTTCGGTTATTGCCTTCTTTGCTTAGTCAGGGCTTTTTGACTGATGTTGCTAAGGCAGATGGGAGCATTGTATGGAGAACAGGAAGTTTAATTTAGGTGGTCTGGTCGAGAGTGTGCTCGACTTGGAGTGAAAAGGATCTCAGTTTGAATTCTGTCTTAGCTCTCAGCCATTTAGCCCTCAGCATGTCCCTTAACCTGCTTCAGTCCCAGTTTCCTCATCTATAAAATGAAGATATTATTAACAGCACTTACCTGATGAGGTTGTTGTGAGGATCAGATGTGATAAACTAGGTAAAGCACCTTTCAAACCTGAAAGTTACACACACACACACATACACACACACACACACACACACACGTTATTTTTATTATTATTATTGTTGCTGTTGTTAGAATCACCATCTTCCACAATGCTAGGCTTCTGTCTGTCTCTCCTACTAAATTCTGGTGCTGGCCTCAGCCCTGTCTCTGTTTCCTCCTCCTTACACAATCCTCAATGAAGAAGGTGGCACTGTCACTTGATGTGGCTCCAATTGGCTTTTGGCCATCACAAAGGTTTCAGGCTTCCTGCAAGGGTCCCCAACACATTGTTGAGCTGGCCTTGTCTCCTGTTATGGTTCTAAGTTCTCTGTGTGTCCTCGAATAGTGATTTATCAAAGGCTGGCATTGTCCCTTGGTGCTGCTCTGATAACTCAGGATCCTTCTGGCTTCCACCTGCCCTGGTGAGACCCTTCTACAAGCCAATGAAAGCTATCTTATATTTAACTATCTTATGTTTACCATATTTTGTATTTATCTTATGTTTATTCTGTATAGATAAATATCCATGTGCCTCTTCTGCTAGAATCGATAGGGACCATTTCATTTTTTGGCTTTATATTCCCAGTGTCTAACACATAGTAAGTATTTAGTAAATGCTTATTAATGGTCATATAATCATTAGGATTAATTAGTTAATTAATTAACTAAAAAGTTAGAAGAGGTAATGAACTAGACTGGACTGCCTGATAAAATATGTTGTCTGGATATCTGGGTAGAGTATCAAGCCAAAAGAAGTATGATAACCCTTTTCTCTGTAACCTGAAACCATCCAGGAATGTAATAGTCAAAATTTAGACCTTCCAAGTAAAAGGAAAACTATTTCAAGCAGTCAGAAGAAAAATAAAGATACCAAGGAACCACAATCAGGGTTACCTAAGACTGTTACAACTCCTGTAAAGAAGAGAACGTCTTGGACTACCAAATTCTAAGAGGTAAAAAATAATGAGTTACAACCACGAAGAACATACCCTCCAAAACTGAGTATAATTGTACAGAGGAAATAAGCACACCTCTTATAGAATAATAGACCGTTAGATATTTTTGATGAAAAGACTAAAGATGGAAAGAAATTTTAAAATGCAAACATAGGCTATGAGAAGAAGCAAGAAAAGTAAAAAGCAAGTATACATACAAACAAAAGCATTTGATCAATTAGAAGGGGCCAGATGATGATGAAGTGATTACATTCTATTAATGTTCCTTCAGAATCCTAATGTCTTCAAAGGTCGCAGAAGGAGGAAAAAAAGACAAGCATAAAACTAGGGAGTGGAGTCTAATAGTAAACTCTGCTATAGATTCAAACCCAGGTCATGAACTTGCAGAACCCTGGACTAGACCCCTTTGAGAGAACTGAAAACTTGCAAGTCCTCAACCTGTACCTTAAATCCTGTAATAACACAATACCCCAGATCCCTAGAAAGCAGAAGCAGGACCATTTAATAATTTTTTAAAAACTCTTGTTTCATCTCTTCCTGGAATTCTGGGTGAATCTGTACCCAAGCTTTGCTTAAAGATATTTTGGAGGCATTCTCTTCTGGGTTTGTGTCTTGAGCTTCCCTGTCACTATAAATAGCTTTTAATGGTGAGATTCATTTTCTGTTTGCCCATCCTTCCAGCCCACTTCCTGACTTTGGTCTTGGTGCTAGGCCTATCAGCGTTCATAAAGGGAGTTCCATTATACGAGTCCTGGGAGTGGTTTTGTTATGTTTTGATGATCATAGGAAAAGAATGGAAAGAGAAGGGAAGAGGAATATACTGTTGGAGGAGGAGGGAGAAGGGAAAGGAAGAGTTGGGAAAATTATGTACATAATGAGGGTACACAAATAGATATCTATACAAAGTAGGAGGAGGAGTTAGGGAAAGTAGCTGACACTTGAACCTCACCCTTGTCTGAACTGGTCAAAAGAAGGAAGAATAGGGGCAGCTAGGTGGTGGAGTGGATAGAGCACCAGCCCTGGAGTCAGGAGTACCTGAGTTCAAATCTGGCCTCAGACACTTAACATTTGCTAGCTGTGTGACCCTGGGCAAGTCACTTAACCCCAATTGCCTCACTAAAAAAAAAAAAGAAGAAAGAAGAATACACACGCAGAAATACATTTCATTCAACAGGAAAATAGGAGGGAAAGGGGGAAGAGAGGGAGGGGAAATCAAAGAGAGTGCAGATTAAGGATAGGATTAGTCCTAAATGAAATAAAAGCTAAAAATATACAAAAATATGTATAGCTCTTTTTGGATGACAAAGAATAGGGATCTGAGGGAGTATCCATAATTTGGAGAATGAACAAGTTATGGTATATAAATGTGATGAAATACTATTGACTATTATGCTAAACTCTTATCAGCATCATGACCAACTAGGATTCCAGAGGACTAATGGTGAAACATCACATCTCTAACAGAGAGGTGAAGGACTCAGAAGACAGAATGAGACAACATGCCTGCACATACACACACACATGCACACACACATGCACGCACACACGCACCTACATTTGACATGGTCAATATGGAAATATGTTTTAATTGACTATATCTGTTTTAACAGGTTTTGGTTTTCCTCATTCTTGGTTGGGGGGGGATCAGAATGGGAAAAGTAAGAGGATAAATCTTGGCTGATTTAAACAAATAAAATATTACAAAACAAAATACGGGAGAAAAGTATAAAAAGTATAATAATTTCAATCTCTCAATACCTTTTTTAGACCTCAAAAAGTCTAATGACCTCTCCAACCTAACAAGAAAGAAATTAATAGATCTGAATAGAATTTCAGAAAATTTAGATATGATAGATCTCTAGTAATTACTGAATGGGAATGAAAAGGTGTATACCTATTTTTTTTTTTTTTTGGCGGGGCAATGGGGGTTAAGTGACTTGCCCAGGGTCACACAGCTAGTAAGTGTCAAGTGTCTGAGGCCGGATTTGAACTCAGGTACTCCTGAGTCCAGGGCCGGTGCTTTACCACTGCGCCACTTAGCTGCCCCCAAGGGTCTCTTCACATTTGAGTAGATCTTTTTTTTTTTTTTTTTTTTTTGTGGGGCAATGAGGATTAAGTGACTTGCCCAGGATCACACAGCTAGTAAGTGTTAAATGTCTGACTTCAGATTTGAACTCAGGTCCTTCTGAATCCAGGGCCAGAGATTTATCCATTATGACACCTAGCTGCCTCATATACATATTTCTAAACTGTGTCTGGTACCTTTTCAAAAATTGACCATGTCCTAGAACATTAAAAATTTTTTAAAGAAATAGGGGCAGCTAGGTGGCACAGTGGATAGAGCACCGGCCCTGGAGTCAGGAGGACTTGAGTTCAAATCCGACCTCAGACACTTAACACTTACTAGCTGTGTGACCCTGGGCAAGTCACTTAACCCCAATTGCCTCACCAAAAAAAACCACAAAAGAAATATTAAAAAGCAGAACTATTGAACATATCCTTTAGTGATCAAATGCACTAAATTATAATTAATAAAGTTTTGAAAGAAAGGATTCAAACTGAAATGAAGACTAAATAATAGAATCCGAAAGAATAGGTAAAAGAACAATAGAAAAAGAACAAATAGAAACAAAAAAAATGCCATCTAAGAAAATGATAATATTGAAACAACATACTAAAATGGGGTGCAGTCATAGCAGTCCTTGGGGGAAAAATTTATATTTCCAAACACTTTTATCAACAAAAAAGGTCACAGAGATGAATTTAATATTCACATAAAAAAATCTAAAAGAGCAATGAATCAAAACATTCCAATGAGACTCACAAAAAAGGCAATTCTGAAAATCAAAGAATTTAACTAAACCAAAAACCAAAAATCCCATTTAGTTGATAAATAAAATTAGGAACCAAATATTTGTTAAAAAGATTAACCATAAATTAATTTGATTAATAAAAGAAAGTCAAATTACCAAAATAAAAAATGAAAAGGGAGGATTCACAATAAGTGAAAAGGAAATAAAGGTAATTATTAGCGTCTATTTTTCAATTATATTCCAACAAAACTGATAAATGAAATGAAAAATATTTACAAAAACATAAAATACCCAAGTTAACAGGACAAGCAATAGAGAATTTAAATAACCCAATTAAAAAAAAGAAATTGCATGTCATAAAAGTATGCTCCCCGGGGGCAGCTAGGTGGCACATTGGATAAAGCACTGGCCCTGGATTCAGGAGTACCTGAGTTCAAATTCGGCCTCAGACACTTGACACTTACTAGCTGTGTGACCCTGGGCAAGTCACTTAACCCCCACTGCCTTGCAAAAAAAAAAAAAAGAAAAAGAAAAAAAGTACGCTCCCCCAAATCCCAAGAACAAATGATTTACAAGGTAATTATATCAAACATTAATAGAAAAATAGCTTCAATGTTATTTAAATTACTTACAAAAATAAGGAAAGTTCTTATCAGCTCCTATAGATTCATTTCTATTCTGGATGATACTCAATTCTACTTTTCTAGTCCTAACTTCTTTGCTGACATCCAGTCTTGCTTCTCCAACTGGACATCTTGAACTGGATGTCCCATAAACATCTTAAACTCAACATGCCCCAAACTGAGCTCATTATCTTTCCCACAAAACTTCCCCTCATTACAAACTTCCCTATTACTGTTGAGCACACACCCATGCTCTCAGTTACCCAAGCTTATAACCTATATTTGGCATTCAAAGCCCTTTATAATCCCTCTCCCCAACACATTTCCAATCCTGTTTCACCCTGTCTCTACCACCACCCCAATACTGGACAATCCAGTGATGCTGACGTCTTTACTATTCCTCACACAAGTCACTCCAGACATTTGAACTGACTGTGCCCAATGCTCAGAATGTTCTCATTTTCTTTTTCTTGCTTCCCTAATTTTCTTCAAGTCACAACTAAAAACTTACTTTCTATAGGAAACTTTTTCCTAAACTCCCTTAATTCTAGTACCTTTCCTCTATCAATTATTTCCAATTTATCCTGTATATAAACCCTATGTACTTAATTGTTTGTATGTTATCTCCCCCATTAGACTGAGCTCCCTGAGAGCAGGGACTGCCTTTTGACTTTCTTTGCATCCAGTACTTGGTCCAGTTCTTGACACATAGAAGATATCAATAAATGTTTGCTAACTAGTTAATTTCTTCAAGAGTCTAAACTAAGGAAAGATAAAGCAGAGAAAGAAATCTACAGACTGATATCTTAAATGAATATCAATGCAAACATCTTGAATAAAATACCAACCAGGAGACTATAGCAACATATTAAGAAGATTATGTCATATGACTAGATTAGGCTTATATCAGAGAATATCAGATTGGTTATATATTAGGAAAACTATAAGCATAACATACTATATTAGCAATAAAATAAAAAAACTCACATGGTTATAACAATAGATGCAGAAATAAATTTTTGTCAAAACACAATACTCATATATGCTAAAACGTTAAGAAATATTGGAACAAATGGATCTTTTAAAATTTGATAAGTAGCATCTAGCTAAAACCAAGAATTGGCATTATTTATAATGGAGAAATACTAAAGTTCTTTCCATTAATATTGATGGTAAATGGGGCAGCTAGGTGGTGCAGTGGATAGAGCACAGGCCCTGTATTCAGGAGGACCTGAGTTCAAATCCGGCCTCAGACACTTAACACTTACTAGCTGTGTGACCTTGGGCAAGTCATTTAACCCCAATTGCCTCGCTAAAAAAAAATATTGATGGCAAGCAAGGATATTTATTGACACCACTGTTATTTGACATGGTTATAGAAATGCTAGCTATAGTTGTTTGATGAGAAAAATTATTTGAGGGAGTAAACATGGACAAAAAGATATGAAATTATTTCTTTTGCAGATGACATGATGGCATAGAGAATCCTAGAAATTTAACTAAAATTATTTCAAATAATTAACTTCAGTAAAGTAGTAGTACTTAAGCTCACAAAATAATTTCTGTATATTACCACCAAATCCCAGCAGGAAGAGATAGAAAAAGAAATTCCATCCAAATAACTACAAAATGTATAAAATATCTGTGATTACAATTACCAAGACACGTACAGGAATTATATCACTATAACTACAAAATATTTTCATAGAATGAAAGGAAGACAAGATTTGCAGATTAATTTCTTATGGTTGGGCCATATTACTGTAATAAAAATGACAAGAATGCCTAATTAATTTTATAGATTCAGCGCCATTCTAATCAAACTACCAAAGTATTCTTTCATAGTACTAGGCAAAATAATGACAAAATTCATCTGGAGGAGCAACAGGTCAAGATTCTCGAGGAAAATAAGGGGGGGAAAAGAAGGAAAGGCACCTAATAGTACCACTTCTCAAACTATTATACAAAGAAATAATTATCAGAACTATTTGGGGGAAGCTAGGTGGTGCAGTAGATAAAGCACCGACCCTGTATTCAGGAGGACATGAGTTCAAATCCAGCCTGAGACGCTTGACACTTACTAGCTGTGTGATCCTGGGCAAGTCACTTAAACCTCATTGCCCCACAAAAACAAACAAACAAAAACTTAACAAAACAAAACAAAAACACTATTTGGTACTAATTAAAAAAACTACCAAAAGCAGCTACGTGGTGCAACAGATAGAGTACTGGGTCTTGAGTCAAGAAGATTCATCTTGGGGAACAGCTAGGTGGCACAGTGGATAAAGCACCGGCCCTGGATTCAGGAGTACCTTAGTTCAAATCCGGGCCTCAGACACTTGACACTTACTGACTGTGTGACCCTGGGCAAGTCACTTAACCCCCATTGCCCCATAAATTAATTAATTAATTAATTAATTAAAAAAAAAAAAAGAAGATTCATCTTCCTGAGTTCAAATCCTGCCATAGACACTTACTAATTGTATGACCCTCAGCAAGTCACTTAACTGTTTACCTCAGTTTCTCATCTATAAAATGAGTTAGAGAAAGAAATGGCAAACTATTCCAGTACTTTTGCTAAGAAAAGCCCAAATTGGGGGTGGGGGAGTCACAAAAAATCAGACATGACTGAACAACAGCAAAAATATATCAAATTTATCAATGGAACAAATAACTTGTACAAAACCCAGAAGTAGTTGAGCATTGCACAATGTTAAAAAACAAACAAACCTAAAAATAAAAAACACAAGTAAACTAGCTACTGGGGTAAAAGACTCATTATTCAACATAAACTGTCAGGAAAATTGGATTGCTCTCTGACAAAAATTAGGTTGAGAGCAACATCTTACCATATAAAATAACAAACTGCAAATGTATATGTGATCAAGGTATAAATAATTCATACATTAATTAGGGACAGGCAGAGAGCCTGACCAAACATAGGATAGACATGATAATAAAAGATAAAATGGACAATTTGATTACATAAAATTTTAAAGTTACTGCACAGACATAATCAGTGTAATTAGAAGGGCAATTAGAAAGTTCCCAGAGAAGTGTGGGGGGGAAATCTTTGTAGCAAATTTCTCTAATAAAGGTCTGATATCAAAGATAAAGAGGGAAATAGAATAAGAGCCATTCCCCAAAAGATAAATGCTTAGAAGTGGTATTGGTGGGACAAAGGGTATGCACAATATAATTATACAAAATGCTTTCCAGAAGAGTTAGAAAAATTCAAGCTCCATCCATTAGTGTCCCTGTCCTTCCACAAACCTTTCAACAATTTCCATTTTTTCACTTTTTCCATATTTGCTAATTTGGTAGGTCTAGGTAAAAGCTCAAAGTTGTTTTGATTCACATAAGATAAATAAGATAAATTTGTTATTTGGGGTGTTTTTATCATATGGTTGTTGATAATTTATTTTTCTTCTTTTAAAAACTGCCTTGTCATGCTGTTTGATCTTTATATATATTTTCTCATTCAAACTTCACAACAAGTTTTTGAGGTAGGTTCTACGGGCATCATAGAAGTCCCCAAACCACACTGACTTATATTTCTAAAATCCCTTTCAGCTTTACATTCCATCCATTGTTACTTGAGAGAGAACAAGAAAGTAGGTGTAATGTTAGTGATGTTCTGATGCCTCACTTCCTGTTCTGATGTCAACACATCAGCCTAAATTTGCAAGTAACTCTTCCAGCACCCTACCCCTTGTCTGACACCCCAACCCGCACATATATAACACAATTTATTTAGCACATAAAATAATTTAGGCCACAGATGAAAATAATTGGAGGGAATCTTGTTTACTAGGACCTAGAACAATTCCTACTACAACATCTCTGAACTGGATTAGATTTCCCAAGATTATTCCAGGAGTCAGTATGCCTCTGGACCTAACCCAGGCTACAGAAATAGGAATGTTTCCTTAAAGCTTCATATTTAGGAGTATCAGAGGCACTGATTTTAATTCCATTATTTGCTAGAATGAAAATGACCATATTTTTATATTTTCTGAACTAATAATAGCTCTCACTGATATAGACCTTTCCGACTTAAAATAATGCATCCTTGACTAGTCCTCTAGATATTTTTACGTCTACCTTTCTTTTATCCAATTTCTTCCTTTTTTGTCGTGTGTGTGTGTGTGTGTGTGTGTGTGTGTGTGTGTGTGAATGAGGGTTAAGTGACTTGCCCTGGGTCAAACAGCTAGTAAGTGTGAAGTGTCTGAGGGCTTATTTGAACTCAATTCCTCCTGAATCCAGGGCCGGTGCTTTATCCACTGCACCACCTATCTGCCCCTATCCAATTTCTTCTAAGCAGATATCCTTTTGTTGTCTTGGGAGTCTTGTTTCATGTCTTCAGAAATGGAAATGGCTTCATCACAATGTTTACATTTTAAGCAATTCCCAGGCTCTTTAGAGAATTTTTTTTTTTAAACTAGGGCAAGGGCAGCTAGATGGTGCAGTGGATAAAGCACCGACCCTGGATTCAGAAGTACCTGAGTTCAAATCCAGCCTCAGACACTTAACACTTACTAGCTGTGTGACCCTGGGCAAGTCACTTAACCCCAATTGCCTCACCAAAAAACAAAACAAAACAAAATCCATGGGTAACTATTTTTGGTGATGTTTATCTTTAAACTATTCATTCCTATGCTTTCCAGATACCATTTCATTTTGGTTCTCTGTCTCCTTTAGAACTGGCAACTTCTCTACTCTTTAAAATGGGTACATGTTATTGAGATTTTCAATTCTCCTTTAGATCATTAGCCTTTGAACATTCATCTGGATGTTTTCCTGGATCTGGATTCTTGGTCTTTTATTTCATTTTTTCTTTCAGAATAAGAAGAGCTAAATCAACTTTCACCAATTTTGCAATTAAAATTTCATGTGGTCAGGCACTGTATTTTGCTTCTTTTTGTATTCCCACTGCTTAGTACAATGCCTGGCACGTGGTAGGCACTTAATAAATGTTTATTGATTGATTGATTGGAACAGAAAATTATGTGATGAACTTGAAGAAAAAAAACCAATGGTCAGAATATGAAACATAATGTCATAGTAGGTTAGGGTACTTTGGGGAATGATAAATGGCTTAAAAAGAGGTTAGTGGATAATCATTTAACTATGCACACTTAACATAGGAGAAGTTTATGATATTTCTTTCGTCCTGATATATAAGAAAGAAAATGGTGGCTATCAGAATGGGGTCATATTGATGTTCATGGCCCTTGAATCTATCTGTTAGCATTAATTCAAGTTTGATCCTTTGTTAGCTTTTACTTGTGTTTTTCTTCTGCTTATCTTTTCCATTTCTTGGAAACTGAAATAGAGCTACTTTTGTAAAGTAGGCAATAGTAGTTATTCTAAAGATTGAATACGCAAATACTCATATTAGTTTCTGAATTTGAACTGGCTTTTCTGAACTGCAATAGCAAGAAGATCTGGATTTCAGTAAATCCTTGCTTTCTCATAATCCTGGGGAGATATAGCATGTTCACAGATAAAAGATATACACAAAATAAATTCATAATGTTTTGGCAGAAGGAACACTAGCAACTCAAGGAATCAGGAAGAATCTCTTGAAAGGGGAGGAGAGAATAGGGAATGATTTTGAAGTGATTTGCCCTCCTTATCCACTAACAACAGTGTATTCGTGTCACTCCCCTGCTAAAGAGCTTCTGTTGTTTCTTAGGACAAAATACAAATGAATGATTGGCATTTAAAGCCCTTTGTGAACTGGTTCTGGCCAATCTTTCCAAAGTGATTACACATTACTCTCCCTCACATACTCTGTACTCCAGCCATCCTGGCCAACTTGCTATTTCCCACATACTGCATTCCATCTCCTACCACCATGCTTTTGTTCAGATTTGTCCCATGCCTGAAATACTCTCCCTAGGTATTCCTAGGTAGGTAGGGGGAACAATGGATAGAATGGTGGGCCTGGAATCAGGAAGACCTGAGATAAATCCAGCCTCAGACACTTACTAGGTGTGTGACCCTGGGCAAGTCACTTAACCTCTGTTTACCTCAGTTTCCTCATCTGTAAAATGTGTATATAATAGTATTTACCTTCCAGATTTGTGAGGATCAAATAAGATTATATTTGTAAAGCACTTAGCACAATACCTGACACACAGTAGACACTATATAAATACTAGCTATTATTATTCTTAGCCCTTCCCACTTCCATCTCTTGGAACCCCCTACTCCTTTAAAATGAAGTGGTACACTGGTTGCTTCCACCTTTTCATATCCCACTTACTCTTCAAGAGCCCCTTGCAATCTAGCTTCCATCCCTACCATTTGATGAAACCTGCTTTCTTCAAAGTCACTTTATTTATAAATACAATGTCCATTTCTTAGTTCTTATTCTTCTTTATTTCTCTGAAGTAGAGTACAGGGGAAAACACACTATCTGGAAAGAGGAGTTGGGCTCAGATTGTAATGTAATATTTGCGTGACTTTGGGCAAGTCATTTAACCTCTGCGAGCCTCAGTTTTCTCCACCATAAAATGAGGGTGCCATTTTAAGAGAATTGTGAAAGCCCTTTCATGTCTAGAGCTATAATCATTCAAATTCCAGCTTCTATGGGAGAAAAGAGAGTGAGAGAGAGAGAGAGAGAGAGAGAGAGAGAGAGAGAGAGAGAGAGAGAGAGAGAAGAGAGGACTTTTATCAAATAAAGAGAAGGAACTTATATACAAGACTTGGAAGGATTTAAACTAGTGAAGTAGGTTATAGATTGAATTTGGGGAGGAGAAATTTGGTAACATTTGGGAAAATTGAAGAAAATTTGAAGGAGAACAATCTTCATGCCCAGATTGTACTGGTCCAGATTCTACACCCATGTTTTAGGAGATATAAGATCAAGGATAACAAAGGAAAATAGAAAAGGAAAAAGGATGATTAGAGAGAACTTAAGGAGGGAAGTCCACACAGGACAAAACTAAGGTAGCTATCAAGGCAAGGAAAGGCAAGAAGGATAAGAAAAGGCTAACTGGAAAACATATATTAAGCACCTACTATGTGCTAGGTACTGTGCTAAATGCTGGGGATAAAAAAGGAGGCAAAAGACAGTTCCTACCCTAAAGGAGTCTCCAGTCTAATGGAGGAGACAATATGCAAAGACATAGATAGCAAAAAAAAAAAAAAAAAAGCTATATTCAGGATACATAGGAAATAAAAGAGGTAGAGAATGGAAGACTAGATTATGTAAAATAAGTATACCTATCCTTCCTCTCATTTCCTCCCCTAGTATAACCTTCCCATTTCCCTCTCTTTTCTTTTTTCTTTCAGTATGAAAACATAACAAAATTACTTTGATATCTTCTGTGTCATCTGGCTACCTCAATGACCACAAACTTTTGACAAAGTACAATTTTTACTAAAAACACATAAGAATGAATGGACCTTTCCTTAACATGGTGAATATATCAAACCAGGAGCCAGAATTCTACATAATGGGGATGAATTATACAATCTTTTCCAATAAGATTGGAGTGAAATGAGGATGTCCATTGTCATCACTTGTTTGACATGATAGTAGAAATGCTAGCTTTAGCAATAAAATGAAATTGAATGAAATTGCCAGAACAAGCATAGGTAAAGATAATATGATGGCATATTTAAGGTACTCTAGAGAATCACTAAAATTAATTGAAACAATTAATAACTTCAGCAAAGTTGCAGAATATAATATAAATCCACACAAATCACTATCAATCTCAATAAATATGGCAGAAAGAGAAAATCCATTTAAAATAACTCTAGAATATATAAAATACTTGGGTTTCTATCTACCAAGATAACATAAGAATTATATAGATACAACCAGAAAACACAGTTTATGGAAATAAAGACAAACCTAGATAATCATACATAGGCAAAGTCAATAGAGTAAGAATGACAATAAATCCAAATTATCTAAATTAATTTACTTATATAGTGCCATACCAATCAAACTACCAAAGGAGTATTTTATATAATTAGAAAAAATAATAAAATTCACATGGAGTTATATACAGTCAAGAATATTGTGATAAAATAATGGGATTTGGAAGATGCCCAGGAGCCCCCACCTGAAGATTGATTTGGAATTGATTGAATTTGGTGAGACTGAGAGACTGAGAACCTACTTAAGCTTGATTAAATCAAGACCACACCTGGCTGGCCTTGTGTGGGGTATTGTTCTCAGAGGCTGAACCTACTTAAGGTTGATTAAATTGAGACCACACCTGGCTGACCCTGAGTGGGGTGTTGTTCTCAGAGGCTGTGGACTACAACATCAACAGACTACCCTCAACCAATCAGCTTGAAGGATGGCCCCTTCCAGAGAGGGAGACAGTAAGTAGGAAGGTGAGGCTGGCTCCCTGGATCTGTTTTTTCATGCCAGGACTTCAGATTGGTGGCAGAGAGAGAGGAAAGTAGATAGACTTTTGTTGTGTTACTGTACTCTGTGTGTTGTCTTTACTCTTTAATAAATACGTAAAACCCTAAACTCTTGCTGAATTTATCAGTAAATCTTAGCTAGTTTCCCCCCAAAACTGGAGAGACAGGTAAGGACACACATTAGATTTTAAACATCACAATATCAAGAGAAATAATGAAAAAAAATGAGAAAAAAAGGGGACCAGATTTCAAACAAAGCAGCAATTCACAAACATTTTTGCCACTGGTTAAAAAATGGAGAGTTCAATCAGTAGAACAGATTAGGTATATAGCGTACAGAAACAAATGTATTTAGTAGCCTAGTATTTGATAAACACAAAGATCCCAACTACTGATATAAGGACTTACTATGTGATTTTAAAAATCTGCTGGGAAAACTAAACTGAAAGAAATGGAAGAAATTAGATTTAGATGAACACTTCACACCTCACACTTTATACCTTTATACCTCGATGCTTTATCCCCAAATGGATCTGTGACCTATATATGAAAGACCACATCATAAACAAATTAGGAAAACAAAGAAGAAATTACCCATCATATTTCTGGATAGGGAAGAATTCATGATCAGACAAAGGATAAAGAGGATCATAGGAGATAAAGTGGATAATTTTTTATTATATAAAATTTTTCAAAATTACATACAAATGAAACCAATGCAGCTGAGATTATAAGGGAAAAAACAAGAATTGACTGGGGGAAAAGTCTTTGCAGCAAATTTATCTGTTAAAAGTCTTATTTCCAAGAAAATAAGGAACAGGTCCAAATTTATAGGAATACAAAACATTTTCCAACTGACAAATGGTCAAAGATATGAACAGGCAGTTCTCAAGGGAAAAAAACCTAGGCTATTGATAGCCATGTGGAAAAATGACCCAAATCACTAATAATTTGAAAAATGCAAATTAAAGCATTTCTGAGTTTCTATATCATACCAGTCAGATTGGCAAACATGACAAAAAAGGCCAAAATGACAAAAGTTTGAGGTATGGTGGAAAAGTAGGTACATTCATACCCTCTGTGTTGGTAGAGCTATGAATAGGTCCAACCATTCTGGAAAGTTGTTTGGAATTATGCAAAAAAGTTACCATGCATTGCATCCATTGCTAGGACTATACACCAAAGAGATCAAAGAAAGAAGTCCTATATGCATAAACATACTTATAGCAGCTCTTTCTATAATGGCAAAAAACCCTAACAACCCTTCAAACAAAGTGGTGAATGGCTGAACAAATCATTGCATATAAATTTAATGGAATATTATTTTGCTTTAAGAAATGATAAAAATATTAATTTCAAAGAAATACAGAAAGACTTGTACAAATTGGAGTGAACTGAGCAGAACCAGAAAAGCAAGTTATACAGTAAAATCATTATAAAAGTGAACAATTTTATAAGACTTAAGAACTCTAATTAATGATTAACCATGATTCAAGAGGACTAATAAAGAAGAACTCTGTCCACCTCATGACAGAGATATGATGCAGAATATGAAATGAATTTTTGGATGTCAGCAATGTGGGAATATATTTTGCTTGACTCTGTTTATGTGATCCAGGAGTACCTCCCTCCCTTCCTTCTTTTTTCTTTCCTTCCTTCCTTCCTTTCTTCCATCCTTCTTTTCTTCCTTTTTCCTTATCCCTACTCTCAAATATTTTTAGGTAGGTAGGGGAGGCGGCATGACAAATTATACTCAATAAAAATTTTAATTATAATTTTTTAAAAAGAAAAACTTTCTAATGATTAGATCTATCCCAAAATATACAGACTTGCCTAGAGAGATTATAGCTTTCCCCCCTGGGACATTGTCAAGCAGAGGCCATATGACCACTTGGGTGCCTTTTATGTATGGGCTGCTGAGATCCTTTCTAACTCTCTAAATTATGTGATTATCTGGTAGCTTCATTTTTGTTTTTATATCTATGTTGCCTAATACAGTACCTTGCATATAGTAGATACTTAATAAATGTTTTTTGAAATGAAATTTAACTGTTAAGAAAGTTATTTTTTTTTTCATTTTCTTCACAAACATCAGCTTTAAGATAATAGCAGAGAATATGACAAAGAAAGCTGCAGAACAAAAAGATTAGGGCATAACCTGCCTGGCAAATGATGAGCAGGAAATACTTCATGCTTGTTGAATGGCAGATTGAAATCCAGTGTGTGTTCATGCAGATCATATGGGTTTGCTATTGTATTGGACCACAAATTAGGCCTGGCATTAATGAGCTGGAATTGCAGAGATCCTAGGAGATTTCTAGTAACTATAGATTCAGACAAGGATCCAGACTACAGTGTGACATTCTCTCTCTCTCTTTCTGTCTCATTTGTGTCTTTCTATTTCTCTGTCTCTCTGTTTCTGTCTCTCTGTCTCTCCCTTTCCCCTAGTGATGAAAGAAATAAGCAACTAGAAAACACAGAGTAGTCAGGGAGTAGGGAAAAATGGGATTATGTAAGAGTAGATGAACAAGTCTTTGAATGCTTAGTGAAAACAATAGAGTTTAGATGGATAACCTGTATTTGTTGTAGTTGAGTGACAAGTTTAGGAAAGAGGCTGAAGTAAAATAATGAATCTTAGATTATAGCTAAGGATTATGGGTTTGTTTGCTTTGATCCTCACCTGTGATTTCATCAGTATGGGGAAATATTGGTATGTAAAATCTCTTTCCCTAATGCAGATCTCAACTCCTTTGTACTGTTTTAGTGAGTTACCTAGGGATGAGATGTTAAGAGAATGGCCCATGGTCACAAAGTCAGTATGTATCCAAGGTAGGACTTGAACCCAGGTCTTTCTGATTCTAAGGTTGCCCCCCTAGATTCTATGACACCTCCTGAATTAAGTTCTGATTAAGCCAAGTGATCACAAAAAAAATGTCCCTGATCATTATAGAGAAGTTGGTTCCAACAAGCCACTTCAAGAATCACTTTGCAAAGCCCGTTGGGATGATGATAAAAGAATTGCCTCACCATCCACAATTTCATTAAGAATCTAGAGGGAACGACTTTGAGCGACTAAGTCATTTTGACTATTATAAATACAAAAATTAAAAATGAAGGTCACTCGAAGAAAGACTTTCTCTGTATCCAGAGAAAGAACTGATAAATAGAAGTATGTATAGAATAATTTTACATACATACACAATACATACACATATATACATACATACATACATATATACACACATACCTTTTTGTGTCTGATGGTAGCAATCTCTAGGATGGGAGGTGGGGGAGAGAAGAAAAAAAAGGAAAAAAGTAAGAAATTTACACAATAATTTTGTTATATATTTGGAGAGAATAGCAAGTCGTAAATGGCAGATTTGTAGTTTCCTATGCAATCATCTTTTTTGTTGTACTATGTTATAGAAATGCATGTTTTGTTCCATGAATTGAAAAATGGAATAAATTAAATAAAATTTGTAACACAACAGGATGGTCAAAAGAAAAAGAACTCAGAGGAGGGGATTCTTACAATTGAGGTCATAGACACAACACTGGTGGGATACTCCAACCCCATCTTTGGGAAATGTTTAACTAACCAACTAAAAATACAATAAAACATAGATAACATTAATCTGTGGTTTTCCAAGTCAATATGGTCCCATGAGGATCTATTTCTATTTGAGTTTAACACCACTGATGTGAAGCCCAGAGAGACTAAGTGGTGGCCTAAGGTAATGAGCCCATCCTAAGTAACAGAAGCAAGATTCCAACCAAGGGTTTGGGATTCTGAATCCAGTCTTCCTTGCATTACCCCAGGCTGGTAGCACCTCTAAGCTAGTGCTGCCTGTGGACTCTCAGGGTTGGTGACTGAATGCTATACAGGCAGCAGACTCTCAGGTTTATTTCTGTCAGGCACAGCCTGTGAGGGCTTCTCATTTGCATTATTCAGTCTCTAAAGCCTTGCACTTCCAAGGTCTGGAAGGTGTGAATGCCCTGTCCTGGTGATGCTTTTCCTTAGGAAGCAGAGCGGGTGTGGGGACTGAGTACAGAGCAAAGGCTGGGACTTTGCAGCTTCTTCCCCATTAGGCTGGAATTCATACGGTTTGCTACTATGGTTAGTAAAATAATGGAACAAACATGTGGAGAGAACACATGAACTGTCAGAGGAGAATGAAATTATAAATCGTAAGAGGAGAATTAAATTAAGAGGAGTAAGCATCATGGGTTTATAAAAACAAGTCATGTCAGACAAACTTAATTGCTTTTCATGATAGCATTACAAAATTAGGGGATGGCGGGGTACAATATCCCGGGAGTCGTTGACTTCACTGGACAGGAAAGGAAGATTATTTCTGAAGCTAGTGAAGCCTTTTGAAATGGTATATATTGAAATCTTACAAAATGAATTCAAATTGGTTTCGCAATGAGCCTAGATGGCTGTCTGTGTGACAGGCTGAGGATGTGGAAGCCAGAGTGATGTTAGACTATACCATGCTAAGCTTCAAGAATGTCAGTCATCTGTGTGTGGTTCAGACTGGTTCAGACTTGGTTCAGACTGATTTAACCATTTTATTAATGATAGTGAAGAAGGATCTCATAGAGCTTTTGGTCAAACTCACAGAAGGCATGGGAAGATACTAAAGCAGAGAGGGGGAAAGTCAGATATCTGTGGAATAAGGGAGCATGGCTGAATGGATAGAGTACTTCAACTGGAGTTCAAATTCTGTATTCCTAGCTATGTCACCTTGAGTGAGTTGCACCCAACTTCTGTGAGCCTCAGTTTCCTTGACTGTAAAAGGGGATGATAATATCTGTAGTGTTAATTTTTAGTACTTCACAGAGTTGTCATGAGATGTTCAAATGAGATAATGCATGTTCAGTGCTTTGGAAACTTGAAAATCAGTTACTATAATTATAATAACATTGCCTTTGGGACAGAAATAATCCCTTGTGTTTGTAGAACATTTACATATATGATTCTATATATGAATGAGAAAGTTGGTCACTTGTAAAGCAGAGATTTTTCTTCTCATCTCAGATAATGTGATTGGAGAAGGGCTAGAGTGTAATCACAAAGAATAAAAGAGGGGATGTAAGGATTTTTCCTGCAACTCCACAACAAATGTGTGAATAAATCCTTAATCGACCAGAAAAGGATTGTAATGCCTTGACCACATGATGAAGGCAACTGACAATGCACAGGAAACATGATGTGATTGGTTGAAAGAGTCATTCATGCCATTTGTACCTATGCATGAAAGGAGCAATTACTTCACAGGCATCCAGCTTTAGAAAGGAGAAGACAATTCATTAGAACTATGTGGACAGTTTTTCTTTTTCTTTTTCTTTTCGTTGAGGCAATTGGGGTTAAGTGACTTGCCCAGGGTCACACAGCTAGTAAGTGTTAAGTGTCTGAGGTTGATGGCACTTAATGCTTACTAGCTGTGTGACCCTGGGCAAGTCACTTAACCCCAATCGCCTCACTTAAAAAAAAAAGAACTATATTAAACAGTGTGGTGTACTGGAAAGAGCAATTATGTGAAAATTAGGAGAGATCTGGGGGCCAAATGCTGGTTCTGGTTCTTATTAGTTTTGCAAGCATATGGCAATCACTTAACCTCTGAGGCTCAGTTTCCTCATTTGCAAAATGGAGATGATAATAACATCTGTTGAACGTACTTTATGGGATCAGGATGAAGACAAAATGAGACAGTAAGCCTGAAAAGTGCTAGTTATTATTAGAAGAATTGTTGTTCAATCATTTCAGTCGTCTGACTCTTCATGTCCCCATTTGGGGTTTTCTTGGCAAAGATATTGGTTTGCCATTTCCTTCTCTAACTCATTTACAGATGAGAGAACTAAGGCAAACAGCATAAATTGACTTGCCCAGGGTCACACAGCTAGTGTTAGAGGTAAGATTTGAACTCAGGAAGATGAGTCTTCCTGACTCCAGGTCCTGCACTCTATCCACTGTACTACCTAGCAGCTTCCAGGAGGGAGTGGCTTTAGATAGTCACTTATCTTCACTAGTTATCAATTTCCTCTTCTAAAATCATTATCGGTGGTGTTAAACTCAAATAGAAACAGATCCCCATGGGACGATATTGACTTGGAAAACCACAGATTAACACCATCTATGTTTTATTGTATTTTTATTTAGTTAGTTAAACACTTCCCAAATTACGTTGATTGACACCTCTGAGCTAGGATGATCTCATTGATTTCTTCCAATTATGAGATTCTGTGGTTTTTAAATAAATAGGACAAGGGTTAATATTCCATATATGTTTTTCAATTCATAGATGAGGAAACTGAAGTTTAACAAGACTGTGACTTGCTTAAGGTCATAGATGGCAAAGCTATAAATGAAACCTATGTGCCTTTAGTCTGAAAACAGTGTTCTTCCCTACTATGCCATATTGTCTCCCAATACATTTGTTTTTCTTTTTTTTCTTTCTTTTTTTTTTTTTTTGCGGGGCAATGAGGGTTAAGTGACTTGCCCAGGGTCACACAGCTAGTAAGTGTCAAGTGTCTGAGGCCGGATTTGAACTCAGGTAGTCCTGAATCCAGGGCCGGTGCTTTACCACTGCGCCATCTAGCTGCCCCACATTTGTTTTTTATAGTTGTGATAACCACAGTTTACTGAGAACTGACTGATCCTCACTTATTCCCCATTCCTAGGCCAATATTCCTGGAGTTGACCAATGTTTGTCAATTCCAGACTCCTTGTTTTATGGATCTCCCCCAAACAAACTGTCCCCTCCCAAAGATTCCCAAGCTTATTTCCTGGACTTTAGGTTATTATGTAAAAAGGTTCATTTACATTGAGTTGTTTCTATTTAGAGTTAAGTAGTTTCTATTTAGAGTTTAAGTAGTTTCTATTTGTGAGAAACTGACTTAACATAAGGGCACTCTCATAGCTCCCTTTACTCTGTTACCCCATATAAACCCTGTCCTCAGTCCCCATCTTTGGGTATTCCTAGCAATCTTGCTTTGTGATACTCTGAGTTATAGCCCCTCTGCCCTGATTAAAGACCTTATTTCTCCTATATTGATTGTTTCATTAATTTTCAGGTTGACAGTTGCAACAATGATTATCCCAACTCACACTGACTAAAGGCCAGGCAAGTTACATTTTGACCCTCCATAAGGCTTCTCCAGTACCCTTATGTGAGTTCCATTGGTTTCAGCACTAACATAAGGTGCTGATTTTAAGGTTTTCCTTGTATCCCAATTCCATTTAACCACTTAATAGTCTGATTAAGCTTTTCAAAGGAATATTTACTTCAAGGTAAGGCAAGAATAAAAATAATAAACCCCCTAGCCTTGAAATACCTAGAAGTAGAAACCCCTCCTATAATGCTTCAGTCTTTGGGGAAGGGAAGAAGATTATGTTCATAGCTTAGTTCCTATATAGTTTAGGTTCTATATAGCACAGTCCCACCAAGTTCCACCCACTCTCCTCCAATTCTGGCTTCCCTGGGCTTTTTTTGCTGGGTTGACAGAAACATCTACTTACTTTGGAATTCTTCCTTCAAGGTCCCCATGCCTGGGATTCAGGGTCTGGAGATTCTGCCACCCAGACATGAAAGGAATAAATGAAACAGCTCAAACAAAACCTCAATCCCATTTCTGAGAGCCACAAGGGAAAAGGTGGGTCGAGGAGAAGGTAGCCTTTCCTTCTTTCACCAGGTCAGTTCATGATGCCCATGCTTTGTATGAACAGGGTCTTCAATGTTTCTGGATAGGCTGTTTCTGGAAAAGAGAGTGAGTGTCCTAGTCTGTTTTTTTTTTTTTTTTAAATACAGTCTGTTGCAGCTGTGCTGTCAGTGGGAATAGGATGCTGCCAGCTATATGGTAGGAGAATGCAAGATGGTTTATGCTGGAAGCAGAGTACCTCAACTTTAGGTAATCTGAGCATGTGCAACCCCATGGCAGTCATAAAACACAAAGACAAGTAGGAACCGTAGAGGCCATTCAGAGTAGTCCCTTCTTGCTGCAGATGAAGAACTTGAAATCTAGAGATGTTACATGAGTCAATTCTAGATACAACTTAATTTTAAAATAGAAATATTGGAGAAATTTCAGGGAAACAGAATGGTTTTCCTCTTAAGGCAGTTAATTCCCACTCACTAAAGGTCTCCAAGAGAAGGCTAAACTTGTTGGAAATACTTTAGGAGGGATTCCTGCACAGGTCTGGGCTAGACTAGATGCCCTCTGAGGTCCCTTTAAGGTGTTTTTTTTTTAAATTTTTTGCAGGGCAATGGGGGTTAAGTGACTTGCCCAGGGTCACACAGCTAATAAGTGTCAAGTGTCTGAGGCTGGATTTGAAGTCAGGTCCTCCTGAATCCAGGGCCGGTGCTTATCCACTGCGCCACCTAGCCGTGCCCCCTTTAAGTTTTGATGAAAAACTGTTTCATGATTTGCAAAGGAGATGCAAAATCCATATGGCTACTAGCCAATACCTGGGTCCCCAGAACCTTTGAGCCTTGGAATTTAAGTAAAAGAGGATAGCTTTCTTTTGCACTTTTGTTAGTGTGAGCCTGGCCCTCTGCCACTTGGCCTGAGTAGCAAGTCTATAGAAATGCATAGTTATCCAGAGAAGTATTGGTGAAATGATACATTTGGAAACCCAATACAAGTTGAAGTTGCCAACATTCAGTTTTTAAAAAGCTATTATCTTCCAGACACTTCTCATAGTGCTAACATTTCTATTAGGATTGTACCTGATTTCGAAAGTCAAACTTTCTTGGAAGAACTTGCTACATCAGTCTTTCTTATTACCATTGGGTGTAAACAATGTGGTAGCTTCTTTTAGTAGAAAAAACATTTTGGTCTCTAATTCAAAGGAAAATAATGTCCACTCTTGGTTCATTTATGGAGTCATAGGATAGAGACCAGTAGAGATCATCTGCTCCTTCCCCTTTTTTCAATGGGTTGGTCCAGATGCTTAAGCATAAGGTTCATTAGGAATACAAAATTGAAATAGGGACAAGAAAACGTGGCCCAAGTATTTCCTCCAGGACTATATGGACACCATGAAGAACTCCTACAATATTAATTAAGGCCAGGCTTAACGTGATGTATTTGAACTTTTTTTTTTTTTTGCAGGGCAATGAGGGTTAAATGACTTGCCCAGGGTCACACAGCCAGTAAGTGTCAAGTGTCTGAGGCTGGATTTGAACTCTATTTGAACTTTTTATACAGATTACTGGCATGAAACCAGAGGGAATGTGCAAAATCAATCTCAACAATGAAAACAGAAACCAGAAAGGGGGAGTTGGTAGCACAGTTACTCAGGCTGTGGAGTAATAACACAATGTGGGCCACAGTGAAGGACTTTACCATGGCTTTCTTCTGTTCTAACAAGGCCAGAATCATCAATCCTACTCTGAGCTCAACTGGAAGACACTTATGAAAAATGCAGTAATATCATTTACCAGGGTTACACTATTCTCTGGAGATATAATGAGAAAATATTTGTAAAGCACTTTGCAAACCTGAAAGAGCTATATATACAATTATGATTTTTATTATTATAATTATCTTAAAAGTCCCATCTGCATAGCTAAAGTGAAAGGGTGGCTAGGTAGGGGGACAGTGAGTTTGGGGGCAAGTTTTACTTAACAATTTGAGATATTTGGAGCTGGATCTATCTAATCTAAGCTGGCTGTCTACACTGCACGATACCCAGAGATAAATTGCTCAGCCCTCTGCTCTTCTTTGCTTATGTGGGTGTGGCCAAGCTATTCTACCTTTTCCTTCCCAGTCACTACCTTAAACATCTGTAAGTTTTTAGTCAAAGATCTGTGGTTTAGTCAAAGTCTTTGTGACTCTCCAACAATAAATTAAAGCCACAGAACAAAGATATAGCCTCGAACTCATAATACTTAAGTTATTTTTCACATCTTGTGTCTTACTAGCATCATTTACTAGAGGTTTTAGAGCTGAAGATAACCTATTACAAATCCCTGGCTTTACATCTGAGGACTCAGGTGAAGAGATGTGATGTGATTTGCCCAAAGTTATCCACATGGTGAATGAGAGGTAAGATTTGAATTTGGAGATCTCTGACTCTCAGTCCAGGACTCTTTCCAGGGCCTCACACTGTTTTGGAGAGCCTCAGGTGTGCTTGAGGCAAGCTCTGTATCTCATGCAAAGTCATCCTCATCATCTGCTCACCTTTTATTTTCCTATCCTGTTCTAACCTCTTCCCCCACCTCCCAATTTGATCTTTTAAAAAAGACCATAAGGGGCTTTCATTTACTATTTCAACTTCCTTTGATTATAGTAGGAAACAGTTTCAGAATTTTACTGAGAATTTTTATGGCTCTGTAGTTCAAGTAAAGAAAAAAACATTACATGATAAGTAGGCTGCAGAAACCATTGAACAAGTTTTTCACAGCTTTTGCAACCTCGATTCTCAATGCCGGGTCTGGAGAAGCTTTTCTTCCTGGATCACATGGTGTATGCTTCAGTCTGAATAACATTAAAAATATTTCTCTTAGCAGGATGTGGTGGGGTTGTTTTCTTTTTTAATTTCAAATAACACTACTCCTTGAACTGGGAACAAACAATTCACTTGCAGCCCGGCTCTGCATTTATTTGTAATTTTCACATAAATCAACTTATATGAAAATGTATTCATAATTTGAGCTTTCTCTATAGCGATAAAATGTTTCTGCTTCTCTGGTAGAAAATAGCTTATTATGCAAACAACATTGCCACTGTTCCATTATGCATGGGATTTACCTGGAGAACATCACAAAAGCTTCAGCCAAAAAAGGGGGAGGGGAGAAGGGAGAGGAATGAACTCTTCAAATTGACTCCACCATTTGCCTATGATAATTAGCTGCAAATGAGCTAATGTCTGTACTTAAAAACTTCTTTAACATTGCCTTAGTAAAATCAGGGGAATTAAAAGAGAAAAGGTTGAACTGGAGGGAGGCCATCTGATCCTGACAAATGGTGCCTTTCAGAATGTCAGTCTGGTGAAAAATGACACCCCAGGCTTTGGAAACTTAGGTCAGTGGCAGTAGGTAATTAACAATTCACTCATTTGTACTTGTGCGCTTGATTTAATTTAGGATATTATGAGTTTACATGGATTGGGCTTTAAAAAAATGTAGAACAGTCTGATGGTGCAAGATTGATGCTGATGGCCCCAACTCCAATGGATGGCATATCCTCATCCTTCATATTTCGAGATATTGCTGCTGACAGTGCTCTAGGCTGTGTGTGGGAGTATGATTGCCAGGTGTGGGGAGGGACTTCTGAGAGAGCTCATAGGTTCTGTTGATAGGTGCGGGTCAGACAGTAAGCAGGGGAGGATTTGACACGTGTGAGGAAGACTCTTTGCCCCACCCTAAAAGCACTTCCCCATTTGAGTGTTGCATGGGGCTAGACATTTCATCAGATGGGGATGCCAAAATGGGGGAAAGGAGACAGGGGATAGAAGCCATTGACTTCAATAGTTTTCCCTGCCCCTGTCTTGCCCTGGCTTGTAGGGGCCGTTGCCATGTGTCACTGTATTCCTGTCTCAGCACTTGCACAATGTGTACTGCAAATGAGATGATTCAGATGATATTCGGACTTGATATTGTTGTGACTCTTACTTCCTAGCAGTTGATATTTTCCCTTAGCAGCCTGCAGTGACTCCATAGCACACCTTCCAGGCTTCCTCTTTCTTCTGCTGATCTTGCCTGTGAACCAGCATATAAATGCGGTTTGAGTACCAGGTCTTCACCTCAAGTAACCAGTCCCATGCTAGTGTTCATAGGGACAGCTAGCTACACTCCCTAACTTGGTTCTTAGTGATCTTGTCTTTCAGGGCAAAGATGGGTGCTGGGTGAGACAGCTCAAGAAGCTGAAAGTGCCATCATATCTCTCTTTGTTCGGGATGGTTGAGGGGGCTCCAAGAGCATGTGCAGTGACCACACCTCAGTAAACAGTTTCAGCAGATGAGCTAAATCAGGTTGAGAGTAACTGATGGACCTCAAACATCTCGGTGAGTTAGAGCAATGTCTATCCCAAGCATGTGAAGACTTCCTGCAGGGGAATGGGCAGATGAGAACAATTTGTTTCAATAGCCATGAAAGCAACTGAAACAGGCATATCAAAGATGCCCAGGTTATCCACTGCATTCTGGGCCTTCGACAGTTGTCGTGACTTTTGTCCTGCCACTGGACTTCGATGACTCAAGAAGAGATAGTGAGGCTGAAGACTTTGTGCAACTTCGTCTCACTGTAATCCAATACATGCTGGTGTGGAGGTATGTTTAACATGATTGTACTGTATAACCTGTATTGGAATGCTTGCTGTCTTGGGGAGGGGGAAAGGTAAGGAAGTATGCAGAAAGATTTGGAACTCACAATCTTAAAAAGATGAATGTTGAAAACCATCTCTACATGTAATTGGGAAACATAAAATACTATTAAATGAAAAAAAGTAAATTAAATAAAAAAGAAACCCAATTCATGTACAAGTTAAGACATCATCCCATGATGTCATGTCATTGGCCTTCTTCAAAAACAGAAGGACAAATGACAACAAAGGGGGATTGACATTTTCTGGTTAACAGAAGAGTCCATTTACAATTACTATCAAGGAGCTGCTAATTTTACTAGGTATGGATTCTTTATAGGAATGACTTCTGCTGCTAATGCCCTTAAACTATCCCATATTTAGTTATATTGCATATATTTATTCACTTTATACTTACATATATTCAATATATACTTCTATATGTGTGTGTATATATATACATTTATGTATGTGTGTATGTACTCACACATACTTATATATCTTCATCTCCACCATTAAAATGTAAGTTTCTTAGGAGCAGACATTGTTTCATTGATGGTATTTGTATTCCTAGTGCTTGGCACATGGTAGGCACTTAATATTTGTTGATTAAATTTAATAACTCTACTGATTTTTATTTATAGGAAGCCAATACCAATCCCTCTAAACTTTAGTGTCTTATTTCTGTTAATAATTTTGTATTAAACCTGTATGTAGCTTGTTTTTACATATTTGTTTGCTTGTTGTTTCTTCCATTAGATTGTAAACTCTTTGAGGGTAGAGCTTATCCATTGGTTTTCTTTGTATCCCCACCACTTAGCACAGAAACTGGCACATAATAGGTATTTAATAAATGTTAATTGACTGGCTTGCTGACTTGTGTCCAGTTGTTTTTTTTATCCAGGTTTCTTTTAGCACAATAACAAAATGAGTTTCTGGACCCAGTTGACTATAGAAATCCTTAGTTTGACACTGGGATGAATGCTTAAACTCCTCCTTCATAGTTGGCTGCCATGTACAGATATAGCAACTCTTTATTAGGAGCCACATGTAAATTTGAGAATGAAGTATTACTCAGATTCTTTTTTGAACCAACTAGCAAATATCTAATGAAAACAACATGGTCTCTTTCTTTGGGTAGCATGGAAATGGATTTAGAAAAACAATTAATCGACAAATAAAAAATTATATCTAGGTCCCGATTAGTGAGATGAATGAATCCCTTGAAGTGGTTACACATATTCGAATTCAAAATTATAATTATGTAAAATATGGTAATTGATTCTAGCCCCAAGGAAATATACAGTGCAAATTCAAATAATGTCACAACTTCACAGGGATTCATTATTCCCATTAACCAGGACCTAGTTGTAAATAACAAAAGAATGAAATAATAATAAAAACAGCAATACAGAGTATGGTGTCATAATGTGATATACATTAGGATTCTTATAGCCACCTTATTTTACATGTTGGATTGGAAGCCAAGAAATGTATTTAAATCTCACACTTTGTATCTGTGCACAAGTCAATCAACCTCTGTTAGCTTCAATTTCTCATTTGTGAAAGAGGAACAATTATAATTGCACTATCTAAATTCTAGGTGGGTTGCTAGGAAGGTTCTTTGTAAACTTTAAAGTACTATAAAATGTGAGTTATTATTATTTCAAATCTCACTACTTTATTTTGCAGAGTTTAAGACTCACTCTACCTCTTGATCATTAAGGCTTGAGGATAGTTTAAATCTTCCATATATAGGGTTTAGAGCTGAAAGAGACCATAGAAGTCATTTGGTCCAATTTCATTTCACTAATGAGAAAACTGATCCCCATAAAGGTGACATTATTTGCCCAAAGTCATGCAGAATAGGTAACAACAAAGCTGGAATTTGGATCCAGGTTTTTTGATTACAAATTCAGGGGGTTTTCTAGTGCACCATATTTTCCCCTGTTATGAAAAAGTCTTGATTTAGTTATTCAGGGATGGTATCCACTTTTTTTTTCTTTTTTTTTTTGAGGAACAATGGGGGTTAAGTGACTTGCCCAGGGTCACACAGCTAGTAAGTGTCAAGTGTTTGAGGCTGGATTTGAACTCAGGTACTCCTGAATCCAGGGCCGGTGCTTTATCCACTGCACCACCTAGCCACCCCCTGGTATCCACTTTTAAAAAATTACTCAGAAATTAATTGATTAAATTAAATTAGTTGATTATCTCTGTGTATTAAGTTATCTGGTCCTGCCAATAATAGTGGGAAGAAATGCTCAGGCTCTTCAAATCACAAGTTCAAGGCTCTCATTCCCAGCCCCAGGCACCACTATGGTACTACAAAGGATCTGTGATTCATTGAGTACTCTATGACTTGATGGGGGTATTCTTTCCAGCAATGCATCTGATTCAGGCCTGCCCAACTTGTAAGGCTCTCTTCTAGGTCTTCCAATAATTTAGGTACAGACCCCATGTATGCTCCTCCCAATATGTCTTCTTATATTCTCTTACTAATATAGGGATATCAATGAGGCACACAGGCTGTTCATTGATTATCCTGAGACTGGGTTTGGCTTGAACTCTTCTTTTTGTGTTATGATGTAAACAGTAACTCAGATGTAAATTTCGAGTTAAGTGAGAAAGGCTAAGACGATATACTATTATTGTCTGATCTGACAACCTTCCTGGAACTCATTTTCCTCATCTGTAAAATGAGAGGAGTTGTCCTTGCTGATTTCAAAAGTCCCTTTCAGTTCTACATCTATGATCCTATATACTAGGCCCCATTACAGGTGCTGGAGCTATAAAGACAAAAATGAACTAGAACTTATCTTCTATAGGGTTTGGGAATTGGGAGCACACAGTTATCGGAGCATAAACTGCATACAAAGCAAACAAAAAGAAATTTCACAATGGTAGGAAAAGTACCCACAACTGAGGGGACTATGAAGTATCACTAAAATATCACCTAAGAGAAGGCTTATTTGACTTCTGAGTAAATGGGAATTTTCCTTTGGGGATGACCACTGGGATGACCATCAATAGATGTGACCATTTCCTACTAGTCTCCTAGCTTAGCCTCAGACCTGAAGTCATATTGATGCTAAGCTCTGTCTGTTTTTTAAAAACTGTTCTTCATTTTTGAGGTTCCTCTATTAACAGCTTCCACATGTACACGTCCAGTGAGGCCCCTTGGCTGTCTCTTCAGTTTCCTGGATGCAGAATGGAAGAAAGAAAGGAAATAAGCATTTATTAAGGAACTACTATGTCCCATATGCTGTGCTAAGTGCTTACAAATATTATCTTATTTTTTCCTCTTGACAACCCTGGGAGGTAGGTAATATTATTATCCTCACTTTACAGCTGAGGAAATTGAGGCAGAAAGAGGTTGTATCTTTCCTGGAGTCACATAGCTAGTAGGTGTCTGAGGATGGATTTGAACTAAGGTCTTCCTGACTCTGGGTCTAGCTAGCAGCCTCTGATATGACCTCGAGGGTTGTTCATTCAGTTGGTTAAGGCTTGAGATTGATTATGGCTAATAAATGTTTGAATACTAATATATAATTATGGTGTCTACACAGCTGTATCTTTTGCATGAGTTTTGTGTGAGTGTATGTGTGTGTGTGTGTGTGTGTGTGTGTGTGTGTGTGTTTCTAGGGCATAGTTATCAACACAGAACAACTAGATAACTGTCTCAAAGACTTTTGGTGATGTTTGTGAGCTGTCAACAAGAATTATTGATTGATTAATGGACTGAGATGGATGGGTTCCCCTGAGGACCAGAAACACATCCCACCACTGACTGTTGTGTCTCTTGTTGGAGCTTCAAGCAGAGCTGCTTAGGAGAGATAAAGTATGACTGGAGCTACTGCACAGCTTGGCTTCCTTCCTTTGCTCACAGAGACTGGCTCTGCCTTGAACTCATCTGTCTGCATCATGATGTAAACAGTAACTCAGATGTAAATTTCAAATTAAGTGAGGAAGTCTAAGAGAATACACTATTAGCTCACTGTTCAGCAAGCCAGCAAAATCAAAAGTGTCCCAGCCAAGGACTTTTATTTCACTCCCGAATAAACTTAACAATTTTTCTTTTCTCTGGAGAAAGCCTGGAATTCAGCCCTAAATTTCAAAATCAATTTATAGGCTTAGAAGTTTAGACCTTCATTTAACAGATGAGGACACTGAAGTCCAGAGAAGGGAAATACAAATAATAAAGTTGTTAATGGACAACTTCTTCCCCTATACCATAGCTCTTTCTGATACTGGACTTTTAAAATTGGTGGTATGAGTGGGAAATTCTCCATTTCATTTTTTTTTCTGATATCCTATGGTAAATCTCTAGTAAGAAGGACCTACTTTATGTATGCATGGCATAAGTTCAGAATGATGGAAGACCTCCCATCTATATCCTTGTCTCAGATATGTGAAATTCTACCACTTACCTCCCTAAGCTCACCTATTAAATACAAATTCCAGAAGAGGAGATAATAGATAAGCTGTCATCACTCCTTTATATAGTATGAGCTAGTTTATCATATCCTTTCCTCTGACAGTACAAAATCCAAGAGCAGAAGACTTTGGTGGGGGAGGGTAGAGAGGAGAGAAGAGAAGGAAGAGAGAACATAAGGGCACGTGGGAAGGTGATAAATGCTACAAAGAGGCAGACTAATGTTGAAAGACAAGGGATGAGGGTACTAGAACTTCATCCGTTTTCCATCAAAGCAGCCCTGGCCTGTTTGGAAGCTTTAGCAGAAATTGTTCTAACAAAGATATATAAACTTGGAATGGGTTACCTTAGGAGAAAGTGAATCCCTTATTCCTGGGGGTCTTCATGTATAGAACAAAGATTATTTATTAAGGATGATGTAGGGAGATGACATGGTAGATTTTGGCTTATATAATCACTAAAGCCCCTTTGAATTTTAAGATTCTATAATTATGTGATATATATATACACAGTTTATGTATATTTATATATTTACATTTATATAAGTTTACAAATATTTATATATTTACATTTATATGTTTATAATTTACATTTATATTATCATTAAAATACATATCTATACCTGGATAGGTAGAAAGCAATGGAGACACAAACAAAGATAGAGGTGATATTCTCTCTACCTATATAATCTTGGGTGACTCAAGCATTTATTTACTTCTCTAGAGGCAGGGTCTAGATTAGATTACCTCATGAGAGCACAAATAGTAGAATTTCAGATTGTGAAATAACTTCAGGGCTCATTTGGTCTAATTCCTTAATTTATATATGAGGAAATAGAAGTCTAGAGAGGTTGTGACTTTCTAAAGGTCATACAACTGATTAGCAGTACATTTGGGACTAAAATTCAAGTCTTATGAGTACCAGTTCAGTGCATAATATCTCTTTTCATCTCTGATTTCTTGTAATCTGTGGTCAGTATGAGGTACATACAGTTTAAGTGTAAATTAAACAAACATATCTTTTTTTAATCTTAATGGTATTTTATTTTTTTCAAGTTACATGTAAACATAGTTTTCAACATTTGTTTTTATAAGATTTTGAGTTCCACATTTTTTCTCCTTTTCTCCCTTTCCTCCCACCTCCCCAAGACAGAAAGCAATCTGATATAATTTATATATAAACAATCACATTAAACAAATTTTTGCATTAGTCATGTTATGAAAGAAGAGTCAGAACAAAAGGGAAAAAACCCCTCAAAAAACAAAAACCAAAAAAAGTAGAAATAGGTTGGTTTAATCTGCATTCAGATTCCACAGTTCTTTTTTTCTGGATGTGGAGAGCACTTTCCATCATGAATCCTTCAAACATGTTTCTAAGAGAATTAATGATGAGATTCATCTGAAGGTAAGAAGAATGTCCAGTTGCCCTTACTTCTAAATGAGTAAAAAATTGAAGGAAAAACCCCTCTTCTTGTGGAAAAAATTGCTATACAATCTTTAGGATCTTCAAAATCATTTTCCTCAAACCCGCAAAATACAGAAAGAGGAAAAGTTAATTTCTTCTTCTTTTTTTGCTAGGCATTTGGGATTAAAGTGATTTACTCAGGGTCACAGCTAGTGTCTGAGGCTGGGTTTGAACTCAGATACCCTGGCTCCAGGGCTGATGGTCTATCCACTGCACCACCTAACCACCTGGCTAAGTACTTCTTGCAAGGATTGCAACCTAGGAGTCTAAGGATCTAGGTGTAGAAAGGAAGCTAATGCTTCATTGGTCCATGGACCCCTAGTGAAGCCTAGGGTCTCCTTCTCAGAAAAATGTTTTCAAATGCATAAAACATATAGGCTAATGAAGAAAATAAATTATATTGAAATAGTCATCAAAAAATTTAAACATTTCCAGACCAAAGGTTAAGAATCTTTCCCTTAAATGAAAGAATTTTCCATTCTAGCTGTCATTTAAAGATAAATGGCAATACTTACCCCAGAATGTTCTGGCACACCCTTGCCCACATCTATGCACACCTATGCCTAAGACCTTTGCTTAAAAGCAGTTCTTAGAGGTAAGGAAGGGCCTTATGGTGTTGAAGTAGATTTTCTTGGGATAATTGAATATCTCAAGAATTCTTTACAAAGTCTTCAAGACACCATTGGGGGCATGTATGATTGAAAGAATTAGGGACAAGAATTTTGTAGGTGAGAAGGCATAGGGGACGGATTTAATCTGCACAGGTGAATGGAATGCTCACACCTTGGAAATCATGGATCCACTGTGGTGTTGAAATACATACTGATGCTCTAAAAGGGTACATTTTCTAAGAATCAGAAATGTGATTCGACCCTGTCCAGGAGCACAGTTTTCATATAAGAAGTTGGGAAGGCATGCAAGGTTAATTCTCAGTTAATCCCTAGGATCCAACTCCCCAGGGAGACCTAGAAACCTCTAAGATCTTACATTAATATGTAACCAAATTTTAAACTCATATTTCAGCAACAAAGAATAGTAAATAATGCATTGCTTCATGAAGATTTGCTTAGTTTATTTACTTAAATTATTTATAGGTTATGTTGGGAATATACTTGGCTTGCTCTACTTCATTCACAGTAACATTCCATAAATATAACAGCAAGTAATAAAATAGCATCGATTCAGAAGTGAGATCATAGGTTCATATAATATCAAACATAAAAACTCTGTTACAATGATAAATACTAAATCTTTAAAATATCTTTAAAATATTATTGGCTTTTTACTGCCATTACTTATGCAGTACATATTTCAGATTTTCACATTCAGTATTGCACTTTACACAAATGAATTATGTCCTGTTGCTTTTGGTGCAGTGTGAGCAGAATAGGCATTTTGTGCCTTGAAAATCATGATGCTAGGAGATCTCTATCCAGGTCTAAAAGGGCACATCTAAAGTTCTTTGGGGAATGACTCTGGAAAGGGCTGAATGATAGAAGTGTCATGTCTTTCTTCTACAAACTTCTATTTCACTTAGAAGTGGTGCTGTCCACTTCAGCACTTTATTGCGTTCTTCATTTTGTTTCTCCAATTAGGTTTCAAGATACCTAAGGCTAGAAACAATGTGATGTATTTCTTTATATTGCTTGTAGCACTTGACACATACGGGAGATCATCAGCAAATACTTGCTAGGAGAATGATTACACTCCAAAGAATGGACCACCCCAAAGCCACAGGATTATAGGCCAAATAATGTTGGAATGGGACAAATGATACTAGAATGTGATCTTTTTCTATTACTCCATGTTCAAATCTTCATTGAGTTATTCTATTGACTAATGCTGTGTAGGCAATCCTAGGTTCTCAAAGGCTATGCCAGTGCAAAATAATGTCTGCAAGCTCCTATTGAGGGGTTAAGCCTAGTTCCATGGAAAAGAGATGAGAATGGGTGTGCTTGGTGTTTGAGGGCCAAACTAGGAATAATGGGTTGAAGCTGGGTTGAAATTGCAAAGAGGCAGATTTAAACCTCCATATAAGGGAAAATTTGCTCACAATCAAAGCTATCCAAATGGAAAGTACCTAATCTGTCCCTTCAATTCTGATGAAGGTCTTCAAACAGAGGCTGGGTGACTACTTGTCAGTGATGTTGGTGAGGCATGGTGAAGTATGAGATGAAATTCATGACCCCTGAGCTCCCTTCTAACACCAGGACTGAGATTTTTGAATTTTCCATTGTTTCAGCACTGATCTTTCATCATGTATTTGTTGAGACTCTACTGTGTAGGTAAAGGGCTGTGAGAGATACAAAGAAGTATACAGCATTGTTTCTAGTCTCAGGCAGCTCAAAACTTATCGGAAAGATAAAACTAAGAACATAATTAAGTACAAAAATGTGTGGTGTCACTTGTAAATGCTTTGGAAACTTGGGGAAGGGAGATGGGTCTCCCTCTATTAATACTTTTCTGATCCCAAATCCAGTGATTACAAGTAGAAAGGGTTTTGAATGCCTGTAGTCAACACTTGATTATTCCCACTAATGGAAGGGAGAAGACCTTTATAGCAGCTCTCCTACTCATCTCCTTCTCTCTACTTATACAATTACAACCTCCTCTATTAGCATATATAAGAAGCCTTCTAATGGCTATCCCTGCCTCAAGTAGGACCCATTTCTCATTTATCCTCCACACTTTAGGGACATTTCTTTCTTTCTTTCTTTTTGGTGAGGCAATTGGGGTTAAGTGACTTGCCCAGGGTCACACAGCTAGTAAGTGTTAAGTGTCTGAGGCCATTCAAATTTGAACTCAGGTCCTCCTGAATCCAGGGCTGGTGCTCTATCCACTGCACCACCTAGCTGCCCCTTGAGGACATTTCTAAAGCATAGATCTGATCATGTCATTCCCCTCTTCTAGAATCATTAGTGGCTTCCCACTGTTCCTAGGATAATATGCAAACTCTGCTGTTTGATATTTAAATTCCTTCACCATTTGGCTTCAGGCTGTCTCTGCTACCTAATTACACATTACTGTCCCTCAGGAATGTTAAACTTTAGCCATACTAGTCTATTTGCTATTACCATCCCCAGCATTCCATCTTTTTTCTTTATACACTTGTACAGGATGTGCCCCATGCCAGCATGATCTCCTTTTTCACCTCCCATGGGTAACCCTTGCTGCTGCACTCCGGCCATCAGTGCTCACCTCTTCCTCAAATTATCTTGGAATCACAGGAATACACTTTTTGAACTTTAGGAGGACTTTGGAGATCATCCAGTCTCCCAGCAGAAGAGGAAACTAAGGCCCAGTGACTTGCCTGAGGTCACAGAGGTTGGCAATATCAGAGGTGAAATTTGAATCTAGGTCCCCCGATTCCACCTCCAACCCTTTTTCTATTACATTATATTGTCCCTTCATACTCTACTTTTGTGTACAGGTAACTATGCCAGGGAAATTGAATTGCTTCCATTTGAATTTTCTTAGGAAGATTCTGAAGATTACCTGGCAAGATAAGATACTTGACATTGAAGTCCTCTCGAAAGTTGAATGCCAAGCATTCAAACTCTACCGTAGAGAGCACAACCCTGATGGGCTGGCCATGTAGCCTGAATGTCAAACATACAATTATCTAGAAGACTACTTTATTGAGAACTCACACAAGGCAGGTGCTTACATGGAGGTCAGAAGAATCAATACAAGCACACTCTCAGGGCCTCTCTGAAGGACTTTAGTACTGATTGTGAGATGTGGGAAATGCTGGCACCAGACTTTTCAGCATGGCATGCCTGCGTGAAAGAAGGAGCTGTGCTCCATGAGCAATCCAGAATTGCAGCAGCTCAGAAGAAATGTAAGATGGGAAAATTTAGAGACATCTCCTTCCCAAATGTTTGTATGGACTATTTGTGCCCAACCTGTGGTAGAATCTTCTTTGCTCATATTCTATGCCCAGCCACAGGTGGACACACTGTACATTGACCCTGACATGGTAATGTCATTTTGGGCCTTTTTGAGTATGAAGGACAACAACCATACATGTATCCCCCAGAAGAATTTAATCCCCCTAAGCCATAGGGTCATAGATTTAGAGCTAAAAAGGATCTTAGAGGCTGAGTCAAATCCCCATTATTTCACAAATATAGAACCTGAGCCACAGGAAGTTCAGTGACTTCCCCTGGGGCACACAGCAGACAAGTGTCTGAGGTAGGATTTGTACTCAGGTCTTCCTGACTCCAAGTTGAGTCTATCCACTATGCCACCTCAATAGAGATGGCATTTCCTTTTTATTACTGTATGCTCAATATCTAACACAGTTTCTTGTACCTAGCAGGCACTTAGATGCTTCTAAATATATCTTTGCTTTGCCCAGTGCAGGAATTTGGTTTTGATTGATAATGTATTTTGTTTTAAACAAAGCTTTTATTTTTCTTTCCCCAAGGTGCAGGGGAAGTGAGAGGGAAGGAAAACATATTTTTGTTAATTAAAAAAATTTAGATATGGAAAATAACAAAAAAAAGTTTATTGAATCATTGAACTGAATTCCACAAAGAGTTAACGCCAGGTAATTGAGAACCAGGGCCCCAGGTTTCCTGACTACCAAACTAGTATTCCCATGACACCACCTATGCTTGGGTCTCCTAAATCCTAGAATGATACTTATTTTCCATCATGCTGCCTGTAACTGGAGTTAAGTAAAAAGTAAGAGGAGGAGAGACTGGATCAGGATATGAGCCAGAGTCTTGGAATTTGGGCAAGAAGGAACATAAGGACACTCCCAGGTATCACTGTCATATCATGCTGGTATGGATGGAAGCTTACATTGAGGCTGATGCTCCCCACAGAGCTCAGAACTTGCCCAATTGGGTAGGAAGGCTTTTGGCCCATCTCATCATATGTGAGGATAAGTTAAGAGCCAGGTTTTTAACCCTTATTGCTCCCAACTCACACTTGGTCAAGAAGAGGCTTCTATAGACGCATGAAAATGTTAGGAAAAAAAGAAAGCAGCTCCCACTTCTGCCATCAACCCCTGCAGATGCCTTGTAAATGATGATAACTGGCTCTTCCTTTGCCTATCTGCTTCCTCTTTCAGCCCTGGAACTGTATACACCATGTTATAGGGCTAATAATTCTGGCTATATGGTGCCACAAGACATGATATTTATGTGTCCCTTGCCTACTTCCCAAAGAGCTAATGAATGTCTGCAAAAGCTCTTTGAGATCCTCAGGTGAAAGGTACAATGACAAGTGCAAAGCATCATTATTGTTATTAGAACATAATGGACAGCTTGGAATGATAGGTGATAAGAATAATTGACAGGGCATTTAAAGAAGTGCTAGAAATCACCCAGACATCCACTCCGATACTGCAGCCACATTAGCATCCACATTACATATATTACACCGTTTCCCTGACACCCATTCCAATAACCGTATAATTCACACATTAAATCATCACTTGTGGTGAGCGGCTGAGCTCTCTCAGGGCTACATCAGTAGTGACACTGGGAAGGTAGCAAGCATTCTGAGGTGTACTGGAAGGGATGAGAAGTACTGTAGGTGGGGAGGTCAATTCCAGAAATTAAATGGCACCACCCAAGTTGGAAGAGAAGACTGAAAGAATGAAAAATAGTAATGACAAAGAGTGTGAAGAAAGAATGGGTCCAGGAAAACTTTGAAATGAAGGGGGACCCTTAAAAAAGTAGTTGATATGCCTTCTTCTAATGATTGTTGTTACTATGGTCATTTACCCTTAACCTGACCCTTCCCCTAATTGAACCCTCACCATCACCATCATCATTATCATTGTCATCATAACAGTTTCCTGTTTAGTTCTTCAGTAATGAGATTGTTCTTTAAAATCCTTTAGAATACGGGGGCAGCTAGGTGGCGCAGTGGATAAAGCACCAGCCCTGGATTCAGGAGGACCTGAGTTCAAATCCAGCCTCAGACACTTGACACTTACTAGCTGTGTGACCCTGGGCAAGTCACTTAACACCCATTGCCCTACAACCCCCCCCCAAAAATCCTTTAGACTAAGATTGCTTTTTAGTGATGGTACTACTTGAGATCTCTTAATTCTGCTTTTTCCACAATGCATCACTTAATTTAAATTCTCTCCAGTTTCTCTCCGTTCTTTGTATTCATCATTTTTACGATTTTATAATGGTATATATCATTCATATGCCATAATTTCTTCAGTTATCTTTTGCCCAAACAAAGACCATCCATTCACATCCACTCCCCAGGTTTTGTTTGTGTTTTGCTATGGCATAGGATGATTGCTATGACTATTTTGCTCTATATAGGACTTTCTGTCACGCTCTTAGGCCATGGGTCTAAAAGAGGAGAAGAGCTTCATTGTAGTCTTCTGAATCTCCTAAACCTTAAGTTTCCTAACATTTACTCATGAGGAAGAGTAGTTTTGGGCCAATGGTTCTCCTAGTGGGACTTCTGGTAGTCTCCTAGGGTTGTTCAGAAGACATTGTGTCTTGAAGCATTCATTGTTAAAATATTTCCATTATGTATTTTAAAAGATTTTATTTCCTCATGAAGTCATAATTTTCAACTCAACAAATGTTCATTGAGTGTTTATTGGATGCCAGGCATTCATTGTGTAGGTGATGAGGGAGTCTCAAAGATAAATAGAATTCAGTCATACCCTCAAATAGCTTATATTGTAGTAGGAAAGAGAAGACATGCTATTAATAACTCATATTTATATAACATTTTAAGGCTTATAAGGGCCTTATAAAGGTCTCCAAGGAGCATCAATCAATCAATGAACATTTATCAAATGCCTACTATGTCCCAAGCACTGTGTTAAGTTCCAAGGATACAAAAAGAGGCAAAAGACAGTTCCTGCCCTCAAGGAGCTCACAATCTAATGGAAGAGACAATATACAAATAAAAATAGACAAAGTAAACTATATACATGATGAATAGGAAATAATGAATAGGACAATATACAAATAAAAATAGACAAAGTAAACTATATACAGGATGAATAGGAAATAAAGGGAAGCCCCCTGGAATTAAGAGAGGTTGGGGAAGTGTTCATATAGGAGGTAGGATTTTAGTTGGGACTTAAAGAAAACCAGGGAAGCCAAGTAATCAGAGATGAAGCAGGAGCTTATTGTAGGCAGGAGGAATAGCCAGAGAAAATGTCCAGAATCAGGAAATATTTTGTTCATGGAACAGCCTGGAGGCCAATATCACTGGATCCGTAGTGAGGAATAAGGCATAAGAATACTGGAAAAGCCAAAGGATATGAAAAGGCAGTTTACTGACAAAGACATCAAGACAATATATAGCCATATGAAAAAATGCTCTAAATCATTACTGATAAGAGAAATTCAATTAAAACAACTTTGTGATATCATCTTATACCTATCACACTGACTAAAATGATAGAAGGGGGAAGTGACAAATGTTGGAGGGCATGTGGAAAAATTGGGACCTTAATTCATTGTTGGTGGATCTGTGAGCTGATTCAACCAATTTGGAGAGACATATGGAAGTATGCCCGAAGAGTTATTAAAGTGCCTATACCCCTTGACCTAGCAATACTACTCTTAGGATTGTTTCCCAAGATGATTAAGGGAAAAGGAAAGGAACCTTCATGTTCTAAAATATTTATAGTTGCTCTTTGTGGTGGTAAAGAACTGGAAATCACAGCGATGTCCATCAATTGGACAATGGGTGAACAAATTGTGATACATATTCATGATGGAATATTACTCTGCTATGAGAAATGATGAGCTTGATGATTTTAGAAAAGCATGGAGAAAACTCCATGGTATGATGAAGAGCAAAATGAACAGAACCAAGAGAACATTCTATATCGTAATATCAGTATTATTTAAAGAAGAACTTGGAGGAGGGGCAGCTAGGTGGAGCAGTAGATAGAGCATCAGTCCTGGATTCAGGAGGACCTGAGTTCAAATCTGGCCTCAGACACTTAGCACTTACTAGCTTTGTGACCCTGGGCAAGTCACGTAACCCCAATTGCCTCACTAAAAAAAAAGAACTTGGAGGAACTGAGTTATTCTGACTTTTACAAATACCCAAATTTACAGCAAAGAGAGACTATGAAGGAAAAAGCAGCTTGAATATAGAAAAAAAGAACTCACACTGCCCTTGTTGCAGAATTTCTGTGATCAAAGTGCTTGTAAACTAAGAAACACTCTATCAGTGTGAACTAATGTTGAAAGCTGGATGGCTTCAAGGCCACCAAATCCAATGTAATCGTTTAGTAAATGAAGAATCTGAAACCCTGTTGAGGGAGGGAGATGCTATTATTATCCCTATTTAGAGGTGCAGAAACTAGACAGGCAGAGATTAAGTGACTTGCTTAGGGTCACAAACCAGTAATTGTTTGAGACTGGATTTGAACTCAGCTCTTCCAGACTCCAGGTCCAATACTCTATTATCTACTGCACTGGGATATCTTTAGCTCAACACCATCAAGGAATAGTAGGATAGGAAGGAAAGATGTATCATCTGGCAAGAGCAAGGGATGATAGGCTGAACGCCAGAGTGCTGGATGTCCTTGTGATGGTGGGAGAAAGCAAGGAAGCCCTTGAGCATGTTGTGTTTAAATCTTGTGGAGAACTTTCAGCAGAATTGGATGTAGCCATTAACATGTGGAATGATAGGATAAGGATCCAAAATGATCACAACAAATGAGAACAATGGGCCCAAGTGTGATGAAACTTATTAGGGCTAAATGTAAATCCCCTTATTTAGGGTCCAAAAATAACATCATAAGTGGAGGAAGGGGTGAGCAAGGCTGGACAACATTTCTGTGGGGAAAATGAGAGAGGCAGCTATGTGTCATAATGTATAGGGCAGTGGAGTTGGATTCAGTAAATGAGTTCAAATCCTGCCCCAGACACTTATTAGCAGTGTGACACTGATTAACAAGCAAGTCATTTATCCTCTCTGTGCCTCAGTGACCTCATCTGTGAAATGAGGGACATAGACATCAGGTCAACATTAAAGTTATCCTCCTGATCTAAGGCTATGATTCTAATGGCAATAATTCTATGATTTAAAGGCTATTCAATTTTATGATAAAAGGCTATAATTCTATGATTTTAGTGGGCTGCATGCTCAATATGAATCAAAAGTACAACATAACAGCAGAAAAAAGGTAGTATCATATTGGGCTGTTTGGGGAAGCAGTGTCCAGAATGAGGGAAACGACTTTATGCCATCCCAGTCAGACCACATTTAGATTATTGTGTCCAGCTCTGGGGACCACATTTTTAGGGAGAACATTAGGAAAGCTTGAGATTTTGAGATCCTCTATTTACAGAATGGTGATCGAAGGAGAAATCTCACAAATAAGACTGCAGTGGGGTCCAGGAGACAGCCATCCAAATTAAGTATATTTCTGGACACAAGTTCAATACAGAGTGAAGCAAAGAAGCATCCCCATAGAATGCAAATGTAGGAGGAATGAGGGGCAGCGAATCAGAGAAGTAATGGGACCTTTTGAGTTCCAGGAAGAGAAACATCCCAGGCAAGAGATGGGTCTCCATAAGGGAACAATAGCTGACTATAGTCAAACTCTGAGTACATAGGAAAGAAACTTTGAAGACACCAAGAAAGTGCTATTAAGCATTGTTAAAGCAATTGATCGCTTCCATCATTACTTGTATGGATGGAATTTCACAATCAGGAGTTATCAAATCCTGATTACAAGGCCTACTGAAATTCTTAAATCCAGGGGATAAATTGGCCAGATGATTACCCAAACTGTAAGACTATCATTTCCCAATTGAACAGTGGCAGAGTAAAGAAGAATCATAATGCACGTACATTATCCCAGCACCCTGTGTTGGAAAAATGTTTGCAAGTCCGACATTAGGCAAGAAGAGAAAGAAACAAATAACCAAACAGATCGGTTTGTTTCTGTCCTAGAATAGCCAAGATTTGTATCGCAGGAAGGACCCAGCCACTTCTATTGCTCGCAACAGAAAGTTTTTAAATGATTCCACGTGACAGCTCCAGCAAAGCCAAACAGAGAGAGACAAAAGATTCCTTTGCTAGAAGCTGGATTGGATAGAAATAGATAGGAAAAGCATTTCAGGGAAGTAGCCGGCCCAGAGTGTGTCATTATTGAGCCACCATTAAACACTGCAGGATGAAATGCAAATGCCGTGTACTCAGATTAGAGCCCTTTCTGCTCTAGAGTGACATCTGAATGATTAGCACACAAAGTACCGGGTACCTGCTACTTTGAAAAGTGGCCTAGTCCCGGGATTTCTGTTCTAGCTGTCAAGACCTGTTGGCCAGCTGTTTCTCTTCCAAACATACTTTCTATCAAAATTAAACACTCAGATATATCAAAAAGTATAGCTCTCGAATGGAATTCTAAAAAAAAAAAAGTGAGACAAGAAATGTTTTAAAATACAACAAAGCACCTTGGGCTCATAGTTTATGCTTTCCTCTTATTTATTCCTTTCTTTTAGGAATCCACTGAATTTTTTTTTTTGGTTGTCATTGCTAATGTTATGCGTTAGACTCATAGTTGTATAATATCTGAATTGGAAGAAACCTTAGAGATCGACGGGTCCAATCTGAAGCAGGAATTTGTTCTTTAGCATCCCAGAAAAGTAGTTATCCAGTCTTCACTGGATTACTTCCATTGACAGGAAACTCACTATCTTCCAGAGCAGCTCTTTCATTTTTGTACAATTCTAATTGTTAGAATTATCTATTTTATGTACTTTTAGGTTCTTTTTAATTATTTATGTAATCAGGTGGTTTTTATACTAATTATTTATATACTATTAGGTGGTTTTAGAATTATTGTCTATTTTATGTACTTTCAGGTGGTTTTTTGGGGGGGTTTTTTGGGTTTTTTTGGTGAGGCAATTGGGGTTAAGTGACTTGCCCAGAGTCACACAGCTAGTAAGTGTTAAATGTCTAAGGCCAGATTTGAACTCAGTTCCTCCTGAATCCAGGGCTGGTGCTCTATTCACTACGCCACCTAGCTGCCCCTCAGGTGGTTTTTAAAAAGTGTTTTTATTCAGTATCTACTGGGTCAAGCCAAAATAATAATAATAATAACTTTATATAGCACTTAATGTGCCCAGCAATGTGCTAAGAACTTTACAATTATTATCTCATTTGATTCTCACAACAGCCCTGTAAGGGAGGTGCTATTATTATCCCCATTTTTATAGATGAAGAAACTTAGGCTAACAGAGGTTAAGTGACTTGCCCAGGGTCACACAACCAGTATTAATCTGAGACTAAATTTGAACTCAGATCTTCCTTATTCCAGGCCCAATGTTTTATCCACTGTGTACATTAAATAATGATTATTATAAGGATAGTCATTATAGTTTTATATCAAATTGTTCTTTGCTCATATTAATATCTATTGGTCCTACTTTTGTAGCCTGGGACACAGTAGTTGTTTGTCCTTCATTCTCAAAGAGGACAATGATATTGGGCGTGATGCCATAACTTACAGTGATTTGGATTTAAGTGAGGAAGGGCTGTGCAAAATCACCAACCTCACTTTCTCCTCCAGAGACATCTGGGTCCAGTGGCAAGATACATATCAAGATGGCTGGAGATGGTGCTGAATGTTTGAGAAAATGAGGGGTTAAGTGACTTGCTCCAGGTCATACAGCTTGTAAGTGTCTGAGGTAAGATTTGAACTCCTGTCCTCCTAACTCCAGGGCTAGTACTCTATCCACTGTACCACCTAGCTGCCCCTTGGGGCACAGTAAATGGAGATATGGAAATGTTTCTATCCTACAAATATCTTTTCTCTAGGCTGACCATCCCAGTTCCTTTTACTAATCCTTACTTGGTATGATTTCAAATACCCTAATCCCTTTCTCCTGGTCAACATCCTTCTTAAAATATTATATCAAAGGGGCAGCTAGGTGGAACAGTGGATAGAGCACCCACCCTGGAGTCCAGAGGACCTGAGTTCAAATCTGATCTCAGACACTAGCTGGGTCACCCTGGGCAAGTCACTTAATCCCAATTTTTCACAAAATATAAATAGATACAAGCACATACACAAATGAAAACAAAGCCTCAACTGTGGTCTGACCAGGACAGTGTGCACAGAAGGCAGGGTTGTCATTTTCCCTGTTCTGGATGTGATATTTCTATTCAGTCAGTTAAGTGTTTGTTAGTGTAATCTATAGCCTTTATGCAAAGACCGAGCAGACACAGTTCAGTCTTGGAAGCTTGTCTTCATGTTGTGTTGACTTCCATGCAGAGCTCCAGCTCCAACTAAACAATATGGTGGAAAGATGCCTGGCTTCAGGGGATCTGACTACCAATGTGACTTTGGGCTAGTCATTTCACTTCTCTTAACCTGTTTCCTTATTTGTAAAATGAGGGATTTGGAGTGGATGACTTCAGAGGTCCTCCTTTCTGGTTCTCAATCTATGAAGCCATTAGCATCTGTCTTGTTCATAGCCCTCCCCTCAGGGTTTTCAGTTCCCTTGAAAGCAAACAAGACTACCAAGGCATGCAACATTGAATCAATATCTGTAGAGAGCCCCACGTGTATCAAGGCCCATGTGTTGCTAGGGATTGTTCCCCCCTGCCATCCATCTCACATTGTATGGAGCACAGGGCTGTGGTAGGACTTAAAGGGAGGTAGAAAAGACATCTCTAGCTTCCTTTCCTTCTACTCTTTTCCAAGGGAGACTTTAATTCCCACCATGAGGGAAACAGGAGGTTAGGGCCAGAGGTCACTGCTCTCCTTGAAGGGAGGGGGTACTGGGCTAGAATAATAGCTATCAGCGGCCTTTAAATATTATTAGTCTATGGGATGGGATTTTCAGGTCCATGTCAGACTTCTGATCACTGCATCAGTATTGGAGGGAACGAGGACCCTCAGCTTTATATTCAAGGTATGACACCTTTCCCACTAAATACCAGTTCTACAATGAAGACACATAGTGAATAGCAAAGAAATCCATTCATCCAAATTGTAGCAAATCAGAAATCAGAGATGGTGTACATAGGAGGGTATATCCCAGATAATACAGAGTGAAGGAGCTCTCTCATTGGGAGTGGCGTAACTAAACTCAGCCAAGAGAGTCACAGATCTTTCCCAAGGGGAAACCCTCTTTGGTCTCTAGTGTAGCAAGTTAGGGATGGTTGCTCTGCTCTGCTGCTCTAAGCCCCATCCCCTTCCTCAGGAAATGGAATGGGTCTATCAGAATGTGATTGCCAACAGTGCCACATCTTTTGTTAGTCAAAACCACAACCCTATATTGGGCACTGAAGGCTTCTTGGGTGAATGTGAAAACCTGTTGACTTGCCCATCTCAAGCGAGCATTCCTGGTCCTCGCTCCTAGCCAAGTTGGGGTGATGGAGTGCTGTTCACCTCTTTGAGTTGGTACAGTGGAGAGAGTACTGGGCCTGGAGTCTGGAACACCTAAGTTCCAATTCTGCCTCAGTTACAGTTAGCTGTGTGACCTTGGGCCAGTCCCTTAACCTTTGTTTGACTCAGTTTCCTCATCTGTAAAATGGGAATAATCTTAGCACCTACCTCTCAGGGTTGTTGTAAAGATCAAATGAGATAATATTTGTAAAGCCCTTAGCACAATGCCAGGCACACAGTAAGTATTATATGAATGCTAGCTATCATCATCATATCATCACCACCACCACCACCATCGTCATTACATTGCAAGCAGAGAGCTCCCAGCATAATTTGCATGTTCCTCTGAGGCCTTTTTGAGTCTGGAAATAGGGAAATCGCTGGCACCATTTTCTAATTTCTTTTCCAATTCTTGTCATATCCCCCACCCAGGATTAAGCCATACAACTTACCTCGAGATTAGAAGAAACTTCTAGAAAACATGACAAAAGATAGAGGACAGAGGGCAAGGCTGCTTGCTGTCTGTTCCTGAAGCTGGAAAATCTGATACATTGCCAAATGTTGCTGTGCCGTTACTTAAGTAATGGGTATGGAGTGGGGGGGGGTGCGTGATGTGCATTGAAAATTTTGCCCATATATAGTTTAGGGACTTTGCACTTCCTTTGAATTTCCTGGGCTTAGCATAGTGACTGGTACATAGTAAGCAATTAAAATGCTTATTGATTTATTGAATGATTGACTGACTTTAGTCAGACTGGATTGCCCTGGTAAGGGGATCATCCTTCATGAGAGTCACAGTAAAGTGTATGGGACAATGGGAGTAGGGAACAGGAGAGAGAAAGCTCTGAGAAGTTTGCAGTTCCTTAGCTACGTTCGCTTTCCCTTCAAATATTAAATCAGATAATATTTGTAAAGTGCTTAGCACATAGTAGGCATTCTATAAATGCCTATTCCCTTCTCCTTCCCCCTTCTCCCTTTTCCCTTGCCTTCCCTTCTCTCACCTTCCTTTTCCTTCCCCCAGCACTACCATGTGTATGGGGCTGCTGTATCTCTAGGGAAGGCAGTCAGGATCTTATGGGACTTATCTTTGTTCACCCAGATATCTCTGGTGTTTGGCAGGCTTTGTACTGCTCTGGCAGCAGGACATGAAGTATACCCAGTGGTGTTCCAGCCAGTGTTTAACAACCAGCTCTCCAGAAAAAAAAAAATGCAAAGGACACACTTTAAAGTCTAATCGGCATTATTAAAATTTTCTCCACTTTCTTAAGTCTAGAAATCAACAGGACAATAAATTAAGCCCTGATTTGTAGCCTTTGCCAATTTCTGAGGTGTAAATGCTCACACAGAAAATTCAACAACCAGCTCTAAAGAACTGGTTCTAGCACACTTCTGTACTCAAGAAGGAATCTGCTAAGTGTTGACATATCCTGAGTCACACATGACCTTCCAATACTGATCTTAGTCCTCTGTACCAGAGGAGTATTTCCAGCACTGGACATCTCTGTGACAACATCAACTTCGGCTACTACATCCCATGACTGACTCATGTGAAGATTACAGTTTACTAATGCACACCAGGTCTTTCCAATCTCTCCCTATCCCCAATTACCATCTATGTAGTTCAGCTCTTTTCCCTTATGCTTGAGGTAATTTTTATTGGATTCCTTCTAGGCAGGAAAGAATTCAGTCTTGCTGGAAAGTCTCCATGGATCTGTGTAATTTTTTTAGTTCTAACAATTTCTCAGAAATATTTGGTAAATACCTTACTTTTCAGTAGTAGAAGAACTAGTTCTAAAGAGCAGATAGTTCTTATCCAAGTTACTTGTGAGCATTTAGAAGGATAATAATACATTCTTTTAAATAAACCATTATTTCCTTGGGTCTCAAAAGAGTCAGCACCTGACAGTATTGTTTGAGTCTTCATGCTCAAGCTTTTATTGAAAAGGGATTGTCATAATCTGTTCCTTTGGAAATTGCTGTTGTAGCAGGAAAGGGAAAGTCTGTAATGGCCACTTGATTTTCAGCATACTGTTTATGTTATCATCATTATCACTGCTAATAAAGAAAAACAAGCAATAGCCTAACTTTTTATTCTATCTATCTATCTATCTATCTATCTATCTATCTATCTATCTATCTATCTATCTATCTATCTATCTATCTATCTATCTATCTATCTATCTATCATCTCATTATTTATGGTACCACCCTAGGGAAAATGGAAATTTACTATGATGATAGATATCTCTTGAGAGAGACAGGCTGGCAGAATGGATAGTAAGATGTGGAATCACACAGACCTGGGTTCAGTTCCTGCTTTTGAGGTCAGCTAGCAGAGGGACCGTGGGAAAGGACCACGAGTCCTTTTAGAGCCTCAGGTAACTCCTGTGCAGTCTGTGTTGTTATAGAACATTGGTTCTTAACTTGAGGTTCCTGAGCCTGTTTTTTAAAAAAATATTTTGATAACTGTACATCAATATTATTGGTTTCCTTTGTAATAGGATGTACTTTATGCATTTAAGAACAATATTCTGAGGAATCCATAGGCTTCCCTAGATTGCAAAAGGGGTTAACATACCTATCCCAGTGTGATAAGACCATTATTTACCTGTGTTCTAGCCTTTCTCCTTCCTCATACAACTTGGATAGGCTATTCTTCCCTGAAAGTGTCCTGGAAACTTGATTGGCTGGGAGATTTAAGCTATACTCAATATGGCTTTCTGGTCCCCTGAGGGCATAAAAAATTGCCTTCATGAGATGGGGCCCTTCTATCATAGTGGAGGTCCCAAGACATCCTGCCCACTGACCATCCTTATGACACTCCATCATACTGACTAGACCCATTTCCATATGTAGATGAGGAGGGCCCCTATTTACCCAAGACAAGTAATGGAGTTCCTTTGTTGAATTATTTTCTACAGCATAGTTAAGCAAACCACTTTTGATTAATTGTTGAATGAACTTCAAACTACTTATTTTTCCCCAATAACAAATCTAAGAGGCTATGGCACTTGTTAGACTCACCTTTAATATTTGGTGTAGAACAATGAACATTATTATAATTTTAGCACCAAATTCATCATTTGGTGCTAAAACTATGGAATCAGAAAATCAAAAGATTGACTAGGATCTCTAGAGGTCATCCAATCCACCCTCCTGCTTCTGGGAAACAAGTGTTAATTTTCATTCAACCATTCTAAGACACATATAGATTCCAACCATACATGATAGATTTTGAGCTGAAAGGGACTTCAGTTTATAGATTAAAAACAACAAAACCTGAGTTCCAGAGATGGTGAATGGCTTGCCCAAGGCTATAGTGTGTCAGGAGTGGACTTCAAATTCAAGTCCTTTGACCTCACATTCAGCACTCTTCCTCTTGTACCATGTTGCTGTCAGCTATCCAAATCCATCATTTCGTTGTATAAACTGATGAAAAGGAACAGTATGAGTTCAATTCTACCTTCCAATTTATGAAAAAGAGAGGGTTTTGCAAATATGAAGTGTAACTACAAAGTAGGAGTAGCTAAGTGGTACAGTGGATAGAGTGCTAAGCCTGCAGTTAGGAAGACCTGAGTTCAAATCCAGTATTAGACACTTACTGGCTGTGTGACCCTGGGAAATTCACTTAACCTTCTTTGTCTCAGTTTCCTCATCTGTAAAATGAACTGGAGAAGGAAATGCCAAACCACTCCAGTATCTTTGCCAAGAAAACCCCAAATGGGGTCATGAAGAATCAGACATGATGGAAATAACACAACAAACACTACAAAGTAATGAGATTGATTCTATAAGGGCCCTAAGAGTGCTGGAATCCAATTCACAAACAGGTTTTGAAAACCATTTGCTTTATGTCGAAAATACTTCAAAACACCCTCTTAGGGGGCAACTAGGTGGAACAGGAGATAAAGCACTGGCCCTGGATTCCGGAGGACCTGAGTTCAAATTCGGCCTCAGACACTTGACAGTTACTAGCTGTGTGACCCTGGGCAAGTCACTTAACCCTCATTGCCCCGCAAAACAAAACAAAACAAAACAAAACAAAAAACCATTCTCTTAGGGTCTGGGAAGGAATAGCTTAGGTTCCAAGAAGATTTACAGAGACTAATCAGAGCATTTTATTTCATCAGTGTAAAACTGCCTGGGTTTATTCTTCTTTTGTAATCTTCGAATTCCTTTACCTAATGAGTTCTCTACTGGTGTTTTTTCTGAGATAGTTGCTGTAGATTCACACCAAGTGAATAAAAAATTTGATTCAATTCAGTCTAATTCAATTTAACAACTTTTTGCTGAGGTCTACCATAATGCAGTTTGATGCTAAATGTCATTTGGTAATAGTAATGTTTCTTATTTCACTGAAAATTTTTTTTTTAATTCGACAAATAGTTATAGAGCTCCTGTAATGTGCAAGGCATTGTGGAAGACACATAAAATAGTAACCATTTGGGGTTACACACAAACACAAAAGTTAAATTATACTAGAATTAAATGGTGACAATACAACTCACAGAATTTCAGAGGTAGAAAAGACCTCAAAAGCCATCCCAGTCCAACTCATCCCTGAACAGACTTCCATCTACACAATATTCAACAAGTGGTCATCCATCTTTGCTGGAAGATGTCTAGTCAGGGAAAATCCCATGACTTTCCAAGGCAGATTGCTCCACTTTTGGGTTGTCAATTTGGAATTTTTTCCTTAACTTAAGCCTAAATCTGTCTCCTTGCAATGTCTACTGTTTGCTTTTAACTCATTGCTCTCTGGGACCAAACAGAACAAATATTTTTTCAGGTAACAGCCTTTTGAATACTATTATAACCCCCTATGCCTTCTATTTTCCAGGTTAAATATCCTGATTTCTTTCAACTGATCCTCATGTAGCATGATCTAGATGCCCTTTATTCTGATTTCCTTTTCTGGATGCTCTCCCACTTAATCATGATCCTTCCTAAAATGTAGTACCACTATGAACATAATACTCCCAGTGTCATCTCTTTAAATACCATTCAATACCTTTATCTAAATCATTGATAAAAATGGTAAAAATCATAGGGCAAGATACAGATCCCTGATCCTTTCCTCCCCTAGGGACCTTCTTCCACACTGATACTGAATTATTCATAGTTACTCTTAGGGTATAGCTAGCTTGTTGGTGAAATCCCCCTAACTGTATTATCTTCTAGGCTACATTTCTTCATCATTCCCAAAGAGTAGTATTAGAGACTTTGGCAGATGCTTTGCTAAAATCCAGGTGCAGCATTCTCATGATCCACCAGCCTAGTAACTCTGTCAAGAAAAGGAATAAGAGGGCAGCTAGATGGCACAGTGGTTAAAGCACTAGCCCTGGATTCAGGAGGACCTGAGTTCAAATCCGACCTCAGACACTTGACACTTACTAGCTGTGTGACCCTGGGCAAGTCACTTAACCCCCATTGCCTGCCAAAAAAAAGAAAAAAAGAAAAGGAATAAGATTTGGCAGACATAACATTAGTTATCTCATAATATTAGTCAGCCATGCTGGCTATCAGTGATCATCACTTCCTTTTCTAGACATTCTCGAGCCATTTTCTAGAGCATGAACTCCTAATCTTCTTTGGGTTGTCATTGACGCCTTTGGCAGTCTGGGGAAGCCTTTGGGACCCTTCTCAGAATAAAGTTTGTTGTCTGCATTCATAATTGAAGGGAATGCTAAATTTTAGGGAGAGGTTAATGAAAATAAAGATGTAATTTTTTTCCCATTCAAGTTCACAAATCCCTTGAAATCTATCCATGGTTGCAGACCCTAGCTTGAGAACCCCTGTTCTAGAGTTTTGCCAGGAATTTGAAGGCACGATCTTAGGTCTATAGCTCTATTCTCTTTCCTGTTTTGAAAATTGGATCAGAAACTGCCCTTATTCAATCTTCTACTGAAAAATCACTGATAGTAGTTCATCAATCACACCCACTAGTTCTTTCAGAGCTGGCAGACAGTGTATGATTAAGTAAGTGCCAAACACCATCGCCTTCCCCCTAATTTTTCCTTACAAGTTTCACAGGGTATCCAGGGAGGAGCAGCAGAGAAATGGAAATTCCCTTTCTGTCCCAGTTTGTATCTGAACTAACTTCAAATAGAAGGGACCACATACAGTAGGGATGCAGAGGAGCATATGTACAGTAAGAAGCACTGATTTATCCGGAAACAGACCCAAGAGGAGTTTGGACAATGCCTTTGTCATTTTACCTTTATGGGCTTCAGTTTCCTCCTCTTTAAAACAGGGATCATCATGTACCTCATGGGGCTATTGGGAGCAAAGCAGACTAGAAAGAGAGAAGATGGATGAAGTCACAAAATAACATATGCACAAGGACTCTAAGGGAGAGGAAGGGAATAAATACTTAGTAGTACCTACTATGTGTCAGACACTTGACAAACACTATTTCATTTGATCCTTATAACAACCCTGCAAGGTAGGTGCTATTATTATTTCCATTTTGTGGATTTGTAACTGAGGCAATTAAGTGACTTGTCCAGAGTCACACAGATAAATGATCTAAGTTTTTATTTGAACTCAGGTCTATCCCAACTCTAGACTTGAAGCTCCATTACCACCTAGCTGCCTCTAGGCAATAGAGGTATTGGCTACCAAGGCAAACAATCACAGGGATAGTTTAGTTTAGTAAGGGGAGGGGGAAACAACACAAGGACATTAGGAGAGGTATTTATACATCAATCTTTTTCTGGGAGGGGAGTTTTATGTGCAGTAGGTCATTGGGATATCAGGGCTCTTTAAAAAACAGGTGTTCCTGGGGGGGGCACCTAGGTGGTGCAGTGGATAAAGCACCGGCCTTGGATTCAGGAGGACCTGAGTTCAGATCTGACTTCAGACACTTGACACTTACTAGCTGTGTGACCCTGGGCAAGTCACTTCACCCCCATTGCCCCACCAAAAAAAAAAAAAAGAAGAAAATAAAAATAAAAATAAAAATCAGGTGTTCCTAATTTAGGAAATGAAGTCACATTTGAGGACTTGGCAAAAGAGTATGTCTGGATTAGTGCAAACCCTTCCTTACTACTGGAACACTGCTCATAGTGCCTGCTCTCCTGAGAGTAAAGGAGTCAAGCCATCTTCATCAACAAGAGAGAACAGTATTCCTTTTTGTAACTAGGATGAGGATTGGGTGTAGCTATATTAAGAAGTTCCTGAATCTAGTTTGTTTTATAATGGAATTGTTTATTTAAAAAAGGAGTGGGGATTGTCATAGGTGGGATGGGTGGTAAGGAAATCAATGGGGCATGGTCCAGTCATGTGGTGTTGGACATTCATCAACCAGAGAATCTCTGTACTTGTTTTAAATGTTTGTTCATGCGTCTACAATATTACCACTTACTCTACCCCTATATCCTTCCTCAGGCGTCACAATCTGAGGTAGACCTAGTAAAGACCTACAGTCAAGTCCATACTTTCACAGCATCTGGCCAAAAGAAGGCTTTTGAACAGGATGGGCCAAAAGCAATACTGCAAAGCAGGTAGAAGGCTGCCTTTGACAAGTGTCATCTGATTTTTCAGTGACTATTTCTCAGTTTCTGGTGTGCTTTGCTGATATTTCTTCCTTTGTTTCTTCCCCTAACTACCTCAAATCTTTTGTTGTTCAGTCATGTCTGACTCTTCATGACTCCATTTGGGATTTTCTTGGCAAAGATATTGGAGCAGTCTGTCATTTCCTTCTGCAGCTCATTTTACAGATGAGAAAACTGAGGTAAACAGGGCTAAATGACTTGCCCAGGGTTACATAGCTAGTAAGAGTCTGAGGCTGGATTTTTTTTAAAGTGAGGCAATTGGGGTTAAGTGACTTGCCCAAGGTCACACAGCTAGTAAGTGTTAAGTGTCTGAGGCTAGATTTGAACTCAGGTACTCCTGACTCCAGGGACCGTGCTCTATCCACTGAGCCACCTAGCTGCCCCCTGAGGCTGGATTTGAACTCAAGATGAGTCTTCCTGGCTGCAGGCCAAGCATGCTATAAACTGTACTACTTAGCTGCCTTAAGCCTACCTAAGTCTAAATCTTATAAATAGCTGAGTACCACTAAAGTTTCTGTTAATAACATCTGATGTAATTTAGTGTATTCTGCATCCTATTTTTTCTTTTTCTTTCTTTCTTTCTTTTTTTTTTTTGCAGGGCAATGAGGGTTAAGTGACTTGCCCAGGGTCACACAGCTAGTAAGTGTCAAGTGTCTGAGGTCAGATTTGAACTCAGGTCCTCCTGAATCCAGGGCTGGTGCTTCATCCACTGCACCACCTAGGTGTCCCCTGTATCCTATTTTCTTAATGAACTTTTGAATATTGCAAGGTTTCCAAGACCCAAGAAACAATCTATAATGGTGGCAATTCAGGTAGGCATCATGGGATAAATATTTTTGGACAAAAGTGTTTTCCTAATGCTCCTCAAATTATATTTTGGAACAGAGCCATAACAAGCAATTTTTACACCAGTGAATGGAGTAGGGAAGCTATGGGCCAGAGAGGAGGACATTTGGGTATGGTTCCTAGGTAAGGGGCAGTTGGGTAGGGAATAGACAATCTAATATCTTTCTGTTTTAACTAATTCTTCTTGTAAATTAGGTGCTTCCTGGGGGCTAAACTCTGGTTGCTCTGCCCTGGGTCTTGCTCTACTTGGAGGTGGCCACCCTCTTTGTCTACTTTTAAAGTTGATCTTGTTTTTGAGATGATGGTGCTATATAACTTGAGGTTTTCCAGTAAACATATATCTTTTGATTTCTGATCCTTCTGTGGGAATTTTCTTTTTAAAACAAGCATAGATTTATCCAACCAGCCATTTATTAACTCGCTAAGCACTGTACGAGGCTATGAGGACCATATGAAAGAGGTAAAGGCATAATTCCTCCTCTTAATTGCACATTTCCCTTTGGGAAATCTTGGAGATTTTGAGATTTCCAGCTGCAAGCTCCCCTTCTGTGTGTTAAGCATCCTGAGCCCCATAGCCTTCAAACAGGCACATGCTGTTCTCCTCCGATTAGATCAGTGCTGATAGCTTAGGGTTGTCTTTTCTTTTCCTTCTCACCTGGTTTTAAAGTGTGCAGTGGGAGATGTAGAAAATGAGCCTCCAAAGCAGCAAAGATAACCTTGAAGAGAGCAAACGAACACACATATTGATAGACTGATGTGTGTGAATATTGATTTCTTGCTGCCTCTCCCAGTTTTCATAGGTCTTCTGCTGTTTGTCGAGGTTAGTTAGAAGTAATGCTACAAAATAGCTTTTCTTTCCAACCAGCCCTTGGTGGGATTTTTCTGTTGTTTATAAATGCACAACTGATGAAGATCATGATGCAGATGGTAGTACTACTTGGTGTTTACTGATGAACAGATATAGCTATGAGCTGAATTCAAGATTCATAGCAGGAAAACAGTACCTAACCCAAATATACATTCGCTACTGGGACACTCAGGATCATAAGAAATCGCTCTTCTCTGGATAGTGGTTTGAAAAATGAGCCAGTGAGGGCAGCTAGGTGGTGCAGTGGATAAAGCACCGGCCTTGGATTCAGGAGTACCTGAGTTCAAATCCTGCCTCAGACACTTACTAGCTGTGTGACCCTGGGCAAGTCACTTAACCCTCATTGCCTTGCAAAAAAAAAAAAAAAAGAAAAAGAAAAAATGAGCCAGTTAGTACGAGAACTGGAAACAAAGTAGGAGCCCATTGACTAGGGAATGACTGATCAAACAGTGGTATATGAATGTATTGGAATGCTATTGTGCCATAAGAGATGATGTACGTGGACAGCCCAGAGAATCATGGGAAAACTATGAACTGATGCAGGGCATAGTAAGCAGAATGGAAATATTCAAAATGACTATAATAAAGGTAAATGAAAACAGCACTAAAAGACAGCTGAACTCAGATCCAACTGAAATGACTCCACCACCACCATCACCACTACCACTGCCACCACCATCACCACCACCACTGCCACCACCATCACCACTACCACTGCCACCACCATCACCACCACCACCCTTCTCTCAATGGAGGGCAACTATGTTATCGAACGTTACATATGCTGTAAGACAGTGCCACTAAGTTGGTTAGGTTTCCTCAACTATTTTTCTTTATTCAAAGGGAATATATCATGGCTAAAGGTGTGGGGAAAGGGAGGAGACAGTAGTAAAATGATTGTGGTATAAAGAAGCATCAATGTAATTTTTAAAAATTAAGTAAATATAGTTCTTCTGAAGGTGTAAACTTGAGTATGATGCTGGGGGGCTTGGGAAGGTGCAATCCTTATCAATTTTTCTCTCCATATTAAACTGGGATAAGTGCAATAACCTAATAATGCAGCAGAGGGTGATCTCCTTGAGGTCAGAGTTTTTGTCTTTGAGTTTAGTACATGTGGTCTTGAACATAGGAGATTCATGGCAAATGTTTGTTAGATGGAATAACCCGGGAGAATCCTTCAGGATCCTTCTGAGACAACCTCTGGCAAAAATGCTGTGGTTGAAATGTGGGGAGGGATTCTTAAGGAGAACTCATGGTGGCAGCAGCTGGTGTGGTCCACACCTGAAATTCCCTTCTGTAAAACCATAAGAGATGACCTCCATCTGAATAGGCAAACTGGAGTTGCCTGAGACTGTGCGTGTTTTATTGTGGATGCTCACTAGCCCAGGAGCAGCACTCAACAGAGAAACAAGGAAAGAGGAACGGTGGGTCTCCCTGACTCTAGGTCCCAAACTCTAGCCACTGAACCACCTAGCTGGAGTGGATGGAGAACTGGCTGTAGAGGCAGGAGGATCTCTCTGTCTCTCTCTGTCTCTGTCTCTGTCTCTGTCTCTGTCTCTTTCTCTATCTCTCACACACACACACAGATTGTAAAACCCTAGGCAAATCACTTCATTTCCCATTGCTCTATGAAACTCTAACCTGGAGTCCATGAAGGAGTGTCATAGGGTTCATACCTTTATTTTCACTAACTTGAACTGAAATTTAGCATTTCCATCAAATATGAATGTAGGCAACACACATCAATATGAAAAGGGGTCCATAGACTTCATCAGCTTACCAGAGGCCCATGATGCACAAAAAGTTTAGAACCCTTCTGGCTTTAAGAATAGAAGTTTCAGGGGCAGCTAGGTGGTGCAGTGGATAGAACACTGGCCCTGGATTCAGGAGGACCTGAGTTCAAATCTCGCCTCTGACACTTGACACTTAATAGCTGTGTGACCCAGCGCAAGTCACTTAACCCTCATTGCTCTGCCCCCCCCCCTAAAAATCTAAAAAGAAAAGAATGCTCAAGAATAGAAGTTTCAGGGCAGCTAGGTGGCACAGTGGATAAAGCACCAACCCTGGATTCAGGAGGATGTGAGTTCAGGTCTGGCCTCAGACACTTGACACTTACTAGCTGTGTGACCCTGGGCAAGTCACTTAACCCTCATTACACTGCAAAAAACCAAACAAAACAAAACGAATAGAAGTTTCAGAGGGAGAGTTCAGGCCTCACTTGGTAGAGGTAGTATCCTCGCCCAGGCATTCCCCATATGAATGAAATCCCAGGTCTAGTCCCTATCTCTATCCCAAAGGGTCAGTGGGAGGAGTGACCTATTTGGAGTGGGGAGATACAGGTTCAAATCCCAGCTTCACCACTTAGCTATCTGTGTGATTCGGGACAAGCTGCTTATTCTCCCTGGGTTTCAATCTCCTTGTCTGGAAAAGTGAAGAGGCTGTGGTAATTGACCTCTAGGTTTCCTTCCAACCTTAATTCTAAGATCCCAAGTGGACAAGAAATATAGTCTGTGCTGTGTGACGTCTAAGGGAGGAAAATAACACTTCCAACTGGGGAGATGAAGGAAGGCTTTGTGGAGAAAGAGGCATTTGAAGGCTGAGGAGAGCTTAGACAGGAAGAGAATAGAATTGCCAAATCTTGGAAGAGAGTTAAGAGGTCATCTGGCCTAATGTGCCTGAACAAGAATCCCCTCTACAATATTCCTAATAAATGGTCATAGAGCCTCCAGTATAGGTGGAGTAGGGGCGGGTGCTGGATGAAAAGGATCATATTCTAGTTGCTGGGAATGGAGAGGACAGAGTTAGGTAGGAAAACACAGGATGTTTTTTGGGGGACTCTTGTCTGATTCACTGAGTGTTTGTTGGTGCGAAACAATGGAGTGGACTCAGTTGTGGCAATGAGCTGTCTGAGAAGAAAACCTTTTGTCTACCTATCCATGAATCTGTCTGGACAGAAGGAAGCGCAGAACCATAATGAGTCCTTTTCACATCTAAGGTATGACAGGTGGAAGCCCTACCATATGGTTTCTACATTTTGGAGGAGGGGGAGGGAGAAGGGAGAGGGTAGCTTGCCCTATAATAAATATGGAGGAAGGAGCACATCCCAGGACACTAGGAGGTTTCCATATTGCTGGGGAGGAGGGGTGGAGAAGGAGACTGGAGAAAGAGATATCTTGGATCCAGGGTTGTGAATGCCCCACATTATCTACCCTGCTCAAGATGGGGCGGGGAAGGGAAACAAATCTTGGAAAATGCTTTCTGTATTTCCTGCCCTTGGGCAAAGTCCCATGGTCCCAGCCTATTTACTACTCTGGGTGGATGAGCAAACCAATCTTCTGATGGTTTATAGAATAAGTTGAACATTATTAGCAAATATAAGCAATTTCTGGCAGAGCCCATATGAAACTGGCTTTATACCTTTTACACGTGGTGCTAGGAGGGGAGGAATAGGTAATTGGGAGAATAAGAGACACCCTACTTTGTCTTCTGGTGATTCATCTATTAGTTTTTCAGTGGGTTTATTAAGTACATAAATTAGCTGTTCTGACCTTTATCTGGGATCAAACAGTTGAGGGAATTTAGTTCATGCATGTTTATCTACCTCTCTCTCGCTCAACTGTCTATACATATACATACATATTCATAAACACATTCATATGATACATATATTTAATGTTTTATTTGGTTTTTAACTCTCAGAACTAGATCAAACAAGGTAGGCTTGTTACAGCAATGTCCTTGTAATCTACCTCACAATGAATTCCTCAGACCATTGTGGGAGACACCCAAATAGCTTATGATGAATCTTAATGTCACTATTACTATGCGTCCCTGAATCCAAAGTGATGAAAACAGAGGGAGTAAAAAATCAACAACTCATAATCCTATAAGAATCAGCCAAATTCCAATGAGTGTTAAGGCAATACCTTCCATACTCCCTCCCTCATGTCATGTGGTAGTTGGTTAAGTCTGCAAAGAAGACAGGTGAACCTTTGTCAGAGGACCCCCAGGACACTATACTGATTCCAGGACTCTGTCATCTTCTAGGGATGGCTATGAAACTTGTTCCATGAGATGGGTGACGTCAAGGGGTTAAATATTTTATTAACTATTCTAGTCCACGCAGTTGCCTACTGGCCCATTTCATACTGTGGAAATTTATTTTGATTTGGGGACCCTACCTTTAGGCTGAGATTAGAAAGCCTTAGGCCCTCAGGGTCTCTCCCCCTCCTCCTCAGCTTCAGCTGAGGAGAAAAAGCCCCGTGGGCTATACAAGATGCCAGGTCAGACAGCTGGGGGAAAAAAAAGCCCCCAGCTCCCTCCGACCTGAGCAGAGCTATCTGAAGGATAGCCTGTGCTGAGGCATGAGGCTCAAGAGCACACCTTCCCCCCCCCCCCCAGCTACAGCTCTGGCTGGCGGATTAGCTTGGTCTGTGGGGGTGAAGGAAGCCCCGAGATTAGAGTGGAGAGAAAAAAAGGTATATATAGAGCAGGAGGACGGACTAGGAGGGGGGAGACAGACTAGGGGAGGATGGACTAGAAAGACTAGAGGGGAGCTCGGACAAGGATGGAGGAGAGTTCCGTTAGGAAAAGGAGAGACAGGGCTGACAAGGTTACAGGCCTTAATACAAATCAGGGAAAGTGTAACGTGCCCTGAGGCTGGAGGCGACTAAGGCCCTTATTGTATTCAAGAAGTTCAAGGTGCAGCAGGTGGGAAAGAGACACAGTGGAAAGAAACCGCAGGAAAGCAGTCAGGTTGTACTTTATTTCCCTGTATTCCTAATTTGAAATAGTATCTCATAAATAAACTCTGCTTTGATTATTTGGTTAAGAGGCTTCTTAATCTTTAGTCTATCAGTTTGGGAGCAGTGTGGTGGAACTTTATATATGGCCCATATTAAATTAAATGCAGTCAGATAGCCAAATAGTCACAAATCCCCAGATTAGTCCTCCAGGCAGATTAGCCCCCCAAATTAGGCTAGTCAAGTCAAAAATATTTAACATTTTAATGGTGACCATGAAGGGACTTATAGCCCAATTATAATTTTTCTAAATTTATCATTTTTCATATGATCATAATTTTTCATAAATCCAATTATATTATAATTTTCCAGGTTAGTTATAGTTATGAATAATTAAATTTTTTTTTACAATACATATAAGGAATCCTAGATTGTGAAACCCTGAACTAGTGAAATAGTGAAATGTTAACCTGGTCACTGTATCTATAGACCGCTTTAGAGTTTTGGAGGCCAGCTTAAGAGAGTTACAAGCTAAATAAAAAATCCAGATCATGAACAAACCCTGGCACCCTTATTCTTTGGACATGTGACCTCCTATGCAGAGGAGAGTTTCTCAGAAGCCTAGCAAAGGCCTTGAAGAACACATGCGTATCTCTATGATATCAAACCCGGTATTAGCCAAGAGAGGTGAGTCAGATTCTCACTCCATTTCATTTTCACCCTTCTTAGCCTCCTCTACCAAATACAATCAATGTTCAATGATCTCAAAAAGTAGATATGTGGGGCAGCTAGGTGGCGCAGTGGATAGAGCACCGGCCCTGGAATGAGGAGTACCTGAGTTCAAATCTGGCCTTGGACACTTAACACTTACTAGCTGTGTAACCCTGGGCAGGTCACTTAACCCCAATTGCCTCACTAAAAAAAAAAAAAAAAGTAGATATGTAATTGGAGGTGGCTGGTAACACTTTGCTTCCCTACCATTTGCCATCATGAAACCTCTTCCAAAATGGGGAACTTCTCCAACAATAACAACAACAACAAATCAATAATAAGACTTTTTCCTGAAAAAGAAGGAAAAGGTAAGAAGCCATTTTGGGAGTTTGCATGGGAACAGATTTAGAGACCAACAGCATGCCCCTATCTCCAGCCCTCTGAGGACCCTCTGTTGGTTGCATAGACCACCCTATTATAAATCTCATTAGGACATGTGAGAACTGTGAGTGGGTGTCCAGCATAGCTGCTACTTTATCACATAATCCGTCTCTCAGGGAGGCCTTTGCCACCAAATGTAGGAACTAAAATGGGTGGGAGGAACTGATCAATCCTTCTAACTTTAAGTGTGTCACACAAATAGCCCTCATTGTTGCAATGAGTAGTGCTAATTTCATTATTTTCTCTAGCTTTAGGATGCTATGATTTTATGACCTGATCATTGCCCTTCCAAGAATTTTATCATCTGTCTGGGGATTTGTGATAAAAAGCATGGGACTGACTGATAGTCTAAGAGGAGTTCAGAGAGGATAAGTGTGGGCTGGCAGAGTTAAAGAAGTCTTCATGGAGGAAGTGGGAGAATATTGCTTGAATAAAGACACAAAGGGGAGAGAAAGTTTGATGAGTGCAGAGCTTAGTATAGAAAAGTTATTGACTTCAGCAGAGTTTGTGTGTTTAATTGGAGTCAGATTGTAGATGATCAGCTAGGTGGTGGAGTGGTAGAGTGCTAGGCCCGGAGTCAGGAAGACCTGAGTTCAAATCTAAACTCAGTTACTTACTAACTGTGTGACCCTAGGCAAGTCACTTAACCCTGTTTGCCTCATCTGTAAAATGAGCTGGAGAAGAAAATAGCAAACCACTCCATTACCTTTGATAAGAAAATGCCAAATGAGGCCACAAAGAGTCAGGCATGGCTGAACAACAACAATATTCTAGAAGACTGAATTGAATCCAATTTATTTTGGAACAGAGGAGTAGAGACAGCATTTTAGGAAGGTCAGTCTGGCAATATTACACAGGGATATATTAGAGGTGGGAGAAGATAGAGTCAGGTCACCTTGAAGGATTGCTATAAAGTCATCTAGCTAATGAGGCCTTGGACTAGGGTGGTGAAATGGGAAGAGATAAAAAAGATCTAACAGGAAAGGAATTTCAAAATAAGATGTAGAGACTGACTGGGTAGAAGCAATTTCCTCCAGGATGGAAGAGGTGTACCAGGCCTGGAGTCAGGAAGACCTGAGTTTAAATCTGGCTTCAGACACTTCCTAGCTGTGTGACCCTGGGCAAGTCACTTAACCTCTGTCTGCCTCAGTTTCCTCAACTGTAACACGGGGATAAAGATAGCACCTAACTACCAGGTTTGAATTCAGGTTTTCTTGACTGTAGGCCCAGAACTCCATCCACTGCATCAATACCCTAAATTAGGTGTGTAGAGAAAGAATTATACATAAAAGAGGAGATAGAGAAGGAACTCTCATAGAAATAGGAGGATAGCAGACTATTCCACAAATGAGGGGAGGTAAAGTATTTCCAGAAGGAGTAGGTGATTAATAGTGATCAAGACAGACTAAGACTCTGTACCCAGAAAATGTCACTGGATATAGCAAGAAGTGGATTGCTGATGACCTGTAAGAGTGATGTGGATGAAAGTCAGACTTCAGGGTTTCTTAGGGCTCCTTAAATTCCAATTGGCCAAGTAGAGCTGTAATTGGAGGTGGCAGATAACGTTTTGCTTCCCTACCATTTGCCAATATGAAACCTCTTCCAAAATGAAGAACTTCCCCAACAACAACAAATCAATAAGACTTTTTCCTGAAAAAGAAGGACAAGGTGAGAAGCCATTTGTGGAGTTTGCATGGTAACATCCCAATCTGGGCACAGATTCAGAGACCAACAGCATCCCCCTCCTATTTCAAGCCTGAAGAATGCCAGTCCTACTTTCAACATTTATCTCCACTTTTTTCTCCTCTCCTCTCTCTTCCCTTCACCATACTTAATTTCCCTCCCTAAGACTCAAGCCAAGATGGCCAATGGGTATAGGCTAAGGGGTCAGGTTTAGGGATCTTGGCCAGAGCTGCACAGGTAGGGTTTGGGTTATGGGAAAGTAAGATTTCCCTTTTCTTGCTTCACAGACTCTGTGCATAGAACGGGGGCAATGCCAAGATTTTTGAAAAAGGACAGGTGTCAGCTGACCCAATTTTCTGCTTGGGTATTGACCTTCTCTGTGCTTTGGTTCTTCAACCCCTCTTATTTCTATCATCTCAAATGGAAATAATCATCCTGTATTCACCTACCCCATGCAGATGCTGGACAGATTGATTAGTTAATGTTTACAATTGCTTTCAGGATGAAAAGTGCCAAGTATTATTATTATGTTCTCTAAAAGAAATTTTCTGGCTGTTAAAAGAAAAGTGCAGGCTAGGTTCTATCTTTGAAAAAAAACACAACCAAAAACATTTTCATGGGTAGAATATTTATTCTTCCCCCAAAAAGGTGTCAGTCAGCTCCTTGGAACAAGTTTGTCTGTTATGAATGACCTGGTCAATCTACTCCCCAGGAATGTAAGTGGGGCACACGGGTGTAGGGGAACGTCAATGTGTGATTTCAGCCAGGGATATGGGATCCTCTCCAGATGCACTGCTGATAAAATGGGACTTTTGCATCTTGTCAGATGGTTATTGCCTCAAATGCTACTGACATCAAGTTAAATCATATAAAGGGTGTTGGAGATGAAGCATATCTGGGCGGTTTTTTCCCCTCCCAGAATACTTTGAACTTACAACCCCTTTGCCTTGGCCCAGAATCAATTATACTTCCTTAGGGGCCACATGCAGTTTTCTGTACAGAGGTTTTCTTCTTTTGCTTCTTTTTTAATATAATCCGAAACCCAGAAGGTTCAGTACTTAAATTTTTTTTTTAAGTAAAAAATGTTACATTCCTTATTAACATCTTGTTTTCCATCTGGGATGAGGCTTTTTCCTGTTTTCGGGTTGATAGAGAGTCAGGAAAAGTTATAAAGAAAATTACTTCTTTGCAAGTGAAAAAAAAAAGAAATCTTTCTTGGTTTGAAGTCCAGGGCTTGAGAATGGATGCTGGTGGCCTGAGCTTCCCAGCCTGCTTGGTCGCTGGCTCCTCAGTCCTTGGTGCTTTTAGCATGATTTATGCATAAACTTTTAAAGTGTAATTTATGAACTGCATTAAATGCTAAGGAAGAAGCATAAAAATCAGTAATTTGAGAGTCTGGAGCGGCAGAGGACTGTGTACAAATAGTCAAAATGAAAATAATAGGGTAATAGATGCATCAGAGAAGAGTAAATGGCTTTCTGACATGTAGGGGCCAGGCTCTGGGAAATTCTTTAATTATCTCCTAATTGCCTGGATGAGCTAGTGCTGGGGCAGATTGATGAAATCAAAGGGGGCCGATTAGAAAGAAAAAAGAAGTAGAATTGTAGCTAGGGTAGTAGTAATAGGCATGGTTGATTGGACCCGAGGGTGAAATCAGGAAAATGAAGTACCGTCTCCTTGAACTTTGCCAATTGGTGAGAATTTCATCTTTTATAGGATCTCAAAGTTTTAAGTGACTTCACAAGTCATCTAGCCCAACTCATACCTGAAGCATGAACCCCCTCTGTATCTTCTCTGACAAATAAATAGTAAGCCAACAGTGAAGGGAACTCATTATTTTCTGAGGCAAGTTTTCTTATTTCAGACAGCTCGAATTGTTTGGAAATTTGTTTTTCTTAAGTCAAAATCTGCCCCGATGCAGATTGGATTTCTGGAGCCAAATAAAACAAGTCTCAAATCTCTTTCTCATGATAGACCTTCAAACATCGCAATCATATCTTCTCCTAAGGTGTCTCTTCAAGTTAAATATCCCATCGTCTTTCAACTGATTCCCTTCTGGGGTGATTTCCAATTCCTTCACCAACTTGTTTATCCTCTGAAAGTGCTCCAGTTTGCCATTGTCCAAATTCGATGCACAGTGCTCTAGATATTGTCTCACATCTAGGAGGGCTATCTGACCCCAGCTTCCCAGAAGCTGAGAAAGGCTTCAAATGCAGGGCAGGTAATGGATTACCTCTGATTATGCAGGGACTAGTCTAGCTAAATTCAGAGAGACTTTTAACCAGAAAGCTGGCCCCAGGTGATAGTTGGGGGGTTTTTTTGGTTTTGTTTTTGTTTTTTGGCGACCACAGCAACTCACAAAAACTGTCTCCCGAGGCAAAGAATTTTCATGATCTGTGTGGTAGAAGCTGTACCCACACTGATGCAATCATAGTTCTTTTAAGTGGAAGTGAAATTGTATTAACTTTTTTTTTTTTGGCTGGAGAGTCACACTGCTCACTCATATTATGTTTTCAGTCCACTGAAATCCCTAGGTCTTTTACATAAAAGAACTCTTGGAACATCACAGTATTGTATAACCATGGGGAAGTCATTTAATATCTTCATGCCTCTGTTTGCTCATAGGTAAAATGGGCATAATAATACTTGAATCACCAATTTCACAGGACAATTGTGAAGGAAGAGATTTAAAGTGCTACATTTTTGAATCATTATAATTTAAATATGATTCATTATAAAAAGTCTCTAGAAATTCTGTAGTCTGGGAGAAGTGCCAGGTACCCTGGAAGATGAAATCTTTTTTTTTTATTATTTTTTCAATTAACAAAAATAAAAATTGCCTTCACTCTCAATCACCCTTTCTCAATTGAGAAGAAAGAGAAAAACAAAATCCTTGCAAAAAATATACATAGCCAAGCAAAACAAATTCTCACGTTGGTCATGTAAAAAAAAATCTCCTTTTGTATCCTGGGTCTATCACCTCTCAGAGGTGGGGAGTATAAGTTATTGTTGGCCCTCTGGAATTGTGGCTGGTCATAGCATTGAGTTGAGTAACAGGAGTCTTTTCCTCCCTCCCTCCCTTCCTTCTTCTCTTCCTTCCTTCCTTCCTTCCTTCCTTCCTTCCTTCCTTCCTTCCTTCCTTCCTTCCTTCCTTCCTTCCTTCCTTCCTTCCTTCCCTTCCCTTCCCTTCCTCTTTCCCTCTTCTCTCTCTCTCTCTCTCTCTCTCTCTCTCTCTCTCTCTCTCTCTCTCTCTCTCTCTCTCTCTCTCTCTCTCTCTCTCTCTCTCTTTCTCCCCACCCAATATAAGGCTAGTTGTGTTGATATATATGACTCTAGCTCTGTGTTAGTGCCTGGAAAGCAGGGAGCCTGCTTAGCAGTGGCCTGTGCTTGGGGAAAATGCCCTTTAGTTAATGGTGGCAATTGCTATTGTCAAGGCTTTTTGCCTGCAGTTTGCTTTGGGAATTGTGTGTCTTCTCCCCAGGAGAAAACCCCATCCATATGTGCATCATCTTAGTCTTTCTCCCACTGCTATTGTTACCCAATATTCCTCAGCTTCATCAAATTACCCCACACGCTGTTGCCAGTAGATCCCTCTGCTGACTGTTCCTGGTTTCTCTTTCCCATACAGATGACCTAACAGCAGCTGCTTGGCTAACCTGCTGACATCACCCCACCCTTCTGCACAATGTTGCATTATCAAGGCTATGGTGCAATAAGGGTGGCTTCAGTGCTGCTGGATTCCCTCTGGAAATCTACTTACTCAAGTCATTCTCTAAAACTGCTAGTGAAATATGGTCACACCCTGCTAATCCAGCATTGGTTTCTTCCAAATATAGCATAATTTGGAGCAATAGCAATTCTCTGACTTGCCCTATTGTTCTTTAATTTAAAAAATTACATAATCCAAACCAAGTTATTTTAATGGCCATTTTGCCCCACATGCTGCTTTTTAAGGCTCTGTGATCACTATTAAGGGAAATCATAGGGATCCTCTTCAGGTAATTTGAGTGTTATATAGAAAGCATTCTCTGTAAGTAGAATGACATTTCCATCTCTCTTCTAAACTACTAGTGACTTCAAGAATAATATATTCTTGTTCACCGTTAGTAAACCAGAACTTTTCAGCTGTACTGTGGGTCCCCCCCCCCACTTCCTTGACCGTCATTTCATTAGTCATTTATTTAAAATAAATAGGAAAGTGATACAGTCATAATCTTATTTGGAGATCCTGGTGCTATAGCCTGATTCCCCTCATAATTACAGGGGAAACAGGTTGCCAGCAGGATTCATAAAAGGGCCATAAGTACTTCCAAGTACTTTAATCCAGATGGTGTAGCACAATGACCACCACAGATATGCTACCTGCTTCAGAAGTCTCCTCTACAGCTACTCATGTGGTTTGCAGTGAAGAAAGGGATGAGGTGAAAGAGAGAGAGACAGAGAGAGAGAGAGAGACAGAGACACAGAGAGAGACAGAGACAGAGACAGAGACAGGGAGTACTAACTCTTCTGTGTACAACAGAGGCAAAGTAGAGTGAGGCCCAGATTTGGAGTTTTGCAGGACCAGCTCTGATACTTAGTACCTATGTGATCTGAGGTAAATCACTTAATCCCTCTGGCCCTGAATTTCCTCGTCTGTAATGTAAGAGGCTTGGTCTACAGACAACAAACTTCACAAATATCCATTTCAGTTTTAAATACTATGAAGAAAGTCGAATCGTTTATCTTCAGGGCTTCAGTCTGTCTATCGTTCCATTAAACTTAGCTTGATCTAAAGTAGTTGGAAAGTTTCAAATTTGTTATTTCCTAAGCTCGTACACACTCAGAAATTTATTGTCGGCAGAACTTTAGGCTTGGAGAGGACAGCCATCAACACAGCTCTTTTTCTGTCAATAAAAACAAAATTCCTCTAGAGGGCGCTAAGAGATCCCTCTTGAAATGAGAGGCCTGCCGGTTTTCCAATGTGACATTTGGCTCCAAATGTGATGAATCCAACCAAACTAATGTTTAGATGCATATTTTTCCCACTGAGAAACCAGACTTTACCAGTGTTTGGATTGTTGTGACTGACTCCTCTGCACATCAAGAACGAATTGAGAATAACAGAGGTAACAAAGTCGAGACTGGGGAAGCCTTTTTCTGTTTCTTCCATGGCTTTCAGTTTAAAGGGTAGGACGGATGCAAATTCCAATGGCATTCCATGATAGAATAAGGATCTTGACCCTTGACCCGTTTTCCTGCTTAGTCCCATTAGACTTATCCGGAGAGGCAGTGTGGTATAATGGATAGTGCGCCGGACTTAGAACCAGAGACATGAGTTCAAATCCCATCTCAGACCTTTACTAGCTACGTAACCTGGATCAAATCTTTTCACTTCTCGAGAATCTGTGTAAAATTAAGTAGTTGGACTAAATCATCTCTTGGATCTCTCCTAGCTCTAAAATCTATGAGCATCAGCTCATTCCATGAGAGGGAAAGGAAACCAAGATATTCAGCTGTTTGCACTGTCAAATTTAAGCATGAGAATTGGAGAGTAAGCCAAGGAGAGCTTCATGTTCTCTGCGTAATGAGGAACTCTTCAGGAAGGACCTTCTGGGCTCTCCTTTGCTTCCTCGGGAAGGCTTCTCGTTTGGCCATCTGTAACAATCGGCTAGAGGAGAATTCCTCTCCTAAAGGTGGAAGTCTTAGAGAATCATCTGAGGTTCAGAGAGGCTGTGATTTTTCTTTTCTTTTTGCAGGGAAATGGGGTTAAGTGACTTGCCCAGGGTCACACAGCTAGCAAGTATCAAGTGTCTGAGACCAGATTTGAACTCAGGTCCTCCTGAATCCAGGGCCGGTGCTTTATCCCCTGTACCACCTAGCTACCCCAAGGTTGTGACTTTCCAGGGTCACACAGCCAGGAATCATGAAAGGATCTGAGAGCCCAGGTCTTTCTTTGCCATGACATCGAACACTGCCTCTAACTTAGACAAACTATAATGAAATCATAGTCTGTGAATGTTTCTCAGGAATTTTAAATGGAGTCAACCACTTAATTTGGTTGTGTTCCCAAGCACAGTTTGATATGGGAAGAAGATGAAAATGAAGCAAAGTGACTCTACTTTCTTAGGGCTTTGCAATTAGAAAGCAGCTTCATACTGAACAATGTGAAAGCTGGAAGGAAGCAAGGGACCACGTAGGACAACTCACTCCTCTTACCCAGGAGCAAATAGAAAAGTGAAACAATTTGCCCAGAGAGCTGGACTAGAAGCCAGGCCTTCTGACTCCTAAATTAGTGTCCTTTCCGTCACACCGAGTCGCTTTGCCAATCATGCATTTTTCAAATTATAAGCCGTATTTTTATTCTCTTATTGACTTACAAATAAATGTGACAGATGTTGTGGACTTAAACATTTTGCCATCACCCTGTCAAGTATTGAATGGTTCTAGTTTAGACAAATGAGCATTTTTTAGGGTGGGCTGGGGCTTAGCTAGTCAGGAAAACTTGCACGTCTTATTAAGTTTCATGAGAACAAATTTCTTGGCTTTGGGTGGTTTGGTTTAAAGGCCAGGGCAGTACAACTCAGGAAAGGGTGACAGACATTGGTAAGCCAAGGTGTTCTGAGGCCTGACCTCCCCTCTGCTGTTCACTCAAGTCTGTCCTGCATCTGTCATTTCACTACAGGTGATTTTGTCAACCTTTTGTTTGTTTTTGTTAAATGCATTGGTTAAGGATTAGGACTTCTGGATGAATACATATCTCTCTGTTGGTTTGAATCTGGCCATTCTCGTCTCTGACCTTGTTCTCATACCGGTTCCTTTCTTCTGCAATGTCATCTCTCTCCACTCCAGTAATCGAAAAACTTACTCATCTCTCTTGGGACCCCTTGCCTCCTCCATGAAGCTTTCCCCAAGTCCCCGAGGTCATAGTAATTGCTCTTTCTTTTGAACAGAGAAGGATCACAGGTCCACAGACGAGGTCATCCAGTGACTAGGTTCTAGACGACAACATTTTACAAATGAGGAACTGAGGCCCTAAGGGACTCACCAATGGTCACACACTAGTAGATAGATAGGAGAACCTGGACCTGAGCTCCAGGTGCAATGCTCTTTTCATTGTACTGAAATTAAGTATAATCTGATGGCTAGGGACTTGAAAAGGGGAAATGGGTCATGAAAGGTAGAAGGCTTTTAGAAATGAGATTCTGATAATAAAATGACCCTAATGGAAAAGAAAAAGGGGACAGATCTAAAGAAAAAAAAAGTAGGGCTGCATGGGAACATCTCCAATGAACTTACATTTTTAAAAGAGATGCACAGGATAAAGCACCGGCCCTGGATTCAGGAGGACTTGAGTTCAAATTTGACCTCAGGCATTTGACACTTACTAGCTTTGTGACTCTGGGCAAGTCACTTAACCCCCATTGACCTGCAAAAAAAAAAAAAAAAAAAAGAGAGAGGCACAGAATATGAAAGGAGGAACACAAAACAAAGGATGAAGACCAAAGAGTAGCACAGAACCAGAATGACATTTTCAGAAAGGTCAAGTTCAAGATGGATATTAGGGACGCTGAGAAGGACCTTTAAAGGTCCATTTGGAGTAAGGAGAAATTTAAAGAAAAGATGAATCCACTGCTTGGGACAAGTGCTGAAATGTTAAAAGATGATTGTAAGAAAGCATACTGTTTTGGTTATCTCTGTTAATTTTTGGTGAACAATGATGTTAAACCTGGAAAAGAGTAATCACACACACACACACACACACACACACACACACACACACACACACACACACACACACACACACACACACACACACACAATCGAAGCCCAAGATAGGCAAATTGTACCTGATTGCTTTAAATGAGTTCAGGTCTTTTGGGTCCAGATGAATCACACCTGAGGCTACTAAAAGAACTCACAAAGAGACTGAAAAGGTGCTGTCAGGAATATTTAATGAATTGTGTAGAGTAAGAGAGATTCCAAAAGTGTTAGAGAGTGTTATTCTTACATTCAAAAGCAGGGCAGAGAACTTTCTCCTTTTGGGGCCTTCTTGCCTTTGGACTTGCTTTGGACCTCGCTAGAAGGGATTGTGAGGGACAAGGAAGGAGGCTGTGGAAACAATGTGATTCCATATAGGAAGTATAGAGAATGCTCAGGATCTGGGGTTCCAATTCTATCTGTGTCCCTTACTACATATGTGACCTCAGACCTCTCACTTCCTTTCTTTCGGCTCCTGTTTCCTCCTTTATAAAACTAGGGGGGACTAGACTTAAAGCTCTTAAAAGGTTTCTTACACTGCTCTTGTTGTCATTAGATTTGTGACAAGTAAAAGAAAAACCAGCAAGGCAGAATTGTTAGAGAGTCCAACAGAAATGCATTTTAATATCGCTAAGCATGAGATCCCTTGCAGTCCTAAATCCTCTAATAGTGGATAACATTCATGAATAGTGAATGCCACGACTAGGAATTTTTATACCTGTGACAAGTACCACAAACTATGTTTGGGACAAGTGAAATGAAGCTATATGTTTGTGGGATTGGAGGAGGTGGGCTGAGGAGATAGGTACACTTGCTTTTAGGGAAGCTGTTATGAAAGGGGAGGAAGGGAGAAGGTAACAAGTCAGGTTGAAGGAAAACTCATCCCAGTCCAACATTAGGTAGTTTCCTATTTTAACTAATTATTCTTGCTACCCAGGAGCGAATCTATATTGTTTCTATGCTTCAGAAGGATTGAAATTTCTGTCAATGTCCACTTAATTTACCACCCTGGAGCAAAGCCTCATTTCCCCACCCTAGTTATGACTCTGCCCTTAAAATAAACTAGAGCTTGGCTTTGGCCCTGAACAGTTGAGAATGTTAACTTCTTAAGTGAGAGATTTTGAATAACCATGAGAGGACTGTTATTGCTCCTGTTACAGTTATAGTCTGATTATGTGTTCTATAATTAGGTGTTGGAAAACTCTAATACATATTAATATTTGATTGATTTGATTACCCATTCTAATTGTACTTTGATCACTTCTGATAAATATATTGTTTAATATTTTAGTTCACTTACAGTATTCATTGTACAACTATGCTTTGATAATATCTGATTACATCTTAATATTTGATTGCTGGGAATTGTTTTCATTTTAACCACTGGGTACGTTGAGTGTATTGACATGTGTTGTATTTTTTTTAGTGGCCTCTACAACCTGATGGGGCATCTTTAGTTACAGTTTTCAATCAAGGATTTTGGCTAAAAGTGTGAAACTCTTAATGAAACTGGTGTACAATCTACCCCATCCCTCTAGAACCAGACATGGACAAAGCATGAGGCAAGCCAATCTTCTACTGAGGTTTGTGATCTAGGACTGGAAAGCTATAGCCAGACTTTGTGGTGACATAAGAGATGGTGGGATGGCTTCATTGGAAGAAAAAGTTTTACAGTTAAATTGTAACTAATACTTATCAAGTACCTATTGCATACAGGGCATTATGAGTGGGGGCTTCTAAACTCATGAATTAACTGAAACTACCCTCTGCAGAGTTATAATGGTCTCTCAATGACCAAACCTAAGGGTCTTTTCTCAGGTCTCATTCTTCTTGACCTCTTTGTAGCATTTGGCATCTTCCAGAGAGTTTCTCCTTCCTAGGTTTTTTGGGGATATTGCTTTCTCCTAGTTCCCCTCCTTTTCTGACTACTTCTTTTCACAGTCTCCTTTTTCTGGATCTTCATCTAAGACATTCCCACTAGCCACAGATGCCATGTAAAGCGCTGTCCTGGGCCCTCTTCTTTACTATCTCGCTTAGTGATCTCATTAACCCTCATGGCTCCAATTATCATCTACTCAGATGACTCCCAGATCTATAAATCCAGCCAAGGCTCTAGTCTCACATCAACCACTACATTTTGGACATTTCAAATAGTATACTTCATAGGCCTCTCAAACATAACACATCCAAAACAGAACTCCTTATCTTTTCCCCCAAACCCTCCCTCTCCTAACTTTCCTCTTAGTAAAGATACCACCATCCTTCTAGTCTCCTAAGTTCACAACCTTGGCCTTATCCTTCACTCCTCCCTCTCTCATCCCACATGTCCAATCATTTGCCAAGTCTTATCATTTCTACCTCTATGTCTCTCTCTGTCCCCGTTGCTCCACTCACAGAGCCAGCCCCCTGGTTCAGGCCCTTATCACTTCTTTCTTGGATAACTGAAGTCGTTTACTAATTGGTATCCCTGCCTCAAGTCTCCTCCTTCTCCAATCCATCTTCCACAAACAGCTCTCAAAGTGATATTCCTAAAGTACAATGATGACCACGTCACTCCTCAGCTTGATAAACTCCAGGAGCAGAAATTATCTCTAGAATTGAATACAAACCCTCCAGTTGTCATTTAAAAGTCCTTACAAGCTGGCTCCAACCCACCTTTCCAGGCATATTATACTCCACTCCTCTTCATGCTCGCTAATCCAATCTCATCCAAATTGGCTTTACTGCCACTTATTCTATATGACATTCCATCTCGTCTCTTCCTACCCGTTCATATAGGTTGTCCCTATGCCTGAAATGAACTCCCCTCTCCAACTCCTACACCTTTTGATACCCCCAGTTTCTTTAAAAACTCAGTTCAAATTCCATCTCCTGTATGAGGCATTTCCTGATCTCCCCAACTGCTAATGTTCCTCTTCCCCCAATTATTTGGTATTTATTTTGTCTATGTTATATAGATACTTAATTTGTATAAACCTCCATATTTACATGTCTTCTCAGATAATGATGATAATATCTAGCATTTATATAGAGGTTTAATATTTGCAAAGTGCTTTATAAATATTATCTCATTTTATTCTCACAACAACCTTATGAGGTAGGTGCCGTTATGTCCATTTTATAGATGAGGAAACTGAAATAGACAGAAGTTAAATGACATCCAGGGTTCTAAAGCCAGTAGGTCTGAGGCTGGATTTGAACTCAGACAGTTTTCTTGACTCCAAATCTAACACTCTATCCAGAGTTGCCCCTCAGTGCCTCCTTGAGGGCAGGGACAATTTTATTTTTGTGATTGTATATGCAGATCCTAGAACCATATGCTCGACACATAATAGGCTCTCAAAAAATGCTTGTTGATTGACTGATTAATATGGGCAGGGAAATATAAACATTTAATACCTTGCATTTATATAGCACCTTATGTTTACGAAGCACTTTACATGTAGTCTCTCCTTTGAACCTTACTTGTTATGCTTTATGTTTGCATTTTTTTATTATTATCCCCATTTTGCAGAAAACCAAGGTTCAGAGTGAATAGGTGATATGCCAGTGGCAGGATCTAGACTTGTGCCAATGTCTTCTGAGTCCAAGTCCAATACTCTTTCCTGACACTTGATCTTCCTGGAAAAGCTCCTCTCATTTCTCTGTTATGTAAAAGACCGGCACTTGGTTTTAGTTCACTTACAGTATTTACATACAAACAACTTATGGCCTATTCCTATGCTTTTTGATTTTTTAAAATCTAGAAATGGGTGTTATATTTTATCAAAAGGATGTTTTTTTCTGCATCTCTTGATACAAGGATATGCTTTATTTTATTTGTTAATATGGTCTATGTTTACAGTAGGATCAACCTTACATTCCTGCTATAAATACGTCCTGGTCATAGTGAGTGATCTTTTACTACGTTGTTCTAGCCTCTTTGCTAATGTTTTATACAAAATTGCAGCGCTGATATCCATTAGCGATATTGGTGGGTGTTTTGTTTTCCTGTGGTGTCTCTCCCTTGGATAATGATAATATTGGTATCCTAGAAGGAATTTTGGAACATCCCTTCTTTTCCTAATTTTTTTTTTTGGTGGGGCAATGGGGGTTAAGTGACTTGCCCAGGGTCACACAGCTAGTAAGTGTCAAGTGTTTGAGGCCAGATTTGAACTCAGGTCCTCCTGACTCCAGGGCCGGTGCTTTATCCACTGCGCCACCTAGCTGCCCCTTTCTTTTCCTATTTTTGCGAAAAGTTTATTTAATTTTGGAATTAATTGTTCTTTGAATATTTGATAGAATGCACTCAAAAATCCAATTGCTCCTAGACTGTTTTTTTCTAGGAACTTTAGTTTTCCCAGCTGTGCTTCTTACTCTCGTGATTTTGATGCCATGACCCAGCTGCCTTCTCCCTCTAGAACTTCCCTCAGTGCTTGGGGCCTTCCCACCCTGGAACCACATTGGCCCACTTTTCCTATGGGTGAGTTCCTTCTGGAATAAACATATGAAAAGTGTCAGGAAAGGCAGATCCAAGAAAACAATCTACCCAATGATTGCAACAATGTACACTGAGAGAACAACAACTACAAAATAGTTTATTACTATTTTTTACTAATCCTCCCTCACTAAAACCAAAATATTCAGGAATTATTAAAAACAAGGTTGGCCTTAAAGTAAAGATATGAGAAGATACCTCTTCCCACTTCTTTGCAAAGGTAGGGGTACATGGCTATGGAACATTATACATAATATAATATTTTATTAGTGTTGATTTATTTTGCTGAGTTTTTCTCTTAATCCTCTTTAAAAATTTTTGTTACAATTATTTATCACCAAAGCAAAACATACAAATTAAAATCTATTTGAAAAGCAAAGGCCAGCAAACAGTTCCCCATAACATTTCATCTCCTCACCACATTCCTTTTCACAAATGGTCCTTTGTGTCTGCAATCACTCCTTCCTCATTCTTTGCTTCTTAGTCTCCCTTAATTCCAACATGAGGACTTTCCTCATTTTCCACTCCATGTCAAGTATATAATATATACATATACATATGTTGTGTTTCCTTACTTGCATACATGTTGGATCTCTTTCCTCCCTGTTAAATGTGAGCTTCTTGAGAGTCCACTTCATTTTTGTCTTGTATCCCTTGTAGAGCTTTAATCGCTGTTTGTTGTATTGAATTTCATCTATTATGTATTTCTATTTTGAAAACCAGTAAGCCTAGTTAACAATACCAGCATCAGCCAGATGCCCCTAAACATGATGTGTCCATATAACACTACGATCACTAATGGAGATTATTAGATTTTTTTTTTCCTTTTTGCACTTAGCAGCAATTTTAAAATAAAAAAATGATCTTTTCTGAGATGGGATACTTTATTATGACTAACTGGTTGCCCAACAAGAACCAAATAACTTGGTCCTCAAAGACCACAACTTCCTCTTAATTGCTTTGAAGATGAAGGCTTCTTTTTTTTTATTGGTTTAACATTGCCCTGAGATTCTTAAAAACAGACATTGTGTGGAGAGTATCTGTTTAATCCAGGACAGATGTTTTCAAAAACATTTTCAACAGGGTTTGGGAATGCTTTAGGGACAGGAAGTGCTTGAACTGTGTTCAGCTGTTAACAAGTAACTTACATGACTTGCCAATTTAGTGTTTCGTTGATGCTCAACTTGTGGCCATCCAACTGCCGTGGTTTCCTTCAGTTTCTCCACAGCCATTGCCCTTACCGTGCCTCATGTGTCTGAGCACCACTTTGCCCAGGTGGCTCTCTCTAGGAAATGGTAGGATAATGCTGATGTGGAGTCTTTACTCTCAGAGGACTCCAGTGTATACACAACAAACATGTCAGACACTCTAGGACACTCAGTGCATTGGTTGGGGGAAATGGGTGGCTTTTGTGCTTGCATTTTGTCTGGGCAAAAAGACTTAGACAAACTTTAGGATGTGATAAACCTAAAAAAGAATGATTATAGAGCAAAGTGGAACTAAAGGGAAATGGCTAGGAGGAAGGTGGTGAAATACGAGTGGGAGATTTTATGGTGTCTGCTCTTTCCCCCCTGTCTTGAACCCTTTGTTCAATAAGAACGAAAGCTGGAATTCTGAGTGGGCTTCCCAAGAGCTCTCTCCATTTCCCTTTCAGCAGCATCCTTGCTTGGCTGCTGACCTGTTCTTTGGTTGGAGCCAAGAACAAATGGGGCAAGTCAATGGCTTAGTTAAAACATCATCGTTAAATCTTGTCAGCAACAATGGCCTGTATTACAACCTCAGTGAACCAACTCTCGTGTGTGATTCTCGTGTACTGGGTATATTTGTCCCTGCTTTCTATCTATCTGCGCTGACAGCTCTGTTGCCAAGGCTGACAGCAAAGGCAGCAGCAGCAATATTTCTAACCTTAATAACTTGAGGCTCTTCACTTAACTCTTTGGGAATTTTATTTTTACATATGCTTTGTAACTAAGTGTGACTGAATGCATAGAGACATGTCTAAACTCAGCCATCCTGTGTCTTAAGTTCTGACATAGTCTGGTCTGAACCTGCAGAAGCCAATTTTTATCAGGCACTGTTCCTGGTTGTAAAATTTTGACTTCAATCAGCTCAGCCTCCTTACTCACATAGTCACTCTCATCTCCATGATTTTGTACACATTGCTTTATCCACTGGGCTAAACATGCCACTTTAAAGTGCTTAATCATGTCCAGTCTCTAGTCATTGAACCATTTCTGTCAGTCAGAATCCTATTCTTCCTTTAAGGTCCAGCACAAATCCTCCCATATATACAAAACCTTTCCTGAGCTGGGAGGTTCACAATGACTTCTGACTCCTCTAAATCCCTGTAATATGCCTGGTCTTTACTATGCAAGTAGACACTTTATTTCTCATAATCTGAAGGTTGTTTTTGTCTACTCAATCACAGAGAAAGTCTTGGATGAGAAGAAATATGTCTATTTTAAAATGTAATTTTCCTTTTTTATATGAACTTAAATATCAACATATGTAAATATTTCAATATATGAAGAGAAAAAAGATTGTATATAAAACTGTGCACTTCTGTTTTATACAGCTTTTGAGTACATATTAAATTTAACATGATAGTTTTAAAAAACAACTGCCCTGATTCTCTGTCCCTCCACCTTTTCTGTGAATTAAAAAATTTGTTTAAGTGAGGCAATTGGGGTTAAGTGACTTGCCCAGGGTCACACAGCTAGTAAGTGTTAAGTGTCTGAGGCCAGATTTGAACTCAGGTACTCCTGACTCCAGGGCCGGTGCTCTATCCACTGTGCCACCTAGCTGCCCCTAATTTTTTTTTCATTGATGCTCCTTTCTCTTCTGTTTTTGCATCATGATTGCTACCCACCAAATCTCCACGATCTCATCCCAAATGGAAGCCCATTCAATACTGAGCCAAGACAAACATGTTGACTACATTTCATAATATTTCAATCAATTTATCAGAAAATATTTATTAATTTTTCTATGTGCCAGGCATTGTGATAAATTCTGGGGATACAAAGAAAGGTAAAAATAGTTCCTGCCCTCAAGAAGCTTACAGTTTAATGGAGAAAATCACATTAAATAGCTATGCACAATCCAGACATATACAAAGTATAAATTAATCTCAGAGGAAGAAGTCCCTGGAAGCTGGAGAGGACCTCTAAGGAAACAGTATCTAAAGAAATATTTCCAATTTTCCTAGGCAACTGCATTGCTTCAACATTGAGACATTTAGGAACTGAAGGATTTTGACATCATATTTCTTGGTAGACCAGAAATAGTATGTCATAGTGGATAGGAGGCAAGGATTATAATTAAGATGATTGGGCTAGCTAGGTGGCACAGTGGATAAAGTACTGGCCCTGGATTCAGGAGGACCTGAGTTCAAATCCAGCCTCAGCTACTTAAAACTTACTAGCTGCGTGACCCTGGGCAAGTCACTTAACCCTCATTGGAAAAAAAAAAGAAGGGGGGCCCTAGGTGGCCCAGTGGATAAAGTATCGGCCCTGGATTCAGGAGGACCTGAGTTCAAATCCAGCCTCAGACACTTGACATTTACTAGCTGTGTGACCTTGGGCAAGTCACTTAATCCCCATTGCCCCACAAAAAGAAGAAGAGGAAGAAGAAGAAGATGATGATGATGATGATCTGGGTTCAGATACTGCCCCTGACACTTTTTAAGCATTCACTTAACTTTTATGTTGTTTTTTTTGTTGTTGTTGTTGTTTTGTTTCTGTTTTTTTAGTGAGGCAATTGGGGTTAAGTGACTTGCCCAGGGTCACACAGCTAGTAAGTGTTAAGTGTGTCTGAGGCCAGATTTGAACTCAGGTACTCCTGACTCTAAGGCCAGTGCTCTATCCACTGCGCCACCTAGCTGCCCCCAACTTTTATGTTTTAAAACATTCTCTAACACTCACCAACTAAGTCAGATATGAGTTTTAGTTCCCACTTAAGAAATGAAGTTTCTATGATGACAAAATCTTCGGATATTTCTGGATGTCAATTGGAGCTATTCACCCTTAGCTATATTTTGCTGTTGGAAATTAGAAGTTTCCTATGTTTATTCTGGAAGCACTTTGTTTTGCTATTCTATTTTTCCTTACACTGGATTTCTTTTTCTCTGTAAGCTTTCATAGTTACAGTTGAGTTTTGTTTACATGAATTAGTTACATGTTAGCTTATTTTATCATTTGGTTTAAGGGATAAATTATCTGCAGGGCTTTATTGCAATTCATCATTGAGTTACACATGGAAAAAGCTACTCCAGGTTCAGGATACACTTGGGTCCTCCATCCACTTAAAACCATAGCTGAAGAATCAATGGGTTTGATTTTTACTGTTGAACCAGCAGAAACAAGTAATTTAAAGCAAGGTAATTTAATGAAATAATCTAATAACGAGAATAGCAATAGAATCCTTCCTCTATCAACCTTGGTCACAATCTCCCACAAATATACATGCCATTAGTGGAAAGAGTGGACACTCCTTGTAGATGACCATTGTGGAAGATTACATATGCGTAGGGAGGAATGGATTCATATTGGACCCAGTTGAGAAGATGGTGACATCATACCCCTGACCCTGAAGAGCTGCAGATACCTTCTGGCAATGTCACTGAAGTGCCCCCAGTGGACCTATACCCTGATGTTCTCATGTGTGGATAGGCTGGTAACTCCTTGGTCACACCCAGAAACTAGAGTTAAATCCAGCTAAGGGGGTGTTGAATAAAAGATAGCAAAGTGGCCTTAAGCTAATAGTAATTTGTTTCTTAACCCTTGTCTCATGTCTTCTCCTAGGTCTAATTTTGAATCACAATCCTTTGTGCCAGAAAACTATCTGATAGAAGATTAGGAATACCCTGGAATTCTCTCTAGCTTAGTATACAAGTGAATTTGAACCCAAACAAATAAGTGAAGGAGATAAGGTAATGGTGAATCTGAACTTGAATTTTTTTCCTTTAGTAGGGACTGACAATAAGTCTTCAAGGCTCTGAGCTGCCATGTATTTCATTTGAGTACATCTCTCTAGATTTCCTCTGAATTCATGGTCCATTGCTGTGTTGTATAATCGTTTAAACCTATTTAGACTGTATTTCTAGGGCCATTACATTCTTTTAAAAAATAATATTTACATTCTCTTACAATCATTTACCACAACTTGTTTAGCCATTTCCCAATTGATAGGGATCGCCTCAATTTCCAATTCTTTGTGTGGCCATTAGAGTTAAAGAAACGCCTGTGGGGACAGCTAGATGGTGCAGTGGATAAAGCACTGGCCATGGATTCAGGAGTACCTGAGTTCAAATCCAGCCTCAGACACTTGACACTAGCTGTGTGACCCTGGGCAAGTCACTTAACCCTCATTGCCTTGTTAAAAAAAATTTTTAAATAATAAAAAATTAAAAAAGAAACACCTGTATGCAGGTGGGTCTTCAGGATACTATATTTTAATTTTTGGCCAGTTCTCTAAACATGGCATAGTCATCAGTTAAATCAGTGGTTATTAATATCCATTTTACGGATATTTCTTATTCCAAAGGATCAACATAGCTGTTGCTTCCCATGACATTTTTTTCTGACTATCCCTTCACATTTATTTCTGTTATCAAAGTTGGGATTTTTGTCTTCTGATTCACTCTTAAAATATTTTGATTAATAATTGTTATTTTTTCATTCTTAGCCTGCTTCCTGTCGCTCAGGCATTCAGCCTTGGAGAACCGCACTGTCCTTCATCTGGCATATCCAATCACTTATCAAATGGTGTTACTTCTAAAGCATTTTTCAGAGCTGATCCCTTATCTCTCATATCATAGCCGCAACTCTAGTTCAGTCCCTCATCACATTTCTTTTGGACAATTACAATTGTTTCCTAATTGATCTCCCTGCATCAAGCTTCTTCACACAGTTGCCAAAGAGTTTTTGCTATGTGAAAATTTGACCATGTCACTCCCTTCCTCAAAATACTGCAATGACATCTATTGCCACATGAAAAAATGCTCTAAATCACTATTGATTAGAGAAATGCAAATTAAAACAACTCTGGGGTACCAACTCACACATATCAGGTTGGATAATATAACAAAAAATAAAATAATAAATGTTGGAGAAGCTGTGGAAAAATCGGAACACTAAGGCACTGTTGGTGGAACTGTGAACTGATCCAACCATTCTGGAGAGCAATTTGGAACTATGCCCAAAGGGCTATGGGACTGTTCATACCCTTTGACCCAGTGGTACCACTACTAGGTCTGTATCCCAAAGAGATCATAGAGGCAGGAAAAGAACCCATATGTACAAAAATATTTATAGCAGCTCTCTCTGTGGTGGCAAAGAATTGGAAATTGAGGGAATGCCCATCAACTGGGGAATGACTAAACAAGTCGTGGTATATGAATGTAATGAAATACTACTGTGCTATAAGAAATGATGAGCAGGAGGATTTCAGAGAAACTTGGAAGGACTTACATGAACTGATGCTGACTGAGAGGAGTAGAACCAGGAGAACATTGTACACTGTAACAGCAACATTGTGTGATGAACAATGGTGATAGATTTGGCTCTTTTTAGCAGGGCAATGATCCAAAACAACTTCAAAGCACTCATGATAGAAAATGTTCTCAAGATCCAGAAAAAAAAGAACTGTGGACTGCAGATTGAAACATACTATTTCTACTTTTGGGGGAAAAAGAATACTCCAATGAATCCTTTTTGCTTCTAGGATCAAACATAAACTCCACCCTTCACAACCTGGCCCCAACTGACCTTTCTAAATTTGTTACTATTACTTTCCTTTCCCTATTTTTCTTTCAAGCCAATTGGTATTTTTCCTGGTGTTCCTCATACATGATATACATGGTGTCTCTGCTCCTCTGTGTTGGCTGTTCCCCATAGCTGGAAAGCATTCCCTCCATCCTCTTAGAAATCCTTGTTTCTCTCAAAACTCTCCTCTATAAATGTTTACTGATTGATTGACTGACTGACTCTAGTAACCCTGGAGTAGCTTTTACATGAAGCCTTTCTTAACTTCTTTACCCATCACCACTAATATCCTTTTTTCCTGCCAAATGTATCTTATATATTTTGGGTGTAAACTTGTTTATATAATACTATCTCCCCTGACAAAAATGTAAGCTCCTTGAGGACAGGGGCTATTTCATTTTTTGTCATTCTATTCTCAGAATGTAGTAGGTGCTTTGTAAATGCTTCTTGAGGGGCAGCTAGGTGGTGCAGTGGAAAGAGCACCAGCCCTGGAGTCAGGAGTACCTGAGTTCAAATCCGGCCTCAGACACTTAACACTTACTAGCTGTGTGACCCCTGGGCAAGTCACTTAACCTCAATTGCCTCACTAAAAAAATTTTAAAAAAATAAATGCTTCTTGATTGACTAATCTAGATTACATTTATCATTTATCCAAGCCCTATTAGCTCTTTATGTTGTGGGTCATCTCACGATGTGAGGGGGTAAGCTTGTATTGTAATGATAAAATAATAATTATAATAATACCAGTGTACTTTTTTGGAGTGAAGGAGGAACCTTATAATTATGAAAGGCCTATGATTTTATTTTCTATAGTAGCTACCAGTGTGAAAATTATCACCATTAATGCAAATCTATAATTCTATGGCTTACATACTCATGCCCACAGAAAAGAAGCTAAAATAATATCTTTCTCAGCAATGCCTAAAAGAAATTGAATCATTTTCTATCAACTTTACTTCAGATCAAACTTTCAACCAAGAAACCCAGTGAAATGACTGAAAACAAGGCTATGTTCAGATATTATGTCCTAGTAGGATTCCACATTAGTGATAGAGTGCATACAATTATAACTGGGCCACATGATTGAGGAAGAGATCCTTCCAATAAGGCAATGCCCCTAAATATCTTGGTGTTGTTATGACCTGGAGTGAAAGCTATTGCTCTGTAATAAAGGATGAGAGCTGAGGGTGTGCATTTTACCAGAAGTGGGTTACCACTTAGTTTTGCCAAGTTTTCTATTTGTTTGTCCATACAACTGTCCATATATGGCAATTCTTCTCTGACTCAATGGATACATTGATTTTTTTATAACAAATTTACCACATTAAATTTTGACTACAATATTGATTGTTTTTTTACATTGATGACATATGTATTATGGGCTGAAGGACTGAAAAAAGGGTATAAAGTAGTCTGGGGGTGAGGGAAGGGAGATGAAAAGTAAAAGTTTTTCTGTATGAGAGTTTGTTCTTTGTATTAATGTCAGCTGCTATTGCCATTAGGGGTAGCTCCCCTTTCCATTCTTGTTTTCAGTGAAAATGAAAACAAACCCATGGGTGTTTAAATTCAATGACAAAGCAGTTTTTTGAAGTAAAAAACCTTTATGTGTAATGACAAGTCAATGGGTTGTCAGTGATACCATTTTGCAAGTGTGTAAAAATGCTCAGTTTCCCACCCAAATATTGAAACAGAGCAAGACCTTCCTCTTGTCATGCTTCCGCTAGTTAGGATGAAACCTGTCAAAATGAAAACAAACAGATGGGTTGCAGAAGGACGATGAGGTTCTGTGAAAGATTACGTATGTAATGTATTACTGTTGATGCTCATTAGTTAGAGGGATAACTTACAGGACAAAGCACTGGGTTGGCCTTTTGGAGACTCCTTGGAAACCAGAGGTTCAAATGTCACTGGGATTTTGATTCCCTTATCTTTTCCTTAAGATAAATGAGGTTTCATGGAGTTTAGGGGGTATAGGTCTTTTGGATAAAGTATCTTCTTGGAATTTTTCTCTAGGGATGAAATCTCTGCCAGAGCAAGGAGTTACTCAATGCCATCCTGGGTGGTGTATGCCAACAAACCAACCACTCTCTACTGTAGACTTTTGAGAATAAAGCAACATGTACTTAGATTTATGCAGATTAGTTACCATACTATATCCAAGGACTTTTTTTTACCACCAATGCCCTGCCAATAGCAAATGGATCTCAGATACTCAGCTAAGATTTGTGAAGTCCCAGTAACAATTCTTTCAAATCTTTTTAGGAACAATGACTTCTGAATCTTTCTGAATTCTAATAGATGATTCAAAATTCTATGGCAACTACTTGAATGCAGAATTCTCTCTGTTCCGAGGTATCAGGTTTTTGGCTTAGGTGCTAGGCCAAAAGGGCCCATGCTCTTCCTCTTGGTCAAAGTACACTCAGGAAGAATGCACCAAATGAGTCATACCAAGGGATAAAGCAACTGAGCTGGGGTTGGGGAATAGGGAAGTTGGCTGTTTTTGTTGTTGTATTTTATTTATTTGCTTTGCCTTTCTTTGAATTCCCTTTGCTTAGTACGGTGCTTGGCACATGGGAAATGCTCAATAATTGCTTGTTGACTTAACTGCCCTTGATGAGTTGCCTAGCTTATAGGAAAGCATTAGGTTATACTAGAGATCGCATTGGATTTGAAGTCAGTAGATATGAATTTAAATTTCAGCTTTGCTACTTATTACTTTTATAACCTTGGTGGGTCATGGTGGTTGGGAAACCACTTCTCTTCATTGGGATCCAATTGCCTGACACGTAGTAGGTGCATTATAAATAGTTGTTGAATGATTTCTATGTAGCAATAGGAACTTCCCTCACATGTAGGCCTTGTGAAAGCCTCCCTATGACAAAGCATAGCTTGCCTGTGGCTCAGACTGGCCTATACTTTGAGACCAGGTCTGGTATCATTTAACCCTTCTGAGATTGGATTCATTGTTTCAAAAGTAATAAGGTTTCAAACTCCATTATAGCTACCATTTATCACACAGCTCCTATTTGTTGGCTAAACGATTTCTAGCTGCTTGAATTCTTTGGCCTAGATTCATAGAATCAGGTATGTAGCTTGGAACATGGTGAAGAAGGATAGCAATATGTAATCTTAGTAATTTCACTCTCTCTTTTCAGTTATCACCCAACGTCTAACCCATCTTTTATTGTTACTTGGCTCGATTCTTTTGTACCACAATTTCTGATACCTTTTTTTTTCCTCTAAAGGAAGATAGGGAATGATATATTGCTTGACAGCTCCTGTTTATATAATGCTTTCCCCACAACAAACTTTTGAGGTACATGATATCTGTTGTTATGTTCTCTTTTTACAGATGAGGAAATTGAGTCTCAAAAATGTTAAGTGACTTGTTATAGGCCAGGGATTCTCTTCACCCTCTGCCATATAGGTAAGGCTAACTTTTCTCTAAAAGGTAAGAAAGTTGTCTCCAAGACTTGATTGACCCATGAGTCAAGCCACATTTCCTACAAAGCATCTTCCTTGTGGCCTCAAGCTATGTTGACGTGTCTTCCTGATAACCTAAGGACATAAAAAGAGGCCCCCCCCCCCAAGTGGAATTGGGCCCTTCAGATTTGGTAGATGTCTCAAGGCTTCAGTGAGTCACCACACCCTGCCCTGATAACAAGACTGCCTCTTGGAGGTGAGTAGGGCTATGGTTCCTTGGAGCTGAGGGTTTGGCATCATTTCTGTCCTATGGCAAAATTAACCTCCTTTTGTTAACTTATTAATCTACTTAGCACAGCTCCTAACACACAATAAATGACTAATAAATGATGTTAAGTGACTGACTATGTGTTAGGGATGACCTGACAGTGACATCCTACATGTATCTTGTTAGTTCAGGTTCAAGGATGGGGTGAAATGAGACACATGTAGGGCATCAGATAGTTAAAAGGGGGATACTTAGCTCTAACATTGCAAGGATATACAATAGAACCTTGCTTGGACTCCCTTTTTTTTGTGTGGACTCCCTTGACTCCATATGAAAAAGTGCTGGTCACCATGGAAGAGGGGTAACTTGCCTGGTGTTGAGCATCCCCCCAAGTCTGAAGGACACTATCCCCATGTGGATGGACCTTTTATACCTGAGAAGCCACATTGGCACGGCCATATGCCAGGAAGCTAAGTTGAAGAAGGTATAGCTTGAGTCTTGATCAGGCTGATCAAGGCCTGTATTTTTTGTTTTTAAGGGGAAATCCAGCCTAAGCCATGTGAAGTGAGGGTGTATGTATTGGGGGAGAGAACCCTGGGAGATATTGGGGTTTTTATCACATGACAAGTGTCTCATTTCATTCTACTATCAGACCTAAAATAGCAGGAAACTGGCCTGAGTAAGGTCACATAGCTAGTAAGTGCTAAAGTTAGGATCTGATCCCAGGTTTTTAAATTTCAAGCCCAAGTGCTTTCTTTTATAACCTGAATATAACCCATTTAAAAAATGTAAGGGTGGGATAACAAATTTTATCCAGATTTGCCCTTCTTGCCTTTAATATAGAAGCCATAGCAGTGAAAAATATTTTAGATCTTTTCAACATTTTTTTCATTTACTTTCAACATTTAAAAAAATTTCATTTATTTATTTTTGTTCTCCCTGGGCGGGGGTGGGGGGGGGATTTTTTGTGTCTTCACCCTACCACACTCTACCCATAGAGCAGGTAGGTAAACTTTCCTTATCTGGAAGCTTTTGTCATCCAACCCTAAGCTAGGTGATGAATGCCCATCATTGAGACCCACAGTGGAGCGGTAGCTATATCTTCTTCTGAGTTATGGTGTCTTTTTTGGCTCCATCTGGGGCGGTTACTAGTTATGCAGCCCTCCACGACCCTTTGAACTTTTTGTTACTTTCCAAGCAGCCATTATGAGCATGGGGCAGGTTGAACTGCATTATCCAGAGGCTCCAGAAATTTATTTCCAATGTGTAAGGAGATTTCTTCTCATTTGGTTCCCAACTTTTCCTTATTTGTGGCTTTTAAAGCAATTTGGCCCCAAACAAAGACTGTAGACTAATCGGCTCTAACCAGCATTTGTTTCACATAAATCCTGGTCTACTTTAGGAGAAATTCAGCTTGGAATGGAAAGCAAATTTGTTTAGCTATGCTGGGTTGTAGGCACTAAATTGGACCATATTGTCACTTCTCTTCAGTAACATAAACAAGCTCCCAGACTGTTTCACTCTTGTCAGTAAATGTAATCGGTCAAGTCGGCTCGCCGAGCCATAACTCAGAAGGAAAAAGTTTGATAACTCAGTCTGAGCTTCACCTTTCACGAGCCATCAGTTCATACATCACCCCTGACATAAAAAGGGCCTCACTCCCACAGAGCAAGCCCCAGAAGACTTTTCCTGGTGTTAAGTTCTTAAAAATAGCATCTGTGCATAGGGCATTATTCTCTACAATTTTATAAGGGCAACAATGATCCCCCTAAATCAGAAGTGAGCATAATTCATCAGGGCTACTTATATTTATTTAAACCATAGTGTAGCTTCATGAAAGTCATACCTTTCAGGTCAATATATAACTATTAAAGCCATCATAAAATATACTTCACACCTCCCTTACTGGACAACAGTGGAGGTCACCCTGGGATGGATTTGCTATTTTATATTATTAATTAAACCTTTCCTACTCTCCCTAAGGATGTCCTCTAGCTATTAGCTGTTAATGGCTACTTTGTACCAATGAATATTATAAATCACAACTTTTTTGTTCCAACTTTAAAATACTTTTTTTGGGGAAAAGCTAATGTTTGTATTATTTTTTGAACCATCCATTTCCTTGAGTAAACAGTTTCATTAGAGAGTAATTGTGCAGGGAGAGAAAAACAAAACTGGGGAGTGAGTGAAATAGATACCTTTAAGGTTCTCTCCCCCTGCTCAAGAACTCAGATCAATTAAAAGTACCTTTGTAAGAAAAACAGCAATAATCACAAGAAGAAACAAGTCCCATAGTGGTATTTGATACAGAAAAATAAACAGAAAACATGAAACATCCACCAGAACTGTTCCTGCTCGAAATACAGTCTGTCAAATTTCCTAATTCTTCCTTACACCAGACCATCTCATCCCAGGCCCAACCCAGCCAGTGTAGAAGCCTGAGGTCCTCTTCCTTCTTCCCAACTCCCAGGCACACCTGATCTGCTTCTCCATTTTTCCATATAGGTCTGGTCTCCTGGCCAAAACCCATGTTTCTTTCATCTCTTGCATAGCTTTTTTTTCTAGTAATCCAGAATGCTCAGTAACCTAGTTTCTTAATCCAGACTAGTCTAGACTGAGTTCTTCTTCCTCTTTTCCCTTTTCCCATCCAGCCCTGGACTCAGAATGGGTTGTGGCCCCTGCTTCCAATTGTATATCCCTAACATTGAGTAACTTCTTCCATCTGAACCTCCTGACCATAGAACCTCTTTGGGATCTAGGCTTCTTCTGACATGGAGGCTCCCAGCTGCACTAGCCCAGCCTAACTCAGGCAAGAATTAGGTCAGCTACTAACACTACATCAGGGTATCCATTACCCTGAGGTCTCAAGGTGTGGTAGTTACCCTGAGTTTATGAGATAAAATCATTAATTTGAACTGATCCAAGTCTAACCTGTTTCTTGAACCTCAAAAGTGAGTCCATCTACTGGGCTCTAGTCCTTTCTTTGAGTTCTGGTTGATGGCCTCCTAGCTGAAATAAGGTTATCTTCATGTTCAACCTTATTATCATCAGTCAGAACCCAAGTGCTGAGAGGATATTAGAGAGCAACTTATTAGTACGTTAGACTCAGACTGAACATTTCCCAAGAAACACTGGACCTATCTTCTGTACAAAAGTAAAGGCTGTTTGGGAAATTGTAGGAAACTAATAGTTCAGGGTCTATGCCAACCCAAACTAACATAAAATGAAAGAGAATTATAAGAAGGCAAAATAGAAAAATGTCTCAAAGAAAACTTAACAGGGATATTAATAATAGTAAATATGGACAAAAAAAGTGAGAAAGCCAACACACTGGACAAGAAGTATAGAGGAAAGATGATAATCTTAAAAAACTCAGAAGGGTTCTGCCAACAATTATTCTTGTGGTGATTAAAAATTTATGGGGTAAATCCTGCTAATTCCTTTTTTTTGGTGGGGCAATGGGGGTTAAGTAACTTGCCCAGGGTCACACAGCTAGTAAATGTCAAGTGTCTGAGGCCGGATTTGAACTCAGGTCCTCCTGAATCTAGGGCCAGTGCTTTATCCACTGTGCCACCTAGATACAGGTTATGATGAACAGGATACTATCAGAAAAACCTGGAAAGACCTACATGAACTGAAGCAGAGTGAAATGTACTGTATACAAAATAACAGCAATAGTGTAAGATGATCTGCTGGGAAGCCTGTGGTTATTTTCAGCAAAGCAATGATCCAATATAACCCTGAAGGATTTATGAAAATGGTAACCCATCTACAGAAAAAGAACTGAGAGTATCTGAAAACAGATGGAAACACATTTTTTCCCCATTTTTTTATCCTCTTTGACAATTCCTCAATCTGAAGTTTTGGGTTATTTTTACTGTATTCTCTCACAACCTAGCTAATGTGGGAATGTTTTCCATGACTACTCATGTATAACTTATTTTGAAATACTTGAATTCTGGTGGGTGGAGGGTGGGAATGGAGGAGGAAGAGAAGTTGGAACACAAAGTTATTTTAAAAATTGATGTTAAAATCTGTTTTTACATATATTTTGAAAAATAAAATTCTATTCAATATCAATCTAAAAAAATTTTATGGGGTACCCTATCTATGTCCCAAGTGTTAGGAAACAGCTGGGATTTCTGATATATTGTTACTTGGCAATTAGAGGCTATAACACCAGTTTGGGGCATTAAGCATTATTAAAACATATTAAATATTAGTAAAGATAGAGCACATGGTTCCAAAAGATCAGAAGGCCTACCTAGGATAGAAGAGAGAGAGAAAATGGGCCGTGCGGCTGCTCCTTCCTCATCTCAGGGCCCAGAGAGAGAGAGTCCATGTGAGCATAAGCTCTCTGAGGTCAGGAGGAGCTCTGGTCCTTCCACACTGCTCAAAGCTAATTGGCTAGCATCATTCACATCTATTGGTTTACTGGACTTGAGGGTGGTCCAGTGCAGTACATGTTGATGTCAGAGTACAGAGGGCAGACCCTCTGATGGGAAAAGCTTTCAGGTAGGTGTGGTTTTGGATGAGGTAACTTCCTATAGGTAGTCAGCAAAGTAATTCTATATTTCCTTTGGAATTCTCCTCACTCTCAGCTGGCCCCAAGAAAGGTCAGGCAAGACTCTCTGTGTTAGGCCCTCAAGCAGGAGCCTCTGGGAAACCCAAAACCCCATTATTTTCTCACATTATAGACATTCAGAAAGTAAAATGGAGCAACTGCAAGAAGCTACAAAGTAGCTCAAAAGAATAGCAGATATTTTTTAAGTTAAAAGAGGAAGTTAGTGCAGAATATGAAACTTTCACAGAAAAACTCAATAAAACAAGAGTAGAAAAATTAAAACATAATGAAAAAACTCTCCCAAAGAGTAGAAAAAGAGAATGATAGATTTGGAATGGAAAAATGAAGACACCAAAGAAAAATTAATTAAATAAAATTAGAAGAAAATGAAATTAGAACACATGTGAAGAAAGGAAACTTAGGGAAGATAGGATGAGAGAAGATAACACAATATGTAGCTAGACTGAAACAACTCTATTTTGTGTATCCCCTGCCCTATTTATATTGCAGCCCATGCCCTGTTTGTAAGCCCTCTCTCTGTTGAAACAAGTAAACCAGAAAAGTTCCACCTGTTAGGGTGGGATTACAAGAAATAAACCAAAGAAAAGTCTTTCCTGTCACATACCCCCAAATCCCTTCTCCAAGCCCCAAGCAACAAGTTCTGTTCAATCAAGAGGTGCCTCATCCTCAATATACTACCCCTTGAATTGAGACCTATATAAGCTTTTTCCTTTTGTTTCTCTGAGGAGCCGCTGGCAATTCAGGTGGAGATGTGTTGCTGGCAAATCCATTCTTATTTGTTTCAAAATTTTATGTTTCTGTTATTAGTTTGTTCTGGCATCAAAAATCCAAGTGTTTCAGGGGTGTGCTGGAGCCAGGTTAAGCCAGTTTGAGAGAGCTGATTGTTAATTTTTCAATGTGAGCATTTATATGTTTGAAATCAGCAAACATTACAAATCAGAACCCTATTTTTGTCTTGACTTAAGGATCTTATAGATAAAATGTTAATAGGGCAGCTAGGTGGCTCAGTGGATAAAGCATCGGCCCTGGATTTAGGAGGACTTGAGTTCAAGTTCAGCCTCAGACACTTGACACTTACTAGCTGCGTGACCCTAGGCAAGTCACTTAACTCTCATTGCCCCGCAAAAACAAAAACAAAAAAACAGATAAAATGTTAATAATGCAGATTAAAATTAATAATGTGTTGTGCATACATTTTTAATTTGAGTATCAGTTATTAAAGATTCACTAGAGGAGGGAGGGCAGAGAGGAAGATAATTTGAAATTCAAATAAAAAATAACACCAAATGTTAAAGATAAATTGCATGCAATTGGGAGAAAAAATATTAAATCAAGATTTACCAGCCTATCCCTGATTTTAGGTCTTCCAGAGAAACATGATAAAATAAAGAATCAAAATGTCATACATAAGGAAATGGCTCAGGAAAATTGCCTGGTAGTAATGGAAACAAAAGGTAAAACGTAAATTAATAGTAGTCCTGTACACAGGACACCCACATAAAGGAATCCAAGGTTGAATCTTTGAATAAATATTGTGGCTCAAATGTAGAAATTCAATGCTAACTATCAAATAACAATTATCTCAAGCAGCTGAAGGAAAAGCCTTCAGATACAAAAAAAAAAAATCAATTTGAATCATATAAGACTTCTCAATTACAAGAATAGATAAGAAAACAAAATCTAATAATTGGTTGCATGAAAACACATTTAAAATATATATACATGTAAACAATGAAAATGAATGCTTAGAATAAAAATCTATTATATTTCAATAGACACACACAAAACAGCAGAAACTATTATGATTTCAGAGGAGGTAATAAAAATTCATAACATCAAGAGAGATAAACAGTGAAACTATATTATGTTTAAAGGAACCATAGACAATGAAGCAATAACAATGTTAAATATATTAAATATAGGTATATATGATTAAATATGCATATGTATGTTAGGCAGTCAATAAATATTTATTATGTGCCAGGTGTTATATTAAATGCTGGAGATACAAAAAGAAGCAAAAGACATTCCCTACCCTCAAGAAGCTCACAATCTAATGGAGGAGACAATAAGCAAATATGTACAAATAAACTATATATAGGAAAAATGGAAAATATTTAAAAGAGGAAAGAATTAAGGATTCTTGTAGAAGATGGGATTTTAGTTGGGACTTAAAAGAGGCAGGGAAGCCAAATGAGAGAGAGAAATCCAGGCATAAGGAAAAGCCAGAGAAAATACCTAGAGTTAAGAGATGTAAGTGTCTTGTTAGAGGAACAGTAAGGAGGCCAGTGTTACTGGATCAAAAAACGTGGGGAGTTAGGTGTTAGAAAACTGGAAAAGTGGGGCCAGGGTAGGTATAGGTTACTAAGGGCCTTGAATGAGAAACAGAACATGTTGTATTTGATCCTAAAGGCAAAAGGGAGCCACTGGAGTTTATGAGTAGGGTGCTGACATGTTCTGACCTGTGGTTTAGGAAAATCACTTTACTCCTCTGTCTCCGTTACTCTTTCTTCTTCCTCCTCACCAACTTGAATGCTCTCAAGAGTCCTATCTTTTATATTCTCTCCCATAATCTGATCTACTTCTGCAAACTGAGCCCCAAAGCCCATTTGTATGAGACTCTCTCCTCATTGAAGGATATCAATGCCCTGCAGCTGTGCGAAGGGTGAAACAAAGTTGGTGAGAGGAGGAGAGAGGAGAGTACCATTCTCTTCCAGTCTCTTCAGGCTCTTTTGATGCTTTAGTTGCTTTAGGCAATTCTGGTTTCCTTCTTTGAGATAGAAGATGTATGATGCCAACCTTATACCAGGTTGCTTAAGACTCTGGGAAGAAGCTAACATGAGAGGAGCTGGCAGTTCCTGTTTTGTCTCTATCATCCGCTTACTACACTACAGACTTTGGGGAGTTTCCCTTTGGGTGAGATCTAGGACTCTCTCCCTTGGTTGCACTATGTTACCTCACCCCTAGTAGAAGAGCTCCTTCACTCTGTATGCATTCTGATATATATTCTCCCTTTCCTCATTGATTGACTCTTCCTTTAATTTGAACACTTAAAGAACATTGTAGAGTTATTAATTGACTTAATTTCAATATTGCTGTGTCTCAGGGAATAGGGAGGCTCCAGGAGGAAAGAGATGGGATTGGCTTGTTAGTAGAACAGTCAGAATACCACAATATTTATCTATTAAGTCCACCATCTTATATGGATGCTGTTCATGGAGTTCCAAAACAATTATAATAGTAACATCAAAGATCACTGATCATAGATCACCATAATAGATATAATAATAACGAAAAAGCTTGATGTGAGCACATGCTCTTTGAAAAATGGTGCTTGCTCGATGCAAGGTTGACACAAACCTTCAGTTGTTTTTTTTTAAATGCAATACCTGCAAAACACAATAAAGTGAAGCACAATAAAATGAGGTGTACTTGTAATTGTTGCCAAATTTTACCAATTTTATAATATCTTCCATATATGTCCCTTTGTTTCCTTTCCAGCTACCATCCCTTCTACTTTAAGCCATAATAATACCTTATTTGGGGTATTATTATTATTTTTTTTTTGGTGAGGGAGTTGGGGTTAAGTGACTTGCCCAGGGTCACACAGCTAGTAAGTGTCAAGTGTCTGAGGCCAGATTTGAACTCAGGTCCTCCTGAATTCAGGGCCAGTGCTTTATCCACTGTGCCACCTAGCTGCCCTTCTTTGGGGTATTATAATAGTTTCCTAACTGATCATCCATTCTAGTCTTTCACCCACCCATCTCTCTTATGCTTTGTTGTAAGCTCAATTTACCTATTGCACAAATCTGGCCATGTTGGTCCTCTAATCAGAAAGCTTTAATGACTTCCCATTGACCATTTGGCAGTTAAGGCTCTCCGCAAATATGGAACCAATGTACTATTTCAGTCCTATGTTCAGCATTTGTCTTCTTTCTTTCTTTTTTTTTTTCAGAGCAATGAGGGTTAAGTGACTTGCCCAGGGTCACACAGCTAGTAAGTGTCAAATGTCTGAGGCTGGATTTGAACTCAGGTCCTCCTGAATCCAGGGCCAGTGCTTTATCCACTGTGCCACCTAGCTGCCCCCCATTTGTCTTCTTTCAACTCATATGACCACCACCCTAGTTTAGGCCCTTATCACCTCTCACCTGAACTCACACAATAGCCTCCTAATTGATCTCCTTCTTCCAAGTTTTTCTCCATTCCAATCTATCCTCTACATAGCTGTTAAAATGATTTTCTGAAAGCTCAGACCCGATCATGTAATTTCCCTGTTCAATAAACTCCCAAAGCTCCCCATCATTATTAGAATTAAGTGCAAAATTCACTGTTTCACTTTTAAAGCCCTTCATGACTTGGCCCAACCTACCTATCAAACATTGTCATGGTACTATTCTTTTCCCACTTTGCATTCCATTTAGATCGGTCTTGCTGTCTCTCATGTGCTTTTGCCTGGAACCCTCCCCTTCTTCATTTCTACTTTCTAGCTTTCCTGTATTCCTTCAAGTGTCAGCTAAAGTTCCACCAAACATGAAGAGTACTATGCTTAGGTGGGTGGATCTTTCATGCCTTGACGTTACCAAAGCTCAAATGCTTGAAAAAAAAATAATTGTATGAATCCATGTCAAAACTAGGTCCAACTGCCTCTATTGGGAGCACTGTGTTTCTTTTTAGAGCCAGACTGGAGTACCTGGGGAAAATCCCCCCCCCCTTCCATACTTACAAGATGACACGGAAGACACTAACAGGAATTGGAAGATTCTGAAACGTTTATTGTTGCTTCAACATTTCTAGCTGTACTCAGAAATACTTTGCAATCTCAGAATGCTGTTTATTTTGCTGAATTGTGAGAAAAGAGGAGAACGAAGAGGCTAGAGATATCCTTCCATACTTCTGCATTCTCTGTTGTTGGCTGGTATTTGTGGAATTGAGATGGTATGTGTAAATATGGGGTGAGAGTAGCTTGGATCCTGCAGGCAAATAGAATGACAGCATAGCATCAGGCTGTCCAACAAAAGTCAAGAATAAGTATTTCCGGGGGCCCATTAGTAGAAAATGTCTACATATGGCTTGGGTAGTTATAAATCTATGTCCCATCATTAATGGCATAGGATCTTAGTGGGCGTGACATCATCCTCTTTCAGTGAATTGATGGTGACCCATAGAGATTTTAAATACTACAAAATACTTTTTTTTATTGTTGTTGTTTTGTGTGGGGCAATGAGGGTTAAGTGATTTGCCCAGGGTCACACAGCTAGTAAGTGTCAAGTGTCTGAGGCCGGATTTGAAATCAGGTTCTCCTGAATCCAGGGCCAGTGCTTTATCCACTGTGCCACCTAGCTGCCCCTACAAAATACTTTTTTTAAAAAATGCCATTAATTTGTATGATTTGCTTTTGTATTTCTATCCAGATGTTTGTAACAGTTATATTTTTTTAACGATAAAAACAAAGTCAATCAATAAAAGTTCTCCCATAAATTTTCTGGCAACAGTGGGAAGATGCACACCCAGCTAATTAAATTCTGTTGGCATTTCCAAGTAAGAGCTTATTTTATTTTATTTTATTTTTTGCTGGTTTATTCTTTCCTGCCTGTCTTCCTACTCTGCCCAAAGGCTGCTTGGTTTGGGTGGGGCTGACTTTTGAATTAGCCATTGCTTTGAAGCAGGCTTGCTGAAATGCTAAAGACTTAGAGCCTGAGAGCATTTCTTCCCCCAGCCTTACTTGATAGATTATTGTGCCATCCCATTAACACTGATGGGAGCTCTGTGTATACATTTCTATGCTTCAATGACAGCTGGCTTCCAGCTCTTGCTGTTGAACAAAATATGGAGTCACGTGACTATTAAAATGGAGCTTCTCCGTTTCAATAAACTGCCAGGCAAGATTTGTCTTTTCATGAAAAAAAAAAATGGCAGAGAACTCAGATTTCTATCAGAATTTTTCAAGTAACTAGTTATTCATTGAGGACCATGCCAGGGCTAGCTTTTTCTAGAGTATTAGTAAGATTTTCTCTGGCTTTTAGAAAAATACTTCTGAAGTCAGATATCTAGAATCTGGGTCACAGGATTTCAAGCTGAATTTTAAAATCCACCCCACAAGGTGAAGAATCAGAGATCCAGAAAACATAAATTACTTATCCAAAGTCACATGCATAGTAACCAGCAGACTTGAGATTCATACCCAGGTTTTCTGACTACAGACCCATAAATAGAAAAATATGTCTAGCTGCTCAGCTCCTAAATGAAAATTTAGAGTTATTGGAAATCAGGTTATAGATTCAAAAGAATGTCAATTAGGCTTTTACTTCTTTCTTTTAAAATTGGTTTTGTCTCTATTCTCTGGGCCTTTGTACTGGGTATTCTTCATGCTTGGAATGCATTCCTTCACCATATCACCTCCTAGTATCCCTTTTCTTCCTTCAATAAGCAAGCAGCTCAAGCACAATATTCTCTATAACAGGGGTTCTTACCCTGGGGTCAGTGAATTTGTTTTAAAAATATTTTGATAACTGGCCTTTCAGTAGGATCAATATCAATTGTTTTATTTTATTCATTTTAAAACTTTTTTTTTCTGAGAAAGGGTCCATAGACTTTATCAGACTGATAAATGGGTACACACCATCAAAAAAGACTAGGAATCTGTTCTACATGAAACTCTTTTGCTAGTGTCCTTTATGTCCAACATTTTTTTTTAGTGAGGCAATTGGGGTTAAGTGACTTGCCCAGGGTCAAACAGCTAGTAAGTGTTAAGTGTCTGAGGCTGGATTTGAACTGAGGTACTCCTGACTCCAGGGCTGGTGTTCTATCTACTGCGCCACCTAGCTGCCCCTATCCCCAACTTTTGTTGTTCTTTAGTTATTTTCAGTCATATCTGAGTCTTCCTGGCTTTATTTGGGGTTTTCATAGCAAAGATACTGGAGTGGTTTGCAATTTCCCTCTCCAGTTTGTTTTACAGGTAATGAAACTGAGGCAAACAGGGCTAAGTGACTTACCCAGAGTCACACAGCTAGTAATTGTCTAAGATCAGATTTGAACTCAGATCTTCCTGACTCTAGCCCCAGTGCTCTATCCACTGTAGCACCTAGCTACCCCATTTTATTCCTAGAGGTGCGGGGGATAGATATTATTCCAAACTTCTTGGAGATAAGCAAGGGGAAAAACAAGCAAGTGCTGCCCTTCACATATTTTCCCAAAAGTAAAAAATTGAACCTTTCCTTTGGATAGGGAGGGGTAGGACAGATACCAGGTCAAACATCTATCCACATGAGGCAGCTGTCCCTTTAAATGAGAAAACACATACACAGATGTTCAAGGCTCTATTAGGAATAAGAAAATAGAACAGGAAGAGGCATAAAGATCAACCCTTTCACATTACAGGTGAAAAAACTGAGACTGAGGGAGGAGAGGTGAACTTGAAGGGCACTAGGAAATGGCAGAGCTGAGATTCAATCCCATGCCACCTATCCTCAAATTCAGCACTCTCCCACTGTGTCACAGTGTTTTGCAGTCCAGGAGTTCTCAGTGAACTCTTTGCAGAATTCTACTTTTATTATGGAGGAGTAGTCATTTGAGATCAAATGGCAGGGGTAGGATTTGAATCTGGCCCTCCTACCACTAAATGATCACAGGCAGCCTGGCATAGCAGCCTATTAGTCTGTGATTAGCCTAACCTGCTTTATGGAATCAGTTCAATTCTTGCTTGAACCAGATCCATCAGACTCTTTCCATTCCAAAGAGAACGAAAATTGGCATGGTGAATAAGACAACTTTTAATAGATCTAATGGGTGGTCAGGAAGTTGACTGGGGCTACATTTGCTGTTTTTAATGCCAGTTTCACCTGTAATTGTTCTTATTCTTCTCCCCTCCTTCCCCCAACTTTGAAATTTTACACATGTGGCATATTTTCTATACCTTGTGAAAAAGGCACAGTTGAAACTAGGAAAATGAAGTTCTATGGCCTATGGTCTTTGTGGAAATGTCTACTACCTATAGAGGCAGTGAAAGTTCTTGCAGGGAAGACACCATTTCTTAGCGCTTGTCTTGGTAGAATGATTGAAATGAATGTCCATCTATTTGTCCATCTATATATGTTTAGTATTGCTTGGAACAAATTAATTTTGATTCTATTGTTGAAAAGGATAATGGGAACGTGGAGTGAAGAGAAGTAGGGAAGAAATAAGATAGGAAAGGATAAACAGTATGTTCTTAGACAAGACCCAGAGATGTGACACCAAAAAAATAGTAATATGATTGTTTACAGAGCAGGGCAAGAATAGGAAAAATGCAGGGCCATTGCTAGAAAATGTACAAATATTTCTGCTTTTCCTCCACAGTCTAGTCAGTAAAATGGTGGAAGGATGCGACCTATTTATAACTCAGTTCTCTTTTCCATTCTTGCAGCATATTCCTGATACCTACTTCTACAAAAAAAATAGCACATGATGTTAAATAAATATTAAGGAAATAGTCAAATAACAGTGGAAAAATTATGTCAAATTAGCTTTTTGGGGCTATACAAAAACAGGTCCTTACATGCCCTGTGGTTAGAGCTATGAATTCTGGAACAATTTGGAACTATGTTAAATTGTGCATTCCTTTCAACTCAGTGATATTACTGGTAGTTCTATACCCTACTGAGATTTAAAAAAAAGAGGAAAGGGACCCAAATATGCAAAAGTATTTATAGCAACTCTTTGGAAACTGAGAAGATTCCCATCAGTTGGGAAATGGTTGAACACATTGTTGGTGACATAACTGATAAGTACTGACATGTAGGGTTAACCTTGATGAATACTTAGTATTCAAGGAACATTCTAGCTACACGATGAAACAGGTCATCAAAATAAAGACTTTGGTTTTGGTGTTTTGTCAATCATCAAAAATATTCAAGATTAATATCACAAGAATGAAAAATGGAGAGGGAAATCTTGTCCTTAATGTTTCAGGTCTTTCTTCAGATTTTTTACTTTCTAATTTAAAATTCTGATAAGTTATATTCAATCTAATTGCTTATTTGAAAATAAACATGAAGAAGATGATGATAAGTGAGGGATCTTCCCACTAGAATTATTTGAAATTAACCAGAAAAAGCTATGGTGGAAACTCTTTTTAGGTGTGAAATTCAAAAGGAAATTTTTGGCTCTAGTTGCCTTCAATTTTGCTTATAAAAGTTCTGTAATGTTTCTCTAGAGTCACTTACATTTATAGTATATGAATATGATACAATAATATTATACAATAAGAAATTATTTAAGAAAAAACTGGGAAGACTTGAATGAGCTGATACAAAGTGAAGTGAGCAGAACCAGGATAACAATTTATAAGATAACAACAACATCATCAAGATGATCAACTCTGGAAGATTGAAGATCCCTGATCAACACAATGGCCAACCATAGTTTCAAAGAACTCATGATAAAACATGCTATCTACTTTCAGACAGAGAGCTGATGAATTCAGAATGCAGATTGAAGTATGCTTTTCTTTTTCTTTTTCTTTTGGACATGGCTAAGGCAGGAATTTGTTTTTCCCGACTATAAATATTTGTAATGGCTTTTGTTTTTCTTGTCTTTTTAATGGGTGGAGGAAGGGGCAAAAGGGAGGGAGAGAATTCAGAACTGAAAATAAAATATAAAATGTATTGTTCTAACCTCAGAAAATTAACTTCTTTTTAACTACTTAGTTTCACCCTTAGGGATTAGTTGGAGCTCTAATATTCATTAAAGAGCACTGTCCAAGCATGGAAGTCACTATCGTCATTAGGAAGCATAGTGGGACAGCCAATAACATTTCTAGACCTCAGATCAAATTGAAAACTCATGTAAGGAAGGCTTATTCCAGACCGAAATATTTTTATAACACTTCATTGTGCCTGAAAAGGATCATAGAGACCTAATTAGGCCTAGAGAGGCCCACAAAAAGCTTGTTTCTAAGACCTTTGAATTTATAGACTGAAAACTATAGGCTACTGTATATTTTAATATATGCAGGGAGACAATTAAGATAGCTCTAGTTATGGTTTTGGAAAATAATCTGGGCAATGTTCAACAGCACAGAACGAACTTGCTCTGTGGAAAACCAAACCAACGTGGCATTTTTGGAAATGTTTCACTCTGTGTAGAGGATGCAGAAAACCAGCCATATGTAACCACTCAATGAATGAGAATAAAGCTGTGTAAAATTTTGAGATTCTCAGGAGAGGAGCAAAAGCTTGTAAAACAAAAATTTCTGCAAAGACCGCTCCTTCAACACTTTTCAGCTAAAGCACTCTTGGATAAAAATTGGGTCATAATTAAAGTGGAATCTTAATAAAATTGTACTTTCAACTGATGACCAAGCCACTGTATATTTTAAAGGGGACAATGAAACCCATTGTCTTTTTTTTTTAATTTTAAGAAACAGAATACTAGAACTTTAGAGATAGATCATAGTTCAACCCCCTTATTATAAAAATAAAAAAAATGAAGTCTAGAATGGAGACATAATTGATAAGCACTAGGACAAAATGAAAGACACTTTGTCTTAACCTTGATGAATACTTAGTATTCTGATTAACATTCTAGGTACAGGATGAAATAGGCCATCAAACTGAAGACTTTGGTTTTGGGGTTTTGTTAATCATGAAAAATTCTCTAAGGCAAATATCATGAAAATGAAAAAAATGGAGAGGGAAATGTTATCCTTAATCTTTCTGTCCTTTCTTCAGATTTTTTTCTTTTTAATTTTAAATTCTAACATATATAGCCTAATTGCTGATCTGAAAAAATGACAAAGAAGGTGATGATAAAGTAGAGATCTTCCCACTAAAACTAACCGAAATTAACTGGAAAAGCCATGATGGAAACTCTTTAGGTGTGAAATTCAAAAGGGAATTTCCAGATTCTATTTTGGACATTAAGTGCTTGTGGCTCTAATTGCCTTCAATTTTGCTTATAAAAGTGCTCTAATGCTTCTCTGGAGTCACTGGAAAATGACCAAATCACGTCTAGTATATCTGGCATATAGCATGACCCAGAAAAAAATAGACTGGAATCTTGATTTGAAGTGAAAAATAAAAAAATCTAGTTGACATTTATGGGACCACGAAGTTCCACTACATACTGAGGCTGTACAAGATTTAACACATTTGATAGAGCACAATTTTGAAAAAATCTTAATTAATTAATTTGATTAATTAAAAAATATTTCAAGAACATCTTACTGTGAAATATAGTTTCTATTTATCCTTAGGGAATACCAAGATCTACAGTGGGGTCTCATTTAATTGAATCCCAAAATATCTGTCTTATTTGCTTATTATGAATAATCTCCATATGAGATAAAAGTAAACTTGATCATGGTTAACTGCAATGATGGCTTTTTTTTAACCCTTGTAATTGCCTGCTGATACATTTCGTAGATGAAGGACATGCCCTATATACTGGAGTACTAAACAAAATCCATGAGTGAATGTAGACCTCTGCATTTTACCTATATAGGATGTTTTAAAGTTTGGAGACTTGCTCGGGTATAAGAGTTAAGACTTTTAGAGGGTTTTCACACTTTTTGCATTTCATAGTATGTGCTGTCATTTTAATAAAAAGATAATTTACTGGCCCTGGTGACTAGAATATGCATTTTATATTGTTTCTCCAGTGATGGTGCTGAAATTGTTCAGATCTATCCATAATTTCTTACTCAGTCCATCTTTTTATTTATTTATTTATTTATTTTTTTAGTGAGGCAATTGGGGTTAAGTGACTTGCCCAGGGTCACACAGCTAGTTAAGTGTTAAGTGTCTGAGGCCGGATTTGAACTCAGGTACTCCTGACTCCAGGGCCGGTGCTCTATCCACTGCGCCACCTAGCTGCCCCTCAGTCCATCTTTTTAAATAAGAGATATACTTTGAGAGAGCTAGTAGGTTTAGTGGTAGAAATCTCAGCCCTAAGATTACAGTAAAGCTAACTGGCTTTTTTGAGAATCTAATCCATGACACTGGCTTCACTAAGATCCCATGAACTTTAATTGATTTATTTCTTGGCAGGACTACATTAGGCAGCCATAAGGAAGACAAAAGAATTTTGAACCTGAAGTCAGTAGATCTGAATTCAAATTTTAGTTGCTTCTTAATAATTCCAGTCATTTAACCTCATATGTAAAATGGATCATCTCTAAAGGCCCTTGCAATTCTAAATTCTGTTATTCTATATGTATTCTGATGTATAGAAATCTTATTTTGTGATTTGCCTATAACAGAAAATTATTTTACATATGTATAAATGTAGATGTATGTATAAAAAGAGATCTACTGTTTTAAGAATCCTTTCTCAAGGGATTTTTCCCCCCTTAATCTGTCAACAACTGGCCTTGAAATTATGCATCTGGATTCATTTTAAGATTAACTTCAATCACCAAAAAGAAGTCACAGCATAGTAAAAATATCTGAAATTAAGAAATGGTTTCCAAAATTTTAAAAAGAATCCATAAAGAAATGTTATATTTAAATTTTGAATATGTTTTAATCTTTGTATCAAAAATAAGAATGTCAGATATGATAAAACCGAAAGTTTGATTGAAAGTATTCCAATCTATGGATGCAGATTGAACCATACTATTTCTTTTTTTTTTTTTTGGTGCTGTTCTTTTTCTTTTTTTGAGGTTTTTCTTTTTTGCTCTTATTCTTCTTTCACAGCAATACTAATGCAGAAATTTGTTTAATGTGATTATTCATATATAGCCTATATCAGATTACTTGCTGTCTTTGGGAGGGGGGAAGGAGGGGAGGGAGGGAGAAAATCTGAAACTAGAAATTTTATAAAAACAAATGTTGAAAACTATCTCTACATGTAACTGGAAAATAATAAAATACTTTTATAATTTCAAAAATCTTTCAAATAAAAAAATTAAATCACTTTAAGCAGATGAATGGAAGATGTATTTGAGTAGGGAAAAAAAAAGTATTCCAATCTTTTAGTTTTCTCTATCTGGTCTATTAAATAATAGGATTTATAGTTGGAAAGGAATTTAGAGATGATCTAATACAACCCCTTCATTTTATAGATGATATTAAAATGAAATCTCAGGAAGTAAGTGACTTATCATAGGTCATACAAATTCCAAGTAGCAGGATTTGAACTCAGGTATTCTAATTCTTTCTCCAGAGATATTTTCTCTATAGCTAATTATGGTTATGATATCTGAAACAAATCTTAAGGTTAAGAAATCTATACCAAGGGGCAACTAGGTGGCACAGTGAATAAAGCACTGGCCCTGGAATCAGGAGGACCTGAGTTCAAATCCTGCCTCAGACACTTGATACTTACTATTGTGTGACCCTGGGCAAGTCACTTAATCCTCATTGCCCTGCAAAAAAGAAAGAAAGAAAAGAAAAAGAAACCTATATCAAGTATACAGAAATTCAACATAAAGGTCCAAATATACTGAAGATCACTTAAATAGTAAGTGGGAGGCCAAGTATTTTTGCTTCATATATAAAGCATATCCCTAAAATGAGATATCTTAGAAAGGAACACATAGTATATACATATAGATATATAGAGATATAGATATAGATATATATGTTAATTCATTCCTACATGTGAATGCATATTTATCAATACATATGTATACATATATACATTTCTTTCTGAGATTTCACAAATACATATATATATGTATTTATTTCTTTTTAAGAGATACCATATGTGTGTATATATACTCATACACACCTACATAAATGACACATTTGAGGCAAATATATTTACTATTTGTATTGTATAGGTGGTACAGTGAATAGAGTGCTGGGCCTGGAGTCAGAAGTCTCATCTTCCTGAGTTCAAATCTGGCCTTAGACACTTACTAGCTGTGTGACCCTGGGCAAGTCACTTAACCCAGTTTGCCTCAGTTTCCTCATCTGTAAAATGAGCTGGAGAAGGAATGTCAACCATTACAGTATTTTGCCTAGAAAATTCCAAATGGGGCCACAAAGAGTCAGGTATGACTCAACAACAAAAACAAATGTGCATATACATACACATTTGTAAATATGCAAATATGTTATGTGTATACATATATGCACACATGATTATATGCACAGCACACATAGGACAAGTATATTTGTTTCAAACATATCATGCCACTAAAATGAAATCTCTTAGAAAAGAATCTATGCCAATAAATGTATATATACTTGTACACACACATATGAGATCTCTTAGAAAGGAGTATAGAAATACACATGTTTATCTGTTCATATTCATATGTATATACATACACATACATCCATGGATATACACAAAGCACAAGTATACATAAAATACACACAAAACCAAGCCCGTGATTTGACTTGTATAAAGAACTCCCAGTGAGGAAACTTCCTTTACCAATGTGAATCTAACCAGTACGTATTGGTATCTGCTTGGCAACTTTCAGCCTTGGAGAGTTGTCTGGGTCATTAAGACTAAGTAAGTGACTTGCCTAAGGGTACACAACCTCTATAGAGATGGAAAGTCTAGAATACAAATATACATCACACATATGTATATGTATTCTGTGAAATTACTTATGTGGTATCACAATTCACCCATGCAATAATTATTTATACTATTCTACAAATTTGTCACATGAGGTCCAACCACACAAGAGTGTCTTACAGAGTTCTCTTGCTAAAACAGGGATAACAAAGAAGCATGTGAGCTGGCCATCAGATAAAAATGAGATATTTCTAAAGCTCTTTGTAAATCTTAAAATACTATATAAATCTAAGCTATTATTATTATTCCCTGCTTAATCTGAGTAGACTATCTTCTTTTTCAATAATACATTTCTTTGATGATAATGTCTTTTGAACCACTTCTTCTACATAATTCTTCATTTGTAATCAATTGCAGCCCACAAATACAGTATGTCTCTGTTGCCCTGTGGGTGATTCTTAACTTCAGTCCTTTGGAGATTGTAGTGTTTTGTGATTTATAGCTATACAATATCACTAGAAGAATGTTGTTAAAAATATGAGTCTTTGTTACATAGAAATCTTGGGGACATTAAAATATCTTTGCAGTTTCCCAAAAGCAATCCAAGGCACTCTTCTTCGAATCTTCAGTTCAGAGTACAGCCAATTGTGCATTTATGGTATCTTTCGGGGTGGAAAATACACACACACACACACACACACACACGTCTATGTATATGTATATACACACAGTATGTATATGTATACATACATACATGTACACACATGTGTGTATGATATGTACTGACAACAAGTACTATAGAATGTCTATCCAAATACTTAGCATAACTTGAACAATAGGTATTCTTCATCCACTTGGTTTTTCTGTGTAGATAGTCAGAACAGTCTTTACAGTGATTTTAGAGTGTATCCAGGAAATGCTGCATTATTCCAGGACTTGATGAAGTTAGTACATTGCATTTCCAACAAGAGCATCTGGAGAATCTTATAAAAGAATCCCTATTTGATTTTGTTGAACATTGCTTTGGAACTCCTCCATTAAAGGGGTAAACACCTTTGGTGACTCTACGCCTTCATGTTTTATGTGTCACTCAGTAGTAATAATTCTAGATTCATCAGACAAGATTATTTTTGCTATGTGTTTCAAGGAATCTTGTGCAATTTTGACATAATCATAAGAGACATCTTGTTGGAGGACTTTAAGGTAACATTTTGCTCTGCTGAATAATCAAATGCTTTTAAAAAATAATGCACAAATAGTGGTACCATGTATTCTAGAGGTAGCTCTATTACTGATTGGCCAAGTAATAGAGCATTATACTTGGAATCAAGAAGAACTGTGCTTGAATCCTGCTTTAAACACTTTCCAGCTGTGTAACTGAGCAAATCACTTAACCTCTGACCTTCTGATAATAATAAGGTCCAAGATATTTTCCACACCTTTGGTTTCTTTTTCTATTTTCAAAAACCCTGAGAATTAATCCCTAAAAATTATTCTGCTTCCAGTGCAGATCTCATCTTTGTACTTTTGCCAAATTTAGCTACTTTTCTCATTTTTGTTTTCTTCAATAACATTTCCACTTCCTCTATAAGAACATCTGGAACTGTGATATCGGAGTTCAAATGTAGTGACTCCACTCTCCTTAATGGTGAAAAAAGAGTTTATTATAAAAATCTTTGCAGATCTTTTCCACTTTTCATCTGTTTGTGGTCCTCTTTCTAGTTTCATTCTTAAATGTCTTGAGATGACTCTTCTAAATTGGGTCTTTCACCAAGTTTCTCTTAATCATGCCTTTTTTTCTATTGCTTCTCCTATTTAATGAAGTGGTGCTGCTCAAAATCTTCCATCATCCTACTCTGTAAGATGTTGCATATTCTAAACTGGTATGGCCCTTAGTTGCCATATCTCCCTGCCTGAATGGTAAATCAAGTATTTTCTGAGGTGCTTTAGGTTCTTTTGGTCTCCTCTTTATGGTAATTTATTTACTTAATTTACATGTTTATATAAATGCATAGCCTCTTCTCTATCCATTTCCCAATTTTAAACATCAGTAGGTAAGCTTGGAGTTGTTTTAATTCTTAATATGTTGAAAAAGAAAACCCTACTGTTTATAGGCCATGCTCAGGTTTTATTTTTGGGAAATTTATAATACATATTTAAGATAAACATGGGGAATCTGGAGGCAGATAGAACCATACTGTTTCTACTTTTTTTTTCTATTTTGAGGTTTTCACCTTGTGTTCTCATTCTTCTTTCACAACATGACTAATGCAGAAATATGTTTAATGTGATTATACATATATGATCTATCTCAGATTGCTTGCTGTCTTGGGGAAGGGGGAAGGAAAGGAGGGATGGAGAAACATTTGGAACTAGAAATCTTATAAAAACAGATGTTGAAAACTTTCTACATGTAACTGGAAAATAATAAAATACTTTTATGATTTTTTAAAAAAAAGATAAACATGGTACCTCTTAAATGATTTTGTCAATTGTCTCAGCAGCTGCTACCTGTAGTAAGTTCCAGGGAATCTGTGATATTTATATTTTGGTAGTAAACAATGGGAAATTTATGGTAGGTGTCTATAACCCCATCCATTTAATCACATGACTCATGAGCCTCACTTGAGCAGTGAGGAGGAAAAATGATTTAGAAAATGACCAGAGACTTTTTAGAATTTATGTGAGTGGATAAAATCACCTTTGTTTCCTCAATTTCCTATATTTAAATAAGTGAAGTCCGTATTTCACCCTTATTTCTGCCACTGAATAGATTTCCATATTCCCTTGCAAATCTTCTGGGGGCTTTCCTGACTCGTCTTTCTATTAGGGGCCAGGTTTCCTCCTGTCTTTTGCTCTGCCAACGTACTAGTAGAGTCTTTACATTAGAATGTGAGATGAGGATGAGGACTGGAATGATTTTTGACTTTCATTGTATCTGCCGTGTTTAGGGCAGTTCCAGGGACTTGATAAGCCCTTAATAAATGCTTGTTGAGATAGATACTGGTGGCCAGAACTGAAAGGAAGCAATTTTAAAAGAGTGTGCTGATCTTCCCCAAGAAACCAAGATTGAGTGTCTGATAGAGCTCAGTTTCTGGAGCTAATGGAATGTCTCAGGAAGAAAATATGAGAGACTCTGTAGGCTTTAACGGCACGCAGGAATACCTGGACTCTGTCTCTTCATGCTTAGCCCATCATTCTATCAAGCCCACCCTATTTTAGAGAGAGGGCCACTGGGATTGGTTTGTTGTAGATTTGCTCTGACTTAGCCTTCTATTACCACTTTGTTTTTTCCCCCAGTGAGTTATCACTTCACTCCCATGCATTGGTTTGATTTACAAGTGTTTTCCCAGATCACATTCTCTGTGGTGCTCTGCACCTGGTGTTTTCCTCAAGTTTCTAGAAATGACTGGTCGACTATGTTATCGTTTCTCTAAGTGTTCCCATCTCTGGATGTCCCTGTGTGGTAAAGTAGGAGTCTGAGAGGAAGGAGGGGTATCCTTCAGGGAAGATGAAATTGACCAGAAATGTACTTAGTTAACAGGTAGGAGGAATTTACAGGTGTTGAGTTAGACACAGAAGGCTCTTTATGATGTCCCAAATGTAACAGAGAGATTTTCAAAAGAGGGTAAACCAATTTAACATTCTAGAATTGAAAACCAAAGCCAGATCTTCATTTACATTTTTATTGGGAGAAGAGCTCTAGTAGAATACACAAGGACTGAATTTTATGTTTTAAACTTAATTCAAGCTTAGCCAACATGGCATTAAGAGGCAAGAGAGAAAGGAAAAACTAAGTTCCTTCCTTCTGGGCGTCTGGCTGTAAATTTGACGGATAATTTGTAATGCCTAAGTGCATCTTAGTAAACCTGGAGAGGATCATAGGATTAGAAATACAAAGGAACTAAGAGGTTGCCAAGTCTAATTATCTTCTTATATAGGTGAGGAAACTGAGGTCCAGAGATTGAAGCAACTTGACCAAGGTGAAAAAGATAGTAAGTGGCAAAGCCAGAATTTGAACCCAGGTCCTCTGCTTCCAAATCTCAGGTGCTTTTCCCTACACTTTACACTTAGTCTGCAGTGGATTTTCCCATCAGAATACAACAATGTACTTTTGGGAAGGTCACCTTGTAAATATATACTCCTATAGCATTCTTAGGCCGGACTCACAATTAGACTATCATAATAACATAATGGTGAAACTGTATGGTGCTTTGTATTTTTTCAAAATACATTCCTATTAATTATCTTATTTGACTCTCAGAACTTACCTAGGCTTGTCCTTAGACAACCTCAAATCCTTGGGCCTGTACTTGAACAGTATTTCTAATTTGAAAGAAGCTACCAGAGTTTAATATCCCATTGGGGCAGTCTTCAGGGGCCCAGGGCCACTTCTAGGACAGGATGGAACATCAAAGGATTTTATCCATAAATTTTTGTAAATAAAATAATCTAGGTTCCAGTTAAATGTCATTTAGAGACTATCGATTATTGCTGTTGTTCAGTCATTTCAGTTGTTTCTGATTCTCCATGACCCCATTAGGGGTTTTCTTGGCAAGGGTACTGGAGTGATTTGCCATTTCCTTCTCCAGCCCATTTTATAGATGAGAAAACTGAGGCAGACAGAATTAAATGACTTGCCCAGAGTTGCACAGCTAGTAAGTGTCTGATCCTGGATTTGAACTCAAGTCTTCCTGACTCCAGGTCTAGCTCTATCTACTGTGTCACCTAGCTGTCCCTTTAGAGGTGGTTGTTAAGATGTTCTACGGCAATGGTTCCAGGATCTTTTTTTGGGGGGGGGAGCAATAAGGGTTAAGTGATATTTCTTTCTAGTATCTTCTCTTCTAAATATTCTCATGCATCTGCCTTTCCTATCCCTTCTTCTCATTTTTTTTTCAGGGCAAATGAGGGTTAAGTGACTTGCCCAAGGTCACATAGCTAGTAAGTGTCAAGTGTCTGAGACTGGATTTGAACTCAGGTGCTCCTGAGTCCAGGGCCTGTGCTTTATCCACTGCTCCACCTAGCTGCCCCCATCCAGGATTTTATCAGCTCAGAACAGGAGGCAGTTTATGGCCACACACATATCAGAGAGCAGTGACCTAAGGAAATAGGTTTTTAGCTCCCTATATCTTTCAACTGATTCATTCCTGGATCTGAGCCAATGTGTCTACGTTCATATTTCAGGCATATATCTGAAGAATGCTATGACCTGCTCCTCTAGGTTCAATGCTAGGCCTGCTGTAGCCATGTGGTCCTTAAATGAGGGTGGCGAGCAGGTTCCTTCTTCTAGATGTGACTCCGCTGCCCTTGATGTACACCCTCCTCCGATGCACTCCTCTGCATACAAGAGAAGCAGGTGGCTTCTCTTCGTTCTGAGTTCCCTGCCCCCACCATCCCCAATAATTATACTTTGTCAGAGATTGCGCTAAAAGCAGGATTGGTAGGTCACTTACAAGGGTAACTCATATGAGATAGTGATTGCAGTCTCAGAAATTAATTAGAAATTACTTCTCTTTCTCTGGTCCTTTCTATCTCTTCTTTTGTATTCCTTTGTTTCATGAGCGCTAATGAAAATTCATTAACAGACATCTTCAAAAGAACAAAAGGTATAAGGGAGAAAGGAAAAATGTGAATAGGAGGCCAGGAGAAGAAAAATGATGAGAAAATAGGAAATAGAGAGAAAAATCGAATGAGAAAAGAGTTATTGCCTTTTTATCTGTCAGAAACAGAAGAAAACATAGCTCTCTAGAAATGCCAAACAGTGACATCCCAATCTGTTCCTCTTCTTTTTTTTTCTTAAAGTGAACAATTAGACCTTCATATTAACAAGCTAATCTTAATCACAATTATGAAATAAATCCCAGGGAGTTTAACTCTCCCCTTCTCTTAAACCCCAAAGTCAATTTACATCTTAACTCAGCCTCCTATTGTCATTCCAGAAAGAAGAATCCCTGTAGTTAGGAAGATAGAGTAGTCATATATGTGTACACACACATATATCACAGGTATGCACATATGTAAAGGCACACTACACATGTATAATGCAGAGCACACACTTGCGATGTATGTATGTGCACACGTGTATATCACACACATGTGGTATGTATATATGTGCATGCGCATATGCATATATAAACACACAGGAGAGAAATTCTCTTTCCAAAGGGGGAGCAATATAACTTCATATTTGTGTACATTCTAATTCAATATGTAAACCCAAGATTTCTAGGAGTCCTATTTATACCTTCAGCTTATAGCGCAGACAGCTCTAATGAAAAGGAGAGAGATGTTCAGAAAGAAATCTTTTCATTGTTTGCTTGGGGAAAGGTCTAAAAGGAGTGACCGTGAAAGACTGTAGATCCTAATGGGGTGCTTTGAGACAAAGCTAATTGCTTGTAGGTAAGGAGGGCCTGTTAGAATCATAGATTTAGCAGTAGAAGAACACTTAAGCTTGTCTCCTCCAACTCTTTCATTCACCAAGTCCCAGAGAATATCAGTAACTTGGGAGACCATGTGGTGCAATGAAAAGGACTCTGAACTTGGAATCACGGGATCTGAGCTTGAATCTTGACTCTGCCACATCTGCTTATGTTTAACCAATGTTAGTCAGCCAATAGGCATTTATTAAATACCTACCTTGTGCCAGGCACTGCGCTAAGTGCCAAGGAAAAGAAGAAGGTTAAAAGATAGTACCTGCTTTCAAGGTGCTTACAGTCTAACGAGGGAGACAGCAAGCAGACAGCTAAGCTATATACAGGATAAATTAGAAATGATCAACAGAGGGATAGAGTTAACATTATGAGAGATAAGAAAAGTCATATAACCTTCTTAGCCTCAGTTTCCTTATCTTTTAAATGAGAAGGTTTGACTAGATGACCTTTAAGGTTCTTTCTTTTTTTGTTGTTTGTTTTTGTGGGGCAATGAGGGTTAAGTGACTTGCCTAGGGTCACACAGCTAGTAAGTGTCAAGTGTCTGAGGACAGATTTGAACTCAGGTCCTTCTGAATCCAGGGCCCGTGCTTTATTCACTGTGTCATCTTAGCTGCCCCCTTTAAGGTTCCTTCTAGCCTTAGATTTCTTTTTTTTTTTTTTTTTTTTTGCAGGGGAATGAGGGTTAAGTGACTTGCCCAGGGTCATACAGCTAGTAAGTGTCAAGTGTCTGAGGCCAGTAGCCTTAGATTTCCAATGCTTTAACTGAAGTCAGCTTAAGGTCAGCCAGGTATTAAATAACTTGGTTGGAATTTGAATCTAGATCTTCTGAATCTAGACTCTTGTACTATAAGTAGATATTGTTCTTTTCCTCACCCCCTCAACCTCTTATCTGATGGATGGGGTCGGGGGATGGAAAACCTTAAACTGTCTCGCTATTCAACAGGATTAGGAATGTTTCTGACTCTTTCTTATAGCAGTGGGTGGCATGAGATCAAAGTGGAGCATAGGTTCTTATGTCACTGCAGAGGAAAATCAGAACTTTACTTCATTTATTTCTACTAAGAAGACATTATTTATTTTCCTCAGTATTACCTCAATTGTTGACAAACCTTGCCAATTCTTCCTCCAAAATGTCTCTTGCATTCACCGGCTTCTCTCTACTCACACAAACACCACTCCTCCAGAGCTCCTCATTACCTCTTTCCAGCAAAATTGCTGCATCCTCCTGGTTTCCACCCTTTCCCTTTTCCAATATATCTTCCATACAACTGCCAAAATAATTTTGCTATAGCACAGATTTAACCGTGTTACCTTACTCCTCAAGAATTTTCCATGACTCCCTACTTCCTCTAGTAGGAAATACAAACTCTCCACCTTGCCATTTAGACCCCCTCACCATCTGCTTCCTTTCCACATTTCCAGAGATTTCATTACTTCCATTTACAAGCTCTTGCTTTTAGCCAAACTGGTCTATTTGCTAGCCTCTGAATCCAGTATTCTAACTCCTTCCCCCATGCCTCTGAACTGTTGTCCTCCATGCTTGGAATGAACTCCATCGATATCTCCACCTCAAAAATTCCAAGTGTCCTTCAAGGCTCAGAGTATGTCCTACTTCTTATAGGTATCCTTCCTGATCTAGCTTTCTTCAAATTATCTTTACTTCCCATATCTATTTACTTACTTATGTTGCCCAATAGGACATAAGCTATTTTTAATTTTTGTCTTTGCATATCCCCTTTGTAGTGTCTAGTACAGTTCGTGGAAATAATAGATCCTTAGTAAACTCTTGTTGATTTGAAGTTAATCATATTAAACAACTGGCTAGAGTTTGCCTTACCATTACAAACAGAATCCAGTAACCACAAACATTTTCCAAAGTCATCTGACTCAATACAATTTAATTCCTCAGATGAGATTATTGCGTCACTATGTGAAATGATGCTCACTGACTTGGAATTGTAGAGAAGAAAAACCTACCTAGCTCAGCATAAGATAAAGGAAACACTGTAGGGAATTTGGAATTGGGGTATGGGATTGTGCAGTGTTTAGGGCTAGAGCACCAGGCTAGGTGTGGGGTAGCTCAGGACTTTGGGGAAGGGCCTGGCAGGCTAGGAGCAGTGGCAGCAAAGGTAGGCAGAAGAGAGGAAAGGCAGGGCAGTTGGAATGGACCAGAAATCTACTGGGCTTCCCCTGAGGTGGACAGTGTTGATTACAGGCAGGCAATGTGGCAGCCACCAGAATGGTAGAAAAGCTGAAGGATGTTTCTCATGGATGTTTTTCCCTTATCTGTAAAGGCAAGTGGCTAAGATATGTCCTTTTTTTGGTCATTTCCTATTCCACTCTTCTGGAAGACAATGCAAATGCCTTTTCTCCAACCTAATAGTCCTTCACTTCTGTGCAGCATTTGATGCCTCTCCTCTGTGATACTCCTTCCTCTATGGATTTTTGTGGCACGGCTCTCTCCTTGTTCTCCTTCTTCCTGTCTGACCTCTCAGTCTTCTTGGTATGCATCATCATCTATATCATGGCCCCTAAGTTTGGCTTGGCCCCACTTGGCCTTGGGCCATTTTCTCTCTCTTTACTATCTTTCTTGGTGACTTCATTAATTCCCATGGTTTTAATTGGTATCTCTATGCAGATAACTCCCAGATATCTATACCCAGCTCAGTCTTTCCCCTAAGTTTTAGTCCCATATCACCAATTACTTGTTCAACAGGTCAAACTGAATGTTCTGGAGACATACCAAACTCAATATTCCTAAAATAGGACTTATCTCTGCCCCAAACTCATCCCTCTTTCAAATATCCCTCTATTTGGAAAAAGCACCATCAATCTTCCAGTTTTTGAGGTTTCTAACCTTCATTTTATCCTCAACTCTCCACTCTCTTTCACCTCACATTTCTAATCTGCTGCTCAAATTCGTTGTTTCTGACTCTCTAACATCTCTTGCATCCTGCCTCTACTCCTTACTCACACAGCCACTACCTAAATTCATTCAGGTCCTTATCATCTTTTTTTTACCATCACAATGTTTTCTTAGTTTTTCTCTCTGCTTTGTCTCACTCTAATCCATCCTTATACAAGTGGCAAAATGATTTTCCTGAAGAACAGATTTGACCATGTCAATGCCTCTACTCAGTTAATTCCAGTTGCTTCCTATTTCCTCTAGTCAAATATGAATGTGTGTCAGGATTTTAAAGCCCTACAACCCCAACCTTTTTGCAGCCTCACATAATTCTGAAGACTCTCTGATTTAGCCAAACTAGCATCCTCTCTGAACCTCATATATGGCACGTTCATCTCCCAACTCAATGACTTTGTGCTGACCATCTTGCATGACCATAATGCATTGCCTCTTCATGTCTACCTCATAAAATCCCTCTTTTCCTATAGTCAAAGGGCAGTCTTCTATGTCACTTATTCTAAACTATCCAACTGTGCAAGCCTTCTACCCTAAATATCTTGTCTTCATTTTTTATTTATACATTCATCTATATAACACATACATACACATATACAAACATACATACATTCAAACATACATAATATATATGTATGTATGTATCCTCCAATAAGCTCCTTGGGAGGAAGGATTATCTTATTTAATTGTATTTGTGTTTCCAGAGCTTAGTATAATATCTGGTATATAGTAGACATTTTATAAATACTTGTTGACTGACCAATTGATTTCTTGGAGTATCCATACCCATTGACAACATCTTTGGTTAATATGTATGTAATTATGGCCTCTGAAATGACCAAAAATGTGGATTACAAGTTAATAGAGCAGAAAAAAACCTTATATTTATATTCCATATAAAGTACGTCCATTTGACCTGGCTATGTGGCATAATTAACTGAAGGATGGCTCTGCTGCTCAAGGAATTCACTTATCTGATGGAGATTAAGGAGACAAGGTTTATCAAGCAGCATGATGAATGCTGGGGATGTGATGTGTCCAGTGTTTGGAAGTATTTTGGGATTAAACTGTCTGAAAGGGCTGCCATCTTCAGATATACAGCCAGGGGAGTCTGAGAAAAGGCTGTGTTGAATCAACAGTATGAAATTCTATAACACGATAAATACCAAAGGGAGGGTAAAGAGTGAGGAATGGTGATCGTTTAAAGTTCAACTCTAATGAAATAATTAGGAACTTAGTAGTAACAGAGAAGAAAAGCCAAACAGTAACTCCTCAAATAGAATTGAATAATCCCCCCCCAGGAGAGCAATATAAAACACTAGTTACTTTCTAGGTTGCTTAGCATTATAAATGATAAGATATCAAAGCACCGATAAATCCACTAATCAAGATTGTAAACAATTAAAATCTTCCTCTAGATCCGGGAATGTATTAGAACTATGGAGACAATGCCAAAAGAGAAACATAAATTGATGTCAGCTATTTGGATCTGGGAAGTGTTTAGGCTACCCAGCCAAAAGTCAGAGAGCAAACAGTCTAAACTGAGCTGATAACAACTGATCATTAATTAGAACTGAAGCCAACTATCTCGAGCTAGAGAAATGTCTAGGCCAGTCAGCCAAAAGCCAGAAAGCCAAAGGTCCAAGTTGGGTTCATAGGAATCAATCATAAGGCAGAACTACTGCCCAAGAAGTCCCAGTAGGGTTTGGGGGCCATAGAAAGGGAGGGCCAGGCTCAAGTACATGGCAAGGATGTTTATGAGCAAAGTAGACAGAAAGGAAGACTTCCCTTTCAAAAGTTTTCTCTGAGGCCAAGGATTCCAACTTAGGTCAAGTTCAGTACTATAAGATAAGCTAAGCAAGACATCAGATTACACGTTAAGATACTATCTTTAATGCGAGGGGTTTTCCCACTTAATTGAGACCAGAATATAAAAAGAATACTATTCAAATAGGGAGGGAGGAAGATGAAGTGGAGGCAATCACGGTGATTAGAAAAATAAAATGTGTTTTAGGAAAATAGTTTTGTGGTTAAAATCATTCATAATAAAAATAATTGATTACAGAGGCAGCCAGCTCCGTGGACTTCAGAGGGCCAGCCTACAAGTGAGGAAGACACAAGTTTGCATCCTGACCCTGACACATGAGATGTGGGATGATAGGCAAGCCACAGGACTGCTGGGCACCTTAGTCAAATCCGGAAAAATGTAAATTATGGACCAATTGAACTGCAGTGGCATGAGTTTCCACACACCAATGATACTACAGGTGTAAATCATCTAGACAAACATCACCACTACGAAAACCTCCCAAATAATCACAAGCTGATAGTACCAAAAATCATGGAAAATCTCTAGGTAAATCACAATGTGCTCAGATACAGAAGTAATAAGTTCTAGGATCTTCATATTTTGGCAAAGTTTGCCACCTGTTTCAGAACCTTCATACGCTATTTCATATTCAAGGTCATTGCTTTTTTGTTTGTTTGTTTTCTTTTTTGCGGGGCAATGAGGATTAAGTGACTTGCCCAAGGTCACACAGCTAGTAAGTATCAAGTGTCTGAGGCTGAATTTGAACTCGGGTCCTCCTAAATCCAGGGCCAGTGCTCTATCCACTGCACCACCTAGCTGCCCCCAGGGTCATTGCTTATACCATTCCTTAAATAAACATTTATTAAGTGTTAGATGCTACGGATAAGAATATAAACATGGGACAGTCTTTGCCCTTGAGGACCTCACAATCAACTTGGTGGTGGAGATTTGTGACAAATACATAGTTAAGTAAGGAGGGATAGTTAAGTATTTAGGGATATTTGAAAAGGGAGAGAAATCTTTCAGCTGCAGGAATCAGAGAAGGCCGTACAGAAGAGGTGGTGATTGAATATTGAAGGAAGAGAAGGATTCTGAACGGTAAAGATGAGAAGGGAATGTCTAAAGGGGTAGGAGATGGCATGCCAAGTTTCTACTAGGTAAAAACCCAATAGAGTATGTGGTGGAGAGCAATAGGAAATAAGGCTGAAAAGGTCGATTGTAGATAGACTTGGAGAAACCCAAGCTTATAGGGTGCAGTAGTGAGAAGAAACAGGAGACAAAGCAGAATGAAGAGAGGGAAGTATAAAAGCCAAGGACCAAGAGAGTATCCATAAAGAAGAGGATGGTAAATAGTACTGAAAGTGAAAGCTGTTAAAAGGTCAAAGATTGTGAGGATTTTTAAAAAAGATCGTAAGATTTGGGAATGAAGAGCTTACTGGAAATTTTTGAAAAAGCAGTTTCAGTTCATCAGTGAGATTCAAAGCCAGATTGCAATGGGCTCAAGAGTATATAGGCAGTAAGGTAGTGGAGCACCAATTGCTGTTGTTGTTGTCATGTGACCCCATTTTTAAGGGGTTTTCTTGGTAAAGATACTGGAGTGGTTTGTCATTTCCTTCTCCAGTACCTTAAGGCAAACAAAGGTTAAGTGACTTGCCTAGGGTCACACAGATAGTGAGTGCTTGAGGTTGGATTCTATCTGAGGTCTTCGTGACTCCAGGCCCAGCTCTCTATCCAATGAGCCATCTAGCTGTGCCCCACCTGAAGATTGATTTGGAATTGATTGAATTGGGTGAGACTGAGAAACTGACTGAGAACCTACTTAAGATGGATAAAATTGAGACCATGCCTGGCTGGCCCTAAGAGGGATGTTGTTTTCAGAGACTGTGGACTATGACATCAATAGGAGACCACCCTCAACCAATCAGCTTGAAGGACCTCCCCTTTCGGGGAGGGAGACAGGAAGGAGAAGATGAGGGTGGCTCCAGGGATTGGCCTTTTTCGTTAGGGACTTTGGTTTGGCGGGGGAGGGAGAGAAAAAGAGAGGGTCCCTCTTTTTGTCTGGGACATCGGTTTGGTGTTAGAACTTTACGTGGGGTACTAGGAAAGGAGGGTTTTCTCTCTGGCTAGACTGAATAGATCTAAGTTAGGGTTTTCCATTCTATAAGGGATCTGCTCTCAACTTCTCTTCACTAACTTCTAATACACTTTAATAAATACTTAAAAGCCTAAACTCTTGCTGAATTTATCAGTAATTTTAGCCAGCTTCCCCCCAAAACCAGAGGTGGGGCAGGTTAGGACCCACATTAGATTTTCAACATCACAATACTTTGTAGAAGTTTAGGCAGGAAAGGATTCTGAAAGGTAAAGATGAGGAGGGAATGACGCCCAGGATATCAGTTAGATTAGATGTGATAGATAGGATGATAGTGTAAGGGGCTAAAATTATAGCTAGTCTGTCTAAAATATCCAATGAGTGGTCGCCAATAAATTATAAGCTTTAGCAAGAGTTAGACTTCTAAGCATTTATTTAAAAAAATTTTTTTTAATTTAGTGAGGCAATTGGGGTTAAGTGACTTGCCCAGGGTCACACAGCTAGTAAGTGTTAAGTGTCTGAGGCCGGATTTGAACTCGGGTACTCCTGTCTCCAGGGACGGTGCTCTATCCACTACACCAACTAGCTGCCCCTAAGCATTTATTAAGGAGAGTAAGAATTTGGTGAAGAGAGAGAGAAAGTCCTAGATTCATCTATCTATCAAAGGGAGAGTGCATCTTTTGCTCCGCTCTCCACCAGAGTCCTCACAAAAGAGAGTGAGAGAGCCAGCCTCGCCCCCTCTTCCTCCCACAAGCAAACGTCACTTCCTGACGCCAAAGAAAAGCCATATGGCTTGTCCTCAGATGCCTTCTCCTCATGGCAGAGCTTTCCTACAGTAAGTCTCCAGCAGGTGGCGTCCTTCCAATTGTTACAATAGATAGGAGGAAGCTTGGATGATAGCTTGAGGAGATGACAGGATCAGGAAATTTTTTTTAAGAAGAGGTGGATTCTTAAGTATGTTTATTGGCAATAGGGAAGAAATCCTTAGGGATGGAATGATTGATGATGAGAAATATAGAGATCAATTAGGATAAATAGATAAAGGGTACAAGTAGAAAGAGGCCTTACGTTTGAAAATCACCTCATCCTGATAGGAGGAGAGGCTGAGTAAAGATGTGGAGAGGTTTTGAAAGGGAAAGAAGCTTATAGGAAGTACATGCCTAATTTTCTCAATAGACAGACTACATGAGAATGAGGAGCATTTAGGAAAGGTGGAAGGAACATATAATCTAACATTTTCTTTTCACAGAGAAGAAAACTGAAGACAAGAGAGATTAATTGACTTGTCCAAGATCATACAAGTAGTAAGGGACAGAACTGGGATTTGGGCCCAGATCCTCTGATTCTAAATCTTTCTACTACACCATGCTGCCTACTAAATTTGTGGGAGAGGGAGCCTTAATAATTCTCCTTTTTGTACTTTAACTATCACTTGTACTTAGTGGCCCCTCTCCAGACACCCTTAATTGCCCAAATGTGAGTTTAACCACCAGATGGTGTTATGGACCAGGAGACTGGTTTGGGTTCTAGAAAGTTCAACAACTTCTTCTTATGGCCCTGAATTCCACCCAATACCTTAGGGAGCTCTGGTAAGTAGGGCTCTCTATAGCTCTCAGAGAGCAAGCTATCTCTATCCCTTAACTCTCCTCCTTTGGTGGGTGTTGGTACATACTTGTTGGTGTAGGGTTCCAGTTAGACTCTTATGGTCCATGTCCCTTTCCACCAAAACATTTTATTCTTTTCCCTGCTATTTTCACACCAACATGGAAAAATAAAGTCTATTGAATAACCATGGCTTAATGTATATAGTTCTTTGTTAATCCCCTTAGAAGCAAAAGGAATAAAAATCAATTATGTTAAAATAACCACCATTCAAGATGGGTGCCCACGATCCTTTCAAAGGTGGGCAGCCCCAAACATTTTAGTTTCTAGGCAAGCCTTAAGAAAATCCAGCAATTTAAAGACCTCCAATTGAGAGGTTAGATTCAAACCTCCTCTTGTCAGTATTGAACAGGGAGACAATGACACCCACTTAGCCCTGGTCCTCCTTGTCTGGGTGACCAAGGTTCCCACTAGCCCTTAATGTGTATGTGTTTTACCCTTTCCACAACTTTGATCCTGGCAGTTTGGACAATCTAGGTCAATGCTGTCTACTGATACTGCTGCTATCACTGGTTCTTCCCCCCTCCCATCCCCCTTCTTTTTCTTTTATACCAGTTTATACAGAGCTCACAAGTTTCTCCAGGCATACCTGGCCTCAGTCTTTATTCCTAAACAACACCTGGGTGGGTGTTCTTGCTCCTTTTCAAATTGCTTGCTAGCCATATTCTCCTAAGGCACCTCCCATAGATTAGACATATTTGCTGTCTTCTGGACACATGGGCTTGAATCAGCCACGCCCCATCTAGAAGAGAGAGAGGAGAAGGCCCAAAACTGTGGGTGCGGTTACGTGGCCAAATCTCGAAAGAGCAATGGAAAAATCACCTCTGTCCTGCTTCCGCTGTCTTGTTCCAGTATCCGGGACGTGTGGGTGCTTGTGTTTTGCTTCCATTTTTGCTACTGTTCTCAAAAACCTCATGCATTCTTTCCCATATTGCTTGCTTTGTATACTTTTCTTGCTATAACATGGAGATGTGCTTAGTAATCTAAAATGCCTTTTATCCTAATGTTGGGGCCCTTGCTGGATCTTCTCTCTTACTCTCATGGCATATCGTTTCCAGAGCTCTGAAGTATTGGATAGAATTTTTACATTGCTTTTTGCCTAGGCTTCACTAGTGGTGGCAGGCAGGGAGGAAGGGGGTGGTCTTCAAATTCCATTAACAGAGAATTAAAGGGAGCATACTATAAGGGGCTAAAATTCTAGCTATACTATCTAAAAACTAATGAGTGGTCATCAATAAATGATAAGCTTTAACAAGAGTATTTAAGTGTTTAAGTATTTATTAAAGAGCATTAGGATCAGAGAGAAAGGTAAAAATCTAACTATTTCTAAGAGACCCTATCACCCGACCCACCATGGCGAGGTCAGGAACCAAAAGAGACAGCACCCCTCCGCCAGCGTCTGCTTCCTACTTTGTGTCCTCCTCCCAGAAATGGGAGGCTCCTCAAGTTGATTGGCTGGTAGCCTTGATAGACAGTACCCACGAGCAAACATCATTTCCTGAGCTAAGGACCTTGATTGACCACATGGTTTGCCCTCAGAGGCCTTTTCCTCATGGTGGAACTTTTCTACAGTAAGTCTCCAGCAGGTGGCGTCATTCCAATCATTACAATACCACATTTATGAACAATTCCATCATTTACTTTTTATTAAAATTCTCTAAATATAGTTACCTAGCTGTGACAGATATAAATGCTTCTACTTAATGAAAAAGTGACTATTTTTTATCCCAAGAAAGACTATAACACTTAAGCTACTAGATATATTAAAATTAATGAAGAGATTATATTGTCTATTTCAATCCAATAATTTTTTCCCTTTGAAATATATATATATATATATATATTATCCCCTAAGTAGACTTTTAGTTCCTGTAGGACAGGGACCATGCCTTAAATTTCCTTGTATCCACCATTCAAAGCAGATAACCAATGCAGATTTGTTTGTTTGATTGGTTAACTGTTAGATATATTTCAGATATGTTTTATCAGACTAATTGAGTTTAGCATAGTCATAATGCAAAGGCCAGTGACTAGATTCTGAAAAAAAAAAAAACCACCCTAAAGCTGCCTAATTTCAGCTGTTTTTAAATGCTAAAATCATTTCATGAGTATTCCTAGGATGGATTATCACCTGAAGACACACTAATCATGTTGTTTCTCCCTGGAATCCTCTAACAATTTCTGAATTTCAATATATTCTTTAAGATAAATAATGTATGTAAAGTGCTTTGTAAACCTTAAAACACCATTTAAATGTCAGTTATTCTTATCGAAGGTGATTTTATTATGTCTTGGGACAAATGTGTTCCCCCTGGAGGAATTCATTTCTGGCTTTCTAACTATTCTGTCGACAAGTATTTATTGAGTACCTATTCAACACTAGGCTAGGTGAAATATAATGGGAGCCTATAGAAAAATTAGGTTTGATATATAGCTATTCTGCCCCGCCCCAAACCCCTCTGTTCCCTATGTGGTAAATGAAATAACTGGTATTCACTGATGGAGTAGGGCTTGTTACATATATTTTTGGAATCTAAAATGATCTGTACCTACATTAACATCCTATTGAATGTTAGTAAACATTGAATGAACTTCAGTATAGCTCATTTGAAGTGAAATCATGCCATCCTACTGTGCCAGGGAACTGGATTTCAGAAGGTGAAGTCTGTGACAACCTCTTCTAACCTCTTATTCTCTTGCTATACTGAAAAGGAGTTAGTCGCCAGCTCAAAGATACTGGGAGCTGGGAGTTGTTGACTGCAGGTACATCTGACCACTTGGATTTACTGGCGCTCTGTGAGGTAACGCATCAATACTTCAAGGGGCTGAAATTTCATCCGTGTGAGTGTTCTTTCCTCCAGTGTAGATTGTGACCTTTCCATAAATTAGTAGCTGACCTCCAAGAGTTGTGATGGCTGAAAAATTCATCACCCTGCATCCAACCTAGTGAGATATCCCTCCTTGCTTAGTTAGGCTCATTCTCAGACAGCTGTTTCTGGGTCTGTACTTGAAGGTTTTCCAGTTGGTTGGACATGCCAGAGCTTGTACTTTGCTGTATAGCCTTTGAGATTTCAGGATCATCTCCATGTCAGGGAGAGGTGTTGAGAGAGTTTTAACTAGGATATAACAACTAGGACTAAGGTGTAGAGACCAAGGACAAATATCTGGTGTGTGTGTGTGTGTGTGTGTGTGTGTGTGTGTGTGTGTGGCTGGCTGGCTGGCTGGCCTGAGAGAGGGAAATAATCAGAGTCACTGAAAGTAGAGGGAAGAGGAAGAGAAGGCAGGATCAGGAGTCCCACTTCCTCTCTCCCATAGAACTGCAACTCTGTTTTGGATTGTAATTTCTGGGCCCCTCTGCCCTGATTTCTTTTGCTATCTCTCTTCTCATCCTTATCTCACTTAGCCCTACCACTGTGGCCCTGGATGCCTTCCACTATTCATTAAAAAATGTATGCATGCATGCATTTGTGTATACATATACAGATTTTGTATGTCTTTTTGTAATTTATGTATAGATAGATGCTTATGTATACATATAAATTATGTAAAGTATGTATATAAATACATAAACACATGTGTGTGGGTTTTGTGTTAATTTTGTTTGCATGACTTTTATATCCAAATATTTTACTCCCTTCCCATCACATGGAGTCATCCCATATAATAAAGCCCCTCCTCTATTATTTTACAAACTCCTCCTTCTTAGATCTCTTCCTCTCACATCCCTTCCATTTTCTGGTGATCATTAATATCTAACTTTCTCCTGAGGATACCACATCTCTTGGCAGCCTCTGAATTAGGTTAACTGAATTTCCACTTGTGACTCTGGGCACTGGTTGACAGAGGCATATTAATGTGCTTTATGACAGTGTTACTAACAGTGGTAGCAATTTTCACTAATTTAAAATCAGACTGGAATAATCTTAGATCTAGTTGCTCTGGGAAATTTTATCAAGGACTCCAAATTCCTAGCTGCTAGAGTCACTGAATTACTTGAGCACCTCTATGATCTACAAAATCACAGTCCGTTGAAATGAGCAATGCATTTTTTCTAGGAATAATAGAGTGAAACATTTTTACCACTCAGTACTTTATTCAACATATAGATTTACTTTACACATATCTACATATATTATATAATTTACATATATACACCAGTTCTGAGCATAGTGGACTATACCTGAATGTGAAATGTTCATGTATATATGTATGTATACATATACACATGCATATGCACACATACACATGTATATGCACACATATACACATGTATATGCACACGTATACATATACAAATTATCCAGCCACATAAATATCAATTGAATTTCTATTCCATTCCATTCAAATCCTTCATCACCCAAATCAATGGTAACATGAGTATGCTGAATGTCAAATTTTTTCCCCTTGCATTTGATCATATTTGATTGCTTGATGAATGATGGTTTCTGTTGGACCATTTTGGTTTCTGATCTTGTATATAGCTGAAAACAAATAAAATTTTCTCAGTGTTCCTTGAGGAATGCTAAATTTCCTGCTATTGTGGTTTCTACCCATACCAGGATGGGCCAAATGCCACCAGCCACACCACAGTGGGAAGAGTTTATAGCATGGGCTGGGGAGGGACTGGAAAAATGTCTCCATTGTGTATGATCGATATTGTTGAAGAAAAGAAACAATGCTTTACATGAGAAAATATTTTTCCTTCCTAATAGAGGGAAGTATCATCTTAGAGAAAAAGGTTATGAATTTTGGATTTTGTCAGCATTTGGAAAAAGCATAACCGTTCTCTTATGTCTACAGTGATGGATTGATATTGTTAATACTTAAGAAGGGATAAGAAAGGGGGCAGCTAAGTGGCGCAGTGGATAAAGCATCAGCCCTACACTCAGGAGGACCTGAGTTCAGATCCAGCCTCAGACACTTGACACTTACTAGCTGTGTGATCCTGGTCAAGTCACTTAACCCTCATTGCCCCGAAAAATAATGAGAAGAAAGGATAGGAAAGGCAGATGCATGAGAAGATTTAGAAGAGAAGATACCAGAAAGAAGTATCTATTAATAGATGAGATATTCAGAAGTATTGATTACCAAATGTAATCTAATAGAGATAATCAAGTCAGTCAATGATCTTGAGAGTTAGGAGTTTGGGATCCCTAGAAAAGAACAAAAATACTACTTATCTCAGGGGATTAAAAAAAAATAAACTGAAGCCTTTAATTTTGAGAGAATCTATAGCTGTGCATATGGCAACCCCTCCCTGTTTTTCTGAAGTAGCTATATGTTGTCTATATCTTATATATCCTACCTAATTTGCTGGAGGACTTCTTATAATTCTTTTTATTTTTTTCTGGATTATAAGAAGAGCACTTGATCTTTCGGGATTTTGTTTTTTGTATTTAGCTCTAAATTCACTAACCTTAAAAAAATCTGATTATTGATAACAAACAAGAATTCGTGAAGAATTACTATTTTATTATTTCCAACACATGCCTAGCCCTCACATAAGACTCATTGACTAAGAAACAAACTATATTTATTCTCTCCTCCATACCTTTTCTCATACTGTCCCTCACTGACCATTCCAGTTTTCTGGCTCTCTGAATTCTACCCATTTGTCAAAGACTATCTGAAATTCTACCCCCTTCATGAAGTCATTAAAACAAAACAAAAACCCCAACTCTTATTCACAGTGATCTCTCTTCTTCCAATCTTTTACTTGCTATTACTAGTACATTTCGATATAATTCTTTCTTTTTTTGTAATAAACATTTTTATTTATAGTTTTGGGTTTCTGTTCTTATCCCTTTCCCTCCCTCCCTTCCCCCCTCCCTGAGACAGCAAGCAATCATATATGGGTTATACATGTATGATTATGCAAAGTATTTGTCATTTTGGACAGGAAAACATGATTAAAAGAAAAAAAATGAAAAATACCATGCTTCAGCCTGTTCCATTAATGTCAGTTCTTTCTTTGGAGGTGGATAGTATGTTAAAAAGCTTTTGCACAAACAAAATTAATGTAACCAAGATTATAAGGAAAGCAGAAAACTGGGAGTTTTTGAAACAAATATCTCTTTTAAAGGCCCCATTTCTCAAATATATAGAGAACTGAGTAAAATTTATAAAAATATAAGTCATTCTCCAATTGATATAATTTTCTACATTGAAATCTATTTTTTTCTAACTGTTTCATGTAGATAAGCAATCTCCAAAGAAATGACATTTGAATGTTATTATAGCTGGTAACACCTCCAAGTTTTTGGCTGGTGACCCTCTGCAGTTGCACACACCCGGTAGGGCTTTGGAAGTTGTTGATAATGAGACAGGGCACTGGTGGCCTCCTAACTGATTTCTTGGTCATGGATGATAGAGTCACCTTTACTCTGCCTGTTTATGACTATTTTGAAGACTGATATTCAGCACACTAGACAAGTAGATAGTTAGAAAAGAAGCTATCAGTATTGAAGTGTGTCCAAAAAAATGTGGTCTGTTCATTCAGGGAGCAGCTGTCTCCTTTCCTACATTTTCTGAAACCCTTGTCCAAACTAAACAATCACCCAAGTATTCATGCATCCACATGGGGATTCTGATCTCATCTAATCCAGAGTAGTCTTCAAGAAATCTACCAAGGAATGATCAGAAATGAGAAAGGGAACACCCAAGAGTCATTTCATTTGCCAAATTATTATGGAAAAGCAGGCATCAACAGTCAAAGAGTTGTGTTTAGGACTAAATGGAGAAGCTGATAGGTTGGCAAGAGTAAAGGAAATGGCTGGCACCATTCCCTGAAATAGCAGAATGGGACATTTTATGTGTTTCAATGCAAGTTATACGCAGTTCTAGAGCCTGAAACAGAGCAAAAGATGATTTTGCTGCCAACATTTTTTGTTTGAAATGATAATAGATCACTCCTAAACTCTAGTATTTTAACTGTGACTGGCAAATGATAAGTATAACATTCTTCAAAACTTAAGAGAATAGGGGGCGGCTAGGTGGCGCGCGCAGTGGATAAAGCACCGGCCCTGGATTCAGGAGTACCTGAGTTCAAATCCGGCCTCAGACACTTGACACTGTGTGACCCTGGGCAAGTCACTTAACCCCCATTGCCCCGCAAAAAAAACAAACAAAAACAAAAAAACAAACAAAAAAACCAAAACTTAAGAGAATAGAGTCAATATCCCTCTCCCTACCACAAACTCACCAAACAGGTAGTATTATCAGGTTCCTTTGTGAATGTACGTAGAAATACAGGTTAATAACAATCAACTTTAAGTTTAAATTTTGGTACCTTTGGAGAATATTTCTTACCATTTCTAATTTGATACCTCAGGTTTTTAAGTGTTTTCACATTCACTTGTTAATACTGTCAAAATTTCTGATACCCAATAAGCCCTCGAAAGAAATCCAAGGAAATAATATTGAAATGAGCACAAGTAAGGGAAAACTTTTATCTATTATCTATTAGTTATTTATTATATTGTCTTTTAGTATATAAAGTCAAATCAAGTCATTAATTCTCCTGAGAAATGAAAACAAATATTTAATACCACCTTCAAGAGATTTAAAGCAATGTTCTATGATGCTCAATCAAAATAAGTATACTGGATTTCATTGAGAGAACTTGGGTTCAAATCCTGGGTCTGCACTTGCTACTTGAGTCTCCCTTAGCAAGTCTCTTAGTCTCTGGGTGTTACTGCCCTCTAGATGACCTCTAATGTCATATTTCTATGTCTGTGATCTGTGACCCTAAGTTCCAAAGTATGATCTGCAATCTTTAGAGATTCTATATTCTCTTTACTGTTTGGTAGTTATACAGTGTATTTACATTGAAAAATAAAACATAATGTATTTCATACTTCTTTTAATATGTACATCCTATAATTTCATTGTGGTATCAAAGAATGCATTTGGGTTATTTTTTTTCTTTCTGAGGAGGTAAAAATAGTGTCTTCTAGATACTGTTATTTTCTTGGTATTTTGTTGTAAATTTGTTAACTTCACATGTGTCAGATATATGCCATATTTTATTTGAAAAAGATTAGAATTTGGGGCAGCTAGGTGGCGCAGTGGATAGAGCACCGGCCCTGGAGTCAGGAGTACCTGAGTTCAAATCCGGCCTCAGACACTTAACACTTACTAGCTGTGTGACCCTGGGCAAGTCACTTAACCCCAATTGCCTCACTAAAAAAAAAAAAAATTGAAAAAAAAAGATTAGAATTTGATTAGATTTTTTAAAATTAATGGGCCTATGGAAAGGCATCGGATGTGTATCTCTGATGACTCAAGTCACTTTCATTCACTGAACCCAGAAATAACATCAAGATAGATCTATTTGCTTTTCTGCAGTGTTCCAAATTCATTCCTAGGCCTTGATTAAACAGGAGGGCCCACTTTCTGGAGTCATTTTTGTGGGCCTTCCAAGAAGCTAATAATTGCATAGTTGATAAATCCACTAAGACTATCTGAAAATTTTATCATTAAATGGGAGAACTGGGAAAAGAAAAGAAAGATAACTCTACAATTAGCTGGACACTGATAGAATAGGAATAGGTTGTAGCTGTCCAGAGTCCCCAGTACAGTTGATAGTTCTTTTGTTGTAGATCCTGATGGTGCTTGGAGGCAACCCCTTCTTCAAGTCCATGCTTGAGTCCCTCAAAAAGGCTCCTACAAGTTAAGATATGAAAACAGATCCCGACTAATGTTTGTACCTTTAATAGTCAGCCACAGAATATAGTCAATTAATTCAAAATAAAGTTATTCAAGGGAATGAAGCAGCAGGAAAAGTAGCAATAGAACATTTTTCACATCAAACTTGGGCTTTGTCATGTACACTAAGCTAGGAAGAATTTGAGTGCGAATCTAGCAATAGGCCATCTCCTGCCTGAGGAGTAGCCTAGCTCAGCTCAGAGAGTTTAATTACAAGAAAATTGTAATCCAGTGATGAATTTTGGGGAATTAATGACCAATGAAGTGTGTGTGTGAGTGTGTGTGTGTGTGTGTGTGTGTGTGTGTGTGAGTGTGTGTGTAGGGAGGGGATTGTTACATGTTGAAATCTCATTCCTTGGCAGAGTCCCTCTTGATTGGTGGTCCATTTGGTCTTTGTAGTAATTAGCTACTATGAGGTGGAAGTTGGCAGATATTCACTTAGCCAGCAACATGGAGTGAGCACACCCAATATTGCACAAGGCACTAATGTAAGTAAAGGAAAAGAAACTAGAGACAAAGCTTCAGCAAACTTAAAACTATATCATTTCAATAAAAATCCATTTTTAATTGTTGAAAACCTAACTTTCCTAAAGATGAAAGCTCGAATACACCATGTTCCTTGAAATCTGAGCTTTTTTAATTTAAAAAACAAAACTATAAAACAAAATTTAGCCTATCAGTCCTGAAGTGTGTTTGACACTTAATGGGATATGGCTGTTTTGGGATGGGTAAACCTTTAGGTTCAGGGAAATCTGTCAAATTCCCTGTGAACTTCTACAGGGCCTCCTTAAAATCTCCTAGGGATAAGCCCATCAACATATTTAGTCTTAGGCTTTGTTTATAGACACCCCAAATATGTTAGAACATTTCAGTTAAGAAATTCATCAGTAGAGAGAAAAATCCAGACAGCAATTATTTGGTGTCATGTAGATAAACAACCAGTTGATTAACAGAATGTGTTCCTTTTCTATCAATTCTCTTGGCATTGTGTGACTACAGCCCAAATATTAGGAAATGATCTTTGTTGCAAACTCAATTATTAAAAAAATACCCAGTTGGTTTTTACAAATTTAATTAAAGTTTGCTATCCATGTCACAGCTAGGTGGTGCAGTGGATAGAGTACTGGGCCTGGAATCAGGAGGAAGACTCATCCTTCTGAGTTCAAATCTGGCCTTAGACACTTACTAGCTATGTAATCCTAGGCAATTCACTTAACCCTGTTGGCCTCAGTTCCCTCATCTGTAAAATGAGCTGTAGAAGGAAATGGAAAACTATCTAATATCTCTGCCAAAAAAAACCCAAATGGGGTCACGAGTTGGACAAGACTGAAATGACTAAACAACAACAGCAAATCCATGTCACAACCTTTATGTTTAGAAGATTAAAAAAAATAATGTGAGGGCATCGTGGCTTTCTTTTCCTTCCTTCCTTCCTTCCTTCCTTCCTTCCTTCCTTCCTTCCTTCCTTCCTTCCTTCCTTCCTTCCTTCCTTCCTTCCTTCCTTCCTTCCTTCCTTCCTTCCTTCCTTCCTTCCTTCTTTCCTTCTTTCTTTCTTTCTCTCTTTCTTTCTTTCTTCCTTTCGAAGGGGACATCTAAGGGAGAGGGTGGAGAGGAGAATAGAATCCAAATAAAATAATGCATGGCTTCCAAGAAAGGTGATCATAAAATTACACCTAATGGAAAAACAAAACCAAATGTCAAGCAAGTGCTATGCTTCTAAATGAAGGTTTTCTTAAAAAAAAAAAAGAAAGATCTTTATGTAGGAAATTGTTATTATTTTTCCATGTTGTAATCTAACCTCTGTCATCTAGCTACCTCGTCAAAAATATGTTCTGATATTTTCATTCAAGTGGCTTAAATTATGTAATGTGAAAATGAATGGGGGCAGCTAGGTGGAGCAGTGGATAGAGCTCCGGCCCTGGAGTCAGGAGTACCTGAGTTCAAATCCGGCCTCAGACACTTAACACTTACTAGCTGTGTGACCCTGGGCAAGTCACTTAACCCCAATTGCCTCACTAAAAAAATTAAAAAAAAAAACTTGATGGAGTATTATAAAAAAAAAAAAGAAAAAAAAAAGAAAATGAATAATGACCAGAAGACTGACGACTTCTAGAATTCTTTTGAGAAATTCTATTTTGTAGGTTTGGTTTATTTGGGTAGTATTTCCTTTAGGTAATGTAAATATGGGTATATAAAAATTAGTTGTAGCTAACATCATACATGCCATAAATTAATTTTGCAAATCCTGCCCCCAAAGTTTCACCTTTTTAGGCATCTTTTACTAATAAGCATGTTGGATGGAAATCTTCCTAAATGTGTTATATACTTCCCTGCCTTCTTAAACAGTTAACTAAGACATGATTTAACCTTTTCTTCATGATCCAGGAGTAGTAATGAGTATATCTGCTTCTTACTCTTCATGACCTGCTATGGGGTTTTCTTGGCAAAGGTACTAAAGTGGTTTGCCAATTCCTTCTTTGGTAGATTAAAGCAATTAGAGGTTAAGTGACTTGCCCAATTTGAACTCAGGTCTTCCCGATTCCAGGCCCAATTGAGCCATCAGCTGCCTCCAAGGCAAGCAGAAGTTAAGTGACTTGCTCAGGCTCATACAGCTAGTAAATGTCTGAGTCTAGATTTGAACTCAGGTCTTCTTGACTCCAGGGTCAGTGCTCTAACCATTGAGCAATCTAGCTGCCTATAAGTTCTTATACTGGACTGTAATAAAGTGATGTCCTCATTCAGTGATGCTATTGAGACCCATTGAGGTGTGTGGATCTTTTTGTCACTATACTAAATGGCTTCAGACTACTCTGTTCATGGAATTCTTACGTCTGTTTTTTTTGTTTGTTTGTTTTTGTTTTTTTAGTGAGGCAATTGGGGTTAAGTGACTTGCCCAGGGTCACACAGCTAGTAAGTGTTAAGTGTCTGAGACCAGATTTGAACTCAGGTACTCCTGACTCCAGGGCCGGTGCTCTACCCACTGTGCCACCTAGCTGCCCCCTTATGTCTGTTTTTAATAGTTCCTCTGTCTTTTCCTTTGTTGGTCTGTTTTCTTCTTTTTACATCTCATCTCTCTAGAATAAGTCATTATCAGAGGGTTCCAGGTGGCCAAGATTTTATAATTTTACCTACTGCTGTACTTGTCACATTTGTACAGTAGTGAAGGATTTCTAAAATGAATTTTTATCAGCATGGAAGATGTCATCTACAATTAATTTCTAATACCAGTGTTTACCTACCTATAGGAAGTCCCGCCTTTCTATTTTAATTTGCCCTTTCTCTTTTGAGGATAACCAAATTTGTTAGAATGGTATATAAAATAAGAATAAATAGGATCTGAATTAGAACCAGATGGGCTCACCTATGAGTAAAGCATATTGACTTTACTGAATGGATTTTGTGACATATTTTTTAGCTGTTTAAAGACTTTTTTGCTTCTTTACTAATTTTTAGCTATGCTTAAGGTAGATGAAGTTGCCAGACAGCTTAATTCTAGAGAGGTAATGTCTAACTATCTGGAATTTAAGGGATTATAGGATCTTAAATTGAGAACTGAAAGGGACCTTAGAGGTCATATAGTTCAACCTCCTCACTTTACAGATGAGGAAACTCAGTGCCAGACAGGTTAAATGATTTGCCCAAGATCATACAGGTAGTAAGTAGCAGAATTAAGAGATGAACCAAGAGATACTCTGAATTTAAGGGCAGTTAGGTGGCACAGTGGATAGAGTGCTGGTCCTGGACTCAGGAAGAGTTCTTTTCCTGAGTTCAAGTCTGACCTCAGATACTGATTAGCTCTGTGACCCTGGGCAAGCCACTTAACCCTGTTTGCCTCAGTTTCCCCATCTGTAAAATGAGCTGGAGAAGAAAACGGCAAACCACTCCAGTATCTTTGCCAAGCAAACCGCAAATAGGGTCATGAAGAGTTTGACTTGACCGAACAACACTGACTTTAAAACCAGCAGCTTTTGGACATCATTTAATCTTTGCCTTGTGCCATGATTAAATCCTGCCAATAACCCCAGACTCTGTCATTGTGGCAAGTGGATAGATGGGGTGCCCTGAGGACATACTTAAATAGTTCCCTATTCCAGATAGGTAAGTCTCTCCTTGAAGTAGAACTAACCAGATTGAGTAGAAGATACAAGAAGGAAGCCAAATAAAAGTTCCCTTCCCCTTTTCTTCATGTTTAAGCTGGAATTAAAGTGTTCTGCAGAATGAGTGTGTGTGTGTGTGTGTGTGTGTGTGCAAAAGTACAAAATGGGTTAGGTGACAAGTTATTAAGAATCTTCAAATAATTGCCTTAAGGATGATGTCAGGAGCATGTGTGTACTTATAAATGATGATGATGAGGCTGAGATGTAATCTGGAAACTACTTCTGTAGGGGCTGAAGCCCTGCCTCCTCAGTCCCAGTCACCAAAGACCCAGGAGTTAAAGTTCTCATCATCAAAGCCCTTGGTGTTGTCATGGTTCCGCACTAGAAACACATCCTCATCACTTGAAATGACTTTGCACTTTGCCAGACATCCCAGGGACCACAGGACTTTTCTGACCTGCAGCCAAAACCTCTGTTGCTTGTTGTCTTCATGGAAATATCAGCTTTATGACAGCAAGGGCTATCTTGTCTTCTTTATTTGAATCCTTAGCACTTTACTTATAGTACGTGTTTAATAATTTTTTTATTCATTCATTCGTGATGATGTACTGTACTTAAAAAAATTAAATAAAGACAACATTATGAGGGGGCAGCTAGGTGGTGCAGTGGATAAAGCACCGGCCCTGGATTCAGGAGGACCTGAGTTCAAACCTGGCCTCAGACACTTGACACTTACTAGCTGTGTGACCCTGGGCAAGTCACTTAACCCCCATTGCCCTGAAAAAAAAAAGACAACATTATGGTTCAAGCATTAGTTGACTGGGTTGTTGAGATTGGATCTGTACAGATGTTGCCATGCTCTTGCTCAGGTACCATGCACTGGTAAATCTGAGCCAAACAGAGTTAGCTGGTCCAAAGGGGATTGTGCTCATGCCCTTCCTCTAATTAGCACCATGTTTTAACTAAGCACCTGATCAAATAATTACCATTTTGTGTTGAGCAGCATAAATAAGTCCACAAAACCTCAACTTAAAAAAAACCCAACTTTATATAGCTGTTTCATTCTAAGGTACTCAATAAGATTTAAAAGGAAACTATGAATTGTTTTGTTTTTTTGGGGGACCAGGTCTCCCTATCTCAGGGCAGCAAAGTGGAGCAGTTGATAGAGCATTGGGTATAGAGTGAGGAAGACCTGAGTTCAAATCCAGCCTCAGATACTCACTAGCTCTGTGACTCTGGAAAAGTCACTTAACCCAGTTTGCCTCAGTTTCCCCATCTGGAAAATGAGCTGGAGGAGGAAATGGCAAATCACTCCAGTATCTCTGCCAAGAGAAACCCAAATGGACTCACAAAGAGTTGGATACAATTGAAACAACAACAACAACAACAATAAAAGAGGTCCCTATCTCCCCTTTGCTGGAAGTGTAGCAGCCACTAATAGCCTGATCCCAAAGCTAATAGTTATGGGAGCTTTGATTTGCTTTGATTCAGATCTGGGCCAGTTTGCTGCTTGTTTTTTTTGTTTTTAATTTTAATTTTAGTTTTTTATTTTTATCTGTCTGTCTATCTTTCTGTTTGTTTTTGATTTTTGATTTTTTCAGTTTGCCGCCTGTTAAGCAGGCTGGTGACCACCTCCTCCCAAATTCTCACCACGTTAGTGCCAGATAGTGCTGATAAACCCCATTGGCTTAATTCATTGAAGTTCAGAACTGAGCTCGAGTGATTCATTAGCCTCATCTTCCCCAGTAGAAGGGCAAGCGCCATCATACCTGGCTAAATTTTCCTTAAGGTTTTTTTTATTTTTCTTTTGCGGAGCAATGAGAGTTAAGCGACTTTCCCAGGGTCACACAGCTAGTAAGTATCAAATGCCTGAAGCTGGATTTGAACTCAGGTCCTCTTGACAGGGCTGGAGCTTTATCCACTGTGTCACCTAGCTGCCTCCCCCCCTCTCCCCAGCTAAATTTTAAAGTTTGAAAACAGCCTTTTAAAGGCAATGAAGAGCAGGGTAGGGGAATAAGAATACAGACAGAAGAAAGTACTTTTTTCCTCTCCAAATTTAAAAAAAAAATAGCACAGGTCTTCCTAGGACTCTCTCTTAAAGTACAAACTGCAGCCAAGCAGCGACTGATCTTTAGTCCAAAATCAGCTCATCTTCTGTGCTGCTCAAAGTCCTGGAAAATGCCAACTCCTTAAGGGTTTCCAAGAATGAAGCCTGGCCTCCTCCCCCCCTCCCCCCAGAAGTCAAAAGGCACTTCCTCTCTTAAGGAACCATGTTAGGGGGAATCTCTGCTCTTGTCAAGGACATCTCAACTACATGGAGAAGCAAAGTAATTTACTATCTATTTCTTCATGGAAGTGTCACTACATTGTTCATTCTCTGGAAGAATGCCAAGCGCTCTGGTTTGGTAGATTATATCTCGATGGATATGCTATGGGATCACATACTGTCAGCAAGCTCCCTAAACACCAACTTGGGTTTGGGGCCAGGCGTGGTATTTATTATGAGCTGGCCTTACAGGACTCTCGAACTTTGACTGAAAGGGACAGTGATAAGCTGGAGCATGACCAGAGAAGAGTAACTAGAATGCTTGATGAGACTAGAAACCAAGCCTTCTGAGGACTGGTTGGAGGAATTGGGGATGATTAGCCTGAAGAAGAAAATGCTAAGGGAAGAGATGATCACCGTCTTCAAGTATTTAAAGGGCGGGCACAGGGAAGAGGCAATGTTTTCCTTGGCTCCAGAAGACAGAACTAAGCCCGGTGGGTGAAAGTTATAAGGAGGCAGATTTCTCTAGGTATAAGGGGAAAAAATTCCCAATAATTTAGAGTCTTCCATAAAGTGGAATTGACTGCCTTATAGTGTGGCGACTTCCCTGCTGGTAGAAATCTTTAAGAAGATGGTCCCTGATGATGTTTTTTTTTCTTTTAAGTAAATTAATTTGTCATTCTCCAGCTCATTTTACAGATGAAGAATTGAGGCAAACAGGGTTAAGTGACTTGCCCAGGGTCACACAGCTACTAAGTGTCTGAGGCTGGATTTGAACTCAGGATGATTCCTACAATGCCTGACAGCCCTAAAATTCTTTTTCTATTAACAGGTGGAAAAAGGACCCATAAGAACTCTAGTTCCAGCTGGAGTTGGCTTATGGTTTATTGAATGAGGATCATCACCCGCTGTGAACTTTGGGCAATGAGTCAGGAATAGTATCTGTGAAAGAAGGAAGAGACTATACCCAGTGGTGCCAGAAAAAAAAAAATCTAAGACATTGTAAATTTACAGATTATTTGCTTAGTTTACTTTCTCCAAGCCTTCTCACTAGGATGAAGCAAGTGGGGAGTCCATCACTCTACCGTGCTTTGTTACCTTCCTGTGACTTCTTTTCCCCTTCAGTTTAGTTCATAGAGGAAACTTCACACCTTGATGCTTTAAAAAAAAAAAAACAAAAAAACAAAAAACCTGATTCCTAGGGACATGAGGGTGTGTGGGGAGACTGGGATTTGTTCAAGGGCCCTGAAATTTGAAGGATTCTGTCAGTATCGTTATTGGTGAAGAATCACCTGAGCTTAAGGCCTTGTCAGCAAGAATAATTCTATAAGAATGTGTTTCCTCTTGCTTCCTGCTACCACTAGCTCCCTCTCTGCATTTTTTGGAGGACTTGCCCCTGATGCGAGCATTTCCAGTTACACTTCTGCTGATTCCACCTGTAGAAATATGTGGGATTTGTCTCAGGCCCTACAAAAGGTAAGGCTGGTCCTGGGTTTGTGATTCCAAGCAGTGCGTACTTCAGTCCTATAGTAATAGAAAGCAGTGATAAGACAAACTCTATGTGGGCTGTGGTTATTTTAGGTATTCATTTTTTTTCTCTCTGGATTGTGTTCTCTGACTAAGGTTGCCTGAGTGAGAGGAGCAAAAAGGGAGAATAAAACAGAAAGGACAGTCAAAGGTTGAAACAGAGGAAGATAAGACCCAAAGAATAGCAAAGGAGAAAGCAATGGGAAGATTGGAGTGATGAGAGAGAATTATAGAACTAGGATCAACTAATTGGGGATAGATATAACTGGCTGTAGTTAAAACAAAAAGCCTCCTTTTGTGGTGCTCAGCTTGTTTTGTTGTTGTTCAGTCATTTTTCGGTCATGTCTAATTCTTTGTGACACATTTGGGTTTTTTTGAGTTTTCTTCTTAAAGATACTGGAGTAGTTTGGTTCAACTTGTGCTCCATGACTAAAAATTTCTTGGTCTGTTCACCATGTTCTTTTAGGTTGGATAAAGGGCTTATATGGTTAAATGCTTTTTCTAATTGCTATTGCCCCCATTATCCTTGGTCATTCCTATACCTATGAAGAACTGAAGGTATCTTTGAGGAATGAGAGAGAATGAAAAGGGTGCCTTAAATGTTAGATGAGTATATGTGGGTAAAGTGTGTATTCTCAGGGGGAATGCACATTCAAATCCTGATGACCATTGTGCAGACTATTCTTTTTGAGAACTATATCATGAGCCATTCCTCACTCTCCTTACTCATGAGACTCTTATGTGATGTAACCCAGGTGGGACAAAGTTACCATCTCATTAGCCATGCCAGGAACATTAGGATTGGGACCCAAACCACTTGATTAGAGAAGGTGGTTTGGAGTTAATGGTTCTCACTCTTTGTACAATTTCCTGCTGCCCAGAATGGGCCATTCGAATATCAGGCAGAAGATATTATCGTCCATTTTCCACCATTCATTCATTCATTCACTCATTCATAGAGGTAACTGAAAATTGAATGTAGTCATTTTCAGATGTGATTTCTTAAGACTGTGTTATTTGCCAAATCCTTACTATTACTATAGTAGCTAGAGTCAGGGAGGCTTGACTTCAAATCTTGTCTCTGACACTTGCTGTCTGTGATCAGGGGCAAGTCACAGAATCACAGAATTTGAGTCCATGGAGTTCAACCTATACCAGAAAGGAATCTCCACTGTTACATCCTTACTAGTAGCCATCTAGCCTCTACTTTAACAACTTCTGTGAGCCTCAGTTTCAAATCTGCAGACGTGGGATAATCATATCAGTGGTACGTGGGTCACCAAGTTATGGCGAGACTAACATCGAAGTGCTTCACAAATATTGAAGTGTTATAGAACTGATATTATTATTTTTTTGGTAGGTGAAGAAAATATTGCTTAAAAAACTGGTAGGTAAATCTGCGTGTGCCATAAAGTCATGTGTAAGGCTGGGCAAATCTGAGTTAAATCTTATGCTTTTTAAAGAATTTTCCAAGCAACAACAGGCTAACACAGACATTTTTTGGTTTTGTACAAAATTATATTTAATGGGTTTTTATTTACAGATAAAAGTATTCACAGTGCCAAAGCACACAGAGTACAACAGTTTTGATGTTAAAGCATGGAAAGGAAAAGCATCCAAAAATTCTTTTGCACCAAGGCACAGATAAACTGTGTGTGTGTGTGTGTATCACATACATTCACTTCAGTGGGTTTTGACACAGAAAACAGGAAAAAACATATGCACATATGTGTACACATACATACACACATAGTCACATTTTCTGTGTCAAAACCCACTGAAGTGGGTGTTTCTGTAGTTTTGCCACACCCAAGTACAGCACACATATGACTGTTTGAGTAATAACTAATTTCCTCAAAGCTCTGCTAAATATCCATGGAGAAATGTGTGGTATAAGTATGAATTTTGATTTTCAGATGGAGAAACAGATTCAAGGATGTTCAGTGACTTGTCTGTGGCCACAAAGCTAGGACACAGTTGATCTGGGATTCAAATTTAGCTCTCCTCATTTCAAGTCTAGCCCTCTGAATGTTCATTTCCTTTTCATCCACTCACTATGAGGTAAAATGGGGACTTAGCTACCATGCACTATTTTCATAGTTAACCAAATCTGGGTGAAACACAATCTGAACAGTTCATAAATTTTGAGGCTTGGAGTAACAGAATGGGAGCAGGAATGGCAGAGAGGCAGTGCGACAAGAGAAATAGATGGCTGCCCTTGGAGTCAGGAAGGTAGGTATTTAAGTCTTTCATGGGACATTTAAGTGGTTGTGCAACCAAGGGCAAATTGCTTAATCTCTCTCTGGAGTTGGAGCCCCAGGTAATCTTTAAGGCAATCAATTATAGCTGTGTTGATAAACTGTGTTAGTGGAAGGAGTTCATGGAATCATAGGATTTTAGAGGAAAGACTGGAAGCAACCACGGAGATTATTCAATCCAATGCCCTTATTTTACAGATGAGGAAACTGAGAGCCAGAGTTGTCCAATGACACCTAGATGAAGGAATTGGCAAAGCCAGGATTTGAACTCACATCCAGGTGACTCCAAGTTCAGCTCTCTTTCCACTGCCCTATCCCTTCCCTATATTAATGAAATCAGAGGCTCAGACTAAAAAACTAGTGTTTGACTTGAAAGAAAGGAGTTCATTGAAGTGTTCATTAAGGGCTTTGCTAATATATTTTGGATCTAGGCAACTGTTTCAACATCTAGTGGCCAGATGTGGTTCTCTATTTTGAAGAAGGTTGTTGGCAGGCAGGGGAGATGCTAGAAAATGAACAAGAAGGTACATTATCATTGATACTCAGAGTGAAGACCTTTATCCGGATTATGGAGGCTAAAAAATGCCCAAGAATCCTCTGGCTATTCAACTGAATTGAATTAGCCTACTATATGCCAAGCATTGTGTTATGCACAATGATACAAAGATAAACATGTAAAAACCCTGCCCTTGAGAAACGTAAATTCTTCAAATACCCAATCTGGGGACATCTAGCCACACTACCCCCCAGGCTCTATAGAGGGCCCAAACCTGGGTGGGAATAGTGTCAGTAAAATAACCTTCTAAATGGTCTCCTTGCCTCAAATCATCTGTTTGGCTGCAGAAGTGTTTTTCCTAAATCATAGATCTGATTATGTCACTCATACTCCTTATACTTCCCACCACACTCACTAAACTCTTGTTTATTATTGCTATATCACTGCTGGGATGAAATATAAAGTCTTTTGTTTGGCATTCAAAGCTCTTCATTACCTGGCCCCTTCCTACTTTTCTGGTCTTATACTTTATTCTCCTCTATGCCTCAAATGATGCATTCACACTAGCTTATTTGCTATTCCCCAAATAGATGCTCTATCTTCCCCTAGTCTGTGCCTTTGAATTTCCCTATCCCTGGAATAGGCTTCTTCCATCTCTTAATTCCATCTCTTAGTTTCTCTGATGTCCTTCAAGACTCAGCTCAAATCCCACCTTCAGCAGGAAGATCCCCCCAGCAGTTGGGTCCCCCCAGCTACCAGTGCCTTCCCTTCTGAGATTACTTTCCCTCTACTCTGTACATACCTTATTATTTATACATCATCTTCCCAACTAGCCTATGAGTTCCTAGGAGGCAGAGGCAGGGTTTGTTTGTTTTTTTTTTCTTTTTTGGTCTTTCTATTTTCAATGTTCAGCACTGTGCTTGGTACATAGTAAGTACTTAATAAATACTTGTTGACTCCCTGACACTTCCCTTCTTGCTTTTAGAGTGCTGAGAGACTGGAGCACCATCTCTGATCCCCAGCTGAAGCAAGTACGATGGCAGCTCAGAAGATGGAGGATGAAGCCCTCAGGCCTCTCCTCACTGCTCTTCATACCAAGTGGCCATGTCTGGTAAGGGAAGACTTTTCAGTCTTTTGGATTACTATATCAATAAAACACAACTATGCATAAGGAGAATGAATTGTACTCCTATAGTTTCCTATATGACTACTCTGACAATACCAGGCACCATGAAGAAATTGCTACCCGGGGGCAGCTAGGTGACACAGTGGATAAAGCACCGGCCCTGGATTCAGGAGGACCTAAGTCCAAATTCGGCCTCAGACACGTGATGCCTACTAGCTGTGTGACTCTGGGCAAGTCACTTAACCCTCATTGAGCCCCCCCCCCCCCAAAAAAAAAAGAAAAAAAAAGAAATTGCTACTCTTGATATCATGGAAACCTGATGCCCAGTATTTTTAAATCATGCAGTTGAAGAAAACTAGACAGTGGATAGTGGTAACAAAGCAAGTTCAAGAACTTTTGGCTAAGAATCTAAAAAACTCTAATGAAGTCTAAAAGATTCTCTCTCTCTCTCTCTCTCTCTCTCTCTCTCTCTCTCTCTCTCTTTCTCTCTCCCTGATTATCTGTATTATACACACACACTTTTGTGGACAAATGACACAGCTAATAAATAAAAAAGAGATAAGGCTATTTTCCAAACATCAATAATTTTATAAAGTACGACTTCTGGAGGGTTGTGATATTCAATATTTCTTTTTTCATGATTACTTTTTAAAAATGTTTTCTATATCTCCTAATGACCCCCCCCCCAATTGCCAGGATAAATAGATACTCTACATGACAATAGGTATATTCCAAAAAATTATCCTCAAAAGTCTACCCCAACAGTTTTTTTTTTTAAAAGCCCCTTAGGTTTTAAAACAAAGCTGTCTCTACCGGCAATTAAAAAAAAATCACACACACACAGAATTATAAACAATCTTGGTGCAACAAAAATTCAGAAGTTTAAATCAGGTCATTGTAGACAAAGCAAAGAAAACTACAGCATTCAGTGAAAACCATAGTTTGATTTATCCATGAAAACCCTACCTTTAGACTGTTTTCGTTAATATGCTAGCTCAACAAATAACTACTCAGAAAGTTAAAAAAGTATGTTTACATTCCTCTCTAACATGCAAAATGTTGAGCTCAGAACTCTATTTTCTTAAAACAGAATTCGAAAGTCTCAAAAGCCTAGAATCCAGAATCCCAAACAGCATCTTGAATTTGTGCACAATCAATCAAATCTTAGTTAATGAGTCAGATTAAAGAAACTTGTCTTTTCCCTTTTTGCTTTCAAAGCTTATGGAACAAACCAACCAAGACGATAACGTCTATCAGAGTAGAATCAATTGTCCACTGAGGAGCCAAGGTTCTGAGAAATACTTTTGAACATAGCATTGTTTTTTTGCTAGTACGAATCCCACTTTGTTTCTTTTGTTTTGCTCAACCTTCCAGCATCTAATTAGGGAAACGGGCATGAAGGGCGATTGACAAATAGGCCGAGATATGCTGTTCATATTCATACACACCAATAAATGACAAGAGGAAGTTTAAGATGCAGTAAACATCAATTTCGAGAGTTTAGCCCTGGTTTCATATAACAGCACTTGCATAAAGGACTTAGAACACTAAGGCAGCAGTACCCTTCAGATAGTACACAGGGGACACATCCTTTAAATAAATATGTTCCTTTGCCTGAACAGAAGTTCAAACCTGCTCAATTATCATTAATTTTGTTCCTTTTATTATTATTATTATTTTCCCCAAGCGTGAAAGAAGAAGCCACGGGCCTCTGAGGCTTTCCAGGCAGCTCTTGGCCCGTCTAGGTTACTGGTGATTATGCATCCAGCCGCGATCCAACAGTCAAGAACTTGGGCAAAACTTCTTTTCAGCCTTTGCTGATGCTTCGGAGAATCTGAGGAGGCAAGTGCTATAGGCACTTTATTAGATGCAGCCGCCAGTCCGCAGATGAGTCAGGAAAGGAAAAGAACTAGGTTGACAACAGTTTAGAAAGAAGTCTTAGTAACAAGGTCAGATGCGTGGAGGAGGGAGACCCTTAAAAGGCACCACAGGCTTGTACAACACTAAAAACAGTTGCCATAGGAAAGGACAATGAAAACGGCTACAAGAAACCCTTGAGCCCGGGAGCAGGCATCCCTTCCCTAGCTTTAGGGGCAGTTCCCCCAGAAGTATTCGCCTCTTGGAGATTTGGTTAGGAATCCTTAGAGGGGCTAAGTTCGGGGAGCTTGGAACTTCTGGCTGGCTCTTTTATTACAGTGACAATGGGAAAAGTGGGTGGCGAATGGGCAACGCGGTAGAGGAAGAGGGAGAAGGGAAGATTGAGGGCTGATGGGATCACATAGGAGCGGCAGCAGCTGCACTGTGACCAGGGACACAGATTTAAAAAAAAAAAAATATATATATATATATATATATATATATATATATATATATATATATATATATATATATACTCCCCCCCTCCCCCGCCCTTTCGATCCATCTCTCTCCCCTCCTCCCCCTTCTTTCCTTTTAAAGCACTCCTTCCCGGGAAAGCTGTCAGCAGCCAGGGGAAGCTGTTTGCACTCTACTCGGACTAGAGCAGCCTCTTGTCCCTCGGCCTCGGCGCAGTGGGGATGAGCCCTCCGGAGGAGCGCAGCAGCGCCCTCACTGCCTGCCTACTCTACTATCTGGACGCCGCCACACGTGGGACGCCTCTTCCCTTCCTACTGGGCGCAGGTCCCTTAGGCTACTCCGGGCAGTTCGTAAAGGTGCGGCAAGAAATAAATGGTACGCTAAGCCCTCCACCAGCAAGTTCCCACCTCTTGGTGTGATTCTTCCTGCAAGAAGTGGGGAGGGAGGAAAAGAGGGGGGTGGCAGGGTGTTAGAAGCGCCCCCCCGGGCCCAGAGAACTATGAGCGGGGTAAAAAGCTTCGGCAGCAGCAGCAGCAGAAACAGTAACAGCAGCTTTAGGAGCCTCGGTCACCGAAGCAGCAGCAGCAGCAGCGGCGGCAGCAGCCAGGGTAGTGGTCGCCACTGCCCCCTTCGGCGCGTCCTGCTACCCAGTGGATCCCGCAGTAGGCGCCTCCCGTAGCCGCTCTCCGAGCTCTCCAGTAAGAGAGCCTCCCCTGCCTTCGGCCAGACAGTGTTCTCAGCTCCCTTCTACCTGATGCACCATGCTGACCTCGGGACTGCGGGGACCAGAGAGCCATCGCGGCCGCCTGCCCGGCTCGTGCTGATCACAGCGGGAGCAGTCTCTCTCCCGCTGGGGCAAGCCCGGGGTGCCGGGCGTCTGCGCCCCCCCCCCCATTCCAGTTTCACAACTTAACTGCCTAGGAGAAGCAGCCGCAGGTCCTGCTCCTGCCTCCCTCCACCACACCCTCTCCTTTCCCTAAAATCCTTAGGAAAGGCGATGGGGGCGCTGCTGGCGCTCTGCCTCCTCCTGGGCTGGCTGCGCTGGGGCCCCGCTGGGGCGCAGCAGGATGGGGAGTACTGCCACGGCTGGATGGACGCGCAGGGCAACTACCACGAGGGTTTCCAATGCCCAGAGGACTTCGACACACTGGATGCCACTATCTGCTGCGGCTCCTGCGCCCTGCGCTACTGCTGCGCCGCTGCGGACGCCAGGCTCGAGCAAGGGGGTTGCACCAACGATCGCGGCGAGCTGGAGCACCCCGGCATCACCGCGCGTAAGTGTCGGGCCCCCGAGCAGCCTCACACCCCCATCTTGCCATCCATGCCGGCTGGTTGCTATTTGATAGTGTGCGCGCTAGTGTGTGCGCGCGCGTGCATGGCCTGTTCCTTCCCCCTAGCCGGAATACTACCCCCTCCCAGGGTTGAGCCCGTTCAACTAGTGGACCGAGGGAGAGGAAGGAGGGCTTGCTTTCCCCGTTCCCCTCCGGCTCCCCTCACCCTCCCCCCGCCACCCCCAAGGCTAGTCCTCGGTGTGCTCACAACCACGAGACTAGACGGGACGGGCGGGAGACCCGGTAGAGGGGCACCCAACTCTTCTCCTCCCCATCCCACTTTCTGTGGCAGGGCAGAGGAGGCACGCAGCCCACTAGATAGGCGAAGGTCCGAGTGCCAGTTGGTCTGAGGAAGCCGCCTCTCCCGCGCTGACAGATCAGATTTTTCTGATCTCCCAGCGCTTAGCCCAGCGCCTGGCACACCCTCTGCGCATAATAGATGCCGACTCGATTTAGGGGCCAAGGGCTGGTGTACGTGGTGCTGTAGACTTGAGTGAATGTGCGTGAATCCTCTGAGTTTTCCATGTAGTCTAGTTGGGGGGGGGGGTGGAGAGGGGGAAGAGTCCGGGGCTCCCGTCTCCCTAGAGCTGGAAGACGTTAGTGAGTGCTGATGGAGTGTGAAACTTTACTCCAGACGCCAGTTAATCAACAGCCCCGCACTGAGGGCGAAGCCTGAGTCACTTTTTCTTTTAAAACTTTCCTGTACCCCTCCCCCATCCCCTTTCCTTTCTTTGCATCAAATTACCCTTTCCCTCCCCCACAACCAAACTGAAAACAGCGCAAATCACCGCCACCGGCGTGGCGATTTTAAAAGCCCCAGTAGGCAGCCCTCCTCCCCTTTATTCTCGCATCAGAAAACACGGGTCGAGTTTCCGCTAACTTCAGAGTTGAATAAATCACAGCCCAGACCGAGGAACCTTATACCTTAGGAAGAAAGTGGGTTTTCTTTTTTTTTCCCCCACCTGAATCTTAACTTTGGGGAAACACTCTAGGCAGTGGTTTAAAGGCCAACGAAAGTAGAGGAGACAGTGAGGCCAGGGAGCCCTGACGTGGTGGACATTTGGACGGAGCAGGTGAAGGCGCTCCAAGGTTGGTGGTAGAGACAGTTAAGTGAAGAAGCCCTCAACAGATGAGAAAGATTGCTGCTGGAAAGGCGAGGGAATAGGATAAGCTCTCCTTTAGAATCTGGTTACCCCCACCCAAGTACTTTGTTTGGGCGGTCACTCAGATGTCAGGAGGAGAATTTGGGAAGTCGTTTTGAGGGAGATTACTTTAGATGTTCATTGTGATTTGCCTAACCATACTGTCAGGTCAGGTCTATTAACGAATAGATTTACATTATATAAAAATCACTTTACAAACTTTGAAAAGTCATATAAATGTTTGTCATTATTTTTGTTGTTGTTGTAGAAAAAGAGTGGGCAAAAATCTCTCCCAAGCATCCCCCCCCCCCATCCTTTGAGAACCTGGACTCTTCCTTGGGTCCAAGGTGCTTAAATTATTTATCTCAGATTACAGCATTTTGGTCACTAGCAGCCTAGTAATCTCTCCTCTCTCCCTCTCCCTCTCCTCTCTCTCTCTCTTTCTCTCTTGCAGTCAACGAGGGCACAAGGAGGAGAATAATCTGCTTAAAATGGGGCAAGCAGCCCCTTCAATTTCTCCCCACATGCCTTCAGTCCTCCATACTTTATCTAAAACTTTCTTAGGTTTACCTTTTATAGGTGAAGGCTTGGCCAACTTGGGCGATTGAACTGATGAATAGAGAGACTGTACATGAGGCAAATACATCTCACATATATTTGCATTGGGTGGGTGTGAACAAAGGTGGAATTTGACTTTGCTTATGAAAAAGTTTGTCATGCAGAAAATTAGGGGCAAGAATTGCCACAGTAGCATAGTTAGTCTTTGGCCCAGCTGGACCTCTCAGGTTTTTAGTTCAGTATGAGGTTTAGGGGCCTAGATACCTTGAAATAACTGTATAACTGTTTAACCCCTCTTCCTAGGCTAGGAGGGAGAAGACGCATGGCTATGTTTTCAAGAGGATTAGGGGAGTGCCGTGGACTTATATATAGGTTTCTGGAGTTTCTTAAAACAACTCCTTCCCAAATGTACATCGAACAGGTCCCAGACTTTTGGCTGTGGGTTGGAGCTTCTGAGATGTGAAGGAAGTTTCCAAGACTATAGAGGCTGATCTCAATATCATTTTGGATTTTTAACACAATCAAATCAATCCAAATTAAATTCTGCTCTTACCCCACTCCACTTTGCTTTAATTAGGGTTAGGGCAAGGGATTTTTCAGCTACAGTGATTTCTGAATGAGGGTACTGTAAAGATCTGACTAACAAACTACAATCTCAGTTTGTTTTCTCCCAAACGAGAGGCCCATCTCTTTGGTCATTAGACCCGGAATCAATGTGCATTAGAGTTTGTAAATATAGTTTGGAGAAACAGAGTTACAAGAACTCTGGGTGTCCCTTATCTTGAACTCAAGCCAATGAGCAGCTGGAACACAATACTTTTAAGCAGAACCAGAAAGTATGGACAGTCTTTAACAAGGGCATCTTCATTTTTTTTTTAGAACCAGTCTATGTGCCATTCCTGATCGTTGGCTCCATCTTCATTGCCTTTATTATCCTGGGCTCCTTAGTAGCTATTTACTGTTGCACTTGCTTGAGACCTAAACAAACATCTCAGCAGCCCATTCGTTTCTCACTGCGAAGCTACCAGAATGAGACCCTACCCATGATTCTGACCTCCACAAACCTCAGGACACCCTCAAGACAGTCCAGCACAGCAACCAGCTCAAGCTCCAATGGAGGCTCCATTCGCAGATTTTCTTTCGCCAGAGCCGAGTCTGGTTGTCTGGTGCCCTCACCTCCTCCGCCTTACACATCAGGTTGTTTACAGACAGGTCATTCAATCCACCTGACCCAACCATCTGGATTCCTGGTGTCACCACAATATTTTGCTTATCCTCTTCAGCAGGAGCCAACACTTCCTGGGAAAAGCTGCTCGGACTTCAGCCCAAGTTGATATGAATAATGCAGCAGAGTGAAGGACAAGTGGAGTGTGTCTGAGTTATGCTCATGTTAACACTTAGGTGACATTCCGGGGCATCGGAACAAGGTCATCATTGAGAAACGTTTCTTTTCTAGAATTAATATGTTCTCTCATTTGGATCACATAAAATGGATGTTTTAGGTAATTACTTTTTTTTTTAACCTTTTTTAAAAAAAGGTGACCATTACATTTTAATTTGATATCCTTACTCATAATTGCTGCAATTAGATGTTTAAACCAGTATTCTGTGAAAAACATTTCACCAGTCAACTCAAAACATTACTTCTATAGAAGATATTAGAAGTTACTCTTTTAAGCCTGAGTGATTAACTTAATTATAATGAAAAAAGGAAGTACCTGATTATAGTTATCAGAAATTCATGAAAAAGGATCCTAATCACCTCTTAATAAACTAAGGGAACCCTGGGCATCTTGGACAGTATTTAAGTATGTTGAAATAATTATTGTATTAATAATCACACAACTCAAACTACATACTTTTCAGAAGACAAGATGATATGAAAAAATTCAAAATTTAATAAGTAATTTTCATTGTTAGGCAAATCCTAACTAAAATTTCCCCCTAGGGAATATTTATTGTTAACTTTTGTTCAGTGACATTTAGTATATAAATGAAAGTTGGACAATTGAATTTAAAAGTTTTATTTGTAAAATTAATTATGTAAAATGTAAAGATATTTGTAATTTAATGTATTTACACATTGACAATACTAATTATTTAGTAATCACACTGAATTTTTACGTTAATAAAAGCTGTGGTTAAAACTGCTGTTATTGTTAATCTGTGCCAGATAGCAAAGGACCAGAATATTTTTATACACATAAAGTTGTTAGATGCCATCAATTATTTGATTTGCTTTTAGTTTTTAATCAAAGCACTTAATTTTCTTTTTTTCTTCTTCAAAAAGCAGAAATTAAGGTCTTTATTTCAAAATTGGAGTTGTGGTTGACCCTTTTATCGAGTGCTACTGGTCACTTGTCACAGCCATACCAAGATGTCTGTGTATCTAGCAAACAGAGTCTGGCCATCAGCAGACCAGGCTAAGGAAGAAAGTGCTTCAATTTTTAGAAGACCTATGTACCACTTGATAATCAGTAAAAGAGACATACATGGCTAAATTTAGAAATGTAGTGGCATGTAATATTGCCTTAAAAAGCAATTTCTTGGATCTGATCATAAAAGGCATACAGGCAGTAAGTGTGTATTCAGTAACTCACTATATGCTAGGCACTGTACACCTAAAAAGTGAAGAAATTTAGCAAAAATGTTTTACTATCATGTCCTCCTTTCCCTTATGGCAGTCGCAAGAGCAACCTGATTTTCATACGTCCCCAATATATTTTTAAAATGTACAGTTGAATAGGGCAGCTAGGTGGCGCAGTGGATAAAGCACCGGCCCTGGATTCAGGAGGACCTGAGTTCAAATCTGGCCTCAGACACTTGACACTAGCTGTGTGACTCTAGGCAAGTCACTTAACCCTCATTGCCCCACAAAAAAAAAAAAAAATGTACAGTTGAAATTTGGACTAACAATAGTGGCTTGTATTATTCATACAGTTGCAATCATTTTCATATATGAAGTCTTTTACACATAATGATTAGTTCACTACCAGTGAGATATATGTTGAGGTTTTTCCATTACCTACTGTGGAGGATACAAGTAAATATAAACCAGTTCCTTTTCTCAGGAAACCTGTTCACCTGCTGATCTATCTAGATCACGGTATATCCCCAGATGATAAGTATACACATTTGCTATGGCTTAAAGCCTTGGCCTATGAAACAGAGTACAGCTGACATTTACAGAGCTCCAACTACAACTTTAGCATTGTCAACAGAGTATTCTAACCAACCAAGCTTATTGGTTATAAATAATTGAGAGATTTTTTTAAAAGACAGTTAAAATCACACTACACTATCTCTTTTTGTTTCTGTAATAAACTTGTGGGAAACCTGTTTAAAACAAATCTATTGATGTAAAGAATTTAACAGCATTTCTGAAGTTAATTTATTATAAATCTTTAAAACCTCACCCTTAAAAATCTTTCTAAGGGCTATTTCCACTTCATGGTGATCATTAACAGTTTTCAGCACGGCCAGATAATGGAAGCTTGTAAAGATAGCTTCAAGAATAAGAAGTTTCATGTAAATAGTATTGTAAAAGCATTCCAGAATGATTAAGTTGCCTAATACACATCCATTGAAAATACATACCATTTGTATGAGTTTATTATTAGACCCAGAGAGAAAAAGGGCCTTTATTAGAGTTTTAGGCCAATCCCTTCATTTCATAGCTGAAAGGCCCTAAAGGGGGAAGCAACCTGTTCAACTCATAAGCAGGAGATACTCTAGTGTCACTTAACCCACACCATTTATAAAGACAATTTTAGAATAATTTTATCATGCTTTCACATTAACTCAATCATCATTTCTTAATCTAGTATGTGGTATAAGACTATAATAATGTTCCCCTCTGTGCCATGGATTTGTTTGCATGGGTTAGATGTTATAACGATGTAAAGTGTAGAAATACTGTGACTTAATATAGAAAGTCTATAAAACAATGTTCTCGCTGTCAGTGTTATGGTGATGGACAGGAATGTCATTCTTTTAGACTGAAGAGCAATGTGGTTCTATGACATTTAAGGCATTTGTAGAAATTGCCCTAAGAAGTGGAACCTGTGGTGTCTTACAGGGGTCTGTGTTGCCTGCAGCCTGCCGATTATATCCGGCAGAATAAAAGGCAAGGTAGTTTCCTCTCCCAAATGACCACATAACCAGATGATTAGGTATAAGTTGCAATTGACTTTTTAAAATTGACCTCTCAATGTTTATCTTCACTAAGCCATTTTTGTGGATAATGTAAATCCTACACTTTAAAAAGTTGGCGTATATCTGACTGAACTTATTTCCTCAGGGGGGAAAATCTTTTTTGCCGACCTATTTTTCAGGCAATGTATCACAAGAAAAAGTTATAATCAGTTCACATGATGCTGATAAAAAACAGGAGATTTCTTTGGTAGGGTTCTGTATGATACATAGGGAAAACTGTCTTGACTCTTTAGACATAATTAACTCTTGGCTGTTGATAGAGTGGGGCGGCTAGGTGGTGAAGTGATTAGACTGCTAGGCCTGGAGTCAGGAAGATTCCTCTTCCTGAGTTCAAATCTGCTCTCAGACATTTACTATCTGTTTGACTCCAGGTAAGCCACTTAACCCTATTTGCCTCAGTTTCCCCATCTGTAAAATGAGCTGGAGAAGAAAATGGCAAACCACTCTAGTCTCTTTGCCAAGGAAACCCCAAATGAGGTCATGAAGAATAGAACATGACTGAAAAATGACTGAACAACATTAAATTGAAAAAACATTTTAAATAACTGACTAGCTTTCCTTTAAAATCAACAAATCTACTGCTACATCAATGTGCACTAGGGAATTACAAACTCATTTTATTATTGACTTAAGGAAAAATAATTAAATAGATTTGCTAGGTAGCTAGGTAGGACAGTGCATCGAGGATGTGATGGAGTCAGGAAGATCTGAAGCTTAAATCCAGTCTAGATGTCCTGGGGAAAGACACTTAACTTATGTCTGCCTCAGTTTCCTCATTTGTAAAATGAGATACAAAGAGATTTGTTAAGTACTTTGCAAACCTAATCGTGCTATATAAATGACAGCTATTATTATAAAAAGCTATATAATGCATTCCAAAGGCAAACAAATGATTTAATTGATTTTGGGGATAATCTATTTTACTTTGTGGGTAAGCCCATTAATGTTGGGCAATAGCTTTTAAAATGGCCATGGATGACAGCCTTGGGGATTTTCCCCACCTTTTCCCCCCTTTTCTGTTAGGGGAATATATTTTTTAAAGTTTCTAGGAAATCATTCCTATTTTTTAATTAAGGAATTTCCATAGATGAAGGTGGGATTAAAGTCAATTAAGATGTATCTGAGGGGCAGCTAGGTGGAGCAGTGGATAGAACACTGGCCCTGGAGTCAGGAGGACCTGAGTTCAAATCCAGCTTCAGACACTTGACACTTACAAGCTGTGTGACCTTGGGCAAGTCACTTAACCCCAATTGCCTCACCCCCCCCAAAAATTATCGGAAAGTGTTCAACCTACATTTGAAAGCTCACAGTAAAAAGTGGTGGACTTCAGTATTAAAAACTTGGGTTCAAATGCCAGCTATGTTACTACTTGGGAAATCAGCTGATTTCTCTAGGCCTCAATATCCTAATTAGTAAAATAAGAGGGTGGTACTAGATTATCTCCAAGGTCCTTTCCAGCTTTCAAAAATATAATCCTATGACCTGAGGTAGAGGAAGTTCAACAAAAACATCCTTGAACATGTGTATATACACACACACACATACACACATATATATTGATATGCATAATAAAACTATAGTAATTTGCCCTTCACCCTTAGGAATTTGTGATGATTGGCCAGGAATGGACTGAAATTTACTTTCATACTATCTGAACAAAGGATTTGATTAGAGGACATACAGTGAAAAAATACTCTATGGGGGACATGCCTAACCTAAAGAAAAGAAACTATTATTATGCTGTTTATCTGCATGTAATTGCTGCTAATTGCAATTAATTATCTGGCCTGACAAAAAATCTCTTGAAGTTCTAGTTATTGTATATTCTTGAAAGTAATAAAATGAAATTTCATAAGACTTCTATATTCAGTATTTCCACTCTTTCTGATCAGTAACTTCTAATTAGTTCAAGTTCATGATGTAGTATTCTCCTTACAATTAAAATGAGGTGGTTTGTGTTATTAAAAATAGAGAAATATGAGGTTAGAAATGCTAAGAGTACACAGAGAAGTTAATTGCAGTTGTGGGCAAATTATTACAAATTCTATTATAACATATTATAATAGAATTGTATAGAATTATAATAGAATATATCTTAAAGTGGGAAGGACAAGTAAAGTGTGTATTCTAAGTGTTCAATTAAATCTGCCATTTCAGGTTTTAATTAATTAATTAATTAGGCAGGGCAATAAGGGTTAAGTGACTTGCCCAGGGTCACACAGCTAATAAGTGTCAAGTGTCTGAGGCCGAATTTGAACTCAGGTCCTCCTGAAGCCAGGGCCGGTACTTTATCCACTGCACCACCTAGCTGCCCCAGGTATAATTTAAAAGTAAACATTTTCTATATAACATGTACATTTAAAAAATCTATAGATATGGGGGCAGCTAGGTAGTGCAGTGGATAAAGCACCGGCCCTGGATTCAGGAGGATCTGAGTTCAAATTCGGCCTCAGACACTTGACACTTATTAGCTATGTGACCCTGGGCAAGTCACTTAACCCTTATTGCCCTGCAAAAAATAAATTAAAAAAAAATAAATCTATAGATATACATAATGGATAGGAAAAGAATGGAGTGGAATTTGGATATTAAAACAGCTAAAAACCATACCTACCCCCTCACTTTGATATAGTCTAAAGTTTTTTTTCTTCCAAGTTCCATTTTCCCAATTCTAGAAAGAAAAAGACAAGACTCTTTTCTACAGCTCATCTTCCTTTTTTTTTTTTTTTTTTAGTGAGGCAATTGGGGTTAAGTGACTTGCCGAGGGTCACACAGCTAGTAAGTGTTAAGTGTCTGAGGCTGGATTTGAACTCAGGTACTCCTGACTTCAGGGCCGGTGCTCTATCCACTGCGCCACCTAGCTGCCCTCATCTTCCTTTTTTTAATCAAGAAGCAACTGTATTTGCAAAGGTATGTCTGTGCCCTCCAAATAATTTCTAGTGTTTTTACCCTGATCCAAATCTTTATACTTCTCTCCAAATTTCATTTTAGTTTCAAAACTTGTCCCTGTTTCCTATTAATCCTGAAAGAAGTCAAGGCTAATTATTCTCTCTCTCTCCCCTAATTCTTGTGATGAAGATAGGTGATAGGTAAACTAAATGAGTGGTTTCTCAAAAAAATTTTTCACCCAACATTAATGGACTAAGTTTGAACTAATTATTGTATTTTAGAGTTGTTCTTTAATTATTATAAGTAATAGGAATACCTAGACTAGAAATGATTTTATTGAAAACAAAGCTGAAGAATATTGAGTAGCATTGAATATTAATTAATGCTAATAAAAATAATATTCCCTTTCTCTTATTTCCATACAAGGAAAACACAGTTCCAAAGCAGAGTGAAGCATATTCAATCATCATTATGTTTCATTTCATCAGTTTAAAAGGAGGGGGTGTTTTGTGGATCATAGTTTCAAATGCAAATTCTTTTATAAAGCAATGTAACATTTTAGGTTTTATACATCATGCAGACTTAAAGAAACTCACTTAAACAACTCTTTTGAAATTTCTTGGAATAGTATTGAAAACATGAAAACTTTTCTGTAATGGCATATTTTATTTCCTTTTTAATAACAATTAAAAGACAATGCATTTAAAATTTGCAGGTCAAAACATGCACATTCACAAAATGCCAGTGACATGTAACACTGCACAGAACTGAACATTACTAAATTTTAATAACTATTTATAAAACACAGTGCATTTAATGTCAAGTTAAAACAAACCTGAGAAAACTACCATAAACACTGAGTCAAACAACTCTCCACTCATGCAATTGTGAAGGTTCCACAACAGCTTCTGCAGTAACAGTGTGGGGCATCAGAAAGTCCTACCATCCCTTTAATGCAAAGTGTAGTTTTGCCTAGTTGCTGCTTTCAATGTAGCAGTTCACTTACTATACATTGAAATACTTGTCAAAAATGAAGCTCAAGGTAGGAAAAAACCCACTGCTAACTGTATTTATGGCTTCTATTCTAGAACAACAAAACACAAACATCATTTTTTTATATAGTCTGGTCACATTTTTACAACAAGAGATTCACTTATAGAAAGTCAGAATTAGGAACAAGCAGATATGAAAATCCAATCTTCAGAATGCTACCATATTTCCTGCTTGAGGCTTATTTGCCAAGAAACTTTAAAATGCAAAAGTCTGTCAATCAATCCAAATAAATGATTTCGTTAAATCTGCTGAAATTTGTTTGAAAAGAATATACTCATCTAAAAAGTTTGATCTGAGGACCAATCCATTTGCCTACCAAACATTAATTCTTGGATATACTATGATATGACTTTGGAAGGCAGAAAGAAATAGAAAGATTTATAGCAAAAGCCATGCATTTGCTTAGGCCACTTTAAAATATTAATTCATGCAGACAAACCATAAATTCATCAAAAGCACAGCTGCTTTTACATAGAAAACGAATTGAGATTTTAAAAGGGAAAAATTCATTTCCTTTCCTTTAAAATTTAACATACATTCCAATTTTATAGCTGTCCGTGGTTAATTAAAATGCAACAAAGTAGAAGTTTCAAAAATGACATTTAGTTATTTAAATGAGAAAAATTCACAATATGGTAACCTTTCAGAGATAGAGTAGAAGTTTTCATCATCATCTTATTTATTAGGCACCTAATTATGGGTGGTGTTACATGCTTTACAAAGAAAGTCACACAAACCCGGTCCCTCTGGTGTGTCTATGTATGTATGTATGTACATGTATATATATATATATGTATACATATGTGTATATGTATATGTAGAGAGTGTGTATATATGTCTCTGTGTGTATATGTATATGTAGAGAGAGTGTGTGTATGTATGTCTGTGTGTCTCTGTGTGTGTGTGTGTGTGTGTGTGTGAGAGAGAGCAGTTATGTGGGGGGACAATTTCTCTAGAAACTGATTATCCCTAAGCCTTCTGATTTATTTGCAGAAAGACTTCTTAAATGAGGAACTGCCAAAAGGCAATTTCACATTCGTACAAAAATCATTGAGGATTACTTAGCTATGCAATAATCATGACATGGTTATAAGCATTTCATAACTGTTTGTAAGAAATCCAATGATTTATAGCTGGCATTGTTTATGAGAGGATTTTAAATGCAAAGTTATTATTAAGTACTGAACATCATACAGAATTTCACAAATTACTGAGTGAATTCCATACTGAATTTAAAAAATACTGAGTTTAGACATTACAGTTTAATGTTTCATAATAAGATTTAATGTTCAATAACTGACCACTCATTTTTCTCCCTTGAAATTAGGAGTCACTGGCTTAGTTGAATACGCATACACAAAATGCATGAACCATTGAGCAGGGAACATGTTAAAGGGTGTTTCACATCTGACCTGATTAGCAATAGGCAAAGAGTGCCTAAATAAAGTCTTTTTTCTCTACTAAAGTATCTGGACTACTCCACATTTTTTTTTTCTTACTAACTTCCTGAGAAACACCATTAGGTTGTTAACAATTTTTAGAAAACAGCAACTACTTGGTGCAAATCTACAATCAACACACTGCTACAGCTAGATAAGTTGAGATTTCCACATGAACTCAATTTTTTTAAGTGTTAGTTCTTGTGAAGCAACAAGTTTCCACTAAGGAAACTCATAGTAAAAACCAACATGGGATGTCTGATTTCTCAGACACACATTCTACCTTGAAAGGCTTCAAAGAGAGGAAGGTAGAATTAGTGCACCTTAGCTCTACTTATCCTTCAGGAAAAAATTGGTTTTTTCTTATGAAGAAGGTAACAAGGAATCTTGGAGTTGTGATTTGCTTCAACAATGTAAAGATCCTATGATTAAATAGCAAATTTTAAGTTTTACTAAGGTTTGATTTCATGAAAAAAAAGATGACTTTTTTTTTTTGTTAAAATGTTCTTTTATGGGACAGAAATGTGGATATTATTGAAAACAGAAATTTATATAGTGTTTTCAAGTTTACAAAATGCTCTCATTTCATAAGATCCTATCAACCCTATGAAATAGGTACCACAGGGATTATAAATCTTCATTCTACAGATGAGGGAAATGAGGTCCAGAGAGGTAAATTACCTTGGCCACACCGTCAATGTCAAAACTTGAATTTTCTTCTTCACTTTAAATCTAGCACCCTATCCTCTATGTCAGACTATAACTAAATTGCTAGTAGAAATTCAGCAAGATAAATTAATATTTACTTTTGTAAATTTAAAAAGAATCATTTATATAGGCATACCCCATTGATGTTAGCGAATTTCACCAAAGTAAACCATGGATCAAGAATTTATTACCTCCTTTAGGTCAGGAAATTAAATTCTATCCCATTGATAATTTTGGAAGTTATGATCTTAGGAAAAGTGACATTGATGAGGAATAGGAAATAGAAGTAGAAGATGAATTTTTTTTTGAAAGCCCTATTTTTTTCGGTAGATGGGATATATTTACTTCTTTTTGAATATTTGTGGTTCTATCTCAACTATCTTCACATGGGTAGAACATAAAAGCATCTGAACTTAGGGAAGGGATGACTAAAGACACATTTAAAAGAAGCAATAGGTATCTAGACATATTTTAAACTTTAAAGATGTCATAATTTAGAAAATAGCTCTATCATCTAATAATCAATTCTTCAATAGAAAGCTAAGTTGAATGCGTGACATCTTTCTGTAGGTACACATTTGTTAGAGATAAAAGAATGGAAATTTACTTGGCAAAGGAGTAAGTAGAGAGTAGCTGTGGATACACTGAGTGAAATGATTCTTTTGCTACAGAACCAAAAGAAATCCAAAACTGAAAGGGACCTTAAATGCCCTTAAGATATGACCTTATCATTTAAAATCTGGATTTAGGATGACTGTGAAATTGTGAAACTCAAGGGTTGATTTAGTAAAAGTCTCCTTTCTTAAAAACAAAAGTGTTTGCTTAAGACAAAAGAAGCAAGTTCCATCTATTAGGCATCTATTATCCACCGAAAGGCAAATCTGCTACTCACTAAAAGGCAACACGTGTTTCAGTCTACTATTTGTATCCAAAAATTGGAACTCTTTTTATCTAAAATAAAAGCAATATGTTTAAAATGGGAATACAAATTTGCTTACGCTTTGTCAAGCATATTTTGTCACTTGCTTTTGGTAGCAAAACAGGCATTTTAATAGATAGTTCAGAAGTGCCCAATGAACTAAACATTCATTTAACAAACATATCAGTACAATACAACCTATTTATAACAAGAAGTGCGCCTCATTTCCAAACTCTGGACTTGGGTAAAATGGGCAAGTTGAAAATGTGTTTTTTCCATTAACATGTGATTCATTTTAGTTAAAAGAAATGTGGTAGCTACCTCTGACAACTGAACTGCAAACTAATTACTCATTCTTAAATATAGATTACACATGGTTTGGCTGTATAAGACAGCAGTAAACCTCTAGGGGGAACTGGAAGGTAAAACCAAAGTAGATTATAAAAGCAAATGTGTTTATCTGATGTGGTATTCCAAATATTTGAACAGAAACTTTGGAAATCTTATATAAATATGCAAATGTACTTTTCTCAAGTGGAAAAAAGAAAGCTCCTCTCAGTACTTTACAATACCATGTCAGGCCACAAAATTTAGAGCAGAAACATCATAGAAAAAGATGGAAATACACTGGAGCTGGCTAATAGATACAAACACAACATTAGAAAATTACCATCACAACTAAGAGAGTAGCCACATTAAAATGTACCTCTCTGACACTGACAGATAAACGAGACAAGGAAGAAAGAAGCATTCGTAAGGCTGAAGGTGCAAAACGTTCCAGATTTTAGTAGCAAACGCCATAGACGAAACCTGAATTTGACTCATTTTTGCAAACTGATCATCTTACAGATAAAAAGTCAAGCATGCAGTTCTGACAAAATGACAAGAAGGAAACTTCCTTTGCCATTTCTGTGCAAATGGCTACTGAAAGAGAAATACATTTATTGAACTTCTTTGGCAAACATTTATTAGGACGGTTTTGGACACAAACACCAATTGATGCCTTGCTTAGAAATTTTACTCTGGAAGATGAGTCCGCCCCTTAAAAATGCTGGTTTTCCGCTCATTTTGAATCTGACTCTTGTTACCAACAGTCCAGTCCCTCTTTGACTTAATGCCATTTCATATTTTTCATAAATGGTAAAGATCTGTCATCATATGATATATTCAGTAACCTCAGTGTTAGCTTTATCCCAAGGTGTGGAGTAAGAACAACACTGAAAGAGCCTCATTTTAAGTTAGCAGTCTGGCAGGATACAAGGTCATTTTCAACTTCTGTTTACAAACATTAAGCAAATACTTGTTTATAAAACTTTGAAAGAGATGTTGTTACAGTATAGTCGCACAGTGCTTATGTCTACAGAATAGATGAATCTGAACTTCACCCAACGACATCAGCACGGATCTTTTTGTAACTTCCTGGACTGGAATTATTTAGAGGATTCCAGTAAAGACCTAGTAGGTTGTCTTACCGAAGTAAGTATTTGAGCCCACTTCTTAAGCAAAGCCCTCTTCACCATTCATCTGGTCTTTGTTTTGTGGTGTCATAAGCTCTAATCACTTCAGACTGGGAAACAATTCCGTTTTCATCTTGAGAGAAAGCATATCCATCTGTAGATACAAGAGAAAACAGAAATTATTTTGAGTAAGCACTTGGTAGTTGACTATGAGGAATCCTTGTCATTTGGGGGTTTTGAATCTTTATAGGTTATGGGTTCCATTCCAACGATATATAGCATGATGACGCGTTGCATTTACTACTTTTCATGGTGGTGTAGATAAGTACATCACACTCCTGCTCCCCTGTGGCCCTCCTCCCTCTCTTTGGTTCTGCCTCTGAGGATGTGCTCTTTGGTCAACATGAGCAAGGAAATCCAAGAGCAGGATCAGCACGGGGACCAGTATTTTTAAGTTTCCCTATTCTTAGAGCTCTCTAGAATGCACTTGCTACTTTAGGTCAAAAGTCTCCTGTATTTTAAAATGTAGTAAAAAAGAAAAAAGTTAGCAACACACACACACACACACACACACACACACACACACAGAGCGGACGTGCAAATGACACCAAGCTAGTTAAAAAAACTAAGCATTAACAACATGTATGAGAAATTTACCTTGGGTCTGATGATACAATTTTAAATAATAGTGCTTATTTTTACATCCTTGTAATATTAGAGGTAGAAGTACCTAACCAATTTTACAAGTGTCTGTATATTTATGAATAAAAGAAAAATAGATTATATTTTGTTTAATGTAAGCTCTCTACTCCTTTTGTAAAACAGACCAAGTAAAAAATACCTTTTATCCAAAGTATTTACTTTACCACTGCAACATTTTGTGAAATGTGGCAAAGGACTAAGAAAAACAACATTTTATTGTTTGTTTTGTTGATTTCTTACTTTTTATAGCTACAGTATAAAGATAAATTTAGACTACTAGGCTAAAGAAATCTTTGGATATCTTAATTATATGCTCTATTTTGCAGTGATATCATATACAAATTTTTGTATCAGGCACTGATTTTCAGATAGCATAATGCCATAGAAACCTTATTTAAGCAATAGTTACTGCTGTGATAGAATCATGCCAAGATATACTTTTTTTAAAAAAGGAAAAATGCTAATTAAAAATAAACACTTACGGAGCAGGTTTTGTTGCAAAGATTCAGAACGGTACAAGTTCACATGATTTTTCTTAAAGACATTCTTCAAAAGTTGTGCTCTTTCTGTTAGGCTACCAAGAAAATGCAAACATGTCAAACACACAACTATATATTAATGAAATATGCAAGTGATATGAGTTTAACCAAGGGGCCAGTAGAATAAATATACAAACTGTAAACAAAGTATTTCTTTAAGAAATTTGTAATCTACTGATTTTGCTTTTTTAAAAAAGATGATTCATATAATCCCAGTTTATATCATATACCTCATCTTAGGCTCTGTTTCCATATTTGAAGAATACTGTACCCAATAATCCAGTCAAAAGAAACTTTTCTTTCAATTTCCTGTACTTATTTAAGGTAGGTGGATGGAGATAAAAGTACTGGGGGAAAAAAAGTCCAAGATGATTTTCAATGTTTCTTCTTAATTTACTAATTAGGGCTCAAGATATACCTGCAAAGAGTTCTTAAATCAATTTGTCCCACACCAGGCACAATGAGTCACTTGGAAATCTTGAGCATAAGAGATAATAATAATGTAAACAATTGCTTTTTCCTTCTGGGGCATTTCTTCATTTTATATTTGAACACCAGAAAATCATGAAACATTTTCTACTGTGGGTAACATCTTCTTAGGAGAGGAATAAAGATGAATCAGTTGCTTGTGTGTTTTAGGTTATGTCAGTTATACAAGTACACTATAGAACCATAGACTTATGATTTGGGAAGGCCTTTGGAAGTCTGCTAGTCCAATCTCTTCATTTTATAAATGGGAAAACAGTAAAGATCACTACATATTACCTACAGCTGAAGAATTCAGACACTGTTAATTGAGTTATTAGATTCAAAACGTACTCTACAATAAAGAATATTCTAAACATATCATGTTGGCTGGGGGCAAAAACCCTTAATTATTAACCATATTTTTTCATATTGCCATTTAGGGTACAAAATTATGATTTGGGAAATATAAAAAAATCCCTGAGGATGTTACATTTATATAAAGAAGAGAAATCAACACTATGTAAATATTGTATATAGCTCCCCAGTCAGAATAATTCAGATATTACCGGGATATAGTAACAGAAAATTTCTTTACAATTTTATTTATTTGGTTTTTTTGCGGGGCAATGGGAGTTAAGTGACTTGCCCAGGGTCACACAGCTAGTAAGTGTCAAGTGTCTGAGGCTGGATTTGAACTCAGGTACTCCTGAATCCAGGGCCAGTGCTACTGTGCCACCTAGCTGCCCCCTACAATTTTATTTCTAAAATGTGAAGTTCAAACTATTTTGGAAAGAATTATGAACTATAATACAGCAAAGGGAAATATTTATTTTTAACACATTTTCATAGTAGTCTTTCTAACAAAAACTTCATATAATTAATCATGTAATTACTGAAAGCATGCCACAAGGAATAATATTTCTTGAATTGAAAAGCACTCATGTTATTTTGATGACTAAGATTACCAATATGCCCTAGCTTTATAATGGAGTCAGTTCTCTCTTCTTTGAGAATGAAAATTGGCCCTTCTAATTTAAGGCGACCACTCATTAGATTTTAGACATCACAGCTAGAATTTTAGGCCCTTACAGATTGATAGATATAGTAGGCTTGTAGATGTTCTAGGCAGATAATGATATGGGTAGTTCCTCTACCAGTGTAGATCACTGCTTTTTTTTTTGTGTGTGTGAGGCAACTGGGGTTAAGTGACTTGCCCAGGGTCTCTTCAGATCGCATAAATCTTTCACCTTTTACCACTGCTTTTTTTTTAATGCCTGTTCATCCTGTGTAATTGTGTTCCATGTTTCTTTGTAAATACTCTATATTGGCTAGTATTATTTCTGCATGCATCAAGAGTATCCTTGATGAAAACGTTAGAAGGGAATAGGCAGGCTTTCATGGATGAGTTTCTAATTCAGACCCCCCCATCTTCATAGTCACATAACAGACTGAAAGGTATAGGGAATATATATTTTTGTATATAATCTCTAATCATATTTACAGTGGTCTGTCTTCCAACATTTAGTGTGAGCAATGCAAGGTGATATAACCAGGTAGCCAATGTTTCTCATTGTCCTTTGGGTTCATGATAAGCCCAATTCTTCCAATTCCTTTACTAGTCTCACCAAGGAAAATACTTAAGAAACCTTTCACTTAGCTGCAACATGTTTAGGTCTTCTGATTTCATTTACAGAGAATTTCAAAATGGATATAGTTCAATTCTTTCTTTAGTCTTTCTCCCAGGATTTTGCAAAACAATGGGAAATTAAAAATATAAAGTTAAATGACTAATTGTAATAGCCTAATTCTACTCCTTGGGCAGCTAAGTAGCACAGCAGATAGAGAACTGGGCTTGGAATCAGGAAAACTCATCTTCCTGAGTTCAAATCTGGCTTCAGACACTTATTAGCTGTGTGACCTTGTGTCACTTAGCCCTGTTTGCTTCAGTTCCTCATCTGTAAAATGAGGTAGATAAAGAAATGGCAAAATGCTCCCATATCTTTGCCAAATGGGGTCATGAAGAGTTGCATACGACTAAAATAGAATGAACAACAAAAATTCCACCTAGATAACCCAATAACTGAGGAAGCATTAATACTCGATCCTTTCCTCTAATTTACTCCTCACTCCTTGATTACTGTGGGGATGTAAAGGAGCACAGAGTTAAAGGTCATTTTTGGATTTTTTATCCATTTAGTGAATAGACACAAACAAAAAATATTCCTACCTGTTGGCCAATTAACATTCTGGTGATGAATCTCACTTGGTTGTTATACAGATGAAACAGTTTGTTTTTAAAGCCAGACTTGAAGCCCTTTTGACTAGACTCTCTCAATGACTCTCATCATCACTGAGAATCTGTGTTACCACCACACTCCAATGAAACTCTGGAATAGGGCTTCTACAGAGGTTTCAATTAGGCTGCTATAAACAAATGTTATATTTTGCCCCAATTCTTTTAGAAATCAAAAGAAATTATATCTATATGATGACTATTGAAAGTAGGGACCACTGGAGAATGCAAATCTTGTAATCAGGCATATGATCAATTACAATAAACAAAATATCTATAGGATGGTATTAAAGTTTGGGGGAGTAGTTATCTTTTACACATGTTGGAGAAGGAAATGGCAAACCACTCCAGTATCTTTGCCAAGAAAACCCCAAATGGGGCCATGAAGTCAGACACTACTGAAACAACTGAATAGAAACAGGAAAAGCATTATTTCAAAAGTGCTGAGTGTTAAAGTCCTTCTTAGTTAGAACCAAAAGAAAATTCCACATTATTATTGGAAATAGGTACATCAGTGCAAGAAACAAACTTCATGCATAACCACATTAGTTTTGCAAAGAGTAGTAAAATTTGTGTTTTTCAATGGAATAAACAGTTATGGGGAAGAAGAAGGTGTCATTTTTACATAGTCACTTTTCTGACAATAACTACTCTTTAAATGATATAACATTACAGGTTTCAGGACTCTGTGGGATCCTAAAATATGTAACTGCTTTGAGGAAATAGGCAGCTTTAGCAGCAGGTGGTCTAATTTTGTTAGCAGAACCACTGGCAATGGGGGTGGTGGGAAGCCTCTGGAGTTTTAGGCTGAAATGACTAGACAATAACAAGGTAGGGCAATTTCAAATACATCATGCCACAACTTCCTTATCAAACACATTTCTGGCAGGCTTCATAGCATTTCCCCTATGTATATAATGTCCTAATGTGAAAATATAAATGTGCTTAGAAGGTATATGTGAAAATTAACTTCTATATTATAGATCTCTAAATAGGAGACAGTCATTTTTATTTGTACAGTTTTGTAGCTTCACAGCAGAAGACTGCATCTAACCAACTGTTTATAACGAGGTAATGTTCCACATTAGCTGAGTAATGTTAAACATTAGCCTGAAGGGCTAATGTTCAATGAAAAAAAAACACCACCCAACCTGTTCCCTTTCCCTGAGGTTCAAGCAATTTAATTTACCAGTTCAATCAGGAGAGATGCAATCACAAAATAGCAGGTGCTTTTATCCTGTAAGAGTGTGTTTTGGTTTATAAGTGACTCCTGAAGCTAATGTGGAACATAAACATATTGTTGAACATTAGCTAGAACATATGTGTGTACACATACATATACAGAAATGATACTTTGTCATGTAAAATATCAAACATTGACATGCATGCCTTTTTGTTCTGTCTCGATTTAACAGTTAATTCTTTACCACAGCATATAAATATAAATGCCATACACAGGAGGGAGCACAGTAAACATTATGTGATGAGGAATGGTATTTCTCTAGTATTTCACCTATAGTGAACCTTTCAACTTAGAATTTATATGCCTTTCAACAAGGACTCTGTTATATTTAAAAAATGCTCTTCAGTGCCATGGATATTTATGGTTACCAATATTTACTGTAAAGTAATAACTTCTACTCTACTGAAAATACGTGATACATAAAAAGGAACAAATAAAAATTCTGTGTTTTTGCTGCAAAAACCCAACACAGAAAATGAAGAAAGGTTTTCTCTACCTATATCATCATAAATCTACCCCTTATCACATTTATTCCCTTTCTCAACATTAGGTTATGTTAGATTTTGTATCATATCCTAGAGTCTTCTTTGGTATTGTGGATAGGTGGTATTACACAAAATTATGAAATTCAATAAAAAAATCAGCCCCAAATGCCATTTAAATAGATGAACTATTTCTATAATCATTAAAATAGAGCAGCACAGAATTTTCAGTGAAAGTGAGGGTAGAGACATATTATTTGAAAAGCAATATCTTTTTTTAGATACACCAGCAATAGACAATGCAGTAAAGTTAGTAATTCATTATCCCCTAACTCGTATTTTGTTATTGAGTGGGTTGGTAAACTTAAAATAGTCTTTATTATGTTCACTTGGCAAGGCATTTTGTTCAGTTTATTAAAACTAACCTCCAACATGTAAATGATGACCACATCTATCTCTCTTTTACATCAAACTCTGGAATCATGGTATCTCAGTTGATTGCTGTCCACAATTAGTTCTGTGATGATATCCATTTGGCTTAAACCAGACCCAGATGGTAGTAATGAGCTGGTCCAGGAATAGCCAGGAGTATGGTGTGTTTGTGTATTAACTCTTGGTGGAATAATTTTGAGATTTAACTAACCTTAGTCCCACATATCTATCTTTCACTTAGCTATCACGTTGAATTATATCTCTGCTAGGTGAGGAGCTTATGAGATAGACATGGACTATCATATTTTTGTTGACACATTTTGACATTAAAAAACTGGTAAAATTTAAAATAGGGTTTGGGGGACAAGTGCAATATCACTATGAGGCAAGGCAAGGAATAAATTCACCCCCTTTTCAAAATTCTCTTAAAAAGTTCTTCTTGTAAAAACTTCTTTGTAGAATTTGATGCCAGCTTAAGTTACTTAAGGCTTATTTTAAAAGCATGAATTAATTATATTACATACACATATGACTGATGACCGAACTCTGGTTTATGACCACAATAAGGAATTAAAACTGGCAAACTCAGCAATTAGGTTTCATTTATATTTCGGCTAAAATCATCTGTTTATTTTAATTAATGTTCTGCCTTGATTCAAGTCATTAACGTTCAGAAGTAAAGAATTTGCTTGATGTTTTATACATACTGATAATTGAAAGCAGAATCTAGGCTGAGAGTGTGAAAAATGACAGTTGCATTTTTAAATGTTACCACAACTCTGAGACATCTAGGAGAAGCCAGTAGATATTTAGTCAGTTTAGAATAACAAGTCGTATTTTATATAGCTATGGCTGACCTTATAACTAAGCTGTTATCTGAGAGCTCATCTCTGAGATTAAACCTTACTGGGAAGAGCTCCTATCTATCTGATTTGTTTAGAATATCACTTAAAAGAAGTGAATTACATCTAACCATGGCATGCCAATACAACATCTATTATTATAAAACCTGGCTTTATTCATTGCTTAATTCATTACTTTTTTATCTCTCTGGTGTCTGTTTCACAATTGTTCTTCTGTCTGACTCTATGTCCTTCATCATTTCAAATTCCTCCTTTTCTTCTTAGTTTCTCCTGTTTTTTCCTTCCCTCTCCCTCTATATTTCAGAATATTAGGGTTAGAAAGGAAATTAGAGATTACCTAGTCTAGTCTCCTATCTAACACAGGAATCACCTTTAGGACATCACTGAGTTGGTAGTGATCTAGACTCTGAATACAGGTAGTGGAGGGTAGCTCCATTTTTTCAGGAAGCATCTCATTCCATTGTTGGAGAGCTCCAACTGGGAGAAAGGTCCTCATATTGGGTTGAAATGTGCCCTTATAAATTCTACTCATTGTTCCTTCTTCTGCCCTCTGTAACACAAAACATGTTTCCACCCTCTTTCATATAACAATTTAAAAAATTCTTGAAGATATCTATTTATCCTTTGTTCCTCCAGTCTTCTTTTTTAGGCAAAACTTCTTCAGGTTCTTTTAACAGTTACACATGATCTAATTTTCAGGTGCTTTATCATTCTAATTTCCCAATTTCTGGATGTGTATGCTTTAGTTTGTCAATATTCTTCTTAAAACATAGTTTTTTAGAAGTGAGCACACAGTACATTAGATGTGGTCTGACCAGTGGGGCTATTATATTCAATAACCTGACATTCTATTTCTACTAATGTAGCTAAATCCATCACATTACTGTCTTGTATTATTTAGCATTCCCAAGTCTTTTAAAAAATATAAACTGTTATAAATTCGGGTCTTTACTATTTTTATAATTACTCTTTTGAGTTTAAGAGCCTGATTTCACATTTATACTTATTAAATTTCATCTTGCTGTAATAGCCCAACATTCCAGCCTGTCAAGTTCCTTTTTAATCTTGATTTAATCATCTTTCATATCATTATTCCTCCTATTTCTCCATCACCTGTACATTTGACACAGCATGTCTTTTTTTTCTTGATAATAATGACTCAAACTTAGATAGTACTTAAAGTTGATTTTTACCAAGTGCTTCTTTAAGTCATTATTAAAATTACTAAAAAGGACCAGCCAAAGGTTGACTCCTATGGCATGCTATTAGAGACTTCCTGCCAGGCTGACATCAATCAGTTAATTGGTATTCTTTAAATGTTGTTATTCAACCAGTTTTGAATCCCTTTAATTGTATTTCTGTCCCGTCCACGTATCTTGTTTAAAAGGATATTTTGGCAGACCTTGTCAGATACTTTGATGAAAACAAGATACTTATTATGGAATTCCTTTAATATGCTATCTTAATACCCCCCCTTTATTTTAGAAAAAAAGGAAGTTGTTTGGCATAACTCATTCTTCATGAACCCATATTAGTGCCAACTGAGTGCTTTATTTTCTCCCTAACACTTCACATACTATTTGGTTTAGTGATCTGGTGTCAATACAAAGCTTAATGCAGTATGTGGAATTCCCTTTCTATGAACAGCATATAAATACATTGTACAAAATTCTCCTTTTTGGAAAATGGGACATTTGCTCAATTCCAGTCTTTGGCACCATTCTTATGGGCAATTATTTTAAAAAGATGATTACCGTTGCTTTTGTGATCACATTACCAAGTTACTTTAAAGATCCTTTGATATAATAGCTGATTCCGGTGACTTTTTCTTACAATTTCTTTTTGACTTTTCATCTGATCCTCCCTTTCCTTTATTCCTTAGTGCCCCCCCCCCCTTCCCCTTCTCCCATATTCTTTGTTTTCTTTAGGGAGAATACATTGTTGTTCAGGTCTGCTATCATCATAGTGGCAGCAGAAGCTACAGATCAGAATACTTCTTTTTGGTAGGAAAGCATTTAGACATTGGCTCAATCAATTTTCCCTCTTCTTTTTAGTGGGAAATTTGGGCCACTCTTTTTGGGTAGACTGTCGATGTGGCTCGTAATAACTTAATGCCAAATCTACTTTTCCTTTGGCACACCTTTACTTAGTGGGCCTATTCATATTCCAATTCTCTAAATGATTACCATAGGACAAAACTCAAAATCAAGTAGTATTCATATTAAGTCTGTTACTTCTAAAACTGAGAAACTTAATGGATGAGATCCATCATTATTACCAATATCTGTCACTTAAATTTTTTTTTTGGTTAATAAATAATTTTATTCACAATTCTATGAGACAGACTACCTACCAGCTCCTGAGTAAAAAAATGAACACCCAAAGGTCAAGTGACTTGCCCAGTATCACAGAACTGGAGAGTGTGGGAGATGGTAATGCCATTCTGAAATCTGTAAAGGATTAGGCTAAAGATTGGAAATGTACTTTCATTATAGGATAGGAAGCTTGTTCTTGTGTGGTATGGGTCAGCATCTTCTAAGAAATTTCAGTCTTTGGGAGTTACCCAGAGCCCTAAGAAATTAGGTGCCTTGAATCGTTAAACCTATGATTTATTCTGCCAAACCAAACCAATTAATTTAGACTAATTGTGAATTTTGGGGGAATAGCACCTGGGATTTCATGGTCCTTGAGAATTTCCCATGAGAAAACAACTTTCAGTGTAGATCAGCACAAATACTGAACTTAGAGTTTTAGAGAATTGACAGGGACATTGCAAGGTGTAGTGGCTTACCCAAGGTCACAAACCCAGAATAAGTCAGAGGTGGAACCTAAGTGTTGTTGATACTGAGTCTCAAAACAAATATGCAGCAGGTCGTATTGTGTTGCTGTTAAATACTAATTTTGCTTATTTATTGGTTATCTTTTAAAATTTAGTGCCTTGATTACATTATATCACAATTTCCTACAATGTTAGGCACCAGAGAGTTATAAATAGACATGTAAAAAAAAAAGTGCACTTGAAGAATTTTTTTTTTTACCTTTTTCCATGTACAACAGCCCCTGGATCTTGGGATTTTGCCTCAAGCTCCTGAACTTCATCTACCAGTGTTTTAAAAGTGGCTCTCTTGATTCTGTTAAAAAACAGATTCACATGAAAATTCCCTTGAAAATGTCAAAATATAAGAACTAGCTATTCAGTTTAATACCATGCTAATGATTTTATAAGTGCAACAATCACCTTAGAAAGAGCAACAATTACATAAACATTAATCTTAGTCGTGCCCCCTTTAAAATCTTAAAATAATCATGCAGATTGCTTATAGAAAACTATTTTTGGCTTAACATAAAAACACTGATAAATATATGAAGACAATATCAGGTGAAAAATTTATATTGTGGGAGTATATAACATTCTAAATCATTCTTATAATGAATAGAAATTGACAAGGCTCTAGGCAAGCAAGAAAGTCTCTTTTCCCCCTTCTAAATATTGTCATCAGAAATCTGATGCACTCAAAGGGAACAGAATTCTTACATCGATTCTCCTTTATATCTGGGATGGTTTAAGTAAAAACCTCCAAGTAATTCTTCTCTTCGGTGCATTGCTTCTCAATGTTAATGTGCACTTTCTGCTTTAGTTCAGTTTCTCTACTGAACAAGTGGCCTTCGTTCAGCCGCTCAGTTGACCCTTTCTTCTCTTAATTTTCTTTTTCCTAATCTCATAATATGTCTGAACCTTGTAAACTGCTGAAAAATAAGCTCTGAAGATGACCTCGCATTTGGAGAAATAGGTCAATTATCCTGAGCTACGCTCCTGTCTATAATCAATATACATCAAAGATGACAAACTTACACTTTATATACAATGTCAAGAAGCAAAGATGTCACAGGAATAAATAACAACCCCATCCAGAAGACTCCAGAACTAAAGAGCATGGCTGCCTGAATAAATAAAAACAAAGAAATAAACTTTTAAAATAACTTGAAAAACTTTGAATATTATTTAATTTACAATAAAATAAAAAGAATTCAGATCACCATTTTGGATTTAAGAGCCACATTTGAGAAAATTTTAATTCATGAAATCTTCGGAGTAGTTTTCTTTTCTACAATACTCTTAACAGTATTAATGTTTTACCATGTGAATTTCTTTTAATAGAGTTTTCTCTGTTGATCGTGAACATTAGAGGCAGATAATAAATCTTGACATTCCTATATTTCTTTTCAATGGCTTGGAATATCATGCTCCATTCTTTTCATACAAGAATCCAAATACAACCCACACTAGGTCTGAATAATATTTTCCTTAAACTCTAAAACCTAAAAAAACCAAACCAAAACAAATCCCCAAACCCTCGACAGAAAATCTTGTACATCTCCAACACCTTTTAATGTAATTATCAAATAAAAATCAACTCTAACAAAATAAATAAAACTTGATTTCTAAATGCCATCACTAAATTAGCATTTGGCTAAATTATTTAATACCATAATTATGTAATATAATTTCCCTACAGTGTAGGGAAAATAGAGATATCACTAACAATAAGCATTTGGTCACTTTTTGATTGGTTCTGGAGAGAAATCAGTTTTCTTCTCTCAACACACCTGTTATGGCTAAGCCAAATGCCAAAGCAAATAACTATAATGTAAAATGAGAACAAATTATATTAAAATAAATAACCTGTCTTGGGATCGCATGCCAAATATCTCTATCAGAAATATAATTGTAAAGAAACTGATTCTATTATTAATAAATTACTGTCCGTTAGTTGCCTGCATTTATAATACAAAAATAGCTTTGAAATATAATTAGGTTATACAGATTAAAAGTAATAGTGCTATGCAATGGCACCAGAAAATTCTTAATTTATTTCTTAGAGTCTAATTACTTCTAAAAAGCAAAATTTGTAGATTCTAATGGAAACCACTTAAGAAAAATACTATTATACTTTCTCTAAAAAGTAGCCACCTAACAACTTTAAGGAATAAAAAAAGAAAAAGAAATCTCTTACGTCGTAGACAATTGATGAAAAAATTTCTAAGAATTTAGTTTTTATGGTTTGTCGCACCACCACCAGACATATCATTACATATCTTTTCATATGCGGCAAACTAATATTTAGAAGTTGAAAAAGAACTTATGAAGGGTCTAGTTGCTTTTCAGTTTCTACTGATACTGATACTGATACCCAGTCATATTCAAGCATCCAAGTTGTTAGTTCCAAGAAGTGGTATTTTTCATTGCCTATGTAACAGATTCAGTATATACATATAAGCAGCTCTGGGCACAGATTCTGTCTGCACCAAGCACAGTAGTACTGAAAATATTCCTTTAAAAAATAAAGTCAAAACCATTACAAAATGTTCCCTAAAACAAACAAATTCTGCAAATAAAATTAAACAATAAATAATCCATGGATTTCGCAGAACAACACCCAGATACCCCTGAAACCAAATGAGAAGAAAAATATTCACATAAAAGTCACTTTATTTTATAAGCAAAACATGATCTTGGACATGTTTGCTGACATTCTCAATTGTTAAAACCAACACTAACTGTGTAATAGGAAATGTCTATCAAGGCTAGGGGGTGGTGGGGTATTGGTGTTGGTGGTTTGTTTCCTAGGAAGCTTTATAGTAAGATAACAACTATAGAAATGCCATTTTTTTCATATTAAAAAAAGGCAAGATAATTCTAGGTATTTTAATCTAAAATATTAGGTTTGCCTGGCTTCATTTCTAACATTTTTATTTTCCTGGGTAAGACAGGAAAGGTTTATTTTCCATCTTTGCCACCTTGTACTAAATGTCTGCTGGTGAAATAGCAGAAGTGGTGATGTAGGTTTTAGGATGTTAATTCTGACCATTGTAATGCTAACTATGAATGAAGGAACAACTGGCGCCCAGTATTCACAGCCTACCCAGCCTTTGGCTTTACAAATGAACAAGAATTGAGGAAAAAAAGTTTTTTTTTCTGCGTCATATTTGAAAGCCTGTCAGATTTTTTTTTCTTTTGCAGAGTTAATCCAAACCTAAAAGATTTAAAGCCGACATTCGCATTAAAGACAGAGAGCCTCTTTGTATTTTTTGGATGAAGAGGGGAAAAAAATAAAATCCCACAGAGGTATTTCCTTCCTTTCTGCACAAGAAAGCTCCCCCTCACTCTGTAGAAACCATTTTTGTCTCTAACTTTTCACATCTCTCCACACACAGGCAGGTCATCTGGGAAATGGCAAACCAATCCCTTTCAGACAATGGCAGTAACAGGAGCAGCCTGTTCTGGGGATGGACTCTGGCTCCCTCTGTTCGAAGTTTACAAATTGTTCCTAATGTGTGAGATTTGTGGTCTATGCCAAGTTTGCCCCTGCCCCCACCCAGCCTTGAGGCCTTGTGAAACCAAATGGAATCTGCCACAAAAGTGGCTCCCGGGGGACTTCAGAAAGAATCAGAAAATCAGGGTTCCAAAGCCTGGTAAATTGGAGGCCCAACAAGCCCAGGAGGGAAAACAAATAACCTCTTGTCTCTGCAGAGTGACAAGGAATCAAAATTACACAAATGGGACTTCAAAAATAAATGAACAGTGTCTCAAAACCCAATTTATGTCAAAGAATTATTCTGCAAAATCTGTGTGAACTTGTTGAGAAAGGGCTTTTTAGAATCCATGTGTTCCTGGCCTCTATCTAAGTAAACAGTGGCAATCCTGACTGAGATACCATTAAAGGGAAACAAATCTCTAGTATGGGGAACCAGGAGCTAGTTGTTTCACACATTTTTCAGAACTGTTCAAGGGCACCTGAAAAAGAGTAGAACATCCCTCTTTCTCTCTTTTCTCATCTCTCCTTTTTCCCCCTACTCTCTGAGCACCCCAAAGCAGTCAAATACTCTTCATTAGGTCTCAAAACTCAATTTTCTTATTTCAAAATGTTCTGCAAAGGATAAACTAAATTACAAGAGCAGAGTGCTTTAGAGTATTATCATCTCATTTCATCCTCAAAACCACTCTGAAATATAGGTGCTATTGTTTTTTCTATTTCACAGCTAAAGAAACTGAGGCAGGGAAAGATTAAGTGACCTCCCCACCCAATGGGGCACAACTATTGTGTCTGATTTGAATTTAGGTTTACCAGACCTCAAGTCCAATGCTTTATGCATTATGCCCAGCTGCCTTCCAAGTCTCATTCAATTCAGCTACCTTATAGATTTAAGTGTGATTTTTTTGCATGATATGAAATCAAGAAAAATGTGGGGGACAGATCTCTTTTTCTTTATTTTCCCAACTATTTATAACAGTCATGAAATTTAAAAAGTTAGGGAACTGGAAGTTATTAAATGTTAGTCACTGACTATAATAAGCTGAAAAGAGGTGACATCCAAGAAAGACAATAAAAGAACACCTAGCTAGTTGCCTTTGATGAGTTTAAACTACTAGACCTTGAATTAAATCCTGGGGTACTGAAAAAATTGGCAGATGTGATTGCTGGGTCCCTGTTAGTAATATTTGAAAAGTTAGAGTAACAGCAGAATTAATTGGAGGACAAATGTTGACATTTCTTTTTTTTAAGTAAGAGAATAAATTTTTAAAAAATATAGGAAAGTCATTGACTTCAAATCCTAGGAAAATTCTTGACTGTTAAAAGGCTATGACTTGTGAGCATCTAGGATAGGATTCAGTGAGTGTGAAGCGCTTAGCACAGTTGACAGGCCTATATAAATGTCATCGTCTTCATCATCATTATGAGCAGCAGCGGCAGCAGCAGTAGCTGCTATTGCTGCCACTAGCATGGCTTCTTCTGGGGCAGCTGGTGCATTAGAAAGAATGCTGGCCCTAGAGTTAGGAGACCCTCTGTTCAAATGTGGCCTCAGTCATTTAGTAGCTGTGTGACCCTGGGCAAGTCACTTAACCCTGTTTGCCTCAGGTTCCCTATCTGTAAAACGAGCTAGAGAAGGAAATGGCAAACCACTCCAGTGTCTTTGCCAAGAAAACCCCAAATGGAGTCACAAAGGGTCAAACGCAACTGGAAATGGCTAAACAACAACAAAAATGGCTGCATCAAGAATTGACCCTGCCTAAGAAAACGAATTTTCCTTTTTGGACAGGGTTACTAGTTTAGGGCAATGCTATAGCTAGAATTTACTTACATTGTAGCAAAGATCTGACAAAGTCTCTGATGCTTTTCTTGTGGAAATAATGAAGATATATGAGCTAGAAGAAGATAAAATTTCAAAGAATTTCAAAGAATTCTGAGAAAGAATTGGTAGGATTCCTTATCTCAAAGGTTACATATCAAAATTGTGGATTATATGAACTTGATGGGGGTGGAGGGTAGCTAATATGTTAGATGACAATTAAAAATCTAAAAGATTTTGACATGGCAAGAACACTGATGTGAATATAATCAGTTGATATTTAATAGTAGTAAATATAGCCTCTTCTACCTGGGCTCAAAGTATCAACTTTATGAAATGTGGGAGTCATGACTAGATAAGAACTCATCTTGGGGGGCAGCTAGGTGGTGCAGTGGATAAAGCACCGGCCCTGAATTCAGGAGTACCTGAGTTCAAATCCAGCCTCAGACACTTGACACTTACTACCTGTGTGACCCTGGGCAAGTCACTTAGCCCTCATTGCCCTGCCAAAAAAAAGAATTCATCTGGAATAGATTTTAGTGGACTGCAAGCTCAATGAGTCAACAGTGATATGGCCACCAAAAATAAATGGAATCTTGGGATAGTGTAAGAAATTCATAGTGTTCGGGACTCTAGAGGTGAGAGTTTAATTGTATTCTACCTTGATGAGACACTGGAAGTAGGCATTCATTTTTAGGGGAATCATATTTTAGGAAAGACCTTAACGAGCCAGAGAGTGTCCAGAGCAAAACTTCTTAAACTGTGGGTCACATAACTGAATGTGGGGGTCACAAGCTTTTTGGTGACAGTTAAGAGGTTATGCATACCTATTTTGTATACCTATATACCAGGGGTCAGGTCAAAATTTCTAGGGCAAAAAGGGGTTGAGAGTGGAAAAAGTTTAAGAAGCCCTGGTCTAGAGGACAACAAAGGTGGCCTTGAAATCACGCCGTGGGAAAATCGGCGAAAAGAACTGAAGATGTTTAGTCTGCAGAAGGGAAGAGCTAAGGAGAACCTCATAGCTGTTTCCAAGTAGTTGAAGGGCTTTCATGTGGAAGAAGGAATAGAGATGCTTTGTTTGGCCTCAGAAGGCAGAACTGGAAACAAGGATTGGAGTTTGCAAAGAAGCAAATTTAGCTTGATGTAAGAAAAAGTTCCCAACAACTAGGTACACCAAAGTGGAATGGTCTTCGTTAGGAGGTGGTGGGTGGCCCTTTGCTGGAGATCTCTAAGCAAAGAACAGCTGACCACTTGTTCGATATATTATAGTAGATGGAATTCTTGTTCAGGTATGATTTGAATTAGAAGGCCTCTGAAGTCTTGTGCAACTCTGTGAAACTGTAATACTCAATTGGGGACAATTTTAGGAACCTTCACTTAATTCATTCTTAATTTGGGGCTGACTCCAGTGAATAGAAAATGAATTTGCAGGATATTTCTAAAAAGCAGATTATTTTGTAAAATGGGAATAACATTTAATAAAAATATAGAAACTACTAGGAGCTTTCATGGTGCATTTATTTACTGCCCTTTTGAGATAAAGATGGCGTCCTAATCTTACCATCGATGGGTCATAAATTCACTTGAAAACATTCCTGACTACTCTGAAGGATATTTGTATAGTATTAGTTTCCCTATTTGAAGAACATAGTTCTGGGAATGACTTTAGCTTCGCCTATATGACCCTGATGGAGCACAAGGTCTGGTGCTTGCTCAGATTATTTGCTCTCAGACATAGATCACAGGAGGACCATTCAATAACAGTAAAACCTTTTCTAAAGTCTCAGACTCAAGAGAAAATTCTGTTTCTGGCATTGGTTCCATGCTATATTAAGTATAGTGAAATAGTTGGATGCTTGAGACATTTACCTGTTAATCTTTTTCTTTTTAGAAAATGATGATAAGCAGAATATCAGTGAAGAGCTGGAGATTTTTCTAGGTAATCAAGATGGTAAGAAGAAAGCCCAAAGAGGTCACTATTGGAAGAGCTCCATTCTCTCTGTTTGTGAATTCTTTTAGAGTTGGTAGCAGGTATAAAGGTTTGTTGGTTTTTGACCATTCTTTAAGGTTGTGACTTATTTTAAGGCTATCATCAATGAAGTCCTCATGCCATATGTTGGCAGGAAGAGCTTCAGAGATGATAATCATACTAGCCAACATCTATCTAAACATGATCTCATTTGATTTACATTCTTTCACCTAATCCTCATAACTACTGGAATTATCATGCCCATATTTACGAAGGAGGAAATAGGTTCAGAGAGGTGAGATGAATTGACTGTGGTCATATAGCCAGTAAACACAGGGGAGAGGATTCAGATCCACACATCTGCTGATTCACATTCTGGTTGTGTCTCCACAAGAACAAAATTCTTCTCTGAGACATATTGAAGTGATCTCTGAAATCCAAAACATTACCCTTTTTCAAAGCTAATGGCCAGATTTCTCCAAACAATGTTCATTTCCCTTTGTCCTCTTACCTTTGACATGCTGGCCATCTTTTTGTCATAGTTCCTTTCTTAAATCTACAAGGCAATATCACAGGAGGATACTCTTTTTCTTTTTGGTAGGGCAATGAGGGTTAACTGACTTGCCCAAGGTCACACAGCTAGTGTCAAGTGGCTGAGGCTGCATTTGAACTCAGGTCCTCCTGAATCCAGGGCTGGTGCTTTATCCACTGTGCCACCTAACTGCCCCAGGATACTCTTTTTCTCACTCTCATTTACTTTTCTCAAATAGCTCTGAATATTTCCTGTATTCCCAAAATGAAACATTAGGTAGGTAATCCTTACTCAGACATAATCCCAATGAAGCATAAACCTGCTATTTCATGAATATACTTATCTTTCATTGATTCATTAATTCATTCATTCACTTACTTACTTCTTTACTGGGAGGCAATAGGGGTTAAGTGACTTGCCCAGGGTCACACAGCTAGTAAGTGTCTGAGGCTTGATTTGAGCTCAGGTCCTCCTGACTCCAGGGCCAGTGCTCTATCCACAGTATCACCTACCTGCCTGATCCACTTATCTTTTATGTAAATAAGTTATAGCTGTTCAAGGAATGAGTACTGGTCTAAGAGAAAGGAGACCTGAGTTCTAGTTATGACTATTCTAACTTGCTTGTGAGGCAATGGAATAATAATAATAATAATAATAATAATAATAATAATAATAATAATAATAAGCTTGAAGGTTTACAAAGTGCTTTAGAAATTTTATCTCATTTTATCCTGACAATGATTCTGAGAGAGGTATGTTATTATTCCCATTTTACATATCAGTTAACTGAGGCAGACAGCAATCAAGTGACTTGTCCAGAATTATAAAGCAAAGTGTCTGAGGCAGCATATGAACTCAGGTCTTTCTGATTCCGAGTCCAATGCTGTACTACTTCATCATTATGTGCCCCAGTTTCCCCATTTGTAAACTGAGGGACAGAATGGATTATCTTTAAGGTAACTATTAATATAAATATTTTTAGTATTCAATCACCATAAAACATATTAAACTTTTATCTATATCATTATTTGACTTAGATTTTTAAACTTTTTTGGATAAGATTCATTTTAATTTTGTCTTTCAGAATTTCAGTATCAAGATCTTGACCCTTGTTCTTCTTGAAAGCATGGAGGTTGGGAAGGCTGGGGAGGAAGAAGGCAAAGGGTCCTGGGAATGTCTTTATGTCAAAAAATATCTAGTCCACATGTTTCAGAGAAATTACGTAGTCCTATGACAGTAATTCCAATATTAGTGTGAATTATTCCCAAACAAACAAAATCTAATATCTATTCCGTAGTAGCATAGTAGTAAAGGAATAGATGCATGGTTTATGTATGTGTGGGAGAGAGTTGGGAAGAAAAGGCAATTTTGGAGTAGGGAGCATTCTAGGGATGGTGGGCCCGAGTAAGAAATCTTGGTGTAGGGTTATGAATAGCCCAAGGGGTAGCATGAAAACAGAGGGATACATCACTTGGATGTATAAGAGAAGTATAGAAATGGAGGTTCCAGGAGCCAAATTTTGCTTCTTTTCAATTTTTCTGCAACAGGGACCTGAGTGATATGTCCGACTCAGGCATTAAGAATATCCCTTTAGCAGCTGTGTGGGGATGGAATTCAGAGAGGAGAGATTAGAAGCAGAGAGACCAATTAAGAGGCTCTTTCAATAATCCAGGAAAGAGGTGATGAGAGCTTGAGCCAGGGGGCTGGCTGTGTGAGTATAGAGGAAGGGCCTGATGTGAGATATGCTGCAAAGGGAGAATCAACAGAACTTGTAAATTGATTAGATAGAAGGTGTGAGGGAGAGAAAAGGGTTTGGGATGATTGCCAGGTTCCTCGGTGGGTGGCTAAGAATTCAACAGAAACAGGGAAGTGAGGAAGATGACTGGATTTTGGACATGGTTGAATTTGAGCTCTATTTGGTCACCATTTAATCCGTAAACAAGCATTATCAAGCACCTACTGTGTGCTTGAGTGTGTGCTAAGTGCTGAGGGTATAAGGAAAGGAAAAATGAAAAAGATTTTGTCAAAGGTAAAAGACAGATTTGTTTTTGCAGGGAGAGTCTCCTTTGAAACTTGAGAAAAGGAGAGTGATGAAGGGCTAATATGCAGTTATGTGAAGTATAAAGCTAAGAAGAAGATGGTGCTTATGATGGCCTGGGTTGGGTTTTTTTTTTTAATGAAGAATAAGTTAAGGGCTTATCTTACAAGGGAGGAAGGAAGAGGTCATTGCCCTTCCTACAATGTGGTGCTTGAAAATAAACATAATGTTCCAAATGCCATTTGACCAGGGCAGAACAAAGGGAGATCAGATTCCTTCTGCATACCCTGTTTGTGTTCATGTAGATAAGGACAGACAGTATATACACAAAGGGCATTAAGAGATATAAATGAGTGCATGGCCTAGTGAGGCATTTTCTAACAGTGTTTTACTACATCAAAGATTTATGATTCGGGGGCAGCTAGGTGGTGTAGTGGATAAAGCACCAATCCTGAATTCAGGAAGACCTGAGTTCAAGTCCAGCCTCAGACACTTGACACTTACTAGCTGTGTGACCCTGGGCAAGTCACTTAACCCTCATTGCCCCACCCCGCCCAAAAGATTCATGATTGGTCATGAGCAGGCTGTAATTTTCATTTTCTAACTCAGGTGGCACTTAGCCTCTGTTTACCTCAGTTTCCTCCACTGTTAAAATGGGGATAATAATAGCACCCTCTCCCAGGGTTGTTGTGAGGATCAAATAAGATAATAATTACAAAACACTTAGTACAATGTCTGAAAAACAGCAGGCACTATATAAATGGTAGCTATTGTTTGCTATTATTTTAATTCCAATGAGGAGAAACCTTTTGTTCAGGTCAAAAAGGTTTCGTTTGAGATGAAATATGTGTATCAATTCAATAACCATTTATTAAGCACTCATCAACTTCAAGACACTGTTTACAAAGATAAACATGATAGTGCTTGCTTCCCTGGAGATGGCCATCTGATGGAAGGAAAGGACTTGAACAGATGAATTACAATGCAAAGAGGATCCAGCTAAATAGTATAAAAATTAGAGGAAAAAGGATGGAAGGAAGGAAACAAGGATTTATTAATTGCTTACCTTAGGCTAGGCAGGTTGCTAAGTGCTTTACAATTATGATCTTATTGGATGCTTACAAGAACTCTGGTAGGTGTTATTGTCTTCCTAATTTTATAGTTGAGGAAACTAAGTGACTTGCTCAGGTTGCACAGCTAATGAGGATCTGGGGCCAGATTTGAACTCAGGTCTTCCTAACTTCAGGCCTGGTGCTCTATCTACTGTGCCACTCTAGATGCAGAATAAATTACTAATTGAAAGGAAGAAACTGCTTTTAACTGGGGCCAGGGGGGGAGTTGTGGGAGTTGTGTGTGTGTGTGTGTGTTGGGGAACTGGGCACTGTCAGAGAAGACTGGTTTTTTAATGAAGATACTTTAAGAGGAGAGAAAGGGGCAGGGTGTGGATGGAAGCTCTTTGCAGGCATTAGGGACGGCATTAAGATGGGGGAGGACAGGACAAGAAAGATCCATTCTCTTCTCCCAACCCCATATTACAGTGAATGCCCTCATAGTGAATCAGAAGCCTAATACTCTGTACAGTCCAAGTTGGATATACCCTGGAGGACCAGGGAGTTGAAAGGAGTTTTGTTAGAGGTTAGCTTCTGAAAAGAATGGAAGACTGCTTTACTCTCTTCACTATTCTGGAATAAGGCCTTCTACCACAAAACCATGAAAAGAGCTCCTTGTTAATTGTTTTGTGGTCTATTGTGTTGTTCATTTTCTTCAAGCATGATCTGTACTGGGTGTTTTGGTTCACAAACATATAGTAATCTGTACTTTTTTGTGGTCTGCAAAACCTTTAATTTCTTCATTATACTATCCATTTTAGACTTTTGTTTTAGGAAGCAAAATTTTTGTGTTTCCAGGTTTTTCTCATTTTGCTTCTGGGAGTTCATTAATCTTAGAGGTCTTTTTTTTTTTTTAAACTGAAGCTAACCATAATGCTAATCAATGACTTCTATCATGTAGAATAGAATCTTCAAGTACCACTCATTTAATACTCATGATTGTCTTTAAAGATGTCACTTCACTTCCTACATGGGTAGTTCTGTTGTAGAGACTGCACTGCATTCCAACTTCATACTGAATCTTGTCTCAAAGCCATTAGGGATCAGTTGAAATGTTAGATGCTTTGGGCAAAAGACAAACCATTGTAGGTACTCTAAAGCTTATGCAGTCACACCAAGTTACTCAGGTAGCATCATCCCTATGTACCTCTGAAATATATTGCATAGTACTGCAGGAGTGCTAAGTAAAATAGAGGAAATGGAATTCAAGAAATGGAATTTTCACATGGAAATTCCTACTTTTTAATGACTTGTGGCACATTTAGTATAGCTATGGTAGAAAGCACCAAAATATAGGGTAGGGATGACTAAGTTTAAGGACTTGCTAAGACATGGGGCCCTTGAGAGGTTTGGGAGCTGCAAGAAACATGTGGAACGTGTGTATTCAGGCTACAAACCTACTTTACAAAAATGTCAGCCTTCCACTTATTATATCATGGGCAAAATTAGCTATATCTAAAAGCCTTTTTGGGTTTCCAGCCTGGTCACAAGGTGAGGTTTTGTTTTGGACACCTTTTGAATTAACTGAAAGTAAGCTGTACTATGTGTGCTAAAAAAGATCCAAAAAACAAAGTGGTTGCCTGTCACTTAGGGGATGGCAGAACAAATTGTGGCATATGAATGCAATTGAATACCACTGTACCATAAGGAATAAAGAATATGGAGAACAGAGAGAAACACTGGAAGAATTGTATGAAGTGATGTGGAAAATAGAAAGCAGAAACAGGGGAATGATTCACACAAGGACTATAATAAGATAATTTTTAAAAAATACCCCAAAAGTCAGGTGCACTAAAATTAATTGCAATGATAAATTCTGGCGACAGGGAACAGATGAAGACACTAATTTTCTTCTTCTTGGTGGAGACATTGAAGAAGACAGGATTGGGGTGTTGCTTATGCTCCCAGATATAATAATTGTTAGTTGGTTTTACTTAACTGGTTTTCTTGTTTACAAGGGAGAGTAATAGTGAATATATTGGGAAATGATTGTGATACAAAAAACAAAACAAAACAGAAGGCATTAATGAAACTTAATAAACAAACAATTAAAAATGTTGAATTCAGAGTGGCCATCATCATTTCATTCTTTTCTTACAATCCTCCTGTGTTGGCATTGGGTATGTATTTATTATCAGACCCCCAAATTTCCATTATTAGGACCTTTTTTTGAAATTACTTTTACAAGGTTCTCCTTAATGATAATGCTAAATTCTCCATTAGAACACTGGCATTTAGTACAAGACATATTCCAATAAAGTTTAAAAAGTAAGCTTTAGTCATTGTGTTACTGATGCTGCAATTGGGTATAATTATAATGTTTCACTCGTTTTCCTTAATTATGATAAAAAGCTGTTTTCATTGTTCTAAGTAGCTTGCTATGTACAGAACAATTGATACACTGTGGCTAAGGGAGGGACTGGGTTTTTTTGAACAGTGAATGTGGCAAATAACCATAGATTCAGGAATGGCTAAATAGGTTATGATACATGATTGTGATGGAGTATTATTATGTTGTAAGAAGTGATGTGTGTGATAAAATCAGAAAAAAAAGGGATAGGGGACATAGGCTGAATCTGTGATTTCCTTTTTAAAAATTATTTTATTTTTAATTTATGGAATAATGCAAGAATTTCCATAACATAGCATAATATAAAAAGATGATCATACATGAAAATGCAAATCTATTATGTACAACATGTACATGTAAATTTCTTTTTTCCCCTTCTCTCCCAGATGTAGAAGGGTAGGGGGGAAAGATAAGGGAGGGGTTCTTATAGGGGTAGGTAAAATAAGGAATAGGAGGGTAAGGAGAGAAGATAAGGTAACAAGGATGGGGTAAAAAGAGAGGTTGAGAGGAAAATAGTGAGTAAAAAGATGGAGGGAAATTCACAAATTGTAATTATAAGTTTGAATGTGAATGGGATGTTTATAGCAGATCTCTTTGTGGTAGCAAAGAAATGGAAATTTCAGGGGTGCCCATCAACTGGGGAATAGCTGAACAAATTGTGGTATATGATTGTGAAACTATGATTTCACTGGCATTGGGAGTTCCCACGTGAGGAAATTTCCATATTTTCTACAATTTATAGGGGCAGGTAGGTTGTACAGTGGATCAAGCATTGGCCCTGGAGTCAGGAGGATCTGAGTTCAAATTTGAACTCAGACACTTGGCACTTACTAGCTGTGTGACCCTGGGCAAGTCACTTAACCCTCACTGCCCACCCCCCAAAGACAATTTATAGAAAATTTTAAAGCAAAACCTGAAGAATAAACCCAACTATAAACGAAAGAACAAAAAAATTAAAAACTGAATGCTGTGAAATTATAATGACCAAAAATTTGCCCCAAAGGAGATATATAAAAAGGTAACTCCATTTTTTTTTTTTTGCAGAGGTGAGAGACTATGGATTTAAAACACTACAAATAATATCAGATTACACCCCATGTTTTGGTTAATTATGCACAAATGTTTTCTTTCTTTTTCTTCTTTCTTATAAGGGATGTGCCTTTGGAAGGGAAAGAGAGAAGGAAATCCACTGGGAAATGTAAGTGATCTAAAAACAAAAACCAATGAACAACAACAACAACAATAATTATTAATAATAGCTAGCATTTATATAGCACTTTAAGGTTTATAAAGTCCTTTGTGTCTGTTACCTAATTTAAAGAAAAACAGTGAATGTGGAATGTTCTTTCCCACTGAGGCCTAAAATTTATTTCTTTCTATTTCATTTTTCCACAATTGACAATGTCATTGGCATCTATGCAATTAAGGTTAATGTCTATTCTGGGGAATGGAAATTATAAGCAGACATTATCACAGCAGGGCCTGGTCTAGATCTGTTTACATAGTGATATTTCACAAAATTAGAATCAGGATTAGAATTCAATATTTCACAGTAATTTTAATCCGAAGTTATAATGGCTATAGAATTACATGAGCAAGATAATGTGTGAACTTCACTCTCATCTCTTTTTACATAAGAGAAATCATCCTGTCTATTCCTCTCTTGATTTGCCTATAAAAAAAAGGTTTTATCTATGCTTTTGATAACATTGTTTTCATTTCCCATGCCATTCTACTAATAGAACTGTCGCTCTGTAGCAAGCCAGGTAAAAGAAACTGGCAACATCGACCATATCTGACAGCCTCATTCCACACCTGTGGTCCACCGTCTATCTCTCTACGAAGAGGAGGGAAGGCATGCTCCAAGATTGAGAGTCAAGATGGGTCATCGTATGAATCGAGTTCTGATGTCTTAGTGTTGTTTTCTCTACCTTATAATGGCCATTATTTTCTTTTATTTCACTCTGAATAAATTTATATCATCTTCCCAAGTGTCTGCATTCTTATTTTTTCTTACAGTACAAAAATTTCATTATATTTCACATGCCACAATTTATTTAGCTGTCCCTAAATGGATAGCTACCCACTTAACCTTCCAGTTTTTGTTTGTTTGTTTTGTTACTTCAATGAGGGCTCTTAGAAGTATGTTCTATGGTGGGATCTTTCTTTGTTATTGACCTGTCTGAAATAAAAGCCTAGTACAGGCATTGCTAGACTAGAGGGTATTAGGAGTTTAGTCACTTTTCTCACATATTTCCTATGTTTTACCATATCCTAAAATGACCTTATCCTCTTCTTACTTCTCTGGGTTCATCATGACTTCCTAGAAGTATGGCCAAATCCTAGAACTCACTTTCTTGAAGCAGTTTCAAGTTTCTCAGAGAATTTGGAATTGGGTACAGAGATAGATTTGGATGAGATGCCAAGAGTGTCTGAATTCAGTACTTTTAACTATTGAAGGGCTATAGGCTTACATAGTATTCTTTAGTTAGTCTCATTAGATAGGCAGGAACTTTGCACTGCCTATGATACGGGGAAGTACAAAATAACAGGCAAAGGATTGAAGTGATAGGTGTTGCTAATAGATGCCAATATACACACAGATTACCATTATATCATTTTTTTTTTTTTTTAGTGAGGCAATTGTGGTTAAGTGACTTGCCCAGGGTCACACAGCTAGTAAGTGTTAAGTGTCTGAGACTGGATTTGAACTCAGGTACTCCTGACTCCAGGGCTGGTGCTCTATCCACTGCTCCACCTAGCTGCCCCGCCATTATATCTTGACCCAGAGATGAAGGCAATCTTCACATGGACTGCCTGAATCATAAATACTCTAGCCAATGTAAATCAAACATACATTCATAGTACTAGTAATGTATTCTTATTTAGATTGGTTGCTATTTTTTGTAGATCCTATTTTATAGATGAGGAACTGGGATTGTGAGTATTTAGTGCTTGGCTTAAATTCATGAAGTTAGAAAGTCTCAGAGGGGGGCAGCTAGGTGGCATAGTGGATAGAGCACCGGCCCTGGAGTCAGGAGTACCTGAGTTCAAATCTGGCCTCAGACACTTAACACTTACTAGCTGTGTGACCCTGGGCAAGTCACTTAACCCGCATTGCCTCACTTAAAAAAAAAAAAAAAAGAAAGTCTCAGAGGCAGAATTTGAACTCAAACCTCCTAGCTCCAAGTGCGGCTGCACCTCTTTCTCTTGTACCATTGCTGGCACAACTAAAAACACAATCCATTCCTAGGGTTATAGGGTATTTGTCATATTCAGAAAATGGCTTCTGAAACAAAATCACTGCTCTACTGCTTTCCCACATCTGGTTAAGACATGAGAGCTATCAATTAATCAATCAACATTTATTAATGAAATGACTCAACTGTGGACAGTGCAAGAAAGAACAAGAGAACCCTGGGACATAGAGAATGCAGGAATTATAAAGTTTTCCTATAAATAAGTAAAATCTTTTTATATTTCAAAGTTTAGTATCTGCCTTCCTGACTCACAGCAAATAGCCTTGGAGGAAGTGACAAAGGACCTAGATGTATCGCTACCAATGTAGTATGACACCCAGATATAAAATGCTCCTTTTGTGTTGTCAAGATTAAGCACCATTAAGACAAGAACCAGGAAAGAAACAGACATAACCATAACAAGGAAAAACCATAAAATCTGTGAATGAGTTAATGAAAAAATATGAAATAGAGTATTTTGCCAGAAGAAACAAATTTTGCATTATTCTCTAATCTTGTGCTAAACCACTTGATACATTTAACAAATTATTCATGGGAGAGATGAATCTGTTTATATTCCATGGCATTAGGTGAAATGAAAATTTTAAATCATTATTCTATTATCATTATAGGTAGGGAGTGAAAATCTACATACTAAGAACGTACACAATATGATAGAAGTGTTATATATTTTTACAATTTTGTGGAATATGTGTTGAATTATCTCTATAAAACTTATAAACTCTATAAAAGTTATAAAACTCAATTTTGTTGTTCTTTTTGAGTTAATTCAGTTGTATCCATCTCTTTGTGATTTCATTTGGGGTTTTCTTAGAGAAGGTACTGGAATGGTTTGCCATTTCCTTCTCCAGACCATTTTACAGATGAGGAACTGAGGCAAACAGGGTTAAGTTCTCTGCCTAGAGTCACGTGGCTAATACGTATCTGAGGCTGGATTTGAACTTATGAAGATGAGTCTTCCTGATTCCAAGCCCAGTACTCCATCCACTGTGTCACCCAGCTGCATATAAAAGTCTATATTAGCTATTATTTGTGTGAAGATTTGCTAATCTATGAAATGGGATGGTAAGAATAACTACATCATACATTGCAAACAGAAATGAAGGGTGGTGGACAACTTGCTTTCATGTATGTATTCTGCTGATGTCAGAGGAAAGGTGGTAAATAGAATTGTTCTGAACCAAAAGAAACCCAACTTCTTTTGGTAAGTATAACATGCCATAAAATAGCTTGTTTTGGGGCAGCTAGGTGGTACAGTGGATAAAGCACCGGCCCTGGATTCAGGAGTACCTGAGTTCAAATCCAGCCTCAGACACTTGACACTTACTAGCTGTGTGACCCTGGGAAACTCACTTAACCCTCATTGCCTCGCCAAAAAAAAAAAAAAAAAGAAAAAAGTTGTTTTTTTTTTTTAAATGTAGAAGGCAGCTTGATATGACAAAGAGAATGAAAAGTAGTCACTAATTTCTGGTAGGGCTAGTCTTGATTTATGATCACAAACTAGAATATCAAGTCAGGAGAGCTCAGAAGAAGACTATGGCACTTGGGAGTCAGGAGATCTGGATTTGAATTCCAGCTCTAGTTTCTTGAACTTGAGTAAGTCACAAATTTGGGAATAATAATACTTGCATGACCTACTTTCATGGGGTTGTTGTAAGGAAAGCACTTTGTAATCCTTTCTTATAATAAAAATGTGAGTTATTATTATTAATAACTAGTTCCATATAGCTAAAATAATATTTGATTTATTGAAACAAATGTCATGATATTTCTGATTCTTCTTTGTACATTTTTGTAGGGCTTAGCGAGCTCTAAAAACAAATTGTGCCACTCTATGGGGAAGGATTTCTACACTTGCAGTGATGCAGAAATCGTTCTTCAAAAGAGCTACCATCTCACTTACCACGTCTAATGGGTCCCACCTGCCCTATATTTTCCTGAGATCAAGACCATTCTTTATGATACTATTTCAGACTTACTTGCCATGTGACTTTAGCTAAGACACAGACTCTTTTTTCTTATTTTAATATATCCATCTTTACAATAAATATGCCATCATTACTGAGGGCATTTAGGATTCTGGTGAAATAGCCAAGGGGAAAATTGTAGAGGGGAGTGAAAGATGTGATGTATTCACAAAGCACTGCTACCTCTCTTGCCAAGTCGAGTAAGAAATTGCTTGCTGATTTCCCCTTTCCGTTGCGACCTAAAATTCTGATTTATGATAATAGATGACACCCGTTTCCCCTATTTTACTTAGCACTCCTGCAGGACTACGGGATTATTACTACAAAATGTATTCCAGAGGTACATAGGGATGGTGCTACCTGAGTAACTCAGTGTGACTGAATAGTTGTCTCAAATATTAGGGATGCAAGGACCAACATCAATGAGAATTTTTTATTAGACTGACTCACAACCTTTGGTTCACTGGAGAATATCTGACAGGGTTTATGAGAGCTGCTCTCTCAATGCTTCTTGTCTAAGCATGATAACCTTGGCTGAAATTCCAAGATATTGTGACCTCACCCCACCCCCATCCCTCAAAAGGACTAATTTTATGACCAATAAATTATTCAATGCTATCTAAATTATAAATGCCAATATATGAAAAGGGATATTTTAACTAGGAAATTCCTCACATGAAAAGTAATTTATCATGTTGGACAATATAGACAGCAGCAAAATTTAAGAAAATCCTACTGCTAATATAGTTTATTAATACCTTTCCTATAGGGGTGACGCTAAAGAGTTCAACAAAGAGTTTTATTGTTTTTCAGAGAGACTCTACAAACCTCCATCAAGTGATCTGAAATTCTGTAAAACACATGCTCGTTCCTTAACTTCAATTTCCTTCAGTAGTTTTATAGATCCCTTAGGCCAGACAGAGCAGAAACAGATGGAGCTCTGGAGAACTTTACAGTGCGTGCCTGCAATACCACAATAAATTTAAAAGTTCTGCAGATAGTGAGCTTCTGGTATTAATCCTGATATGAAATGGTTCTGAGTGTACTATGGCATTTTCACATTTTTTAATCTGGTTTGCTAATCACATCAGCTAAGATATTTTCAAAACTCAATCTCAAAATTCAAAAACCCTGGCAATATCATCCAGACAAGTTGGAAAAGCAGGACGGCATCTGTTTATATACCATCGCACTTTTCCCTAAGGCCTACCTTGCCCCATAAATTGTTCTACTGGTGTGAAAAAATACAAGTCAGGTCTGGAAAAAAAAAAGTCTCCTCCTAAATCACAACCATATTTGCCAGAGAAAAAGAAGACGAATGCATATTTAAAGGAGTAGCAAAGCGTGCCATGCTCTTTTTCCTGTATTATTTTTCTTCCCTAAATGATTTTCTCATTGTTACACTGTCTACCTAAGGTTCACTGATGCCATGACAAGTCATTTAAAAAAGTTGAATGTTTCAATTATTTATGGTTCTTACATAATTGTTCATTTTTCTACAGCAAATAACTAAGGAGAGTCAGTCATAGATGGAAGTTTTTGGGAAGAGAAATTTAAAAGCAAGTCATTTTAAGAACGTGTTTCCCAAATGGGGACTATTTCAATAGCTCCCTTCCTTCAAAATCATATGTGGACTAAGCAGCAAAGTATGGCTGAGGCCGAAGTAATCAAAACATGCAATAAAACAACAAACTATCACCTTGACTATTCAGAAATGAGTCTTGTGGAGTCCTCAAGGATGCCCGATTTAGAAGGGGGAAACATCTCTTAATTGACAATACACCTTCCTGAATGGCTGGCAGCATCTCTGAGAGGTCAATTTTCCTCCACCTTTACCTTTCTAAAACTGGGATGCTTGGGAGAAGTGACAAGAAAGACAAAGGGGAAACAAAGCAGAGAGTAAGAGAGAAGAGTGTGGTGAACACTAAAACATTAGGCATGCGCGTAGTAGCATACAGCAATTACAAGAATTGGGGGTGGGAGGGAACAAGCAATAGTTACTCCAACTTCAGTGAAAACTGAGACAAGAGGTAAAAAAGAGAGGATCCCTGAAGAGTGGGAAGAGTGAATATCCACTTAAACAGGAATAAAATGCTTGTTTGTATCTGGATGGGTGGGATGAGAGAAGAGGTGGCAGGGAAGGGAAGATCATCTATATATTAGCAGCTTTTGATGGTCCAGCCTAAATGGCAAACCCTCAGTTATCTAAAAAATTCTTATATATAAAGACACCCTGTGGATGATGCTGGATAATTGAGGCTTTTAAAAATTGAAACCATTTCTTAGAGATGGCAGAATTCATGCTGTTCATGGGACTAAAGAGATAATAGGTTAGAGATGTGACTCCATGGTTGAAAAACGTCAAACTGAGAACGGGAGATAGGGAATCCTGGTCCTAACCCATCAGGATTGGTGAGGAAGATGATGGTAAGACTCAATTTTTAGGGAAACAGGGTTCATAAGAGAAATAAATAAGCCTTTTAAGCTGAGGGTAACTCAGAGGAGCTGACCAGGATTGAGTATCTAGAGAAGGGAGATGCTAATTCTGAGTAATTTTGTGAGCAAAACATGGGGGCTGTGGAGAGCAGTGAACTGGAGTTTGGCTGTTCAAAGGGAAAGCAGTTTCAAACTAGGAAAAAGTAGACGTAGACATCAGCCATAAAAGGATCTTGCCCTGTTATCAAGGGTGATAGATAAAAAATAATTTCAGTCACAGGGTTGAACTTAGGGGTGAATTAGGAAGAAAAAAATGCAAGTGACTCTAAAAGGCTTGAATTATGTTTGAGTCTGCATCAAGCTGAATTAAATAATATGAGCTATATCTGTATTTTACCTAATTTGTGCTTTGAGATTTTCCTGCACCAGAGCAGAGTCATTTGTATAACTTAAAAGGCAGATTAAGATAATTTGAACTTCCACTTAATGCAAGAATCCTTTCTACATTATTCCTGACTGACTGTCAATAATCTAGTGTCTATATGACCATGTCCAGGAATAGGAAACTCACCATCTTATGTACTACACTACTCTGTTAGAAGGCTCCTTCTTATAGTTGGTTAAAATTTGCCTTCCTTCTACCTCTTTTGCTTTCCGGGGTGAGGGTCCTTAGCCTTTTTTTTTTTTGGGGGGGGTAATCATGGATTTCTTTAGCAGTTTGATGAAGTCTACAGACCACTTCTCAAGAAGGATATTTTAAAATGCATAAAACAGCCCAACACAAGATTACAGAGGAAGCCAATTTATCTTGAAATAATTATTCAAATAGTAAAAAAAAACCCCACACAACCCCAAATTCATGGAGCCCGGGTTTAGAAGGCATGTTCTAGAGTAACACAGACTAGGTTTATTCTCATATCTACTATTTTCAAATATTTAAAGACAACTACTGTGTCACCTTTCCCCTTTAGGCTTATCTTCTTGACTATCTATCTTTGATCTCTTCAAGCAAGCATCACGTGAGATGGTTTACAGATTCATGAAGAAGTCGATGAGCTCTAGTTTTTCAATATCTCTTTTAAAATTTGGTGCCCCGAAGTGCACATGGGGTGGGTCAGGTGCTGTCTGATAAAGGGTAAGTAAAATGAGGTGATTAATCTCCATGATCTGAGTATTAGAATTCTTTCAATTCATGCCAACTTACATTATGTTAGGTTTTACTTTTGTTGAGAAGTCTCACTGTACTGTCAGTACATATGAAGTCTGAGAAATAAGAAAACCACCAGATCTGTTTTTAGTGCAACTGTTTCCAAGCCCAGCCCTGGGGCAAGGATTATGATCTTAGAAATATAGTTTTATGAAGAAGCTTCCTCCCACCCCAAATTATTTCCTTCCTTCCCTTGCCTCCAAAGGTGGTAGTACGGAAAAGTAAGCCAAGTGAAAGGGAAACCGGTCAAGGGCATTTCTGTTTGTGGGATGTCATGTTTTATTACAATTGTGATTTACAATATGTCAAACATTGAGTATAAGGGTTTGTATTTTATCTGACATTACAATTTCAAATAACGCTGATGACTAGAATTTCCACCAAACAATACAGTATTGCTATAAACATTAACAGGTGAATAGCACAGTTTTATTAAGGTGGTGGACCAATTTGTTGTGCGTGGCATATAGATATCCACGTATATATGCAAATGCTTCATCTGTAATTCTAATGAGATTTGGTGCAGATAAAATATAATAGCATATCTATTCCTTACATAATAATGATATTCTTTATAGAACAATAGTATATCTATATTTATATGATTTTCTATAAGTAAAAAAAATGAGTTATCATATACAAGCAGAATGCTGACATGGTGTAAGAGTTAAGACAATTTGGGTCCAAGACCCTCCTGTGACTAGTTGGGTGACCCCAGGAATATATCAGTGGTCTAGGCAATTCTCTAACACTGAGGTACAGAGCATGTGCTGATTTATTATAACACCTATTGTTATACTAGCTAGGAAGTGATACACATAATACATTTACTAGAGGATTTGAGATATTCTTTCTTTAGTGTTAAGTGATTTGCATAATGGCATGTTAATAGAATGACTTTTGCATTACCTCTCATTCCTTACTGCTCCTAGAACTGTTCCAGCTGTTACTGGGCTACACTAGAAGTGTCCCAAGCTATACTACAAGAGTGGGGGTAGTGGTGGTAATAAAATAACAAAATAAAATAAAGTCCTGTTAGCACTTAGCAACACATAGGAAGTTGACTGAAATATGATGCTGTAATATTCATTCACTATGAATTGTAAGTAGTGATACCACAGGTCTTGAAAAATAAGATGAAGTTTAAATTTTCTAAAATGTAGAGTGTGCTCAAGGGGAGGAGGGATAAGACTCTGTAAAAAGGTAGAGGTGTGTGATACTTTTTAACACAACTCCCACATAAACATATCCCATTTTTTCCCATGAAAACAAAATTCCAAGCAAAGTAAAAATAAATCTAAAGTAACACAGCAAATTGTCTTCAATGAGTATATGTGGGGGAGGTGGGATAATGATAGTGCACCATTATGGGCAGTGGAAAATTTGCATCATGACCTTCCCTCCTTCCTACATCCCAGGTTGGCTTTATGCAGATGTAGGGTCCAATCTCTTCCTTATTCCACTATATACCAAGCAAATGCACTCCACCCAAGTCTTGTTAAGGAGGCTCATGGAAGTTCCCCTTGAATGTACCTTAAGTATAATTGATGAATGGAACTCAATCATCCTGGGTTCCCAAATCATTTAAAATGTTATTTTTTTAAAAATGAGAATGAGTGAATAAGAACCAAGATAAAATGACTGTCAAGGAGGGGGAGGAGAAGTTAAGCCAATAGTACAATGCATATGAAGTCAAAATAAAGAATAGGATGGAACTTTCTAAAGGATGTCACAAGATAAACATAGTCTTTGATTTGATTAATACAGTAGGAAAGAGAACTGGGGTTGAGAGGGAGAAATCTTTATTCTCTTTTTTCTTAAAGTATAGTACTTTTAGGCCATTCCATTAGGGAATGGGCACATTCTCATGAGAGAACCTTTGATAAATAAAAACCTTTGATACTTCTCCAAAAAAAAAAGTACTTTTAAACTTCTGCAGGGGTTTTTAACTGGGGGTCTGTGAACTTTAAAGAATTTTATATGTTTGATATTGAAATATTTGACACTTAAATACTGATAACTAGTTTAAAATGGTTTTCTTTGTAAATTTACATATTTTATCTTATGCATCTAAAAATATTTTGAGAAAGGAGAAATAGGCTTCACCAGCCTGCCAAAGGGTTTCATGATACAAAAAAGGTTAAGAACCTTTGTCCTAGAGTCTGAATAGTTACATAGTTTCAAAAAAAAAAAAAAGCTTTCACTTTAGGTGGAAGTGAATGTTTCTTGATATGTCTGGTTTCATTGTAATGGCATCAAAACCTTCTCCCTAATAAACTTAACCACAAGAGTTTTTTTAAGTGCCTGCTTTCTGCTAATTTATAAAAAGCAGAATCCTGTCAGATAAAATTTCATGAAAATGATCTATAAACCAGACTGTCAAAAGTGAAAGGTACTCAGGGCAGTACTTATGGACAACAAATACAGCAAAACCACTGGAAAGGTTTCCCGTTACTGCAGCAACATAAAGCATGGCAACACAGCTCACGTTACGTGGATTTGCAAGTTACTGTGAGGTCACAGGAAATCCTGAAATGTTTTCCACATTTTCTTTCATACATTTTATGTCAAATTTCCTGCAACTGAAATCATAAACCATCATTTTGCTGGAACTTCTTCTGAAAGAAAGGAGATCTTCTGACACTCCCTCCTGAACACCTAATAACTCAATTCCTATTCCTGTAACAAGACACTGAAAGACAGGATTGAAATGGACTAAGATAAGACTGAAATGTCAAATGCGCTGAATCTCTCATAATGAAAACCAAACTGATATCATTAAGACCATTATAAAAATTACAGTGAATGCCTTTTTCTAGAAAAAGAGAAATAGCACAAATTATTATATTTAATAAGTATGTATATGTGTATATAGTCGCTATTACTCCAATTTCAGATCCAAGATGTATAACTGACCTTAACTGCACATTTTATTGTATAATCTATATAAGAAAGTATGTCAATATGTATACAACATTTCCAGTTCCTTAAAAAATGTACCTTTTATTGTCCCTTATATGATCGAAGAGGATAAGTAGAACATGGAAACGTGGAAAAGTAAGTGATCTTGCAAAATTTATCATTGATAACTACAGAATTTAAAAGCAGGTCATGGATTATGGACAAGAGTGTTTAGCATACATTACCTCTCCTGACATATCAGGTGCCATTGGAATAGCAGGCCATAAAGATGAGTAGATTCCAAAAAACACCACCCAGAGAGCAATGCTGCCCCAGATTGCTATGTGGCTGAACTGTGGGGAGAAAAAGAGGGTGCTGAAATTAATATACTTTTAAAAAGTGTTGGATTATTATTTCAAGGAAAAGATGCAGATGTAACTTTTCTAAATCCCTTCTAGCTCCTGATTTTATCCCAAAAGGATTATTTTCAATATCTTGAAAATAATCTTTTTTTTTCCTCCCTAAGGGTTATATGGCTCTTCAGTCTCTCACCAAATGCTGTTCTCTACCCCACCCCCACGGTCACAATATATACAGTACTAGAGTTATGAACTAAATGAGAAACTTCTGTGTGCATAGTAAATGGAAGCCAAAGGAAAGCTGTCATTTTATGACTAACCTCTAGAGAAAAAGTCTCAGCTGGATTAATCAGAAATGCTGCAGAAGAAAGAGAGTCCTAGTGTGTGTGTGCTCAGAAGTCACCTCTATAACATTCAAAATGAGGTCACACCATACCGGCTTTTAACCTCGGAATCAACTTAAGAGTCTGTAGTTTTGTTTTAATTCATCATTAAGTCCTTGTGTTTTCTTCTCTACAACAGCTTTCTATTTACTGTTCCTTTTCTTGCCCCCTAAGTGTCCCTTATACACATAAGAAACAACAGTTGCTCTTTTTATGAACCCATCGAATAGAATGTTAACTCACCTGTATATTGCACCAGCCTCATTTCTTAATACATAAGATAAACTGTCAGCTCTATCCTAGCAAACTTAGTTGCTCAACTCCTTGCTTTGCATATACCATCCCCTTTCCTCCAGTTCCCCTACTCTAATCTGGAATTTCTCCTTATTCTTTAGATGAATTCATGTCATTGCCTTCAAAATTTTATTCAAAAATACCTCTTCAAAAAAACTTTTCAGTGATTAACCTAATATCATAAAATCATGCTTTTTCATTCTATATCTGTCTTTCATTTGGAGATTCTGTATGTGCGATATTCATTTGTACTCAACAATGTTTAGTTGCTTGGGTTTCTGGTTTACACTTTCTCTTGGGGAGGCTAAACAATTACAAATTTTGACTGAAATTACTTAAAAAGTTTTCTCTTCCACTTCAGCTTCTTTGGACAAGTCACTCAGCCAAGCCTGTAGGGAGGGTGTCACCACAAGATAATAAAAAAGATCTTGGTGGACCTTGAACCATGTTTTCTGTTTCTTTTTGAGGGGTAGCACTGGATTGGAATTTAGGTGACTGATCTGCCACTAAATTAGCTTAGTCTAAGCTTCTTTGAAGGCAGAGACTGTTTAGTTTTTGGTCTTTGCCTCCCTAGTACCCAGGCACAGTGTGGCACATGGCAGAAGCTCAATAAAAACTTTCTTAATTCATCCTTGGCTATAAATAAGATATAGTCATAATGATTCAAATAGAAACCTAGATTGCTTTATAATTTCCAAAATACTTCCCTAAACTTTCATTTCTTTACTTTAAAATGGGTTAGACTTCATACTCTGGGTTCCATACAAATGATTAAAACCAAAACTTTCAATTATTTTGCCTGCGTTGGGAAAAGCTGGAAAGTTAAGAGGCTTGAAGAATAGAGTGAGGTTCCCATCAATTATTTTGCTAAGAGTTGATGTCTCCAGCAAGTAACAGAGTGGATTCTGGGACAGGAAGATGAGAAGATACAGATTCAGGATTTCTTTCTTCTCTTCTCCCTGAGTTTGTTTGTTTGTTTTTTTAATTATTATTTTTTTTTTTTGGTGAGGCAATTGGGGTTAAGTCACACTGCCCAGGGTCACACTGCTAGTAAGTGTTAAGTGTCTGAGCCTGGATTTGAACTCAGGTCCTCCTGAATCCAGGGCCAGTGCTCTATCCACCGAGCCACCTAGCTGCCCCTGAGTTGGTTTGTTTAAAGTAGAGCTTTAAAGGATGGGAAGAACATTGGACTTAAGTCTGAAGACATGAGGCTGAGTCCCAGCTCTGTCACCAGCCTTGAGACCTGGGGCAGGTCCTTTCAGTATACTAATCCATAAAATGAGGATAGTAATATTTGTTCTGCTTATAACATGGGGTTGTTATGAGGCAAAAAAAAAGTATAGTGGGAAGGCATTAAATGTGAACCATTGTTATATGTTTTGCAGCATTAAGAATTTCCATGTTGGACATAATCATATTCAATTTAAAATGACCAAACCAACTACAATTCTTTGGGATTATTTGCTGTTTTGAATTATCCATCCTACTTCTTGTATTAATTAGCATGGATATTTGAGAAAGAACTGTATATAGACGCTTATCTAAGAATCTAATGGTAACTTGCTGGATTCAATTATGGAGTTTCAACTATAACAAAGATATCATTTGACATTTATATTTCTATGGCTCTGGAAAATTACAAGTCGAGAAACAAATTACCCTACTATGAGAGGTTAAGTGCCAACATCTTCGCCAAATCCAACTAAGAATTCAAAACTCTTTTTTTTTTAGAAATCAAAACTCTTGACCAAAGAAGTCCATGTAGAGAAATAAAAGCACACACACGCACACACACACACACACACACATATATACACACGCACACATACATACATACATTTAATTTCTCATTTACATATGAAAACCTATGGACTAGATTTCTACTCCAATGCTTCACACCATGCATGACATGGAAGTTACTAAGTTCTTGAAGACTATATGTACTGTACTACAGTGTAAGTTTTGGCATTTGTACTCAACTACACAAAGCTGGAAAGACTGTTCTCAGTGACTGAAAATTACCCAAAGAAAAGGTTCTTTAGCAGAAAGCTGACCACCAAGTAATGAATTGTGCGCATAGTAAATCATGAGACCAGTTACTTAGACCCTGAGTTTTCAGCTACATTAATTGAAGGAGTATCCACATTGACAAAAATCACAGATCTCTGGAAGTACTCAAAAGCCAATACTAGGTAATGTCTACAATAAGGAAGAAAATCCAGCAAATTTATAAATGATGCATCTGTGTCATCCCCACTCTTTCATTTTTTTCTTCTGTCACCCCTACCTTTTCACTTATTTTCAATCCTTCCCCTTCCTACAGGCTCATTTTCTATTGCTAACAAACATGGCCATGTTCCCACTATCCTGGGGGAAAAAAAGAGCCCATTACTTGATTCTTCCATCCCTGCTAACTATTGTCTTTTATCTTTTTTGCCCTTTGTAGCTGAACTACTTAAAAAGAAGATCTCCCCAACTCTTTTAAGTCCCAATTAAAATCCCACATACTACAGGAAACCTTCCCTAACCTCTCTTAATTCTGGGATTCTTCTCTTATTTCTTATTTATCTTGTACATAATTTGCTTTGATAATATTTGTTTGCATGTTGCCTCCCTTATTAGACTGTAAGCGCTTTGAGGACAGGGACTGTGTTTTGACTATTTTTGTACCCTCAGCACTTTAACACAGCTTAACAAATGTTGATTGATTACATATTTACATTTCTCCTTACCAGAGTAATTGCTTATTTAAGTAGAAGTTCCTGCTTTCATCATTTTGAACAAATATAAAGATAGATTTGCTTGTAATGAAATATGAGACTTGTGAAAACCAAACATTTGTGAAATGCCAAGATTTTAAAGAAATTGTGGATAATAATCATATAACACTCTTTTTCTTAATTACTTTTTTTTTTTTTAGTGAGGCAATTGGGGTTAAGTGACTTGCCCAGGGTCACACAGCTAGTAAGTGTTAAGTGTCTGAGGCCGGATTTGAACTCAGGTACTCCTGAATCCAGGGCCGGTGCTCTATCCACTGCTCCACCTAGCTGCCCCTCTTAATTACTTTTATGAATAAGAGCAAACAGGCACAATGAGAAAACTTGCTAGTTTTTTTCACTGCTGCTATTAACCTGGTCTTAGACTTTTAGATACATTTTCATTCTTCCTTCCTTCCTTCCTTCCTTCCTTCCTTCCTTCCTTCCTTCCTTCCTTCCTTCCTTCCTTCCTTCCTTCCTTCCTTTTTTTTGTGGGGAAATGAGGGTTAAGTGACTTGCTCAGGGTCACATAGCTACTAAGTGTTAAGTGTCTGTAGATACACTGTAAAAGCAAGAATATTGGTGTGGGGAAGGAATTGAGGGAGGGAGAAAAAAATTGGAACTAAAAATCTTATGGAAACAAATGTTTCAAACTATCGTTACATGTAACTGGAAAATAATAAAAAACTTTTATGATAAAAAATTAGTGTGATGAGTGACTTTATGATCATTGCCATAAATTATAATAAATATATATAGCTGCCATCTGAGGGTCAACACAGTTAAGTCTAGAGGCATTCATCACATACTATCATAGCCATTGTCTTTTCTGGCTTCTTTAAAAATATTATTGACATCTGTTGTTTTTATATTACTTTTATTTCAGAATAGACTCCCTTTCTTCCCTTCCCCAGAGACCCAATGCTTGTAACAAAACAAAATAAAAAATTAGTTCTACAAAACTAAGCAAGAAGTCAACCAAATCTGATAGTATATGCAGTGTTCCATAAACAGCCTCTCACCTCTGCAAAGAGAGAAGTAAATTTTTTTTCATCTCTTCTCCAGGACAAAGAATGGTTATTTTAATCACAAAATTCACTGTTCTATTTTTTTGGTACTTCTTGAAGTCATTGTGGATACTGACTTACTGGTTTCTGCTTATTTAATTTTGCATCAGTTCATATGTCTTTCAATGCTTCCCTGTATTCTTCATAGCCACCATTTTTTAACTGTACAGTAATTTTACATTATATTTGTGTACCACAATTTAGTTGGCTATTTCCCAAATGATTGGCACATATTTTTTTCCAATTTTTTGTTGCTATACTGTTGGGAATATTTTGGTGTATATGGGATCCTTTCTTTCTGTTTCAGATCATCTCAGTATATCTGCTCAGGAGTAAGATTTCTGGATTGAAGGGAACGGCTGATTACTTAAAAGAACAACAACAACACAGTTCCGAATTGCTTTCAAGACTGGTTGGACCATTTCATGGCTCCAGTAACAGTGTATTGTGGTCCTTCATTCCTCTCCAGGTTCAACTCTTGACTCCCTGGGTTTCTCCTCCATGACAGAGCATCATTCTTACCCTGCAACATCACACTGCTCCAGCAGTCATTTCAATGAGGAAGATAAATTAGGCCCTGACTGATTGGTTCTTCCCAGAACTGCCAATTAAAAGAAAGTGCCCAGGCCAGTCACATCTTTAATCCTTTGCAGGCTCCATTCCTGACCTGCTGGACTTTTCCCATGATGCCCCACACTATGCTTCTACAGGTACCATCTCCATCTCCCCCTATTCAGCTGCCTTTTATGTGCTGTTTTCTCTCATTAGAATGAGTTCCCTGAAGTCAAGGACTTTATTTCTTTTCTGCTTATATGGTATGCCTATGGCTTAGGATAATATCTGGTACATATCAAACCCTTATTAAATGCTTATTAGGGAAGCTTGGTGGCACAGTGGGTAAAGTGCTGGGCTTAGAGTCAGGAAGACTCCTCTTTCTGAGTTCAAATCTGGCCTCAGACCCTTATTAGGTATGTGACCCTGGAAAGTCACTTAAATCTGATTGCCTTGGTTTCCTCACCTGTAAAATGACCTGGAGAAGTAAATGGCAAACCAGTCTGGTAGCTTGCCAAATGGGGTCACAAAGAGGTGGACATGACTGAAACGACTCAAAAACAACCACAACAATAATCACAACAACAACAAAATGCTTGTTAACTTGATTTGACTTGGCTCATGTAACCTCTTCAGTATCAAGCATTTTTATCTGTTGTCATCTTTGGCAATTTGTCGGATGTGTAGTGAAATCTCAGGGCTGTTTTGATTTGTATTTTTGCTTATTCTTCTGAATTTCACTGTAACTTCAAACATATAATTCTACAATAGAAGATTATAGGTATAACATCTATTGTAGGAATGCTTTATAGAAATTTTCTTTTTAGAATGTTATGCACAAATAAAAAAATTTCTAATTATTGAAAATAATCTCATGAACACATAAACATCACTGGAATTATTTGTTTTTTTAAAAGTCTCTTCCGTAGTCAAACCCAAGAAATTCTTAGCAATGAGTTATGCTTTTAGAAATTGGGGATGACTGCTCCAGACATCCTTAGGAACCTGAATGCTTACCATTCTGTCACTGACTGACTTGAAAAAACTTTTAAAAATGGTTTTCAAGTTACTGCGACTTGAAAAACTACCCAAAGGGAAAAAGGAACATCAATTGTGAAAAGTAAAATGGAACTTCCCATTGGTATTAAAAAGGCACGAGGCTTTAATGTTGCTTGAGAATCCATTTCAAAGTTTTAATTTTCATAAAGTAGACTATTTCAAATACTTTAAAGGATCTACAATTTCCTTCCTTCGTACAAATAACAACCAGTCCATGCCATCTGATCAATGTTGTCCATGCCCTGTCCTTTATAAATTCTCCAAAGATGATCTTCTGATTCAATATGTAATGCTAAGAGACCTTCTCCAACAATTAAATGATTAAAGAACATGAACAGACAATTTTCAAAAGGAACAAATCCAAGCTATCAATAATCATGTGAAAATGCTCTAAAATGAGGCAGCTGGGTGGTGAAGTGGATAGAGCACTGGCCTTGGAGTCAGGAGGACCTGGGTTCAAATCCAACCTCAGAAGCTTAACACTTACTACCTGTGTGACCCTGGGCAAGTCATTTAACCCCAATTGCCTCACCAAAAAAAAAAAAAAAAAGAAGCTCTAAATCTCTAATAATCATAGAAATGGAAATTAAAGCAACTTTGTGGTTCGATCAAACTGGAAAAGAAGACAAAAGAGGAAAATAACAAATGTTGTAGAGACTAGGGGAAGACAAGTACATTAGGGCACCTTTAGTGGATCTATGAATTGGTCCTGACATTCTGGAAAACATTTGAAACTGTACGCAGAAAATGAGCAGAAGTTAGAGGCAGCTAGATGGTTCAGTGAATAGAACACTCTACCTGGAGTCAGGAAGACCTGACTTCAAATCTGGACTCAGATACTTACAAGCTGTGTGACCCTGGACAAGTCACTTAACCTCTGTTCTCCTTCATCAACTGGAGAAGGAAATAGCAAATCACTTTAGTATCCTTGCCAGGAAAACCCCATGGACATTATGGTCTATGGGGTCACAAAGAGTTGGTATGACTGAATGACAACAACAATCCCCAAATTACTAAACTCTCTAAACCCTTTGACCCAGCAATGACACTAGTAGGCCTATATTCTAATGAAATCAAATAAAGAAGAAAAGAATCTAAATATCTAAAAATATTAATGGCAGCTCTTTTCATGGTAGCCCAAAACTGGAAACTAAGAGGGCATCAACCTTTGGGGGAATAGCAAAACCAATTGTGGCATGTAAATGTAATGGAACATTATAATGCTTTAAGAAATTATTTAATGGCCAATTTCAAAGGGAATGGGAAACACATCCATGACTGATGCAGAGTGAAGTGAGCAAAAACAGGAGAAAAACTTGTATAATCATTATACTATAAAGGAAAGTAATTTTCAAAGACTTTATAACTTAGATCAATGCAATGATAGACCACGAACCCAAAAGAATGAATATAAAACAAGCAATGAGACACATTTTTTGTACATGGTTAATGAGTGAGTATTTTGTCAGACTATGTAGCTATGGAATGAGGGTGAATGCCTTATCCAAGTGCTATACTTATCCCAGATATGTGTACTGACTTCATAGATTACTGATCCAACTCCATGCCACTGTATAGAATAGAATTCTTTATCTACTTGTATTTTTTTAATGTGGCTTCCTTTGGAGTGATTCTGGCTACTACTGACTAAAGAGGTTCTGAAATATTCTGAAGCTGAATGTACTCAGTAGGTCATCTTTAAACAGTAGCATCAGAAGGATGTCCCAATCTATAGAGTCCTGTTCCGTTTGGCCGCAGCGGAAGACATCATCCACAAGTGGCGAGCAAATCTCTCTCTGTTCTTCCTCACTTGATAGCAATAATCAGAACAAGTGAATAAAATTACCTCTCTCATTTTATTTGCTGAGGAATTCGGTATGATCTTGGAAGGCATCTTGTTGGAGGGAAACATTTAAGTCTTAATTTTCCTTTTCTTAGTCAAGTACTTAAAAAAATAAACAGAGAGAGATCCGATATTCTCTAAGGTTTTCAATCAATCATGTGACTGAGAAGCTGTAACTTGTAGAAAATTGCAAAACCCTGATTTTTCTTCTGTTTTAACAACATTATAACGGATCATTCTTCTTCTTCTTTTTAGTGAGGCAATTGGGGTTAAATGACTTGCCCAGGGTCACACAGCTAGTAAGTGTTAAGTGTCTGAGGCCGGATTGGAACTCAGGTCCTCCTGACTCCAGGGCTGGTGCTCGCTCTATCCACAGTGCCACCTAGCTGCCCCTCATGTAATGCTAAAGACCTAGATTCTAAGATTCTATCACATTGAATGGAGTTCCTTGTGCAGGCTGATGGCATGATGTGGACAAGAGTGGCACAGAACAAAAACTCTCAAAGGATTGCTATTTGTGCCATCTGTAGGACTACACAAATTGATGAATTATAGAAGCAGTGATATACTGGCTCTAGTCCAGCTAAAATTTTAGAGATTACATTTCTGCACTTGTTCCACTATATTAATGAACAAAATGTTTTATTATAGAAATACTGATAGATCTATCCCATTCTTTGCCTATTGTTTTCCTCTCAGTTTCATCTATAAATGTTCTTGTAATGATTTGTATCAGTTGAGTTTTATGTTAAGTTTTCTAAGGACTAATTTTCCATTCTACCACTCTTGCTATTTTGTAATAATTTAAGTTTCCAATTGTATTCCAATAATACAATATAATAATATAACTCACATCTACATGCTTATTATGTTTTACAAATGAGTTTATGGCAAAAACCAATGTTGCTCATGGCTACCTAGACTCTCTTGCTTAGCATGGATAGTGAACATTTACTGGGCAACAGGGTTTCTTTTCTTTTTTAAAAAAAAGTAATAGATATCTTTATTTATAACTTTGCATTCCCTCCCTCTCCCTTCCCTGAGGCAGTAAGCAATCAGATATGTTATACATGTATGATTCTGTAAAACATTACCATATTAGTCATTTTGTATAAGAAAACTTGAATAAAAGAAAAAAATGAGAGAAAGTGAAAAATAGTATGCTTCAGTCTGTTCCATCAATATCAGTTCTTTCTTTGGAGGTGGATAGTATGTTTCATCAATAGTCCTTTGGGATTGTCTAGGATCATTGCATTGTTATGAATAGTTAATTCTTTCACTGTTCTTCCTCAAAAAATATTGCTGTCTCCGTGCACAATGATCTCTTGGTTCTGCTCACTTTACTATGCATCAGTTCATACAAGTCTTTCCAGGACTTTCTGAAATCATCCTGCTTGTCATTTCTTATAGTACAATAATATTCTGTCACCATCATATACCACAGGCAAGAGGGTTTCTGAGCTTTTTTGACCTTCCAGTTATGATTACTGCTTTACAAAAGTTTACATAATTGTAGGGAATAGTGATAATTTTCTTTTCCATGAAAAATTTCCCATTCTTTGAGGCATCAATAGAATAGATCAGCTTAGAGCTTTTATGAAAATATTCAGGACCTTTTCATCTTTAAAAAAAATTGGTGTTGAATTTGACATTTGCTCTAATACTTTGGATTTACTGCACATGGACATGACATGGCTTGGAACTAACCATTCATTCCCACAGCAACCAGTAATTTCCTATCTTTTTAACATATAGCCAATGTAATTTTTTGTAATGTTCAGTGCTTGACATGTCTAACACTTTCTGACTGTTCTGGAAAAAAAATCTATGATATTATCAGTAGACATTTGTGGCCTTTGGTATCTTCTATTTCTTAATCCTGAACTCCAGTTTCCAACATGTTTTTTACTTCCTTCTTCTATGCCTATATTTCCATTTAACTCATTAAGTATCTTTTTTTTTTTTTTGGTGGAGCAATGAGGGTTAAATGACTTGCCCAGGGTCACACAGCTAGTAAGTGTCAACTGTCTGAGGCTGGAATTGAACTCAGGTCTTCCTGAATCTAGGGCCGGTGTTTTTTTCGCTGCGCCACCTAGCTGCCCCTAACTCATTAAGTATCAAGGAATATATTCCCTTATTTTAAATGATCCTGTTGAGTTCTTTGCATAATTTCTCTACTTCATCATCCTTTGCAACAGATGTTGGCACCGAGCCATAATTATCTTCATTATTGTAGGTATGCTATTTTAAAATGTGTGATCAATTTAATGCATATTGTGTTTTAAAATAGATACAAATTTTAAAACCATCAATTAAGAGATACTGCAGGAGATTATTTTAAACTAATTTTGAAGTTTTCATAAGTGAAGGAAATTATCTGATTTAAAAGGAAATTAAAGATAAGAACTATACCTGTGATTTCATTGAAAAGGACAGTTCAGTATATTTTCTGGAAATGACAGCCTTAGCAAGTTGCTCAAAAAGCTCAACAACTTGCCCATAATCATACAACCCACTATGTGTCAGAAATGGGATTTAAACTTGGATCTTCTTAGCTCTAAGACTGGCTCTCTAGTCACTGCTCCATGCTTTCCAGATACTATCAGGCTAAGAAATGAAATCTTACAAATTCACTTTAATCTTTCTAAAACTGGAATAAAACTCAAGAAATAAATATATTTAAGGGCAGATAAGAATATTTTCTGAAGAAGCATCTATATCACATACAGAGTAATTTCTTATGATGTATATGATTTGAAAGTATAGTGATTAAGTGAAGTTGTTAAATATTTCAGAAAAATAATGCATCAGAAAGAAAATTACTTGGAACTAAAAAGAAAAGAAAATTATTTTCTATAGCTATTAATGATAATGAAACAATGTCCATCTATTTGTTAGAAATAACTAAAAATAGGGGGCAGCTAGGTGGCGCAGTGGATAGAGCACTGGCACTGGAGTCAGGAGTACCTGAGTTCAAATACGGCCTCGGACACTCGGACACTTAACACTAGCTGTGTGACCCTGGGCAAGTCAGTTAACCCCAATTGCCTCACTAAAAACAAACAAACAAACAAAAAGAAATAACTAAAAGTATTTGAAATGGGCATTCTGGTTACGTATGACAGATTAAATAATCCTTATTTATGCAAAATTTTAGTTGTCTTTATAAAAGCAAAATTTCCACTCCCTCTCAATCACCTAACATCCTATTATATAACAATGCTTTGTTACTTGAAAAAAAAAAGTAATGAAAGAAGATTATAACTACAATGTATTTCTTGTCAATAAGTTATAGAAAAATAATTTGATAATAAAATTATAAGAGACAACTTCAAGACTGCAAACTCCCAGTAAGTAGAGAATATCTCGGCTGGGTAGGTTGGACTAGATGTCTTATGAAGTCCCTTATCATGCTTGAATTCTGTAACTTGGTCTGCCCTGTTATATACAGTATTTGGGAGCAGTAATGCAAGAATGATGGTTGCAATGGGGTGCACTGTAAAGTACAATAGATTTGAACCAGAAGACCTGGATTTTAATGTTGAACCTGCCATTTAAGACCTATATAATTCTAGACAAATCTCAACTTCTCTTGGTCTCAATTTCCATTTTTGTTCAAAGAAGGAGCTGGAACACATCATCTCCAAGACTTTTCAACGATAAATTCTATGACTCTAAAATGGTTTACAAATAACTTATGATTTTTCTATATAACAAATGTATAAGCAATTATTAGGAAAGGCATATTGTAGAGACAAACATGGCATAATGGATAGAGAGCTGGCATCAGAGTACAGAAGACGTGGGCTCAAGGCCTGGTGCTGGCACATTGTTGCTGTCATCTTGGATAAGTCACATAACCTTAAATGAAGAGCAGATGCCAATTGGGATTGCTAGGGGAAGTTTTCTCTCTAAAACTTCCCCATATCAAACCACAAGTCTACTCTTAAGATAATTACATAAAACTATTGCTAATTTAAGAAAATATATCATTTCTCACACACTCATACTTGCATGGGGGTCAGATTTTTAGCTAGCTCAATGAAGGCTATGAATTCTGAGGTAAGCAGAACAGACCTCTATGCATTAAAGAAAATTGGTGTGACAAGGCCTGTGACCTTCACCGCACTGAAAAGGGAAGGGGTCATTTTCAGTTCCTCATCAATAAAATGCATAAAAAATAATGCAACAGGGTAGAAGTAGTGAAGATTCACAGACATAATTGAGAAACGATTGCTAATAAAGGGGAGAATGGGGAAAAACTATTAAAAAGCAAGAAGAAACTTCAATAGCATAGCAATTTAGGACATTTCATCATATAGTTCTATAGACATTTTTAATATCCCTGAAGGCATCAGTGTAAAAGAACAGTGCAGTAATCGAAGTTCAAATTATAGACTAATTCATCAAAAAAGAGTTCTTTTTGAGTATAGTCTATTTAAAAAGGGCAGTGATGTGTACATTTTAGGATCATATTTTATAACAAATGAGAAATATTTTTTTAAATGTGGGTCCATAGGTGTGTAAGCCTCTATTTTTTTTTTTTTTTTGGTGAGGCAATCGGGGTTAAGTGACTTGCCCAGAGTCACACAGCTACTAAGTGTTAAGTGTCTGAGGCCGGATTTGAACTCAGGTCCTCCTGACTTCAGGGCCGGTGCTCTATCCACTGCGCCACCTAGCTGCCCCGTAAGCCTCTATTATCTGAACAATTCACATATTTGGAATATCTGATTTTCAATTTGTATCTAAACTTGGCATCTGCCTTAGCTACTAGCGAATAGTTCATGTTTAAAAAGTGTTTGTTGAGTGAATTATGCCAGACAATGTAGCCATTTCTGCATGGACACATGAGAATTATGTCTTACCTTCACTCTTTAACATGAGAATACCTGGTGTCTTGGGAAATCACATAATTAGAAATGAAAAAACAAAAATGGTAGCTATCCAAACACATACCTGTTGGTTTTAATATAAAATATCCTTACCAAAGTCCAATATGATGTCTCCAATCCAGCTTTCAAACATACAGTGATCACTACAAACTAAAGCAAAAAAGATAAATTTGTTATTTCATTTCATTGCCATGCCTGATTTCTAAATGATGGAATGAAAGATTTTGAAAATGCTAGTGATTATTCAGTTTACCATAGGAACACCTGATTACTTGTCACTTACAGATTTGAAAGCTAGAAAAGTTTGTAGAGCTCATTTAATACAACCCCTTGACTTTAAACATGAGGAAACAAAAGGTCTTTTAAGTAACTTGACCAAATTCATTGCATCACAGCAAACTCTCAGAATTTATCTAGAATGGTCCTTGGACAAAAGATCTATCACGTAATATAGGTCCAGATTCACACCCAAAGCCACACTAGTTAAAAACCTGCCAGGGCTTTTGTTGGTACAATTTGAGTTATGGAAGTACACCTCCACATCACAATTAGGTATCAGAATAAGACTTTTGGGAAGCTAAAATTAGAATTTTTTTAAAAGGGCCTAAAAATTCAGTGACAATAGGGAATTCATATTAATATTTTATATTTGAAAGGCAGATTAGTATAGTAGAAAAGGCATTGGATGAAGTCAGGAGAGATCTCAGTTCAAATCCCAAACATCTTCTTTGTTAGTTTTACCTCGGACAAATCACAACTTTCTGTCAACCTTAGCTACCTGAGCATGATAATACTTATAAAACTTCCTCCTCTAAAAGACTCACAGAATCACAGATTTAGAATCAGAAGGAACTTGGAAGCCATGTTTTGTAGATGAAATAGGCCTGATGAGGCTAAGTGGCTTGCTTGAGGTCACAAAGGCAGTAAGCAGGAGAGCCTGGATTCAAATCCAGGTCCTCGGACCTTATAATCAACATTCTCTTTCTTGCTTTATTGTGAAAAAGTCCTTCATATTTATTCAAGTGGTATAAAAATCTTACAGTACTATACAAACCATAAGGAACCATAAAATGCTTATTATTATTTAAAACAAAGCTTCTTAAACTGTGGGTCGTGACCCAAATGAGGTCATGTAACTGAATGTGGAGGTCACAAAAAATCTGGCAACAGTAGAAAGCTATGCAGGGGCAGCTAGGTGGCATAGTGGATAAAGCACCAGTCCCAGATTCAGGAGGACCTGAGTTCAAATCCAGGTTCAGACATTTGACACTTACTAGCTGTATGACTGTGGGCAAGTCACTCATTGTTCCGCCAAAAAAAAAAAAAGGTTATGTATACCTATTTTATATATCTATATACCCAGGGTTGTATAAAAATTTCTCGGGCAAAAAGGGGTTGCAAATGGAAAAAGTTTAAGAACTCCCAGTTTCTAAGAATGTTAATTTATTAAAACTCAAAATAGAACAATTTTATTTTTTAAAAATCCCATGACTTGAAGACCTAACTAAAAACATGAATTTATACATTTAAAAATAAAAAGGTGAATAAGAAATAAGGAAATATATTTGTAAAAAAGGAACAAAAACGTTCAGACTCACAGTATAAACGATGTTTCCCAACAATAGATAATCAGAAGTTTTTCCATTTCCAAATACTGTACCTAAAGAAAAAGAAAAAAACCAATTTTTACTTTTTAAAATACTTTTCTATTCTATAAAACATATATGCCTCATTTAATAATATTATAATTATTCATACAACAAAATTTATAAAGTATATACCATCTGCAGAAAGGCATTGTGATATACACAGAGGGAAAAACTTTAGATAAGCTATAGTCATTATGCTTATAGGCTTTACAATAAATATCTCACATTATATTCAACAAGAGGTAGATAGCTAATATATGTGGTAAATAATAAATTAGATGAATGCGGCGATGTCTAATTAACTCACCATTACCAACCTCCAAATTTGAACTCATTGCTACTATGTACAGCAATGAAAAAGCAAACATAAACGATCAGATTCAAGATAGAAATGTACTCAATCGATCTAAATGAAGACAAAAGTGGCCATCTTTCTGACCATTCCTATGCATGAACTTGACATTGCTAATGAAGGATGAACAGGAGGAGTACAAGAGAACTACCATAATGGTCTGGACAGACAGTGATGAGGGCACGTGTGATGGTAGTGGCATTAGGGACCTTGTGCCAAGGTCTCTGAAGGGTTTATTTTCTCAAATGCTTTTTCCCTGTTTTGTGAGCATACAATGATCTCAGTCCACTCATAGCTTCCGTAATATTTTATCAGTGAGCTAAAATTCTCCAGTGGTTTTAGCTGTCATATCCCTCTGCTTGGTGAGGAGGCTGTACTGCTTTGCTAAAGTGGATTCTGGGATCTTTTAGCTTCCTTGGTTTGCTGATTGCTTCTCGCAGGTGGAAACTTCTCTAAGATTCAATCTATTTAATTTTGTCATTTTTCACTGTTGGTAGCCTGTATAATCAGGTCAGGTTCAAACTGTGATAATTATAAGTGTTTCCTCACTTTACCCTTTTCTTCTGTAAGTTGATGTGCCTTTTTTATTTGTACATATTATTTATTGTTAAGAGACAAAAACAATGACAGTTATGTGGGAAAAAATGAGTTCTCAAAAAAAAATGCTTACTAAAATCAGAGATGGTCAATGTTTCTTGTTTCCTAGTAACCCATTTTTGGAACTATTATCATATTTGAACCTATTGTTTTAGAACATTTTGGAACTAGCACTTTGAGACTGATATGCAGGAAATGCTCATAACTTTCGGAGTGAAATGTGATAACTGTATATTGCCAATTATGTCTTGCCTCACAGAAAGATGAATTTTGATTTCTCACCCTATAACAGTGGTAAGTCATTTCAAACGAGACCTTGCTTTGAGGCAAGAATCAATCAGTGAGGGGGCAGCTAGGTGGCACAGTGGATAGAACACCGGCCCTGGAGTCAGGAGGACCTAAGTTCAAATCTGGCCTCAGACACTTGACACTAGCTGTTTGACCCTGGGCAAGTCACTTAACCCCAACTGCCTCACCATAAATAAATAAATAAATAAAAAGAATCAATCAGTGATTGAAGTAAAGCAAAGTAGGAGAAGGTAAATGCCCCTTACATCCTGAAGTCAGCCAGCCAAGCCCTATTGTGTGTAGGGTTCAGGACTAATTTGAACCATATCCTGCTCAAAAGGAAATGAGTCTCACTGAATGGATGTCTCAAATAAAGACAGTTTGAAAGTTGAGAGAACTTAGATTTTGCCTTCTCCCCTCTTGCCCTCAAGGTACTAAGAAGAGGAAGCCAGGTTTTGAATCTATTGTTGACAGCTGAGCTCTCTGGGAGGAGAGTCCTATCTGCCTTGTGCTTTATTTCCACCGAGGGTCTGAGGGGAGACTCCTCAGAGGTTTGTCTGTTTTAACCTTTATTGCCACCTATGGTTTGAGAGGGGGAACCCCCTCAGAGCCCAGCAAGAGAGCAGAGATGAATACCTCTGCCAATCCTAGGCACAGGGGAAACCAACTTTGCTAAAAGAATTGAACATTGATTTTGGAGTCCTACTAAGGAGTATTTCACATGGAGAAACTAGAGGAAAAGTGACTTAAACTAGCAAGTGACTTTTGGTACAGATTATTCCTTAAAATGACCAAGGACCTTAATCCTTTCAGTTCAGAAGCACAACTTGGCCCTGGCAAATGAGTTATCCTACTTGTGTGCTGCTTACTAGATTTTTGGAAGCTTGTAGCTACTCTTCTGTTGAGAGTCTGTAACCGGGTTTATGGAATGTACTGTTTTGATTATTCTTGCTTGCCTTTGCATTTTGTGGAGTAACTGTTTGATGATTAAGAGTTAATGCTGGGATAGCTAGGTGGCGCAGTGGATAAAGCATCGGCCCAGAATTCAGGAGGACCTGAATTCAAATTCGACCTCAGACACTTGACACTTACTAGCTGTGTGACCCTGGGCAAGTCACTTAACCCTCATTGTCCCACCCCCACAAGTTAATGGTACTAGCCTGGCAGATTTGTTGTGTGTAGTGGAAGTAGAGCTTCCCTACACCAGGGTTACCTGTAAGTAATAACAGTATAGCCAGCTACTCAGAACGGTTCCCCCTCAGCCCCATCTTCCTTTCCGGGATGAGTACAAGTTGGGGAGAACCAGCCCCAACCCTGAGAGAGTCAGTACACTGTACTTCTAATTTGGTATTTTCCTTGATGTTGTCTCAATCCAGACAATGATGAACAACTGATTCTAAAATGACTGGTTTGTCTATGTTGAATTGTTTCCTGTTAATCAATTTCATTTTTTAAAATGCTTTCCTTTCTCATTTGCTGACACACCCAGTGATTTCTGATTCTCATCTTTTAAAAGAGAACAATCTAACGTAAGCTCACGAAGGACAGCAGCTATTTTGTTTTTCTCTCTGCATCTCTTGCTTATGGCTAAAGCCAAGTGGCTTAATAAAAGCTTGTTGTCAATGTCAAACTTTTGCTTTGACACCACATTTACTTCTCGTCAAACGCTGAGAAAAGTTAGTTGTGATCATCTTGTGGAAGAAAATAGTCAAACCAACTGCATGAGGCTTCTGCCCTTTGGCCTCTCCATTTCTTGATTCCCACCTATATTTCCCACCAACTTTCCATCCTTCCTTGAACACACTTTCTCAATGAAATTGCCAAGTGTCAAGTTACATGTTCATTTGGTTTGGAGGATCTTGTTAAATCCTTTAGAGAACTCTTCTGCCTCTTTATCCTCTGAAATGCATGTTGTAATAATACATGGCATTATTTTTGGTATTATATTTATATAAGTTCATCATGAGCACTTCTAAGCCAGGTATTGAAAATTAGATTTCTCTTTGTCTTTGGGATCATAATGAAATAGCTACTTTATTTGCCTTTTCAATTGTAATCTGCATATACTCCTTCCATTTAGCTATAGTTCCTCTGTGGTTTATTTTCATTTATTAAAAGAATATCAGGGGGCAGCTAGGTGGCGCAGTGGATAAAGCACTGGCCTTGGATTCAGGAGGACCTGAGTTCAAATCCAGCCTCAGACATTTGACACTTAACTAGCTGTGTGACCCTGGGCAAGTCACTTAACCCTCATTGCTCTGCAAACAAACAAAGGAAAACAAACCCAACAACAACAAACAACAAACAACAAAAAACAAAAAACAAAAACCAAAAAGAATGAGTCTGGATTGTAAAGGAAGTAGAGATGACAGGAAGATACTAACCATTGGTTGGTTGCCTGACTTTCCCTTCTAACTGAACCTTCTGCATAAGGAAGAAACATACAATTTTGAACACCTCTAGACTGGATGGAATGGGGGAGTAAAAAATAAATTCAGATGTGTATGTCACTTGATTTTTTTTCAGATTGGCAGTGTCTTTCACTTTTCTATTTCCCACTGCTATTTTCAGGACAGAGAAGAAGCCCAGAGTTCACTAAACAAGACACACAGGAAGGTACTGAGAAGAGACAAAAGATGATTTACTATAGAAAAACCTATGGTAGTTTAATGCTAAGTAATATAGTTGATTAAGAGGCAGGAATCCATAGACCAAGAGGGATTTTTCAGCTCCCTTATTTACTTGATATACCCAAGTTTTAAGTATTAAAACTGATGCAAAGGAGCAGAAGTGGGTAGAACCATTTTCAACCCACCAATGGGGAGGCTATGAAGACTTATGACTTAATAAAAGCAAATTTGCGTAAGCCACATTATTAGAGGGAAGAGCACACACAATGAAAACAATCAGTAATTCAAATCTCTTTATCTGTGACTTTGGGATAGATCCAGAGACAGACCAGATTAATTCCTGATATTCTACAGGTAACTTATACAGCAGATAATGCAGTTATGGATGATGAAGCATTGCTTATGTTAATATAGCATTTCTGACTCCTTAGTTTTGAAGTATATAATATGCATATTTATTTACTTAATATAAACAGAGGGTCTGATAAATTAGCATCCCTTCCAAGACTCCCAACACAGTACAGAGATGCCAGCATAACCTACTGCATTCCTGGAGAGCTCCACTCAGAAATGCTTGTGTATTCACTTTTATGGGTAAAGGAAATGTACCACAATTCTGTCAACAAAGATAAAATCATACCCTTAAAAAAAAAAGAGGCAGCAAAAGGTCTTAGACCAAAGGATGACCGAATAATTTCAAATTAAAGAATTCTTATTCAAAAGCATATATGAATGCAGCAGTAACAAAACAATGACATATATTTTCTTAGTGTTTAGAGCTTCACAAAAGTCTTGTAGATACAGGACAAATGGAATGCAAATAAGCATTCAACCATACGTCATATAGACAGCATTAAAAACCTTCTGAATTAAAAGAAGTGAAATTCATTTAACTCTCTTTAAGTTTCAAAAACATGAAAAGCTGAGCTTTTGCATACATTAAAACCCTTTGAAGTCAAGAGAATAATAAGAAAATTTAATGTATATGCAATTTTAAAATATATACATTACTTTAGGTCAAGAAAAATACAGCAAAATAAGATAGTATGGTAATTTTAACACATATTGACATAGAGTTTTTTTTTTTTAAAGTAAAAAGGCATCTCTTAACATTCATATCCCTTCTACTTACCATACTGGAGGGCTTTTAGTGGAAACCAAAACAGAATAACTGAGTGGAAGAGGCCATTTAAACAATGAACCCAGAAAACCTAAGGGAAAACAAAAATCCATGAGAACCATTTGCGATAAACTAGCTCTATGAACTCTGACCTTTCCTTTTATCTGTGGGCTAGATTCACAAAATGTGTTTCTGTCAGGCCACCACTGTGAACTAATAGAACTGACAGACACTTTTTGCCTCTTAGCCCTTCATGGGTCATTTATTTATTTTTATGTTTCCAAAAGTGTTTATTCAGTTTCACTTTTAATTTTTTTCTCTTTTTTGAAAACCTTGAAAGAATATACCAAGTTTAATACATGTCTGATAAAAAGAAATTTAAAATTAAAACAGACCAAATTCCTTACATGGGAATTATTTCCATATTTCCAAGAGAACTGTTTATACCTTTGGGATTCATTTAATCTTTCCATATAAGGTTAGAGGTAAAGTTTCCTATAAAGAACATATAAAGCTCTGTTTTTAAGAAATACGAAGCATTAAATTTTGAACTAAAAATATTGACTATAAAGCTGCACAATCTTATTCAAAAGGCTTTCTAAATTTTTTCTTAACACCTGTCAAAAGTTAAGTGGAAGACTTCACGTCATAGATATTAACATTCATAAAAGTCAAATAACCTACTTAAAGCAACTGCATTCTAAACACCATCAAACAACTATCACTGGTGCTTTCTTTGGAATGGATGTGTGAAAGAAAGTTAGAGAAAGACAATTTGGAACTCTTGTAGTCTTCTGAATGGTAATTCACTTTTCTCATTTAAAAGTGCTACTTGCAAATGTAACTTTTGTTGTATGAAACTGGCAGGTATTAATAGTTTTAAGCAGTTCAAACAACAGAAATTAAGTTGCCTGCCTCCCCAAATTTTCCACTGTGATCTCAACATCCTTTGTTAGCTTACCCAACTCTACTGGATTGTATGATCCAATTTACGCTCCAAGACATTACACATTTGAACTTGTGTTACTCATTAACCTTTGTCTCTTCTCCTCGCTATGTCATTACCACAAGTTTTATTTGACAGAAAGCACAGGTGGGTGCAAGAAAAATTAGTTCTACTTTTCCATTTTCCTGACCGATACTTATTGTCACATGCTAATCCTTTAACCTCTGTCATGACCTAATAACCTGTGACCCTTTTTACCATAACAAACGTATGCATCATCATTCAAGGCAACAATGCTCCCACACTCAGGACCCACATCAACTGCTGTTTATACAACTATGTATTTTGTAGCCATTTGTCTCTGAATTTTCAAACACTTTAGATAGAATTTAATCACAAAATTTTCACTGAAATTAATAGAAATTAATATCTTGCAAAAGAAAATGAGGCAAAAATGGGTAGCACGGTCTAAAACTAAAAACAAATATATTTGCTATTTAAACAGATGTGTCAATAGTATAAATGATTTTAGTTGACTTGCCTTTTGGGGGGGATTTACAAATACCAAAGTTATTTTTGCTCTAAGAAAAGATAAAGAGCTCCAACTGTTTGCTATTAAATATTCTTGATTCTTTCTTAGTAATTAAAGAAAGATATATATATGAAATTAATTAAGCCAACCCAATTTTTACATTTCTCATAAGACGTTTTAACAGTTTTGCAAGTATTCACATTGCTAAGTAATGTGTGTGAAGCATCAAAAAAAAGGCATGCTTGATTTGATTCCTTTTTGTAAAGAAAAAAAAAAAGCTAACTATTCACAACCAAATGTAGGTCAAGTTGGTATATTTTATTTACTCACCAACCTGATATATGGAATATCTACAAATAGAAATCTGATTTTAGCTTTTTTTTAACCATATGAAATAAATTTCTGATTTTGCTAGTGGAGGAAATTAAACTGTAGAAACCTTTCTAATATTTATATGTCATCACCAAAAGAAAGTCAGAATTTTGTCTTTGAAGCAAGTAATTATGGAAATGGGGAAAAATACAATACATAATCAGGCAGCTGAATATAAAAGATAGCCATGATATTTTTACATGCTGTTTTAAAAAGTGCTGCATCTGATCCTTAATTAGTGGCATGTAGACCATGATTCTGTTTCGCTTCGGTCCATAGCACTGTTTGTTGTGATATTAGAAACATCATGCTCCATGAATTAGACAACATCAAAAAAGTATAAAATGTTTGTTTGGCGGGAAGTGAGACACCATTTATATTGGCAGATTTCACTACTCACCAGGATCATGTTGGAATACACATATACATATGAGTATCTATAAAATCAAGGGACGAATTAAAAGTATACTAAATTACACTAAAATGTATCAATTTTATAGTTCATAAATGTTCAAGTTTCAATAGGGCATAATCTTTTTCTTTTCAGTATGAATTCTTTTCCCACATATATGGAACCTACAGATATGGGGAGGGAGAACAAACACTGATGAATAGAATGGTGAATATAAAATACTGGAAATGAGAGCAATGCAGAAAGAAAGTCATGAAGACTATAATTTGGGAAGATGAGAAGAGTATCTAGGGATAGAACTAGGCAAATAACCAGCACTCAAGAGCTTTGTTATCTGAGTAGATAGTAAAAGCCTGTGCTTCTTCTATGATGTAGGATAGAAAGTCCAAAATGTGACTGCAGATTGTGATATTTTTCATATGCTAATTAAATAGGGATACAGCATGGCATAGTGAATAAAGTGAAGCCAGGAAGGCTAGGTCTTGCCTCAACACTGGCTATGTATGTAATTCTGGGTAAGTCACTTAGTCTCTCAGTGTTCTAGGCAACACTCTGAAGCTGTGAGTTGAAGGGAAGATGATGGATGACCTACAGTGGCAGAATTAGTTTCCTCATATAGGAGCTACCTGTATCAATGAAATCTCAGATCTAGTTCATGTCCCCTGTCTAATTTCACATTTACTTTTGTGGCTTGGCAAAGTTGAATGTCATTATCTCTTTGTTCTTCCTCAAAGTCAAATATTTAAAGTCATAAATATAACCTGAAGTTTAAATTAAAACAACATAATTTTGTATGACCCAAAATTAATGGAGAATGATATAAAGCTCCACCCCCTACAAACTTAATGACAGCCCTCATTGTCCTTTGCTTCACTTCTCCACAGAGGTCAGTAATCCATTTCCACACAACGTTGGAAGTACATAAGACCAGAAGGCCAAGGAGACAATCACTTCTGCCTACCCAAGACAGCTTCATTATCAGCTAGTAAAAACCAAACACTGCCTGGTAGCAGTTGTACTTATTTTAAAAAAAGGGGCCTGCCAATGTATTATCTTTAATACATACATGATTTGAGATCATCATGAAAGGCAACTTCACTCTAAGAGTAATCTCATTCTTTGAAGGCATATACCAAATGGGGGTCTAGAAATTATCTGAATCATAAAACAAATTGTATCATGAACCCAACTGAATTTCTCCCCCTACCTTTGTGTTGAAATCCAATGCATTCTGAGAAGTTTTGTATAATTCTGGATATTTCAGCATATTTTCTTTTCGACAAGATCTCTCAAATATTCCAAGAGTGAGTGGAGGCATTGCTGTGAACATCTAAACCAGACAAAATATAAGTTTTTTTAAAAAAGTTTTAAGCATAAGATATTATTATTAAGCAGTCAAATGAATTATTTATCCTAAAGTGATAGCAATCTTAAGCAACCTACATATCAAGCTTACCACATTGTAAAGGCCTATACACCAGCGTTCAAAGAGAATTTGCCCAGAAAAGCCATTCACGAAGGCGAACCAGATCTGAAAAAAACAAAACATGTAAATAGAAATGTGTCAGTTCGTTAGATACTTTATAGCCTATGTAAAGCCACAAAGATTATATTTAAAATTTTACAGCTCTTCTCAAATAGATTTCAAAATTGTATTTTAATTTTCACTGTCTTTCTGCTTTAAAGGACACTTTCAGAAAGCATTTGTTTTAGATCAACATTTGTCTAAACTAAATAGTTCTGTTGACTACAACCTGATATTATGTTGAGTATAGATAGGCAAGAAATAATTTTGTACTAACAACTTCAATACTGGCTTTTAAAAATGCATTTAAATAAAATAATTTTTTTTTCTAAAATTTAAGTATATGTAAAAATACATATATATATATACATGCGCACACACACACACACACACACACACACACACACACACATATATATATATATATATATATATATATATATATATATAAGAGGTTTTGAGGTACTTCAGATGCCTTGTGTTAATTTATTTTAATGACATGCCTCACACTTTTTGTAGTGGTGAAGTCAGACACGTCACAAAACTTTTACACTTTAACACAAATTTTTAGAAAATTATAAATTAGAACACAGAATTAAAGTTTTTTACTAAAATTTCATACATTGGTAAGAAAAGGTCATCTTAGTTACTATGGCATGAGCATAATATTCCCCCAGCAACATTGACTTTGCAATTGTACTGTAACTTGGCTCACTGACTTTGGGATGCCAGTGTCTAAAGCAGAAAAAAAAAATTTTTTCCTTCAAAATATTCAAGTCAAATGGAAAAAAACAAATACATGGTAAAAAAAGAACTAATTTTTTTAAAGGGGAAGGAATTAGTGTTCTGTGTTCATAAACGCTTTCTTATACCAGTGAAAATTGAGTAGGAATATCATTTAAAATCAACTTTATCCAATGTAGTAGAGAGGTTGGCTTAGCAAAAAGATTACATAAAAAACCAAACCAAACCAAACCAAAACCTGTTACAAGAAAACTGGCCTGACACGCTGGTCAAGTGAATTTTAGAATCAGTGTTGCAGAGACTTTGCTACACTTCACGTTTCATTTAACCTCATTATGGAAGCATGAATTGCTACAAATTCACCATTTATCAATATGTGCCCAGGCTGGACCCCAGATGAAGAGCTCCTGTGCACAAGCTGGTCTTCCTCCCTTTTATCATGTAAGGGAATGAGTGAACATGTATAAAAACAAATGTCACCCTCGTGAGATGGAAAAGACAACAAAGTAGCAAGAGCACACACAAAATAAGTCTAAATTATGTTGGGACGGTGACATAAATGGACCAAAAAAAAAAAAAAAGCACGCACTTTCAAAGTTGAAGCCGAGAGATTGTATCTTTGCATGTCATTTATTTGTCTAAAAACTCTGAATGGTGTGCCCATAATGGGAGTGGGAGAATTTGTCCAAGCAAACTTGAACTATCTTGGCATCTCCATCTGAGCTATGGTTATTCCTTAGGGTTTTGCTTTAAAAAACATTTTTTTTTTTTGCATAAGTGTACGCAAATTGATGAGACAGACTTTAATGCTGTCTATTGTGTTGCACGTTTAGCCTTTTGGAAATGTGGATTATGTAAATACATATTTGTGATACCCACTGTGACAGTAATGGTCCCCCTTCAAAGCCACTACAGCCGATTGTATTAATACATACTAAGAAGCCCTTTCAGAGTTCTTAGAGTATCATGGAAATATATACAAGAACTTTAAAAAAACAAACTTTAAATTATAGTCTCAATAGACTATGGGGAATCTTTCTAAGCTCTTGTGGTGTGAAGACGACTGATGTCTTTGCATACCAAATTCACTAAATGGATATAATTTAACTTGAGGTTTTTCTTTACGAGTACAACTGATATCTTTAGTACTGCATGAGGAATATGCAGTAATCAATTTTTTGTGGGGAGAGAAAGAAAACATTGGAAATGTGAATAGCAGTATCTTGTTTATACAAAAATTTCAGTATTGATCAAAAAGGTAATATAAACAGAAAATGAGAAAAAGCTCAATAAAATAAACTACAGTTATGCATAAATCAATATTATTACTTTAATAGTTTTAAACTTCAAAAGAAGTTTCAACTTTCAAATTAAACTAGCACATCTAAGCTCACACTACATTTTAATTACAATTTAAAATGCATCATCAAGTGCCTTGTGGTAGAAGTGTTGAGATACTTAAATTGGCAGTGTCAACACATTCTTACCTTTATTATTTTACCTACTAAAAGTTACTGTGAAATGAATTTACTTTCTTCTTAAAATGCCTTTTAATATTTTTATACTAACATCATTTGGGAATTTAGTAAAAAAAAGTACAAAATGACATGTAAACAAAAATCTTCATGTGACCCCATTGTTATTGGTTTTCTTTAAATTAGAAAGACAGTTGGCATCTGCAAAAATTCTTTTTCTTCAATATAAGTAATATTGAAACCCTGTAAAATCATCTTTTTGTTATTTTTTGATCTTGTGAGTATTTTGCTATTCAGGGTTTGTTTAAGATCATAACATTAAGATGGTTTAAGGAATAACCTGATACTAAGTAAAAGAATGTCTAAATTCACATAAAAACATTAAAACTTGTCTTGAACTGAATCAAAACCAAGGGATTTAAAATGAGAACATGGCCACTCTGAGGGATTCTATATTATTTACAGCAAACACTTCCTCCAAAGAGGGCCAATAACTTGAATAAACATGTGAGTAGTTAAGTTATTATTTGCAGCTACTTTATATTGAGATCCACATGAAAATCAGAGGTGGGTATTTGATTGCAATTTAAGGAGAACAACAGATTATGATAACAAAATACCTGTCCATCCATACTCTTCTCTGCAATATCCCCTTCCCATCGAAAAGGGAGGAAGATGGAAAGGATGCAAGAAAAATTAGTTATAAAAGTAATTTTGCAAGTTATCCATACTGCTCAAGACAATTTCTTTATTAGCAAAGAAACTTCAGACCTGCCTCTCTCTGTATTATTTTCTAAATTCCGAGGCACAGCAGAGGCGTGGCAGCAAAAGCCCCAAAGACATGTTCCTGATGTAGCATTTCTGCATATTAAACAGCAGCTTACAAATAGTCAATGAGTTCTCTGCTCCCACGCCTGATCTGCACAAAAAACTGAAAGGAAAGATTCAAGACTGGCAGTTGTCCTCACTAGGGACATTCAATGATGTATTTTCTGTCTATTCATTCACAGTATTGACATGAGCCATTAACATCTGCAGAACTTGTTTTAGCTGGCAAAAGTTGGGTATCTGGGAATTGATTCAAAAGGTCAACTTGTTTCCAAGATAGCTGAATTACATTTCTTTAAAATACATTTCCATGAAGTTCTAAAAGAAAAATACCTTAAAATGAGATTTCCCTAAGGTTTATAACCTGTTTCCTTTTTAGAGTGTAAAGAATTTGATAAGTATTAAAGTATTAAATCTCTCATGATGAACTTTCAAATTCAAAGCCAAGTAAAATTGAAGACTAACCAGCTCTGAATCACATACCCTCTGGAGTATACAACAGGCCATTCAAAACTAGTTATCATTCATTTAGGTTAAAAAAGATGTCATTTTCCCTCCATTAGTCCCCAAATTGGAGGTACTTAATTGTTTAATGTCAAATAATCTAGACTAATATAAAATATCCACCCTTGATTCTCTTGCTTCATTTTGTTAAATTATATTTTTTGTAAACTGATTTATTGTTGGCAGTAGTTACACTCCACACATTTTTAACCCATAACCTCTACCAGGAGTTTTGTAAGAGAAATCCATTAGGAGACATTCTTTGGGGTGAAGGAAAGAGAAAACCTGGGAAAACAGGGAACCTAGGATCTGTTTTATAGCATTAAGTTATACATTAGTATAATCCAGTTCAGTCTCCTCCTCCTACATGACTTTGGCCTCTGCCCACTGCCCATGAATAGCAACTATCTAAGGTATGTACATATGTATGGTGCAGTAACTAGATGGGTCCCATGTTTGCTTGCATGATACACTTTGGACAAAATTCTACACAAAATTTTTTTTTTCATAAAATACTGTGGCACTTTCAATGTTCCTAAGTTGCTTAATGTTATGAAAACCCCAAAATACCAAAATTTTACGTGGCTATGAAACTTAGAATGTCATAATCTCAGAAGAATAAAAATGGTAAGTGACCCAGAAGACAATGGAAAGATACACAGGAGCTTTAAATTTAACTTGTAGCAGGTTCCCAACAATGAAATCTATATAAGAACTGACACAGAAGTCTTCATTAAGGACACATATGATCAGCAAAGGAAGCAACATAGTTGTACAGAGAGTGATGAAACAGGTCTCAGTGCTGTATATTGTTCTGCTTGAAATACTAAAAGAATCTGAGAATGAATGGCCTCTAGATTGTTGGATAGATCTTTGAATAAGGTCCTTGGATGAGAATCTCAATAGGATGGGAAAAGATGGAGGGTTTGTAATCTATGAGAGTGGAGGGAATGCCCAGATAGATGAAATAATGAAATCCATCTAAACAACAAAAATATAAATATAATGCTTATTTATAAACTCCTTGCTTATCTGTAACAACTGACTTACTGGTATGTTTTATGAAGGTGTTCAAGAAAGGTTATTATTATTATTATTATTATTATTATTTTTTTTTTTTGCAGGGCAATGAGGGTTAAGTGACTTTGCCCAGGGTTACACAGTCAGTAAGTGTCAAGTGTCTGAGGCCAGATTTGAACTCATGTCCTCCTGAATCCAGGGCTGGTGCTTTATCCTCTGTGCCACCTAGCTGCCCCCAAGAAAGATTAATTATGTAGCTTTCCAAATACATGCTAATACATAGCATGGAAGAATAGTGAATAAGTTCATAAATTACCTTAAATGTCTGTTTCAAACAAGTTAATTATTTGGTTTGTTTACTCCACATGTTTGCTTTCACTGGCCATTAAATAAGCAGTACTTGTGTTTTTTAAGCATGTCTAGTTTCACTGGTTTATATGTTACTACAAGTAGTTATTAAGCTCACAACATTTTTATTCAGTTTACTTCTGATCAAGTCAGAGGATCTTAGAATAATAGGGTTACAGACCTAAAGTTGGAATGGGCCCCAGAAACCTTCAAGTTCATTTTATAAATGAGAAACTGAGGCTGGCAGAAGTTAGGTTGCTTGCTTAGGTTACTAAGCGAGTATCTGAGGCAGGATTTTAACCCATCTTTTCTTTTCTTTTTTTTAAAGTTTTATCTCTTTTTAAAATTAAAAAAAAAAAATTTTTAGTTGGGCGATGAGGGTTAAGTGACTCGCCCAAGGTCATACAGCTAGCAAGTGTCAAGTGTCTGAGGCCAGATTTGAACTCAGGTCCTCCTGAATCCAGGGCCAGTGCTCTATCCACTGTGCCACCTAGCTGCCCCAACCCATCTTTTTTTAACTCAAAATTCTTGCCTCTACCCCTGCTTAAACCAAAATCTTAACCCACTGAATTCATAGCTTAAAGCAATAAATTCATAGCTTTTTCTAAATGAAGTAAAAATAGTTGTATGATTCGTGTACCTGCTCATCGGTCATCTCAATTGAGACATTAGCTGGTACATTTTGTATAAAGGATCATATAGTATTTTCTTATTTGATTTTGTTAGACTGTCCTTTTTCCATCTTTGCCTCTGCAGCACATATATATACACACACACACACACACATATATATATGAATATATATATATAATCTCTCTAATATTGTGATGCACAGATCATGTAACCAGTAGCATAAACGACTCTAGGAAAGCCCTTGGCTGATTTATGAGGAGGTTGGAAAATCTGACCCAATACTTTCTTGATAACGTAGTGGGAGATGGAGGATTTAACCCCCTCTCTCCCCTCAGCTGTGGAGGACACATGGACATACCAAGCAGAACCGGAGAGGGAGAACTGGACAAAATATTTACATATATGTTTACATAATGCCAACATCTACATAGGACCAATATATCTTCTATTGATTAAAAAGTCCAATTTCCATTTTGAACAAAAGGAAACAGGCATTTATATATTATCTATTATGTGTCAGACAGTATGAAAAACGCTTTTTACAAATAATGACTCATTTGATCCTCACAACAACCCTGCAAGATTTTTACATTTGTCAGAGGCACATTAGATTTTAACCATTTTCTTGTGTTCAGTGATGGATAAGAAGAATGATTTAAAAAAACTTAATTTTAAAAATACTTTTCAAAAATTGGATATGGATTTTCCTAATAAAACATTGCAAGAATGAAGGACCATAAATTTAGAACCAAAAGATACTTTTTTGAGGTCATCTAGTCCATTCCCCTCATTTTTATAGATGAGGAAATTATGGCCTGCTGAAGTACAATGACTTGATTAAGGTCTCACAAGTAGTAAATTTCAGAACTAGGTTTGGAAGAACTAATATTCTCTGGCTCCATACCCTGTCCCTGCTCTTTAAACTGTGCTAGTTCACTTTCCAGACTTAACAGTTAGTAGTAGGCTCTTACCTCAATAATATAGAGCACTATATTCTTGTAGAAGCAATAGAGAATACATTTGGATACTCGGTTATAGTTCCAGGCTCCATGGACCATCAGTAAATTCTTCAGATACTTGAACTGAAATAACAATATAAAAATTATTAATAGGTTCCAGCCCTCTAATTGAACTCATCTAACACGGGTCACCTGTTGCTACAGCAGCATCTTACCTGTGCTATGGAGTAATCAGAAGAGTTAGCTGCTTGCAGTCCTTCGTTGCCACTTATGCCAACACCAACATGTGCTGTCTGTATCATGCTAACATCATTTGCTCCATCGCCAATTGCCAGGGTTATGACTTTAACTTGTTTTTTAACCATCTCTACAACTTCAGATTTTTGAAGAGGTGATACCCTTAAATTATTAAAAGTAAAAAGTCAGACTTTTGAAAAAGACATTCTGAAACCAGCCACCTGTTCTACACAAGGTCAAGGATGTACTATATCTAAATGGATGATGACATGAAGAATCTCCAGGGACGATGCCTTGGGTTCTATGCTTTATATGAATCTGACCCTTATTTTTTTGTGATTTTTTTTTTGAAAATGAAAAGTTCCAAGTTTTGAAATACATCTGCCACTGTGGAGGTCTGGGTTTAGAATTGTGGTTCTTTGCTTGGCTCAGTTTCAAAGTTCTAAAACAGATGGAATGATAGCTACATGAACTTGTAGATGGAGCAACAATGCCAAAACTTCAATTCTGGTGCAGAAATCACTTTTAATTCAAAAAATTGTAGGTGTCTCCACACCTCTGAATCTAACAACAAAGGTTAGAAAAATTGTGGAACGGCATTCAAAGGGACAGCATCACAAATCCTAAACCATGGACATGCATAAAATAAAATGCTCCTGAATCTCTGTAACCTGGTCTAAGGAGATTTATAATATGCATAAAAGAACTCATTCAGTATTTCGTTACAATTAAAAGGAATCATCTGACTCATTCTCTTAAATATAATGAAGAACTTGGAAAATTCCATGTAAGTAAAAACCAGGAATCTGTTTATAGGACAGCTACTTATTCCTATTATTTCCCAAAGCTTCTTATTGACAAATTTGAGGGGAAAAAATTCAAAATCTTTGCTATAAAACTTGTGTTGGGGGCAGAAGAATTTGATGTTATGAAACATCATTTTGTTTTAACTTTGGACCTGATCTGAAATTAAATCATTCGTCAAGTCTCATAAAATGCATTAAGGCTATTTCAGCATAGAAATAACACCCAAGACAATCATAAGAGGGTTCACAGAAAGTGCAGAAGCTTACTTAATTTTGAAATGACAAGCCCATTGTATATTAAGGTATTTCATAAGACAGAAAAAGGGGAGAAGAAATGAATAACTGACTCACAAAAAAGTTAGATGGTGATCAAAATGTTATGCAACAGTTAACACACACAAAGTATTATAAAAAACAAAAGCCAGAAAATCATTCAGCAATTAACGGAGCATAATTTTTTTTGAATGAAAAAAATACCCATTTGATTGCTTGTTGTTGTTTGTTATATTAAAAAAATGAAGCTGTTTATGATGCTGGATGTGGACATAACAGAAAAGGAAATGGCTTTTCTAACGTGAGTACAAGAATTGGTCTCGAGTTTGTAATTAACTGTACCTGCTGCTTGGCGAGACTGTTGGTTTGTGGCTAAGTCTCAGGATCTCTAGGAATGGATATCACATTTATTTTAAAAAAATGTCAAGTTGCCAGCTACACTAAGTGAGACTGATGACTGGTACTAATTCCAAAGTTTCCATAACTATGTCAAAGTGTTTGAATGAGTGCTTCTCTTTCCATCCCTTCAGTGGGATGACACGTAAAGGGTGTGGGGAAACTATCATATCCTATATAACTACTAGTTATGATGATCTGACTTTGTTCCTCATCCTTCAGAGATCTTTGTATCATGCTGACATTCATTCTCTACAGAGATGCTCTGATATGGAACTAAGGTAGCAAACATCCTTAGATTGTGGCTTATTAGGTGTATTCTAATATGTATTGATTATGTTGTCACATCCTATTGAATACAGTCCAGGGGTAACATGAAACTTCAAGAAGATGGATATGATTATTTTATGTCAAGTTTTTGCCTCACTAGTAGGCTGAATGAAGGTATTGATAAAGAAACCATGAGTGGGTAACTTCTGGGTCACCATCACTATTTTGAATTTTAAAATCTGATTGTGTGCCATCTGTGTGTGGTCCAAATATGATATGGACACGAACAGAATAAGGAAATGAGTGAGATTCTGAGCACATGATGGGCCAATGAATTCTTTCGCCACATATTTTCCCCAACATATTTTTCATTCCTTTTACTTAATTTGCTTCATTTTTGTAACATGACAAATGTAAGGGTGAAAGCCCACTGGATAAGGTCAAATATTCTGTAGAGACCAGATATCGTTGACTTTGAGCTGGGAAGAACTTGAATGACCAATCCAATCTTCTCATGTATTGATGAGGAAACAGAGAACCAGAGAGGAAAACTGAACTGCCCAAGGTCACATGGGAAGGAGGTGGCAGAGACATCTCCCAAACACAGGCTACCTAACTCCAAATGAGATATTGCCACCACACGGCACCACTTTGGCTGACATCAGATTGTGAGTACAAAGAAGTGATCTTAAAAGCAAAGACCTGAATTATCATGGATCAGCATGAGCATTTGAAATTCCCTATCAAGTTTTCGTTCTATTTAGATGTGAGAATATATTCAAGTTATAGAATATTTCATCTTGCTGAGGAGCTAAAATACTACAAAATGTTCCCCCAAAGCTGAAATGGAACATTGAGGAAAGTGTGATGAACTATTACTAATAATTTTAAGAAATAGCCAACCCAAATGGACTGATTTCTATCTTCTACCAGGAACAAAGGAAAGATTTATTAAGCACCTACTATGTGTCAATCACTGTGCTAAGTGCTTTATAAACATCTCATTTGATCCTCACAACAACCCCATTATTATCTACATTTTGCAGTTGAGGAAATGGAGGCATATAGTACTTAAGTGACTTGTACAGGGTCACACAGATAGTAAGTATCTGAGACCAGATTGGAACTCAGGTGCTTCTGACCCTGGGCCCAATGCTCTATGTAGCTGCATAGCTTAGCTTCCTCTAGGCAGTAGTTACTGTCTTTTTTGGTCAAGACTGTTAAGTCACCAGTACTTCTGGGCTTCAAGTTGGCTCCTAGATTGGCATTCAGTTATATTGGCCCAAGAATTCAGCTTCTAATCACAGCAGACATAAACAGTTCTGGCAGATCAATACATGCTAACCGAACACAGAAGACTAATTTGTAACACCGATCCCCCCACCCCTACCCCAGCACTGGATATATTGCAAAAAAACTGCCACACAGCTGCCACTGGGTAGGGGTCGGCAGGTTTAAGTCTAGGGAAATAACTAAGATCAGATGGCTTGCTCAGCATGCAAGGAACTACAATGCTCCCCAAATCTGGTTCTCTTTAGATTATGAAGAACCAACAAACTGATCACTGAACATAACATTATGCTGGGCACTTTTGTGAGACAGCGAAAGAGCAGACACTTGGCCTCAAGAAGTTTGCAATCTAGCTAAAACTAACAGATAAAGCAATTAGAGAACAGTTTGCAGCTCAGCAATAGGGCTTCAGAGAAGATGGCCCAAGCAGTTTGGATTGAAGACTAAATATTAAAAGGAAATTTTGGGGACAAAGCAAAACTTTGTATTATTTCACTATGTAATTGTTAAGTACATACTTTGATGTAAGGCAGTGTGTGATGCTAGATGAATACTATTCGACACAGAGATAACAAAATATAACAATTATAAAATAGAGTATGATAATAGTACAGGAGAAGTAAAAAGGATTGTCGGAATGTTTAAAGAGGAGAAGATCACTTGTAGGGGTGGCATCAGGAAAGGGCTAATAGAGGAGGTGGCCTTTGAGCTGAGTAGAATGGGACATATTTGATTTTTATTTAAAAAAAAAAATCACCTCATGTTCATTTTACCTAGATGGTGCAGTGGAAAGACTGCCAGGCTGGGAGTAAGGAAGATTCATCTTCCTGAGTTCAAATCTGGCTGCAGATACTCACTAACTGTGTGACCCCAGGCAAGTCACTTAACCGTTTTGGCCTTAGTTTACACATCTGTAAAATTAGCTGGAGAAGGAAAGGGCAAACCACACCAGTATCTCTGATGAGAAAACTCCCAATTGGGTCATGATGAGTTGGACATGACTGAAACGACTGAACAACAACATATGCAGGTATGGTGTTTATACTATTAACAGCTAAGACTTCCTTTCAAAACGTGTCTACCTTTTCAAGACCTTTCATTAGCAAATATCCAATAAAATTTCCTTAACTTCAAAACTCTTTCTAACTCTTATTCTGATCATGAATGTCTCTCCCTCCCTCCGATATGTGTGCTTGTTCCTGAGACATTGTCCCGCAGTATGTATCTTGTAGCACCTGCATTACATTTCAAGTTACCTTTTCAAGCTCCTCCAGATTTTCATCTCCCAAACAAAATTCAATCAAAAGGAAAGAAACAAAAACCAAAACCCTTAAAATTTGATCTTTTAACATATATTCATTCCTGACTAAATGTATGTTTCCGAACCATCATAAAATCTGTGTATGCATTTTCCAGGAAAGGTCTACATTCACGCTCTGTGTAAGAATGTAAATGATTCACAATTCTGAGCCACCATCTCGGTTCCTTTTTCTTCATTGGGAATTCCATTAAGAGCCTCTGTGGGCACGACTTCTCATTCAGCTTGCACTTTTAAAGTCCATTTTCTTTCCCCATGGTTCCACAAACAGAGGGTGGTCTTTTGCAATACAACTTGAAAGTACAAAAAGGGCAATATGTTTTTCAGATATTATTTTGGCTGCAGTTCCTGCACATGTTATTCATTATTTTTCTTATTTTCTGTGCAGCAGCTCTCACTGCTCTTCGAGCAATACGTAGAAGCACCGGAAACATACCATTTCACTGGTAGAAAAAAAGTTATACAAGGGTAAACCATGTAATACCATTTTGCACAAGGTGGTTTTAATGGGATCAGTTAAAATGAATCACCTTTATTGTACAGAATAGTTTTTTTTTAAAATCTACAATAAATGGCATCATGTAAAAACAAAAAGAAAGCCCTTATAGAGGAATAGTTTTTAAAGGATTTTTTTAAAGGGTAGCCAAAAGGGGTACAAGAAGAGAATCTAAAGAATTCTGTTTGGTGAAGCCGTGTCATATGATTCTTAACATTTCAACAACTTAGGCTCAACAATATGATGTTACCAGGGTGACTTTACGGTGTGTGAGATGGATTATTTGGCACATTTCAAATGCTTTTACTGATAAAATGTGATTATTCAATGTACTGCAAGGTTTGCTTTTGAAAGATGAAGACCCTGAGATTTTCATAAGAGGACATCCAAAGGGACCTGACTTTGCTTCATTATCATCAGGTATGAAAATGTCTATGAGTTTACTAAGAGTGAGAAGTACCCTCATCATTCAGAGATCAGATTTAATGTGGGGCCATTGTATTTTTTCTTTTGAGAAACTTCCTTAGATTTCCCCTTGTGACTATCAGAATATTCCTTAGTGAGTTATATTTGGCTGACTACCTGAGGAAATTAGCAAAAGGAAAGGAAGAGATGTTTAATGTAAAAACTAGATTTTTTTTTCTAATTCAACTTAGGAGATCTTTTCCAAATCTTCTTTGACTTTAAATATAAGATGGGGCAATTTGAATTGGTATCTAAATTTATGATGAAATCTAAAAGCCCCTAAAAGAAATTCTGAATTATTGTAAATGAAAAATTCTTTCTTGATGGGAGTTGCTCCAAAGGCCACAGTTCTACATTAGTGAAAGTCTTAATGGTTGTACTTACATTGTTAGACTAAAAATGATAAATGGAATCCCCTACCTACCTCACCTCCCAAAGGTTGTTTTACATAATCTATACAAGTACAATTCATTCAAATATTGACTAATAAGATTGTAGTTACATGGTTATGGTGACTTTTTCCATATCTTCCAAAGCTAATATTTGTTAATATAATGTGTTATCACAACTATTTAAGATCCCTAACAACACACAAATTGAGTTTACAGATATGACAGATAGTTATTTCTTCAGAAAAAGCTTCATTTTTTTGGAAAGAAATTGCTATGTAAAATGTGTTCAAGATAGACAAGTGATGTTTAATTTCAAATACTCTTTTTTGTACCTAGTAGAAGACCTTGTAGATGAAATGAGTCGACATATGTAAAGTGCTTTATAAATATCAGCTAGTTGGTAATATTATAGTTCAAAACATTAATTTAGAGTTAGTAGGAATTTTGGAGACTATATATAGTCCAATTCCTTCATTTCACAGATGAAAAAACTGAGGTCCAGAAATGGTTATGTGACTTGCTCAGGGTGACACAAATGCCAGCTAGACAGAATCAGGATTCAAACTTAGAACTTCAATCTGCCACTGTTTCCATGATCATATTCTGCTTCTCTCCACTGTACTAGGATGACTTTACCTCTTTCAGTTATAGTGGATAGATTGTTGCTTTTAAAGAAGACCTGTTTTTTAAATTGTGGCTTTTTGCATTTATAAGAATGATCCTTGGCAAATGTGCCTTGTAAATGGAAAAAAAAAACCAAAAAAACAAACCATGAATGTGGCTCTGTGTGTGTGTGAAGGATGTCTGTGTAGGGTGGAATCTGAGATTGATAAAATTACCAGGAAGCTGTAGAAAGGGTTCAAGAACTTATGGGTTCACTAGTGACAACAGAGGCAGGTTGAAGTGAGGTAAAATTCATTTGTATTTCAAAGGAAAGGGGGACCAATAGCTAAACAGGACACAAGGTATTGGTCCCACAATTCCAAGGAGGCATGTCCCCATCTGGGACCTGACATTGATCAGAACTGTGCTTTAAGTGTAGAGTGTTGCTATCCATTTCACATGAGAATAAGATGCCACAGAATTTCAGTGCTAGAAGGGAACTTAGTGGTCACCCTGTCCTTTAATTTAAAGGTGAGCAAATTAAGGCTCAGAAGTGAAGAGGTCTAGCCAACGTCGCACAAATTATGGTTCTTTTTATTGTAAGAAGTAGGAGCTTTGTGTCTTTAATTTGCTATGGATGTAAAGAATGTGATCGCTTAGTAAATGCTGTTTGAGGATAATGATGAATAGAGTGCCTACTAATGGAGACTCAATGAATGACCAAATATTGAATGAGTGTTGGAAAGAGTCCAGAAGGGGCAGCTAGGTAGCACAGTGGATAAAGCACCGGCCCTGGATTCAGGAGGACCTGAGTTCAAATCCAGCTTCAGACACTTAGCTAGCTGTGTGACCCTGAGCAAGTCACTTAACCCCCATAGCCCCGCCAAAAAAAAAAAAAAAAAAGGAAAGAGTCCAGAAGAGAATGACCAGGAAGAGAAGAGAGGAAGAGGAAAAGAGCTAGCATTTATTAAGTACCTTCTCTGTGCCAAGCACTGTGCTGAGTGTTTTACATATATCTCATTTGATCCTTACAAAACCACGTGATGTGGCTGCTAATTATTATTATTATTATTATCCCCATTTTACATTTGAAGAAATGAAGGCATCACCAAGTTAAGTGATCACAAAGCTAGGAATAGTCTGAGGCTGGATTCTAACTCATGTCTTCCTAATTCCAGGACCAACATTCTAATATCCAGGACAGTGATCAAGATTGTAAAGAATCTTTAGATCATGCCACTTAAGGATCAGTTGAAGGAGCTGTCATGTTAACTAACTTATGGAGGGTAAAATTTCAAAAAGTGAAGAATGTGATATTGACAACTATAGGCTGATACAGTTATTAATTAGATTTATAGCCGGCTAAAAATATTTTAAAAGTAGAGATTAAAAATTGATGCCAACTTGATGGATAGTCCCTTGCAGTGTATACAAATACTTTATACTTGGCCCTGTCCCTGACATTGTTTTTTGTCATGGCTAAGGAACATATGAGGTATACTTATAAAATTTATTGAAGCACCGGCCCTGGATTCAGGAGGACCTGAGTTCAAATCCAGCCTCAGATACTTAACACTTACTAGCTGTGTGACCCTGGGCAAGTCACTTAACCCCAATTGCCTCACTTAAAAAAAAAAATTATTGATGACCTAAAGCTGAGAGCTGAATGCCACCATCAGCTTTAAAACAAATTCAACAGGCTGTAATACTGGAAAACAGATACTATTTAATATAATAAATGCTAAATTCTAAACAGGCTCAAACATACTAATAAGTTCAGAATGCCAAGGAAAGGTGGTTTAGCATCAGTACATAATTAAAACCTATGGATTTTATTCACTGTAAACTTGATATATGTCAACAGTATGGCTGTGACTACAAATTAAATTCAACATTTATTATTCACATATGATATACAAGTGTTTTCTCCCCTCCCCACCAAAATATAAATTTAGTGCATTGATAGGGTGTAGAATAAAGGATTTAATAATTTCATTGTATTTGGACCATTATTAAAGCATCATGTTCAGTTCAGGATACCACATTTTAGGCAGGTTTCAGACAAACTAGACTATATCCAAAAGAGAAAGATAAGAATGATGACAAAAGAATGAAGAAATTTGGGATTATTTTGCCTGGGAATAGGGAAGGAGCACTATAATAGTTATTTATGAAGGATGGCTAATGGAAGAGGGAATAATTTTCTATTTGTAATTCTATAAAACAGAATGAAGAAAAACAGGTGGAAGTTATTTAGAGGTAATTTCCTTCTGGACTTGTTCAAAAATTGTCTCCAAAATATTTGAATTAAATCAAATTGATACTGACTTCACTGTAACTAGAGGTATTTAAGCAGTTATTTAAACACCATTTATTGAGAGGTAGCTAGGTGGCACAGTGGATAAAGCACAGGAGGACCTAAGTTCAAATCTGGCCTCATGCATCTGAACACTTACTAGCTGTGTGACCCTGGGCAAGTCATTTAACCCTCATTGCCCCACCTAGATAGATAGATAGATAGACAGATAGATAAACAAACAAACACACACCATCTATTAGGGATACTGTCATGGGGATTACTTTCCTGGGTAGGAAGTAGGACAAGATAATTTCCAAAGTTTCACCCAACATTAAGATTTTATGAAAGGGGGGCAGCTAGGTGGTGCAGTGGATAAAGCACTGGCCTTGGATTCAGGAGGACCTGAGTTCAAATCCAGTCTTAGACACTTGACACTTAACTAGCTGTGTGACCCTGGGCAAGTCACTTAACCCTCAGTGCCCTGCCAAGAAAAAAAAAAAAGATTTTATGAAAGGACAAGGAGCTTGTGAACAAGAGGGAAAAGGAGTGATCAGGCAAACTGGAATAGAAACAGGATTAGAGAAAGTAGAACGCAATATTAAAGTACTGGAAATAGAGCCAAAGCACTTCAGTTAAAATTCCTGTTCCCTAATTACTTCCTATGTAACCATGAGCAATTCATATTAATTCTTTGGGCTTAAGATTCTTCATATGTAGTAAACTTAGGTGGGGTTGGATGAGATGATGCCTGAAGTTGTATCATGGAAGGTAAAAGAGGAGAAATTTTCAGAGGGTGATCAAAAGAAATATCTTGCACATTTTTATAATGCTTTACAGTTTTCAAAATATTTTCACACACAATGTTGACTGACAGAAAATAATAAAGTAAAGAGCGTCCAAGGAGAATGACAAATCAATAAAGGCCACGAGATCCATAAGTTAGGAGGTGGTTTTGTGAAGTGTTGTCTCAGGAGTGTGGTGGGAAGGAAACCACTGATGCAAGTAATGCATAAATGTTAATAGATTAGTCTTCTGAGGGAACATAAGCATTAACTTATCACTGCTCTTGTAAAGGAGTTTACTACAAAGAAGTGTGGCCTATTTTCTTTTGGTATAGATACAAAAATGCTTACCAGTCGGGACAAATATGCAACAAGGTAAAGTGACGGCACATATTGAAATGGGGTGATTGGAAAGTATGATTAATTTCCTCTATTAAAGTCTTATTTTGGCAAATTATGTTTTGGAAAGAAGGTTACTTTGAATTCCTAAAATTTATGCTAACAGAATGCTCCAGCAGAACCTACAAAGCTGGAAAGGCTTTAAAATATGGGCCCAGTGATGGATTGAATATTTGCCATTCAAGACAACTTCTAGTAAGATTAGTACTGGGGACAGCTAGGTAGCACAGTGGATAAAGCACTGGTCCTGGATTCAGGAGGACCTGAGTTCAAATCTGGCCTCAGACACTTGATACTTACTAGTACTACTACTTACTTACTTACTTACTTGTTTATTTATTTGCAGGGCAATGAGGGTTAAGTAACTTGCCCAGGGTCACACAGCTAGTTGTGTCAAGTGTCTGAGGCCGGATTTGAACTCAGGTACTCCTGAATCCAGGGCCAATGCTTTATCCACTACGCCACCTAGCTGCCCCAGTACTCCTACTGATAAAAATAATCGCTAATATTTATATCATATTTTATGGCTTTACAAAATATTTTTTACATAGATTATCTCAACTGTTCTTCACAATATCCCTCTTAGGAAAGTAGCACTATTAAGCTGACCTTACAAATGAGGAAACTGAGGCTTAGAGAAGTTAAGAGATTTACCAATGGTCACACTGCTAGGTAAGTGTTTGATGTGGGAAACCCAGATTTTTGATTCCAAGTTTTCTATCCACTATGCCATTAGAAGTTCATTACCTGAAGGTTAACCATGAGGCATTAACATTTTTTGGCCATAGCAACTCTTTAAAATATCTTTTAAGGCATGGAAGTATTGTGATCTTCATGAGTAGAGTAAATATCTAGAGAATAGAAACACAAATCCTTGAGGGTCACTGTTTATTATTCCTTTCAGAATCCTTCAGCCTCCCTCACAACCTAATAACTCTGAAGTCTCCTCCCAAGCCACCAAAATGATTTTCCTAAAACACAACTACTACCGTGTCAACCTCCTATTCATTAAACTCCTATCAGTTCTGGATCAAATAGAAAATGCTCTATTTGGCCTTCAAACCCCTTCATAACCTAGCCCCCTTCTACCTTGCCAGCCTTCTTATGCCTTACTCTTTGCCATGTCCTCTTTGATCCAGTGACACTGGCCTCTTGGCTATTCCATAAACAAGACAATCTCTTGGCTCTGGGCATTTTCTCTGGCTGTCTCCCATGCCTAGCAATGCTCTTCCACCTACATTCTGCCTCCTGTCCTCCTTGGCTTCTTTTAAGTTCCAACTAAAATCACATCTTTTACCAGAAGCCTTCCCCAACCCATCTTGATTTTTGTACTTTCCCTCTCTTAATTATTTCCTATGTATCCTGTATATAGGTTGCTTTGTATGTATTTGTTTGCATATAGTCTCCCCTATTACAGCATAAGCTCCTTGAGGTCAGGGACTGATTTTTGCCTCTCTTTGTATGCTCAACACTTAGCACAGTGGTACATAGTAGGCATGTTTAGTTACTGATTTATATATAATCATAATAACTAACATTAATATAGCACTTACTACATGCAACACCCTAAGGAGGCCAATGAGAAAAAGCAAGTTTCATATATGGTATACTAAAACATTCATACTGTCACTTTTTGTGGTAGCAATGGGCTTGAAACAAAAGCAAGTTTCATATATGGTATACTAAAACATTCATACTGTCACTTTTTGTGGTAGCAATGGGCTTGAAACAAGAGATGTCTATCAGTTTGAAAATAGCTGAACAAGCATAGTCCATGTTTATGAGCTAAAAGAAATGAAGAATATGAAGAACAGAGAAAAGCATTGGGTGTTTATATGAACTTATACAAAGTGAAAAAAGCAGAACCAGAAAAACAACATGCACCTAATGACAACGTAATAGAAAAAAAATGGAGGGGACGCTGTGAAATGCTAATGACTAATCCTGACCCCCAAAGAAGAGATGTAAGAATATACCTCCCGGGGCGGCTAGATGGCGCAGTGGATAAAGCACCGGCCCTGGATTCAGGAGTACCTGAATTCAAACCCGGCCTCAGACACTTGACACTTACTAGCTGTGTGACCCTGGGCAAGTCACTTAAACCCCACTGCCCCGCCAAAAAAACAAACAAACAAAAAAAGAATATACCTCCCTCCTTTGCTGAAGTGGGAAACTATGCACATGGAATGAACACTAACATAAAGTCAGAGATTTTTTGATTTGTTAGTTTAGTTGGACTGTTTTCTCCCCCCCCCCCCCTTTTTGACTTGTTATAAGGGATAAGTCTCTGAGATAGTAATTGAGGAGACATGTTTTGGGAAATATGTGACATAAAAATAAAAATAATGAACAAAATTTCTTTTAAATGTATGCTAAGCTTCTGCAAGACCTGCAGATATACAGATGAAAACAAATGAAACACCCCTTGTCGTCAAGGAGTATAATGAACCCCTTCTTCCTTAATATATGATACTGCTAAATATTTCACTGAAAAAAATTGCAGTCATCCACGTGAGCACTCTCTTCTTCCAACCACCTCAGTTCTCCTGGGGGAATATCCAAATGGAGGGTTTAAGCTGACAGTTGAAAATGTGGGACAGGAACTCAATGGAGAGATGGAGCTGCTGATTTGTGTGTTTATGGAAGTCATACGGACAGAAATGATAATTAAAACCATGACTGTGGTTGAGATCATTAAGGGAGAGAATGTGTGTGTATGTGTGTATACATACACACACAGACATGCATGCTCACACACACACGTACAACCACACACTGTCTCTATTTCTATTTCTCTATAAACACACATGCATGTGTCTCTGTGAATATAATGAGGGCTAAGAACACACTTCTCCAGGATATGCATATTTACAGGTTAGAAGGAAATTGGAAGGAAATAAAAGCATGAGTATGAGAGTGTAACAAAGAGGGATGAGTTGAGAAGAGGAGAATGAGAAATTGAATGGAGTAATGTCCTGGAAGGAAGAAGATGAAACTGACAACAGTTATGGTGAAGAGGAAGGTCAGCACATCCTCTTTTTTGGAGAGAAGAGAACAAGGTAAGCACTAGAGATTCTGAAGTATGGAAAAAGGAAGGTTCAAGGAGTTCACTATGAATGACTTCAGTCTTCTTGGTAAAGTAAGAGGAAAGAAAGGCCAACTTCTAAAAAGGAGACAGAGAGACAGAAAGACTATATGTGGAGTCAGGCCAAAGGAAAAAGGTTTGGAAAGTTGCTGCAAATGCATTATCAAAACTAAAGAAAATACTTGCTGTGTAATAGTGAGAGCCCACTAAGATTGGGCAGGATGATTTTGTAGCATAGCAATGTTTCTTACTTTCTCTGGCACTGTTTGGTAGCTAGGAAATTGTTCATCCTTCATTTCTGAAGAGGACCAATGACATTGCAGAATGATATCTTAACATGTGTGTGGACTGGATTTAAGTAAGGCAGAGTTGCACAAAGTCATCAGACTCACTCTCTCTTCCAGAGTCATTCAAGTCCAGTGGCAAGACAAAAGTCAAGATGTCTGGCAATGGTTTGGGATGCAGTCAGTGGAGTCTTCAATGTCTGACCCCACTCAAAGCACCCCCCCCAGTACTTGCTTCAGCCACCTTCAAGACTGTTAGAATAAATTGTTTTCATCGGCTCATTCCACCGGGGAAGTCTTCACATGCTTGGAGTAGACATACCCCTAACCCATTAATGGGTTTGAGGCACCATACCCTCAAACTGATTTAGCCCATCTTCTGAGATGGTTTTACCAGGGTGTGACCATTGTGTATGCTACAGCTTCTTGGAGTCACAGGTGAGAGGAGGCTAGGGAGTAGAAAGTGAAGCTGGATAGTGGTGATGATTCAGGGTTGGGAATTGGCAGGGTCAGGACAAGAGAATAACCAGGGAGTGGAGGATAGAACCCTACTGACATGGCTGTGCACTGTGTCAACATTGTGGAAGAGGGGAAATAAATTAGAACAGGATTAACAAAGTGGAAGAATTAGAAAGGATTAAGAAAGAGGCGATCAAATTGAGGACAATGGGTAGTTCAGGAAGAATGAGACAGTGGGGAATACAGGAGCTAATCATATTTAATGCATGCCAAGAACAATACCCCAAGAACTCCTTTATAATGCTGGATGTTGGGGTTGGGACTAACACCTTCATGCTGTAGGCTCTCTGTATTTTATCAAACTCACACCATTGGTTATGCTGGTGTTGGGTTGGATTTAACCTCCAATGTCTGCATTTGTATAAAAACAACAATGGAAATGCTTTAAAAACCTACCTTCTTATATATGTAGACAGTTTATAACGAGTCATCCTAATGGATATTAGGCTATAAGGTGGCCGTAGAATTTATCAACGGAGTCGGAAGAGTAAACAAATCCAATGGAGCAGGAACAGCTGAGTGCTATATTGAAGCAAACTCTGGCCATTTTATATAGCTATAAACTTATCTGGATTTAGTCACATGTGTCTGTGAGGGAAATACCTGCTTAACATTTTCAACTTTATTCATATTTTTCTGGGAAGCAAGTATGAGTTTGGGATTCATTAGCAGTTTGTAAGTCTTTCCCAAGCCAAACATCTGCTTGGCATTCATCGTGTTTGCAGATTTTCTGGAAATGAAATGTCTGCTGAACATTTATTAGCTATATTTGGGCTTCATGACTCTCCTTTAAGTGAATATTTTTAGAGGAATCCTTCCTTAGAACTTTAGAGAATCCGAAGGGTTCTAAAAACGGAACCTATTTGGGCCCTTTATTTAGGGTTCTTCTCACACTGTGGCAGAAAATATACAGAGTGGCTCTCCAGATCTCTTTTCTGCTTGCAGGACCCCCTTAGTAAACCAAGGTGAAAGGTTCTGATTGGTATGTCAGTCCCAAGTGACAGCAGTTACTAAAATTGAGTCTCTTTACAGAGTGAAGGAAAAAAAAATAGCCTGGAAGGGGATTAAACTTTGATTAGCAATGTTGCAAGTAGGGGAAAATGCTTACTTCAATTTAACTTCTCTTTTTGAGAAGACATGGATACATAAATTATGGAGAAGAACAGTGATTACCAGACAGTCTAAAAGCTGGAGGCTGTAAGCCAATTTTCAACCAACTGTCACAGAACATAAGTTTCAAAGTATGTTTAAACTAAACTGACAACTGTAGGAAAAAATGTAAAATAATTTTCAAGGCTGGCCTACCAGGACTGATGAGGACCTTGGAAGCCACGAGCTATTTAACATAGACAATTTTCACCATTTTATTCCCACCCTTTCAAGCAGGGAGCATTCAAAGCAGCATTACAAATGGTTATTGAAATAAAGCTGACCCAAGAAGGAGAGAAACCAACTCCCAGAAGAAAGAGCACCTAAATAAAACTAATGTTCAATCGAGACACACTGTACTCTGGCCTTAAGATGATAAAAAGTAGAATGAACTTTATAAATGATCTAGTACAAGAACCTCATTTTGAAGAGGAGGATACAGAAGCCCAGTTTGAAGTGAAGGGATTTGCATAAGGCTGAACAGCTCTTTGCTGTTCAGTCATTTTTCAGTTGTGTCTGATTCTTGGTGACTCCATTTTGGGTTTTCTTGGTAAAAATACTGGAGTGGCTTGCCATTTGCTTCTTCAGCTCATTTTACAGATGAGGAAAACCGAGGCAAACAGGGTTAAGTGACTTAATTGCTCAGGGTCACACAGCCAGTAAGTGTCTCAAGCCAGATTAGAACTCAGGAAGATGAGTCTTCCTGACTCTAGCCCCAGCACTGTACCCACGTAGCTGTCCCTACCTGGCAGATATAGACTGAGCCTTCAGTACCTCAAGCCAAGGCTTTTTATTTTTTTAAATACTAAGTCACTTGAAGGTTTTAGCATGCAGAACTCCCAGGTTAGTCCTGGCAATGAAAAAGGTTCAATCTTCACTAGGTGACAGATTCCACCTATGTTCAATTTAGTGATTCTTAACTGAATTCAGTTCAATAAACATAAGCAGCAACTCTGCAGAATATCCTGTGCTTGGCACCAGTGATATATAAATGAGAGAAGGTACACTGTCTGCCATCACCAGGCTTGCCATTAAGTTAGAGGGAATAGGACAAATATACATGAAGGAACTTCAAATGATATAAAAATAAAATATATCAGTGAAAAGTATTTAAGGGAAAAAAGAAGTATCTGGAAGGCAGTAAATCATCTCACTGGGCTTCTGTCACTCTATCTATTTCCCAAGATCTTTGGCTTCTTATTGAGGAGTGGAGGGCTTTAAAATCCTTGCTTTGTTTGAGTGATAACAGTAATGATAATCACTACAGTGGATTCCATAATAATATTTTAAATAATAATAATAATTACAATGTACAGACAAGGACTCCAAGGTGCCCAGAAAGGAGTTTCATGACTAGTAGAGTGGACTCTTTGCTCTAAGTAGACAATATAATCTTTAAGGAAAAACTTATAACTAAAGCACTCCTTTTATCAGGCAAACATTTCCAAATTTTCTTCCTCACTTGTGCTGATGTGTCAGGGAAGACAGTAATGGATTTAATTCTGAAGACGGAACGAAGCCTCAGAGCCACATTATCTACTATGAGACAGCTGTTTTTCCTTCTTTCACTGTAACTGAGATGTGAGGCTTGAGGGAGAGAAGATGGAGCTGAGTGGGATCAGATTGTGAATTCAACTTAGGTGTGGATGGGCTTGAAATATGCCTTTAAGCATACTAAGTCTCAGAGACAAGACCACAAAGCCAAGACTGAATATAAATAGGCTTTGGAAAGAGTTCTATCCAGGAACTATTTTGAAATATTATACAATGTTGACCTGGAGGCTCTGTACTGAAAAGACGCATAGGATAGGATAGAGTCCCTTGACAGAAGGGGGATCTCAAGAACCTGAGAAAGGATTAGAGACACTTTCTTTTTCTTATAGGGAATGATAAACTGTTTCACCCTCGCAATGTTTATTAAAGGGTAAGAGTTTACTCACTGACATAGTTCTTAGGCCTTAGCTGAGCCAGGTGCCAAGGAGATGCCCTATGCCAATGGTCTCTGTGCCAAGAGGCACAGTGCCAATGTCCTTGGTGCCAACCAGGCGCAGAGATGTAAATCAGCTAATGGCCCTGATGTAATTGTGGGCTTGAAGCCATCTATAGCACCAAGCAGGAAGCTGGACAAGATTCCTTATGGGAAAGGGGAGAATATGAATTAAGATAATTAGAAGAAAAACGCTGAGAAAAGATATTTTACATTAAAAAAAAAAAAAAACCAGCAAAACTCAGTGCCTGCATTGGGACCTTCAAGGTCCTTAAACATGTATAAAACAAGACCAAGGGAGGAAGAGGGCCCACACACATCTTTATAATCTCAGCTTCAGTCCTGACCTGCACGTGTATAATAGAATGTGATCCTCTCCTAAGGGCTTGGTGCCTTAAAGATTTCTGAGGCCCATGTGCCTTGTGACTACTCCAGGACTGGGATCTCTGGAGGCAATTTCATGAGTCAAGAACATATTTTTTTTCCTCCCTTGATGCTACCTCCTAGTTTCCCTCACTGCTCTGCTATTGTTTAATTTTGTGGTTTAATGCTGTGAAGGGGGAGAAGAAGCAGCTTACTGAGAAATGCTACCCCCCACAAAAGTTTAGCTGTGTGATTATTTCTGCAAAAAGAAAATCTGCTTCCCCAATATTTAAACTAACCGATTATAATCTTTCTTTGACCCAGCTCATCAATTTAGGTTCTAGAAGGAGTCCTCTCTGTACTTCCAAAAAATAAGCAAATGGCCACACAATTCAATCAAGATTTATGTGCCCTTGATTTATCATTTATGAGCTCTTTAATTATTATTACATTAGTAAAAATAGTAAGCTAGGAAACTGTACACTAACACTAATGGAACAATATAAGAGTGGAGCATTAAAAAAATCTCTCAAAGAGAGCTATGAGAAAGGTCATGAAGGGATACCGTGTAGCATATTGTCCCTCAAGCTCAAAGGAACAATGCTATAATGCCAGCAAAATACTTTAGTATCACATTCCTTCATCAATTTTATAGGTAGGAGACAAAGAATGTATGCGACTTTTGAACATGAAGCCAGAAATATGTCTGCTGAACCCCCGATTTTATCTATATCTATATATCTATCTATCTATCTATCTATCTATCTATCTATCTATCTATCTATCTATCTATCTATCTATCTTTTGCTGGGAAATGAGGGTTAAGTGACTTGCCCAGGGTCACACAGCTAGTAATGTCAAGTGTCCGAGGTCAGATTTGAACTCAGGTCCTCCTGAATCGAGGACCGGTGCTCTATCCACTGCGCCACCTAGCTGCCCCGCAGTGACCTTTTTAAAAGTCACATCCATTCAGGGGCAGCTAGGTGGCACAGTGGATAAAGCACCGACCTTGGGTTCAGGAGGACCTGAGTTCAAATTCGGCCTCGGACACTTGACACTTACTAGCTATGTGACCTTGGGCAAGTCACTTAACCCCCACTGCCTCACACACACACACACACACACATATATATTGCGGCCAAAAAGATTCATCACTCCCCTGTGGTCAAGTAACAGATGAACTTAGGAAGGCTGGCCCACAGACAACATGGCACCCATCTCTGTTTATTCTTATTGACTTTCCTGCCAGAGCTGGTATACACTCTGCTGGCTCACCATTTGAGAACCTCAGACTGCTTCCAGAGCATCTGAGGCATCTAAATAGGACTTTAGTGGAGAACAAGTATCCTTGGGGTGATTTTATTTATTTATATTTGAAATGACTAAAATGTATATTTAAAATGTACTAATCCGTACTGAAAATATGGATTAGTAAAGACACTAAAATATTCAATGAAAAATATAAAGTTAGGAGACAATGAAATGCAGAATTCTAAAAATAAAATACAACTAAAATTAGACAAATTCATAACTCTTTAATAAATAGTTTTTGAAAGAATTTAAAAAGTAGTAATTTATGTATAGAAACAGATAGTTTTTGAGATTAGTGACGTTTTACTAACAGTGCTTTGCAAGAAGCTCCTGAACAAACTTGCTTGAAGGACATTGAAATAGATGTGAAGGACACGTTTCACGGGAACGCTTTTCATATTAAAAACGCACACCAAAAACCAAAAAACAAACTTACCTGCAACAAATAACAGCTTTGCAGGACAAAGCTAAATCCAGGAAGTACTGTCTCACTCCAAATGTTAAGGCATACTTCAGAGTTTTGCCATCAATTATTAGAGCAAAATCGTTTTCCTTCCGGAGAGCATCACCAAGGGTAGTACAATGATGGCTCAGAGTTTCTCTTGTTGCCTATAATAAGACAGAAACACTAATTGATTCCTAGACATTCCAATCAAAACATTTTTTTTACTACAAAAGTAACGATGTACATTTGGAATGTGCCTTCTACTTTTCAAAGTACTTTCGTTTTTTTGTTTGTTTGTTTGTTTGTTTGCGGGGCAATGGGGGTTAAGTGACTTGCCCAGGGTCACACAGCCAGTAAGTGTCAAGTGTCTGAGGCCGGATTTGAACTCAGGAACTCCTGAATCCAGGCCCAGTGCTTTATCCACTACGTCACCTAGCCACCCCCTCAAAGTACTTTCAAGGATCTGTTTTTTTTAAATTACATATTATAATTTATTGTTTATTTTAAAATGCATCTATCCTCCCCCTTCTACCATCCAGAGAGTCATCCTCTATAATACAGAATAAAAAAGAGAAGGGAAGGCATTTCAGCAAATTTAACCAACACACGAACAATCTGACATTCTATGTGTTGGTCTACATCTATAGTCATCCACCTCTACAAAGAAGGGAGGAAGGTATAACTCATATTTTGAGGAACCATCCTCCATCATGATCGTTATAACACTCGGTTTTAGATTACTTTGTTTTTTCCATTTACATTCAGTGTGTATAGTGTTTTCTTGGTTCTGCTTTCTTCACTTTGTAGTAATTCACATGGGTTTTCTCTTGTTTCTCTGTATTCTTCATATTTATTATTCCTTACATCTCAGTACTATTTGATTACATCCCTGTACCACAATGCATTTGGCCATTCACCATCTGGTGGGCTACTCTGCTTCCAGTTTCTTGCCACTACAAAAAAGTCCTGCTCCAAGTATTTTGGTTGATATGGGGTTTTTCTTTCTATCTTGTGGGGTGTATGTCTTACAGGGGAATCTCTGAGCTCACATATATATCTTACTTGAGAAGCACAATAATATTGCAAGTACTTTTTCTCCTCTGATAGTTTTATGTGTAATAATTGTTCTAAGTAAGGATTGAACACTTTATTATCCACATAGTTAATTCATTATTATTTTTCACAAATGGGAGGAAGCTGGGCTGTAAGTTATCCCTAAATATTTTATAGCTGATTTGGAATGGGTTCCTCTACATATATATCTTTTAGAGATTCGCCTTTTTTTTGGGGAGGGAGGCAGGGCAATGAGGGTTAAGTGACTTGCCCAGGGTCACACAGCTAGTAAGTGTCAAGTGTCTGAGGCCGGATTTGAACTCAGGTTCTCCTGAATTCAGGGCCGGTGCTTTATCCACTGTGCCACCTAGCTGCCCCCTCTACATATATTTCAATGGCTAAAACTGATGCTCTTGACTTATAAAAATACTTTCAACAAAATAACTCAACTACATGAAATGTGACGGTCCAGTTTCCCCATCCTGCCCTCCAAATCAAGTCTGTGCTTTTCTACACTGGACAGGATATGGAGTGTGTACTTCTGAGACTGATGTCAAAGGCAAAGCTCAAAGCAGTCTTCTTTTATAAACTTCATAACTCACAACTTCATTGAAGGCAGGGAGGAAATGCTTGGAGAGCTTCTTTCCCCTTAATCCAAAGGAAAAAAATAAAGTCTTACCTATTGTTATTTATAAAAAGAATACAATTAAGCAGATTAGGAAGGAGACTATGCAGATCAGACACATAGTCAGATATACATTGGATAATCTATAGCAGACTGATTGTCTGGATTATGAATTGACCATATAGAATTGGGTGAAACTTATGAGATGGGTGAATATTTTTAAATCAAATTTTATGCACTTCCCTAACTGAGGAGTAGCTTGTGTGTGCAGTGGAAAGAGCAATGGGATTTGAGGCAGAGGGACAGGTTTTGAATTCTAGCTTTTACTAAATGTTTGACTTTGGGCGACTGATTTTGCCTCTGTAGGCTGCAATTTCCTCATCAGTAAAAGGAAGTGGTTGGACTGGATGAACTCTAAGGTGATTTCCCATGCTATCTCTTTGATCCTGAGAGGGAATGAATAATCATTAAATACTTCTTGATGACTGCTAATTTCAAATGACAGATAGTACCTTCAAAGAAAGACTTCTGCTACATTGCCAATTCAGTGGAAGCCATTGTTTCAACAATCTTACAGATTCATGGTTTTTGCTCACCCAAATCTCTCCTTATTTTTTCAAACGAATGCACCAACTAACTTGCTCATGAGCCATAGAAAAAAACTTGCAATTATTGTCAAGGATGAGCTGTGAAGCTAAAATAAAAACCAGGTAAGTCACAAATCTGTGTGTGAATGCCCTCATTAATTAGCCTGAGGGATACAGCTAAGAAAAAAGAAGATCCTCTCTTAATATTTTTTTTTCTTTCTTCTAAGACATTCTCTGACACCTTTTGATTTGTTAAAGACCTCTTATTTATGGCATAAATGTACCTGGTTTTCTTGGTGATGATCACAGATTTTCAGAAATCAAAAGGTGTCAGGGGATGTTACAGAGAAGAATAACATTTTTTGAAAGGTGAGTAAAAAATTTCTTTCTAAACTGAATTCTCCTGTCAGCCCACCTAGGGTGATATACAGAAACACACACACACACACACACACACACACACACACACACACACACGTAAAAAATCTTGCTTTAGTTTTTCTTTGTAGAATTAGTTTTGTTGGCTATGCATTGGCAGTTATTTTTTCCTTATTTTTTGAAGGTGTATTTAAATTTATTTTATTTATGTAAATTTATTACTTCTCTCTAAGACTTGAGGCCATACTTTATGGCCATATTGCATTGAAGCTTATCTCCTGGAGTCAGGGGTAGTAAGTTTATTAGTATATGTTGCTCTATTTTATTTTTGTCTCCTGAAGGGAGAAATGTTTAAACATTTGAACTTGACAGCTTGTGAAAGTGAAATTTCACAAATAAGCTAAAATAAAATAGAAGATGAAAATCAGAATATATAGTACTGAAGAATGAAACCTCTCCCTCTTCACCTCTCCTCCCCTCTTCCTCCCCTTTTCATATCTTCTTTAGAGTAAAAAATGGCATCTGTTGCTACAACCTGAACAGTTTCTGCATCATGAGAGATCGAGATGGTTCCATGTTACTTCTGGAAATAGGCAGAGCCACAGTCAGGGTGAGTCTGCCATCAAAAGAGAAGGTTTGCAGTACTTCTAACCAGTGAATAAAAAGACCTGAACTGTTTATCTTTGGGTGATCAGGCCATAAACCAAGACAGAGTTGTTAGAACTTAAGCTGGTTGGCTGGCAGCAATCACTGCCCTAGTCAGGCTCCTTTAAATTTAGATTAAATAGTTCTGGAAGTGGCACAAAGGACGTCATCTAATTAGAGGGTGATTTTTTAAAGTGGTTGGTCATGTAATGTGAACCAAGAATAAGGGGATAGTCATGTGCTGCAACGGCACCCACATGTTAAAAAAAAAAAAAAAGGCTTGGAAGAAGGCCTCCAACATGTTGGGTAGATCTCCAAGAGACAGACTGATAGGAGAACATGGATGATAATTCTACACGATGAGAAAGCATGGATAGACTGCCATCTTCAGATATCCACAAAAGTGTTAAAAATTCCAGAAGGTAAACCCAGTTCTCTTTAATACATTATTATTTTCCACAAATCAGTTAGTTAATAAGTATTTTTAAGTACTTACTATATACCAGGCTTTGCTATATAGTCTTTTTTTTTCTTTTCATGGACTAAGGGAGATGTTTTCATGCTTTTATCCATACTTAAAGCATATTTTACATATATTTATATAGGCACACCTACACCTATGAATATATACATATGCAATATGTATGTCTATATATAGTCATTTATGTAAATAAGCATATATACACACACATAATTGAGCTACAGGCTTCGTTAGTCATACATATTTCTTTAGCACCTCAGAAACTGAACTTCATTCAATCTTCTTTATGAATTTGCCTATAGGTTACGCTTTTGCCCTTGGATAATTTTTTAGTATAACATCAATAATTTCTAAATATGGGGGAAAAGTCTTGGTTTCTTTTGTTGCTCTTTCTGCAAAGTCCACCTCCCAAAAAAACCCAAAACAAACTAAATAAAACCTTTTCTTTTATTTCTAATTGCACTTTTTTCCTTTGTGCTAAAACTTTTCAGTTTTATGCTATAGACAATTCTTGTTTTATCTTTTGTTATAATCTTTATTGCTATTTGGTAAAAAAAAAAATAATAATGATCCCCTTATCCATAGTTATAAAACGTATTTCCTTCACCTCTTTTCTAATTCATGTCATGGTCTTTAATATTAAGACCATGTATATATTTGGTATTGATGCATATAATGTGAAATGTTGGCTTAAGTCTAATTTCTTTTTACAGCAGAGTAGAATATTGAGTATTTACACCAGTAGACAAAATCATTAGATGTACTGAATACCACTACTACTTTTTAGCCCATTTATAGTGTTTCTAATATTGAATCAACCATTTATTCCTACTATAAATCTAACTAGGTCATAGTGTATAGTCTTTTTATCATATTAAAGTTGTAGAAGTTGAAGGCTCTTTGCAAATATTTTATTAAAATGTTTACTATAATATTCATTAGAGATTGGGTTAATAAATGCTTATTACCAAAGCTTGCTTTCTCTGATTTATCTTTTCCTAGTTTATGTATCAAAAATACATTTTCTCATAGGAATTAAGGGAAATTATTTCTTTCCTTTTTTTTTACATATAATGTATGTAATACTGAAGTTAATAGTTCTTTGAATGTTTGATAGAATGCACTTGTAAATCTATCAAGTGCCAATTTCCCCCCACTTTTGGAATTCTTCTGTAGCATGTTCATTTTCTTTTTCTAAGGTTAGGTTAATTAATTTTTCAATTTCTTCTTCTGTTAATCTGAGTATTTTATATTTTTAGATTTATCCATTTCATTTGTTATTATAAGTTTTATGGCTAATCAGTTTCTAATAGTTCATTTCTCTATCTGTTATAAATTCTTCATTTTTATTTTAGCAATTTGGTTTCCTTTTCCTTTTGTAGACCAAACTTTCTAGTGGTTTGTCTATTTTTTAAGTTTCCAAAATATAAACCAAATCAGTTATATTTACATATTATTTTGTCAATTTTATATATCTTTGATTTTCAGAATTTCTATTTTTCTTGTTTAGTTGAGATTTTTCAATTTGTTTTCTAATTTTTCTGTTATGTGCCTAATTCATTTATCTGTTTTCTTTTATTGATGAAAGTATTTAGATATAATTTCCTAATAACTACTTTATTTCCAAAAAGTTTTGGTATGTTGTCTTGCTTTCAGTTTCTTTGATGAAATGATCTACTATGTCTATAATTTTTTTCCTTGATATATTCTTAAGGCTATTGTTTTCCACTGAAGTGTGACTCTTTTCATCAAGTACTTTTTTTTTTTTTGGTGAGGCAATGAGGGTTAAGTGACTTGCCCAGGGTCACATAGCAAGTAAGTGTCAAGTGTCTGAGGTCGAATTTGAACTCAGGTTCTCCCGAATCCAGGGCTGGTGCTTTATCCACTGTGCCACCTAGCTGCCCCTCATCAAGTACTCTTTACTAATTTTAATTTTATTGTTTTATGGTCAAGAAAAATGTTCTGTTATTCTCTGTTGTTTTGTGTTTACTATCTTTTAATTTGTTTATGAGGATTTTATGCTCTTAGCACATGTTCAATTTTTGTATGCTAAATTAAGACACATGTATACTCCTTTCAGTTCCCATTTAGGAATTTCTAGGTAGCCATCATATCTACATTTTCTAAAATTAAATTACCTTATCTTTTATTTATCTTTTTGTAAGATTTGTCTGTGTTTGAAAGTACACATTTATGGCTTCAATTATTTTTATTTTGCTGTTATTTTCAACCTGAAATTAAATTAACTTTTCAAGTACTTAGATGCTATATCATTCAATATATAGAGTGCTCATATTTTTTCATTATCTATAGTATATTTAAGCAAAATATAGCTTCTATGCTTACCTATGTCTTATAATCACATGTACTTTTTAAAACAACTGTTGTCTGAAATCATGATTACTACTCCTGTGTTGTTTTTTTAATTGTCTTAGGTACATTTGGCTCTAATACCTCACTTTTACACTGAATGAATCCTGATGTTAGAAATGTGCTTCTTGTAAACAACATATTGTTGAATTCTGCATTCTAATTCATTCTGCTATCCTATCATTCATTGCATTCAAGTTTCTGGTTATGATTATTAATTGTATTTTCCCTTCCATTATATTCTTTTTATTTTTACTTATATTTTCCTCCTTTTCTTTAAGAAGAATGTGAAAAAAGGAATGTGATCAATAGAACAGAAATAATCTGCTACCTTTGTATATGCTTCTCATGCTTCACAATTATGAGAAATACTAAATTCTCTCCTTTCTATTTTATTTATTTCCTCCTATTTCCTTTTCTCCTTCTTTTTCTTTTGTCTCTTAAAATGAAACAGAACAAAACAATCTCCAAGACCTATGTTATCTTTCTTTATTCCCTCTTTGATTGTTTTTTAGTCTTCTTTGAATTGACAAATCTCTTTCCCCTTTATTAGGAGGTAAGTACACTATCACCATTAAGTCCCTTCTAATTCTCAATGTATTTGCCTTTATGGGTTACTCTCTTTTTGTCTTCTGCTTTTGTATTTCTAAGATTCTACCCAGCTCTGTTTTTTTCATCAAGAATACTAAAAAGTCCTCTATCATATTGAAGGTTCATTTTTTTTCCACTCTATCATTTTCTCTCTCTTTTTTCCCCTTTTTTCATTTTTGGAATATTATATTTCAAAATAAAATTTTCCCTTTTATAGAAGTTGTAGGGTAACTTAATATAGGGTTTAGAGAACTAGTCTAAGAGCAAGGAAGATCTAGGTTCCAGTCTCACCTCTGACACAAATTGACTCTGGGCAAATCACTAAAACCTCTTTGTACTCTAGGTCAGGGCTTCTTAAACTTTTTCCATTAGTAACCCCTTTTCACCTGAGAATTTTTTACACAACCCCTGGAATATAAGTACATAAAATAGGCATATATAACCTTTCACTGTTACTAAATTTCCCATGACCCCCACATTCAGTTACGAGACCCCATATGGAGTCACGCACCACAGTTTAAGAAGCTAGGCTCGAGGGGCAGCTAGGTGGCACAGTGGATAGAGCACTGGCCCTGGAGTCAGGAGTACCTGAGTTCAAATCTGGCCTCAGACACTTAACACTTACTAGCTGTGTGACCCTGGGCAAGTCACTTAACCCCAATTGCCTCACCAAAAAAAAAAAAAAAAAAAAAGAAGCTAGGCTCGAGGCCACTCTCAAAGACTAAAAGTTGCCGAGAAGGTGATGACCTGCATTGGTAGAGGGAGTTTCCTCATCTGGGACTTCCCTATATTAATGAAATCACAGTGCTTGCTATGTGGTTTTACAATTATTATGTCATCTGATCTTCACAACAACCTTGAGAAGGAGATGCTATTAATACTCGGTTTTACAGATGAGGGAACTGAGGCAAACAGAGTTTAAATGATTTGCCCAGGGTCATACAGCTAAGAAGTTTTTGAGGCTGGATTAAAAGTCAGTTCTTATGCCCAAAGGGCTATGGGACTGTACATACTCTTTGACCCAGTAATACCACTACTAGGTCTGTAGTAGTGAGATCATAGAAGGTCACAGAAGAGGGAAAGGACCCACGTGTACAAAATATTTATAGAAGCTCTCTTTGTAGTGGCAAAGAACTGGAAATTGAGAGAATGCCCATCAACTGGGGAATGGCTGAACAAGTTGTGGTATATGAATGTAATGAAATACTATTGTGCTGTAAGAAATGAAGAGCAGGCAGATTTCAGAAAAACCTGGAAGGACTTAAGTGGACTGATGTTGAGTGAAGAACCAGAAGAACATTTACATAGTAACAGCAACATTGTGTGATGATCAACTGTGATAAGACTTGGCTCTTCTCAGTAGTGCAATGATCCAAGACAATTCCAAAGAACTCATGATATAAAATGTTCTCCACATCCAGAAAAAAGAACTGTGGATTCGGAATGCAGATTGAACCATACTGTTACTACTTTTTGGCTGTTTTTTTTTTCTTTTTTTTTTTGAGGTTTTCCTCTTGTATTCTGATTCTTTTTCACAATATGACATACAGAAATATGTTTAATGTGATTATACATATCAGATGACTTTCTGTCTTGGGAAGGGGGGGAAGGAAGGGAGGGTGGGAGAAAAATTTGGAACTAAAAATTTTATGAAAACAAATGTTGAAAACTATCTTTACATGTAACTGGAAAATAATAAAATACTTTTATGATTAAAAAAAAAGTCAGTTCTTCTTGATTCTAGACCCACTGCACTAACCATTTAACACTTAACCTGCTCCTAACTTATGGGATCCTTATTGTGATTCCTTCATACTTCAATTTGTTCTTTCTGGACCTTGTAGTATTTTTTTTTCCTTGACCTAGAAGATAGGATTTTGCTTGCACCATTTCTGGGTGTTTTAAATATTGGGTTTCTTTCAGGAAGTAGCCTAGATTCTTCTTACTTTTACTTTGCCTTAAGGTTCTAATAGATCTGAGAAGTTTGTGTTTAATGATTTCTTGACATATGGAATTCCAGCTTTTTTTGTTTGGTCATGATTTTCAGGTAGCCTGATGATTCTTACATTTTCGTTCCTCTTTTGATATTCTATTTTTTTTAAGTCTTTTTACTCCCCCCCCCCACTAGTATTGTTTCTTGTCTCATTGAACCATTGAGTACTATTTGCTCCATTGTTTAGAAATAAAATCCAACTACTTGGGTAGGTTTATCTCTTGGACTTTTCTTAATGTGTAATATTTGTTCATTAAATTCGAATTTTTTTCTATTTACTTATATCGTCAGCTTTATTTTCTATCTTGGTACTCAGTTCAGGGCTATTTCCCCCATCCCTCACCCGTACCTTCAGTCTAAACCCTCACACTCTTCTAGGGGATGAGCAGGTCCTATTTGTTCCCATCCCCTCTGTAGTCTGGATTATCATGGCTAGGTCAGGAAGGGGTGCCTGGTTCTAGACTCCATACTCTGCCACAATCCCTGGCTTCTGCCCTTGTCTCCTGATGGCCCACCATGGGAGCTGGCCTTCCTGGTTTCTGTCTTCTTTTCTCCCCACAATTTCCAAAAAGGCACCAGCTCTATCTCCTGCTGTGGCCCTGACAGCCTCCAATCAAATGTTGGCAATTGGTTTTTTCATTACTTTTACATGTCTCTTTTCAAGGAAGCTCTTTGTGAATATAATCACAGAAGAAACTTTTGACAATGAAATCTGACATTAATTCTATAACAAAATAAAATGAAGCCCTCCCTGAATTGAGTGGAATCAATCACAGCATGCAAGATTTCACTTTAATTTTGGTTAAGTCCGGCTCGGCAAAGCTGGAAGCAACAAGAGACCAGATGTGCCAAGAAAATATTAAGCCACCTAAAAGCTCTGTTTTTGATGACCAAAAAAGGAACCCTGCAGAGAGCACCCAACATTAAGTCAGGACTTCTGTTCTTGTAGTTCTGTGAAAAACCCAGAGATTTCTCTGCAAGGGTTCCAGGATAATCTTACTCAAGAATATGGCCAAGGGAGATCTTAAAAGAAAATGTATAAATGCAACTAGAAGAAATACAGAAGTGAAAATGGACAGGTTCAACTTCATACATAAGGAAGAGAAGAACTAGGAAATAGTCAAGATTATATAAGTACATGGCTTAAGATAGGATGCTTTGACCATTTATCTCTAAACTTGCCTTGAATTCAGCTGTTGAACTTCCTTAATTCAGTCAACAAAAAGGATGAAAAAAAATCCTAAAGTAATACATAAAACATATGCTAGACTACTGTAATTGTACCAGATGCCCAGATTGCTTCACCCCACACTCTACTCTGTCAAGCTATATACACTCCCATTTATATGGTGTCCTATGATTTCAGAAAGGCCTGGAAAGACTTATAGGAACTGATACGTAGTGAAATGAGCAGAACCAAGAGAATGTTGTGCACAGAGACAGCAATATTGTTTGATGAACTGTGAATAGCTTAACTATTCCCAACAATACAATGATCCAAGACAATCCCAAAGGACTATTGATGAAGCATACTATCCACCTCCAAAGAAAGAACTGATATTGATAGAACACAGACTGAAACATGCTATTTTTCACTTTCATTTTTTTCTTTTATTCGAAGTTTCTTGTACAAAATGACTAATAATATGGTAATGTTTTACATAATTGTACAAGAATAACCAATATTTGATTGCTTACTGCCTCAGGGAGGGGGGGAGGGAGGGAGGGAAGGAGGGATAAAAATTGAAATGAAAAAATAAAAATGTTTATTACTTAAAAAAAAATGGTATCCTAAAGTTGACTTCTACAAAAAATCCTGAGAAGAGCTGATTGTTTTCTTTTATCCTGGCTGTTCTGGCTAGGATACACCTCCTCCCAATATAATGAAGCTATCAACATAGAAACATGTTAATGTATTTAAATTTCTGCATATTCTTATATTAATTTAATGTTTCTATTAAGCACAATTATTCATGTATGATTTGACAAGAGCAGAATGCAGTGACACTATCTCCTTCCTTCATCTGGACACTAGGATTTTATTAGCTTTTTTGGTTGTTGCATTACATTGATAATTCATATTGGAAGTTCAGTCTATTAAAACTCCTAAATTTTTTTTTTCTCAGAAGCTATCATCTAGTGATTATTCCAAACTTGTGAAGTTGATTTTCTGAACCTAAGTCTAGAACTTTACATTTATCTCTATCAAATTAAAGGTTTTTTAGACCTGGCCAATCACTCCATCTTTAAGACTGTCAGAAATTTCAAAGCAGAAGAAGAAATATAAGGAATTTAAACTAACTTGCATATTTTATTAGCCTTTTGTTGGTCTGTGCCACCACCTAATCATCATTTAAGGCATGAGGTATTTGCAAATTTATGGCCAAGTAATGTTTCCCTCTCTCTTTCTCCATAATTACAATCTCCAAGTATTCACACTCCAAAGTCATTACAAATTAGCAGAACATTCCAAGAGGGTTCTTTACAATATCTCATAGCCAAAATCAAGTATAAAAAATGTTAACATGTTCTTAAACAAAGAGTTATGACTCCCATAATAGCAATTTGTGTAAACTATTGGACATTGCTTATTTTTCTACAGTGTGTTACTTTTTCAGCAGTACTGTGGATATTTTAGATATTTTAAGCACCGTGTCTCTTAAACACGAGGAATTCTAGCTTCTCCTGTTTGATTCTCCTATGAAGTGGTAGAGAAGAAAGAGAAGTAGGGAAGACATGACTGGCTGTCTAGCAGTAGGTGAAAATTATACTTATGATATGACGGTCCCCTTGGTAACTGTCTCAAACAGGATCACATGAAAAATTACTGAGCTTTATGCTAAAGGGGCCAGGAATTGCTAACTTCCCAAGTTACACCAGCACATAACTTTTAAAAAACACATATAAATAGAATATATGAACTTATAAAGTAATTTCCCCCACCACTACCAAAAGCAAGGGTAGAGAGGAGGTGACACAATGGAAAAAAATGATCAGAGATCCTTCAACATAGCAAATAGTGAAAAAGCCAGGATTACTTTGATATCCTCAAAATAGGAGCATTTAACACATATACATTGCGAAGGATCATAGGATCAAAGGTTTTGACCTAGAAGGCAACTTCAGAGGTCACTTAGTCAAACTTCTGCATTTTACTGATGAAGAAACTCAGGCACAAGGAGGCTAACTTTGGAATCCTGAGCAAGTCTCTGAACTCCTATAAATCTCAGCCTTCTTATTAATAAAACAAGAGGGTGAGGGGGCAGCTAAGTGGCACAGTGGATAAAGCACTAGTCCTGGATTCAGGAGGACCTGAGTTCAAATCCAGCTTCAGACACTTGACACTTACTAGCTATGTGACCCTGGGCAAATCAGTTAACCCTCACTGCCCCGCAAAATAAAATAAAATAAAATAAAAAAATAAAATCAAACAAGAGGGTGAGACTTGACTTCCTCTAGGATCTCTTTTAGCTCTAAATCTATGATCCTAGGTTAGGAGACAGTAGGTAGCAAAGCCAGGATTCAAAGGGAAGTCTTCTAACACCAGCTTCCATGCTCATTACACTACCCCAGTGCTTCTCAAACTTTGGGGACCCCTTTATATTCTTAAAAATGGGCCGTAAAGGGGCAGCTAGGTGGTGCAATGGATAGAGCACTGGCCCTGGATTCAGGAGGACCTGGGTTCTAATCCGGCCTCAGACACTTGACACTTACTAGCTGTGTGACCCTGGGCAAGTCACTTAATCCCCATTGCCTTGCAAAAAAAAAAAAAAAAAGGGCCGTAAAAGTCCCCCAGCCCACCCTCAAAAACATTTACTGATTTAGGTCATGTCAGTCAATATCTGCTGTATCAGAAGTGAAAGCATCTTGGTATTGATATGAAAATACTTTTGACCTTGAAGACCACACTTTGAGAACACCTGCACTTTAACTGTAGCCAAAGAGGAAAGGAATAAAGAGACCTAGAATTGCTACTCATTCTTTAAAAAACAAAAGACAAATTGCTGGCTTTTAAGCACTCACATAGATTAGCTGGGAAAAAGACTATCTCCCCTATGGCTGCTGCCTTTTGTAATGTCATGTAGAACAAAGGAGAGCAGATAGGAAGAAAAGGCTTTTCTGTAGGAATCTGTGTGCCCAAACAAGTAAGTTCCTACAACTTGAGGAAATGGTTCTATTTTGATCAGTTCCTATTTCAGGTACAAAGCAACCATAATCTGATTATTGATGGTGGCACCTAAAGCTATGCACTCGTAGCTGGTGTCAAATACTATCATAGCATATGATTCTTTAGTGTCATCAGTATCTAACATATTTGCTTTCTCACTACCTGCTCAGTGCTTGAACCCTTACAATTAGACTTCCCACTACTTTTCTTGTCAAAGGTCTCTAATGATCTCCTAATTGTCGCGTATAATGGCTTCTTATCAGTTCTTTCTTGACTTTTCTGTAGCTTTTGAAACTGTAGACCTCTACTTCATACTCGTAGACAGCCCATATACTCTATAGGTAGAGCATCTCCATGTCAAGAAAAAGTGAACGTAGCCTGTACAACAGGACAATCCCCTATGGCAAACTTATGAGATGACATGGATAGGAATGGGACAGGATGAGTGGCATGGCAGTGTGGTAATTTTTGTCACTGGAGGGAATATCCAATCAATTAATAAGCACTTAATAAGTGCTGGGCTCAGTGCCAAGCCCTGGGATATTTGGGAATTCACAATCTCCTGGGATATATATTTACTGGTAAGAACATATTGGCTATGTAGTATTCAGTGGTTGGAGGAGCTGCTAACAGCTGAAAGAATTAGGAAAGGCCATTGGAGTAGCAATTCAGCTGAGCCTTGAAAGATGCAAGTATACAAGGAGAGCAAGAAGAGTGGAGAAGGAGAACACTACAAGCCAGGGGCAGCTTGTGCAAAGAAAGGCCCCTACGGACCTAGGAGACTGTATATTGTAGACAAGGATGGTCAGTAGGTCAGTTTGGTTGGAGCATGGACAGAGTGTGTGTGTGTGTGTGTGTGTGTGTGTGTGTGTGTGTGTGAGTGATTATGGGTGTGTAAACACATAATTAATATAGTAAAACAAATATTTTCCTTGGTTTCTGGTCTCTTAAAAGGAAAAGCATATACATGTGTGTATATATATGCATATACACACATGCATGTATGTACCTAGAAATACACATATTATGTGTATATGTGTGTATAAATATGTATATGCATGTGTGTGTTCTTTTTAGGAGAGAAGCAAGATGAACTGAAGACAGATTGTGAAATGCTTAAATGATCAAACAGAAGAGTCTGCATTTTATCCTTAGTGCAATGGGGAGACCCTGAAGCTTTTTAAGCATGGCCAGACAAATCCATTAGGAACATCAATTTGGCTGCCCTGTGGTGGACTGGACAGAGCATAAAGTGGATGCAAAGACGCTAATTAAGATGAAATCACAAATCTATCTGATTAGGAGAGCATTTCATGCATGCACTCATCATATCATACAACAACAGAATGGACTATATAACAGAATAGCCATCTATGATAGGTACTTGTCCCAGTAAATGCACTGTACGCTCCCTGAGGGCAGGGATCATCTCTTCTCTAAACTTCTTCACCAGGGCCCTACCACAGTGCTCTGCACACAGCGGGTGTTTAACAAACAGCTGATGTGTTGTATTATTATATTATATTGCCATTTCATTCTGGTTGAGCAGAGAAAGGAGGGGGCAGAACAGACAGGAAGAAAGCAAGAAAAGTAAAGGAAAGAAAAAAAGAAAGAAGTGCTACAAATACTGTGAAATGATTTAAGCATTACGGCCTGTAAAGGTTTTACAAAAGCCTTTGTGGTGATTATTTCACATAATCCCCTAAATGCCTAAAATTGAGCTTTGTGTTCACTTTTTTACTGGTGATCAAATGACTCAAGTGCAGAAGGAAACATTTTCTCAGGATTTGTGCTGGCATCTATCCCATTGAGCTGCATTTTCCTGGAAGAAGTTGTTCTCAGTGTATAGCAGCACAGGCCCCTGAAGGTGAATAAATTACCCAGTTTAAGGCTTAAGGAAGGCAATAGTAGGGAGTAGAGTGAAATTGCTACTACCAAAAAAACAGCTTTAAACTGAAAAGGAAAGGGGGAGAAAGAAACTGTCTACATCATGGACCCTTTTGGCAATCTGGTGTAGTGTATAAAACCTCCTCTGAATAATGTTTTTAAATACATAAAATAAAATATATAGGATTATGAACTGAACCAATTAAAGTGAAATATAGTTATCAAGAATATATTCTTTAAAAGCCAAATTCGTGGACCCCAGGTTAAGAAACACTGTTTACATTGATTCACCAAGCTGGAAAGACTAATAAGAGACGTACTCTTATTAGTAGGTACAGTGCAAGGAGAATAGGAATTGAGACATCCTGAAGATAAGAGGAGGGAAAAAAATCCAAAAAAGTAATTAATCAATAGTCAAACAAAAGTAAACAAAACAAAAACCAGGGTCTCAAATGTGTGTATGTATATATATATATATATGTTATCAAAAAATAAGCAATAGGTAAGAAGAACTAGAAAGGCGAATTTGACTTAATAGATATTACTAAGACTTGGTGGGATGAGAGCCATAACTGGAATATAGCTCTGGGTGGTTATTTCTTATTCAAAAGAAATAGGAAAAGTTAAAAAAGATAGGGGGTTTTGAGGGAGGGGGCAGCATTTACAGCTATTCAATTTAATACTGCAATAAGAATTTGGGGGCATCCTTTATATTTAGAAGGCATACTCAAGTGATGAAATCCTGGAAACAGAGGGAAGAAGCAATTTGGGAAGGATTTGGGTAAAGATTAAAGGAGGAAAAACAGAATTGTCGTTAGAACACATTAACAGGTTAATGCTGTTATTGTTCAGTTTGGGTTTTCTTAGCAAAGATACTAGAATGGTTTGCCATTTCCTTTTCCAGCTCATTTTACAGATGAGGAAACTAAGGCAAACAGGGTTAAATAACTTATTCAGGGACACAAAGCTAGTAAGGGTCCTGAGGCCAGATTTGAACTCAGGAAGCTGAGTCTTCCTCTTCTAGGCCTGACACTTTATCCACTGTATCACCTAGCTGTCCTACTAATAGGCTATCAGAGCAGAAAGAGAAAAGAAGTTGAAGAGATCACAAAATAGGACACACCTCTCACACATACGGAACTATGATATCATTTCAATTATCCTGAGAATTACTAGAGCTCTATCCCTGCCAAAAGCAGAAAAACTAATAACTGTGTGACTTACTTTAATGATAATTTCATCCTTTTTAAAGTGTAGGAACTAAAAAGGGAGAATTCGATTCTGGATATGATCCTCACAAAGAGGGGAGCATTGGTTATTGGGGTAGAAATAAAGAGAACCTTGGGATGAAATAACCACTCCCTCCCAGAGTTTATTATAGGAAAGGAAGGGAAATCTGGGCATAGTCCAACATATATTCCTGGATTTGGGGACAACAGATCTCAAAGGGTTTAGGAGACACACTTGTTTCAGGTGCCCATGGAATATGATTCTATTGGGAAAGTGAGCCTAGGAGGGATGGGCAGTCCTCAAGAATGGAATTCTCACGACAAAGGAAAACACTTTTATAAGGAAGAAAAACAGAAGTTGTCTGAAAAGACTGTTAAGATTGCACAAAGAACTCCAACTTAGACTTTTAAAAATAAATGTTCACAAGATATATAGAAGGAAAGGCAGATTATGGAGTATTAGTTCAAATTCATAGCAAGTATTTACTGTAAGAATACTGTAGGAATGCTAAAACTCAGAATGAAGTAAGGCTGGCAAGGAAAGCTAAGGACAATAAAGTATTTAAGTTGTTGGGGTTTTTTTTTTTTTAGCTAAATTGGGAAAAAGAGTAGGGTCAATGTAGGGAAGAGTACTGCTACTTGGGGTATATGGAATGCTGATAGCTGATGAAAAAGAGGAGGTGAATCTGCCTAATTCTTTTTGACTTGGTTTCTCTGTCAAGGATATTGACCTCTGTAATAGAAAGGATGATACAAATATGTCCAATATGGAATTACCATTGAACATGTTTAAGGAGATACATATTCTAATCTAATCAAATATTTCTGAGGAGAGCATATAGCTAACCTTGAATTCAAGTCACATGGTGCAAAATAAACTATATCCCAGGTCATCGAAAGAACTGGCAGATGGGATTCTCGAGCCACCTTCAATCATCTTTTCCTTGAAATATTGTGGAAAACAGAGGAATTGTAAGACTGGATTGGCAAATGGAAGAAAATAGAAGCTGTAAAAGCTAACATGACTGGTTTGGTCATGTGACCAACAAGATACAAGACCAGATGTTTTCTGTAGTCTCCACAAACTCAGCAAAAAAACAAAACAAAACCCAAAATTCCCTTAAAGAGGAATCTTATGTCAGAAGTTGAGTAATTATAGGTGAAGCCATACAAGAAGGAAAGAAGCCCAACAAAATCCTTATGATTTAAAAGTGATGAATGCCAATCTCAATGCATTCAATCAGTATCCTGCCAGCCTCCAAGTTCAGACAGAGCCCATTATCTGCCTATGGGCTGCCTCTTTTGGAACCCACTCAAGATTTCCTTCCTGCTGCAGACTGCCAACATACTCCATCCTGGCTATCCCATCATCATCAAGTTGCAATAAGCAGCTCTTCTTAGTCAAGTGTGTGGGAGGGAAGGGGAAGGGGAAAATTAGGTTTCCCTCTGCCTGGGGTATCCCCTAAATAAAGGAACTCCAAAGCAGCAAACTCTGTTAGAAACAACCAATTTTCTCTTCTTCCCCCCGTCCCTAACATGCAAAAATTGGCATACATTAATTAATCCAGCGAACTTAAAAATGGAGGGAGTCGAGGCAAAGGACTAGTGTGTATGTACTTGTCTGAAGGAAGAAAAGAACCCCCCCCCAAATATATATATATATATAGAGAGAGAGAGAGTTTGTTTTTAGTGAGGCAATTGGGGTTATGTGACTTGCCCAAGGTCACACAGCTAGTAAGTGTTAAGTGTCTGAGGCTGGATTTGAACCCAGGTACTCCTGACTCCAGGGCTGGTGCTCTATCCACTGCGCCACCTAGCTCCCCCTGCCAATATTAACAAATAAACACCGAGCCAATTTAATAAACTGAAATTTATTAGCAATAGATAAAAAGCTGTATGTTTGAGCTAAATTTTTTTTACTTCACAAGTTGAAGAAGGCTAGATGGTTGTTTTTCTGGGAAAAAACCCCTGAGGTTTTGGTGGATTATAAGCTCCCGGTAGTTAGTAGTGTAAGCAATACAGCCCCCAAGTAGGATAATATAATCACATAATATTAAGATAGACAGCTTCCAGGAATAAGAAAAAATCATCCTTTTTGTACTCCATTCTGGTCAGATTACATGGGGACTACTGTGTTTTGCTCTAGGAACCACAGTTTAAGAAGGATATTCTAAGCTGGAGAATATCTACAGGATAGAGACCAGAATATCTAAGGGCCTCAAGTCGTGCCATAGGAGAAGTGGTAGGAAAAATTGAGATTGTTTTACAAGGCAAGGAGATTTAGAGAGTGTATTATATCTGTCCCCAAGTACTTAGAAGGATTAGACTTGTTCCCTTTGGCACCAGAATGTAGAACAGTGGACAAAAGTCACAAAGACAAATTTAGACTTCATATAAGGAAAAGATTCCCAGTAATTAGAATTATCCAAAAGTGGGAACAGGCTGCCCCAGGGGCCAGTAGGCTCCCTTTCATTGGAAGTCTTTAATCAATAACAAAGGCTGGGTGGCCATTTTGGATTTTGCTACCAATGGAATTCTTTTTGGGGGTATGGGCTGGGCTAGATGGTTGCTGAGGTCCCTCCTATCTTGGAACTTCTGCAATTCTGTGAAAAAATAGATTCATGCAGTTTTAGAGCCATAAATAAATCTAATCTCAAGCTTGTTTGCTTGGAACCAACTCACTTGACTTTGGTTACTTTCAGAAAACAGATGAATGATTGCATCATCGACTGTCAGAAAAGCTGCCCTGACTAATGGGCATGCTGACCATGATCCAAACATAATTGTGTGCCACCTATTTCATGGGTAAGATTTTAAAAGTAAAGATTCTTTTTCATTTAGGAGCTGCTCCAAAACTCCAAAACTTAGTTTAGGAACTGCTTAGCTTGGGAGAACAGGGAACTCCAAAATTTATCTGATTATTGGGGAAAATGGAGGTATTTAGGATTTGAGACTAGTAGTGAAGGGGAAGGGAACAAGCATTTATATAGTACCTACTAGGAGCCAGGTACCATGCTAAGTGCTTTTACAAAGTACTTTATAGTGGCAGCTAGGTGGCACAGTGGATAGAGCATTGGCCCTGGATTCAGGAGGACCTGAGTTCAAATCCAGCCTCAGACACTTAACACTTACTAGCTGTGTGACCCTGGGCAAGTCACTTAACCCCAACTGCCTCACCAAAAAAACCCCAAAAACAAAAAACAAAAAAACCCCCCAAAAACAAAACAAAGTACTTTACAAATATCTCATTTGATCCTTACAACAGATGGTTCTATTACTATCCTCACTTTGCAGTTGAGGAAACTGAACCACAGAGAGGTTAAGTCACTTGCCCAAGATCACACAGCCAGTAAATGTGAAAGGCTAGATTGGACATAGGTCTTCCTGACTTGAGATTCATGAGCCACAGGCTGCCTCTAAGAGTTGGTTGTAGCCAACCAGAGGGCTTTATCACCCATGATGAATTATTTGGGTCATAGTAACCTATGAAATTAGGCTACACCAAGGCACCCTGGGATTGCCATAGGCATGTATGAGGCAAATACACATGCTAATAAACTTGAAGTTCCGAAGGATTAAAATATTCCATCAATATTTTTCAACAAGTTGTTTTGTTGTAATGTTGACATGGCCTTAAATCAGCAGAGAATGGGAGCATGATTTTTTTTATATGCTATTTTCATTCTTTTAGAGCACTTACATTTTTTTCTAATCCATTTCTTTCCATTGTAGCAAAGTTGGCATCCCTCCCTGAGGTCTACTTTTAGTAAGCTATGTGCCAAACAATATACCAGCAATTTTAACACTCTTTTCCTACCAACGCAAATGGCTAACCAACACATCACCTTTTTTTGCAATTTTAGCCCCAAAGCAAATGTCACATTTAACTTTATTCTCACAAAAGTATTTTTTTTAAAGTGCCTTTGCTCCTGAGGTTGATACATTAAGCACATGAAGCTCAAATAAGATCTTAAATAAAATTTTCAATGTGCAAGAACCTACACCATTTTGCTTGTAAAAAGAGAAAAATCCATAGTACCCAATTGACAGTAACCCTAGTGAAGAAAAGGCAGTGTTTTAAACGTGCCGAAATGACTTTTCAAAGCAGTATAAAATTTATAGTAAGAGACTTAAGGGGCATATCAAAACAAAACCTCAAGTAGCCCCACTTTTTTTCCCCCCTTTCTGGAGTCAAGTCAATAACTTGCTTATTCTGGATTCTATTCAGAAGTCATTCAGCAGCGGCTGGTTCCCCCGACAGTTAGACTTGACTGAATAATACATATGTATTGAGCTTCACGGGGTGTAGATGACACCTTCACAATTGTGTTCTGAGAAGAATCATGCAGAAGGATTGCATTTTACTTCATATATGGTACTGCTGGTATCAAATGCAGATAAAAGGATTTTCTTTGGTCTGGGAGGAGAAGAATACTAAATCCTGGTCTATCATCAAATAGGATATTGTCAAGTTTCAATTGTCTTTGTTAAGGGAGGAGGAAAAGCAATGTAACAATCTCAAGTTGGTTGAGGGCCACAAATGCACTTCCTGAGCAGGAACACGTGTTACACAGAGTTCATAATGGCCTCATCAGATGGGGGTTAAAAAATGGTCCCATTTGTCACAGTAGTGTGGCAAGGAACACTGGTTGGGAAAATGGAGGTAGGAAGCAATGACCAGAAAGAACCTGACGTACAGATTGGGTTCTGCTGCACAACACTCAATGACTAGGCTCCCTTTGGCTGAGAAAGGGAGAGATTTCAACTCCAGCTTAGATAGGCAGAACGTAAACTTGGACAGCAGTAGAGGCATTGATACTGGATCTACATAATTAGTAGGTGAAGGCAAGTCTTCTCAAGGACTGTTTTTCTTGAGAACCTTGAAGACGGTTTGAACTTAAAAGGGAGAATCCTATTTCTTCAATCCCTTCTAAAGACACTCAACAATTTTCTTGCTATTGCTCTAGTCTCTGTCAATGTAGCATGCCCCTGTCCTTCTATCCTATCTTTTGGCAACAAACAGCAAAACTGAACCCTTCCTAACCACTTCTAGGGGTGGGGAGGCATCACTTAGCCGGAGAACTAAAGAACAGAGGGAACTGAGGCATGGTTCCTGTGTGTGTGTGTGTGTGTGTGTGTGTGTGCGCGCGCGCATGTGCATGCGCGCATGCAGGGGCTACATTAAGGCATGAAGAAAAGGAGATTAATATCTAACTAGGACCAGTTCTGTTCTAGAAATCACTTAGGTCAAGGTCTAAGGCCAGTGAAAAGTGAATTAGCCAATGTGAGACAGGCCCAGAATTTCTTTTTTTTGTTTGTTTTTGGTGAGGCAATTGGGGTTAAGTGACTTGACCAGGGTCACACAGCTAGTGTCAAGTGTCTGAGGCCGGATTTGAACTCAGGTCCTCCTGAATCCAGGGCCGGTGCTCTATCCACTGCGCCACCTAGCTGCCCCTGAGGCCCAGAATTTCATTGACAATCTGCCATCAACATGGGAGAAGTCAGAAACTATGAAATAGGGAAATAGAAAAAAAAAGTGAGATTATCAAAGATCACAGGAGGAAGAAAACTAAGTTAAAAACCATATGTCTGAGGGGCAGCTAGGTGGCACAGTGGATAGAGCACCGGCCCTGGAGTCAGGAGGACCTGAGTTCAAATCCGGCCTCAGACACTTAACACTTACTAGCTGTGTGACCCTGGGCAAGTCACTTAACCCCAATGCCTCACTTAAAAAAAACAAACCAAAACAAAAAAACCATATGTCTGAGACAATAAATTCATGGGGGAAATATTAAAAGCAGAAGGGAAGATGACCAACCAAACATCTAAACAAATCCAAACATCTCTAAGTAAATATTCTAAGAAAAATGGAATTGAATCAACATCTGATGAGGCAGAGGGCCTTTGGATTCCCCCTAACATGTTGGAACAACAGCATGATGTTTCCAAATGATTCAAGGGAAAAATAAGAATCATGAAAGCAGAATTTATGGCATGTACAACAGAACAGAAAAACTTGAATCCATGGAGGTGAGTCTCTCCAAATAAATAAAAGAGAAAACTGATTAAGGAAAAAAATAACACACACACACACACACACACACACACACAGATATGCAGACATACACATATACATATATTTTTTTTTCCACAAACACTGAAATGAAGCGTAAATTGGAAAAATAGAAGCAAAATGCAGTAACACTGAAAGGGAAAAGGAAAGGAATAAGCATATATATAGCACCTACTATGTGCTAAGAACTTTACAAATATTATCTCATTTGATCTTCTGCAAGGTTGGTGCTATTATTATCCTCATTTTCCAGTTGAAGAAACTGAGATAGATAGATGTTAAGTAATTTGCCCAGGATCACATAGTTAGTAAGTGTATCAAGCTGGATTTGAACTCAACTTTTCCTGACTCCAGGCCCAGCACTCTACCACTACACCATCTAGCTGGCTCAAGAACACATGACCTCTATAAAAGCAAAACATTGATCTTGAAAACAAGATGCACACAGAAAATTTAAGTATCACAGATTTCCCAGAAAAACTTTACAAGTAAAAAAATAATAATCTGAACATATATATAATACAAGAAAATTGCCCAGATCTTTAGAATAAAGAAAACAAAGTATAAATGGAAAGCATTTGTAGATTAAACACAGTTAAAACAACAACAACAAAAACCCATGCCACAAACTCTAAGACCCATAATGGTTAAATTGAACAATTTACAATGACAAGCAACAAAATCTACAAGCAAAAGACCTTCAAATAAAAAAGGCAAGAAATGCAAATAACAGAACTACTTCATTGGAAATTACAGAAAAGAATGAAATAATATGTTCTGAAGAGCAGAGAAACTCAAGATTCAAACTAAGGGGACATACTCTGCAACTCTAAGCCCAATTATTCGTGAAAAAAGATGACTGTCTAATAAAAGAGAGGTATTTAAAGTATTTCTAGAAAACAAGTTGATATGAACAGATTACTTGCTTGAAAAAACATCCTAGACAACAGAAACAGAAAGGTAGATACAACTATTAAACTATGATAAGTACTCTATACTCTAGGTTGATAAGACTAAAAATATTTCATTCAACAAATAACTTTGTTAGGAAATCATGGGTGAGAAAGTAATGAGGAGGAACCAAAGTGCTCAAAGGATCATGAATTAGGCAGCTTATTTCTCACAGACATATTAGCATATGGTTCCTTTGTCCTACATTTCCATGTACCTTGATTGGAAGCCCACATTTCCAAGGGTCTCTGATGAAGGCCTGAACTAGAGTAGTGGCCAAATGAATGGAGAAATGAATTAAAAAAAAGTTGGAGGTAGAATCCAAAAGACTTGACAACTGATTATACAAGGTGGTCCAAAAGTCACAAAGGAGTTTTAATATTTAATATGTCTTTATATTTTATTTTTTAATTTACAATATCATAGCATCATATACTATATATAGGAGGTGGATTTATATTATGTGTGAGCAATCAAATCTCAGAAATGGTGAAAAATAAAGAAAAATAATTTTCAAAAAGTTATTAAAACATCTTGACTTTTGGCCCATCCTGTATATGAGGTAAGGGAGTGAGAAGAATTGACTATGACTCCAAGTTTGTAAACCAGGTTCCCCTCAATGGAAATGGGGAAATTTTGAAGAAACATAAGTTTAGAAGAGAAGCTAACGTTTTCTGTTTTGGACATGCTGAGGTTGAGACACATCATATAGGGTATCCAAGTGGAGATATCTGGAAGGCAGCTGGTGATACAGGACTGAAGAGAAAGAATTTTTCATTGTATTTGGCCTTTATGATTGAAAAGGTGACAACATTCCCGTCTACACAATTACTTTAAGGGAGTCCAAGCTTTTATATACTTAACAGTTCACTCAAAGTAAAGGTAATAATTTCCTCTGAGAAGAGCCTTAAACTAAGTTGAAAAAAGCCAACTGCATGATGGGTAAACTTCTTGGGGCAGCTTGGCCCTGTCACTGGTCAAGGAAGCAGCAAAGCTCTTTATTATGTAAGGGGCAGAGAGGATATGATAGTTATAACCTGTAACATCATCTAATCTTAGTTCTTCTTGAAAGAGATCTTGTGCCCTCAAGGAAGAAAATGTCTTCTCAATGTGTTGCTTATGTAGATTAAAGACAGTTCAAAATACTGAATTCTTAAGTTCTTATTTAAATCCAGGTTTGAGAAATTTTGTGGAATGACTGACATAGAAGAAGCAACTGAAACTGCAATAGGAAGGAGATGAAGGTTTACAAGAAGACCCTTGTATGTTCTAAAGATGATCCCCCAATTAACAATGCATTGGGCTCTAGCAATAGAAATACATTTCCAAAAAAAGGGAAGGTAATAGTTTCATTCTCTTTAGCCTTGACAAAGCCAGAACTAGAGTCCTGTGTTTAATTCTGGACCTTAGATTGTAAAAGAAACACGGCTGAGCTGGGAAATGTCCAGATGGTGGTCCCAAGGTAACTGAGGAAACTTAAAACTATTAGATGAAGAAAAGTTGAAGAATCTGGGAACACTTAACTTTACAGAAGAGGGGATTCCGGGATGATGATACGTCTTCAACTATGTGGCCTGTTTTGTAGAGGAGATTTCAATTTACATGTCAGTCTGTAGAATGGAATTAGGATTAAGGAATTGTCATTCACTATCTTTATTCGGGATAGGAAGTGTGACTGGACCTGTGATTTCATTAATATAGAGGATTCCCAGGTAAGGAAATTCCTTCTACAATTTGGGTAGGCACCTTTTTTGCAGTCTTTTTTCCCCCTTAATAGTATTTGATTCCTTTTCATATATATATATATATATATATATATATATATATATATATATATATATATATATATATATATATGCACACACACACATATATGTATATATAGTGTGTACGTATAAGTATATATATTCCAGTCATTAATATCTACATATGTATACTTTAAAAATGTAAATATAGTCTTCAACATTTGTTTTTATAAGATTTTGAGTTCCAAATTTTGTTCCCTCCCATATATATGTATGTATATATGGTGTGTATGTATATGTATATATATATATGTTCCAGTCATTAATATCTACATATGTATACTTTAAAAATGTAAATATAGTCTTCAACATTTGTTTTTATAAGATTTTGAGTTCCAAATTTTGTTCCCTCCTTCCCTCCCCAAAACAGCAAGCAATTTGATATAGGCTATATATGTACAATCACATTAAATTCTTGCAGTCTTATGAGAGTTGCCTAGTACTATGAGAGGTTAAGGAACTTATTCAGGGTCACAAAGAAAGAATGCATCAGATGCCAGACTTGAATCCAGGTCTTCTTGGTGTAGAGGCCAGTTCTCCTTCCATTCTTCTATGGTGCCTCTCATCTTTGCATGACTTCAACGCACTTACTATAGGTAAAATTTAAATAGGTCTTTAAAGTTTACAAAGTGTTGTCTTCACAAAACACCTTGTGATCTAGGTAGTAAAATGCTTTTAAGTATTCTCTAAATGTGAGGTTTAAAAAATATATGTATTAGTAGTAGCTCTGATTTCTAGATGAGGACTCAGAAAATTAAGTGGCTGGCTCATGGTCACACTGCAAGAAAATATCAGGGTTGGGGTTTCACAATGTAGGTCTTTTCATTGGAAGATCACTCCTTTCCCCACTACATGTTGTTGTGCTCTGCACCAAATTTGTTTTGTGGCCACAGGAAACAGGCAAAATCTCTGCCCCCAAAATGGGGGAATGTAAAAAAATATCACTCCCAATCCACCCAGCCACAATAAGAATATCACTGATGTAAAAACATGCATAGCCAATCCTTGTTATTCTCACAAAAGCCGTGGTTTGCCTGTTTGTTATTGGATTATTCATGTCAACTAGGAGGCAGAAAAATCACCAGAGAGCGGAAAGAAATTCTTTTGTTGCTATTGTCAACATCTCTGTTCAGGCACCAGGAGAAACTGCAACTGCAAGGAGAGACTAGGTCTTCCTTTTCAAACAGAACAGTTAAATCCCAAGGAAGGGATGAGGAAGACAGCGAGCCAGGAAGCTAAGAGAAGAAAAATGGAATCCTCACATCACTCTAGCATAGGGCTTATTAACCATGGACACCGCCCCCCCCCCCCCCCCCCCCCCCCCCCCCCCCCCCCCGCCAAGGAGAGAGATTTCAGGAGATTCAAGAACCTGTATAGGGGAAGAATAAATTAGGTCTTTATTTTCAATGAAACAACATTTTTTCAATGATTAAAAAAAATGATTCTGAGAAGCGGTCCATAGCTTCCCCAGAGTGGTAAGTGGGCCAATGAAACAAACAAACAAAAGTTTAAGCCCTGGTCTCGAGACAATGCTGCTTATTTTATGATTAGAATGGGGAAGAATGGTCTGTGTGAGGAGTGGGGAGAATTAAGTCTCTGGGGTATATGACTATTTTGTTCATCATTATGCAAACTCCCATTCAAAAACTCATGTTCAAACATAAGCATAAAAATGAGTTGCAAAGCCAAATATAAAGGTTTCTGATTTCTATGCTATTTTGAATTTGAAAGTTGAATAATTAGCAATATTCAAATGAATGTATGAATATTTTTTTTGGTCATACTTCACAGCTGCATGTGTGAAGTACTTGATTCTTAAATGAGGAAGAATTCTAAAGAGGACTTTTAAAAAAAAGTTTATCACCTAGAAAAACATTCAGCTTTTTAATTTTGTTATTAAGTACAAAACTATTCTGAAGAAAACATATTCAGATTTACTATAAATTAACTAAAAAGGACATATGAAGAAAGATGCTATCTGCATCTAGAGAAAGAACTTATAAATAGAAGTATGTATAGAATAATTTTACATATATACCTATTTGTGTCAAATGGTGGCTATCTCTCAGGTTGGGGGAAGAAAAAAAAGGAAAAAAGAAATTAATATGATAATTTTGTTCTATATTTGAAAGGAATAGCAAGTGGTGCATCATAGATTTGCAGTTTCTTTTGCAATTGTCTTTTTTATTGTACTATGTTATAGAAATGCTTGTTTTATTCCATAGATTAAAAATAAATTAAAAAAAGAAAACATTCAGAGGAATTAAATACCATTTATGGAAAGTACAATTAGAATTTATAAAACTCCATTAAGAACAAGGATGATGAAAGGTCATTACCATATACCTAAGTAATAAATATTATCATTATATCAAACGACTTCAGAGTATTTGGAGAGAATATTTTTTCTAATTACTGACATAATACTTAAAATTTAAGTGAAAACATTTCATCTTATAGTATCTGAGTTGTCCTATAAATTTCACTTGTGAAGAAAAAGAATATAATTTTGTTCTGTTATTTATTAATATAGGAAAGCATTGTTTTCTCTCATGCCCTCAAAGCAGTAAATTACTTAAATATTAATTGGTCTAATGAGGTGCTGATAGAATTCTTCTTATATCATGATTATTTCAGTAAAATCTAAACACAGACAGGATGCTTTTTCTTTGCCACAGTAACAAAGACATGCTTCAACTATAGAAATCCCAACAAGTTTCGCAACCTGCTTGAAATTTCAGCCATGGATTTTATGATATGAGATCTGAAGGATCTATGCAAAGTGATGTTTCCTTTCCTGCTGAGAAACAAATGAGTGCACCACTGTGCGCCTGACCCCAAACAGTGAGATTTGGAAAGTCACCACTTAACTCCCTGGAAGAAAAACCTTCTGCAAATAGTGAGGCTAGAATCCTTGGCAGCCTAGGGCTGAACAAATTAGAACTAATCTGTGTTTGCCTGTGTTTTTCTCCACTCTCATGTACCTTAAGGAGGGCAAGAAATGTCTAACCATTTCAGTTTTTAAAATTCAGAATGGATAGATTACTGTCAAAATTTTAAAAACTGATATGTGTATACATTTAAAAATTAAAGGAAAGTATTATTTTACATGAAAGGTATAATCATCACAAAATAACCCAAATTCATAAGAAGTTTGAAAATATATGTTCTCTTGATACTTCTGTTGATGTTTCTTTCAGAGGAGGCAATTAGTTGCTTTGATATGCTTTAAAGTCTTGATTTTTATAAATTTTGAATTATTTCCCTGGAAGACTTAGACCGAAGTAGAAAGTCATAGTTCTATCACCTTGGAGATAAAAATTGTCATAAATTTTGATGTTTGTTTTACCTTTCTTTCTTGAATCCGTTAGTATGGTTACCTGACCACGACAAGCATTTCAAGAATATCTCTTCGGTTGTGACATACAATGCGGCATAGTGAACAGACAATGATTCTCAGAATATGGATGATCTGTGTTCAAATCCCGCAACTTCTCAGTGCTCAGGGCAGCTCTATGACTTTAAGTTGCAGAGATGAAGTTGATTTGTAGTGGAATAAGGGGTTGCCTCATCTAGCAGTTTCTTGGATTAATGAAATCCCAAGTTTGGTCCCTATTCCCTATCCCTATTTTTAAGTGAAAGCACATAGACAATAGAATATGTTAAAAGTAGTGGAATAGTCTTCTAAATCCTCAGTGCTCAGTGCTGCCCTTCACTACCAGGGATCCAAAGGAGTACAAAGCACAAGCCCTGTCCTTTAGAAGTTTACAAGCTACATGGGAAAAAAGGTTAATATTGACACATGTGTAAGTAAGGACCAAACCATTTTTTCCCCCAGACTCTTGAGTCACAGTTCAGAGAAGGAAGAAAGATCAGTGTGAGCCAACATGAGTGGGAAAGGTTTTATGGAGAAGGTGGGACTTGAGGGCTACTTTAGTGGATGGGCAGGATTGGTGGAGAGGGCAGGAGAGGACATTCCATAGGGGCAACAGTGTGAATTTAGGTAGGAGGCCATGAATAAACATGTCATGTTCAGTGTTCTGGCTGATATAAACCATCTGTTTCAGGGAAGACATGGCTAGAAATATTAGGTGGTGGTAGATTACGTAGGGCCTTGAATGCCAGGCTGAGGGATTTGGACATAGTCCATGAGACATAAGTCATTAACAGTTTGTATCTTGAAACTGTCAAGATGAATTGGAAAGTCACAATTTAGCACCCCACTTCTTTACCTAGTGTTTTTGTTTCCCTATCTACAGTCTCCTTATGCTGTATGACATGGCAAACATTCATGAACACACTTGCATGTGGAAGAAGTTGGAAAAAAATAATAAAATAAAACTATACCCTCTATAATTTACATAATCGCCTAAACAAGTAAAACTGAAATGATTTGCAAAAATTATTTTCCTTTTCATTATTTAAATTTGACAAGTTCTGTCTTTGATTTTTTTCTCAAGCATATGAACTTTTTTACACCATATATAGCTCATTATCTACTGAATACACAAATAGGAAATAATGAAATGTCTTTGTTTTATAATGTCATCAATGCTTGACACTCAAACTCAGAGATTCTCTCTCTCAACCTCCTTCTCTTCCCCCTACTTTCAATCTGTCAAGTTCTGCTGATTCTACCTTCAAAATTCAGTGAAACATAGTTTGAAATGGAAACCTATTGGTTAGTCTTGTACAAGGTTGCTAAGCCCAGGATTGTTAAGAGGAAATTGTTATTTGAGGCATAGGAAAGTACTTCTCTCATACTGCCAATGCCTGACATCCAACCTCTCATTTGAGAGGCCGGAACTGAGCACTGGCATAGAAAATGTCTTCAGGATCAGAGCAAAGAACACATAATACTCATTTGCTTCACATAAGCAAAGATTTCAGTCAATTAACAAATACTTATCAAGCACCCATACTATACACCAAGCTCTGTGCTAAGCATTAGGAATATAAGATGAAAAAAATGAGGCAATCCACAATCTCAAGGAGTTTCCATGCTGTATGCAAAATTATTTTTGTACTAGCTAGTATTTTATTTGGTTTACTCATCTCTCCAAATTTAGTTTCTGAACTGGGGCTTTGTGACAGGGCTAGGTTCTACTCCTTTCTGCACTTTTTGGGTGATTTCATAGACTTTGCAGAGTCTTGCCTGTGCTAACTTCAACTTCCTTGAAATAGGTCTTCCTGGAACTTGACACTCACAATGCTGAATCTTCAAAGCCCTTTTGGGCATGTAAGGTTAAAGTACTGGCTACATCAGAGCCCCTAGACCCAGGGTGTCTCATTATGAGCATTACATTTCCTTTGGCTAGTCATGGCTACTGCTACTCCCCAACACTTACAAGATCCCTGCCCTGGGGCTTTCTGATTTTCTTGTGTCTTTCTTGTGAGAACCCTTGGACTTTCTGCCTCCAGACCAAGTACATGGAAGGTTTTTAGAATTTGTCTCTGGCACCAGTACTTTCTCTTGGACATAAGGGAGAAATTCTCATTCTAGTTTATTCAGAGATACTTGGTATTTATATATCAATGACGAATCATCTCTTTCCCCCACCCCATATCTGGCAAAAGGAATAAGATGACTGTAAAGGCAGGAGGGGGCTGGGTCATTAAGGGCTTTGAATGCTAAACAGAGCATTCTGTATTTGATGCTAGAAGTGAGAGGAGCCACTAGAGATATTGAGCAGGGGGTAGGGGCATGACATGATCAGAATTGGTCTCTATAGTAATAGTGAAGGTTGGGGAGGGGGGAGTGTTTAGGGGGAAAGATAATGAGTTCTGTTTTAGACATATTGAATTTAAGATGTCTACTAGACATGGGAAAGAGGAAGGTGTAAGAAGACTGGAAAGGTAGAAGGGGTTAGGTTATGAAGTTTTGAATGTCAAATGAGTATTTTGTGTTTGTTCCTAGAGGTGATAGGGAGCCACTGGAGTTTACTGAGTGGATGGGTGGGGCAACACAATCAGACCAGCCCTTTAGGAAAATCACTTTGGTGGGAGAATGAAGGATGGATTGGAGTCGGGAAAGACTTGAGGCAGGCCAACCCACCAGCAGGGTATTGCAATAATTCAGGTGTGAGGTGATGAGGGCCTCAATCAGAATGATGACATTGTCATAGGAGAGAAAGGGACATATTCAAGAGTTATGTGAAGGTGAAATGGACAGACCTTTGGAACAGATATTGGGAATGAGAGATAATGAAGTCAAGGATGACACCTGGGTTGAAAGCCTGAAAGATGGGAAGATCCTGTTGCCCTTGACAGTAGTAGGGAAATAGGAAGATGGGGAAGCTTTACAGGGAAAGATAATGAGTACTATTTTAGACATGTTGAGTTTAAGACTTCTACTGGAAAAACAATTTGAAGCTGTTAGAGATATATAGAGATATAAGAGTGGAGTCTGCTTCTGATTATCAGCTTATTTAAAAACAAAACCAAAAACAAACCAAAAACCGGTGAAACAAAAGGTGACTCCTGATACTCCTTCCAGCTCTAAGTCTGAGGATCCTGTTGTCACGCATGTACAAGACAGCACTAGACCCTACACTGGACAGTCTGAATTCCTGAGAGACACAATGCCAAATGAGTCAAACTGAGAATATGGGGCAGAAAGATAAGCCAAGCCACCAGTCTGAAGGATGGCGCCAGCCCCCAGCAAAGCCCTGAAGGGGCCAGAAGTTGTCCTTTCTTCTCTTACTGTTACCTCCTCTACTCATTCACCTCCTGTACTATGTTCCCTATACCATGTTTTCATCAGCACATACCAGAATCATCTCACAGATGTTGGGTCTATTTTAGGGTGAACGTGAACCACCCAGTCCACACTGACTCTTTTTTTGTGCTAGAGAAGAAATAGTCTTCCATCTCTGAATTAAATTGTTCTCCTTTAGGCCCCTTTTATCTGGCTATACAGAACACCCGAGGCTTCTCAAAACGAGATTTTTATGATTAAGAAAAGAAAGTAAATGAATGTCCTTACATTCCTATAGTTTTGTCTTATAATCAACCCCTGGCCTGTCAAAACCCACCACCTTTGTTTAATGTTTTTGAAAGTCCTATTAGACCTAGGGTCCTATCTGAGTTTATTTGTAATTAAGTGGCTTTTGTCTTTGGTGTGTGCTGGTGAAGACACATTATAAGGGACATTATCTATGTTAGGGAGTATCCACTTAGCTGTACCACTTAGCTGCCCCATATATTTTATTTTTAATAACCTAAAGGAGGAGAGTTGGGGTTAGACCAGTTATGTAGACCATGGGTAACAGAAAGTCAGATTAATTCCCTGATGCCAAGGACTGAAAGGAAGGTCTCTGGTCCAGTGTGCTGGGAAGATCCTCTGTGGATGATCTGTGGGAGAAAAGGCACCCCAGAGAGAAGGTGCAGCTGACAGCATTCTGCACTTTGGCAGACAGTACCTCCGTGGAGATCAAAATACAGCTTCCTAACAGGTCTACTCTCTTCATTGCAATGCATCCTCACACTGTCCTCTGAAAAATTTCTCTATAGCAAGGCTTTGACCATGGCCATTCCCTGATCATAAATCCCACTGGCTTCAGGATGTCTTTTAAACAAAGATTAAAGCCTGACACTTAGGGCTAGGAAAGACAGAACAAAAATAGGGGAGAGGGATAGGAAATGAAAGCTAAGTGAAAAGAGAGTATGAGAGCACCTACCTGGCTGCTTTCTGTAGATTAATGTGAACTGGCCCAGAGCAACTACACCCTATGGTTCCGAAAAGAATTCATGCTCTTGAAAACTGTCAGAGAGCTTTGAAATCAATGGTCTGACCATGTCACCTCCCTCCTCAAAAACCTTCCCTGTCTTCTCACTGTCTCTAGGATGGAAATACAAACTCCTCAGCTTGGCACTAAAGTCTTTCCACTATGTGCATTCCCTCTACCACCAACCTAGATAGCCTTATTTTATATCATTCATTTTCATGAACTCTCATGTCTTTGGACCAAATTGCTAGTATTTCCCTAAATTCGGCACTGTACCGTCTATCTTTTTTTTTCTTTTTGGTGAGGGAATTGGGGTGAAGTGACTTGCCCAAGGTCACATAGCTACTAAGTGTCAAGTGTCTGAGGCCGGATTTGAACTCAGGTCCTTCTGAATCCAGGGCCAGTGCTCTATCCACTGCGCCACCTAGTTGCCCCTTATACCTTCTATCTTGAGGAATTACCCCTGGCCTAGCCAGAATGTACCCTGCAGAAGCCTTGACTTCCTTCAAAGCTCAATTTAGGTTCCATCTTTCCCTATGAAACTTTCTTTGATCTATTCCTCCAAGTCCTTCATGCCCAGTCCCAGTTGTTTGTTTTCTCTATCTCAGATTTCTGTCAAATATACTTGTGTCAAGTAGACCACAGACTATGTGACAGCAGAAATTATTTCATTTTGTTTTTGTGTCAGCCAGGCACATACTAAGGGGCTAAAAAGATACTTGAAGTGAATTCATTAAGAGGTCCTTCAGTCTTGAAAATGGGCAAATGGTACCCCAATTATCCGACTATAGGTTAAGGAGTTTGACTTGGATTGTCAGCAATATTCTAAAATGTATTATTAAATGAATGGTATGGGAGCCTTTGGAAAGGAAAGCAATGATCACTGAAAAACAACATGAGATTACTTAGAACTGGTTACACCATATGAACCACATTTCCTTTTTTGTTAGGGTCACTGGACTAGTGTATTAGGGGAATAGAATAGATATAGTATTAGGAGAATAGAATAGATATGATTAATTCCATTCAGCAAAAGCATTTCATAATGTACCTATGGAAAAGATGGAGAGGTGGGTAGGACAATAATGAATTTAGAGGTAGATGAATATCAGAACCAGTGATTAACGGGAGTGTTTCCAGTAGAGTGTCCCCTGACTGTCTCCACCACTTAGTACAGTGTCTTGTTGGCTAAGCAACTGAAAATGAAGACAAGAACACAGGCTAATCACTGGCGCAAATTATGTCAATGTATAACATTCCAATATGGAAAACTAAAATACTCAGGTCAAGTCACAGGTGTTCCAACAGAGTATTTGTGTGCATGTCTCCCCACATGGTTCCCTTACAACAATGACCATTTCCATCTGTGATTTTGAAGACCACCTGGTAAAATCAAGGAGTTATTTTAATTTTAATATCTCTTATTAGTGATTTGGAGCATGTTTTCAAGTGGTCACCGATAACTGGCAATATTTTTGAAAATTGTTCAAATCCTTTGACTATCTATCAGAGAACGATTCTTGGCAGGAGATTTTCATCTTTACCTCTTCCACTTCCCCCCCATAATCTCTTCCAAATGAGCAAATTTCTTTCCATTCTCTCACATATTACTTTATGCTGTCCTGAATGCTTAAATTTCAGTCATGAAAATAAATATTAGCCCCCATGCTAGCATTCATAAATATTGACCATGGACCAAATATTGAGGTTTCCAATTCAGGGTTGGTTTAAAACTTAGGACAACATTCTTCACTGAAATGTTGAAGAACATTGTCCTAAGCTCTGGGCCAAATACTAAATTAGAAATCACACTGTTTGGTCTAGAGCTAGTGTTTATAAATATTACAACATGGGCTAATATTTATTTTCATGGCTGAATGAGGCACCTAGGGCAATATAAAGAAATATGTAAGAGTGTACAAGACCATGGTAATGCTAGAAAAAAATCATTAATAAGGAATAATACTGACATACATTTTCTTTTTCAGTTGATTTCCTGAACGTTTACAAAAAACAAACCCTATATTGGCACTCAAAGCTGAAACAGATACAGAATATTCCATAGAATTTTGTACTAATAGATACCGACTAGTGCTGTTCACTCAGCAACCCTCTGGCATAATGCTTTTATTATGCAGCTTTCCTGTCCCACAACATTAAGCAAATCATCTAGCAATTTCTTTTGGCTGTCAAAGAAGCAAAGATTGAATCCATTTACATTACTGTGGTTCAAAACAGTGTATATTACATTAGATGAGTGCAATGGGTAATAAGCTATTTTTCCCCTCACTAAAGGAAAATATTTTGCAGCGATTCAGATAGACCAGATTAAGAGTAAAATAAAACACTTTGCAAGGTTATCTATCACATTGGTGGGTTTGTAATTTTTACTTACATCAAGAGACCCTTCGTTTATGACGATCATGCCCATGTTCTTCTTCAAGAGTTTGCAGGAATGCCCTGTAACCCAAAACACTGCAGATTAGGTGGCTAGTATGTACTGAACTCTTGATAACTAACAGATGGCATAATTTTATAACTAAATCCAACTACAGTGAGATTTTGACATGAACCCTAGGGTTCAAAGGAAACGAATCAAAATGACTCAGAATCTCTGAGGAACTCAGGCATTTTACTGTGAAGGTGAGAAGGCTGAGGGCTGGTAAAGCAATAGTCTTAAAATATACCAAAGCTATTTTATCCAGAGGATGGTGGCCAGCTTTTCTCCACCTTCAATGGATGAGGCTCAGGAAAAGAAGGTCTTCAATTGCTATAGGAAGGATTTAGGTTAGACATAGGAATCATTTCCTGCCCATAAAGGTTGCTATGTTCCTAAGAAGATTACTAAGGGAAGTCATTGAGTCTTTTCTCTTCTGGAAATACTCAAGACAATCATTCATCAAATAGCTTAGGTGCAGACTGGCTGGGATTGCTGGAGATACACTAGATGACCAGTTTTCTTATTTTTTTTAAAGTATAGCCTCTTTAGAATTAAGTTGACCATATAGTAAAACACTTTAAAAATAGATGCAAAACATTGTTCTCATGATTCTTGAAGATAATGACTAATAACTTATTAAGGGAGGCTAAAGTAATTTTGATTTAGTAGTCGAAAGAACAAGAGGAAATAGAATGATTTTCAAACAAATATAGCTATAGTCTGGCATGTAAGGAGACTTTCTTATTAATTCCACCTTTACTTTCTTGTAATAATAATGATAAAAACCTTTAGTAGTTCTACGTTGCTCAGAAGTCCCCATCTCACTTTTTTTCCACAGAGGGCTCCCCAAAAGAACTGCATGTCTTGAGCAAATCCTGCTCTTTTCCTCATGGGCTTATCCCCACTGAAACTTCTCTCTCTAGCTCTAATTGTTTCCTTAATACAGCTGTACTTTATATGTGAATACAGATATATATTATAGTGTTATATTTGTATCATATTGCTTACTATATTTGTATTTTCTAAGTATAATATTTTCCAATTCTTATGGTCTTTCTTGCAGTTCATGCAATCTAACTTTTTAATTAATTGTAATTTCTTTTTCTCACTATTGGCAGTGGTCCTCCTAATAATCAAACAAGCACAACCTGTCATTTTTAGGTTTATCTTTGGGAATATCGGTGAGCTATTTTTGATCAACTTTATGGATGCAACCACATCAATTACTATGAAAATGTGATAGAATATTTTTTTTAATAAAGCATCATCAGATAGTTGCTCCTGCTTCTTAAAGAAACACAAACTCAACACTCTCATTTGTATGGTGTACAATGTTAGTCTCCTAAAAATGTCATCTTATACTTTCTGAATATATTTGCCAAGGTGCAGTCACCTTTGGAAAAGGTTATTTGTCCGAATCAATATGCAATGCCAAGCTTAATTACAGAGAAGTCAGAGGTTAGATATTGATTAGAGGCTCAAGTGTACCCAGACCGCCTTCACATTTCATTTAAAAAGAAAGTTATGATTTCCTGAATGTTAATGTGCTATTGGGGACCGAGGCTTTCAAGGCCTCAAATCAATTCTTTCCTCCTAAAGTTTTTTCTTTTCTTCCTTTAATTAGTACTTACTGCATGTTATTCCTTATGTAGGATTCTTTCTGAGAGATGGGGAAATATGACACTAAAGATTTCTTTTAAGTATGGATGAAATCTAGCAATCTTTTAAAAAATACTTCCCCTACCCTCAAAACAGAACTGGAGTCACATAAATGAGAATCAGTCACAAGTAGCACAGAATTGCCACAAGCAATCTCATCATTAATAACTAACCACAGGAAGGTGGTTAACTGGCTCCTGTGTAAATTATGTAAATTACTATAAATTATGGTAGGGGTGGCAGCAGGCAGAGATGAGAAATAAAGAAAAGATATTAAGTAGTCTCCCCCAGCTAACTGTATATAGAATGTGGCAGTGGTCACTCCATTTTTAAAAGCCAGTTAGCCAGAAATATAGGTAATACCTCCTTCAAATTCTCCATCCCTTCCCCCATCTTTTATTTAAAAAAATTGTGATTCAAAGGTTGAATGGTATGAATTACCAATGTTAATGGCAGTTTCTTGCTTATCCCCTGTGAGGATCCAGATTTTGATGTCAGCTTTCATTAGAGTTTCTATGGTCTCAGGTACTTGATCTTGTAATCTGTCTTCAATGGCTGTGGCTCCAAGTAGCTGAAGATTCTAGGGAAATAAACAGTCAACAAACTCAGGTGAGTGGAGTGTAATTGCAAAATTCTCTTATATCCCCTAAACGTTAAGAATGAAATCTGACTTGAAAGCCAATGACTTTGGAGGTGGTCCCTGTCAAAGGTGCCAAATATATATATATATATATATATATATATATCCTTCTTCACGAAGTACCTCTGAGTTTTAGACAACTACTTGAGTCATACAATGGGACTCCAGTTTGTTGGTCTCATTTCCAATTCCCCGTATGCTGTGGAGAGAGAAATTAGCCAGGAGAAAGGATTGGGCTAGCTAGAAATCAGTTAAAGCTGGGCCAGTAGCTGTTGAGGAACTGAAACAGATGCCGATGTGGGAGATGATTGTAGCAGCAAGAGCAGCTGCGTGGCCTAGCAGGCAAGGAAGTAAGAATGTTTGCAGATGTTACCCAATTGTAGGTTATTGCAAACACCAGGAAGACTCTGGGAATAACATGCTTAAGACTTGATGAGGAACAAATATCAGCAGTGACCACAAATCGACAGCATTAGTCTCTGAATGGAAATCAATATGTATTTCTCACATTTCCCCACACACCTGGTAGGGGATAGGTCAGAGGCTCAGGGTATTGTAGTAGTTTGTTTGAATCTGTCTCAAGATGATCATGAAATGTGCACACGGAGAAACACACTTTTCTTTATCACCAGTTCCCTGCTATTAAATCACCACGGATAACATCCACCAGAAGTCATGAAGATTGATGTTCACAGTCGTAAGTTTCCCTGAGAGATATCATAGGTTCATGGATTTAGAGCTCGAAGGGGCTTCAGAAGTCATCTGGTCCAATCCCCTTGTTTTATAGATGATGAAACTGAGGCACAGAGAAATGATTTGTCCAAATTCTTCCAGGTAGTGAGTTATTTCAAAACCGGATTCAAATGCATGTGTTCTGAATCTGGAGCAAGTGCTCATTCTACTATGATATGGGAACCAATCTTCCCTCTGCTCCTCTCTCTCCTTCCCAGATTATGTTCTTAGTAAATTATTGATTTAATATTATGCCTTCAGTTTAAATAGAGGTCATTACAAGAAACATCCATTTGAACAATGATTAAATTCAATAAACATACATTAAGTAGTTCCTATGTGAAAGGCACTGGGCTATGTAATGGAAATAGGATGATTAAAAAAATGAAACAAAACTTGTCCTCAACTAGTTTATGTTCTCCTGGGGCATATACAGATAAAAAAAAATAAAAGGTAATTTGAGGGGGAAGAAAATTAACTTCTGGGGAGGATGATGAGTGAATGTTTCATGAAGGAGATGACACCTTAGCTAAACTTGAAAGGAAGGTAGATATTCTGAAAGATAGAGATGAGGAAGAAGTAGATTGTAGGCATGATGGATGGGTCTGGGCCAATCCATTATATTATTCTGTGTCCCCTGTATATGAACTCATATAACCAATTTCTCCTTAAATTTGGTATCAAGAAAATGTTCATCTTTATCCCCAGAGAAACAGTATTGTTTCTAGCTCATTTTCTGAAGAGAAGGGAGCCTTCTATGTCTGCCACTTCCAACACTAATTTATGAAGTAGGCAGAATAGTGTAGTTGAAATAGTAAGTTACTTTTAAGGAGAAACGGAAAAATGTTCCAGTTGTGTCAAACTATGGCCACTACTCTCAACTACCACCTTCCCTCAATCTCTAGTGGAGACAGAGAAGGACCCCATGGCCAAGAATCTTGCAAATAGCAGCACCTCCTTGGTCCCACAGCCGTTATTGAGAGTAGTGCTTACTTCTTCTCTCCCTTCTTCCCTTCCTCTATTCAGTCTGTCTGTCTTTCTTTCTTCCTTTCCTTCCTTCCTCCCTCCCACCCTTACATTAAGGCATATAGGTAATCACAACATAGACAGGCCTGCATTTTCTGGAAATTCCCAGTTACATTCAGTGCCCAATCACAATTCATTCAATATTTATAATAATTCACATTTCTATAGTACTTTAAAATTTACAAAGCAGCTTCCTTACAGAAACCCTGTGAAATAAGTTATGTAAGGATTGTTATCATTTCAGTCAGGAAGGTTAAATAACTTGCCCAGATCCAACTAGTGTAAGAAGTAAGGATCACATTGAGTTCTTCTCTTTCCAAGAACAACAAAATGGCAGCTATCCCCTGCTTTCAAAAGAACTTATAATCTGATGCAAAAGAAGAAAGATATATGTAAAAGAAATATATATTATAGCTCTACAGAGAGCTATGTATTATTGAGAGATTGCAAGAATAAATAACCAAAGGGGCTAGGTGGCGCAGTGGATAGAGCACCAGCCTTGGATTCAGGAGTACCTGAGTTCAAATCTGGCCTCAGACCCTTGACACTTACTAGCTGTGTGACCCTGGGCAAGTCACTTAACCCCAATTGCCTCACCAAAAAAAAAAAAAAGAAAAGAAAAGAAAAGAAAAAGAATAAATAACCAAAGATTCATATTAAAATAAAATGTCAAGAATATGGTTTGTTAGAAACTCCATGTTAGAAAGGAACACAAGTAAAAACACTAATATTGATACTACTATGAATAATAACTAGGTTTTTGTAGTATTTTAAGATTTACAAAGTGTTTTACATATATTGTTTCATTTGACCCTTACAACAGTATTGTGCAGTAGGTACTATTATTATGCCCATTTTATAGAAAAGAAAATAGGCTTAAAAAGGCAAAATGGCTTGCCCACTACTAAGTATATAAGGCAAGATTTAAACTCAGGACTTTTTGACTCCAATTCCAATTTGCTACCTGCCATACAAAGACTAGATTTGGAGTTCGGAGGACTTGGATTTGCATTTCAGCTTTGCTTATACCTTGTGTGATTTTAGTCAAGTTATTTACTTATTTGATCCTCAGTTCCCTCTTCCATAAAATGAAAGGGTTGGACTAGATGATTTCAGAAGAGTCCAGAAGATTAAAATACAGTACTCATGACGGCATCTCCAAAAGTGACAAAGAATAGATGAAACCCCCCCAAATAGTACTAAGATGCATTTGAAAATTGCATTTTTTTCTGTTAATTAATTTTTCAATTAACAAGCATTCATATTCTCTTCCTCCTACATACCACCATACTGAAAACAAAACAAAATCCTAATAAACATGGATGGTCTAGCATCATCATCTTACAAGATCCAATCAGCCTTGGTACATACTTCATCATTTTTCCCCTGCTCCTCTAATTTGGAGAACAGGACCATGAACCTGAACCATCCATTTATAGAGGTGGCCCTAGTCTGTCATCTCGTCATTTTCCACCTGGCTATATACTCTTTTCATTTTCTTTGGACTTCATCATGACCCTTCCCTGAACCCCTCAGTACCTTCTTTCCTCCCACCAATCCCTTGCTTTCTAGTTTCCTTGTGTACATGTCTTCCATCATTAGAAAGTAAACTCCTTGAGGGCAGAGTCTGCCTCTTCTTGGTATCACAAAGCATGGAACATAGTAGGTGTTTAATAAATACTGTCTGGTTAATTTAAAGAATTTCTCTAATATAATGCCCACTAACTTTAGTGGGAAACTTCACATGCTTATTCTTTTGTGTCTTTGGGTATTATTTACTTTAAGATACGTTTTTTCCATAATAGGCTGTAGTGAATCTGAAAATTCACCTATCAAGCTATCGTTTACAATTCCATAGTGGGTGTTAGAGACAAAATTTGAACTTTGCCTCCTTCCCCTGATCATACCACCAGTGCATTTATGCCTTAATCAATTCCATTCAAAATACATATTACCTTACACATATGGCTACTAATGGGCACCATGGGAATTACATATTCAGTGAGTAGAGAAACATGTGAAAATCTCAATAGTATTCAAGGAATAATAATAATTTAAAAAACATAAAACCCAAATCACACTAATTTTTTTTTGGAATGCCACAGCATCAATAATTATAAAGGTTCTAGCTTCAAGAATAATTGATGTTACTTCTGTTTAACTATCATATTAAATTCATTAAAATATTTATTGGTTCAGAAAGCCCCCTTATCTAATTACCTTTTAAAAATATTTAGATAATTTATGCAGATATTGAAAAGGACATATTACATGTAAATTACAGTTTTCCACCTTAATAAAGATCAATAATTGCATGCTGAGGGTTGAATGTTTATATGGCAGAATGTCATATGACAGATTTATAAATTATTTGGAAAAATAACAATACATATTTTATTAAATAATAGATTCTCAAAATTACTTATGTCTATGTTAGTATTTTTTCAAGTGGATAAGTTATTCTATACTGCAAAAGACCAGTTTGGCATTTGCCTACAAATGAAAAAGTGAAGTATACCAAACTGATCAAGGCATAGCTACTTCTTTAATCTACAAGATAGTATTTTCTGTGATGATTCTTAAAAAACAAAGAAGGAATGCTTAAAATGTTTCTCCTCATTTCAAATGTGTGTGAATAACACAGGAATTCTTCTGTTCCTCAATATAAATGAGAGGAAAAGCTGAAGAAAGTAAAACAGGAAATAGCAAGCAAAAAATGAATCAGAAGAAAAGGAATTGAAATCATTTCAACAAAATTTTATTAAGTGCCTATTATATGAAAGCAACTTGATACAAAGATGGAAAACAAATGAAAGCCCTCTCTTTCAAGGAATTTAAAAGAAAGGGAAAACCAGAAATAGAAAATAAATAAAAATAAAACCAGAGGTTGCTCCATGAGTCAGCCAGCATAATCGTAGGCTGAGTGCATCTAAGAGTTACAGCTTCTGAGAGTAAGGAGATGATGGCCTCTCTCAGTTCTGCCGCAGACAGACCACATCACGGAGTCATAGAATATCAGAACTGGTTGAAAGTGACTTCAATGACCATCTAGTCTAAATCTAATCTCTAACAAAGAAGAAACCTCTCAAAAATAGTTCAACAAATGTTTGACCAGTTTTTTGTTCAAAGACCTTCAGAGGCAGCCATTCATTCTACTTTTGAGTATCGCTGACTGGGGAATTTTTCCTTTACCTCAAGCCTCAATGGGTTTCTTTACAACCTGTACGCAATGTTCCTAGCTTTGCACTATGGGACCAAGAAAAATACATCTATCACCACTTCCATATCACAACCTTTCAAATGTCTGAAGATATTTATCATATCTTGCTTAATTCTTTTGATTCTATAGGCCAAGCATCATCATATTTTATAATTAATCTCTATCTGGCAAGAACTAGAGACCTCTCACGATCCCAGTCACAATTTCCAGCTTGTCAATGTTCTTCCTAAAATACAGGGTCCAGAATGGAATACAATACTACAGGTAGACTATGCCTCGGACAAAGTGAATGGGCATCATTCCCTCCCAAGTCTTGTACTCTCTAACTCTCTTGAAGCTCTCATTAGCTTTTTGCCTGTCACATTTTTGAGACACATTGCACTTGAAGTCTACTAAACTCCCAGGTCTTTTTTCTATGTGAACTGAATTGTAAGCAATCTTCTCTTTGAAATGTTGCCCTGACTCTTTTAATACTAAAGTCCTTCCATGTTGTCATGGCTCACTATAATGAGACCTACTATTCTAGTGGTGGGAGATTAAGTTCAGTCACGAAAGGCCTGATGCTGAATGTCCAGGACACACTGACATTGCTCAAATCCTCTTTTGGGTGTACCATATCCTCTCTCCAAAGCAATGCAATACCCAGCTATGGACTACACAAAATTTTGGGACATATATATTCCACATCAACTACTGACTGCACTCTTTACAGGTACAGTCAGAGTCACACACCAGGGAAGTTGGGATGGCAAATACTTGGACCAAAAAAACCAAGGTGCTGCAAGCATTCCTTGAAAGTTTATCTGCCAACCACTTACCACTCTCTCATACACAACGCTGAAAACTGTAGAAGGGTTGGCAGAGTTGTAGAAATCTTAGTGTAAGAAAGACACTGATACAGGGCAGCTAGGTGGTGCAGTGGATAGAGCACTGGCCCTGGATTCAGAAGGACCTGAGTTCAAATCTGGCCTCAGACCCTTGACACTTACTAGCTGTGTGACCCTGGGCAAGTCACTTAACCCCAATTGCCTCACCAAACCCCCCCCCACAAAACAAACAAAACAAAACAAAACAAAAAAAGACACTGATAACTAGAGAATAACATGAGGAAGACAACTAGAATGGTGAAGGGCTTTACACTGATGTCATATGAAAATTAATGGAGGGGCAGCTAGATGGCGCAGTGGATAGAGCACTGGCCCTGGAGTCAGGAGTACCTGAGTTCAAATCCAGCCTCAGACACTCAACACTTACTAGCTGTGTGACCCTGGGCAAGTCACTTAACCCCAATTGCCTCACTAAAAAAAAGAAAAAAAAAGAAAAGAAAATTAATGGAAATAAATGGGGATAGTTAGCTTGGAGAAGAGAAGACTCAGTATGGGTATCACAGCTGCCTTGAAGTATTGGAAGGGCTTTGTGGATCACCTCCAATTTCTAGTAATGTTTTCCTTAAAAGAAATTTGCATTTACTTTGTATCTTATATTACTTACAAGTGTTTATATTGTTTCTCCAGATATGATGTAAGCTCCTTGCAAGAAATAACTGTTTCATTTTTTGCTTTTGTATCCTTAGCTTCTATCACAGGGCATAGCAAAAAGTTGTCATTTAATAAATGCTTGTGATTATGCGCTAATTATCTACAATACAGTAGATAGAAAGATGTTGAGTAGTTTCAGTCATGTCCAATTTTTCATGACCCAAGTTAGCAAAGACACTGGAGTAGTCTGTCATTTCCTTTTCCAGCTCATTTTACAGATGAGGAACTGAGACAAATAGGGTGAAGTGACTTCCCCAGGCACACACAGGTAGTAAGTGTCTGAGTAAGGATGAAAATGAGTGTTCCTAATTCCAAATCCAGTACCCTATCCACTGTGCCACCTAGCTGCCACAGATGGAAAGAGAGAGAGACTATATAAAAAATTGTCAAGATCCTCTGAGTGAAGATGCACATTGGTACTTGGTGACTTTAATGGGAATGGAGTAGTTCAAATGACTATGCCTGCAGAAGATAACAACGAATAACCAGTCCTCATCCCTTTCCCTAAAGATCACAGAATTTTGTAAGGAGATAAAGTAATGATGCACACAACTCTATTCACAGAAGAGGGACAAAGTACTTGCTATAAGCCTTAGAAGGAGATTAAGAAAAACTCTAGTAAATTTGAGGACTTGAGCTGAGCTTTGGAGGATGGGCACAATACTGATCTTTAGAGGTGTAACAGGTATAAATAAGTCTGGGAATCGGAGAGGCAATTCCAAGCACTGTGAACTGCGTGGCACAGGAGGAGAAAGGCTCGAATTTGTTCAGAGGGTGGTAGCAGTCCAATCTGGCTAACATTGGTTAGCTGTTATTCTAGATTACCAAAATGACATCACTATGTTAGAGTCCAGTTACTGTGTGTCCAACTGTGGCTGATCAGCCCAATATGAGCTCAGAATGCTCTACCGCGGGACAGGCACAAATAGTCCATGTGAACATTTAGGGTAGATTCTCTAAATGTGTGCATCTCACATTTCTTTTGAGCTATGCCAATTTATAACAGAGTACATGAAGGAGGATAGTGTGAGGAAGCTAGAAAAGCAGGGTCAGGGTTGTGACATATCGTGAAGGGCTTTAAATGCCAATTTTGGGAATTTCTTATTTGATTGGCAAACTCACTGAAGACATCTGAATAATGCAGTAAATTTACCAGATTAATGTGTTAGGACAAGAAACCTGGCATGATTAGAGTGGGGAGAGACTAAAGGCAGGGAGACTGGTTAGGAAGGAGGAGATGGATAGAAGAAGTGATTGTTTAGTTACATCCAATTATTTCTTTTTTGGGGGGGCGGGGTGGCAATTGGGGTTAAGTGACTTGCCCAGGGTCACACAGCTAGTAAGTGTTAAGTATCTGAGGCCAGATTTGAACTCAGGTCCTCCTGACTCCGGGGCTGGTGCTCTATCCACTGTGCCACCTAGCTGCCCCCACATCCAATTCTTAAAAAACAAGACTATTATAAAATTATTTCCTGCGTGTATCTTCCTTGTTGTTTTTTTTAAATATCTTCCTTGATCATTATGCCTGCATCTTTCTAGAAGTATGGGATACATAAATATTTAACTCCTTTCTTCCCAACTGTAGAGTCAACCTCACTCACTGGAATCAATTGGACCCTAGCCAGAGGGAGTATGTATGTATGTATGTATATATAAGTGTATGTGCATGTATGCATACCATGCAAACATCCATCCATCTATCTATCTTACAAATAAATAACCTAAAGCCTATTTTAGTTATTCTCTAATCATTGAGGCAGTCTTGTCAATAGGTGCTACTATGACATGCACAGTGACTACTTCTACCCTTCACTCCTGTCCAGTGTCTTAGTTCTTGGTCCCAAACCCCAGTTATCTGAATATCTTTGTATAGGTACAAGAAAATTGCTGCCCCAACATCTTGAGGTGCAGTTCCTACTCAGCTCCACCACAAATTAGCTGAGGAACCTCAAGAAAGATGTAAGATCACAGATTCAGGGCTGGAAGCAACCTTAAAGGTTGTCCAACCACCTCATTTTACAGATGACACAACTGAGCCTCTTTAAATCCATAGTGATAATATTTGTACTGCCTACCCTACATGCTTGCTGTAAGGAAAGTGCTTCATAAAGTTCTATGGAAATAAGCTTTATTTTAATGTTTTCTTTGGGAGGCAGCAGAGGATATACTGGAAAGAATTATTGCATTTAGATTGAACTGACCTTAGTTCCAGTCCAAGCTATGTCATTTACTAATTGTGACTTTGGGCAAGTAATCTTTCAATTTTCTGAGCTCTAGTTGTCTAATTTATAAAATGAAGATAGTAGTATCTTCATTTATACATGTGTTATGTATAAAGTGCTTTCCAAACCTTAAAGCACTTATGTACATCTAATTTATCATCTACTGAGGAAACATGGTACAGTAGATAAAATGTAGGCCTTAAGAGTCAAGAAGACCTGGGTGCACCTCATTAACCAAATGTGCTAGGAAAACATCTCTGATTGTTAGTTTTCTTATTTGTACAATGAGGTAATACCTAACTCATAGAGTTGTTTTGAGTTTCAAATACAGGAAAATATATAAAGTGCTTTGCTAACTTTAAAGCATCATATAAATGTCAGTTATTACTACTACTCACCTGGACTTCTGCCAATTGCCTAATCTTGAAAATTTTCAGACCTCCGTTTTTATTACCTATATTCTACTAGTCCCATCCCTTTTGACTGACCTCCTGGTCTCATTTTCCAGATGCACATTCTAGAGATATTCCCATAAAAAGTCAAAAGAAAAAAGAGCTAAGTCCATCAGGAATTGTTTCTAACTGAATCAATGTTAATTTAAAATGTTTTCACATTCATATACTCTAAGCACCTTGAGGGTAGGGAGGAATATTTTGTATTCATCTTTGGATCCTAAAGCAGGAAGTATGGTTGAGTTATTGACTGGTGTGAATAATGAATCCTCTGAAGTGGTTACATTATTTGAATTTGTCCTGTATATTTCCACTGGGCTGAAACCAGTGACCAGATTTTGTATAAATATCACTTCAAGTACCATGAATGTGAATACATGCAGTCCTTTGTGTAGGGTCTGGTAGAAGATAGACTCAGAAAAGGTGCCTGTTGAACAGAATTGAAGACCTGTGATTCCCCTTGGCCCTCACTTTGTAGACAGAAATGGAACACGGATAGCTTCTCTTTAATTTTGAAGCAGGGGCAGCTAGGTAGCGCAGTTGATAGAGCACTGGCCTTGGATTCAGGAGGACCTGAGTTCAAATCCAGCCTCCGACACTTTACAATGACTAGCTGTGTGACCCTTGGGCAAGTCACTTAACCCCAATTGCCTCACCAAAAAAAAATTTTTTTCTGAAGCAAAATTTAAATTTTTTAGCCATCATCATTAGCTAAGAAGATGTAGCATAGCAGCAACAGTAGTTCTTGGGCTTGGGATCAAGTGTTGCTCAAATACATCTATGTCCTCAGTTGTCTTTTTGTTAAGCTTCCCCAACTGTTAGAAGCCTTATTGTTTCCTTCTGATCAAGCTGGAAATACTCCTGACTGTCAATTGAAATGAAGCAGTAAATTACTACAAGTTTATAGTGCTAAGCCTCTCCATGCAACTCCTATTTCAAACCAGTTTTCATCTAGTTTTAGTACAAATGAGAAGTGATATTTGTAGTCCCTAAGGAGAATAACGGTTATGTTTTATCTGAAAAAAAAAAAAGGATTCTGTTGTTAATATAGAAGCCAGGGTGAGCTTGGCTGTCACATGTGCTCAAGACAAAGTCCTGTTTTTCATTAGGTTTTATATCTCACGTGAAATCTACTAACCTAAGACTCTGCCACATGTTTAAAGCACTAGATTCTTCCATCTATATGCTGAACAAGGTTGATCTATTTTAGTACTTAGTCTCAGAAAACACAGACACACTTTGTGTAACAGCAATGTAAATAACATGAAAGGAAATGTTACTTCTCTTTGGTAGAAAGGAGCAGCATGCTAGACTGGACAGTGCATTGGCTCAAAGCCAGGAGAACCTGGGTTCATATCCCACTGCTGTCACCAGCTATGTGACCTTGGGCGAGTCAAGCAATGTCTATGTGTCTCTGGCAAGTCCCTTGGATTTCCCTAAGTTGTAGAAAGGTTGGAATCTGTATTGATGAACAGAGTTCCCACACTAGGAGTTCCATTTGCAGACAAAATCATGCATTCTTCCTATATTCACGAAGTGTATCTCAATCAAGACAAGACAACAAATCTTTTCAAATTTACTTCCATTGTTTGTTCTTTTCCTTCACAGCAAGACTTGCTAATGTATCCAAATGACTTTCTAAGGTGGTCAATTTGAAAGTTTTCCAAACTCAGCTTAACAAGTCTTTCTGAGTGAATCAAAGTTTTGCCTCTGTAGGACCCTGGTCCTCTCTTCCTAGTGTCCCATAGGCACCTTACATTTTTATTTCCCAAAAAGAACTCAATACCTCTCCTCTACAAACGCAATCCTCTTCCAAGTTTTCTTATTTTTGTTGAGGGCACCAGTATTCAGGCACCCACTGCAACTCCGGACTCCTCACAACCTCCTCATTGATCTTTCGGCCCCAAATCTCTCTGAACTCCATCCCATCTTCCACAGAGCTGCCTGAGTGATTTTTGTGAAATGTGGATCAAACTATGTCATTATCCTACTCACCAATCTCTAGGGCCTTCCTATTATCCCTAAAGTAAAAGATGGGGGCAGCTGGGTGACCCAGTGGATAGAGCACTGGCCCTGAAGTTGGGAGGACCTGAGTTCAAATATGACCTCGGATACTTACTAGCTGCATGACCTTGGGCAAGTCACTTAACCCCAATTGCCTTAAAAACATCTGGGGTCATCTCCAGTTATCCTGATGTCTATCTTGCCACTGGACCCAGAGATGGTTCTGGAGGAGAGATTGAGGTTGGTGACTTTGCACAGCCCTCCCTCATTTAAATCCAATTCACTGCAAGTCATGACATCCCTCCGATGTCATGGTCCTCTTTGAGAATGACAAACAACAACAACAACAACAAAGTAAAATATAAACTAATATAAACTTTGGCATTTAAAGCCCTTTATAACCTAAGCCTATCCTACCTTATCAATCTGGACTCAGAAAGCCTCATATTCCTGAGTTCAAATCTGGCCTCAGACACTTACTAGCTGTGTGACCCTGGGCAAGTCATTGAACCTTGTTTGCCTCAGTTTCCTCATCTGTAAAATGAGCTGGAGAAGGACATGACAAACCACTCTAGGATCTCTACCAAGAAAACCCCAAATGGGGTCAAGAAGAGTTAGATATGACTGAAATGACTCAACAACAACAACAACAACTTTACCAGCATTATGACAAAGCTTCACTGATACCATGAGCCTGCCAAACTGGTCTTCTTAATGTTCCTCATTTATAGCAAGTCATTTCCTTATCTCTATGCCTTTGCTCTTGCTGTAGATCACCATGCCCGGAATTCCCTCCCTTCTCACTTCTACCTCTTAGAATTCCTTCAAGACTCAGCTCAAGTTCCACCTTCTATGGCATGTGTGTGTGTGCACACACACACACGTGTAGGCATGTATAGAAACATACAAACACACACAACATGTACACACATGTATGTGTGTATATATGTGTATGTTTATAGTGCCTTGTGGTCTCTATACCTATGGTGTGTATATGTATGTGCATGTATGTGTATATACATGCATGTATGTGTATATGTGTATCCATGCATGTATGATGTATACACACACACACACATCGTTTCTTCCAGATTGGCAATAGGTTCCTTGAAGGCAGAGACTATTTCACATTTATCCCTAATACCTACCACAGTATTTGGCACATAGTAGGTGCCTAATAAATATTTGTTAATCTAGGGACCGATTTATTTAACATCTCATGTCAAAGTTTCCCTTGTAATCTTATGTATTTTATTTTACACATTTAAAAACATTATCCTCAGAAGGGGTCCAGAGGCATCCTCACACTGCCAAAGGGTTCCATAACACAAAAATAAGGTTAAGAACACTTGATCTAACACAGCATATTAAAGTAAGAGAATGACTTTTATACCTGAAAGAACTGTTAATTTTTTTCCTAACAGATCACCATATCACCATATTGAACAGCAGTGTCAAACATGCAGTCTTCATGACAACACTGCTGAGTGTGTGGGACCAGATGAAAATGTAATTGGGAAATATTTAGCCAAACAAATATACAATAGAATATAGACAATGTTAATTTGTGGTTTTCTAAATCAATACGCAACCCATAGGGATCCTTATGTATGGTTTAGTGGCTTCAATTTCTACTTTAGTTTGACACTGCTGATATAGATCATAAGACCATTAGGGATTGGATCTCACATTATCTTCTCTATAACTCACACAAAGCTCACATTCACAAATGTTAGAACTAATATTAGTTACTCTTCAGGGACACCAGTACTACTGTGTATAATGGCATTTTTTTATGTTTAACTTTTTTTTTTTTAAACTAACATTAAGAACCTTTTGGTTTCCAGCAGAATACAACCACCTTTTAATATATACACATATATGTATATATACTACACATATACTTTAACATTTATATAATATATTTATATACATAGATTAAAAATATACACATGTATGTATATGTGTGTGTGTAATGATAAAACAACCTCTGAATAAGTCAGACAAATTATGTCATGAATTCACAGAGAAACCCTGTGAGGAAATAAGGAGTTAGATGTATTTATTCCTATTTTATTTGAGTAAAAATTGGGCCAAAAATCATTAAGTGCCTTTGAAGTAAATAATTAAGTTGTTTTGTAAGCAATAGAGCAAATAAAGGAGTTAAAGCATCTCTGAGACAAATGAAGCATCTCTGTGGGAACAATGAGGTATATGTATCACTTTTCATTTTATCCATGCTTCTCAATGTCCAGTGGAACAAACTGTAAATGAGATTCTTTTATGTATCATAATGTTAACTAACCATCATATACAATAACTTTAAAAAAACCCGATTCTAATAAATTTATGTCAACAAAATAAGTTATGTTGACAATTTACAGAGAAGGAGGTTAAGAGAAAAAGTGAAGGTGGATTTTTGTCCTTTGAAAGAATGAGACAACTGTAAATTCTCTCAAGTAGTGACTAAAACAGACTCAAAGTGTTGTTGTGTCCACAATACCACACTGCCATGCTGACATTTTCCTTCTCAAATTGGGTCAAGGCAAGTATGAAGGATCTGATGATAATTCTAGTCCCCCCCCTACCTTTAATAATATCATCAACCTTGCTATTCAACAATTTAAGCCTTTTCAAATAAACTTGATCTTTTGTCCTAAATTTGTTATTAAGGAAAATGCTTAAGTAACTTTCATAGCAAGTAAGATATTAGAACTTGGTTTTGCAAATTATGTCATTGTCATGCATACATATATTTGGCTGGATGATGCTTGCAGGTTGCGAGCTCTCTCTCTCTCTCTCTCTCTCTCTCTCTCTCTCTCTCTCTCTCTCTCTGTTTCTCTCTCTGTCTCTCTCTCCACCCCTCCCTCCAAAAGTTCATCTTAGGGGCAGCTAGGTGGCGCAGTGGATAAAGCACTGGCCCTTGATTCAGGAGGACCTGAGTTCAAATCCGGACTCAGACACTTAACACTAGCTGTGTGACCCTGGGCAAGTCACTTAACCCCAACTGCCTCACCAAAAAAAAAAAAAAAAGTTCATCTTAAAACTGCAGCATTTTGTAGTACAGCCACACAGAATGAAGGGTGCAGGCAGTATGCTTCACATGAATGGCACTGGTTTAAGGAGTTGGATCTGGGAGGCAAACTCAGCTGTCTCTCATTATTTGGGTGATTTTGGACAAATTGCTTCATTTCTCAGGGGGACAGAAAAGGGTGGTTTTCTCTTTTCTAAAATGAGGATTTGGGTTAGGTGATCTCTGAAGTTTCAGCCCTAAAATTTAATGATTCTGTTCATCGAGGATTGAATTTCCAATCTTTAATAAATGCCCAGTTGACCTAATTAGATAATTTTTCAGCTTTGATGGCAAATGACTACTTCAAAAGATATAAATGCTTCGATTAATTTAAAAACAAATAAACAGGGGGCAGCTAGGTGGCGCAGTGGATAGAGCACCGACCCTGGATTCAGAAGGACCTGAGTTCAGGTCTGGCCTCAGACACTTGACATTTACTAGCTGTGTGACCCTTGGCAAGTCATGTAACCCTCATTGCCCCACAAAAAACCAAATGCCAAAAAAAAAAAACAAACAAAAATGAACTGCTGGTTTCAACTAAAAGCAGGCTGAAAGAGTTTGCTGGCTGCCTTAAAATCCTATGGATATCCTTCACCCATTTCATAAAATTAAACATGAAAAGAAAACCTCCACTAAAATCACATGCCAAAAGCAAAGTGGAATGAAATGATATAAAGTATAAAGTTATCAATACATCCTGAGAGATTAAAATCTAATCTAAAAATTTAATTTTTGAGGCAAAACACAATGCTGCTTCAAAATTAATTTATAAATTCTTTTTTTTAATACTCATATGAATAGGAACAATTTGGTCTTTGATTATAGCCAACATCCTCATCTTCTGTTGTCAAGTCAAAATATTTAAAACGATGATGCTTTTAAAAAGATCACTCAAAGATTTAGTTATGTAAGAAAGATGGAATTTGGTGTCCAATATTTTAACTTAATATATTAAATGCGAGAATTTTAGTATGACACATTTCATAAACATCTATATCAGCCAAATAATAGATTACTTAGGTACCATGGGCAGTTGAGTAGGTGGTTAAAGGATATCTTGAGCTCGGAATGACCAAACTCAACCCTGGGTGGCTCTCTAGCTGTCCCAATAAGGTTAATGTCCACCACAGTCCCTTAATTATGTGAACCGGGGCCAAAGAAACTTATGGAAATTTTAATTCTATCGAGTTACCTTTTCAATCCTATGTTTCATTAGCTTTAGCTGATTATAGAACAAAATTGAAACTTTTCTGAGGTTTAAGCTACCTACTCTTAATTAAGCCCAGGATAGAGAATAGCATATACTATGGAAAGCAGGTAGCAACCCTAGAATACAACCCCAGAATGTTTCCAACGTTAGGACAAGTGCTGAGTACGATTTCTCATTTGGCCCCAAAAGAAAAGGCTTTCTGTGGTAAAGTGGAAAGATCGATTGACTAAGAGCCAGATATCTGTGTTTTAATTCCAACTCTGACACTAATTAGCTGACTGACTTTAAGTGAATCACTTAACCTCTGTGGCTCACAGTTTCCACATCAGTATAACAAAAGGAATTAGAATGAGATGATCTTTGAAGTTCTTTTCAGTTCTAAAATTCTGAGACTATGAGCCTTCTTGTACTCCATAATCCTAAATCATATGGGAAAGAAGAGTTAGAAAAGTTTCCCATTTTATTGGTTGAAATTAGACATAAAAGTGCTAAGAAGACTTCTTTACTCCTAAGTCAGATTTACTGCTAGATCCTTAATAGTGTTGACCACTTCATCCCATGAAAATATTTGAGCCAGTGAAGTGATCATGCATATTTAAATTTGTCCTCTTTGAAGTTATAATTATGTAAACTATAGTAGTTGGTTCCAGACCCATAGAAATGTGTCATATGAATCTGAATAATGTGGTTACTTAATAGGATTCATTATTTGCACTAATTGGGACCTAGCTGTATCAAGCACACATTTCAAGGGATCTTCAAGTTGTATGTGGATATTAAGATGACTCTTTACCACCATCTGCTGGCCAATATGCTGAACATTTATTTGGGGTATAAGAAAGATGGGACTCATAAAGCTGCTTTAAACAAATTATTTTTCATTCCTCAAAATATCTGAAGCTGGAAAAATCACATCCATTAACTTTGATCCTTTCATAAATGATTGTTATTTTCAGTTAGGTATATCCAGGATTTCCTACAATATTCTTCAATTGGAATTAAGACTTTAATAAACATTCTTCTCTTGATAAATGTTAAATTTTCATTAACTTTATATCTATCTATATCTACATATAGATAGTTAAACAGATACATTTATACACACATTCTTGGGCCAAAGGTCTATTCAGATGATTTATTATGGCATAGATGTAACCTTGGGGTCTTCAAATGCTACATAAGGGGAAACACAAGCTCTTTGGTAGATCTTAACAAGTTAGAAAAACCTGTTGACAGACTGGTGTCAATTATTAAAAAGCAGGACCATCTAAGTTTGAAAAGTCTCTAGTGATGAATGTTTTTTTTTTTTTTTTGGTGGGGCAATGGGGGTTAAATGACTTGCCCAGGGTCACACAGCTAGTAAGTGTCAAAGTGTCTGAGGCCAAATTTGAACTCAGGTACTCCTGAATCCAGGGCCGGTGCTTTATCCACTGCACCACCTAGCTGCCCTGTGATGAATGTTTTGGTCACAGCAACTCGCAAAGAATTATCTCTCTATGAAGGCATAGAAGGACTGAGTTATACAAAGGTGAAAGGAATACTAACAGCAGTGTGGAGCTGTCATTCTGGAAGAAAATTTGGAACTATGCCTTATAAGTCACTCAACTGTGTGTACGTTTATCCAGTAATATGCTACTAGATCTATACCTCAAAGAGATCAAAGAAAGAGAAAAAGGGCCTATATATCTCCAAAATGTATTTATAGCAGTTTTTTTCATAGCCCCAAACTAGAAACTAAGGGGGTGCCCCACCTAATAGTGAATAGCTAAACATATTATATGAATGTCATCTAGGGGGCAGCTAGGTGGTGCAGTGGATAAAGCACTTACTAGCTGTGTGATCCTGAGCAAGTCACTTAACCCTTATTGCCCCATAAAAAATACAAACAACCCCCCCCAAAAAAACCTGGTGTCTATGAATTTCATCTAATATTATGGAACCATAAGAAGTGATTAAATGGAATTTAGAGAAAATTGGGAAAACCTCCATGAATGGATGCAGAGAAGTGAATAGAAATAAGGGATAAATTTATCCACTGATAACATTATATAGAACAAAGAGCTTTGAAAACTTCATAACCTTGATCAATGCAATGATAAACCCTGAGTCCAGAGAACTAATGATGAGGTGTACTATCAACTTCCTGCCAGAGAGGTGATAGACTCAAAATTCAAAAGGAGACATACATTTTTGGACACGGCCAATGTGGAAATTTGTTTTTCTAGACCACTGGTGTCAAAATCAAATAGAAACTGGGGGCTGCTAAACCATAATCAGGATCCCCTCAGACCACATTACTGACGTTGTTGTTGTTGATGATCAGTTGTTGTTTTTTCTCTCTCTCTCTCTCTTTCTTTCTTTCTTTCTTTCTTTCTTTCTTTCTTTCTTTCTTTTTCTGGGCAATGAGGGTTAAGTGACTTGCCCAGGGTCACATGGCTAGTAAGTGTCAAGTATCTGAGACTGGATTTGAACTCAGGTACTCCTGAATCCAGGGCCGGTGCTTTATCTACTGTGCCACCTAGCTGCCTGATCAGTTGTTTCTCACTCATGTCTGTCTCTCTGTGACCCCAATTTGTGGTCTTCTTGGTAAAAATACTGCAGAGGTTTACCATTTCTTTCTCCATCTCATTTTATAGATGAGAACACTGAGGCAGAGAGTATTCAGTGACTTGCCCAGGGTCACACTAGTAAGTGTCTGAGGCTGGATTTTAACTTAGGTCTTCCTGACTGTAGTCCTGGCACTCTATTCACTGTGCCATCTAGCTTCTCTTAGAAAACCACATATTAATATTATCTATGCTCTGCTGTATTTTTATTTATTTTGTTAGCATTTCCCAATTATAAGTGAATGCAGCCATTGCATGTTTAACACCTCTGATGTAGACTACCTATGTTTATAGGAGGGTTTTCTTTTCTTTTTCATTTGAGGGGGCCTGTAGGAGGGAGAGCTAATGCCTATAAGAATAAATAATTTTTAAAAACCCAATATCAGGGGCAGCTAGGTGGCGCAGTGGATAGAGCACCGGCCCTGGAGTCAGGAGGACCTGAGTTCAAATCCGGCCTCAGACACTTAACACTTATTAGCTGTGTGACCTTGAGCAAGTCACTTAACCCCAATTGCCTCACTAAAAAAAAAAAAGAAAAAAAAAGAAAAAAAAAGAAAAAAAAACAATTTCATAAAAGTCATCGATCCTTAAAACATTGAAGTAATAATAGCATTGTATTTCACTGCTGTTGGGAAAGTGATCTGCATTGTTTGGGTTGCAAAGAAAGGGAGGCAGAATGAACAAGTAACTACTTCAAAAGCACTTCTATTGTTTCTGATTTCTATAATAAGAGAAATTTCAAAAACACAACTAAGGTTTGTTTTTAAAAATATTAACTTGATCTGACAAAAAGATATAAAAGGTAATGGTATCATGGAAGATTTAGCTATGGGATATCTAGAGTAATACAGAAAATTAATTGAGTTTCAGTAACTAGATTAGCATTTAATCAGCTAAATTATGCATACATACATACACATATATATGTATATATGTATATATGTGTGTATATATATATATATATATATATATATATATCTGTATATCACTGTAAACAGAATATGTAGTGAGGATTTTTTATGTTTAGACTGGACCTATCATTTCATTGATATAGGGGGCTCCCAGTGAGAAACTCCTATTAGTAAAGATGAACACCTTCTCTACAACTTACAGTCCTTCCGAGTTATCTGGGGCTACTGAGAGGGAGTTAGGTGGCTCAGTGGATAGAGATCCAGGTCCAGAGTCAGGAAGACCTGAATTCAAATCTGGCCTCATAACACTTACTAGCTGTCTAACCCTAGCAAAGTCATTTAATTTGCACTTTGGGGGGGCAGAGCAATGAGGGTTAAGTGACTTGCCCAGGGTCAACACAGCTAGTAAGTGTCAAGTGTCTGAGGCCGGATTTGAACTCATGTCCTCCTGAATCCAGGGTTGGTGCTTTATCCCCTAGCAAAGTCATTTAGCCTTTGTTCACCTCAGTTTCCTTATTTGTAAAATGGGGATAATGACTGAAAAAAATTTGTATAATAACAGAATCTCAGGGTTGACATGAGGATCAAATGAGATCATATTTGCAAAGTGTTTAGCACAGTGCCCGCACATAGTAAACATTATATAAATTACTATATGCCTTGAGTGAGGTCACATTGGCATGTGTATATCAGAGGTAGGATATGAACCCAGTTCTTGATAATTGGTATCTTGATAATTCTATCAATTATACCACAAAGGAAAATCTATTGCATACTCCAAATTTTTCTGGAAGTGGATAAGGCACAGAGCTTACCTAGTTTCATGTATAAGGAATATTATTGAAAGGGTCAGGGAAGGTGGGGAAAAAGGAGGAAAAACTGCCTAGAGTAAGGGTTTTAATCTGGACAATTCCTGGATTAGAACCATATATAGAAAGATATATCTACAGAAAACTAACTGTGATAGTGGTGTCCTAAACACAGTCATTAGGTAACTAGAGATAGGAGTGAAATTTGGGAAGAGTGAATATTAACATGACTGATGGGGTTGGCCTTGGCAGATTGTACAGAACAGGTTACTTTTTCAAGGTTGGGGGTGGAGAGGGGGCAATGTTTAGGCAAGTGGAAGGAGTAAAGCATGCCAAGCAAAGAAAATGTACTTGTGATTATTCATAGGCAAGAACAGGTGGAGTGTGAAGGTACACCAGGTGAAGGCTGGCTCAAGCGAATGGTGCCCAAAATCTAATATAAATGTAACAGTTGGGTAATAGGAAAGCCAGTTAACAAGAGGTCCTGAATGCCGGGAATTTGGGAAGTTGTTGCAGAATCGTTTAAATAAGGTTTAATGAAGTTTCCTCTTACAGTTTTATAGGAGATTTGGAGTGGTGGAAAAATGATGGAGGAAAGAAGGATAGCATGGAAGACGTATACAGCCTAGGAGGATAGCCATTTAGTGCATAGATGAAGGTTATGGAAAGGAGGAGGTATTAAATGATCTAACATCTGATTCAAAATCATTTTCAGCTAATATTCCATCAGGCAAGAAATTAATTTTCTACCTAGATTTGTGAAGACTATGTAGTGTAAGCAAAAGTGGACTAGTACCCCAGGAAAACTGTGATCTTTACTCCAGTATTCTCCTATAGAAAAGATGAAAATTTCCTGATAAGAAAAGGTAAAATAACCTATCACTTACCTTTTCAATTAGCTCATAACTCTCCTCTAGTTTGAGTAACCTGTTTTGGATGGCAGTTGAAGCTCGCTCATATACTGAACGCCATTCTTGAAAGTCACTTTCTGAAATCTCAGCCACAGCAAAGCACAAAGTCCTTAACCCTGAAAAAGTCAACATAGAACACTACTAAAAACATGGTTTTCTTGAGAATTATAATGTTTTAATTTTTTACTTAGCTACTAGTTATAAAAGCTAAATTTATTTTGAGAGCAAAAATTTAAATGACTTAGATGAAAATATTTTTGTTGAATAATATTATTTTTAAGTCCTTTAAGAAAAGGGATTTCACATTTATATTTGGTCACCGGTCTTAATATGTAATTAACAACATTCATCACCAAGAAAGATAGTATTTATTAATCTCAATCCTTCCTGTTGCTTTACAATTCTACTTTCTCTTGCCTTCTCTCATTAAAAATCACTAACATTTAGGGGCAGCTAGGTGGTGCAGTGGATAGAGCACCAGCCCTGGAGTAAGGAGTACCTGAATTCAAATCTAGCCTCAGACACTTGAGCTGTGTGACCCTGGGCAAGTCACGTAACCCCAATTGCCTCACTAAAAAAAAAAAAAAATCACTAACATTTGTTTACCATCCTCTCTTTGCTGACCCTTTCCATAGTGATTGCAATGTTAGGTTGTTACTAGGTATTGCCTCTTCATGTTAGATAATTCCAGGTCTTTTCAGTTTTTCCTAGAAAAGACAGTTTGCAATTGTGGAACAGGTATGAGACTTAAAATGAAAAGATTCACCTCTGCCACCAACTAGCTTGGACAAGCCATTCAATTTCTCTGAGCCTCAGTTTCCTCATTTGTTAAAAGGGAATAGTAATACCTGCCCTGGAGTACATTTAGAATTGTATTAAGAAAGTTTATGTGAATTTGCTTTATAGACCACTAAGCAAATGTTCTTAATAGTTGCTTTGGCATTTTGAATGAGTCATAATTTTGCTGGTCTGCATAAGTACTGGGAAGGATCTCAGTAACTTTTTAACCCTGCCGAACAAAAAAAGTTGGGGGAATGCCCAAATCCTCAGAGTCATGGGGCCATGTCAAATCATGCCTGGGGTAGTAGCCAAAACCCCCTGTCCCACTGGGGAGTCTGAACATTAACCTGACAATTCCACAGGTGTTTCCTTCAGAGTTAGCACCAGTCCCCAGACTATGACCTCACTGAAGTGCTTTGTACCTCCCATCCCCTGCCATATATCTGGCCTTGACTGACCCAGATAAGAGCCCTGGTAAAACCTACCACCATTTCCTGGTTTTGACATCCCCTTCCCCTGAGCACCCCCAGTGGACCTGACTTGTTTCCATCCTCCCTGACTTCACCTCACATTGTAATGATGTTCCTTCAATAATGATGGCCTGCTTTACTTTTCTTTTGTTCTGTATTCTGTCTTGGGGTGCTTTATTTTCGACCCATGTCAGTGTTCTTCTATAGAAACATCAGCAGTAGACAGGTGCTAGGACTGATGATAGCCACCCCTACTTCCCAAGTCATGGCTTGGGGAACAAAGAATGCAAGGACTGGGACCAGGAAACCTGTGCCCCAAGAACTGAATCTCTCTTCCTTCGCCTGTGGTAAAATAATGGAATTTGGCAGACACCCAGGGGTCCAACTTGATTAACTACTAAGTACCCACTTAAAGGTGATTAGATTTTAGCCACACCTGGCCTGCCCTGTTAGACCTAGCTTAATTTGGCTAACCCTGAGGAGGACTGTCCTCAGAGGCTGTGGACTGCATCATCAACAGGGAACCAGTCTCAGCCACACTACTTGAAGGACCTCCCCTTTGGGGAGCAAGTTTGGGTTTGAGACAGCTCTTGCTAGAGCCAGGGAGATTATCCATTTTCCTTTTTCCCTAGTCTCTTGTCCTTGACTTTATCAATTTCACCTTTGCTGTGTATTTTATTCCCATTAAATAAAACCTGATTTGTTTGTGGAAAAGAAGCTGTTAAGCTCCTTTCTTATTGGCCTGTGAGAAATAACTAAAAAAGGCAGTTCGGAGGGGAGGAAACTTTGGACCTAGAGTTCCCTCATTATTTTCTGAACCCCAATATTTGGCAAGCCACCCAATTAACTCTCCCTATATTAAATTTGGCTCCTACATCCCCAATACCAGGGCTGTGATAAGGAACCTGCCCTGAACCATTTGCCTCTCAGCTTCTTCCCTCTAGCAACTAGTGTAGCTAATGAAGGAGATGTCCTCCTCCATGCCAAGCCTTGCTGAATCTGTACTGACACTCATTCCATTACTGTAAAATGTTATAATTATTTCCTCATACACATTTTCCTTAATTTGGTATCTTTTTTTAAAGTAATAAACATTTTTATTTATAGTAATGGGTTCCAATTTTTATCCCTTCTTCCCTCCCTCCCCTGACCCCCTCCCTGTGAAAGACTGATTGCTTACTGCCTCAGGGAGGGATAGGGGAGGGAGAGAAGGAGGGATAAAATATGGGCTATACTTGTACAATTATTTGTCATTACCATATTTGTCATTTTGTACAAGAAAACTTGAATAAAAGAAAAAAATGAGGGGCAGCTAGGTGGCACAGTGGATAAAGCACTGGCTTTGGATTCAGGAGTACCTGAGTTCGAATCTAGCCTCAGACACTTGACAGTTACTAGCTGTGTGACCCTGGGCAAGTCACTTAACCCTCATTGCCCCTCCAAAAAAACAAAAACAAAAACAAAAACAAAAGAAAAAAATGAAAAAAAGTGAAAAATAGCATGCTTCAGTCTGTGTTCCATCAATATCAGTTCTTTCTTTGGAGGTGGATAGTATGTTTCATCAGTAGACTTTTGGGATTGTCTTGGATCATTGTATTGTTGAGAACAGTCAAGTCATTTACAGTTCTTCATCAAACAATATTGCTGTCTCTGTGCACAATGTTCCCTTGGTTATGCTTTCTTCCCTATACATCAGATCATACAAGTCTTTCCAGACCTTTCTGAAATCATCCTGCTTGTCATTTCTTATAGCATAATAGTATTCCATCACCATCATATACTACAGCTTGTTTGGCCATTCCTCGATGGATGGGCATTCCTTTGATTTACAATTCTCAGCCACCACAAAAAGAGCTGCTATAAAAATTTTTGTACAAATAGGTCTTTTTTTCTTTTGGGGGATGAATTTGATATATTTAAAAAATTAAGTTTAATATTTTCAAATGCAGATATTATGCATGTTGATAGTCAATACTAAAGTAAATCCCTAGTCTTCTTCTCCCCCCCCCTTACTTCCCCCAAAAAACTAGAGGGAAAAGTAAATTGTTGATAAATTTTGGTTTAAGTCAAATGGAAATACTGAGTGTATAATTGTGCTTTGCTAGTATTATATTATCTACCATAATCAAAGCTTCTTTTTAGGAATCTGGCAATTACACTAAAAATAACTCAATCATTAAAAATTAGTAGAATTATTACCTTGCATTTAAAAATCACACTTTATTACTTACCTTCTGTAGCAAACTGCTCTAAATGTTTTAAAGTAATTTCCTTATATTTTGAGCTTTCAGCCAGACGATCATAAATTACAGTGTCCTACAATAATAAAACAGAAGAAAATTATCAATTGTTTAAGTATGCCAGTTCTACTTGATCTGGTATTAATAAAAGCAATAACTAGCAAAACATTACTCAAAATAAACACATTTATGAAAATTAACTTTTAATTTTCCTTTCCTCTAAAGATAAGAGAATTTCGGGACCATTCTTTTAAACTTTTCTGATTTGCCTCTCAATTATTTTAATTCTCAAGGACCCATATCTTGACAATCTGATGTTTACTCCTACATTGTATAAAGGCTCCACCAACCCAGAATATCAAATAAGCAGATTTGCTGATATTGTTTTTGTGTTCCCACGAGACTGGTAGTGGCTTTTATTTAAGATCTTTTCTTTGTAATACTAGTCATATTCCTCTAGTTATTCATCTGCTCGAGTTTATTGTTTTTAAGAATTTCAGTAAATGGCCTTTTTTAACATGGTCTTTATTAGACCAAGACCAAATAAATCACTACCTGAAATTACTTTCTCAGAAGGTACTGCCCATTTGGGGGTTCCTGACTCAGAGGTGAGATTTGAAAGCTGACTAATAGAGTTAGATTTATAGCCCTTGAGAGAAACAGAACCTTGTGACCTCAACCCAGATGGAATACTCTAGGTCCCAATTATCAATTTCTTTTCATTTCTCAATGGTAGGAAGAAAAGACAAGGGAAATGGGAAATGGCAATTTCCCTTCAAGGCTGCCTCCCAAGAAGAGAAGTTATAGTTTATTAATTTCCTTTTCCTGGAGGCAATTAATATTTTGAATGAAATTGGCAAAGGGCTTTTAAAAAATGAAGGAATATCTTCAAGAAAATTAAAGTTTTACTGAGGAAAAAACTGGTAGGTTAGGAAAGGTAAGGAGAATAATCTACAACATATCTAAATATTTTATATACAAGTCACTGTCTCTAAATAGAATTATTTTCAGCTAACTCAGTTTCGAGAGTATTAGTAAACAACATATTATTCAATGGTAATAATGTGTTAATCACAAAGCTATGGAAAAAGAACAATAATTTTTCAAATATTTAAAGTAATATTTATGCTAATATGTCAATTTCATGAGTGTAGGAACTCCCACCATTAATGCTCCATCTATAACTTAATAGATAACTTTAGTAAGTGGCCTGAGGCTTGGAGAAATTAAATGATTTGCCCTTGACAATCTGATGTTTACTCCTACAATGTATGAGGTAAAAAGTTTCCTAGGTGAGAAGTGAATCCAGGTTTTTCTATACTCTATCCACTGAACCATGCTGCTTCAAGTAATATTAATAAACAATAAAATGGTCCTTATCAATGATGTTTGAAACAAGCATTTAGCACTCATTATATGCCAGGCATTGTGTTAAGTGCTGAGGATACAGAAAAAAGTATAATATTCCTTGACTTGAAAGATCTTACATTTGAATAGAGGAGACAACACGTGTGTATGTATACGTATATTTACATGTACATATGTGTGTGTATATATGACATTATATGTGGAGTCGATGGATATATGTGTGTATATGTAAATAGGTAGTTTTGGAGGGTGTACATTAATAGCTAGGAGTGTGTGGATTAGGAAAAGCTTCATGAAGAATTCTAGTGCTTGAGCTGAAATATGACAGATCAAATGAGATAATATTTGTAAAGTGCTTTCCACAGTACAAGGCACATAGTAAGCACTATATAGATACATGCTTATTCTTTTCCCTTTACCTTGAAGGAACCTGGGATTACAAAAGGCAAAAGTGAAGAGGGAGTGTATTCTAGGCATGAGAAACAACAAAGGTACAAAGATAGCAGTGCTCTGTGTGTGTGTGTGTGTGTGTGTGTGTGTGTGTAATAATGAGGTTGGGTCCCTGAGTTTGCGGAGGTACCAGTGAAAGGCTACTGGAAAGGTAGGGAGGCACTAGGTTGCTAAGAGATTTAAATACCCACCAGGAATTTATATTTGATCCAAGAGGTACAGGCCGATGGAGTTTAAAGAGTAGAAAGGTTAGATGATCAGACTTATGCTTTAGGAAAGTCACTTTGGTGGCTATGGGGAGGACAGACTGTAGTAGGGGACAGCACTGAAGTATGAAGACCAAATATATAGAAGAATATTCTAATTGTCTAGGTAAGAGGTGATGAAGGTCAAAACTAGGGGGTTGCAGGATGAGTCAGGAGAAGAGTGTATATCTAAGAGATATTGTAGGGATAAAAATGAAGAGATCTGGAAATTTATTGGCTACATGGGAAAAGGAATAGTGGGGAGTCAAGGATGACACTGAGGTTTGCGAACCTGATGAATGGTAGATTGGTGGTACCTTTAAGAATTAAATTAGTTTAAGTTTTTTGTTGTTGTTGTTGTTGGGGGTGGGGGCGGGATAATAATGAGTTCTTTTTTGGACATGTTGAAATGCTTAGGAGATATCCAGTTCAATTGTCCAATAGCAGTTGATGAAGTGGTACTTGAGTTTAGGAGAGAAACTACAGCTGGTTATATAGATCTGGGAGTCATCTGTATAGGGATGGTAATTGAACCCAGGGGAGCTGATGAGCTCATGAAATACAAGCAAGTGAAGAGAGAGGAGGTACATAAGGTCAGAGCTTTGGGAAATATCCTTAGGTAGGGGAATGACAGGAATGACGAATCAGCAAAGGACATTGAGGAGAGTTCAGACATAAAGGGGGAGAACTGAGAAAGAGTAGTGTCATAATAATGCAGAGAGGAGAGAGTATGAAGAAGGAGAAGGTGATCAGCAATGCCAAATGCGGTAGTGAGGTTAAGAAGGATGAAGATGGAAAAAGAGGCTATCACATTTTCAATTAAGAGGTTGTTGGAACCTTTGGAGAGAGTAGATTCGGTTGCATAATGAAGTTGGAAGCCAAAAAGCAGGGGGTGATATTGCCACTGCAATTGGATTTTCCCAGTGAAGAGAGTGAGCAGAGATATGAGGAGGCTTGGATGTGTTTATAGGTGGTAGAAAAGAAACAAATAAACAGGTAAAGATTAAAGATTATAGAAAGGGGATGACAGAAGGCTAATCTATTAGAGAAGACAAGAGCATATGAGATCAAGGGTATACATAAGGGTTGGCCTTGGAGAGGAGAAAGGTCACCTTTTCATCAGAGACTGAAGTAAAGGATGGTGGGGGAATGATGTCAAGGGGGTGGAAGATGAAGAGAAGCAGAAAAGAGGGAACATGACTGCAATTTTTCCACTCAAGTGTGAGGTGAGGACTTCAGCTGAGAAGGGGAAATTTGAAATAAGCCATTGTAGACTCAGCTAGGTGGTACAGTGGCCAGAGTGTGGGACGTGGAATGAGGGAACTCTACGATCAATCCTGCCTCAGACACTCTAGCTCTGTGTCTCTAAGGAAGTCACAACCCTTTTGTGCTTCAATTTCCTCATCTGTAAAATAAAGAGAGTAACAGCACCTATCTCACTGGGTTGTTGGGACCAAATGAGTTAAAAGTGTTTTGTAAACCTTAAAGCACCATGTAAAACACTAGCTTCCTTCTTTCCAAGGAGAAAGAGAAAAATGTATGTTTTGATAATGATAATATTGGGGAAAAATGAACAATTTTAAAAGACTTAGGGGCAGCTAGATGGTGCAGTGGATAAAGCACCGGCCCTGGATTCAGGAGTACCTGAGTTCAAATCTGGCCTCAGACACTTAACACTTACTAGCTGTGTGACCCTGGACAAGTCACTTAACCCCAATTGCCTCACCATTAAAAAAAAAAAAGACTTAGGTATTTTTGGTCAATGCCATAATCCACCATAATTCTAGAGGGCCAATGATGAAGAATGTTATCCATCTCCTGGAAGAGACGTGATAGAATAAATATGCAGAATAAGACATATATTTCTGGACATAACCAATATGGACATTTGTTTTCTTTTGCTAGACTATACATATTGATTATAAAGCTTTTGCTTTTTACCCTTCTGGTAGGGTGCGGGGTAGGCAGCAAAAAGAAAACAAATGCTTGATAACTGAAAAAAATGTAATCTAAAAATGACTTTGTATTTACTTTTCTGTGTACATCTTGTATAACTCAAGGAGAAAGCAAATTCCTTGAGGAAAGGAACCTTTTTGTTTTGTTTTGTTTTTATACCTCCAGGGCCTCATATAGGGTCTTGTACATAGTAAGTTAACGAATATCTATTGAACTAATGTGAACTACTGCAAAGAAAAAATAATGGAAAAAAAAAGCACAGATTCCAGAAATTTTAGACTTCATAGGATGCTCATATTTGTGAAGCTTTGATAATACATAAATCTAAGTCATATCATTATATCCCACAACAGGAAGGCTGTGCCAAAATGACTACTAATAATCTCTCTATTAAAAATTCCCGAATTTTCTGCTTTCCTTCTGATCTTTTCTGCATTTGCTTTATTTGTACAAACCCTTTTTAATTTGATGTAATCAAAACATCTCCATTTTCCACCTAACTTTGCTCTCTCTCTCTCTCTTGTTTATGCATAAATTGTTCACCTATCCACAGGTCTGATAAATAATATGTTCCATGTTCTTTTACACAAATTAAAAAACACAATTATTATTGATGCGACTTATGCTAGTTCAAAAGAGCTGACAGTCATACTGTCTTCATGAATGATCCTCTGAGAATGTGACCATTGCTTCCACACAGGAGGGAGAAGATGACTGTATCCCATCTATATCCACTTTTGTCAAGGAGGCCGTCATGTATATGGAGAAAGTAACTGGGATTCCACAGACTGCTTCCATCTTTGTATATGTTTTTGTTTTTTTAGCAAGGCAATTGGGGTTAAGTGACTTGCCCAGGGTCACACAGCTACTAAGTGTTAAGCATCTGAGGCCAGATTTGAACTCAGGTACTCCTGACTCCAGGGCCGGTGCTCTATCCACTGCGCCACCTAGCTGCCCCTTTTTGTATATGTTTGTGCATTTTCTCTCACCTCTTCCCAATTTTTTTTTTTTAAAACAAGACTTCTTCCTCACACTAGTGACCATAACAAATTTAGCTTAATAAAAGGAGTAAAGGAAGGGAGATAAGGAGCTGACATGAAAGTTAATAGTTTAAAATTACCAACATGGTTAACTATATGAGTCCAAACTCTTGTTCTTGGTTCAAAGCCTTAATCCCCAAATATGGGGTTTTAGATGTAGGTAGCTTCGGGACTTTAATTAAATAAGTAATTTAGGCAGAGTGATTTACATCATCACCATCATCATCATTATTGTTATTATTATTATTGGTATCAGGAACCTGAAGAATCTCTCACCTCTAAAAAGTGACTGTCAAAGACCTATGCTGTTTTTAAAAATTCCTATATAGTATATTCAAGGTTTTGTACACCCAGTACCTGGTACAGTGCCTGGCCCACAGCAAGTTTTTAATAAATGCTTGGTGACTGACTAACTTGCTGATTGTCATTGTAACAAGATTTAAATTGAAAAACTTTTGGCAGAAGAAATCAAAGCAATTATCAAATAAAATCACCTAAATGTCACATGAAAAATACCACAATGGGGGCGGCTAGGTTGCGCAGTTAATAAAGCATGGGTCCTGGATTCAGGAGTACCTGAGTTCAAATCCGACCTCAGACACTTGACACTTACCAGCTGTGTGATCCTAGGCAAGTCACTTTACCCCCATTGCCCCACAAAACCCCCCCCAAAAAACAACAAAAAAAGAAAAATACCACAAGAATCTTCCCAAAATCAAGATAAAGTTTCAAAATAATATGTAAAAATGGAGTAATCTATATTTCATAGGAATCGGTAATTTCATGATTCACCAACAGACAGAAAATAAGATGAAAAACTATGGACTTCTGAACTCAACTTCAAACTAAGCACGTCTTTTTGTTTTGTTTTTGCAGGGCAATGAGGGTTAAGTGATTTGCCCAGGGTCACACAACTAGTAAGTGTCAAGTGTCTGAGGCCAGATTTGAATTCAGGTCCTCTTGAATCCAGGGCCAGTGCTTTATCCACTGCGCCACCTAGATGCCCCCTAAGTATGTTTTAAAGCAAAGATTTGGACTCCCATTTTCTACATTTTCGGAAGTTAGGTAACTATAACATAGGGTCTTTGGAAAAATAATTAAAAAATAATTGACTGGTAGTGTAATTTTTTGGTGGTCTTAGATGGAGAAGAGACCTAGGACTATATCATCCCAATTTTCCCATTTGCATTAAAAAGAACCTGTCACTAAAGTAGTACTCTGATATTTCAATACAGTAGACAAGTATTCTCATGTTTTCAAAGCCTATGTTAACATAATACAACCTCAACCATATTCATCCTCAGAAATTTTTAAGTGAGAGCTCAATGACAATGCTTATCTGAGGACCAGTCTGTCTAAATGCAGAGTTGTTCAGAGAGTTGGCCATCAGGTAATTAAATCTTGTTTTAGCTGCTCTAACTCATGAGTGCTGTACATTTGTGTAGAGTTGCTATCTTCATGGTGGAAGAAAAACACACATTCATGAAATCACAAATCCTTAAATTGAGTGACAAGGTATAACCAGCAAAACTCTGCTATAGCTAAACCAATAAAAGTGAAATTATAATCATATGAAGACATGTTTTCCTCTCTATATAATTTAAAATACTGAGATTATAGCTGTGGTTAAAATAGTCTTTTTATTTTGATGGCCTGAAAAACAAAATAAGCCTCATTAATTTTGACCATCATATTTATAATGAAGAAAATCCCCCAATTTAAATGTATCCTAACAGACTTTTACAATATTAGCATCAATATTTACATATTAAAACTGAATCATAAAATAACCTAAAACAAATTCTTCAAAGCATGCGGTTTATGCACAAGAAGCCCCACATTTCACTAAAAGAGGCTGGATAACATTACCGCAAAACATCAACAGGGGTTGATGTCAACGACTTCATGCTAAACATCTGTGTTACATTTCCATCATGGAAATGTTCCCTTTTGCCTAGAATATGCATTTATAAACGCTCATAAATCAAAACTCTAACAATGCAAAATAGAACCTTACTGCTCCTTTGCAGTAGAGCCGTAACTTCCCGGATGGAGTGCGGACAATCACTGACATTCTTTTTCTGGTGCTGAAAGAAAAGAGGTTTTCCATAATGTGCACTTAGACCAGAATGTACATAGAAAAGCTTGCCATGCATCACAGACTTTAATACTCGCAGTGCAGAAATAAATTCGAACCAATAATGGGCCACATCCTTCCGGACAAACAAACTATTCCCCAGGAGTAAAGTTAGGTATTTTTGAAGCAACATTAAATTTTTCAAGGCACTGGGGCATGATATACTATCTGGGAGGAATAATTTAGAAAACGGTCCTCTAGTGACCTGAAAGAGTTAATGTGCCTCCCAAAATGCTACTCCTGGGGAAAAAGTTAACCCCTGTGATAGGTTCTGATTCAGTGTTTTCAGGTTTGGTATATTTATCCAAATAAATATGTATCTTAGTAGATGAATTACATGTTTAAAAGAGAATGTGGTTAAAAAGGAAATGTAATCAATCTGTTTTTAATTTTTAATAAAAACACTGATTAAGTTTATTACTGACCCTTAAAACAAGAACTTGGACATTTAAAATGATCCTTCTTCAGTGACTGGAGGCGGCCCACTAGTATCATGCAAAATCTAATTTACATAAATAAATCTGAGCCATGAAGAACAAACATTTCATCACTGTGGTTGATGATACAGATAAGCACAGTTTAATGAAAACTGCCTGCCAAATGCACAAAATGTTTCAATGCATCAATAAAAAGACAGCAAATTACATCGAGAACAGAATGGCACCATAAAAAAGATGCTAGGTCTTCATTTGGAATCCTACATGTTCTTTTTCCATGACTGGAAAAAGGTTCTTTTATGATACAATTGCACCTATGATTCTCCCTTCCTCCCTTGTCCCCTCCCTGTTTATGAGCAAGAATTGTTTTGAGATTCATTGGGTATGTTGCAGTAGTTAGGTATAGCAGTCTATTTCATACACTAATGGTTGCATTTAAAATTAAGTTAGTAATATATGTTTTTAGGTATTTTTATTTGATAGTAATATATAATGAATTAAAAGCAGCTTGCTTTTCTTTTGCTCCTTTTTTTTTTTTTTTGTGAAGGTAGCAAAAGCAGATGGCTCCCTCAAGAAAACCCCAGGGTGAAGTCTTTAGAAACCTTAGGGAACCTCCCCAGGACCCACTGACCAGAGCAGGATCACAGAATTCTCAGACCACAATACTCATGTTCTCAGACAAGGGCAGCCCAGGCTCAGGGACTCTGTGGTCTCAGATACTCAGTCCTGAGATTCTAGAGAGGGCTTTGAGTATCCAGTATACTGAATCCAGAGGCCTTACCCCCAAAGTTGGAGGTTAGCAAGAACCCAGGGGATCTAGGATAAGATCAAACAGAATCCATCATTCTATCCAAAAGTGGGGTGGAGCCTGGCACTAGTACAAGGCAGGAAGTAAAACTGAAGGGATTAATAAATTAAAGAAAACACAAATGAGTATTAAAAATTAAAGGGAATCTAGAGATTCACCAAATTACTCAACAACAATTTCTGTAAGCAGAAATTCAAAGGAAAAAAGTAGTTTTTTTTTTAAACAAGTACTATGTGAATACCTAGGAAAAATGAAGCAGGGAATAAAAGAATTGAATGTAGGATAAGTAGCTTAGGAGAGAAAGACCCTTCTCAAGAAATGAAATCCCTGAAAACTAGAATAGATCAGATAGGATATAGGAAGAAATATTTAAAAAAACCCAAAAGAATGAAAAAAAATTATATCTGAGGTAAAAAAAAAATAACCTGAAAAAGAAGTCAAGTAGAGATAATTAAAGGATTGTTGGGATCTCTGAAAAACCATGAATTTTTTTTTTAAAAAAAGGTTAGATGGGGCAGCTAGGTAGCACAGTGAATAGAGCACCAGCCCTGGAGTCAGGAGTACCTGAGTTCAAATCCGGCCTCAGGCACTTAACACTTACTAGCTGTGTGACCCTGGGCAAGTCACTTAACCCCAATTGCCTCACTAAAAAAAAAAAAAAGTTAGATGTTATATTTCATGAAATCACAAAGAAAACTGCCCAAATCTATCAGAACTCAAAGGAAAATGGAAAATAGAATCTACTAATCACCCCCTGAGGAGAACTGCAGGAGGAAGTCTTGAGAATTTCATGCCAAAATTTAGACTTCCCATGTCATAGAAAAAAAAATACTGCAAGTATCCAAAAAGAAAGAAGCAATTTGAATATCAAGGAACTACAGTCAAGATCACAGAAGACCTGGAAGCTTCTACTAAAAATGAGGATATCTTGGAATATAATGTTTTAAAAGGCAAAGGAGATAAAGCTACAATCAAGAATAAATTACCAGCAAAGCTGCAGACAATTATACAGGGAGAAAACATGGACCTCTAATGGAATAAAGGACTTTCAAATATTTATTACAAAAAGACTAAACTGAGTAGGAATTTTGAAAGATAAACACAAGTCCATAGAAACTTAGAAATGCAAATCTATTTGAGCAAACTGGAAGAAGCTACGTGATTTATCATAATTGTGGTGCATGGGTAGAAGAATATATAAACATGGTAGGAAGTATGGAGGAAGTGGGCATCAGATGAATCTCAGTTCTTATATGAAACGGACAGAAGAATATCAAACTCAAATAGCCTGGTGCAGAAAACCATCAGAGTCAACAGGGAAATAAGGGGGTATAAGAAAGGGAAGGATTAAGAGAGAGGATGATACTGGGCAGGGAACAGTCCCAAGTCAAATAAATTTCCTGCTCTTGCAGGAGGAGACTAAAATGGGAGGGAAAAGAGCTAGATTCTAAGAGGGTGACTTAGCTTGGGGGAATGGGTTATCAAATTGTGGTATATTAATGTAATAGAATGTTATCGTGATATACGAAATGACCAAAGAGAGACTTTGGGAGAATCCTGGGTAATATGAACTGAAGCAGAAACGAGAAGAACCAAGTGAAAGATTTAAGATCTCTGATCCATTCAATTGCCAAATATGTTTCCAGAGGACCTATGAATGATGTTACCAATCTGACAGAGAGGGGATGGACACAAATTACTGGACATGTATTTGGACACGGTCACTGTGTGGATTAATTTTGCTTGACTTCGATAATTTATTGTGAAGGTTTTTTCTTTTTTTTTTTCTTGGTTTATATCTGGAGAAGCAGGGTTGGGAGGAAGAGGAATTTAGCAATAGTAATGCTAGAATAAAAGAGTGCCACTAATGTTTTTTTTTTTTAAAATGCATAGAAGAGAACAAAAGGAAGCACAGATTATCAGGACAGTTTTGAAAGTTAATGTGTAGAATCTTTAGAAAAAGCAATCTCTATGAAACAGACTCATGGTTTCCTAGAATATCCTCTTTTTCTGTTCTTCTGTGTATACAGAAATGCTCTTTTTGGTGCTTATTTTTAGAATAATTTATTTCCCAAAAAGTTAAGGAATTTGAATGAAAAAATAGTAATCAGAAAAGAAGTATTTATCTCCTTTTGATAAAGAACAACTAACTAGGTACAGCTGTCTTAGAACAAAGGAAATCATATATGAATGAAGAAACAAGTCACAGAAATGTTACTGATCAATGTAGAAGGGATGAAGGAAACAATTACCCTAGAAAAATGTTAATAGAAACAATTAATTAATTTTCTAATTGTTTGTTCTCTGTTAGTTGGCCATTGATCTCTGGACCTATTAGTGATGCAGAATGGAAAATCTGTCCAAAATATTCATCTCAAATCCTATTCTGGTACACTTTGAAATGCTTTGCCTATGACTATCAACTAAAGACATTCTTATTAACTTTTATAGACAAAATTTAAATGTTTTCGAGTAAGTGTAACCAAATTCAGTTAAACATAAAGTACACATTATTAAAACATTTAAATAAAAATAAGCATTGACAAACCCCATACATTAGTGATTTAGAAAACAGTGAAAAAATTGATGGAATAGGTGGTTTACCTGGTAAACTCCAGGACATTGAGTAATTCATATCTTTCTTCCTGTCCAAGCTAAGAGGCGGAAAAAACCCAACAGTAATTAGTCTTTTTTGGCTTTTGCATAAATTTTATATTAAGTTTTTAAAGATTTAGTATTAAAACTATAATTATGCATTCACATAGAAAATATTAACACAAATATGTTCTCTTTTGAAATACATTTTCTTAATATGAACTTACTGAATCTATAATGACTGAATCAGGTGTTCTTCCAGTGAAAACAAAATTCAGCTGTTTAGCAGCTCTGACAAGGGCTCCTTCATCTGTTTTAAGAAATCATTTGATATTAGTGATTACCATGGAAGCACTGGAGAAATATTGTGGTTTAATATATAGAGAGAACTGGCCTTAGAGAAGGAAGACCTGGAGTCAGCTCCAGTTTTTAACATGTAATGGCTGGGTGAGTGTGGGCAAGTCCAATTTGTGGTATACCTTAGGAGGTTAATAAATGCTTGCTGTTGGCTTAAGTTTTCAGTGTCATAGGCAATTCTAAAGTTGCTAAGCATAGGCATCTAGGTGGCATGGTGGATAAAGAGCTAGACTTGGAGTCAGGGCAACCTAAGTTCAAGTCTGGTTTCAGATACTTACTAGCTACATGACCCTAGGGAAGTCACTTAACCTCTGTCTGGCTCAGTTTAATAGCACCTACCTCATAGGGTTGTTTTGAGGATCAAATGAGGTAATTTATGTAAAACACTTTGCAAACCTTAAAACACTATGAAAATGTTAGCTATAATAAATTAAAGAGGAGTGGTCTATCTGCATCAATGAAGGGATTTTATATATAGGCAACTCCTGACCTTAATGAAATCACAAATTTGGAGAAAAAAATCAAAATAATGATCTGAAATAACAAATATACTTTTAAAATTCATATATTATGGAACATATGGAATGCCAATATGTTAATATAAAAAGAAGCGCTAATAAATTAAATATTTTTTTAAATTAACCAAATACTCCCTGGGTTTCTGTTAATTGATGGTATCCCACATTATATCATAGCATAGCTGAAAGGTTCTTATTCTGAGAGTCATAAGACCTGAGTTAAAGTGTTGGTTTTGCTACTGATCATGTGACTTTCAGTAAGGCACTTAGTCATTCTAACCTCAGCTTCCTTATATGTAAAATGAGAAAACTAGACCAGAGGATTTGTGAGATCTTTTCTAGCTCTGAAATTCTAATGATTTGACATACGTCCGTTCTTGCTCAGCACCTTTAGAACTGAAGTTTGATTAACAAATACCCCAACATGGCAACACTAGAAGGAAAAAGTAATATTAAGGGAAGGGAGCAAGCATTTATTAAAAGCCTACTATGTAGGGGCAGCTAGGCGGCTCAGTGAACAGAGCACCAGCCCTGGATTCAGGAGGACCTGAGTTCAAATCCGGCCTCAGACACTTAACACTTACTAGCTGTGTGACCCTGGGCAAGTCACTTAACCCCAACTGCCTCACTTAAAAAAAAAAAAAGAATAAAAAAAGCCTACTATGTGCCAGGCACTATGCTAAATGCTTTATAACTATGTAGCCTGGACTCTATGAAATATGACAATGTTTTATGGGGTACTAGTTTGTTTTGTGGAGTTTTATAAATCACCCACCATGTCAATATAGAACATACTATTCTCCAGATTCTATTTACTTTCTTGAGAGTTTTGGGTTTATAAAACTGTCTATGTCATCAGTTTCAGACTTAAATCTTAGTTACCCATTTGGTACCTAAGTTCTCAATGACTAGTAAATCACCATAACAGAAGCAACACCAATAAACTACCTTGAAAATCTTTTCATGATCTAGTCCGTTCTCACTGAAATAAGCTTCCAATACAAATTTGCTTAGTATCTCCACAGTAGAAAAAGATGTACATTATGGGCTTCCTGCTCCTGGGCAAGAGGAATTTTCTTCCTGGAAGGTTACTTGCACTGACAGTTTACTGCTCTTACCTTAAGTCTAGTTATTCATAAAGAAGGAATAAATAACACACATTGTTGACCAATTGATATACATATCAGGAAATGTTTTTCATTTCAGGGTTATATTCATTATTTGGAGGACTTATTTATTAAAAATTTAACATAAGTTATGAATTTTTTAAATTATCAATCATTTCAATTGGGTGAATAAAGCCAAAGCTTTCAAACTATGAAAGTGAGGCTTTTATTCTGCATAAAGTGGATTCTATCAGGCAGTGATTATCTCACTTTTAGAAATAGTTATCAGTTCACTTTGGGAAAATAACTAAATGGATAATGCTAAATCCTAGGGAATGAGATTTTATTTGCAAACAGAATCATTTTCTGTGGTGAAAATTTTGACAATTACTTAGTTGTTACCTGGAGATGCTGCTTGGTAAATAATTTTATCACCTTCCCGTTCTGGTACTGCTGTATGACAGACGGCCATCATTGTAAGAAATTCACATATAATTGGCGCAGTTGGCTAGAGAGGAAAGAACAAATGAATAAAACTATGCTTATCATTTAAGTTTTCTAACTAGTGAGAAAAACATTATCAACTTATGTCTTTCCTAAATTCCTTTAAAAATCAAGATATCTCTATGGGTTAGGATACTACCACCACCAATTTGGAAGTGAGAATTTGCACTGAAGAAAAATTAAATAGGCAAATATTCTGTTGTCTAGAAGGTTTTAGTTACAGAACTGACTCATTCAACAAATATTAATTGAATTTCTTAACGCATATAAGATACTCTAATATAGTACAATGGATATAGGAAATATGACAATAAAACATAATCCCTACCCTCATGAAACTTGTATTATGGCAAGGGAAATTAAAGAAGATTAATAAAATGATAGCTTATAGAAGTTTTATAGACATACAATACCTGGATTTTGTCATGGCTTTTTACAAAATTCCACATATTATTTTTGTGGACAAGTTGCTCTGAAATTCTTTGATTATTTATGATTAAGATGGAGAGATGTACACTGGATAACAGTGTAGTTGGGTCGATTTGGAACTGGCTGAAACAATTTACCCAGAGTCCAGACGTGGATCAATGTCAACCTAGAAGGGCACTTCCAGGAGAAATGCCCTGGGGAATCTGTTCTGGCTTTGTTTTATTCAATATTATCAGTGACCTGAATGAAGGCCGAGGTGACAGTTACAAAAACTGAAGATACTGAGATGTAGAGAGGGATAGCTGTTCGATAGAATAGGGATCTAAAAGGACCTTGGTGGACTGGAAAGATGGGCCAAATAGAACATTGTGAAATTTAATAGCAATAAATGTGAAGTCTTGCATGTGGGTTTAAAATTAATTGTCTAAGTACAAAATGGAAGACATATCAGGTAGAAGACCATTTATTTATTTGGTCCTTTCCTATTTGGTAAAACAACAACAACAACCCAACCAACCCAACTTAGAGGCATTGTTATATGACATGTTGACTGAGTAGCCTAATGTAGTCTTAAGCTATATTGACAGATGAATAGTGTGAATAAAGTTATACTCCCTGGGGTACTGTTTGGTTCTGGATATCATGTTTTAGAAAGGCCATTGATAATCTGGAATAGGAATGAGGGCAGCTAAAGAGGAAACCTCACATCTGAGCTAAAGAAGGACTAGCTAAAGGAAGTAGGGGAGTTAGCCTAAGAGAGCACTTGGCAGCCCTGACCTAATATTCACAATCTCTTTTGTGAACCTTGGACTCCTTGTTCTCTCTCTCCCTCCAATCCAATCCAATCCAGTCCTGTTGTTTCCATATTTGTAACATCTCTTGTACGTATTCCCTTTTCTCCTTTGATACTGATACAACACTGGTTCAGGTTCTCATCACTTCTATTACAAAAGTCCATGCACGAAGTAACGAGGTGGTACAGTTGATAAAGTGTGGGACTTGGAGTAAAGAAGACCTGGGTTCAAATCCTATTTCAGATACTCATTAGCCTTGTGATCCTGGGAAAATCATGAAAATGTCTCTAAACATCAATTTTATCATCTTTAAAATGGAGAAAAGAGCACTTCTATCTCAAAAGGTTATTGTAAGGATCAAATGAGCTACTCTATATAAAATGCTTTCCAGACTTCCAAGTAGTATTATATTCATGAGAGCCACAGTAGATAGAGTGCTGACATGGAGTCAGGAGGACCTGGGTTTCTAAGTTGCTTCAGATATTTGTTAGATCTGTGACACTAAGCAAGTTGAATAGCCTCTCTGCTTCCTCACCAAGAAGATGGAGAATATTAATAACTCTCTAGCCAGCAGCTCATAGAGTTCTTGTGAAGGTAAAATAAGCTCAATTAAAAAGCTTTCTAAATATCAAGTACCATCCAAATGCAAAGTATAATAATTATTCACTTGTACGTTTAAATATTTATTAATTGCCTGTGTACAGAGCATTGTACCAGACACATGGAGGGATACAGCGTTTAGGACATACCTTCTCTGTTGTAGTAGAAATGGCAATTTAACAGGGAAATAAAGAAAAACAACAATAATAGCACTTATATAACAAACTAAGATTTGCAAAGTGACTTGCATATGTGATCTCATTTTATCCTTACAACAAAAAACCCTGAGATACCTGCTATTATTTCTCCATTTTATATATGTAGCAATTGAAAGTGAAAGAGGTTAAGTGACTTGCCCAGGATCACACAGCTAGTGAGTAACTGAGGCCAGATTTGAACTCCTGTCTTTCCAGCACTCAATCTTCTACCCTGGGAAGCTCTATAGCTTGAGAACTCCATAGCTTCCTAGCACTAAAACACCAATGGCTGTAATACAGCACACTGCAAAGCAAAGAGTTATAATTGTGGGCAGTGGCTAGCTTCTGAGCTGGGTTTTAAAGAACAGTTAGGAATTACACAGTAGAAGATGATGAAGGATCCTTCTAAGCCATAGGGAGCAATGTGATCAAAGGCATATAGAGTGGAAGAACACAGAGGGGAGAGGGAGAAAGTGCAGAGAATAGGTCCACTGGGCTGGAGCCTGTAGCACATGGAGGGTAGTAGTAAGAGATGGTACTGAAAGAGTAGGATTAGTGCCTCTGGGGTAGATGGGCTGACAATGACAACAAAGGGGGCCCCAATCTTTTGATTCTTTTCTTTTGGCTTCTTTACCTTGAATTCTTAAGTCTTTCTCAGAAAAAAGATTTATATTCCTTTGACAATGGGCTACTCTTCTAACTCATTGAAGTAGAACCCCTCTTATCTTCAAAAATTATCTCCACAGAGTCTCCAAGAGCAAAATATGATGAGTGGCCAAGAGGTAAAACAATGGTTTATATTTTCAGGTGTTTTGAGTTTTATAACTTAATTTGCAAGGGGTTAAAGATAGTGAAGACCGAAGGAAACAACTTCTTAGTGAATCTTGTTCTCCTAATATTGGAAGGCTGGAGTTTTATACAGATCTAGATCAGATTTATGATTTGGGGCAGGTTAATTAATGCCTATGGGCCATTATATTCATGTTTTAAAAAATACACTTCGGGGGCAGCTAGGTGGAGCAGTGGATAAAGCACTAGCCCTAGATTCAGGAGGACCCGAGTTCAAATCTGACCTCAGACACTTGACATTTACTAGTTGTGTGAACCTGGGCAAGTCACTTAACCCTCATTGTCCTGCAAAAAAAAAAAAATACACTTCACAAATGCCAACTGGTGAGGCAGAGTTAGACAGGAGTTGCCTGAAAAAGAGTGGAGGAATTTGGTGGATTGTAAGCACAGTAAGAGTCAACAATATATAACATGGCAGCCAAAAAAAGCTAACATAATATTTGGCTCCAATAAGAGAGTCATAGCTTCCAGGAATAAGGAGAAATATTCTTGCTCTACTTTGTCCTGGAAAGACCACACCTGTAGTGTTGTGTTCAGTTCTGGGTACCCCAGTTTGAGAAAGACATAAGACAGAGAGGAGCAACCAGGATAGTCAAAGTCCTTGAGTTGATACTATATGAAGATCAACTGAAGAACAAGGAGTGTCGTTAGCCTAAAGAAGAGAACACTAGCGTACCTGAGAGTTTGAGACATAGGGAAGACTTCTTTGGTTGGCCCTGTAGGGCAAAAACAGGAACAAAGACTGGGAACTGGAGAGGTTAACTTCAAAGAGATCAAAGAGGCTTTATGTCAAGAAAATCTTTCTAGCTTATCTAAAAATAAAATGGGCTGCCTCAGGAAATAATGAGTTTTTCATCATTTGAAGACTTCTGGTGAAAGATGGATGACTTCTTCATCCCGTATGTTACAGAGGAGACTTTTTTCAGGTTTGGTTTGGACTACATGTATACTATGTTACTTTGTGGAAATGGTATTTACTATTTAGCAAGAATAAAGAGTTTCACAATTAATTCATAGAAGGTATTTTGAAAAAACCCACTTGTTAAAAACTAAACATTCTTTGCCAGGTTACTACTGATTCAGTAATGTTATTATAACATTTGTTAAATATGTATACAAATGAGAAATTACGATATTCCCACAGATTCATTATTTAAGAAGAAATATACAGAGAAGGCAGTTTGTGCTTCAGAAGACCTCTTTTATCATTTCTCATAAAAATTAAAAAAATGTTTCCATGCCACTTACATGATTGCTTTCGAGATTTTCCAGTAACGATGAATCATTAAATACTTTTTCTTCTCCAGGCTGTGAGCCCTGCCTAATTTGGGGATGCAGGAGGAAGAAGAGAGAAAAATTGGTTCATTAGCATGAGTATAGACCGATTTGTCACACACTGTTCCCAAGACAATCAACTAAACTTCTATATCCAAAAGAATTAATAAGTATAATATTTGTATTTCTAATAAAAATATTACAAAAAATAATTTGCATCAAGAATAAGTTGTATTTGAACCCAATGATCCTAAAAACATGACTCACTTTTGTGATCTGATGGAAATAAAAAGTACTCTTGCAGCTGATTTTCCAGATGTAAAATTATGCCTTAGCAACATGAAATATAACATTAAGCAATTTTAATTATCAGGAAAGAAATAATTGTTCTTAAATACAGAATGGCATTTGTGGTACTGAGAGATTTTCCTAGAGCTGTATTATTTACTTATATGCATATATGAACATATATACTTATATCTACATTTATATTTATATTTACATTAGTTCATACCTGTGTTTTCATCTGATGTGGAAACTAACTCCACTGATGTAATTCAACAACTGTAATTTTTTTGGAGGATTATTTGCCTATGGTCACACAACTAGCATAAATCAGAAGCAGCAATTAAACCTAGCACCAGTTTAAGGTTAGAGCTTGCACCTTTGTAATTCATCCTATAATTAGGCTTGAAGTAAGAGTGTATAAACTTGTTTTACTCCCTTGTCTCATAACCATAAATTGTTCCATTTCTCTGTGCTCAGAGAGTTATTAGGCATGAACATCCTTCTTTGATTTCTGACACACATTTGTCCTATTTGAAATTGTCTTATATATTCTTTTTTTTTTTTTTTAGTGAGGCAATTGGGGTTAAGTGACTTGCCCAGGGTCACACAACTAGTAAGTGTTAAGTGTCTGAGGCCAGATTTGAACTCAGGTACTCCTGATTCTAAGGCCGGTGCTCTATCCACTGCGCCACCTAGCTGCCCCTGTCTTATATATTCTTAATACTCTAAAACCACTATGAGGGGGCAGCTAGATGGCACAGTGGATAGAGCACCGGCCCTGGAGTCAGGAGGAACTGAGTTCAAATCTGGCATCAAACACTTAACACTTACTAGTTGTGTGACCCTGGGCAAGTCACTTAACCCCAATTGCCCCACCAAAAAAAACCCAAAATAAAATAAATAAAACCACTATGAGACCTTCTAAAAACTGGGACTGGTTCCTACGTGTTTTAATAAACTCTGGGCAATCTGACCTGCCAATCAGTGTTTTTATTTTATACCAGCTGCATTTATTAGAAGGACAAAGAGCATCATTTTTTTTTCATTTTGTTTCATATTATTTATTGATACATTCTACAAGGATCATACAGTGGCACTTTCCTTATTTATTCATAGTGCAAACATTTGCCATTCTTTTTTTTTCTTTTTTTTTTTAGTGAGGCAATTGGGGTTAAGTGACTTGCCCAGGGTCACACAGGTAGTAAGTGTTAAGTGTCTAAGGCCGGATTTGAACTCAAGTACTCCTGATTCCAGGGCCGGTGCTCTATCCACTGCACCACCTAGCTGCCCCCATTTGCCATTCTTCAAGGCCACGTAGTATTTTGTTGCATCTAAGGATTGCGATCCACCTAGTCATTTATAAGATGAAAGTTAAAAGCTGAAAAGGCCTTTAGAGAAAACTGAGCCTTCTCAGATACTGAGGCAGAGAGAACTTGAGAAATTTGCCTAGTGTCACATGAGAAGCTAGTGACTGAGCCAGGTTACTGGAGTCAGTGCCTTCCAGAGCAAGAGAAGAAAACACTTAACTGAAGCTTTGAGCTAATGGTTAAGTTTTTTATACACTCCATATGATTTTGCCTGTATGAAGACAATAAGACACTTAGAAATGAATGGAAAAATCTGTTACGAGAACTTTCTCCATGTTAAGCTATTTCAAAAAACACACACAGGGCCTTTGATTTCATCAAAATAGAAGAATTCCTTCTATTAAAGCTTATTGGCACCTGTTTAGCCACTCACTTAGTTGTAGACGGCTGCCTGGGGGCTGAATGACTGGCTCAAAGTTCTATAACCAGTATGCACATGTCAGAGGTGGTACTAGAACCCAAGTCTGTCTGACTCTGAGGCTGGCTCTCTTTTCCCTATGCTATGCTGCTTCTCAGATATGTTGTATATAAATCAAATGTGACCAGTGGAGGATTCTCAAAGTGATCTGCTTTTACATAAGCTGATATACAACAGAGAAAATTAAATTTTGTTATTCAAAGGAAAAAAATTGACTAAAGGATGACAAAGCATAAAAGCATAGAGTTCACTGCTCACTGAAAACAGACAATTTATCTATTCTCTTCAAATGAGAGGAAAAAAACCTTGAAGTCATAGGCCTTTCCCTGAAAACATCATGATGTGTCTCCAGGACCAAATAATTTGAATCTAGAAACTATGAGCAAGAACATTTGATTTCTTAGTTGTTGTTTTTTTTATTCTGTTAATTTTTCTCTTCCTGAATTTTACAAGAAAAACCCAAACTCTTGTAATAAAGATGTCTAACCAATGAAAACAAAACCACATATTGGCCATGACCAAAACAATGTTTCTTGTTCACTGTGAGAATATGAACTCTGTCAGGTGGTAGATGGTAAGCTTTATCATCAGTCCTCTAGAGCTGAGGCTGTTCTTTTTCATTGATAAAATTTCTTATTCTCCTGACTCTACTCTCTTCATGCTGTATCAATTCATATAAGATTTCTCAGGTTTCCATGAACCTGTCCCTTTTTATAATTTCTTACTATTCAATAACATTCCATTACATGATATACTATTTGTTCGATCTTCCCTAACTCATGGACACCTCCTCAACTTCTAGTTTTGAGATACAACAAATATAGTTGCTATAAATATTTTGTACACTTAATTCTCTTCCCTCTTTCTTTGATACTGTGGAGGCATAGACCTTGCAGTGGTATAATTGGGTCAAAAGATACAGAACAGTAGAGTGACTTTGGGGGTATAGCTGCAAACTGATTTCCAGAAATGCTAGACCAAGTTAAGCTGCACCAATAGTTCCTTAGTGTGCCTATCTTACCATAACCCCTCCAACAACTGCAATTTTCCCTTTTTTCCCTATAGTTTTTGGTGTGAGACATAACCTCAAAGTTATTAGAGATTTGAAGCATTTCCCTCACATTGTTGTTGATAGTTTGAATTTATTCCTTTGAGAATTATGTGTTCATACTCTCTTATTTATCTAGTGGGGGAATCACTCATGTTCTATATTTAAATCAGTTCCTTCTGTATCTTGAATATAAGACCTTTAACAAAGAAACTTCCTTCAAAGTATTTTTCCCAGTGAATTGTTTCCTTTCAACTGACTGAGGTTTTCAATTTTATGTAATAAAAACTACACATTTTTCTTTATGATCTTTGCTATCCCTTGTCAGGTTATAAACGCTTCCCATATTCATACTATTAAACCTTATGCCCTATAGAGTAGCATCTATATCATAGAAAGGATAACAGGGGAAATGCAGAGGAATCTGTAGGGGGGAAAATTACAAGGAATGGCAGAAATGATTCTTATGGTCTCAAATGTCTACACACTAATTTGAAGAAAATGCATAAAAGGGATCATAGATTTTAATTATAGGAAGAAAATACAAACCTACAAAGCATCATGGAGGCAGCACTGGAAGGATACCATTGTTAAAAAGGAACAGAAAGAACATATAGAAAAATATTGATAGTAAGAAGATACAGAGATGTGTAGGAATTCATGAACTTGGGCAGGAGAGGAATATGACGGAGGGATATTTGAGTAAGGCTAAAAAGAGGGAGAAATAGAAACAATAATATGATTAGAGCACACCGCAGAGATCAATCTACCAGATGGAAGAAATGAATGCTAAGTGCTGTACTCAAATCTCAGAATTGGGATAGAGATGGAATAAGATTGAAAAAGGAGACTTGGGCTATTTGGAAGCCTCTCTCTGCTAAGAATATAACAGTCAGCAAGTTCTTGCTTGCCTTGATGATAATTTCATCTCTTACAAGTTAGAAGTGACAAAACAAACAGCTATCTTGAATCTCATTCTGACCTCGGAGGAATTGGTTACTGAAGCTGAAGTTACAAGAATCTTAGGAAAAAGTGATGAAGTGGAAAAACCCAGGCAGAGACTAACCTATATTTCAGATATTCATAAGGAGGATTTCAGAGTTCAGAGAAAAGTTATGTAGAATCCTGTGGTCTGAGAGTCTAAAAGAAAAAAAATCAATTCAAGAGGAATGAATGATGTTAAGAGCAAAAGTCTGACAGCACAGTCCCAAAATATTTTGATGAAGAAAGTGGGGAGTTGCCTATGCCTAAAGAAAACCAATGTGGCTGTATGGGAAACTCATTAACAGGCTAAATTTTTAAAAAGATAGTACAAGAGATGACTCAGGATGGATCCAAGTGTTTCATGATTCATAAATATGGTCTCATAAAGTATAAAGCAGAGTATGGGTGGAGGTTTCTCATAAATGCTCAAGACAATAAAAAGGGTTTTAATTAAAACCTATGTTGCGAACAGTAAGAACAAGGAAAGGATAGAATTGTGGGATGGGTTCAACACTGGCTGTAGAAATACAGTGTGGCACAGTAGATAAAGTGCTGGACTTAAGGGATGAATTCCTGGATTCAAATCTTTGACACTTAATAGCTTTATGACCACTCAGAGATCATTTAAGCTATCTGAGCCTCAGTTTACTTATCAATAAAAATACATGTAGTATCTACCTTATAGGGGCAGCTAGATAGCACATTGATAGGGTGTTAGGCCTACAGTCAGGAAGACTCCTCTTTTTGAGTTCAAGTCTGGCCTCAAAATACTTACTAGCTATGTGACCCTGGACAAGTCACTTAAACCTTTTTACCTCAGTTTCTTCATCTTAAAAATGAACTGCAGAAAGAAATGTCAAACCACTCTAGGATCTTTGTGAAGAAAACCCTAAATAGGGTCATGAAGAGCTGGACACAACTGAAATGCTTGAACAATAAAATCTCCCTTACAGGATTATTACAAAGGTCAAATGAAGTAATACATAAATGATATTTTTTAAAGGGCTCTGCAAAAAAAAAAGGGGGGGGTTTGCAAATTTTAGGACATCATATGAATGTTAGTTATCATTACTACTGCTTGACACAAAAATATTTCATCAGTCAAGGTCAAAATGGATGGGGGCAGCTAGATGGCGCAGTGGATAGAGCACCAGCCCTGGATTCAGGAGGACCTGAGTTCAAATCCGGTATCAGACGCTTGACACTTACTAGCTGTGTGACCTTGGGCAAGTCACTTAACCCTCATTGCCCCGCCAAAAAACAAACAAAATGGATGGAGTCTCTAGCAGAGTGCTGTAAGGCTCTGTATTATTTTGTTCAACATTTTTGTCCATGACTTGGATGACAACAAAGGTAATATACTTATCAAAATTTCAAAATATATATCATGACAACATTGGATTCCAAAAGAAATTTAGAAATGTGGGCCCAAATCTGCACGCATCAAATTTAATAAAGATAAATGTAATTGTGCAATTGTATTTTTTTTTTAAATCAATTGCATAAGTTTAGGAAATGTGGCTAGATGGCCACATGAAACAGGCTTGTGGATTGAGTGGACTGGAAGGTCTGTGTGATTTAATAGTCAAGTGAACCTGATGTAATGTTAGACTGAATGAAGAAAGGTCTAGTGTATGAAAAGCATTATATGCTGCTTGGAGTACTGTGGTCCATGATGGATGCCAGATTTTAAGAAGGATATTAAAAAGCTGAAAAGGTTCCAAAGGGGCAATTGAGATAACAACAGGGCTCAATACTGTATCACAAACTGGTTATTGTTTAGCCCAGTGAAAAGAAGAGGTGGGGATTGTGAAAGGAATGATTGCTATCATTAAATATTTGAGGAGTTGTCATGTGCAAGGAGAATTAGACTTAATCTTTTTGTCCCTGAAGGACTGAACAAAACCTAATGAATGGCAGGTAAAGTGGGGAGGATTTCAACTCGATACAAGGAAACACAGTATAATGGTTAGAAAGGCTCTGACAGAAAATGGGCTTCCTTGTGCTCCTCACTAGGAGTCTTGAAGCAGAGGCTAAATGGCCCTGTATTAGGGATGCTGCAAAAATGTGCTCAGGCTTATCATCAGGGGGATATGGGGGGTGTTGCTTAGATGACTTTTAGGCCCATTCTAACCCTAAGATTCTATGATCCTATTTTGTAAAAGAGCAGACAGAGGAAATTTAAATAACCCAAAGTCAAGAAACTGCATGAAATTGAATACCAGCCATTACTAGGCAAAACAATCTGATTACTCAATAATATATGGTTAATTTGCTACCTAGAAATTGTCAAGTCCCTTATTTCAAAGGGAAATGAGAATTGCTGATGTACTGAAAAAATTTTTTTTTAGACATGCCTTTATCCTAGTTAAACCTTGGATATTTTGAAACCTTAAAAAATACACATTATTTTATGAATGTTAGTAATTCCTCCACATATGCAGATAACAACTCCATACTATCTTGTCCTACCTGATTTTACATGTTTTTTTTTTATTCCTCTAAATTGATGATGAATCCATCTGATATTTTATAGTTTATTCTTATTCTTTATGAATGTTTGGCATATCGTTTTACCATTCTAGCTGTCTCCTATTGCACCCATCTTTTTCTGGTCATATAAAGTCACACTAACATCTATACCACTATTTCCCCCATACAAGCTGGCATTGACCAGATGATACAACCTTCCAATAACAGACAATAGGTAATAGTAGACTACATCTTTCCATTGTCTTTAGATTATATGAAATTCTAATTCTGAGGTAAGTTTGTCAGATTGCAGTCACATAGGTTACCAGTCATAAAGAATCACCAGAAGGGGCCGCTAGGTGGCGCAGTGGATAAAGCGCCAGCCCTGGATTCTGGAGCACCTGAGTTCAAATCCGGCCTCAGACACTTGACACTAGCTGTGTGACATTGGGCAAGTCACTTAACCCATATTGCCCCCCCCCAAAAAAAAAGAATCACCAAGAGAACAGTGGTTCTTTCTTGTGGTGACAAAGAGAGTGTGGTAAGATTACAGCTGAACTGTGAAATACAATTCCCAGTTCAATATCAAGCTGGCATCCCATAATTTTTATAAAGATATTTTAGAGCACAAAATTTTTCATATCAGAAATTGCTAGATGGATTCAGATATTATAATATATGGTGGCTAACATTTTATTCCAGTATGAACAGATTCCTTGGGGCAATAAAAGTCTAGATGGTAATTGGAACAAAAACTACCACTTAACATAAAAATTAAAACAAGATATCAGAGTTGGAAAAGGATCTCAGAGGTGGCTTCTGTTAATCCAATATCTGTACAGCCAATCCAGTACAATGCTATACATGAACATCTAATACTGTCTACAACATGCCTGCCAAGTGCTCATCTGGCTTTTGAAGATTGCAAATGAGAAGGGCCCCATTATACTATCCAAAGCAGCTCGCTCCACTCTTGCATAGCTACAAACCTTAACAAGTTTTTCTTTACACTTAGTCTAGAGCCACCACTCTGAACCTTTCGTCCATAGTACCTATCTACTCTCTGGGGTCAAAAAGTAAGTCCTAATCCCTCTTCCATAACAAGTGGGAGATGATTTTTAACAAGTCACCAAAATCTAGTACATTTTAATAAAACATATATTTTTTGTTTCTGACAGATGGTCAGTTATATTCTATGTTGTATTATTAGGAACAAGAGTGCTTGAGTATAGTATAAATGGTTCCTATTTATTTCTGGTAAACACTGCATTTCAATTCAAACTTAATTTGTTAATATAAGTTAATTTATCACCTGCTATAGAGTGTAAGTTCCTTGAAGGAATTGACTTTAATTTTTCCTTTGTATGTCGCCCAATAAACACAGTGCCTGACACATAATAAGAACTTAATAAAGTCTTAATGCCTGATGAGTGAATACATATTTACTAAGAAGCTATGACTACTCAGCACTGCTAAGCACGCTTATTCCTTATACAACAACATAACAATTTCCCACTGTGGATCGAGAGGTGGTCTTCAACCCAGGAAGGCCTAGGTTCAAGTCTCACTCTGATATCTACTGGCTGGGTGGCACTGGGAAAGTCAATTAACCTCAAAGTTCTCTGGGCAACTCTCTATGACTAGAAGTTGCAGAGAAGGTGCCAACCTGCATCGACAGAGTGAATTTCCTCATCTGGGAGTTCCCTATACAAAGGAATTCACAGATCTAGTCTCTATCCCTATGTGTATCTGCTATTCATACACTACTTTATAAAGCAGTATCCTTTACTTTAACACTTTTTTTTTTTAAGTGAGGCAATTGGGGTTAAGTGACTTGCCTAGGGTCACACAGCTAGTAAGTGTTAAGTGTCTGAGGCCGCATTTGAACTCAGGTACTCCTGAATCCAGGGCCGGTGCTCTATCCACTGCGCCATCTAGCTGTCCCCTATCCTTTACTTTAAAAAGCAGTACATTAGGGGGCAGCTAGGTGGCGCAGTGGATAAAGCACCGGCCCTGGATTCAGGAGTACTTGAGTTCAAATCTAGCTTCAGATACTTGACACTTACTAGCTGTGTGACCCTGGGCAAGTCACTTAACCCTCATTGCCCAGCAAAAACAAAACAAAACAAAACAAAAAACAAAAAGCAGTACATTAGGTAATACTTTCACTTGCTTAATAATGAAGGGAATGTTCCACATCCATGGAATCACAGAGGTCGGGTTCTTATCCCTATTTTTTGCAACATTACAGAACATCAGTGTTTGAGGGTATATCATCTACGTCAGCTACATGAAATATAAATATATATGTATGCATTTATGTAAATAAGGGATAGCTATACATAATGACAGTTTAAAACCCAATATATTAGATCTTATAGGTGCATCATAGCTTTAAAAGTAAAGAACCTGAAGTATGTCCTCTTGAAAATCTATGTTGGCAAATCTTTGTCCTACGATGATTATTTATTTATTTATTTGTTTGTTTGTTTGTTTGTTTATTTATTTATTTTTAGTGAGGCAATTGGGGTTAAGTGACTTGCCCAGGGTCACACAGCTACTAAGTGTTAAGTGTCTGAGGCCGGATTTGAACTCAGGTACTCCTGACTCCAGGGCCGGTGCTCTATGCACTGCGCCACCTAGCTGCCCCTATTTATTTCTTTTTATTAGCTAAAGGCACTTGGAGCCAAGACTAGCATATAAATTAGATGATCTCACTAACCAATACTGGTTTTGGCCAAAAAGAAGTTATAACTATGTAAGTATGGGACAGGTATTCTCATGTAGCTCCAAAGATGTCTCTTAAGGTAATCCTCAAAGAAGGTTCTGAACAGGTTTTGAGTAAATACAGCCCCTTTGGAATAAGTGCCTCAACTTCTCAAGGTGGATTTTTTGAAGAATAACAATCATTTGTATTTATGATTTCTAATATGGTTGTTAAAAACCCACTCTCAGTTTTTCATAGTTGTATGTCATATATATGAAAACAGATTGCCTAGGGATCCGAGCTACTATATGTAGTCAGATGAAAAAGTGGCATTTCTATAGAATGGAATCAGCTAAAAAATTTAAAAAATTCTCATGTTCATGAGAAATACAACTAAAGTGTTGTGCTCTTATTGTGATACTCCTAAAAGTGCACAGAGACTAAATAACTAGCCCCCAAAGACTCAAAGCAATCTGGAAGGCTACATTCCTTAATTATTTAATTTTTCATGATGGATTTCTATGAAGCCAAAGTAGGTCGTATAAGTGTGACAACATGGAAATTCAGGAGGGAAGTCTTACTTATAACCAGAAATAAAAAGAATCCTAAATTTCCAAAAAAAAATAGTAAGATAAAAATGTTAATATTGCCAAATCCAGAAGCTGATAGGATCCTAAAACATGAAAAACAAGAAAAAAGCTTAATCAAGGCTAACCATGCTTGCTATTACGATGACCACTAGGGGTCCGACAAGTGCCATGCAGATCCTGTGCACAATGGTAAACAAACCTAAGAACTAATCATTTCTCCCAAAAGGTACCTAGCATAGTCATTTCCTCGCGCTGTTTCCTTTACCAGGAGTTGATATAATTTTAAAACAGGACATCTACTTTTAAAACTTAATATATACCTAAAGTTCTGAAACTTTTTTGGTCTACAGATCCTCTTTAGCGTGATAAAAGATGCCATGCATGGCCTACTAATCTACCATTTGCCACTATAAATAATAGACATACCCAAATCTCACCAGAATTAATGCAAATATCAATGAGCTAGTCTAATTTTTTTTAAAAAATTAAACATCTGAAGTAAATTCTTCATTCGTAACAATCCTCCCCCCTTATACATGCTTTTCCCTGTAATTAATTATATCAAAAGATCAGTGTAACATTCAATTATTGGTTATGGACTTAGAAATACCATTATTATAATAAAATGTGAAAAAAGCATGAACATAGTAAGTTCATAAGTATCAACACCACAAGAGAAAAAGTCTACAGATCAACTTGTGAAACTTTGTGGAACAATATACTTTGAAAGCCATTATCTAGAAAACTTTAGCAATATAACTGAGGGATGGGAAAAGAGGGCAATAAAAGTACGTGTTTTTCACTGAGAGATATATATGTATGTATACATATATATACATATGTGCACACATATACACATACATGTGTATATAGATACATATACGTGTGTCTATCTATATTTACTTGTTTGTCTGTTTAAAGCCCCAGTATAACTGAGTCATTGGTCATACACATCAGCATCAAAATGCTTTCATAATAGCCAATTTTGTTGTAACTATATTCAATGTAATAAATGCAAAGGATAGGAGAATCATGGTAATATTTGAAATGGTTACCACTTATTTCTAGTAACAATTTAGGTATCAATTACCTACACATATTCTACTGTAGCATATCTGAATTTTAACTTCACATTTGGAAAATCTCCTGGAATATACTGGTTTATGTCAATTGCATATATCTAATATGGATTATTTATGTTCAGGAAATACTGGCCTCTCTATAGGTAGGATTCCCTACTGAATCATTATTAAAAGAACATGCACTTAAGAGCTGTGTTCTCAAAAGATATTGATGGCTTTGCACTGAGTCATCAGCAGCCACAAATATTCATCTGTATTGGAACCAAATGGAGAAATCTGCAGAAAGACTGACCGAGTTCAAGGAGACTATCTGTGGCCACAGAATTGACCTAAGTTAACTGGGCTCAACAAGAATCAAACTTATGACCTTGGCCATTAGAAGTGAGTTTTGAGAAACTAAAAGTTTACAGCAGTAACATATGAGCAAAGGGATAAGGACTAAAACTGTAATTTCAAAGTATTGCAAGCTGGCTCCTCCTCTGCAACTTCACAGTCTTAAAGAGCTTCCCGGGGCATTGGGAGGTTAAATGACCTGCCTGGGGTCACAGTCAGCATGTATCAAAGTTTTGAAGCTGACTATTTATCACTGAACCACACTGCCTCTTTAATTGGTATGTACATATGATATTTGTAAATTGACATGGGGTTTTGTCTTGATCTTGTCATGAATTCAGTTTTTATCACCATTATCCCGAAAAATAGAGAGAAGAGAAAATAACTAATCAAGAGAGCTTTAGGTTAGAAGGGGAAGGGCAAGGAGAAAAGTGCCCAGAAAGATGATAGGCATGATTTCACAGAGAGGGCAGGTATAACAAAGGCAGAGGTTGGGCAGAAGATAGCACAAGTAATTCACGGGAGACATTATTCAAGAAGAGAGTCGATGGTCTCATATGTTTAATGCACAAATGCACAAAGCATCTGGTGAATTTGAGATCCAAATTGCAAGAGGGATAATGTGACCTTGAAAGCATTACTGAAACTTGGGGGAATAGAATATATTTCTAGAATATGGCTCTATAAGGTCATATCATTTGCAAAAGCAGAAGACTAGACAAAGGGGGAAGTGGAGTAGCTTGGTATATTTAGAAAACATCTTACTATGAAAAAAATTCAGGATCTGAATGGGAAAACATGATAGAGAGCACTGAGATGATGAACAGACCATTTGGTTATAAGGAGGAACTGGGTAAAGATTTTGTGTAACATCAAACAGGATGATATACTGGGTAATGAGAGTCCTCAATGATCTGGACACCTCTGGAGTCCTCTTTCAGCAAAAAGCAAAACATCAGATTAATCACTGATATAACTGTAACTAGCCTTAATGACAATTTTGCCTTTCAGAAGGAAAAGGAAAGAGCAAAAGGACTATTATTCTGCCCAACAAGGAGAAACTGGTGGATGAAGTTAGAAGTGAAAGAAGCTTGGCATCAAGCAATCACTCTATCAAAGATGTTGGGAAAGAAAAGGAAAAGAAAACTGGAAATAGACTAAAATGGGCCCTAGATTTTGGGGGGGGGGAAATATTTCAAAGGATTGAAGGGGAAAAGGCAGTATTCAATGACCTGACATTGGAAGGGGATGAGTGACAAGAGTTAAGAGAATCCAAAAGGAAGGCTGGGGGTTAATGAAATAAAATGAAATTTAATAGGGACAAATTTACGGTTCTGAACTTGGGTTAAAAAAAAAATCAGAAAGTGCAGGAAGAGAGACGCAGCTAGAAAACAGTTCCTATTAAAATGATCTGGGAGTCTTAGTAGACTACAAGGTAACTCTAAGTTGGCAAAGTAACATGATACCTCCCCGCCCCCCCAAAAAAGACAATGCCAGCTGAGGCTGTGTTTAACGAGGAATAGTACCTAAAACAAGAGAGGTAACGGTTCTACTGTAGTCTGCTCTCATCAGCACAACGCTCAGTTTGAGGTACCACATTTTAGGAAGGCCACTAATAAATAGGAGAATATCCAGAGGAGAGTGATCTAGATGGCAAACTAGGTATGTCTGGCTTGGAAAACAGAAAGACCTGGTGTTAGGGGGTTGGCAGGGGGTGTGAAGAGGACGTGATATCAGTTTTCAAACATCTGAAGGGCTGTTGTAGAAACAGGTTTGGAATAATTTTGTTTGGCCTCTGAAGGTAGACCCAACAGCAACAGTAGAATGAGAAGAGTGAAATTAAAGTTTTCTTCACAATCAGAGATATTAAAAATCCCAACAGGTCACCTCAGGAGGAAGCAGGCTAGAAAAAGAGTCATTCAAAGCCTTGATGACCAGTCTTTGGGGATGCTATAATAAAGAGGAGGTTCCTGGTCAAGTGTGAGTCACTGAGGTCCCTTCCAACGCTGAGATTCTGTATGTCTGTAATTCTGAGAATTTAAAATTATGTTAATAGCAATATAAAGATGGCAAAAGGTCTACTGGTGTTTAATGTCTATCATATATAGTACACTTTATGCCTGTTACTAATAAATTCATGTTTACTTTCAGTCCAGTGGAATATATGTAATTATTTAAGGGGAAATAATGACCATTAGGAATTACTGATACTTTTTAAAATAGAAAAGTCTAAGTCTAAAAAGTCTAAAAGTTTTCACAAAGTTTATTTTAGGAGTATGGAAAAGAACAAATTGTGGGCTAAACTAAACAACACATTATTTTTCAAACTATTGCCAGATGATGTGAAAGTAAGTGAGCAAATATTTTAAGTGATCTAAGCAATTCTAATATTAACCTGATGATGTTATTCAGTACTCAGGCTAAGAATGTCTGATGATGATGACACTGAACAAGTAACATTTATATAGAACTCTAAGGTTTGCAAAGAACTTTACAAATATTATCTCATTTGCTTCACACAACAAGCCTGGGAGGTAGGTGCTATTATTTTTCCCCATTTTGCTGATGAAGAAACCAAGACAGACAGAGGTTAAATGACTTGTCCAGAGTTGCACAGCTAGTAACTGCCTGTGGCCATATTTGAAGTCAGGCCTTTCCGACTCCAGATTCAGCACTCTCTCAATTGTGCCACTTAGCTACTTTGACCTTTATTAGGAATAACTAAACACGTATAGACATTTTTATCAATTAAGCAAGCATTTATAAAACTGATTAGTAGCAACTCGATTATATCACTATTGTAGGCATAAGGATAGCACCTACCTTACAGGATTGTTGTGAGTATCAAATAAGATTTTGGAGAGACCTTTGCAAATATTAAGCCCTATAAAAACGTTAGCTGCAATTATACTAATTATTATTAGGAAGACAATGATAGTTTTTAAAAATTAGTACAGGAAACCTAGAAGTGGAACAAAGTTTTCATTGGAGTCTCCCAAGTACAATGTGCAAACAATGATCCATAGATTTAAGTATCATTATATTTGAGTCATCTACAAATGCTAAGATACTCCAGAAAGTTTTAAAAATAACAAGAACGAGTCACTATGGATGTAGGTGTCAACATTTAGGAAACTGGCAGCAATGAACTTGAACATGCTGAATATTTAGCTGACACATGAACTATAGCTATCACTGTAATTATCACTAGGTACTTGTAGGTTCACTTTAGCTTCATTTTACCAGAGGTAAATATCTTTTTGTTGGATTTTGGCATTTATGTGATCAACATTTAAAGATCTATTCACAGCCTGATATCAGAAACGTGTCATTTATTGTAGTCTCACACACATTGTATTCCTTTCTATGGATGTTCAAGGCACTTTGCTACTCCAATTTTACATGTAACCCACAATAGCAGTTAGTTCATATTAAAACAAGTTAAAAATCAATTTAAGAATTTAAGTTAGAAGGTAGTAGGAGAAAATGCTTTGGAAAATTATAGGCATTCATGTAAAACCTAAAAATTCAATACTCACCTCAATCCCCCCCCCAACTTATTCTTTTTTGGGGGTGGGGGGGGTAAATATCACAAAGAGTAATGTGGAACCGTTTGTTTAACCTACTATATTAGTTTCCATTTTTAAAATATAAATTTCACTAGATTTATAGAAACTCAGCAGATTCTAAGCTTTTTCTAATCATTCATGATTATCATGTTAAAGGTATTTATGATGATTATGGTGTGAAAAGCATGCAGAAATGGTTGATGGCAGTGGTGAGTGGTGGACTTGAATGATATTGGGAGGTGGGTGGAGAGGGAAGTGTTTTATTCTAGAAGTCATGTTTTTCTGGATTGCATACTATGATAGTGGTGGTAGAAAGTGGCAGAGATGAGTTTATTAGACATCTTGAAGGGTTCTGATGTTAAGGTTATAAAGCTAAATAAAACTAAAAATAAAATAAAAGCTAAATAAGGTTAAAAAGTTAAATAAAAAGAAAGGGAAATTTGAAATTCTATATTTCTAAATTCCCTCCCAGATGCATTTATTACGGACATAAGATTTTTCTATTTGTGAGCAATGTAATGTCTTTCTTCAGAGATTCCACACTTAAATCTGTAAAATGACTAAAAATTGTAACCAGAAACAATGACCACATATTATAGTAAATATCCAATGTATTCTGAGGAAAATCTACCTCACAGAATTACAATCTATCTACTATCAGGCTTTAGTAAAAAAAAAAATTAAAAAGGGGGAGAGAGAAGGAGAAAGAAATGTGGTAATAAAATGATAGCATGCAAACATTTTGAAGAAATAAAGACTGAAAGTTTTTGGGGCTTACCAATCTTCAGCAGAGTACCCATAATCCTCAGGCTCAGGAAAATGGCTTCATAGAGAGCAAAAGGAAGAATAGAAAAAGAGGGGAAATAATCACAGAAAGGTTAAAAAAAAAAAAGGAAAGCATGAATAGAAGTACTGAAAGATGATTATTAAAGTTAAGGAAGAAAATTTTTAGTAAATTTCAAAAGAATGGCTGTTAATAATAACAAGTAGATATATAATAACTAATGGTGGAGTCTTAAACGTGCAGGATTACTATGGCATAATCTTTGACAGCCGAAAAGTTCACTGATATTTAAAATATAAGTAATTTTTGATAAGACATCTCCTCCACACAGACATACACACACACCTAAAGTCAAACAAATTTATATGGACAGATGTTAAATAGTTGGACTTCTAAGTTTGTTGGTGGCTAAAGTAATTGACAAAGTAATCATGAATAATGAAGCCAAGATAAAGCAATGGTTCATTAGTGAGGCATAAACAAGTATTACTATGGGGCATTTTGTCAGATTGCAAATTTCCTTATTCTTATTTGAGGAGGTACTTTCAAGACCCTAGGGTGATATGTATGTGATGAATTAACTACTCATTTCTTGCATAAAGGAAAGATATTAACACAGTTCTATTTTATCATAAAATTACCATTTTAAACCAGATTACTAGTCAAAATATTTCCACTGTAGCAGTAATTTACTGCATAAAAACCTTTAGCCTCAAGTACTTAATGTGTTCAAAGTACCTCAATTACTCTCATACATAACATGTACTAGTGAAGCCTGGTACAATAAAAGTTAAATATTTGACTAATTTCCTCAACAAATATTTACTTTTGAACACAAGAGCACTTCCTAAGTATACAGCATGAAGACAAAAATAGTCTCTGTAACATCAAAAAATTTAATTTCAGTTTCTGGGATTAAACATGACTCAATATTTTTCACCCAATGAGTAGTGGGGAGGTGCCACAGAATTAAAATACACACACACACACACACACACACACACACACACACACACACACACATCAATCACTTTTTAGGAATAAAAGTTTAAGACAACCTGAAGAAAACAAAGGCAAACATGCTGACTCAAAATATTATTCAATCATTCAATTTTCTTTAATGATATATTAAATGATTCTGGAGGAAAGAGATTCGGTTCTTTAAGAAGCTGATGGCTAGGATGCAGTTCTACCTTTTATACCTTTAATGCCTGGGTAATTTTCTTCCTTTCCATTTAGCCAAATCTACCTTAAAGACTCCAGCATTTCTTGGATGTTTAAATCCTATAACTCTTTACCTTGCCCCCATATTAGCCTCATAGAAGCTCCTTATCACATCTTCATCTCCCCAAACTCCTAAATTAGCGTTCTCCTCTTCCTCTTCCATGATCATCTTACCTTTCCTCTCCTTGATACACACTTAATGAGCTCTCATCACTGTACCCTGCCATATTTGGAGTCTATTAGCACATTACCTGAATATTGTCATTTTAATACTATTCTCACAAATGCCCTCTGCTCACTTGTTTCATTATCCTCTTGCTATACCGATCCAAGACCCTGAATTATCCCTTTCTATTTACTTTCTCTATTGATGCTACTAAATCTAAAAATAAGTTATAAAGCCGTGCTTACCTAGTTCACTACAAATTCATCCTAGCTAGATTTAAATGGATCTTTACTGATGCTTGGTGGTCTATGACTTCTTTTCTTTTTCTTTTTTATCCAATCATTTTCTATTTGCCCAGCATGCTTTCCTTCCTTTTTTTTTTCCCCTTGGGCAGGACAATGAGGGTTAAGTGACTTGCCCAGGGTCACACAGTTAGTAAGTGTCAAGTGTCTAAGGTCAAATTTGAACTTAGGTCCTCCTGAATCCAAGGCCAGTGATTTATCCACTGCACCACCTAGCTGCCCCGAGGTGAGCACATTTTCAATAAACTCTCATTTTGTTCAAAAGGCATAGTTCCACACTCTCCCAATCTTGATGTTACTTCTTCCATTCTTGGCAGACAGGCCGCTCCTATACTTGGGTCAACAAATCCAGATTAACAGGCACAAAAAACTTATTTTTTTTCCTTTTTGCCAAATCTAGATAGAGAAACAGAATGCTGGGATGGAAATGATGGGATCTGTGAGGGGAGACAACAACTTCACCTCAGAATTCATGATTGAAAAGGAAAGGGGGGGCAGCTAGGTGGCGCAGTGGATAAAGCACCGGCCCTGGATTAAGGAGTATCTGAGTTCAAATCCGGCCTCAGACACTTGACACTTACTAGCTGTGTGACCCTGGGCAAGTTACTTAACCCTCATTGCCCAGCAAAAACAAACAAACAAACAAAAAAACAAACAAACAAAAAAGAAAAGGAAAGGAAGGCTAGGCAGAGTCTGACATGCAACCTAGGATTTAGGAGTACAAATGCCAACAGGCGAAAAGAATGTCATGACCTAAAATTCCCCAAAAGTCAGCTACCAGGGTTGAGAGTAAAAGAATGGATGGGATACTTTTAGGAATAAAATTCTGGCCAGGCATGGTAGTGCACTCCTGTACTCCCTGCCATGAGGGAAGACTGGGGCTGGTGAATCACAAGTTTGGAAATTCTAAGCAGTCATAGGGATAAAATCTTTAGGGTTTCTGCTAATAACTAATATAGTGACGCTCAGAGCAGAGGGTCACTCGTCTGCCAAAATAGTGGGGAAATAGGCATGGTTGGAAAAGGAGAGTATATTAAACCTTTCTGTGCCAATCAGGTCCATGAGTGGCTGCTGTTCTTCTAGCTGAGGAGAGAGGAGGGGAGGGTTAAGGGAAGCAGAGAAGAGCAGAGGACAGGGGGAGAGATGGGAATGGAGAGAGAAAGGAAGTGTGAGAGGAGGAGAGGAGAGGAAAACTTTGAAAGCACAAAAAGAAGTGGTTCTAATGAAAAGGGAATGGGAATGTTGTCTAAAGGGACTGATGGAGATATATAGGGAACTCATAAAACAGTTGAGACTTTGCAGACATAGACACAGAATATGGAAGGAGGGTAGATAAAGAGACAATTTTTTTTTTTAAGGAAGGGGAAAAAAAAGAAAACCATGGCAGGGCTCTGTAAGGATAGTGTCAGAAGCACTAACACTCAAAATGAGCTAAGACTGGAAAGAAAATCTAAGGTCTAAAAAGTGTGGTTTTATTTTGAGAAAGGCTAAATTGGCAACAAGGTTCAAAGGGCGACTGCTACTTGGGGAAGATGGGACGAAACCATAACAGACAATGGATAGAAGATGGCTCCTCAAGTTTTATTTTAGCTCAATTCCCCGCCCCCCAAGAAGAACAATCTTTGCACTGGAGAGAACAAAAATGGCTTCTAGGGAAATGAAACCCAAGGTAACTATAGAATTAAACAGCTAATTGCCCTCATGAAGCTCAGTTATCAAGCATTAATGAATATAATCTAAGGATACCAAAAAAAACCCAAAAAACCCCAAAACAAAACAAACAAAAATGGCAGATGTTTAAGTGTCTAAGTAAGTGTCATTGATTCCTGGGAGATTCTCCTTTGGAGAACGGGAAAGATATTGAAGGACTCAGAAAGAGAAATGTTTCTATTTTTTAAAAAAATGGGCCAATGAGCTTGACTTCACTTTCCATTATTGTGCCACAGTGTAGCACAATGGTTAGAGAGCTGGACCTGGAGTTAGGAAGACATGAGTTCAAGTCTAGCCTATATCTCTTTTTTTTTTTTTTTTTTTTTTTTTAGTGAGGCAATTGGGGTTAAGTGACTTGCCTAGGGTCACACAGCTAGTAAGTATTAAGTGTCTGAGGCCGGATTTGAACTCAGGTACTCCTGACTCCAGGGCCGGTGCTCTATCCACTGCACCATCTAGCTGCCCCTAGCCTATATCTCTTACTGGCTTTGTGACCCACAGCAAGTCACTTAAACTGTCTGCCTCAGTTTCCTCAAGTGTAAAATGGGGGTAACAATAATACCTACCTCCCAGGGTTGTTTTAAAGATCAAATAAGATAATATCTTTATAAAGTTCCTGGCACTTAGAAGCCACTTAAATGCTACTTCCCTCCCCCTTGTTATCAGGTAAAATCCTAGGATGTATTATTAAAGAGATAATTAGAAAACATTTAAAATAGAAAGTAGTGATCACAAAGAACCAATATGGCTTTATCAAGAAGAGGTCACAGAAGGTTAAATTCATTTTCTTTTCAATAATTGTAGACCAGGGGACATTGGTAGATGGTATTTACCGTAGTTTTACCCAAGGATTTGAAAAAAGTCATTCATGTTAGTCTTGAGGAGAAGATGTATAGATGTGGGTTAGATGATAGGTGCTTTCAGACCCAAAGAGTGGTCATTAATTATTCAGTGTCAGTTTGGAAGTGAATGTCTAATGGAGTATTTCCAGAGATTTGTGCTGGGCCCTGTTCCATTTAATATTTTCATCAATGATCTGGGTGAATCTATATAGGGCACCTTCATGAAATTTGCAGATGTCATAAAGCTGGGAAAGATGGCTAACATACCGAGTGCCACAGTCAGGATCCAAAAAAGATCTTCACAGAGCAGAACATTGGGCCAAATTTTAAAATACTAGATTTCACGAGAACAAATATAGTCTTACATCTACCTGTTTTTCAAGTCTATGACTAGAGGGGCTTTGGATGAAGGTCAGTTCATCTGAAGATATCAGAAGTTTAGTGGTCTGCAAACACAATGTGTATGTAATTAAATATGGCAGTCAAAAAATAAGCCGGCCATATTATGCAGGCCAAGGAGAGTCAGAGTCAGTTAAATTCAACTGGCGTTATACGCTTTCTAGGAGCAAGGCACAATGCTAATCCTGCCATTAGACAAAGCTGGAGTATTAAGTTTAATTCTTTATATATTTTAGGAAGGTCACTGACAAGGACTGGTTGGAGGAGCTAGGAATATTTAATCCAGAGAAAGGAAGGCTTAGAATGGGCAGGCAAGTTATGCCCAAGTACCTAGAAGACAATCATGTGGGGGCAGCTAGGTGGTGCAGTGGATAAAGCACAGGCCCTGGATTCAGGAGGACCTGAGTTCAAATCCAGCCTTAGATACTTCACACTAGCTGTGTGACCTTGGGCAAATCACTTAATCCTCATTGCTCCCGCCCCCCCAAAAGACAATCATGCAAAAGAACCAACTAGATTTGATTTGTTTGCTCCTAGAGAACAGAAGTCAAAGCGATGGATGGACATTGAAAGAAGTAAATGTCAGGTTTTATGTTGGAAAAGGCTAAAATTTGGGAAATCATCCTCACAGTCATGGCCATCCCAAAGTGGGATGTCCTAAAAGGTAGTAGATTACTTCTCATGGGACACAATGATGCCAAGGCTACTTGTTACTACTACTTGTCAAGTATGTTGTAGCAGGGATTGTTGTTCCCATCTGGGCTGGAGTACAGGGTTCATGAAGTCACTTCAAGCTCTGTGATTCTGTGAGCAGCTTCCCTCCTCAGTTTGTCTCTCTTTGGTTTGCATAATGCTACACTGCCCTTGATCTCTTCTAAATTCTCTAAATATTTATTTCTCCATCTCCTTTTCTAAGGTCTCTTCTTCCTTCTGTCCAGGAGGTCAAAAGAGTCACCCTTAGGGTTTCTAGCTGCTCTTTCCCTTCTACAATCTTTCTTTTAAGAACTTTGTATGTTCTTCTGGTTTCAGATACTTTCCATTATGTCACTCTGACCTCACTCTCCAACTCTCCATCTCCAACTGTTACTAAAAATTTCCATTTAGAAATCCCACCATCACTTCAAATTCAACATGTCCAAAATCAAGTTTATCATGTGCTCTTAACTTCCCAATCATTGGTAATGGTACCACCATTCTCCCAGTCTTAGTTCTCAGGCAAAAGCTCTATCAGTTTAAAATTCCTCTTTGTTCCCTCAGTACTCATATCGTCTACAAATTCTGCTGATCTTCCTTCTCTTTTTCATTACCACAACCCTAAGTCAGCCCCTTACCACCTCATGCCTGGGATGCCAGAATGATCTTTAACTACATTCTCTGCCTCAAATTTCTCTTTTTCCTCAAAGCTAAAATACGCAAAACTGTCAAATTAATTGTCCTAAGTCACTGATCTAATCATTTCATTCTCTTGCTCAAAAATCTTTACTGGCAGACCATTTGAATGAAATTCCAACTCCTAAACCTGGCATTCAAGGCCCAGTCCATGCTTATCATGCAGTCTTCTTCTGTGATATTACTGTTTATGACTGTATTGTCTGGTCTGTTCTTTCCCAACTCTCTCTCTTTGCTCATGTTATTCCTTTTCCCACCTGTACCATCTATCTAAATTTCCTTCCTCTTTCCTCTATATCTAAATACTACACAAAATTCAAAGTCCAACTTCTTCAGGAAGCCTTGTCAGACAAATCTAGTCCCACCTAATCATCAAATAAGTACTTAACTGCATCATTCCTTTGACAATCCTTTAGTACTGTCTTCTGAGATTTTATATTTTTGTCTTAGTGCTGACTTTTCACACGAATGTGTCTTATCTTCTTAACTAGACTATCAATTCTATGAAGCACTTGGCTTCTTTGTATTCCATACAGCATCTAGCCCAGAATATATAGCAGGCATGTAATAGACATTCTTGGTTGGTTCACTTTAAGTATAATTTCAAGAGATTAGCAGAATTCAGATGGCAATAGAAACCATACTTTAAGAACAAAGATTTTGGATTCTACACTATGTGGATTCAGACTCAGTTAGTGTTAAAGACTGTCCTCTAAAAGCTCAGAGCCACTGGTGAGATGTAGCCTTTGCTGATAGAAATTAATTGCAGCCAATTCTAGGCAAACTAACCAATGCCAGGACTGCTCAGAGACAACATAATGTGTGAACATGATTCTCCTGTTATGCAGATATAACTGTCACAGATGGAAAGTGGCCAGGAGCTATGAAGAAATCCTAGAGAAGTCTTCAAATTGAGGAAAAAGTCAATATTTAGAAACATGCTTAATAATATTTGAGTTTAGCGACAAAAGTATGTATGTACTAAATGGGATTGTATTATTTTAACCTTTAATTTGCATATCACAGTTATGAGAAAAAAATTATAGAACAATTAAGTATGTGCTGTTAGTAATTTCATTTTTGTGGAAAATACATTAGCAAGTAGGTCATTTGCAAAATACATCTCAATTATTTTGACTTGAAGAAGAATGAGCCTACGCACTCAGAAATAGGACCTCAATTTACTTGGTGGCAATTACTCAAAGAGTGAGGACAGCACCAAAGAAGAATTAATCACTCTGTAGAGGGCATGCCTTGAAATCTTAAACTTAAGTACTAAAAAGCATCACGATTTTAATAGTTCCTCATAATCACAAAATGTTATTGAAATTAGGAAAAATAAAATTCATGCACATGAAGACATTTCACTTTACTAAAAAATTCTTTTTAAAAGCAGCTGACTTACAGTGTGTAGTAATCTGTAGCTTTTATATCAGCACATTACTGCTCTCCCCATTATGTAATGGTATGTTCTTTGTGGCTCATGACCTCATTTATTACTACACAAACATATAAGAAAAAAAAATCTCTGACTTCCTCTTGCTCTTATTATTATATTTGGTCTCTTGATTGGACTCCTCTCTCCAATCTACTTGTCTGAGCATTCTTCTGCTCAATGCCTTCAGGAAAAGATACCAAATGCTAAGCCAGAATAAACTGAAAAACTTCTACAATCTGGCTCGAACCTATTGTTCCAACCCTATTTCAATTACATTTAATACAATGTTACTTAAATGCTTTCTACATGACAAGGCACTGTGCTGGGTTTTGGGGATACACAATTTAAAAAAATTCTACTCTCAATGAGTTTGTAGTTTATTGTAGGAATACGATATTTGGAATGTTAGGCACACACAGGGTATAGTGATATAGTAGACAAAAGACTCTGGACAAATTTGGAGAAGGGGAGAATAGTTTTAGTAGGCAATCAGGGAAATCTTCATGGTGGAGTTAGCCTCAAAGTAGTAGCATTTTGGCATGTAGAAATGAGTATGGAGCGTATTCCAGACAATAGGGACACTTTGTATGAAAAGCACAGAGACAGAAGATGGAAATATTGAGTTTGGAGAATGTCTAATAGTCCTGTTTGGCTGGAACGTGGGTTTTTTATTTGTTGTTGTTGTTTTTTGTGAGGCAATTGGGGTTAAGTGACTTGCCCAGGGTCACACAGCTAGTAAGTGTCAAGTGTCTGAGGTCGGATTTGAACTCAGGTCCTCCTGAATCCAGGGTCGGTGCTCTATCCACTGCACCATCTAGCTGCCCCTGGAACATAGTTTTTAATGGGAAGTAATGTGAAATAAAGCTAGAACGATACGTTGGAGCTACTCTTTGAACTGAGAACTTGGTAAAGTAGCCACTCCAATTTGCCTAGATGACAGCATTATCTGTTAGCTAATTCTGTCTCTAAAAATTGCCTATGTCCATTTGAAATAGTCACACACACAGACATACATACATACAAATATTTTTACCTTGTAATAAAGCTCATATTTAAGCCTGATAAGTCAATATTTGAAAAGAAAATCTTAGCTGTTAAATATTAATAGCAAGTAAAAAGTAAGTTATTCTCTAATGATGCTAATTAGTACCTTTTTATTTAACAAATTTAAGATTTTTCTGATTGTGATTAAATTATTTTATTAATTTTTCAAGCATAAAGTTAAAATATCAAAACCAATACCATGAGAAATAAATTTTAAAAAAAATACTCTTTAGTTAATTTTGAAGTAGTATGTGGATGGATTTGATGTCCCTAAAGGGATAATTTTGGTGGACCAAGTAAGCTACGTTCATTAATACCTAAAGTAGCAATTCTCCAGTTATAATATAGTTTAATTTCTTTCTAATGTAATGGAATGTACTAAATTTGATCATTGACAACGCTATGCTAAGGTTTAGTAAAAAATCCAGCAATTCAGTTAAAGAAGAAGAATCCAGCTTTCCAGACCAGAATCCAGCTTCCTCCTGATGACATCTTACCACTCCAAGAAGACAAGAGAACTGAGAAAAGACTTCCAAAGACTTAATTATTTTTTACTGTTTCATCAAGGAACACCTGTTCCTAGAAGAAACAAAGGGGGGAATGTGATAAAATAATGGGATTTAGCAGATACTCAAAGACCCACCTGGAGATTAATCAAGACTAATTAAATCAAGTGAGAGTGATTGACTGCTGATTAAGCCTACTTCAAGTTAATTGGATTGTATCAAGTTAATTGGATTGTGATCATACCTGGTTATCCCTTAAGAAGGTGTAATTCTCAGAAACTAGACTGTGAACTCAACTTGAGAACACCTTCAAAGACAATGGATTTGGATGATGCCAACCAATAACCTTGAAGCAGTGTGTAAGGACCGCCTCTGTTCCAGATCTATAAATAAGCTTCCAAAAACAGCTTGGGGGGGAGTAGGAGTAGCTTTCTTTTTGCCTGCTTGGCGGGACTCCTGACGGCGCGGCACAGACTCTCTCTCTCCAAAGGTGGTCTTTTTCGGATTGGTGAGTTTTTATAATGAATATAGACTAAGCTTAGACTTAAGACGATTTGTATTGTGTTTCTACTTTTCTATCCTTCTAACCAACATCACCTTGTGACTATCATAAATATAAATAAAAAGGTCTATCTAGAAAATTAAAACCTGCTTCCATTTACTAGTTTGGGAGATAAATTAAGGGAAAGGTTAAGTAGGGGAGATTTATGATCTAATATCCAATTTTAAATCTCACACTATATAAACTGTTTCATAATTGAATCTCACCATGTTAGAGATAACAAAATAATATACTGACAGGAGTAAAGTTATGTTGGAGACATTTGGCTATCTCTTAGAGATAAGCTCTATATTTACTCAGCTCTCCCATGTAGGGCCTAAAGGAGCACTTTAGCTGTTATTGTTGATATAAATGTTGAATTCTGAATTCATTTGGGGCAGGGCCAGGCGGGCACTGAAATGATAGTAGAGCCCAGTTATCTTCAAGTATAACTCCACTGAAATATTTTTGACAATAAGCACATTTCACTATCAAGTTAAAGGCACACCTTACTCTTAGTAATGTAAGGGTGCTAACTAGATCTTCAGGGAAGTAAGCAATGATTAGTATTTCAAAAGGTAACTTTGCCTACAAATCCAAAATCTGTCCTCAGGTGTGTGCAGTGTGAAAATAAATACCGGAGAGTTGTCATTTTATGGGGTTTAATGTTCAAATACAAAGGAAAGATAAGTATGTTTCCATCTAATCCTTTTATTAAGCAAACACTTTTCAACACTTTTCAACATGCAGTTCTAAGTATATCATCTTAAATAAATTCACTGCTTCACTCCCTCAAACTAGGACGAGGGACAACACATTAAGAAGAGACTCCTCTCAATGGGACAATAAAATAATTTTAATTTGAAAGCTGCCACAGTTCAAATTGCAGTTTATAATCTATGCAAGCTATCCTCTACTCTACTCTACTCTTATGTCAATACACTTGTGATTCCACTACTACTTCAGAGGATTAGGTGTGGTCTTCAGAAAAATCCTAGTAGAGAGCCCTGTGGAGGATAACTTCAGGAAGATCCCAGGGAGAGCCAAAATTCTAGGATCAAAAAGGGAGTGTAGGGGGCAGCTAGGTGGTGCAGTGGATAAAGCACCTGCCCAAGATTCAGGAGGACCTGAATTAAAATGTGACTTCAGATACTTGACACTTACTAGCTGTGTGACCCTGGGCAAGTCACTTAACCCTCATTGCCCTGCAAAAAAAAAAAAAAAAAGGGAAGTGTAGCTGTGAAGGAAAAGGGAGATTGACAAGTTAAAGTGACTTCCAATTGAAAAGAAAATACTGGGTGAGCTTATTATCAAGAATATTAGCAGTTTAAAGGAAGATTCACCTTCAATAGATGTTGAAAGAATAAATAAACAAACTAAGTTAAGCAGAGAATTTAAATTGAACCTATGTGGGACATTCATTCTTTAACTGGGATAAAATAACAAAAGAAAAACAACTTACCCATAAGCAATTCCGGCTATTGTACATTTCTTAAACTGCATTACGTTGCAAGTCAGGGTACCAGTTTTGTCGGAAAATATGTATTTAACCTAAAAAAAATGTTTAAAAATTCACATTAAAATTCCAACGGTCATTTTCAGCTTTGTCCATTAAATGATAAGCAAGAAGAGAAGAATTTAATCTACTTCCTGTTTTGCTTTTCACTGACAACTCGATTTTAACTGACTTGTTTCTGCTTATCTCAGAGTAGCTCAATTATTTGTCAATATACTTTACAGTAAGCTTCACATATGACTGCCGAATGAAAATAAATGTACAGTGGAAACCACTCAAGATTGTACCATTTATAGTAATGAATGGCATAAATATGTCAAAAAATGGTATTGCTTATTGTTCATAAAGAACTAAAGTGCTTATCAGGGTCTCCCAAGGCAGCAAATAATGAACTAGGATTGTAGAGTACTTAGGGAAGTGATGTCAAACAATAATAGATTTCATCAAACAAACATAACTCTGTCATTAGACATAAAGTTGGAAAATGGCAATAGTGTATAGGAAAAGTTCTTCCTTTTATACTGTCTTGAACAAAACTTAGAACGTTTTTAGAGTGCTAAGTAGGAAGCGACTATTGATCTAAGAAATTCCTTCCTATTGATCATCATTATGAGATCTCAAATAGCATCCACTCACTCAATAAGCATTTATGAAGTGTCTACTATGGTTTAGGTACTGTGCTAAGTACTAGGGACACAAAGAAGCAAAAGACAAATCCTGCTCTCAAGGAGCTTACAATCTACTGGGGAGACGACACTAGAATAACTACTCAATTTATCGTAAAAAAAAAAAATCTAACAATCATAAGATCATCGGATCTTATTCAAAGAGTCACAGATTGAGAGCTAGAAGGAACTTAAAGAAGTTTACTAAGTACAATTCCCACATTTTACAGATGAGGATGCTGGGGCCCAGAGAATTTAAATGACCCAAGGTCATACAGTTGTTAACAGTGAGGGATTATCTATAAATAATAAGTTCTCTCTATATAAATATTAGTAGTAAAATCCCTATGCCAGCTTAATAATTTTATCCTCAGAGCACAAATTTCTTTAGAAAACTCTCCCTCTATAATGATGCCCTTCCCTCAGTCATTTCACAAAACACATTCATGAACCAAGTGCATGTTAAATAGCTTAAGTGACCTGTCTATGATCCCCTGGGTTAGCTAGAAACTAGTCTGAGTCCCATTCTAATATTCTGAGGTATTTAATTTACCTGGCCAAGTTCTTCATTAAGATTGGATGTCCGAGCCATAGCAGAAGTGTCTGTTGGTTCATAGTGCATATCTAGATCCTAAAAATCAAACAAGAAGTGAATGTACACTCATAAGTGAGGTCAGGTATTTTCAGTCAGTCAACTAGTATTTATTAAGTGCCTGTGATAGGTCTCCCAGCTCCTGTGACAAAGGTAAAAACTGGGAATACAAAGCAAGGCAAAAATGAGTCCCTGCTCTTCAGGAGTGTAATGGGGATATTGCCTGCTCTTTAAAAAGAGAGACAAAGACAAACAGACATTACCTAGGGGATAGGAGCAAGGGGTGAACCAGTGATTTCATTGGTATAGGGAACTCCTGGATGAAAAAACAAGGTAGCCAGGTGGTATAGTGGACAGAGTGCCAGGCTTGAAGGCAGGTAGAATCATCTTCTTGAGTTCAAATCTGGCCTTAAACACTTACTAACTGTATGACCCTGGGCAAGTCACTTAACCCTTTTGGCCTCAGTTTCCTCATCAGTAAAATGAGCTGGAGAAAGAAATGGTAAACTACTCCAGTATCTCTGCTAAGGAAACTCCAAATAAGGGCACGTAGAGTTGAGCATGGCTGAAATGGCTGAACAACAAGGTGTAGAAACCCTCTCTACAAATGTAGATCGACAACTTCTTTAGAGTTTAGAGTGGCCTACAGCACGAGGTCCAACAGCAATAATATCAGAGGAAGAATTTGACTGTGGGCCCTCTCGGGCTTTGAAGTTCTCTATCCACTATGTCAGTCAGGTGGACCAATTTATTAATCTTTAATAATATCTGATTAAAATATTACCAATCCAAGGGGTTGCTTAAATTATAGCAATACACTTAACTGCCCACATATAGAAGACAAGCTTGATTTCATCCAATTTTTCTGTTCAATGGTAATATCACTACCTTTATCATAGTTTTAAAAATAACTTGGTCTTAATATATTTATGATTCTGAAATAAAAGAGAAAACACGGGGAGAAGTTGCTCATCTGGGGATTTTCTACTTGGTAATAATACATCAGAATCAGAGTTTTAGGGACTGCAAAGTCAAAGATCATTTTATCTACAACATTCATTTGATAGAAGAAGGTTAAGTGATTTGGTCAAGCTTACTCCAGTACAATTTATTCTTCTATATTTTAAGATTAAGCAATTTCAACTCAGGTGGTACAACAAATTACTGACAAAGTTAGGAGTAGAGTTTAAGTCTTTTGATACTTCATGTAATCCTCTTTCTAATGAATCATGGGTCACTTAGCATAGTTTGAGCTACATTTATTTTTAGGTGAGGCAATTAGGGTTAAATGACTTTTCCAGGGTCACAGAGCTAATAAGGGTCAAGCGTCTGAAGCTGGATTTGAACTCAGGTCCTCCTATTAGTAAATAGCTCAAAAGTGACTATTAGTAAATAAAAAGTGACTATTAGTAAATATTAGTAAAAAAATAAACTATTAGTAAATAGTAACAACTGTTTCACTATTATAGCTCACGTGGCTATCTCGAGTATATACAAACACTCAATATAAATCTTTTAAAATATTCTATAAATTAGAAGTCACATTAATTCAGACAGTATTGTAGCCATTAATTGTGAGTTAATAAAATTTTACAGGTATAGTTTGACAAAATAAATAAATTCTATATATTTACTTTTATAGTCTCTCAAAGTTAGTGTACTTGTTTTGATTTTAAGGCTCACCTTTTTTTGAACAGCTAAAGTAGTCTATAACAAATAGTTTACAATATATTGATTTTCTAGTATCAAATTTAAAAAAAAGAAAAATACATATAAAATATGACTTCTTAATTTGTCTAAGTTTAGACAGCCCACTTCAAGTAGCCAGGTATATGAAGCCAAGTGTTACAAAAAAAAAAGATTATTTGCTTTATGAAAAAATTCTATATTTTTCCAAGTCTTCACATTATTGTTCCTATAAGTGGTATAACTTAAGTCCACTTTGAATATAAATACATTTACAAATGTGAGTTATGTTCAAAAGCAGAATTATCTCTGCCCACAAAATGACTTTTCCTCTATATTTTCCTAATTCTGTTTAGACCACTATAGTCTTTTCATTCATTTATATTTGTAACATCAGAATAATCCTTAACTCTTCCCTCTCTAACAGCACTTTCAATCAATCCTAAGGCAAAATCTATAGATTTTACTTCCCTATATTTCATATTCATTCCTACTTTACCATTACACGAATTACTGTAATTAGCTTATTAATTACTTCCAGTCTTTCTTCTCTATAATACATCTTCACAGCTACTAAATTGATATTTCCATGACATAGGCCTGGCCATGTCACTCCTTAGGTTAAAAAAAAAATTTTTTTCAGTGGCTTCCTAGGGGCAGCTAGATGGCACAGTGAATAGAATTTGGGGCCTGGAGTCAGGAAGACCTAACTTCAAATCCAGCATTAGACATTTACTAGCTATGTCACTTTGGACAAATTACTTAACCTCTATTTGCTTCAGTTTCCTACTCTGTAAAATTGAGACAATAATAACAGCTACCTCTAAGGGCTGTAGTGAAGAATAATTGAGATAATATTTATAAAGTGCTCAGCAGGATTCCTGGAACTTAGTGGGTGCTATATTATTGTTGTTGTTGTCATTATTGGAATTTAAGGCCCTTTGCAATGTGTCTTCAAATCTATCTTCCTAATCTTTTCTCATGTTTCTTGCCTTCAAGTACTCTATACTCTAGGCAAGCTGGACTACTAGGAGACTTAAACCTTAAGGGACTGTATAAATGTCAGTTATTAGCAACAGTAGTAGAATTCCATGAATATATGAAATATTTGTGGTTTTATCAGCATGGTATCATCAGTAATTTAAAAAAAAACAAGTAATACTCTCATTTAGCAAACGTGAGGTCAGAAAAAAATAGTATGACCGTATATCCAGATTTTTAGTAATGAAAATATGATTGCCATATGGTAAGCATCTAAAAATGGATTTGGTTTATCAAGAAGAAAGGCATAATTTACCTTTAGCAGATTCAATTATGGTACCTAACACTGAAGACTTTAGCCTTGAAGGGTGAGAAGTATTGTCAATTTTAAATCTCCCTTGGGGCAAATGTTAATTAAAAAGCCACAGAGAGAAGAAACATGAAAATGAAAGAGACACCACCAGGTAACAATAAGACTCAGGAGTCTTGGGGAAAAATCAGAGAATGGATTTAACACATCTATAGTCATTAGTCTTAAGTCTTAGAAAAATAAAACTGTATTGGAATAATGTATTTTATTGACATTAAACCTTCTGGCAATGAATGTCCATCATTTTATTTCAATACCTATCTTAAAAAAATTTTAGACTATATAGAACACCAAATGAAAGAATTTATTTGAACTGCTGAAATTCACCTCACCATGGAAGAATGAACTACTCTGGTATATGTATGCCCAAATATAAAAGGTGTGAGGTAAAATATCAAATTGGGCAAGTTAAATTGATTCATGAATAATTGCTCTCATGTTCTTTCTAGTAAAGCACTCCTTAGTAAATTAATGTTAAAAGGGGGAACAATAATGTTATTTGTCCAAACTTGTGATGATAAAAAGGATGTTCTTTTAACATAAAGGAGATATTACTGAAGGGAGTTTTGAGGGGTCCCCCCCAAGCAATAGGGGTCATATTTTTCATTTATCAATCACACAATCAGCAATCATTTACCAAATACCCTATACATGCCATGAACATAGAAATATAGCTTGGTGTAGTGGAGAAAGAGTGGCTGTGGAGGAAGGAAGACCTTGGTTCAAGTCCCTGACACATAGGAATTAGGGGGCCGTGGGAAAGTCACTTAAGCTCTTAGTGCTCTAGACGACTTTCTAAGCCTAAAAATTGTAGAGAAGGTAACTTGAATTGGTAGGGAGAGTTTCCTCACCAGTTAGTTTTCTATACCAGTGAAGTAACAGGTCTACTCCCTATCCCTATTCTATAGGCCAATGAATGAGTCAAATGCTATATCTTAAAAATATTTTCTCTAGCAATCATCTCACAGGCAGAAGAATGCCTTTGTAAGATGGTAGATGAGAGTTAGACCCACAGTCTGCAGTCATGGGTCTGTACTAAGCCAATTAACCAAAATTGAACTCAAACCTCATCATCATTGGAATCTTATATTGGAAAGGAACTTAGAGGTCATTCCAATCCCCTCATCTACAGATGAGAAAACAGGTCCAGGGAAATAAAGTTTAATGATCTGTCCATGCTTATAGAGATAGTTATTGGCGGAGATATATCTAGAATTTGAGTTTCAGTTTCACAGACACTGTCTTTTTGTACTAGAATCAATTTTTAGCATATTATACTTTAATCCAGATTTTAATACATTTTTTGAAAGTTCAAATTTTAAAACGGAAGAAAATTACACATCTTAGTAGAAAAGTGAAGAGAGCAAATAATAAAAATAAATCTTAAATAAAAGTAATTTAAATGTGTAACTATGATTCTACATTCTTGAATTCTTAATACATTACACTTTTGGCTCTGAATAAATGTTAAGTACACAACAAATATTTTTAATGTTATAATAGGTTCAAAGAATTTCTAATTATTTAATCATGGAATTGTTTCCTTTCACAAGTACAATGTATTTTTTCAAAATCTACCTTAAGCCCCTCCCAAAATTGAATGTATATTTTGTAATGAAAAATCCCCAATGTAAGAAAAATGCAAGCAACAAAGGTCTTTTGATAAATAACACAATGTACAAAATTGGCATAAACCACAATAATTAATCCTATTTACCCAATTTATGAAGTAAGCCTGGGTAAATTTAACAACTTCTAATGTAACCAACAAGCTGATTGGAATGAGGTTGTTGAAGAGGATGATAAAAGTCAAGAAATTCAGTCCAAAATTGTTAGCTCCACCATCTGTTAAAAAGGGGGAAAAAAGTTATTTTTGGTGACACTTTAAAAAAGTAAAATAACATAGAACTTCAATAGGAAAAAAATTGTAGGAATAAAATATATGAGATAAAGAAATCATTTTAACACATATAGGGCTGACACCAATTCTTTTTTCTCAAATATATGTGTTGTGCTTCAGTATCAAAGCTCACACTGTTGGCAGTCTTAAGAATCCAATGTTATGTAAAAAACTATCAAGGGTTTTAAACTTCATTACTCATCAGGAAGTCTCTGGACAAAGAGAAAAGCAGTGGTTTTGAATGTGCAAATGTTACATAGGTGAGGACTATCTTACACAAAGTATTATCAGGAGCTTCTTTTAAAATTTTCTATAGATAGAGATAGATTAGATAGATTAGATAGATAGATAGATAGATAGATAGATAGATAGATAGATAGATAGATAGATAGATAGATAGATAGATTTCCCTTAGATTTAAATAATGCTCTGCTTCATCAACAATCAAAATGAAAAACAATCCATTTACTACCCCCCCACACACACATACATCTTTTTACTGAATATGTGTGACTTTATGTGTGATTTCCCTGCCTTCCTGACCTCTTCTCCTTTATTTCCCTTGCTACATCCTGATCCTCCTTTCTCCCCTCAAACCTGGATACTTCTCATGGGTATGTACTAGGTTCTGTTTTTGTCCAACTTTCTCTTCTTTCCCTTGGTGAACACTGACTCTGGAGTCAGAGGAGCTGAATTCAAATCCCTTCTCTGATGTACTGTGTAACCTTAGTCAAGGTCCTTTTCATTTCCAAAAGCCTCAGTTTCCTTGTCTGTAAAAATATGGTCATTTCTGAGGTCCTTTCTACCTCAAGATGTCATGAACCTCAGGGCAGCTAGGTAGTGCAGTGGATAGAGTACCAGCCCTGGAGTCAGGAGGACCTGAGTTTAAATCTGACCTCAGACATTTGACACTTACTAGCTGTGTGACCTTGGGCAAGTCACTTAACCCCAATTGCCTCACTTAAAAAAAAAAAAAAGATGTCATGAACCTGTAAGCTCTTCCACTCCAATGACCTTAAGGCCTCAATTATCCCTTCCATGTAGGTGATTGCCAAATACACATTTGCATACCACCCTCTACTCCCAAACTCTTCCCAGAACTTTGCATATTTCCTACTATTTCTTGGATATGTTCAAGTAAATATTGCAGCATCACTTCAAACTCAACATATCTAAACTGGAACCCAGTATCTTCCTCCCTAAACCATCTCTACCCCTAAAGTTTTTATTTCTGTTAATGGCACGGTCATCCTCTCAGTATCCCAGGTTCATAACTGGCATTCAAGACCATCCCACAATCTGGTTTCAACTTTATTTAATCCTATTCCACCCTTTTGTATTCCAGTTACCATGGACTTTATCTCCTGATCTCACCTTGTCCTAGCTTTCAATTCTGTTCATGTAATACATTATTCCTAGACTGAACTTACCTCCTCATCTTCTTCTGCAGAAGTCCTTGACTTCCTTCAAGATTCAATTTAGATGCTACTTCTTCTAGAAAGCCTTCCCTAAAGGCCCCGAGGAAAATTCTCTCTCCTCAAGCCTTCTTATAAGAATTTGCTGATATCTCTGATTCCAGTCTTTCCCTTGTTTCACAGTTACTCTTGTACATACTACTTATTGCTTCCCCCAATCAATTATACACAATATAAATACAAAATAATCATAGCATCAGGGATATGTTATAGGTTATAGGAATAACAGATGACACAGGGATAATAAATCAATTACTTTAAGACCAGTTTTAGAAGATATGCATCCATCCCTGAATAAATGCTACAAAGCAGAGAAAGAAAATTAGTCTTTTTCTACAAGATAAATACATACCAAAAGGAATTACAAATAGTTTACTAGAAATGCCCATTAGTGTTTCATTAAGTCCATAATAGTAAACAATATAAATGTTCTTAAAGGAAACTATTTTAATGACACTTCCCAGCAGGAAAACAATTAATTGTACAGAACTCATTTGTTTTCATGAGTTGAAAGTCAGAGTACTTTCACTTTTAACATATTTTAAATCTTGTAAAATACTTTAAAGCTCCAAAATGATTATTGCAATTGCCACAAAATACAAACTTACTTCAACTCTGTTTTCATTACCAAATGTTACTGGGCAGTTTCCTGTATTTCATTAGTCAATGAAACTGGGCAATTTCCTATTTTAAAAAAATATTTTTAAAAGAAATTTTCATTTGCTGCATATCCCTGTGTATATTTATTGAACCATCTTGTATTCTTATAAAACTTTCATTTAAAAATGAAGATTATAAAAATAAACTGATTATAAACTTTATTTTCAGTAATCTTATGATTACAGCAAAAGTAAAAATCAGCTTCTCTTTGCCTTTTATATCAGACTCCTTTTCCAGGAACAGTGGGAACATTTTCCAAATGCCTCAAAGGTATTTTGTAGTCTAGACCTGATTTCTTCTCAGCGCAGAGAGTTGTCTCCACATGGACATTTGCTCTTCTTCTCAGGAGGAACTTAGAGTCTTAAAAAACTGTCTGGGGCACTGAGAAGTTAAAGGATATGCCCATGGTCCCAAAGTCAGTATGTTCCTAAGGTAGGACTTGAGGTTTAAGTCTTACTATCCCAAGGCCAGATCACTATTGCCCCAGAGACTGATAGCCAATGCCTTCTGGGTACATCTGCAAGAGTCCACAGTGATTTGATGTTTTATCCACAGTCATTCATTGAGAAATTTCTTTTTTTTTTTTTTGAAAAATTTCTCAAGAAAATTTAAGGGGAAAAAATGCAACGCAATGCAACGAGTACATGATTATTTGTATCTGAGAAGGTGTCTGATATAACATGGCTCATGGCCTACTGAACTCCATTTAGATACAAAAGGATTAGTATTCTTATAAGCTGAGACTCCGTTCTAAAAGGATTCATATAATAGCAACAAACAGCTCTTTTCAGCGTCTTCAAAGACGGTTGTTTGGAACTGTTTAAACACGAGTACCAAAATTATCCTTATCACATAGGAAACACCTTTGGACATCATTATTTTAAGACTTACAATTGAGATTGAGATACCAGTCCCTTCCAGAATGCCTTCGATTCCAAATAGCTGAGCCAATGGAACAGATTAGAGACATGGCAATCAAGATACAAAATAAAATTAGAATTTGAATGTTTGTAATCCGTTCCACGTTGGAGAGCTTCAGGGGTGGGCTTGTTGAATTCTGCAGGGGAAAAAAATACAAACAACCAAAATGAATGCTCAAAATACGTGTGTGTGTGTGTGTGTGTATAATAGTTTACAAACTGTGTAAGTCATGTTTTCCTGTGCTTTGAGATTTAAACTATTCATTAGAAAATGAGGGAAAATATTTATACAGAAGATATAGCTTATCTTACAAAAATCAAATTCAACATTACAGTTATTCAACTTCTCTAAAAGTGAAATAAACAAAAATCTTTTACAAATAAACCAAATATCTCCAAGTATAATTTATATAAAATACTTCCCTTTGAATTTATATGTGCCTATCATACACCAAAGGTATCCCTGCAACTCCAATAGTATTCCATGAGTCAGGCTGGGTTTTGGCTACTTTGTTATTTCTTCAGGCTTCAAGCTGTCACCTTCATTTCTTTTTGCTTACCAGCCCTGCCCAAATCCTTAGTTTCCCTTTTCCTGCTCCCTAAGAAAAAGCTCATCAATCTTTTTTTTTTTTTGAGGGGGGGGGGGTCGTGGCAGTGGGGGTTAAGTGAATTGCCCAGGGTCACACAGCTAGTAAGTGTCAAGTGTCTGAGGCCAGATTTGAACTCAGGTACTCCTGAATCCAGGGCTGGTGCTCTATCCACTGCACCACCTAGCTGCCCCTAGAAAAAGCTCATCAATCTTTTAGTCAATTAAAAGGATTTTCTCTGAAGCTTTACAATGGAATATAGACGGGAAAGGGAATAGGGGAGTAGCTTTCTATTAACGAATGAAAAGTTTAGTTACAACAGGTATTTACAAGTGACACTTGCTCCTTCACCATCCACATCAGAGGAATCAAATACCCTAAGGTAACCCCAAACACTCTCAGCATGGTCTAAACCAGATTAAATTGCAATTGGGGAATATTTAACAAAATAAATAAAAATACAATAAAACATGGATAATTTTATATTTTAAAACTAAGTCAATATGTTGCTCATAGGGATTGTTGTTCATAGATTAGAGGGTCCTCTTTCTCTTTGAGCTTGACACCACTGATCTACATGATATCTGTCATTCACCTTAGCTTCTGCCCACCATTAAGTATTTCTTTGGCTCTTAATATTATTTTACTTCTAGTTCAACAGATGTGGAGTTGGCTGGCTAGAGCTACCCTTTGCAGGTTTCCAAAATCTTCCCCAGTTATCACTAGAACATAGAGGAGTCCATACTCCTAATCAATCAATCAATCAATCCACTAACAAGCATTTATGAAGCACCAACTATGTGCCAGGCACTGTTCTAGGGGCTGGGGATACCAATGCAAAGAATGAAACAATTCTTAATTGAAAAGAACTTACATTCAAATGGGCAAAACATACATATGAGTATAAACAGAAGATAAAGACAATAAATACAAATAAATGCAAAGTAGTTAACTAGAAGGTAGTTTGAGAGGGAGGGCACTAGAAATCAAAGGAATCAAGAAAGGCTCCATGGAGAAGATGGTCCCTGAGCTGCCTCTTGAAAGAAGAGGGGAATTCAGTAAGGTGATGGTAGGGAGAAAGTGCATTCAACACAAAGGGTATGGACAGTACAAAGGTGTGGAGAAAGGAGGAAGAGTATCATGTATGAAGAATAGAAAGGCCAGTTTAACTGAAATGTAGTATATAGAAGGGAAGTAATGTCTCATAGCGCTGGAAAGATTGTTTGGGATCAGAATGTAAGAGAGGCTGTGTGTGTGTGTGTGTGTGTGTGTGTGTGAGAGAGAGAGAGAGAGAGAGAGAGAGAGAGAGAGAGAGAGAGAGAGAGAGAGTGTTTATATTTTATCCCAGAGGCAGTGAGAACCTTTGGAGTTGGCTGAGTAGGAGAGTCATGTGGGCAAATCTGCACATGGGGAAAATTACTTTGGCAGCATTATACAGGATGGATTGGAACAGTGATAGACTTGAGATATGGAGATCAGTCCGAAGTCATTTGCAATAATCAGGTGAAACATTATAAAAACCTGAACTATGGTGGGTAGCTGTGTGAGTAGGAAGAAGTGGGTGGATGTGAGAGCTGATGCAGACCTAGAAATGGTAACATTTGGCAACTGCCCGGACAGGGGATGAGGACTTCAGGACAATGCTGAAGTCATGAACCTGGAAGACTGAAAGCATTGAAGTGGCTTTGAGAGAAATAAAGAAGCCTGGAAGAGGGGAGGATTTATTTGGAGAGGAAAGATTATATATATGGTCAATTTTGGATTTTTCTCCCTTTCTCTTTTCAGTGCTCTTAATTTAATATCATTTCCTAACTTTCCTCCTTTCCCCAGTCTCTGACAAAGAACTAGCTCTTCCTACCATAGCCAACATCTCTACATGTGTGCTTCATTCTTTACTCACCTTCCTTCTCTAGCAGACTCAGTCTATTCAATCATCCTCTCTCTCAAATCCTCAACCTCTTCTGGTTCCTTTCCAACTTCCTTCAAACATGCCCAAGTTTTCTGTCATCCTTAAAAACCCCCCTACTAGATCATGTATAGACAATAAATGTAAACAATACCCTCTCCTACCATTGCTCTACATCTCTCCTCCCTTTATCAGCCAAATTCCTAGAAAAAGCTGTCAAGATTTGCTATCTTCACTTCCTTTCTTCTCACTCATTCTTTCATCCTTTACAATCTGACTTTTATCCTCATTACTCAAATGAAATGGCTCTCTCCAATTACTAATGATCTCTTCATCGCTAAATGTGATAGTCATTTCTTAGTCTTCATCTTTCTTTTTTTAAAATTTTATTATTTTTTTTAGTGAGGCAATTGGGGTTAAGTGACTTGCCCAGGGTCACACAGCTAGTAAGAGTCCGGATTTGAACTCAGGTACTCCTGACTCCAGGGCCGGTGCTCTATCCACTGTGCCACCTAGTTGCCCCCCCTACATTCAACCTGTTGACCACTCTCTTCTCTGGGTATTCATGACAATACTATCCCTTACTTTTCTTACTGCCTGACCATTTTCTCTATTTTGTTTGTTGACTCATCATTCATATCACATTCCCTAATTCTGAGAATTCACCAAGGTTTTCTACTGGACCTTCTCTCTACATACTTACTCTCTTGGTAACTTTAGAACTTAAACTCCTAAGCGCTGATATCCCATTTCCAGATGACCTAAGCAGGGACTTCCAAATTTTATTGTTCCTTAGCTTGATCATTTTGGGTCAAATGGCCAAGACTTAGGCAGGAGCCTTTTTCTCCCCCTGAAAATTTCCAAACAGATACTACTCTTCTCTATATAGGTACCTCCCCTGAATTTTAGTCCATGATGATTCTTTCATCCCACCCTGGATGTCTACATGCTCTGGTTGCATCAAAGCTTCTTGCCTTCTCATCTCATATCATGTTATGACTGGCCTGATTCTTGCCTTGATGAGTTCTATACAATAAAATGCAAAAGAGAACCTAATTCTAGTGTAGTAAAACTAATCATTGTCAGTCCACCATCTCCTCCTAAGGGCTACTTGTTCTCCAGAATCAATAGAACGGACATAAGTGATAGTAAAACTATTTGTTCACCTGCCAGGCCCTTCTACTCATGGTGTGTGTGTGTGTGTGTGTATGTATAAAATTATTTATACACTGCTGTACCAACAGTGGAAGTGGGCAGATGAATCTGTGCAAGGTCACAGTCCATTAACTCTCAAGCTCTGATGAGAGCACTTGAGTGATTGGTGGCAGGTGGACATTAGTTTACTAAACATATCCCCTATAGTTCAATACAACTTGTCATAGGACATTTGCATATTTGTAATTGTCATAGAGATGATGCTATCTGACTTATGTTAAACAAGTTAAGCAGAGCTTTTAAGCTATGAAACCGAGAGCTAAATCTGCCTTGATTAAAATGAAATTAATATTGGCTTCCACATGTGTAGACTTGGTATCAGAACCAGATGCCCAGGGTGGCACAGAGAATATACACTGACCTCTATAATTCCTAGAATTATTGCACCACTATTGCCTGAGCTGCATTCTGCTTTTTAAACTACTATTTATCATTCATAATACTTTAAAAGTCACGACTGTGAATATTTTTAAAGAATTGTTTAAAGAAATAAATACATCTGTGTTTCTGTCAGAGTGGAAGTTCCCACCAGATTATGTAAGTCCAGTGTAAGAACTCTTTTCCAGTACAAACTGTAGCTCACCTGGGACTTAGTAGCTAAGTTCTAGGGAGTTTCCAAAGGCACATAAAGGTTATTGTGATATACCCAGAGTCACAGAACTGTGAAGTTCTCCTGCCTATACAACACTTAAGCTAGTTTAGAAAGTGATTTCCATAAAATAATTAGGATGTTCATATATTAAAATGACGGGATTGGGGGAGGGGGGGTAAGGTCATCCTGGTAGTTAAAATAACAGAAATATAATCTGCTTAAGGATAAACATACACAAATATGCTAGAAACTATATACAAAAATAAGATTAAAAAAAAACCTGCACCAAAATTTTCACAAATCAAAAGAAACCTACCTGCATAAGCTTGGTATCATGTCCAGTATAGACCACTATTCCATGAACCCACTGTGTATTTCTCAATTGAGCCCCTCGTAGAAGAATTTGATCAGCTCCCAGGGGAACAGTTCTGTAATGAAGGATATATTATACCAACAATAAAGTCTATTCCTTCTAAAACTCTTAAAAAGCATTTTGATTAATTTTCAAAAACATTGAATTTCCCCTTAAAACAATTAATGACTTCTACGTTCCTCATGTCATTATTGTTTTCCAAAATGAAATTTGTTTTCTTTAGTCTGAGAATTTTAGGAATTACTATCTTTCTCACATGAGAACTTTTAAGGAAGAACATGGAAAACTTCCGCCTGCCTTTTCCCATTATTAAATGACTGTCCCCCTCACCCCTCCGCACTATATAAATTGATACTCAACTGATATGGAATATTTCGAACTCTTACACATTTATGTCTTCTACTGAATGAGCCTGATCTACTTTGACTTTTAAGATATTTGGATTTATATACCATCTTCTTTTTCTCCCCAAAATGAAAAGAGAACTATTTCAAAATCCTCTTTTAGCCTTGAGAAATACTAGATTTAAAAACAACTTAATTTATCTATAAAACATGGATTGGTTGTCCCATGTTGGTCAATGTTGCCTCTCCCCCCCACCCCCGCCTTATTTCCATTCCTACTCATTGATAAAATTTGTCCATCTGTGGCCACCATAAAATAATTAACTAGTGATATACTAATACATATAGCTTCTATTTACTTATAGCAGTGATTTGCAGGCATGTTCTAAGTTGGGACAAGCCCCATTAAAGAGACAAGCCAAAGATATTAATACCATATATATTGCCCATCAGACCAGTTTTCCAATCATGAGGTGAATGATCAATTGTGTCTTTCATATTTATTCTGGGGGACTAAGAGTAGAACTAGGAAACATACAACTTCAAACATTTACAAGATTCTTCTGAGAGGGTAACAAAAAAAAGTGGGGGTGGAAATTTAGTGAAAGAAAGCAAATGCCTATTCTTTAATATTATGAACCCAAAAAAAGAATTAAACAGAAATCCAAAAAGGACAATAATGGGCTTGGGAGGGGGGAAGAAGGAAAAACCTATCTTTGAACAAAAAAGCTTTAAGAAAATTCTCTTCAGAAGGTAGAACTTCTTAGTCAAGTAAAATCAACCAGGATTGATTAAGCACCAATTATTATGTAACAGGCACTGTACTAAGTACTAGCCAGTAGCAGACAAAGGGATTGATAGACACTTAAAAGGTAATAGATGACTTAGAGGACTATATAGGTTCTACCAAATGGATAAGCAACGAGAACTTCATTTCTTGTAAGCTTATATTTTGGTCACATGGAGAAACAGATCCTCCAGCATGGACCTGTGATGTCATCTTTCTTGATTGACTTAATTATGTGCACAACTAATTTGAAAGACAGAGTACTGACATGTGAAATTATTCCCAGCAAAATAAAGCTACCTAACATCATAAAAATAAATAAGATATTAGGGAATTATCCTGCACCAATTTGGAAGAGGAGAAAGTAGTAACAGAACCAACTAGATTCTTTGTTCACAAGAAGAGACCTTTTGGAGAAGCCATGGAAAGGGAACATACCCTTCTTTCTCTGTGTTCCTCCCTAATTTGATGCTCAAAAAAGTCTTATACCTGGTTAACATAGGTTTCTCCCCCCACCCCCAGAAGATTTCTGAAGTTGTTAGACTTAAAGCACAAAAGAATTACACACTTGAGAAAACACTCAGATGCATATGCTGCTGCCATTTTTTAAAATCCCCAAATAGGATTATAATAGTGACCCTTTTGGTCAATACCAATTCAATGCCAATATATTAGTGATTAAAAGTTGGAGAAAAGAAAAAATAAGGCTGTGGAGAGTTATGACCATCAATTTATAAAATAACCCTATCCAAATGAGATAGCATAGACTAGTGATAAAGTAAGAACAATACTGGTTTGAAGTCAAGGAAGAACAGACTTGAAATCACACTTTCCACACACACGGTAGGTAAAGTCAATTTTTTGAGCTAGTTTCCTCATCTATAAAGATGGGGGATGATAATAATACTTGTAAGTACTTTATTTGTAGGTTTAGTGTGAGGATCAAGACATTTCTTTCTATATAATACATATGAAGAGATACATATGTGTGTATATATACAATAATTTGTACTATATAAATGTTAGATGTTTTCTTTTTAATTTTTTAAAGTTTATTTTATTCTTAGTTCATAAAATAAAACAAGTATTTCTATAACAATATAATTTTAAAAAGATGATTGCCCAGATTGGGAGATCTGCGGTCTAATCCTAGTCCTATCACTAGCTACAGTATTCTTAGACAAATCAATTAACTACTCTGGGTCAGTGTTTCTTCATATATCAAGTGGGGACATGGCCTACTTACATTACAAATTTATAATAAAAAATTACATTGTGTAATTATGACTAAGTTGGTATAATTATGACTAAGATGAGAGAGAAAATGTATGTCCTTCCTCCTTCTTTGCAGAGGTGGAGGACTACGGCTGTGGAACACTGCACATGATGTCAGACTTGACTGATATGTTGGTTAATTTTGCTGAACTATTTTTCCCTTTCCTTTTTAAAATTTCTTATTTAAAAACGGAAAGGAAAGGGGACTTGGGAATTAAGATGACGTAAAATGAGATCACATTTGTAAAGCACTTAGTATTGTACCTGGTATATAATAAATGCTTTAAAATACTTGTTCTCTTCTTCCCTTCCCCTAAAAACAAAATATATTAATATGTTGGGTTTTTTTAAATTGTGAAAGTACTTTCTTTTTCTTTCTTTCTTTTTTTTTTTTTAGAGGCAATTGGAGTTAAGTGACTTGCCCAGGGTCACACAGCTAGTAAGTGTTAAGTGTCTGAGGCCGGATTTGAACTCAGGTACTCCTGACTCCAGGGCCAGTGCTCTATCCACTGTGCCACCTAGCTGCCCCATGAAAGTACTTTGTAAAGTTAAAATGACACAGAAACCTATGGGTCAGAAATTTTGGTTCATTTTTTCCATGTGGAATAAATACATTTTATGAGTAGACATTTTATGCTCAGCAGTGCATCACAGTGGAGTGGCTTGGCCTCAGAGGCACAAAAACATAGAGGATCTGGTAGGAAGATATGGGTACCAAGCCAGGTAGAATAGCAAAGTGTAGACATCACACTTGTAATTCCTTGTAGAGGAATACTTCCATATATTAGTGAACAATCACTGCATGGAATTTTGGAAATTATCTTTAAATTATTTCAAAACCACAGAGAATCAATTTTATGCTTTCAATGAAGATTAAATTAATGGCAAATCAAAGTCATCTCATGTTTAACTATAAACAGGAGTTAAGAATGGAAAATATTGGCAAATATTCCTTAGAGTATTGTGTGCTAAACCTATGTGTTCAAATACTAGCTGGCAGGTAGCTCTGAGTGAAATTGATGACACTGGAAAAAGATGAAGACTAGAGATGATGGCTTAGAAAAGGAGATCCAGAGTGCAGAGTTCATATTCTGATCTGCTATTACATAACCTTGGGAATGGTCCAACCACTAAGAACTCTTCAAAGTCCACCACTATTTCTCACACGTAGAAGTGTGAGTAGAAGAAGGGCTCAATAGAAGGCCTCTTGCTGAGTATTCCAAAGTGCATGACAAACATCAAGAACTCCATACTGCACTTTCCCCATAGCTGTTATAAAGGGAACAACTCCTGTGGAGAAGGGGTCCCAAATCCTTACCACCAGCAAAACCAGCTGCCATCCAACTACTACTGACGGACACGTAAGCTCAAGGAATACATGAATAGCAGTTTCCCCAGACCCTGCTCCCAGAGCTGTCACTGACAGTCATCATCCAGAAGAACCACCCTTGTGGAGATGCAACCTGGCAATTGCTTCTGCAGGTGCCACAGCCCCAAACTCCTCAGCAATTATAGCTAGCTACTCAAGATTGGGGTAAAGTGCTCTTGCCACCAAAGTTTTTAGCCTTGTCAAAAAGTTCAAAATCAGAAACATATACAGTCAAATTCATGTAAACAGCATTAACGAGGCTGCAATATTATCCACCGTGCTGGGCCTTTCCACATAACTTCTAGCTGAAACTTCCAATGAGTGTTTTCTTCCCCACTACAATGTGAGTTGCTTAAGAAGAAGGACTTATTGAGGACTGCCAGGTGGCGCAGTAGATAAAGCACTGGCCCTGGATTCAGGAGGACCTGAATTCAAATCTGACCTCAGACACTTGACACTTACTAGCTATGTGACCCTGGGCAAGTCACTTAACCCTCATTGCCCAGCAAAAAACAAAAACAAAAAAAAAGAAGAGGGACTTGTCTTATATTTCTATTTGTATTCTCAGAGCTTAACACAGTGCTTAATAAATGCTTTTTTCATTCATTCATTTATTAATGCCTTAGAACTATAGCTATGATGACACATTCAGAACCAATAATATCTAACAAACCTCAGAACTGATGCTATTAGTACAGGATGTCTATTTGGAATCATTTGGAACCTCTTTCTTGGGAGTTACTCTACCTTCTCAGGATATTCCTAAATATGAGGAAAACCTAGTCTGAGATTCCATCATTTTGCCCTGTACTATTACTACCACCCTTCCATACACAGGTCTAAGTCAGGATCTACCAAGGCCATCCCTGAGGTCCCTGCAAGTTTCCAGGAGGAAAAGGTTGGGTAGGGTTATGCTTTGGCAAGAGTATGACAGTCATAAAGCATCCTGCTGGTTCTGACTTTATTGACAATGGACATGCCTCTGGGGATATATAACTGTTAAAATAATCAGCATTAGGGAGCCTCTCTTCTTCAGTTTACCTTCATAATAAAGCTATTAAGAAAAACAAAATCCTCGACAATGTATTGTCACAACAGGCTTCATAGGAAATTAACAGGCCAATATTAATAACTAGCCAATTAATAACCATTTCTAGGTGGAGTTTCACACAATCTTGCGTGAATGTCCTTAGGTTTTTTAAAACTCTAGTTTATTTTGTATAGTAAATAGTTTTGAATTATACATACCCATGTCCATCAAGCCTAATATTGCCGACAAAATCATAAAGATGCCGATTTGGACTCTCACATTCAATTCTGCCAGAGATTCTCATTAAACTATCAATATCCTTAATCTCTGATGTTGCTGGCAAACCCTGTTTTAATAAAGAAAGAAAAGTTATATATATTTTGGCAATATTAATTGACACACACACATAACCCTCAGGATTTATTCCAATCTTTTAAAAAATATCCCAATCTTTTAAGAGGACAAGAAGTCAAGACTTTTTCTTCATAGTCCTTTTGTACCAAGTCAAACTATTGATTGGGAGGAATGCCCAAATCCCCTTCAAATGTGACATTTTTTGAGGGGGGGTATAAGGTAGCATTTGTGAGAGAATGCAAACTTGCAGTACCTAGGATGACACAATAGTGAGAAGTTAGGGTATAAATATGATAGCTTATTCTAATTCTCTCTCCAGGGTTGAGTACTACCAGGAAGTGGGCATGTTCTCTCAGACTGATTTAAGAATGAATTTTGCTCCCAAATTGCCATTGCACTTTCTACTCCCAGAAACAACTTCGGCTAACTGCTCTCTTTATTGTCCCCTTTTTCTATCAGTTTGAACCAAGGTGTTTAGTGCTGTTCTAGTGTCATTAAATCACTAACATCCAAGTTACAAATTTCACAGCTCACCTAGACCCTTGGGAACTAATGATCTGAAATACTATTTAAAATGTGTTTCCCGTCTCCAAACTTGCATTATCACAATTTCCAGATGTTTTACATGCAGGGGCCAGTGGAGGTGATGGCTCAGAAAGGAAGAATACTATAAAGTTAGAAAATGAAGAAAATAACTTTCTGAATTTAGTGAATTATTTTATATAATCTTTGGGAATATTCATCTCCCTATTTGTTCATCTATTAACTTCTTGTGGTTAACACAAAGGAACTGACTTTTGTCATTTCAATGCCAGTGTATTTTCATTGACCACAAGGTGTTTATTAAATCATCCTATGTGCCAGACATGTAATAGCGCAATAACATATAATACGATAATGTGTAGTTAAGAGATACCATACGTAAAGCACTTTTAAAACCTTACACAACTATAAAATGATGATGACTGACTATTTATTCTAAATATATTCTGGTATTTTAATAGAGAGAATTCTTGAGGAAATGTAGCCATTTGTATAGGAAGAATGTGACTAATTTATAACATTAAGATGCAAACACTGTCATATGCCAAAATTCTACTTTCTACATAAAACTTTGGAGGCAAATTAATTCTACCAACTCTTCAACTAACTAACTCACACACAACTAAATTAAACCTTATGGAATGAGTTTCCTGAAATTTTCTTCTCTGTCTCTGTCTTTCTCCCCCCACCCCCAACTCTACTTTTTCAGTATCCAGCCTTGGCATTATCCATCACTACCACAAACTTCTCCTACCTTAGATAGAATCTCCACAAATACTGTCTTATTCCTTGGCAAGGCTATAATCTATATGCAATCTTTGATCTCCTCCCCTTCTACCTCCTCTAGTAGCTTTCTTCATTCTCAAACACCTTCAATCTTTCATTCTCTCCTGGCTCCTTCCTATTTGAGTTTTTTTAAATGGCGAATTCCCGAAACTCTCACTACACATTGCTCACTTCCCTACTGACTCATTCTGAGGTATGCTCCACTGTACACGAGGCACAGATCTCTCTCTACCTCTCCTTTATATGTTATCTTCTCTCATTAGAATGTGAGCTTCTTGAGAGGAGGGACCATCTTGTTTTTGTATCCTCAGAACTTAGCAAAATGCCTGATATAGCAAATGCCTAATGAATTATCTAGCTAGCTCTTCTCTTGACCCTCTACATCAGACTACTATTTGGTGACTTTCACTGTCAAACTTCTTAGAAAAAAACAGATCAGTTCTTAATTTCTCTATTTTCTCATTCCCCATTTACTAAGCAATCCCCTTTACCATCTGGCTTTCGCACTTACCATTCTATTGTTTTTTTCCTTAAAGGTCACCAATGATGTTATTGCCCAAGCCAAAGGTCTTTCCTCCATCTTCAATCTTCCCATAGATTTGGATATCTAGACACTACATTTTTATGGTTCTCCTACTTCTCCAACTGTACTTTAATTGTCCTTAGCATCTCTTCCACATCCCTCCATCTTCATTATGTCCTTGGCCCTCTTTTTGTCTCTTTAGAGTCTCATTTTGTAGTCCCAAACTGCTACCAATCAAGTTTACTTTCTCTTCCAGAAAATCTGCTTCCCTACTATTTTTATATGTTCACCATCATCTTTTTTCTCTCTCTCCCTTATTAAGCAAATGTTTTCCCTCTCTACAAGTCATGAAGTCTTGTCTGCTGTCAAATCTGGCCCCTTGTTTCTTCTCTCACTGCAATCATCCTAGTATTAAATTGCATTATCACTGGTTTGGATTATTTTAATAGTCATCCCTCCTAGATTCTCCCCAATCTAATTAAATCTTCATATCATATGGAGAGCAAACTTTATTCAAATATCTGATATCATTCTTCCATTAAAAATCCTTTAATGACTGTCTGTCACCTACCAAATAAAATGTTTAATTCCTTAGCCCACTGTCAAAGTTGTTAATAATTTGATACCACCCTACTTTTCCACTTTTATTTCATGCCACTCCCCCATGTACCAGTCATAAACCTCATACTATATCTTACTTTTATGCCTTTATTTATGTTTTTTTCCTACACCAAGAAAGCTGTTCATTGCCCTTGCTGGATTCTTCACCTGTTAAGATACTACCTAACTATTAAGATTCAATTCAAGGGGGCAGCTAGGTGGTGCAGTAGATGAAACACTGGCCCTGGATTCTGGAGAACCTGAGTTCAAATCCAGCTTCAGACACTTGACACTTACTAGCTGTATGACCCTGGGCAAGTCACTTAACTCTCATTGCCCTGCCCCCCCCCAAAAGAAAGAAAAGTAAAAAAAAAAAAAAATTCAATTCAAATATGAGATCATCCATGAATCACTGCCTGGTTTAGGGAACCACAGCATTTAGAGCTGACAGGCATTCAGAAACCATCTAGTCTATCCTTTAACCCAAAGGCTAGCATAACAAGAAATCATCCAGTCTCTCGATGAAGAATTCCAATGGAATGAAACCACAATTCCTGAAGCTACTCATTCTTCTTTTAGCTATGTCTGTCATGAAGTTTGCCTCTCCAACTTCTATTTACTAGATACTGGTGATCCTTTCTGGGGTCAAATGGAGAAAGTCTTATTCTTTTTCTCCATGAAAACCTTTAATATTTGAAGATACAAAAACCAAACAAAAAACCAAAAATAAAATACTTGAAGATGAGTATCATGTCCTCCCCCTTCTTCAATAGTCTTCATTTCTCTTCTTTAAACATTCCCAATCCATCCCTTTAATTAATCTTCATATAACAAGTACTTGAGGCCTTTCACCTGGTTGCCTTCCTCTGGATACTCTCCAGTCTAGTGATCAATAAACATTTTATTAAATGCCTATTATGTGTCAGGCCATGGATATCAATATCCTTTTTAAACCAAAGTACTCAAAGCTGAACCCAATAATCAAAATGTGGCCTGAGTAGGCCAGAATACAGAGGGTTGATTATCTCCTTATTCCAGAAAATAATGACTCTCTTCATGTCGTTCAAGACTGCATTAACCTTTGTTTTTTGGCTGCTTCATACACCAATGGCTGATATTGAGGTGGTACTCCATTTAAATCTACAGAGATTTTTCAGACAAACTAATGTCTCACCATATTTTTACCCCTTTCTATCCTTGGGAAGTTGAATTTTTGAACCCAAGTATAAGACTTTACATTTATTCCTACTGAATTTCATTGCATTAGATTCACTGTAGTGCTCTAGATCTCTAGGTTTTTAAACTTTGGCAGTCCAGCCAAACCTATGGACTCTATCTCAGAATAATATGAACATATATATTTAAATGTACATGATACAATGTAGAGGATCAAAAAGGAAATTAATTATATTGAAGGATGTAATTTTTTCCTATCTAAATTCACATAGCCCCCCAGGTCAAGAACTCCTATTCTAGACTGACAAAAATACTTTTGGATCCTGGATCCCGATCATTAATTGTGTTACCCACTCTCTTAGTAACATACAGCAAGTGTTTAGTTCTCTCCTCGCTTATGTATTTATCATATTTCCTTGTGTATTGTGATTATGTGAGGATATAACTTACATACAGCTAGATAGTCCATGTTATCTTCTCCACTGAAATGAGCTCCTAGAGAGGCTGACAATAGCTGGGATGTTCCTTTATATCACCCAATATTCAGTGAATGCCAGTGGAGTATAAGATCCCATCTGCAGTCTCTAGATCTTGCCACATGACTAGCCTATCTGCTTTTCCATTCATCCATCTCTGATAATATCCTTTCAACCACTTCTCTTCAGCAATTCTTCACTGGCATGTACTGCAGCCTACTCATGCCTAGGGTGACTTTAACCTTTAATTCTTTAAAGACTTTGGAAATTCCACAATAGCAACCATAAAATTCAATATGGCTAAAAAAATATTGTCATTAGCCAATTAGCTACAATATGAAGTTTTGTCTCCATACGTAGAGGGCAGGAACTCTTAGTAGCTTTTTATTTGTGTTGGTTATTTGTAGTGGTTACCAAAGTGACTGGCACATAGTGAGTGTTTAATAAATTCTGGTTTATTAATTGACTGATGTGTCCTTTCTTCCAGACCTTACCAACACACAAAACCACATGTGCACATAAGAGTGTGCATGTGTGTATGCACACCCATCCATGCGTATGCACACACACACACACACACACACACACACACACCAGACTATAAATTCCATGACAGCAGACACCCAGCCTAATTTAATCTTACCATCTTCTCCATCAATTAGCATGGTACTTGGCACATATAAAGTAGGTGCTTAATGAATATTTAAGTTGAAGAGACATGGGAAAAATAAACTTAAAAATGAGATTTTACCTGTCGTATTTTCAGGTTAGTTTCACCATCTAAGTTGGATGTTTCAATGTAACACATGGCCTGGGGCTCACTGTTATTTAAAATGAAAACATCACAAAGATTTAGGCAAAAAACACACAATAGCAATAATCAATTATAGAATGCTGAAATTCATGAAGTCTCAAATCTTTTCTTTCCTCTGGGATATAGCAGTAAAATATAAAAGTGCTTTTACATATACTAGCTCAATTTGAACAGTAAGCCTCAGAGTCAGTGTCTGTCTATATACGAGAAACTAATGGACTAGAGTTTTTTTCTCTCTCATAAGCAATTTGGCTGCAGCAATCTGTATTTATCTTAAAGATGACCTAACTGAATGAATTAATCTATCCTACTATAGTCCAGTTTGTTTACTATGTATAAGCACTGTACAGACTTTAATATAGAAGGAGGGAACTAACTTTGTGTCAAAGCTTATGGTTAGTTCAGAATATCATGTTTGATTCATGTTCATGGCTTGAATTCTCCTTGATGACAAATTAATTGATTAAAACATTCTAGATTGTTTCCCTTATACTTTTTTTTTTGTTTTTTTTGCAGGGCAATGAGGGTTAAGTGAGTTGCCCTGGGTCAGATTTGAACTCAGGAACTCCTGAATCCAGGGCCAGTGCTTTATCCACTACACCACCTAGCTGCCCCCTTCCCTTATACTTTTAAAATATTTTTTTAAAAGCATTGAAGGAAACAGCACTAATCCTAAAATAATTGTCTCCAAAATAGTCAACTTAAGTAAAATGAATGAACACTGTTCTCAATAAAAGTGGGTATATATATGTTTTCTGTCTTGTTACTTCTTCTGTCATTTTGTAAGGGTGTTTGGGGTTTTTTTACCCTGAAAAAAAAGTCTCATTTTCAGACTGGAGGTAGAGAGGACAGGGAGCTAAAATTAGTTTTGTAGATGAATTTATTTTTTGTATATAATTAGTTTCTCTGTAATATACACAAACCTGGAAGGTCTAGTTATTCATGCCCACAACTGAAAAAAGAAGCAGTCAAAAATCACATTGATCTATTTAACACTTGGTTGAGGAATGAGCTTGATTTTCTAATCATCTTCAATAAATAAGCTTTAGTTAGCAAATTCTATCAAACCTAGATGAATCAACTCTTGCTTTACTGTGTTAACAACTTCCAGAAAGAAGTTAATATACAGTTAACTAGATAGTCTGGTAAGTTAGGCATACCTGGAATGCCCTAATCAATTTCCAATTTCATAAATAAGTTATACTTAAAGTCAATAATGGAAATTTAACTTTTTGTGGCCTCAAGATATGAATCAAAAATGACAAGTATTAACTGAATGTTGCAAAGATTTATTTCATGTGGTAATTTTGAAAGGCATCTGATTTCACATTCTTGGGGGGGGGCAATGAGGGTCACACAGCTAGTTTCAAGTGTCAAGTGTCTGAGGCTAGATTTGAACTCAGGTCCTCCTGAATCCAAGGCCATTGCTTTATCCAGTGCCACCTAGCTGCCCCTCACATTCTTTTAAATTCGTAAATGTGCCTACTTATCTCCCACAGGAAAGAGCTTTAATTATGTATATATTTTCACTTTATCAATTTATTTTTTCATCACTCTCACAATGATAATTTAGTTCTTTAATAATTATTGGTCAATTTGTTACTTCATTACATAAAAGTATTGAACATGTAGCTAGCTCATTAAATAACCACAAACACAGGCTAAGAATATGGAAGAATGGAAAGATACCAAATGTTAAATTGAGCAACATGTATGCTATATTGTGGCAGGAAAGCATGAACATTTTCCTGACTGCCCAAAGCCACCTTCACATTCAAATAAGACCTTCCTAATACTCTTTTGATCTCTCTCTCTCTCTCTCTCTCTCTCTCTCTCTCTCTCTCTCTCTCTCTCTCCCTCCCTCCCTCCCTCCCTCCCTCCCTCCCATTTATTTCAAGAAAATTAAACACAATTCTTGTTTGAACTAGATCAAATAAAATGCACACTCAAAATACAAGGCATTTTCATTAATCACTGAAGACAGCCCGTTACTGAAGCAGTTTTCAAAAGATAGCGCTCAGAAAAGGCAGCAAAGACGTTTCAGATAAAGAACCATGCTAGATAATAAATATTTTAGAAAATCATGAGGACATCCAGAACACAGACTACAGTCAGAGAGGCAAAGCAGGCTTTGTGATTAGTAAGTGGAAAAATGAAACAAGATGCAGGCACAGGAGAGACACTTAGGATATAGCTGAAATATATCACAGGAACGTGCACTTTGTCAATAGGAACGTGTTGATAATAATTCCAATGCATGCAGTACAAAATGTACAACATTTAGTTTTGTGCAGGGGGTCCTCTACAAATCCCATAAAACCCTAAATCTCAGAGTAATTGATTACTTTAGGAATAATTTGTCAAAAATTTCAAGCAGTACAAAATAAAGCAAAGAAGTATTTATATTCTTCTAAAAAAAGTTGGAAAGCAAAATGCAAACTTTTATTATAGTTTCCAAATAACAGTTTCTTTAGCTAAATGCCATTTGAGTCAATCTCCCAAAGAGGAAAAAGACCTTTAGTATGTGTTCTTAAATGTACATATATTAATATTCCATATAAAATCAAAATAAACAAATCCCAAATCTACTTTTACTGTTATGCATGAGACTCCTATTGAATCCAATAGGAGTTTGATATGCACAATCAAGGGCCAAAAAGTGACCTGACATCTTTAATTATGTTCATTAAATGCCTTTAGAACATCTGCAAAGTGCCCATTTCTAAGAAAAGCACATTTTTTTTGGTGTGTTTCAATGTGATACATTACCCCATTATATTGGGTCAGACTCTTCTAATTGGGTGTGAGGACCCACATACACATTTCCTATATAACTTGTTCATTCTAACCTTGAAGAAAGACTGATGAGATCTGCTGGGAGGTGTTCCCCATTGGTCACTCTCACTATTTCCCCTACTGCCACCTACACATCCCAGTTTGAAATTATTAGAACAGAAAAAAATGAGTAACAGGAAAAAAAAACATAAATGGACAAAAGAGACAGAGAATTTGAAATTATTATATAAAACAATACATGTTAATAAAAATGTCTAAGGGCAAATTTTTCAAAATCTATTTTAATCAGGTCGAAAAAGGCTAGGACAACATTAAAAAAATTGCTCAGTTGTATAATTTATTTGCAAACCTAGTCTTCAGTTTTAACAAATAACCATGTTTATAAATTTTTATCCTCTCTTGTTAATATCCTCCAGCAAACAAAACTATGGTTTCAAACAGATTTTTAATCAAAAGTCTCTCTTTTTTTGAAGCTTAAAAACATTTTTAAAAGAAAGCTTGCATTTTAACGCTATCTATTCAACAGCTCTCTTTCTTAAAAACAAAAATACAATCCAGCAAAACCGTCACAAAACTCTCAGAAGAGACACAATATTAAGTAATTCTTACCTAAAAAATCTGGAATATAAAATACCTTAAATGCTAACGTGTATTATTATTATTAATTGTTATTATTATTTAGAAGGGTGTTGGTCCATATTTTTTTTAATGTTGTGTTACAATGAAGAGGACAATGGACCAAATGGTAGGTAGGCAGGCATTATAATTCCCATTCTCTCAGTAACCATGTTGTTATATTGGCCAAGTTAGTTATATTTCTCATGATTCTAGGTTCTTTTGTTTTTTTTAAATAGTGGTGATAACACCTGCTCTATATGCCTTGCAGGTTGTTACAAAGAACAAAAAATATATCATTTGAGAAAATTCTTTGGAAAAGAACAAAACATTGTACAAATGTAAGAAGATAGTTATTACTCTCACCCTGACAAATGTATGTCTTGCACTAATGAAGGAATGGGAATGTTCGTTACTTGAATTAATCATATAAAAATAATTAATAAGAGGAAAGTAAATTATTTCTGATTCTCCAATAATACTCCTTTGATTATACTAAAAGAGACAGGAACTCATAAGAGCAAAAACAATGAACCCTAAAATTATCAGGCGACAAAAAAAACTTTTTTAAGGTTCATAAAAACAAATCTTGAACATGATTTACAATGTAATAATTGCACTATATATATTTATAACAGAGATGGATAGAGTCTCAGGGAGCCTACAGGCAAGTGTACACTTAAAAAAACAAACAAACGAAGAATTCATATTATTCTGTTTTAAAACAGGCATAAAATTTCAACATAACATTCAAAATTAATTTAACAAAAATTAAACAATTAGTTTTAAAAATGCAATTCATTTTTTTGTCACAAATGCTAGAGTGAAAAGGCTCTGACCTGTGGTTTTACCATTATATAGGCAATTCCTGGTACTTGGGGTTACCTTAAGTACTGAAAGATTAAGAGACTTGGCCCTGATCACATGGCCAATATGTGGAAAAGGAAGGGCTTGAACGCAGGTCTTTCTGGTTTGGGAATACTGGATACTCAGAATGTCTACAATAATTGTGAAAATTTAGAAACTATGTAGAGTAATGACGACTTTGATAGGATTTGGAACATTCTTGAAGCAAAACATCACTTTCAAAATAGGTTAAAGAAATAAAACTTCTTCCCCTTGAGATGCAAATTTAAATGCAAACAATTTTTAAAACCCTCAAAGCAATACTGAAATTATTCATGAACAGTTCATCTAGTCAGAGGATAGGTGAACTGTTAATAGATTTGCTCTTATAAATGTCTTGAAAAAATTTTATCAGCACAATTATTTTTCATTAAATCATCACAAATCTAATCACTCTAAATAATGACCTGATTAAATAGATTTTGAAAAAAGTGCATTGTCCACATTAGAAATGTGGAATTTATAAATAAAACTGTCCAAGGAAATGATGATAAACAACCTCTAAAATATTAAATTATTTATTATTTTATTAAAATTAATTATTATGCTCATTTAAAGGTTATATTTTATAAAGAATAAAATCATCAGATATTTGACATTCTAATTGTAATACATGGACATCTTAAATGACAAAATAATACAAAATTATTTTTATTCGCTATTCTGCCATTAAGAGCACAAAAGAAAAAAAAATGTGTTTTCAGTGTATAGGTGGGAATAAACCATTTCAAATGGTATATATTACAAAACAGAAAAATGTAGGTTTTAGTTTTTCCTGTACCATCCCACTGTAAAAATCAAGAAAATATGAAAGAATATGAAGGTACCACTAAGGAACTGATTAAGAATAAATAAGAACTTAGGATATGGTTAAAATAGCACAATCCATGTATTACCTAAAATAAATGATAGGAAAATTGAATGAGGCTAAAAATACATGCAGAAGTCCTGGAAGCAGAACTGCTCCTAAAGATGGCTTCTATATGTAATTCTAACCTTGAAATTTATAAGTTTCAAACCTATCATTCATTCTATATGATAAGCATGATAAGTGTTTCGACTTTCCAAACATTTTGAACACTTAAATTAAAAAAATTAAAGAGGTTTAAAAATTCTTCTGTTTATTCCTTATTTCCTTGGAGCAATCACAGATTCAATGCAGGGTAGAGAAACCAGCCTCTACACTGTTTTGAGCATCAGTAGGTATCTCTACCTTGATGATAGGAGTACAGTGTCAGCAGGTATATACTCTTTGCCTTTTATTATAACTATATCTCCAACATTTACCTGAAAGAAAACTGGGAAGTGGTTAATAATCTGTAATTGATTATAGTTATGAATAAATATCCCATTGAGTTAAGTATATAAAAGTGTAAAATCCCTAATAACCACTGAATTTCACAAGATGACATAAAACCGAGAATATAAAATAGCTGGAAATGGTTGAATACTAGGCATAGGCTGTCACCAAGAGAGACAGTCTATTCTTATCACCGCTAGTATGTTAATTTAGTGAGGCTAAATGTCTCAGAAACACCCTCTAGAAAATTATGTTTATTCTAATCACAAATAACAGGTATCACAGATCAATACAGATTTGACATTTGGCCTACTAATTGTCCCTTTCAAAATGTGTTGACATAAAATGGTTTTCTTCATTTGTCCAGGACTTGTTTGGTCATTTTCAGGGAGACATTGCTATGAATATGGATATTTTATGTATATAGGTCTTTGTTTATTGTCTTTAAGAGATTTCTTTATGTCTAACTTTTTATGGTTTGTTTTTGTAGTTTGTTTAAAATGATAAAACAGCATTTTTATGATTAAAAAAATGAATTTAGTGAAATCTACTTATTCTAATTACTACCTCCTTCTATCCATCTCAAACTACAAGAAAATTCTAAAATGATATCTCAAGAATCATGTTGGTGGAATGGATAAAGATGTAATGAAGTAAATCCAAACTTTGCCTCTTTTCCCTACTCCCGTGGGTAGAATAAGTTCCTTAAAGGAAGGGAATATGTCATTTTTCATTGTACATCCCCAGTGCCTTTCATGCAGTAGGCAAGTATTATATGATAATAAAAAAACCGTGCCAACAGTTTAAACAATTTGTATAAAAAATGTATATAGATACACACATATTACATATCTGTGCCCATATCAAGAGATAAAACCTGACATACTGAAGAATAGCTATATTGATGGACACTTGTCCTTAGAGAAGCCCACGGAAGAGCTACTGTTCCTGTAGTCTTATTTGATCACATAGGCTGGGAGGACACATGACATGTCAAATGTCATCATCCCTCCCCACCTCCATTCCCCACCTGCAACTTTCCACTTCAAACAAACTTAATTTTAGCTATGTTTGTGAGAGCACTATCTGCATCTAGACCCTGCCAACAGGTTAACTACCATAGTGGCATATTGACTACTAAATGCCCTGCAACCATGAAGGGCTGTTGTTATTGTTGTTGGGTTTTGGAATTTAAAAAAGAAAAAAAATTTTTTTTGGTCTCTGGCTATAACACGACTTTGTGTATTTGTTTTAGTGAAAGTCAAAGGTAATTAACATTTATATTCATCTAGCCTTAAAGTATTTTATGAATTTGGTCAGCTTGCATTTGGCTGTTTACAGCTTGTTACAAACTGGTGAGACATCATTTTCCTTAGGAACTGTCCTCTGTGACTCTTCCTTTTATGAATGGATGCTCAAGAGTGTTCCAGAGGCCTTTCCAACACCAAAAAGAGGAGCTGATGTGGAACTTTCTCTCCACAACCTCCTCATTAGCACTAAAAAGAAAGCCCAGGCAGACTCAGGCACTTATAAGAGACTGCAGCTCTTCACACACAGGGAAGAAGAGGAGGGATTGAGTATAGTTAATGATGAGTAATAGTGATAGGGAAAATCACAGCAAGAAGCACTTGTCCTGAAAAAAAGAACATTTCTCAATAGGAAGAACTCAAAATATAAACATGTTCTACAGTTTGTCTTTAATTTAATATATACATCAAAGTATCTGATTCTGCAGCAATACTATTAGGATGATAGTCAAATGAAAATCTGTTTCAGTTTATAAGATGGGAAAAAATAAAATAGAGGTTTGTTATATCCTAAACACTGAATATTTTTAAAACAAGTATACTTTATTATTATGGATGAGGTGACTATCCTAAATTCTAAAGAAAATTTGTTTTGTTTTGTTTTGTTTTACTTCTATCTATTTTTTCCTGAAGAGTTGACCATGAGACTCAAAGCACCAAGCCCCTTAATCTGCACTGGAACCTGTCCCCTTTATTTGGTTTTGGGATATACTGTCTTTACAGAAGTTTCACTCCTTTGGGTCATCTTTTCAGACAGAATTGGGCTAACCATCGAAGAAGAGACAGTGACTTATGTTTGATTCATATTTTGCTCCTAAAAAATTCCTAAAGCAAAGGCAAGCTTAAGGTCTTCATACAAAGCAATTATCAATCATGTGTGGGTATGTTAATTGCCTTTAGCTCAATATTTTAAGATTTTTTGTTACAATGTATTCGGGAAATAAATATTCTTTTCTGTACTACTAAGGACATATTAAACAGATCTGATTCAAATTCTTGAGAGTTGCAATATCATCAATGAAAGAATTCAACAATATAGGAAAATGAAGACAACTTTTGGAAAGCTCTCCTAGTAGGTTTTTATGAGCATGACAAATTATCTTTTTTCAGAATTTTATTAATCTGTCAAGCAGGTGAAGGATGGTATTCACACTGTGATTGATATTAAAATTAAAGATGAATAATAAATGCTCTTCCTGTGACTATTGCTATTTTTCTGAGTAGGAAGGATGGCATAAAAATGTAACTTGGAGATGCATTTTTGTACATGCTTACAAGACACTGGTGAAATTAAATGTAAAGTGGAATACATAAAGCTCTATTTCCCATTATTTAATTAAAATTACTGCTAACATAGCCAATGCTTAATAATTTACAAGCAGGGAGGTGGGCATTAATTTCAATAATTTAAACAATTCATTCAGAGACATGGTCCCAAATCAGATGGGGGACACTAGGTTGCAAAAAACTGTGGTTAAAAAAACAAAACAAAACAAAAAACCATTTCTATTCTCCTGGAAATATTCTTTTTCATCCCAGTAATCAGAGTCCATTGCCTAGGATTCCTTATCATTAGATTCACTCATCCATTACTGGGTGTTGGGAGTTGATTATATATCCAAAATATAGGAATAATGTGTCATTCCTTACATTTTAAATGAGAAAACATGAATGGCTCTATGCTTGGACACTGTTTGGTTAATTGTGACTTTGATACATTAACTGCTGAATGATATAGCTTCAGAGTAAATTACCTGATGGAAGGGAATCAATTTACTCCCTAGAAAAGTAGTAATTATATTTAAAGGTATTTTATTTTATAAGACTAGGGTTTTTGTAACTTATGCATCTTAAAGTATCATGTTCAAATCTGATACATTCATTAAATATTTTTATACTTTATTATCATCTTTAAAACTACTTCTTTTACTTGGAGAGTAGATAGTTAAAATAAAAAAATTAAACAAAATAATTCATGGCTAAAAAAAACTTATGAAAAAAGTACACTGTAGTGTAAATAGAACATTAAACATTTTAAAAATAATATACATTTTAGCATATTATATTAGCATTAAATGTACATTACTATTTGAAGATATATAAATATATATACACATATAAAAAAACTCTACACTGAATACATATACCACTATAATGATATATATAACACAATATTTACATATGTCCACTATTAAGTTCCATTCCATATCATCAGAATCCTACATAATTTATTACATTAGCTAGCTAATGGTATTATGAATAAGACAATATAATAGCACCACCACAAAGAAGTTATCTAATGAAGCAAAATAAAAAATAACACTTACCTTTTCCCAGTGGACAATTTCCCAAGCACCATTTCTCAGAACTGAAAAGAAAAAAATCACAACAATATCCTGATAAGATTTTCTACCATAAAAAGCAAATTTCTCAAAGGACAGTAACTTTTAGATGATTAGTTTCTATAAAATTATATCATATAGATTTTAAAAGGTTAAAATTTTTATTTAGAGGACAAATGTATTTAAAAGTAACATAATGAATAGGAAATGACAGTACATGTCAATCAGATCCTATGTATAGCCACACTTCCATTAGAGTCAGACTTTACTCTTTTACCAAGCTGTGGAAAGTATGCTAAGTTCTTGAAACTTATGCAAGAGAGATGCAAGCTTTGAGAGATCCTAAAGTGTAAGGGCCTCAGGTACAAGCTGGCTGATGGGTTGTATTTCTGCCATCCATCTAGCTATTTGAAGAGACTCATCTCCAAGTTTTCTGTAGGATAATGAATTTTGCAGGGTAGGACAGTGCAGCTATATGGCTCAGTGGATAGAGTGCCAGGCCTGGAGTCAGGAAGACTCATCTTCCTGAGTTCAAATCTGGCCTCAGACACTTACTAGCTGTGTGACCCCATACAAGTCACTAAACCATGTTTGCCTCAGTTTCTTCATCTGCAAAATGAGCTGGAGAAGAAAATGGAAAACCACTTTATCTTTGCCAAGAAAACCACAAATGGGATCACAAAGAGTCAGACATAACTGAATATTAACAACAATGAAATTTTTTGAGCATAACAACATTAAAAAACTATTTACTAAGGCATAGAGATGAGAGAGAGACTATTCAACCAGGTAAAATCACAGAGCCTTGAATTTTTAAATTATTAAAGGCCACTAGTAAACAAGAATTAAGAACTACAGAATGCGGGGCAGCCAGGTGGTGCAGTGGATAAGGTACCAGCCCTGGATTCAGGAGGACCTGAGTTCTAATCTGGCCTCAGATACTTGACACTTACTAGCTGTGTGACCCTGGGCAAGTCACTTAACCCTCATTGCCCTGCAAAAAAAAAAGAACTACAGAATGGGACACTTGCGCGACTACTTCATATAGATAATTTTAAGAAAAATAATAAGGTTAAGTCTAGTCAATCGGTATAACTATAAGGAAATGGGATAAAACTATAAAAATGGTATATTAATAGTTTAATGTATGATCTCATGATATATTTAGACATGAAAGGGACTCTAAAAACCATGTAGTCCAAAATTCTCATTTTACAGATGAGGAAGTGAAGTCTAGAGAAGTTAAGTAACCTAGACAAGATCATTAAAGCAGTACATTTTAAGTACTTTTAAATAAATTGTTACAAATTTTACCATAACCATATAGCTACAGGTGGTTGAACCTGTGTGGATGTTATCAATTACTAGATAATTAATCATCCAAAAATCAATGAAGAGTTGCTTTACTGATAGGCACAAGAAAGGCATATTTTTTCTAAGACCGTACATTACTTAAAATTATAATATTGATATCTTAGACAAACAAAATCCCATTTTAAAGAAAACATTAACAAACATTTTCAACATGAAAACAGGTACTTAGATGAATTTTATCAAGTTCATTTTGGAAACACAAGTCTAGATAGCATTAATTTTTTATGGGAGCAGCACTGGTGTAAGGCAAGCATCCAAACTACAGTTGAATTATTTATGGATACCCTCTAGCATACTGGGCAGAATTTAACACATATACACATGATCTGAACTTCTTTGAGATAGCTTATAAAGGGCTTCTCCATTCCCTTTAACTTTATCCCTGAAAGAATTGAGCCATAGTTCCCATAAACACAAATACATGAAAAAAAAAAAAAAAAAAACACAAATACATGAATTATCCTAGAGCTGCCCCCCTCAAATTAGATGCACATGATGTTAGGCTACTGTTAAATAACAGGTTTGGGTTATGTATAAATGAATTTAAAATAGAAGAAAAAAAGGTCTATAGGGCATTGCATTCCATATATCATATTATGAGTTCTTAGCCTCTGCAGGGTTTTGAATGGTGCTTCTTCTCTCTGCATGAAAAATGCTACCATGCTTTGGGGCAGAATTTTAGGCTTCCATTTTCATTGATCATTTCTTTAGTTCTTCTTTATAAGAATAAAATATGGCACAGTGAAAAGAATGGACTGTCCTGAGTCAGAGGCCCACCAGGTTTTGAAAAGTGGCTCTGCCATTTCCTATCTGTGTGACACTGGGCAAGTCATTTACCCTCTCTATGACTCAATTTCCTCATCTTTAAAATGGTCTAGATTGAATGATCACTAAGGTCCCTTCCGGTTCTAGATTTATGAGGCATGATACAGAGAACTCTCTTGGCTATCCTTTGTCACCTTGATGTTGTTTATCAACACAGACATACACACACACACACACACACACACACACACACACACACACACACACACACACACAAATGGGGGAGTAACAAACCTCTCAGGTGCAACTGCAAGAACCAATAATTCAGTTCCTACAGTGCTGCTTTGATTCATAGGTGGAAATGTTTTTCTACTCCTGCTCCTCCTGTCTTTTCTTCCCTTAAATCTCAAATCTGGTCCCGTGGTCTTCATTCTCTGAGCTCAATCCTTATCTATGATTTGACCTCATTCTCCTGTAACCCCCTTTATTATCATCTTGTCCTACTGCTTTGTCCTTATGGTTCTAGGTCTGTCCACACACCGCGTTCTGCACTTCTTCTATTACTTCCCATCTAGAAAAGCATTTCTTTCAATTAATTAAGGAAAAGAAAGTTGAAAGTTCTGGCTACTACAAAATATGTGTCCAAATATTCTGTCTCATTTATAGATATACAGGATATCCCAAAAATCTTGGTGTAGTTTTAAGCTATTAAAACTTAAAATATTAAGATTTAAATTAATTTAATTTAAATCACACAGACTTATAAGACATCTTGTATATTGTTACACACACCTATTACATGTTTATTATTGATTAGGCTCTGAACTCCTTAAAAGCAATGATTAAGTCTTCTTAATTCTAATTTGATTTTTGAGCTCCAGTAAAGAAACTCATGTAGAAATAATAATAATAGTAGCTGCCATTTTTATAATACTTTAAGGTTATTGAGTGTTTTTACATATACTTTTTCATTTGATGTGACATATACACAGCAAGCCTTTCAAGACTGACTGAGAGGACATTTCACCCATAATCCCATCCTTATCTCCTCATGCCACAATGATATCTGTTAAAAGAATTTGGAGGTGAGTTCAGAGAAATTATATGCCTGATCCAAGTATCAGAAACTAATAAGGTAGAAGGTAACCCAAGAGAGATGGGAGCCTCTCAGATAAAAAATTGATAACAGGATGATCTTGAAGATAAGGAAAAAGCAGAAGTCTCTAATAGGGTTCTAAAAAATTTTTGTGTCATATCCGCCATCTATGCATCCCTTCTCAGAATAATGTTTTTAAATGCTTACAAAATACACTGAATTACAAAATAAACCAGTTATATTGAAATATAGTTATTTGGGGGTAGCTAGGTGGCGCAGTGGATAGAGCACTGGCCCTGGATTCAGGAGTAACTGAGTTCAAATGTGACCTCAGACACTTAACACTTACTAGCTGTGTGACCCTGGGCAAGTCACTTAACCCCAATTGCCTCACCAAAATATATATATATATATATATACACATACACATACATATATATACATACATATACATATACATACATACATATACATACATACATATACATACATACATATACATATATATATATATATATATATATATACACAGAGAGAGAGAGAGAGAGAGAGACTTATTTGTTTAAAAAATAAAACAAAACAAAGAAACAAAAAAACTTTGGTGACCTCAGGTTAAAAACTCTTACCCTAATAAGAATGATAGAAATACAAAAGGATCTCTAAAATAAGCTCAGATTTTAAAGGTAGAATATAAAAAAAAAAATTGAGGGGATGAATAAATAATTAAGGATAACTATGAATGAATGGCAAGTAGCAAGTAAGAATAGTGTCTAAAGACTTGGATTAGAAAAAGCCTTAAAGGAGAAAGCCACTGTCCATGGATAATTTTTTAAAAGTTTGGTGGTTTTTTAAAAGGTATAAATGGTGTAGTGAAATAGAGTACCAGGCTTGGATTCAGGAAGACTCATCTTCCTGAGTTTAAATCTGGCCTCAGACACTTACTAGCTATGTGACCCTGGGCAAGTCACTTAACTGTTTGCCTCAGTTTCTTTATCTGTAAAAGAAGTTGGAGAAGGAAATGGCAAAAAACTCTAGAATCTCTGCCAAGAAAACCCCAAACTGGGTCACAAAAAGTTAGACATGACTGAAAACAAATGAACAACAACAACAACAACAACAACAACAACAAAGAACAAGGTCAGAGTTTCAGAAAGATGTTTTAATAATGTTAGTAGATGATAGAAAGTTGAACTCATTTCCTAGCTTTTCTGCCATTTGAATCAAAGTCAATGTTCTTCAAAATGGAAAGAGTTCAATGAGCAAGAAGGAAATAAACATCAGAATTGTTGGGAAAAAACTGGGAGCAGATCTAGCCTATAGGACTTATCGTTTCAGTGGACCTCATTCTTCATTCTTCATGCCTAGAGGGGCGTATCTGAAATGGCCATCAGGCTAATAACAAGTCAATAAGCATTTATTAAGCCAAGCACAGTGGTAAGTGCTAGGGAGACAAAGAAAGGTAAAAATGATCTCCGTCCTCAACAATCTCACTAAGTACAAACACGAAATAGACAGAATAAATCGGAGATGTCTCAGAAGGGAGGCACTAGTTGTTATTTTTGACCTAGATTTTAGTATAGCATTCAATGGGCTGGGACAGGGGTAGGGAATTAGAGTTCCCACGATCCACGTGCATCCGTGCGGAGAGCAGGAAAGTAGTTGGAGTGGGAAAAGTTTAAGAAGCCCTGCTCTAGAGTGACAGGTGAAAGAGACAACCTCCAAAAATGAAAGCTCTTCATTGGAAGAAAGAAATATTACATAAAATATACAAGTTCAGTTTAACAACCAAAGCCTAGAGAGGACTGTTCCAGGGAAAGCTCTTCCAGGACTTAGAGAATCAGGATCTCCATAACCTCCCAAATCTCAGAGTTGGAAAGGACCTCAGAGACCATCTACCCCAATCCATGCATATTCCAAAGGGGCTCAGGTAGCTTTTGCTTGCAAACTTCCATTGACATAGAACCTACTCTCTTAAGAAAACTAATGGCTCTTTAGGACAGTTCTAAGTGTTAGGAAGTATTCACTTACTTAAGCTTAAATTAAAATCTTTGTCAAGTTTATCCATTGCTACTGATTCTATAATGTGAGACTAAGAACAAGTCTAACTGCTCTCTCTCAAGCGACAGCTGTTTGAGTATGTAAGGACAACTGTTTATGTCTCCATTTGCCAAGCTCCATATTCTCAGACCCTTCAACCAATCTTCATATATACATACATACATACATATACATACACATATACATGCACATACACACACACACGGGGTGAGATTTTCATGTACATTTATACATATATGTATATACATACCTATGGATATTCTCCCCTGAACACCGTCCAGCTTATCAATGTCCACCTGAAAGTTCCCAGAACCAAATACAATACTACAAAAGTGGTCTGACCAAGACTAAGTATGGGAGAGCCATTGCCTCATTAATCCTTGTCTTTCTCATTTCTGCCTCTCCTTGCATTTGATCCACACTAAGCTAGTGGTATAATAAAACAGATTTTTTTTTCAGATGAATCGCTTTCAAGCAAGACATCCCCCATCTCATACTTATTTGTCAAGTTGGTTGTTTGAACCAAGTATATAACTTTAATTCCTACTAAATTTTATCTTATTAGATTTCACACAATGTCCTAGCTTGTCAAATCTTTTTGAAACTGTACTCTGTATGATATATTACCTATCCCTATAAACTTTTTCCACTTACAAATAAGCATGCCATTTCTTTGATTTTTCTCAAAACTGAAAAAACTATTAAATAGCAAAAACCCAAAGAAAGAGGCAGTCCATTGGGGAGTTGCTTCCAGTCAACATCAAACCATCAGTGACTACTCTTTGATGAAGTTACACTCACTGATTCCTCTTCTAGATGTTCACTCACCATCTTTCAAATAATCTAAAGCAGTATAATACCATGTAAGAGAGAAATTATCTCACAGAGAGATAAGTTGGAAAAATGGGAGGGGATATAGAGATAGAAATATCTCTAAATCCATGAGAGGTGACAGGAGAGAAGTCCCTGCCTCATACTCCAGGACTAGACTCCAGGCAACTGAAGCTGGGGAAAGCTGATGTTGAAATCTGAGTCACAAATGAGTTTTTCCAGTTGAATTCATCAGTTAAACAAGCTATAAATAATCTCTAAATCAAATAGGAGACCTAGCAAAAAAATGAAGAAGCCAAGAAGAGTATTGAATTTATGGGCCAGCATTCATTTTTAAATCAATTGTAAGCTTATAAAATTCCTCACAAATTTGTTATTATTTCCCCAGAATAGGGTTCCCACAATTGTGCAAACCCTTAAAATAAATTTTTAAAAGTCAGAGTATCTTTAGGGAGAAGAGAAAAATGGCTGTATGATCTCCTGCAACCTAAGCTGGTTAGCAGGAGCAACTCAACAAAGCAGAGGAGACATGCCTGATACCAGAATAAGCCATGGGCGGTTCCAGGATGAGAATCCTGGGAAGAGCTGTAAGGAAAAAGTTGTACCCCATGGGGTGATAGGTCCCATGGCTTTATTTCTCTTATCCCAACCAAACTCTCTTCCTCCTCCTACACACTGTTACCCACTAAAATCTTACCAATCTTTAAAAACCAAGTTTAATAACAACAACTAATCAAAGGAGCCATCTCTCAATCACACCCCCCCCCCCCCCCCGTTTGTTGTAATCTCTCCTTCCTTTATATTCTCATAGCCCTTAGGTCATACCTTTCTTATGACATTTAACTACAATACACCATAGGAAGAAATATTTGTATAACTGTCTTATCTTTTTGAAGTCTGGACCTGCATCTCATTTATCATTGTATTCCCCAAAATGCCTAATAATGTAATAGACATCACTGGCACTCAATAAATGTGCTGAATTAAGCATTCATGGTTGGTAAAATGTAGTAATGAGAAAAAAAGCACAACTAGTGCCAAGAATTTTAATTTTGAACCTAAAACTGACTTTGTAATATCCAGAAAACATGGTGATACTACTTGTTTGGGTTTCTCTTAAGTAGAGAGAAGAAAAGGATGGCTTATGGATTTCTACCAGACTACCAAGTTTGAACTAGACATTTAAGGTAAGAAGAACAAGGGTTATTCAGATTTAAAAAGAAGCAAACACTTTTCACAGAAATAAAGTCAAATCTAAACAACTGGGAAAATATCAATTATTCATGGGTATGCAGAGCCAATATAATAAAAATGACAATCCTACCTAAGTTTATTTATTTATTTAGTGCTATACCAATGAAACTATCAAAAATATTTTATAGAGCTAGAAAAAAGTAACAAAATTAATCTGGAAAAACAAAAGTTCACAGATATCATGGGAATCAATGAAAAAAATACAAAAGAAGATGGTCTAGCAGTACCAGATCTCAAACTGTATGATAGAGTGGTAATTATCAAAACATTCTGGTACTGGCTAAGAAATAGAGAGACAGATCAGTGGAATAGAATATATAGAAATTACAATAGAGTAAATGACTGCAGTAATCTAGAATATGATAAATCCAAAAAAGCCAAGCTTTTGGAACAAAAATTCATTATTTAACAAAAACTGCTAGGAAAACTGGAAAACAGTATGGCAGAAACTAGGTATAGACCAACATCTCACACATATACTAAAATAAGGTCAAAATGGGTACATGATTTACATATAAAGGATGATACCATAAGCAAATTAAGGGACTATGGAATTGTTTGTCTGTCTGATTTATGGGCAGAGGAAGAATTTATGACCAAAGAAGATATAGAGAATAAAATTAAATGCAAAATAGATCATTTTGATTATATAAAATTAAAAAGCTTTTGCACAAACAAAACTAATGTAAACAAGATTACAAGGAAAGTAGAAAACTGGGAAAGAATTTTTGAAACAAATATCTCTGAAAAAGGCCTCATTTCTCAAACATAGAGAACTGAGTCAAATTCATAAAAATACAAGTCATTCCCCAATTCATAAACCATCAAAGGATATGAACAGGCAGTTTTCAAAGAAATCAAAGATATCTATAATCATATGAAAAAATGCTCTAGATCATTATTGATCAGAGAAATGGAAATTAAAACAACTCTGAGGTATCACCTCACATCTATCAGAGTGGCAAATAATAACAAAACCAGAAAATATTGGATCAGAGAGGATGTGGGAAAGCTGGGACAATAATCCACTGGTGGAATTGTGACAAGATTCAACAATTTTAGGGAGCAATTTGGAACTATGCCCAAAGGGCTATAGAACTGTGCATACCCTTGATCCAGCAATACCAGTGCTAGGTTTATATCCCAAAGACATTCCCAAAAAGAGAAAAAGACCTATTTGTACAAAAATATTTATAGCACCTCTTTATGTGGTAGCTATGAATTGGAAATCAAAGGAATGCCCATCAATTGGAGAATGGCTAAACAAACTGTGATATATGATGGTGATGGAATATTATTGTTCTATAAGAAATGACAAACAGGGTAACTTCAGAAAGGCCTGGAAAGACATGTATGAAATGATGTATAGTGAAGTGAGCAGAACCAAGAAAACAATGTACATAGAGGCAGCAATATTGTTTGATGAAGAATTGTAAATGACTTGACTATTATCAACAATGCAATGATCTGAGACAATCCCAAAGGACTATTAATGAAACATACTATCCATCTCCAAAGAAAGAATTGATATTGATGGAATAGACTGAAGCATGCTATTTTTCACTTTCTTTCATTTTTTTTCTTTTAATCAAGTTTTCTTGTACAAAATCACAAATATGGTAATGTTTTACAAAATCATACATGTATAACCCATGTCTGATTGCCGCCTCCAGAAGGGGGATGGGGAGGGAAAGAGAGATAAAAATTGGAACTCAAAATTATAAATAAAAATGTTTATTATTAAAATTTTAAAAAGAAGCAAAGAGCAAGGTAGTCAATAAAATAACCATTGTAATACAACCTACTTTAACCTACATCGAATAGGCACTGTGGCCCTGTAAACAGAATGTTAGACTTGGCTTCACATAGTCCTGGATTCAAATCCTGTTGACCATGGGCAAGTCACTTAATTTCTGAGTTTCAGTTTATCTGCAAGAAGGGCATAAGAAAAGCTTCTAGCTTAAACAACTATTATAATTATAAAACAAGATTATGAATGTAAAGTGTTTTGAAAATATGAAAGTGCTTTATAATGGTGAGTTATAGATCTCTAAATTTCCTTAGTGACTTTACTTGGTATTCCCATGATCACACAGTCTGAAGGTTTCTTTTACAACACAAAAATGAAAACCTAGGGAATGTCTCCCCACAAATAAACACCTCTCCCTTCCTAAGAACCGTGTCCCCAGGTAATAAACCCAATGTTCTCTCTTTCTCCCTTTATTTCCTCAATTTTCTGGCCTGCCACTTAACATTCAGACATATGAAACTCATAGAGCAACATAAAATTAAACACCATGGGACTAGTGTTGTTTTTTGAAATGTGTTATGTTAATGTGTCCTATCATTCTAATTACCTTATTTTACCTCACCTTTTAAAATTCTCTTTTGACTTATTCTCATTAATGAAGGCATAACAATATGGAAGAGGGAAAAGAAAGTAATCAGACTTTTCAATCATTAAAAGGGCCTTCTTCATTCTTCACAGATATGTGTAGTGCTACTCAATGAAACAATTTAAAAAGTATACATTCCCAACCATTCTAATTTGTGTAAACCTCTTAATTCTTCCATGGTTTATATACACAAAATCTAATATGTATCTGAAAATACTGTTTATCTTCCCTCAACTTTTAGAAACAACAACTCTAGCTAGCTCTTAGGCAAGTTGGTGATTGGGTGTCTGGGAAGATGGAGAAACCAGAGCCAAACAGGGAATGGAAAAGGTAAATGAGAAGGGGTATAACAGGCTTAGAACCTCTAGAGCTCAGAGGAGACCAAATCTAGGAACTCTTTTTTTAGAGGTGGTAATATTCTAAAAGAAAGAAAAATAAATGAAAACAGAAAGAATGTATAATTAGTTCCCTCAGCTTAATAAAAAAAAAGTTTGATTTTTAAAAATTATTAAGGATGAGTTAATGGAACAGCTTTATGTAATAAAATAGAACTATTTGCTTGTTTGCAAGTATAAAAAATTTGATTTGTTTCTTAAGATTCAACAGCTACTAGAAACATCTTATGAGATAAGAAAATACAATGTCTGCCATTTTCCTCCTAAACTTTTGTCTTTCAAGTCTGAGGGAGAATCTTTGGCTGCCTTTTTAATCGCACTGTATGGTGCTTGAGTAGTTAAAAGTTCTTCCATCCAAGTTCCAATAAGTGGATTGTGTACCCATGCTTAAGGGGACAGAAGCAACTGCCACTTGCATTTGCAAATTCAGGCTTCCAAGAACTCTCCCAGTCTATAAAAAGGATTATTTTTTTAACATAAGAAAGGAAAGACCTAGAAGTTAATCACAATTTCTGGTCAATGTAAGTACCTAATGAGACACATATTTTCAAATATAGCCAGTGTGTGGTTGTTTTGCTTGACTACACATATTTGTTACAACAGTAGGCTCCTTTTAGTAGGATGGGGCGAGTGATAACATTGCAAAAAAAAAAAAAAAAAAAAGGGAAGGGAGAGAATCAATAAAGCATTAAAATACACATGAGAAAACAAAAAGGTTCAGAAGGGCACACAAACAGGCCAATTTTATTACAATTGTGTTAAACCTAACATATACTTTTGGAAAACAAACCCAAGAGAACAGAATTTCATGGGTTTGTTCATTATTTCTTTTCTATTCTTTGTATACTGAAGTGCTTCTACTTGCTTGTGATTAAGTTCATAATAAAAATAAAATTGTTCAAAAAGTCTGGTTCTAAAAAAAAAAAAAAAAAAATCAAAATCGGGGCAGCTAGATGGCACAGTGGTAAAGCACCAGCCCTGGATTCAGGAGTACCTGAGTTCAGATCCGGCCTCAGACACTTGACACTTACTAGCTGTGTGACCCTGGTCAGGTCACTTAACCCTCATTGCCCTGCCAAAAAAAAAAAAAAAAAAGTCTGGTTCTGTAAGCATGCAGGTGTCCTAAGGCACATGTCTATTCTCATGCTGAAGAAGGGACTCTCTTGGGAAATGATATGGACCTCTGGTGTAAGGAGCTTGATGTGGCAAGTACAGCTTCCTCAGAACCACACAGTGAGAATGAGGTCGTAGGCCGTAGGCATGGCCCCATCCTCATACAACAGGGTGAAGAATGTTAGAAAGGGAGGTGAGGTTCTAGACTTCCGAAGTTACTATTACCCAAGAGAGGAGGAAAAGGCTTCAATTTCCCCAATACAAATTAGAGGATGAGTGTTTCCTCTCTAATCTGTAAGAGAGTTAATGGTTAGATGTTCCTTGGTGGGTAACGTGATCTAATTGATAAGTGTTTTGAAAATAACAAGTTTGTTGCTTGATTTTCTATAAAAAATAATATTACAGTCCCCCTTCCTTTTCTTATACACATACTCCAATGTCCAATTCAACAAAGCAAACTGGGGCTTCATTCTGTTCTAATACCAACAGATTGCTTTCAAATTAAGCATATTGAGTTCTTTAATAGCAAACAGTGTCCTCTTCAAACATTTTTCTTATCTTCCATCGGCTGTCAAATCCCCCAAAAGTGACTAATACACTTAAAAAACTAGGCCAAAAAGACTCTTTTCTCTCCGAATATAAATACAGAATCTTAGTTTGAAAGCAGTAAGTCCTCAGAGGTGAAATAACCTAATATCTAAACTTTTTCTATAGCTCTACCCTCCCCAACCCCCATCCCCCCATTTAGCGGCCTGAGGAAATTTTGTCCACACTACCTATGTGCTCTGGTTTATGCTCAACTAAGCTTCTTTTGGAGACATCAGTTTCTGGAATGAGAAATGATACTGTCAGAATTATGCTAAAGATACTGCAGATTTTTTTTTCTTCAAAAGTGACCCTGTCAATTTAATGAAGACCCAAGGAAGACAAAAGAAATTCTTGTCAAAGCCAAGCAGAATAATTTTATCTGCAATTGTTAGACCAAAGAAATGCTTTAAGAATGAGAAGCAATGTATATACTTAAGAAATAGTAGCAGCAGGGCAGCTAGGTGGCTCAGTAGATAAAGCACTGGCCTTGGATTCAGGAGGAGCTGAGTTCAAATCCAGCCTCAAACACTTGACACTTACTAGCTGTGTGACTCTGGGCAAGTAACTTAACCCTCATTCCCCCAACCCCCCCAAAAAATAGTAGCAGCTATAAGTAGCACACTATGGTGGCAGGCAGCTGTCAGAGAAAGGGGTCTATTTTTTAGCCATAATAGTAAATTGACTCTCTGACAAGAGTTAGGTCTGTAACAAGAACTGGATACTTTTCTGTACATGATAGGCACCTATAGAAGAGACCACGTGTAAAACATCATTATCATCATACTTAGTATTTATATTGTGCTTCAAGGTTTTCTCTTTTTTGAGTGAAAATTTTTATTTTTCTCATTAGAAGTAAAAACAATTTAAAAAATTCATTTAAGGGGCAGCTAGGTGGCGCAGTGGATAAAGCACCGGCCTGGATTCAGGAGTACCTGAGTTCAAATCCGGCCTCAGACACTTAACACTTACTAGCTGTGTGACCCTGGGCAAGTCACTTAACCCCAATTGCCTTACCGGAAAAAAAAAAAACGGAAAAAAAAAATTCATTTAAAAATCTGGTGCTCAAATTCTCCTTCCCTCCTTACAACTGCCCACTGACTGACTCTCCACACTGAGAAGGCAAACGATTTTATATAGGTTATGCATGTGCAGTCATGCAAAAGTTATTTCCATGTTAGCCATGTTGCAAAAGAAAACACAGACAAAAAACCCCAAGAAACATAAAGTGAAAAAAAAAAGTATACTTCAATCTGCATTCAGACTTCATCAGCTCTTTATATCGAGGGGGATAGTATTGTTCATCATTAGTCCTCTGGAATTGTCTCAAATCATTGTATTGAGAAAAGCTAAGTTGTTCACAGTTGATTGTCATACAATAATGTATTTTAAGGTTTTCAAAGTTCTTTACAATTATTATCTCAGTTGATCCTCGCAAAACGAAACAAAAATTGGGTGCTCTTATTGGACCCATATTACAAATGAGGAAACTGAGGCAGAGAGCAGTTAAGTGACTTCCTAGAGTCACACAACTAGTAAGTGTCTGAGGCTGAATTTGAATTTAGGTCTTCCTGTTTCCAGGTCTGGCAGTCTATCTCATGAAGAAAATCCTGCAAAATCTTGGTTTTTGTCACACACAATACTTCATCTTCTATCTCTATGTCTTTGAGCTAACTGTCACCTCTTCCTGGAATATGCCATCTCCATCTTCATCTTCAAAACTCAAGTGCCATCTTCCTGATCTGTTCTCCTCATGACTAGGTTTTTTCCCCCAAAATTATTTTGTATTAGAGACATATATCTCTATATCTGTATGTACATATAGATACATATGTATATGTGTATATATGTATATTTATATGTACATATATTTATGTATATATACTTATACATGTGCATAATAATGCATGTTGATTCATACCCTATTAATAAGTACCAAATTCTAATGATATATCCTTCATAGTTTCCTTCCCATTCACATTGTTAACTCTTTATTTCAAGCCCTAAGCATTCAACACCCTGACTATTAGAACAGCTAGTCTCTCTTCTTCCATTCTTGCTCAATTCCAATCCCTCTTTGTACACCATAATCATTAACCTTCTTAAAATCCACTTTTTAATCATAATGTCAAAAACTTTCAAAGCCCAAGTTCAAAATTCATAAGCCTGATAGTTAATAAAATAAGCATTTGGTAAATATCGGTTAGTATGACAACAAAGAGATTTATTAAGTTTTACCTTCCTAATTGAGTTTTATTTAAGCAAATATTAAGAATTAATGAACAATGTCAGAGAATTCAATAGCTTCTTTGTGGGAGAAGGTTTCTGAGGCCATTCTGCAATATAATAAAAATCTGGCTTGATTTTTTTTAATTTCTGAAGAAAATTTTGAGACTTGATAGATCATGTGAAGAACTCAAAATTGCCTTTAATGCTCTCTTAGCATTCTCCATCTGGCATAACTAAACTTCAGACTTCTACCTAGGAACCTTTTTGAAAGAAGCCCTGGGGACCACAGATAAAACACACACATATTTTATAGTATTCAATACTGTCAAAAGAGCTACAGAATTTATGGATGGTACTTAGGATAACACTGCTTTGAGGCATTTAACTATATTAAAAACATTACCTTCCAAATATATTACCATTGTAAATCATTCTAATGTGAATTTAAATGTCATGCTGACAAATACTAAGACTCAGATTCTACAACTGGAATGAAGGCCTAAGAGATACATAGACTTGAAATTGAATTATATTTAATTGGCATTATTTCTTCACCAAATATGTTAGAAACCTATATAATGAGAAGTAATCATTCTTACCTTGTGTCTGTTTCTTATTCACCGCATTATCAGCCTTGTGTCGTTTCTGAAATATAAAAACAAAACAAAATAAAACACATACATATTAAACACATATTAAAAGCAATAATTGTAGCACAGCACACACACAAAAAAGTACTCAACCTCAAAACGGCTTAATTTGTTTTTCTCATTCTAATGAGTATTTCTTAATTCTGGTATCATGTACACAAACAAACCATGAGAAGGTGAGTCAGTGTGGGCAGTAGTAGGGAAAACCAAGAATGGGCAAATGGGCAAATGGGCATGCAGGTAAGAATTTCAAAACTGAAAACAATCAATGAGCCATTTTAATATACTTCTATAAGTTCAAACACATTCCTACGAAGGTAACCAGGAAGGTGAGAATAATGAAAAACATGCCATACGGGAATCAGCTGAAGGAATTCAGATTGTTTAGCCTTAAGGACAGAAGATTTTGAAGGAGTAAGGGAAAGAAGGCAGTGGAGGGGCAAGCCAGTTGCCTTCAAATATTTACAAGTTGTCATGAGAAAAAAGTAGGTGATCCACTTGGCTCTAGAAAACAGGGAATGCACCAATGAGGAGAAGTTAAAGAAAGAGAGCCTTATTTTACCTCAATATAAGGAAGGATTTTTCTAACGATTCAAATAGGCTAAAGATGAAATAGGAAGACTTGTTTGAATGAGTTATCTATTAGAAAAGATTTTCAAACAATTGTTGAATACCTTTTGGACTCGTTATGGAGGATGTTAGGGATTCAACTAGGAAATTGACTTGATGACTTCTAAGTCTCTTCCAACTCTAAGATCCTAAGATACTTTTTCAGGTAAAACAAATATTCAGCCACCAAAAGCAGGTTTTTAGCATATTGTTAATATGTTAAAACTTAGTAGCTTATGTAAACCTTGAATGAAAAATCATGTTATGCTAGGTGAAAGGTTGTCCGTATTCTTTGTAAAAAGTAAGCCAATGGTAATAAAGATTGTATCATGAGAATTTTTTTTATATGTTCTGTAGGAAATATTGTTGAACTATGCTGGTAAGATATTTTTAATGATCTATTGAGCGAACTTAGTAAAGTGCTACAATTAATTATTATTGAGTACTCAACAGGACTTTCTAATTATACATAGTTCATAATTCCTGCCTTTCCGATGTTGTTCCATATCCCTTAGTTATAAGCCATTGACAGAACATATACTCCCAACTACCTACATTAAACCACGTACTTAATTAAAGAGTGATTTATTGATGGATTGGAGAGATTCTGACATGATATTTAAGAAGAAGGCAAAGAATATGTAGATGAAGTGCAGAAATATTTTGTAATCTAAAACCTAGTCAGATTTAGTTTACCATAAAGCAGACTGGGGCAACATGATAGGGGACAAAAAACACTTTCAGTTTTTCTAATTATCACAGAATTATGCAAATCTACAGATATGCTCTAATTATAAAGGTAGGGCTTCCCAAAGAGAGGATTTTGTAAACTCTAAAGTTCTAAAGTAGCACACACAAAAAGTACTCAACCTGAAAATGGTTTCATTTGCATGATCTAGGATTAGGAGACATTAACATTGCCTAGAACATAAAAGCACTCTCTAGAAGGAGCCTGATGATTAGATAGTATACAGTTATTCTATTTTCAGAGAATCAACAGTAGACAAACTAACAAGGAGTTTCAAATGCCTCTTAGGCAAATATGGTGATTATGATTCTTATCATGTCTAGACAAAAATGGTTCTCAAGATGAAACGCATTTGTTATACACAATACAACTTTGAACTACTTTCCCATTCAAACTTTTTGCTTCCAACAAAATTTAAACTGCAAAATTTTTCAAAAGGCAAATTTCCTCACTAAAAAAGAGTTTAAAAATATTAGCATTGGGGCAGCTAGGTGGCACAGTAGATAGAGCACTGGCCTTCAGGAGGACCTGAGTTCAAATCCGGCCTCAGACACTTGACACTTACTAGCTGTGTGACCCTGGGCAAGTCACTTAACCCCAATTGCCTCACCAAAAAAAAAAAAATATTAGCATTGAACAGGATTATTTGTATGTAACAGACCTAGAAATTATTTTCAGAATTTCACAACCGATATTTTTAATTTAATTCAATTTTTTAAATTAACAAAAATGTATTTTTACATAAACTTTGCAACAAATATTCTTTTTTTTTTTTAATTGAGGCAATTGGGGTTAAGTGACTTGCCCAGGATCACACAGCTAGTAAGTGTTAAGTGTCTGAGGCCGGATTTGAACTCAGGTACTCCTGACTCCAGGGCCGGTGTTCTATCCACTGCGCCACGTAGCTGCCCAACAAATATTCTTAATAAGCATATCAAAATAAATCCCTTCATGTATAAAACATACATATCTTATTTTGCCCATTTTGCCCTCATCTTTGTAAGGTGGTGGGCAACATGCTTTATCATTGGTCCTCTGGAAATCAGTTATCTACTCGTGATTTTTAATGAAGAATGGAAAGCAGAAGGAATGACAAAAGAGATGTGGATTTGAGGCTTTCAGAAGGTACAAACATTTTAGGCTCTAAAATAATGTATGTGTTGTTCAGTCATTTCAATTTTATCTGACTCATTGTGAGCCCATTTGGGATTTTCTTGGCAAAGATATTAGAGTGGTTTGCCATTTCCTTCTCCAGCTCATTTTACAGGTGAGGAAACTGAGGCAAACAGGGTTAAATAAACACAGCCAGTAAGTGTCTGGGACCAGATTTGAACTCAGGAAGATGACTCTTCCTGACTCCAGGCATGGCTCTCTAATCCACTGCACCACCTAGCTGCCCTAATAAGTGTACTAGAATGTTTAGCCCTCCATTTGAAAAAGTGAAAACTAATTAAATTTTCTGGGTATAGTAAAAAATAGATTCTTGAACAAGGAGATCTTTTTCTACCTTGCTCATAGTGTGTTTTGTTAATTTAACTGAACACCCCTAGAAACAGAAAGAATAAAAAGGTTACCCTTTTACCCAAAGTGAGATAAAAAAACAACCTAAAAGATTAAGATATTACAATTTAAAACTTTAATTTATCCTACAACCTTACCTATTATACCAAAATCTTGTTTATGACTTGATTTCTATTATGAGAACACAGTGTATAACCTTGAAAGAAAACTGAAAAACAAAATAATAAAGAAGGATAGCATGTCCTCCTAAAAAATGCCTGTCTTCTCCAATAAATAAGTAAACACTGTTTCTATTGTAAAATAGACTAAATTTAAGGCTTTTTTTCCCCATAAACTAATGTTTTGGTCCAATTGTCCCAAAGTTACTTGCTACATAGCTAATCACCAACATTTTAAATTTAATAATAAATCTTCCTGTGTTAATCTTTAATTCAGTTTTTTATATTTATTATTTTATAACAAGCATTAATTGAGTATGGGTGGTGAAACTTCCTTGTCCATTCAGTACCTATGTTCATCTATTTCTATTTTCAGCAAATGCATTACAAAAAAAGGAGACAAGCTTTCATTGATGAAAATCCATCAAGTAAATTTAACGAAATGTCTCATCATTTAACATGATAGGTACTAATCAACATAATGAAGTTTTTTGTGGCCTAATATTTTGGAATAAGTAATTTGTTACTCAAACAAAGAGAGCATTATATCACCTTATTTGTTAAAGGCATCAAGAATTATGAGGATGTATGGCAAGATAATATCCATTAAGCTGTCAAACTATTCTGATTAAATATTTTTGTTATACAAATGTGTTGTGATTGTTGTTGTTATTAGTTTTACTATTAGTACTACTATTAGTCATCATTTTATATTTCTAGTACATTTTCTTCTGGTATTAGATACAATTTTATATTGTCAAACACTAATGGTAATATAATTATATTCAAACTCATTCATTTACTTTCTATAGTTAATTTGCACATGTATAACGTTCCTTGAGGAACTTCATGGGTTCTATACTGTTTAATGTCAACGATGTATCTATAACACTTAAGGCACTATTCCTCCTTCTAGAGTATATGATTTGATATTGTTTGATGTCTACACCTTCTCAATCCAAAGGGCATGGAAAATCATAATAACTGTAAGATTAGGAACCTGATTAGGTGGCAGAAATGGATTCTTTAAAAGTGAAAAAAATTATTTTCAAGGGCAGCCAGATGGCGCAGTGGATAGAGCATAGACCCTGGATTCAGGAGGACCTGAGTTCAAATCCAACCTCAGACACTTGACACTAGCTGTGTGACCCTGGGCAAGTCACTCAACCCTCATTGCCCCACCAAAGAAAAAAAAAAAGATTTTTAAAAAGGCAGAGTCATGAGCATAGCCAGACTCTGCAGATAGGAACTTCAAGCACAAACTAAATGACAGAGTTTTGTACATAAGAGATAATTAATAAATGGTCCTTGAATTGAATTTGTATGCAGCATGGAGATAAAGTCACATCAGTATTTTTAACTAATGACCAATACCAAGCATGTCATTTTCAAATAGGAAGACCATGTACCTTTGAGTGTGTATGCATACACATATATGTATTCCCAGACTTTCTAAATGTCTGAAAACAATACTGATGATTTAAAACTTCAGTTGACCTATAAAAATTCATGAGAAAAAACTGAATTGAGATTCTATGGCTCATCTTAGTCCTCTGAATGATTGCCCAGTTTGATCTCTAGAGGAATAATATTAATTCTCTCCTAGAAAAATAATATCAATAGTAAAACAACTCAAGGAATGGCTTAGTGAATAGACACTGCCTCAGTTTTCCCCCCTTGCATGTTGTCGTCTTGTCTCAGAGCTTGATGAAAGCCAAATGACTGAGAATCAATTCAGTCAAGCAAAAATAAAACAACAACAACAACGAAAAAAACCCTACGAGACCACGACAAATGGAATCTTGGTTGCTTCAAATAAGATGGCTAAAATAAGGTTTAAAAAGAAGAAAAAAATACCTCTAACCTTGAATTTCCCTGCCTCATGGCAGCTGCAAAAATAGCAAACTGGCTTTTCAAAAAGGAAGAAAAAGAAAACTTAGAACTACTGAAATGAAAGAGAAAGGGTCAGAGAAAGTTAAAGCGGAAAAAGACAATTTGAAAGTAATGAGAAGAAAAAAATGGACCAGCAATATTTAATAAGAAGGTAATTTGAAGGTTATTAGCTCCATTGATGGAAAATAATACCTGGATATTGAATTCTCTCAAAGTCACTTACTGCATTTCATTTATTGGGTTATTTCTCTTCCAGATTTTTAAAACTATAGTTGGATACTCCAACATTCTATAATATTGATTCTATAATGATACTTTTATGCCATGGGAGAATATTCTATACATTTTTAACCCAGGCAGGCCTTTCAAACATCCTGTGGCAATGTGTTATATAACTCAATACAAATTTCCTTCAAGACTAGAATATAAAATACAATTAAGTTGTACATTTGTTAGAAAAATATTGACTTACAATATCTTCAATGATCTCCTTGATAGCTGCCACTGCTAAGATAAATAAAAGAGGAACCAGTGTTGTATAGCGACCTGTTGGTGACACATCAGGTATTTGCTATTTAAAAAGAAGAGGAAAAACAAACATAATGAGAACCAGCCTTAGCTTTGTAATATTTTCATAACAGAACTTCATAATGTCTCCTCTGTTAGAAAACAGTGATGTGCCCCATTTTCAAACACTTGGGCCAGTTGTCTCAGTTTATTCAAACTAGCAAACAGAAAGGGAGCTTATTAACAGGCTTTGTGAAGAAGCACAGTACTTGACCATGAGAAGTCACTTAATAAATGCTTGTTTATGAACTACTTAATTAGTTGTCTGTGTAACAACAGATAACTAACAGGTTAGTTATCTGTATGATAACTACCACCCCAAAATCCTACTGATCTATTCTCTTGACATTTCACTTGCTTTCAGTAGGAATCAATCCAAATCAAGAGAATTTCTGATTAAAATTTCCTATGAAAATCAGTTGAAAGATTATCTATTTACACAACAGCAATATAATAAATTAGCAAGCAAGGTTATAAAAGAAATGGAATCACTTATGGCAGAATACTCTGAAACAAAAATTGTGAAAATTCATCTTTCTAATTCCAAGACTGAGAGTGAAATATAATCCCATTCTTTAACAACACTTTCATTTCTTTGGGGGGGAAAATGGACTAAAAAGGCTAGGGCAGTTTCTCCCCCCCCCCAAATGAAGAGAAATCAGTTGGTATTAGAAATCATAAAGGTCACTTTTAAATGAAAAGAACCACTATATCAAAACTGTACACAAAAATGTATAGATTTTAGTGGAGTCATCTACCATTCCACAAAGTCAGAACTGGGAGGGCCCTTAGAACACACAATGCCCAAGCTGGGAGAGACTGGGCACATGGACAGGCGCTGAAAGGGACCTTGGGATGAGGAATGTCAGAGCTTAAAACAGATGATCGGAAAACGATTCTCATAAGAACACACATTTATAAGGCATTTTCAGGTTTACCAGCTTAAAAAAATGTATAAACTCTCTTGGGTACTATTATACTTGAGACAATTTAATGAGAATGGCCTAAATTATTCTGTGAATACTGCTGCCATAAAATAAAAGATTTTTGAATCTTCTCCCATCCTTGATCATCTATTGCCCATTTTGCAAATGACTAGATGCATGATTCAAATTTTAATTTCAGCTGTTGAGCTCTAAAAATCCAATTTTATGTTTGAAATATTTGGTACCGGGGCAGCTAGGTGGCGCAGTGGATGGAGCACCGGCCCTGGATTCAGGAGGACCTGAGTTCAAGTCTGGCCTCAGACACTTGACACTTACTGGCTGTGTGACCCTGGGCAAGTCACTTGGCCCCAATTGCCTCACCAAAAAATAAAAAATAAAAAAAAAAGTGGGGAGAAGCCAAGAAGAGTGTGGTTGATCCATTTGCTTTAAAAAAAAAAAAAGAAATATTTGGTACCTGCCCCATACATTTTAACAGTTTATATTCTCAGATTTCATCCCAAGTGAATAGCACATTTTAGACTTATTGCAACTTATACAGTTTTCAAAAAAAGATAGAATTTGATGTATCCTACATTAATGTCTTAAGCATTAATATTGAAAGTAAGAGAGGAAACTTGGCATAGTGGATAGAGAAACAGCCAACTTGGGGAGTCAGGAAGTCCCAAGGCAAGTCCCTTAACTTCTTTGTATCCGGGAATTCTCTAAAACTACAAATTGCAGAAGAATTGCAGATCTGCATTAGTAAACAGATTTTCCCAACAGGAGCACCTTTATACTATTGAAATCACAAGTTCAATTAAAACATGTTTGCATGTGACACACACAATCAGTAATGCTCTCTAATATATGCTATTATATTATTCAATCAAAAGGCCAATATTTTAATAGAGCTCACCCACCCTATATTTGTGTGTGTGTGTGTGTGTGTGTGTGTATGGAGAGAGAGAACATGTGTGTACATGTATGGGCACATATATGTGTGTATCTGTGAGTATATATATATATATATATATATATACATACACAGGTATACATAATCACAGAATGGTCTCAGAAAAACTTAAACACCAACTACACTCATAAAGTCCTAAAGACATTTAAATCTATGAGCACAAGCCCTGAATTGTTTAAAAAAAACAAACACCAAAAAACCCACCATGTATATAAGTTTCAGTTACCGCCATAAAACTATTAACACAAAACTGTAATCCTGAGAGAAGGAACATGTGAGAAGAAAACACTTCACCAAGAAATTATAAAAACCCTTGGGCTCCAGGAGCTGATAATTATACCAGTGAAAATTAAGCATTAACCAAGAGTCTCTAAGGAGTATTTCAGAAAAGTACATCATCTCACAATCCTCCATAAACAAAACCTAAGGGAGCAAAAGAGGAAGGTTTGGGCCTGCTGTTTCAATCTGGTAACAGGACACAAACACCTGGATCCATACTGTGAGATATTCTTCCAGGCAGGGACTTCTCCAAGCTCCACAGCCAATGGTGGTTAAGAGCCATTATCTATGGCAAGATAGCAGCAGAGCAAGATATTTTGAAATAACTTTAAGAGTCTGTTCCCACAATGTTCTCATAAAGATAACAGTTGGAGACTGAAATCACATTTTAAATGGGTGCGGATAACTAAATAAGTTGCCTTATGTGAATCCCCTTCAGAGATTCTCATCTGCAGCTAATTAGCCATCACAGGAATGTCCTTGGCCAAGAGTACCTAAAATGACCTCAAAGTTGCATATATGTTTTTGTTTTTTTGTTTTTTGGGGGTTTTTTTGGCAGGTCAATGGGGATTAAGTGACTTGCCCAGGGTCACACAGCTAGTAAGTGTTAAGTGTCTGAGGCCGGATTTGAACTCAGGTACTCCTGAATCCAGGGCCAGTGCTTATCCACTGCACCACCTAGCCACCCCGCATATATGTTTTTAAAAAGAAAACAAAACACCCCTACTAGCCATGGTGTAGTTGGCAAGAAAACTGAATTTGGAATTTGAGGAACTGAGTCAAAACCTTCAATCTATGACCTGTGTGACTTTGGGTAAGTCCCAACTACTCTCTGGGCTTCAGTTTCCTTATTTTTAAAATGAGAAGGTTGGACTGGATTATGCCAATCATCCCTTTCAGCTCTAGGTAACTGTGATCCTATAATGCTAACTGTATATTTTATCAAGTGGCCTCCTAACAATTCCTCACTCTTCTTTGATGGATTATCATTCAGGACACTAAGCCTGGATATCCCAAAAGGCTATGTCCTGACTCCTCTCTTCCTTCTATCCTATGGGCTCACATGAATTTAATTATAGTCTCTATGTATATCATCCTAAGATCTACTTATCTAGCCATAACCTCTCTCCTGGTCTCTGGTCTTGCATCACCAACTACCTGTCGGACAGTTTGAACTGGATTTCCATAGACATCTTAAACTCAACACATCCAAAATTGAAATCATCTTTCCCCTGAAAAGTCTCCCCTCTTCCTATTGCGGTTCAGGGTAGCACCATCCTCTCCAAGTCACCCAGGCTGACAACCCATGTGTCATCCTTGACTCTTTACTGTCTCTCATTCCCCTCTCATCCAATCTCTTGCCAAGTCCTATTTATTCTACTTTGGCAACATCCCTCATATATGCTCCATCCTCTCCTCTAACAGAACCACCACCCAGGGGGAGGTCTTTATCACCACATATCTGGCCTGTTGCTATTGCCTGATGGTTGGTCACCTTGCCTCAAATCTTTCCTCAGTTTCTAAGCATAGTTCAGACTCCAAAACTGCAATGCAATGTTTCCTTCCCTATGGCCTTCGGGATCAGTATAATCTTCTGTTTGATTTCAAATCCCTTTATAACCTCTGCAGTTTTCTTATACTTGGTTTCCCACTATGCATTCCTTAACCAGTGATACTGGCCTCCTTGTCATTCTTCACAGAACCACTCATCTCCCAACTTCATATGTTTTCACTGGTCATCCTCCATGCTTCAAATGCTTTCCCTCCTCATCTCCAACTCCTCCCATCTTCCCTCAAGTTTCAGCTAGTCTCACTTTCTGTAAGAAGACTTTCTCCATGTTGAGTTCTTGTACCTTCCTTCTGGGATCACCTCCAATTTAGCATGTACATATCATATGTACAGTTTGTTGTATTTTTTTTCTCCCCACTATATTGTAAGTTTCTGTTTGAGTGGGGAAGGACAAAATTTTGTCTCTCTTTGTATCCACACTACTTAGCACGGTGCTTGGTACATATTAAAGGCTTAATAAATTCCAGCTCACAAGACTTGACTATGACCAACAAAAGACAATACAAACACACACATATACACACTAAATATAACATTCCTGGTGGCAGATCTAACTGTTCTATGAACTTTATAAGAGTTAAAATTTGTAGAAATATAAAATGCTATGGAAAAACTCAATTACATAGACTCAAGGAGGAGGAAGCAAGGAAAGGGGTAGGGAGGTTCTAAAAAAACCTCTGACAGAAGCCTAATGTGAGTTGGCAAAGTAGCTTATCTTCACCTTTGAGAATTGCTCAAGGGTTGGTCCAAGGCTTATCAAAGACATATGTTAGTAGCTCAACATGTGACCTTAAAGACTAGGGTTGTTTTTTTTTTTTAAAGAGATACACTTACCTGAAGCAATGCAATAAAGAGAAAAAATGAATTTGCAGCTCTTCTGAACTGAGAGTATAGAAATCTTGGCAGGAATGTGATGATGTTGTACTTGGCCGTGCTGTAAAACACAAACCGGGAGAAAGAAGCCTCATAAACACAAGTTAATTCATGACTTCCACAGGACATATAAAGTTCTCTTATTACCCTCCAAAAACCACGTCATCAAAAAAATTTACATTCTGTTCAACAGTGGGAGAGCATTCCAGAGGACCATAAACATAAGTCAAGTCCAGAACAGTCTCTTCTAGGAGGTAGGTCCACCTATATGGGAAGTGAAGAGCCTCAAAATCAATGTAGATTTTTTCTGGGCAAAACCTTTTTTATGTGACTTCTACCATTTCCTGCTTCATATGACAGTTACGAACTTACAGTGGCCTCTGTTTTTAATCAATCACAAGGCACTTATTGATAGCTTACTATATATCAGAGGACACAAAGATGAAAGCTAATTCCCTTAAGGAGCTTATATTCGACTGGGGAGAAATAGATATACACATATATACAAGGTAGCTTTTCAGTGGGGAAGACACTAGTAGCTTTGGGGATTAGGAAAGGCTTCATCTAGAAGGTGATTCTTAGAGAAAACCTGGCATCCTAGGAGTTGAAATAGGAGTGCATTTCAGACATGGGGGATGGTCATTGTACAAATATAGAGAGGGGAAATGGAATTATGTATATGAGGAAAGGTAAGAAGGACAGATGGACTGGAATACATATATATATATAGTGCATGTAGGGGAAACGATAAATGATAGTAAAGACAGATTGAAGTCCAGTTATTCAGGGTTTAGGAAACTGCCTTATAATTTTTAAAATTTATTTTATTATGAACTTAAATAAAACAAGCATTTCCAAAACATGGTAGGATAGAAAAAAGAAAAGATGATTGTACAACTGTAAATCTATTATATACACCTTGTGATTTGTAAGGGGTTAAAATTCTAGCTAGTCTGTCTAAAATATCTAACCAGTGGTTGCCAATAAATTATAAGCTTTAACAAGAGTTTAGACTTTTAAGCATTTATTAAGGAGAATAAGAATTTGGTGAAGAGAGTGAAAGAGGCCTAGATTCATCTATCTATCTCAGGAAGTGCACATTTTAGCTCCACTCTCCATGAGAGTCCTCACGAAAGAGAGTGAGCCACACCTCCTTCATCCCACAAGCCTCCTGTGAAACTGGGAACATCCCATCCACTCGCACACACATCTCCAAGCTAACTGGCTGGTAGCCTTGACTGACAGTACCCATGAGCAAACGTCACTTCCTGACGCCAAGGAAAGCCGCATGGCTTGCCCTCAGACGCCTTCTCCTCATGGCGGAGCTTTCCTACGATAGCTCTCCAGCAAGTGGCATCATTCCAATCGTTACAGATTCCTTTTAAATATATAATTAACATGTAACCTTTTTCCTTTTTTTCTCCACCCATAATATTATTGTTACTATATACAATGTTCCTTGGTTCTGCTCATTTTGTTCATTATTTCATGCAATTCTATCCATCTTTTTTTGAACATCTTTGAGTCCATCATTTCTTATAGCACAATAGTATTTCATCACAATCATTTACCATAACTTGTTTAGGCATTCCCCAATTGATGGGCATACCCACATTTTCCAGTTCTTTGCCACCACAAAGAAATCCACTATCATTATTTTAGGAGATATAGGTTGTTTTCCTTTTTCCCCAATCATCTTGGAAAACAGACCTAGCATTGGTACTGCTGGGTCAAAAAGTACAGGCAATTTAATAACTCTTTGGGCATAATTCCACATTGCTCTCCAAAATAGTTGGATCAATTCACAGTTCCACCAACAGTGAATTAGTGTCTCCCACATCCACCCTAACATTTGTTGCTTTACCCTTCAATCATTTTAGCCAATCAAAAGGGTAATACAGCATTCACTGATGGGAAATAACATCTTTGCAATGATATTTCAGCAATTTGGGTAGGAGATAAATGATTTTCAACATTTCTAGAAAATGAACCTATTTAAGAAGATGACATTTATAAGATGGTTTCAAGAGTAACATCTGCACTTGGTCTCTAATAGATCTTTTACTAATACAGTTTCAGCTACAAGTCTAGGTCTCTAGTCTGAGTAGATACATACACATTTTTCTCTTGATAAGCAGGTGAAGGAATGAATACTGTAGAGTTAGAGGGTGGTGTCTGGGAAAATCACTGAGTTAAGACCACTGCTATAAACGTGGTGCAGAAAGTAAAGCACAAACTATTAATAGCCCACATTTGAAGATTGTCTATCATAATGAGAGCTTGTGTAACTCATCACTTAAGAGTTCATTTATCTCTAACTTGTTACAAACTACTAACTTGTTATATTCTGAGCAGAGATGCTCAGTAGTTCAACTCCCAGACTTGCTTTCTTTTTTTATAACCAACTTTCAATTATTGAGGGGCCAAATATACAGTTAGTGGATTATTCATCCTCCTGATTTCTATTACTTCCTCTCTTGAGTATATCACTTTCTCTGGAACATCTTGATCACTAGGGAAAGGAAAAAGAAAATAAAAACTGAACCAGACTATTATTTAGTTATTTAATGACAATTCTAGTGGAAAAGTTAGGAAATGATAGTTGTAGCTAAAATTTATCTTTTAGACACCAGAAGATTCTATTTAATTATGCTCTATTGCTGCTCTCTTCCTATTGCACACACAAACACAAACACAAACACACATACACTTGAGAGTGCACCATAAGTTGGACAACCATTGTCTAAGCAATATTAAAGTTGTATTTTGGGTTGCATACATGCATTTGTTTGTGTGTAGACACACACACACACACACACACACACACACACACATGTAATAAGAAAACTTGATATATCACCCATCTTTTCAATGTGCTAATCAGAGTTCCAGTAAGAGAAAAAGTCAGTATTTTGTTAGAGACTTTCATGTCTTAGCTTCACTTAAATTACCTGGAACAATTAAAGATTTGGTTTCTAGGCATCAAATGGAAATAATAACCTCAAAACTGTACATGCTTTCACTTTTAAAAAAATATACCCTCCTTAGAAGAAAACTGCTATGTAAATCCAAAGTAAAACAATAATTATGAGAATTCAAGATGTGCTACAGATTTCAAATTTAGAATTTACAAAGATCATTAAAATTTTTATAAAGAGTACCCCAAAAAAGGTATTCAAAAATTGACAAAGCCAACATCAAATACCAAAAATCTCAACAAAAAGGATGTAAAGTTGGGGAGGGAAAGGAATAAGAATTTATATAGCACCTAGAATGTGTAAGGAAGTATGCTAGGCACTTTACAAATATCTCCCTTGTCACATATCTTTGACATTTCCCTCTCAGCACATAACTTTTCCAGAAGATCTTTTCCCCACAATGTATTTTCCCCCCTCTATATCCTGAAATAATAATTGATCTAAGCCATATCTCCATTCTTGCACCGGACACTCAAATATTGATTTTTATGGATAAAACCCTCTTAGTGGAGATTTGTTTTTTCTTTATACATTTGAGGGTACTATTATTATTGTTAGGATTAATAAAAAAAATGGAAAAAATGTCAGTTAAGCTTATGAAGTACTTATATTATTTCATTTGATTCTCTGAGGTAGATGGTAGAACTATTATTATCTCCATATAGAAAAAGTTATTTGACAAGAGTCACCACATCCAGTAATTACCAAAGTTGACTACAAACCCAAGTCTTCTGAATTCAAATCCAATGCTCTTTCTATGATCTGTGGCAGAGGTGTCAAATACAAAGCCCATGGGATTGCATGAGGTCTGTCTTTGTATCCAGTGTGGCCTGAGTCAGATTAAAATGTAATTGGGAAATATTTAATAAAATAAGTAAAAATACCACAAAACATAGATTATATGAATATGTGGTTTTTCTCAGTTTATATGTAGCCCACAGGGATCCTTATGTATGATTTGGTAGCTCTTGTTTCGCTGAGTTTGATACCACTGATCTAGAACTGTTTCTATTTTATGATACTGAAAGATTTGCAGTACAAGAATTCTTAAGGAAGTTTATACCTCACGTGGTTATTGCAGAACTTTGTCAGCTGAGGTTGGTTGAGAAATATAGTCCTCATTTCTTCCTGATCAGCCAGCGAAGTTTTCTCTGAAACATCATCTGTCTTCTCATAGCCTTCAAAAAGACAAGAAACGTTTTAATTACTAAGAAATATTTCATTATGCATTATGTACCAAAAACTGTCATGCTTTTTAGAGTCTTCAAAGATGATCAAAGATTCCTTTCAGTTTTCCTTAAAATTCAAGTTATGAATGTGACTTCTTTTTCTATATAGTTCTTCTAATAAGAAGACACACTGACTGTATGTTTAACTGATTTAATTAAATATTCCTTTCTTTCTCTCTTCTCACAGGCCAGTTTAGCTCAAGCCTAGTTTTAGATAAAAAATGATGAAGAGAATGAATGAATGAATAAAAAAGCATTTATTAATTATGATGTCCCAAGCACTATACTAAGCACTGCTGATACAAATATGAATGCAAAGACAGTTCTTTCCCTCAAGGAACTAAAAAACTAATGGGTGAGACAATATACAAGGGGAAATAGTGGCCAGGGAAGGGCACTCCAGTCCACAAAGGTACAGGAAAGGAGTACTATAGGGCAAGAGGAGCAGAGACTGAAACACCACACATTGCCTTATGGCAAGGTAAGAGATGGTCAAAGAGTAGGGAATTAAGTATAGTGTGGCAGTTAGGGTTTTCCAGAAATTGGTCTGGGAGAGAACCAAACAGGACAATGGGACTGTTTTGCCAAGACAGCAAGCTGAGATAGGGGAAAGGGTGACAGAGGAGGAAACAATCTTAGATTTAAACAAGCTTTTTTGGGCGGGATGAACATATTTTTGAAATTGAGGAGGGAGAAGAAAGTAGTTTTTGGTTATTTAGGGCAGGAAAAGAATTCTACTTGTATTTGTCATTATTATCATTATCCTGTTCCCTCTTGCCATTTTTTTCCTACTTAAAATTCCCCCAAAATCAGAGTTTAGTTTCATGGGATAATTTTTTGTACTTAAGATACCTGACCACAGTTTACCTAAAAAAAATTCAAAAGATTCCACTAAGGCAACACCTTGCTATGCTGTAGTAGCGATAACACTCATTTTATTCATAAATGGGTAGCATGTGAGTGGTTAAATAGTCTTTTTGTAAAGCAAACAAAAATTTCCACCCACTAATAAACATTTGTGCTAGAAACTGATTGAAAAGCAAGTGAAAAATCAATATACCCGTGGAACTCCCTAATTATATGTCCAAAAGGCAAATGTGTGTGTATATGTATGAAATGCTACAAAATCTGATAATGCAGAACACAGGAAGTGTTCACTGAAAGAATCCTGAAAATGTTTTTATAAAGTAAAACTTCTATGCTATTCCCCTACCCACTTACTTTTAAAATTATTGATTCCCTTAGACACACTCCTGTGATGTTTAAAATCTATATTGTGTGATCACCTTAAATTAGAAGCTTCAGCACCAGTCTTTGGGCATTAAACATTTATTAAAGCATACAGGTATTAACATGGAGTTCAGAAAGTTAAGAAAAGGTCTATCTAGCCTAGAGTTCCAGCCTGGTTGGGTTCTTCCTCAAGTCCTCCTCCACAAACCTGCTTTAATCAGGAACTCTCCAGCAAGCTGATTGTGGAGGCTTTTTATAGGTCTGGAACAGAGGCAGTCCTTACACACTGCTTCAAGCTGATTAGTTGGTATCATCCAAATCCATTGGTTTTGAAGGTGTTCTCAAATTGAGTTCACAGTCTAGCTTCTGAGAACAATACCTTCTTAAGGGTTAGGCAGGTGTGATTACAATCCAGTTAACTTGAAGTAGGCTAATCAGCAGTCAATCACTATCACTTGATTCAATCAGTATAGATTAATCTCCAGGTGGGTCTTTGAGTATCTCTGCAAAATCCCATTATTTTATCACACTCACTTGAAAAACTGTCCTTGAGTACCAAAAAGTGGGGGAAATAGTAATTCAAGCAACAAGTTGGCAACACTGAGGATACTGTGTGATGGTCATTATTATACTGAGAGAGAAGCTAAATCTTCAGAGACTAGTTCTACTCTGGGATGTTCTGGCTCCCCCAGACCTGACCATGACCATGTTTAACTAAAGAGGCAATAAACAGAACAGTGGAAAAGTTACTGAACTTGGGAATGCTAAACTTGGACTCACAGTTAATAATTATTTATTAAGCAACTAGAATGTGCCAGGAACTGCTCTAAGCTCTGAGTATACAAAGAAAAGTCAAAGACAAGTTGCTGGTCAAGGACTTCCACAATTTTGGAAAATGACCTGTAAACAGATAAACTAAATTCGAGAGATCTGAGAGGGAAGCCACTAGGATTGGGTTGGGGGAGGGGTGGGGGAGGAGCTGTGAAAAGGCTTTTTGTTGTTTTTGTTTTGTTTTCAGAAAGTTAGATTTGAGCTGAGTCTTGAAGGAAGCCAGGGAAAAAAGCAGGTAGAGATGAAGGAGAAAATTCCAAGCATGGAAGACAGATCAAGAGAACAAATGCTATATTGAAGGAATGGCAAGGCCACTGGTAGAGTACCATGGAGGTATGAAGAGACTGTAAAGGCAGGAAGGGTCCATTTTCAGAGTCAGAGGATTTTATATTTGATCCTGGAGGTAATGGGGAGCCAGTACAGTTTAATGAACAGGGGAATAACATGTTTGGACCTGCCCTCTAGGAAGATCAATTTGGATGCTGAGTGACAAATAACTTGAGGCAAAGAGACCAACCAGAAGGTAGGAGCAGTCAAGAAAACATCCAGGAAAGGAAGGGTTTCCAAATAACACATATGCATATTTGATTTTGTTTCCCCAGTAGCTGTTGGGGCTTTGACCTTCTGGGCTTTCATTTGTTACTGATGAAAATACTTTGTACATCACTGTTTTTTCTGAACTTAAATTCTGAAGTTAAGGAACTGCATCTGGTCACTTTGTAATTAAGAATTCAGAATGGCCAGAATAGTAGGAGGCAGCTAGGTAGTGCAGCAGATAAAGCACTGGCCCTGGATTCAGGAGGACCTGAGTTCAAATCTAGCCTCAGACATTTGACACTTACTAGCTGTGTGACCCTGAGCAAGTCACTTAACCCTCACTGCCCCACACACAAAAAAAAAGAAAGAAAAAGAAAAGAAAAGAAAGAAAGAAAGAAAAGGAACAACACTGATTATACCATAAGACAGAGAGGTTCTTAGTCTTTTTTGTGTCATTGGACCCCTTTAAGCATATGGAAAAGCCTATGGATCCCTTCTCAGAATGTTTTTAAATGTGTAAGAAAAAATAAATGGAATCACAAAGGAAACCAATTCTATTTAAATAAAGATGTATTTTTTTTCCAAATTCACAATCCCATATCCCTTAAATTTCTGCATCTTGCTTCAAAAACTCCTCCCACCAAGAAATCATCTCAGAAGTTAAGTTCTTGCATTTATATAGCTAACCACAAATGTATGACCCCCATCTTCTCACTGGTGATTCCAATGGCTCATTATAATTTACACTGGTTTTCAGGAATGGGAAAATACATTAACTCATACAGAATGAAATAAGTAGGACCAAGAGAACAATTTATGCTATGACAACAAACTATAAGATGCTGGGAACCATCTTTGAAAGACTTCAGAACTCTGAGCAAAGCAGCAAACAATAGGGATTTCAAAAGGACTACTGATAAAAGCAGTGGACTAGGGATAAAGAATGAAATATGCATTCTCACTCACTACTAAAGTGTCCATTTGTTTTGCAGGATGTATGTATTTATTACAAGAGAGTGTAAATTAGTGGGTAGTAACAGATATGTCGAAATAAAAAGGGAAACAATAAAATATTTTTAAATGCACAGAAGAAAAAAAATCCAAAAGGAAACAGTTTTGTTGTTACCTTGTTAAATTTTGTATATGTATATATAGTTCTTGAAAAAACATACAACTTTAATTGGGTACACAAATCTCTTATTTTTTTATGCATTGAAAAATAGATATTATGTTTTCAATAAAGAATAAATATGTAAACATGCTAATGTTATTAACATGAACAATTCAATTCAATGATCACTTATTAAGAGCTCACTATATACAAAGCACCGAGGGGACAAAAATAAAACTAAATAAAATATATACAATTAGCACATTCCAATTTGTTAAGTGTCAACTGAATGCTAGTAACTGGTAGAAATATAAAACTAAGACACAATCATGGCCCTCTTGAAATTTAGAGTCTAGAATGGGAATAAGATACCAATATAAATAGTTAGATGTGATGTATAATACTTAAAATACATACATTAGAAAGTTAAGAAACAAAAACCACGCACTTTATTTTCAAATTCCGAACTTACAAAATTCCAAATAAGATGCCCATTTTCACATAAAAAGTGGAAAAGAAATTAGGAAAATCTCAAATCAGGAAAAAGTAACAAAAAAAACAAAACCAAACCATTGTTTGTTAAACAAAAATCCCCATATTGCCCACATCCAGAAATGTATTTCTCGTTCTGCATTTTAAGTCCATTTCTTCTTCTTCACCAAGTGGGTATTGTAAGCGCTTAAAATTAGCCTCGGGCACTCCAAATGGGCTGCCCCTCCCCCAGCACTACAGCTCTCCTGAAACCACCCCAGGTGTGTAAGCCTTGCATGCCACGCCCAGCACAGGCCTGCTCAGCCTGGATGTGCAAGAAAGGCCTCAGGCACGCGCCAGCTTCTTCCCCCCCAAGCCCCGACTCTGGGCAGGCATATGTGGAATAATGGCTTAGTGCTTTGGCCGGCCTTTGGCCTGGCTCAGGGGGCGCCAACAAATTAGCTTGGTGTGTGTGGGCACACTAAGCCCGAGTTTCAGGTGAGAAAGAAGGGTATATTATTTGGAAGTTAGACTGTGAGGGGGAGGCTACAGGAACAGTAAGGAAAGTGCAGTGGATAGAGCACTGGCCCTGGAGTTAGGAGTACCTGAGTTCAAATCCGGCCTCAGACACCTAACACTAGCTGTGTGACCCTCTGGCAAGTCACTTAACCCCAATTGTCTCACTAAAAAAAAAAAAAGGAAAGAGCTGGGAATGCTACAGAGACAGTGAGAGGAAGAGTGAGAGTGCAGTAGTGTAGTGAAAGGACAGCTAGAGGATTGAGAAAGGAGACCAGGGGTTGTAAGCACAGTGGCAACAGCAGCCACTCCCACAGAGCAAGAGATGCATAGGGGATAGGAAGCAGCAGAGTTCCTTGGCCGAGGTTTCAGGTTGTATATCTTACTTTCCTGTATTCTTATTTCTAAATTGGTTCTCATAAATAAACCCTTTTGCTTTAATTGAAAGAAAAATTTTTAATCTTTTCCATATCAGGCTGGGAGAGGCAGTGGGGGAGGGGGAGCCTCCCAATTGGCTCTTCCCAAATTAAATTAAAAGCAGTCAGATAGCCAGCCAGCTAAGTTGTTATAAAAGTTCACAGATTAAGACCCAGTTAATAATATAATTTTTACATGAATGGCAACCACGGCAGGATTTACGAGCCAGATATAATTTTTCAGATAGCTTATAGTTATAAGTTAACAGATTAGTAAGGCATTTAATATTTTTTTACAGTATCATACCTCACAATCAGTCTTCTGGAATACAAGTCATTACTTATCATAAACTTTTTTTTTTGGCAGGGCAATGAGGGTTAAGTGACTTGCCCAAGGTCACATAGCTAGTAAGTATCCAGTGTCTGAGGTTGGATTTGAACTCGGGTCCTTCTGAATCCTGGGGCTGGGGCTTTATCCACTGCACCACCTAGCTGCCCCTATCATAAACTTTTAAAACTGTTTTTCTTGGCAATGGTTGTATTCAAAAAGCAGTGTCATTTCCTGACAGGCATGAGTAGAATGTGGGGCATCAGCTCTACCACCACCAAGTTACAGTTACTTAATTTTCTGGGCTTTAGTTTTCACACATGTGAAAGAAATCAGCTAACCTAGATCATTTTTTTTAGGTTTTTTCCCCAGTACTACAATCCTATGAAATTTTGAATTCAAGTCAATGAGTATTCATTAAGCCCTTATTATGTGCCAGGCATTGTGGCAATAATAGCAAAATTAGCTCTTTGTGGCAAAAAAAAAAAAAATAGCTCTTTGTAAGATCTTAGGATTCAAAAAAAGAAAAGCAAAAAAGGTCCTTTCTCTCAAAGAGGTCACAGTCTAATGAGGAAGGCAACATGTAAAGAAAGAATTATATATAACAAGATATGGACAGGAAAAAATGAAGATAATCAATAGAGGAAAGGCACCAGCATTAAAAGGGACTGGGGGGGGGGGGGGGGCTAGGTGGTGCAGTGGATAGAGCACGGGCCCTGGAGTCAGGAGTACCTGAGTTCAAATCCGGCCTCAGACACTTAACACTTACTAGCTGTGTGACCCTGGGCAAGTCACTTAACCCCAACTGCCTCACTTTAAAAAAAAAAAGGGACTGGGAAAGACTTCTTGCAAAAGGTGGGATTTTCGCTGAGACTTAAGTGAAGGTGGAAATAATAAATAATAAAGGAGAGTATATCAATCACAAGGGACAGCCAGTGAAAATGCATGGAGTTGGGAGATGGATTGTCAGTCTCCTGAGGCATAATAACAAGGAGGCCAGTGTCACTGGATCATAGGGAAAAAAGGTGGAGCGCGGTAAAGTACAAGAATAATGGAAAGGTGAGTGAGGACTAAATTAAAGGCCTTTATAAGACAAATAAAATTTTATATTTGATACTGGAGGTCATAGGAAGCTACTGTAGTTTATTGAATATGGGAGTGACATGGTCATACTGTGTTTCAGGAAGATCACTTTGGTAGCTAAGAGGAGGATGAACTAAAGTGGAGAGAGACTTGAGGCAGGGCAACCAACAGCATTACATCATGCCTAGATTATTGCAATAGCCTGCTGTTCCAGGTCTAAACCCTCATTTTATGAATGAGAATATTGAGGTTCAGGGAAGCCATGACTTATTTAAGGTCATACCGTTACTAAGCAGCAAGGTGAGGAACTGAACCTAGGTTCTTTGACTCTAACTCTCATGGGTTTTTTCTTCAACCATATAGAAAAATCTCATACCATTTTAATGTCTTATCGGTCTCAACCTCAAATTTCCACAATGATAATTAAGGCAGCTAGGTGGCACGGTGGAAAAAAATACCTAACTTGGAATCAGGAAGACCTGAGGAGAAATCTCCCCTTGGCACTTCCATGCCTTCTGAGGCTGGGCAAGTCACTTAACCTCTCTGATTTTGGTTCTAAATCTAAAATGAGGTAGTTGGACTTCCATGGCCTCTAAGAGCCTTTCCAGCTCTAAAACCTGCAAGCTTGCAATAGGATGCACCCCACTGGAGAATGCTGCTCTTAACTAAAAACCCAAGAATTAAGAGCCACCCCAAAACTGAAAAACAAAAAAACAAAGCCAGAAAGAAAAGAAAACTGTTAACATTAGGGAGTGTAAATTAGTGTTAGTGACCTTCCTCAATAACTCCACTATGTGTAGTCTGTCCCCACCCTTTGCATAACAAATGCAGGGTGTCTCAATCAACAAATATTTATTAAAAGCTCATGGGGCAGCTAGGTGTTGCAGTGGATAGAGCACCACCAGTCCTGGATTCAGGAGGACCTGAGTTCAAATCCAGCCTCAGACACTTGACACTTACTAGCTGCGTGACCCTGGGTAAGTAAGTCACTTAACCCTCATTGCCCCACCCAAAAAAAAAAATTTAAAAAAGCTTATGTACCCTCACTACCCTAAGCAATGGGGATACAAAGAAAGGGAAAAGACAGAAGTAAGTCCCTGCCCACAAGGAACTCTTTCTTTACAATCTACAATCTTCCCCTTGAGGCATAGATTTTCAAAGACCTTATATATTGGATTCTCCCTTCAAAAATCCCTTTAAAAAGAATTCACCATGCACACTCAGAATTCACATTTTCACCCCCTGGGCTGCCATTCTATTAAAATTCTAACTAAGACATATCAAACCATAAACACAGAGGCTTTAGTAATACAATTTGGTAAGCCAAGATGAAACAAACATATATTTACCCCAATCTTGTACATTAGACTGGGGTTATGCAATAAAAATGCTGGGGTAGGTGGGGATGGGGGAGGGTGAGAGAGTAGGAGGGAGAAAAGAAAAAGATAGAAAAGAATCATTATGTTGCCAAGGCTTACTACAGAACTGTTCAGTATTTTCACAAACAACCTTCTGGCACTTTGACAGTGACTAAAAAAAGATGGAACAGAATCTTGGGATCTATTTTATTATCTATCACATTTAAGAACCTAAACAAACCCCTAATTCAATGGTACCCCTTTCCACATGGATTGCCTCCCTAAACTTGAGACCCCCACAGCTCCACACCATTTTGCAGGTAGAAACTTTCTGAGCAGTTAAACTTGATTTTAGTGCTGTACCACTGATTATGGTGGGCTGCCTCTAGATAAATGCTAAAAACCTTAATGATGTTTTTCATATAGTATCATTTGCAGAAAAACTTAAACTGATTCGAGTCCTCTGATCCAACAGATTTGCTCTATTATTTAGAAGAGAAAACAGAACTCAGTCAGCTTAATATCTCTAAATGAATAGTTTAAAAGTTTATTGTTCTTTTCACTTTGTTTTAAATGATGTAGCAGGCCATATTTAATGGTCACACAATTAACATAGAGACAGACACAGGCTACTAAAGGAATTAAGAAATTCTCTAATCTGGCATTGTTGGAACAGAGAGGGTATTTGATATGTTCAGTAGTAAACTTGACAGCAGCTGTTCAGAACAGAGGGGGTACAAAATGAGATAAGCACAGCTGCAGGAAAACACAATGAAAAGGGAAGCTTTAAAAGGTCAAGATTTCCATTTTGCATTTGCAAAAAAAAAAATATTTCAAAAACAGAGCACAGTTTTTGGCTCTCTAAGACACCTTCACACTGGCAAGAGGAAAGATGAAATTTCCAATATCAGTCAATGCCTGTCACTCCATTGGCTTGTTTTTATTGCAAAGGCTAGCAAAAATAACATTGGATTGGAAAACTCTCCAATGACTAGCCTAAATTTAAATAAGGTCACATGGCATGTCGCATTAAAAACAAATTAATGTGTATATATACATATATATATATATATACACACACACACAAACATATATATAAATAAAATGAAATAAAATAAATAAATTACACATTTTTATCCTTTAAGCTTAGGTCTTTACCTACAGTAATACTAGGAAATAGGTAATCCAAGTATTAATTATTGTCATTTTTACAGATAAGGAATCTGAGGCTCAAGAGTTTAGTGGTTTATTTGCCCACAAAAACACCACCCAGGAAGTGTGATGGCTTGGAATCCAGGTACTCTGACTCCAAGTCTAGGCTTTTTCCCACAAGTCTATGCTGCTTGTTGTTGTTTGTCCTTCACTCTTGAAGAAGACTATGACATAGGGAGGTGATATGACTTGCAGTGAATTGTATTTTTTTAAGTGGGGGAGGGTTGTGCAAGGTCACTAATCTCACTCTGTCCTCCAGAGACATCTGGGGCCAATGGCAAGATATATATTAGGATAACTGGAGATGGCCCTGGTAGTGTGTGTGTACATATACACACACACACACACACACACACACACACACACATCTTAAGGTACTAATCAATAAGGACTGCATACAGGTCAATTTTTAAAGCCTATGGGTGTTGCCTCAGATAAACTGAGACCTGGGAAAGACCTTAATTTAGTTTATTTATTTTCATTCATTCATTTATTTATTTTCAGGGCGATGAGGGTTATGTGACTTGTCCAGGCTCATATAGCCAGTGTCCAGGCTCATATAGCCAGTGTCAAGTGTCTGAGGCAGGATTTGAATTCAAGTCCTCCTGAATCCAGGGGTGGTGGTTTATCCACTGCGCCACCCAGTTGCCCTAAGACCTTAATTTAGAAAGATCAAGGTCACCCACCGCATCCCAGGACATCGACAGTCATATTGCCACTGGACCTTGATAACTGGAGGAGAGAGTAAGGCTGACAACTCTATGGAGCTCTGCTTCACTTAAATCCAATTCACTCACAAGACATCAATCACCCTTTTGATGGCAATGGTCATAAGGTTGAATAGCAACAAACGCCTAATAATATTTTAAAATATTTAATTATGTGGGGAAAAATCTAAATAAAGTGAAGCTACCTGATTCAACAATTCTGCTCCATTATCTGGAACAACAACAACAACAATAAAAATTCATTCTACCAACTTGAACCCTAAATAAACAATTCAGCAGTTTGGGGTTAATTTCTTTCAAAGTCTGAAAGAGAAATGAATAAAACACAAGCTTCAGAGCCCTGTTTATGTCTGTTTCTTTAGACATGCTTTGCATTAATAGAATGCAGAAAAAATCAACTCAAATTAATCTAAGAAAGTAATTATTTACTCAAAAGGTTTTTATCATTTTATAAAAGGATTGACTACAGGCATCCTGAAAAAGCAATATTCTAGCGCTCTTAAAACATGACTCAGATTGTGACCATTCGATTTCACGTATGACTTTACAGAAACATAGCTACTGCATTGACCTAAGTATACCCAGAAAGCCACAAAGGCAAGGGCCCACATCCTAGAGACCTCTCAGATGGATGTTCAGTCATCTGACAATCCTCTTATGATGAAAATGACTGCAGGTTGTTTTTAGAAGTAACAGTAGAGGGAGCAGCTAGGTGGTGCAGTGGCTAGAGCACCGGCCCTGGAGTCAGGAAGACCTGAGTTCAAACCTGGTCTCAGATGCTTGATACTTACTAACTGTGACCTTGGGCAAGTCACTTAACCCTTATTGCCCAACCAAAAAAAAACCAAAACCAAAAACAAAAAAACCAAACCAGAAGTAACAGTAGGTTGCTTTTCGGCTTGCACCAGTTAGAATCCATTATGAAATCTTAGAATGACAATCTCAGAGAATGAGTGATTTGACTTTTCGGTCTCCAAGGTTCTGAATGATATAAAATGAACAAAATAGCTCTGATTCTAAGTAGTTCTATGGATCGGCATGCTAGACATGACCCTGGACATACTGTTCCGAAAGGAGATAGAAGAAAGAATGGGGTTTAACAGCTAAAACTTGAGGTTCTCATTTGTTGGCTTCAAATGCTTCAGATGGTTATGGGGAGGGCAGAGCTCTGAAGTAGAAGGCAAGAGAAGGGAACTGAGGTAGTTTACAACTATCAAATCCTGTGATGCTATTACCTGGTTTGAGACATAGATATAAAATACTCTCAAGCATGCATTTTCTTTTCCAGTGCACAGTTAGGCCTGTGAAGCATGCCCAGGTTTCTCTAAGGTATTTTTGCTGTCTCTCTTCCCCACAGGCTCAAAGCTATTGTTAAACCACAGTTTAACTTGGCAGGGGAAAGAGGAATGCAGTGCTAATCCTCTAAGCAAAATTGAAAAAAAGAAGCAAAGCTTGTCTTGATTACCACTGTTCCACCCCCACCCCCCTCCATGTCCCTGACCTTCTATCTCTGGACACCATCCCCCCCCCCACCCGCCCCCCCCCACACACCCAAGGAAGATCAGTTCTGAGACAGGGGGAGAAAAAAAAGGGGGGGGGCAAAGAAGGAACATCCCTTACTGGAGAGGAGAAAAAATCCTATTGCCCATTTAAATCAAGCTCAGTTCAAAGACTCCAATATTTGCCCTGGCAGGTAAAGTGAGGGTGGGCAGCAGATGAGTTGCATGGAAAACTGGGCTCCTATTAAGAATTGCTCAGGGCCCTCTCAAGACCTCTCAATAAGCCAGTCCCATCCCTTGACCCTCGTGGCCTCAGAGATACTTTCCCAAGCCCAACTCTCTTAACCCCGGGATACCCTCTCCAGGCCAGTTCTCTCATGATTCCTTTGTTATGTGGAGCAGAAAGGTTGGATGACTTAAATCCAGTGGTTCTACTTCTCAAAGTTACCACCCTGGGTGTGGGTTGGGCTTTTTCTTGGCAGGTTCCAGAAAGGACTTGACTGAACCCCACCAGAACTAGAATTTATCCCTTTGGATCAAAGCAGCAGGGCTTAGAACGGACAGGTAGTAGGCCTGGCCATAGGTAATGTTGTGAATTAAGGGAAGCTTTTGTTTAGTCCCTCCCACTTCCCCTCAATTCAACAATAATTATTTATTAAGTACCTACTAAGTATGAGACACTGTAGTAGGGTCTGAGTATAAAAAACAAAGCCAAAAGAAAGTCCTTACCCTAAAAAAACACTACTAAAGGATACAGGTGGTAGTGGTTGTCTTCAAATGTTCATGTAGGATACAAATACACAAATAAAAGAAGGCAAAATCATTTGAGACAAAGGTGTCAAATTTCTGCCAAACTCTAGACTGCTACCATAACCAGATTAAAAAGCAATTATCGTGGCAGCTAGGTGGCTCAGTGGATAGAGCACTGGCCCTGGATTCAGGAGTACCTGAGTTCAAATCCGGCCTCAGACACTTAACACTTACTAGCTGTGTGACCTTGGGCAAGTCACTTAACCCCAATTGCCTCACTTAAAAAAAAAAAGGGAAAAAAAAAGAAAATTTAAAAAGCAATTATCGGGGTGGCTAGGTGGCACAGTGGATAGAGCACTGGCCCTGGAGTCAGGAGTACCCGAGTTCAAATCTGGCCTCAGACACTTAACACTTACTAGCTGTGTGACCCTGGGCAAGTCACTTAACCCCAATTGCCTCACTTAAAAAAAAAAGCAATTGTCAAAATATTTGACAAAATAAATAAAAATACAACGCAACAGAGATAATGTTAATTTGGGGTTTTCTAAATCAATATGCAGCCTAAAGGGACTAGTTTCTATTTGAGTTTGAAACCACTGATTTAAGTAGTAAAAAACATCACTAATGGGGAGAGTGGAGAAGAGAGAGAATCTAGAGGAAAGGTTCTATAGAATAGGGAGTACCTGAGCTGAGCCTGGAAAAAAAGAAAGGATTTCAAGGGGTAAAGGTGAGGAGGGAATACATTCCAGTCCAGGGGACAGTCAATCAAGAGAACAGACAGAGATGGAGTGCTTTGTTAGAGGATGAACAAGGAAAAACAATGTGAACTAAGTAAGGAAAGATAAGCTGGAGCCAGATTTTGAAGAATTTCAAATGCCAAACTAAGACATTCATATTTTGTCCTCAAGGAAATAAAGAGCAGTGGTTTTTGGAACAGTCAGAGAACCACATTTACAATTTACGTCTAATTCATTTCCTGTAACACAATGCTGATGGTGTAATATTATCAAACATGGTGGAGAAGTGAGAGGCCTAGAGCAGTGTAGCCAGGGCAGAGATGAAGTGTTTGAACTGAACTCCCTCTTTAAGTGGAGATTTGGGAGTTCTTGGCTCCAGTTCTCCAATCAGAGGGGCAGAGTGCCAAAGTTGATGGGATCGTGCAGGATGAGGAGGTATTCCCAAGAATTCATTTCCTAGGGCATACTGAAAAAGTCAGAGAAGTCCCAGAGTAGTACAGCTAGAAAAAACAAAGGAGTTAAGACCAACAATTTCTAAGATCCTTTTCAGCTATAAGACTTAGTTATATAGAGCCCATGACAAAGGACTGATGACTCTAAAAGATCTTCTAAGAGCCCTTGCTACCTAAATCATTTTGGAGACAATCTCTAATCAGGGAAACCCACCTCTTAGGAAGCAGCAAGGGGTGAGTCAAAACCAACATTGGTCATTTATGTCCTCTTAATAAGGCACCAAGGAACATGTCCACTTGGCAACTGGGATAGGTGCCAATGAAATATTCCAAAGGCTCATGGCTCTGCAAACTTTTCAAGCTGAACTCATCAAGTAAACAGTCTTGAATGAATCATCTTACAGAGACACAGACAGGGGATCAATCATTTAACAAGCATTTATGAAAGGACTACTATGTGTTAGGCACCATGAGAATGTTCAGCAAACAAGATGATTAAGAGAGTATGGCACAGCTCTGTAACAACAGCGTCAGAAATACTCAAGCAGGGGCAGCTAGATGGCGCAGTGGATAGAGCACCGGCCCTGGAGTCAGTAGTACCTGAGTTCAAATCCGGCCTCAGACACTTAACACTTACTAGCTGTGTGACCCTGGGCAAGTCACTTAACCCCAATTGCCTCACTAAAAAAAAAAAAAAGAAATACTCAAGCAGAGGGGTGACCTAAGGCTGTTAAATTATTTTAGGGACAATAGAAAGCACCATTCATTGGCTGTGTATTGTTTTTCCATGGTCTACTCTTTTATCATCAGTCTTGCTGATAGTCATCTAATTCCTGGCCCCTAATTCTTTTCAGGTAACATTTCATTTTCTTTTTTTTTTTTACAATTTTATGTTTAATTTATCAAATAAAACAAGCATTTGTATAACATAGTAGAATAATAAGACAATTGCACATGAAACTGTAAATCTATTATGTACACCTTACTATTCCTTTATCTTCCCCCCACCCCATGGCTACCATTAGACACAAATATGTACATCCATATGTATGCATATACATATGGATATATAATTGTTCTGTGTATACTTTTATTTATCAGGTCTTTCTCTGGATACAGATAGCTTCTTCCTTTGTAGTTAATGCTTCATTTTCCATGAATGTTCATCTTGGTTTCAACTCCAGGAACATCTTTGCCTTTCCCAGGATAAGCTAATCACCTGAAATCTTATTACCAGGTAGAGTGACAACATTTTTTACTCGACACCTCCTTTCCCTTATATGCTTCGCCCCTCTGACTGAGGGTTAAGCAGTACACTCCTCTCAAAGCCTTCCTTTGCAAGGGCTTGAACTTTTCCAAATAACTCTTTTTTTTTTCATCCATTTGATTTCATAGACATCCTACTGCTGAGACAGGAACTTGATGCTGGTCCCTTTTTTAGCTTCTCTTTACCTACTATCATCCTCTTGTTAGATGGTAAGCTCCTTGAAGGCATCCTTGTATCCTCTTTGTATCCTTAGGGCTTAGCACAGTGCCTAGAACGTGTGGTAGGCACTTAATAAATGCTTGTTAAGTTGAATTTTTGTTCATGCTTTAAAAGTCATCTCCTAGTCTGTACAGATGTTTCAATCTTCCAAGCTAATTCAACTAATGTACCACAAGGAATTTTCAGTGTCTTGTTTTTGTAAATAGTTTTCATCCCAAATCAAATTCATGTTGTTTTCTTCACTTTATTTAGGTCCATAATGACTTATGTCATATGTCTTAGATTTGTTTTTCAGTTGAATAAAAGCAAAGAGCTCTAACTTACAAAGTATAGCTTTTCCTTGTCAATGTCACCCCCCCTCCCCCTAGGAATGCTGATCTTGCACTAGGCAAGAATTACTTTTCATCCTTATAAAGAAACCTGCTGAATGTGGTAATAAGGAGTGAGGACCATCAGTGTAGATTTCAAGAAACATCAGTGGATCCCCATTGAGTAAAGCTTAAATTATGCTGTGGGCCAACAAATCCTAACATATGAAGCTTTATTTCCTTCTTTGCCCTTTTTACATAATATGGTCTGCCCTCTAAACCTTTCCTCAGCCTAGTTCTTTCTGTTAAATACTTCTTTTGCTTTTATGTCTCAACTCAATAAAATATGGGCTCCTTGATGAAGACTCCTCTTGTTGCTCTGGTGAGCAATAAGCTTTTGTTTCCTAGGCCTGATGTGGGACTTTCTTTTACCACATCTTTAATGCACCTAAGTATTTTTTTGTTGTAGATACCTGCTTCTGTGTGGATAAAGCTGTGAGCTCCAGGGTGGGAAGGACGCATGGCTGACACATGCATTATTGAGTACCTTTGCACAGAGGAGTCATTTAAATGTCTGCTGAACTTTACTGTGTGTCTGAGACTAATTAGTACCTTAGATTTCACAGGGTAAATTTTGGACCTGGCACTTACTCAGCACCTAAGCAGGAAGTGTCAAACTATTGTTTTTTCCTCTTAAGATAGTTGTTTTTTTTTAATCCTGGTGTTCATTTTCACACATTTAATTTTAGATTGATTCACATGAATAGACATGTAAAAATCACTTACCATGTCTATTAGTGATGAGGGAAGGTTAAGAAATTGTGTGTGGGTATAAATGCGTTTGTGTGTGTATAACTTTAATAGGTATAAAATGAGGACAACAGTTTAAAGCTGGCTTATATTAAGTATCTTATCAGCTGAATAGAGAATGAAATTGTCTGCTATTTTTCATACTAGAGTAACAAACATGTTATAGGTTTATCTTTCATAACATTCTTTTTTTAAAGTGAGGCAAATGGGGTTAAGTGACTTGACCAGGGTCACACAGCTAGTAAGTGTTAAGTGTCTGAGGCTGGATTTGAACTCAGGTCCTCCTGACTCCAGGGCTGGTGCTCTATCCACTGCGCCATCTAGCTGCCCCCATAACATTCTTTTTTTTTTTTTTTAAATTTTTTTTTTAAGTGAGGCAATTGGGGTTAAGTGACTTGCCCAGGGTCACACAGCTAGTAAGTATTAAGTGTCTGAGGCCGGATTCAAACTCAGGTACTCCTGAATCCAGGGCCGGTGCTCTATCCACTGCACCACCCAGCTGCCCCGACCCCATAACATTCTTAAGACATCTCAGACAATGTGGTATCATAGAAAGAGCCAAGGCTTTAGAATTAGAGGATGTCGATTGAACTCAAAGCACTGCTACCAATTACTAATGTGACTTCTGAAAAGTCACTTTACAGAAATTATATTTAGAGCAATGTCTTATCGGCATTTCACAATAAATTCAAGATGGATGAGGGACCTGAATATTAAAGGCCATGTCACAAAAAAGTTTCTAGTGAATAAGATCATGTGCCTTTCTGTGGAGGTTTCTCAAGACCAGAATGGCTAAAAGAAATTATAAAACCTAGAATTGAGAATAACGACAAAATCAATGCAACTAGGATAAAAAAAGAAATGGTTAACTGGAAAAGAATCTTTGCAACAACATGTGTCTGATATCCAAGTAGACCACTAACTATATAAGACCAAAAGCCATTCCCCAATAAATAAGTGGGTAAAGGACAGGAATAGACAATTGTCAAAAGAATTCCCAACTATTAATGACTATGAAAGAATGTTGCTAATTATTAATAACAAAAGAAATACAAATAAAACAAAGCTTGAGATTTCACCTCGCAAATAGCAAATTGGAACTACTCATGGAGCTGTGAGAAATATCCACTGGGAAATGGAGGTGATATAAAACCAAAATGGACCAATAAAAATTTTATCAAAGGAAGTAAAAGGAGTAGACTGGACAATTTTTAAGGTTCTCTCCAGCTCTATATTCTAGACTTTTGTACAAATGTGTGAATCAACTTTGTAGAGATCACTGAACCCAAGGGAATAGATGAGACTCTCATGAAGAGAGTGTAGAGAGAGCAGAAGGCTTCAGATTTTGCCTCAGGTAACACATGCCCATCTTTGGGGGATGGCAAATGGATCAGAATCCAGCAAAGAAGACTAAAGATTGCTCAGAAACACAGAAGGAAAACTAGGCGAGAGACTCAGATTCCAGGAGGGGGAAGATGACAGTGTCAAAACACACAAAAAGGTAAACAGAATGAGAACTGGGAAAAGATCATTGGGTTTAGAAATTTTTTTAAAAAACCAGTTGGTTTAAAAAAAAAAATCAGTTGGTAAGCTTGGAAAGAGAGTTGTCTCATTTGGTAGAATTGGAAGCCAGACTGCGGGGAGATCAGAAGAATTGGAGAAGATGAGTATAGATAACTAATTTTTAGAAGTGTGGCTGCAAAAGGAGAAAAAAAAAAAGGTACAGGTAATTGGCAAGGTTTTTTGGTTTTATTTTTGTAAAGAAAAATTTGAATTTCTTTTTTATTACTTCAGTATATCCCATTTTAAAAAGTCACAAAACTAGTTGAACTATTTTCTTTTTGTGGAATTTAGCTAAGACCTTCAAAAATTTAGCCCAGGTAATTAACAGGTTGATGAAAGAATTTCTGGCTCAGCTTTATTGACTCATGATGACTATTTCCTGCCTAGTTATAAAGTTATGTGTTGAAGTAAACTATGGATTCTGTGAGGAGGGGATATATTCCAGACATGGATGACCACTCAAGACAAAAACCTAGCGGATACAGACAGATTAAAGGTGAGGTGATTGAAAATAGATCAATGAGAGCAGGAATGGCAGTGGTTTTTTTTTCTTCTTATATCCCCAGCATCAAGCATAGTGACTTACACTAGTGAGCAGATAACAAATGGTTGTTGAATTGCATGGGACAAACTTCCAGGAAATGGAAGGAGATTAGATTAAGAACAATCCACCAGTTTCCCTTACCTTTCCTTCCCTGCCACTCCCCTCTGGGCAGAGGTCCATCTCTGCTCAGCTCTGTTCCTCTAGAACCCCACAGTAACATCATTTCATCAATTTATCTAATGTTTTATTTTGTTTTGTTTTTTAATTTTGGGAGGCAATCAGGGTTGTAACCTGCTCAGGATCACACAGCTAATAACTGTCTGAGTCTAAATTTGTACTCAGGTCTTCCTGACTCCAGAACTGGTGTTCTATCCACTGGGCCACCGAGGTGCCCCAATATCTTTTTTTTGTGTGGCCCATTAATAATAGGAATGATTGTAGATACTGAGATACACAATTTCCTAATAAAAAAAGCTAGATTTAGGGGCAGCTACGTGGCATAGTGGATAGAGCACTGGCCCTGGAGTCAGGAGTACCTAAGTTCAAATCCGGCCTCAGACACTTAACACTTACTAGCTGTGTGACCCTGGGCAAGTCACTTAACCCCAATTGCCTCACTAAAAAAAAAAAAAAAAAAAGCTAGATTTAAATTAAGTTAAAAGCTACTATAGCATCTATCAATTTCAGATGCTATTTAATACCTCACCAGCTCAGAGAACAAAAAAAAAAAAGCATTTTTCCAAACACTAATCTATACTTATATTTGTATAATTATGAATGTTTGATCAAGACTGGGCTTATAAGAAGAATGGGTTTTGCTTTTCTTCCTTTTGGGGTTTAGTTACTGTGGTTTGTGAGGGAGTAAGATATCCCTAATGTAGATCTTCCCACACACACCTACACCCTTTATTACAATGAGTCATTCAGACAATCTAGGTTATATGGAAGGAGGGTGCCCATCCAGCTGCCCCAAAACATATTTGCCTTCTGAGGGAATTCACACCACAGGCTTGTGCTGCATAGATTTACAGTCAAGGAGGAAACAATACGTGAGCCTGTGGGAAACATGAATTTCACCAGGAGGTCAGGGGGTTGGTTGTTCCTTCCCTTCCTCTCACTCTCTCATGCTTAACTGAGAAAAGAGACCACTCCAACTTTATATTCTTTAATGAAGCCCTCTGGCAGCATCTTTTGTGTTCACATGGGTTGTAGTTTGACAAGTTAGGAAGTTTCCTTTTAGTGTCCTGGATATATGCCATGAGAAAACAGCAGATCTCTTATTATTATTACACTTATGCCAACAAATGGTTGCATTTCTACCCCTCAGCAGGGAATTAATAAACTCCATTACTTCTCTTTTCTTCCTCTAGCCCTTCTTGGATCTCTCACCTGAGAGCACTTATGCGTCCATATCACTATTCTCTGGAGTACAAGCATCTGCTTCTTTCTCAAAGCTGGTCTATTGTAATATCTTCTAAAAGAGCCTCATGTTTATTACTTAGGTCCAAGGATTACAAAGCCTTTCTTCTTTGCTTTCTCCTCAGTGACACATCCTTCTGCATCCCAACCTTCAAACTCTGGTCAGGATTCCTCTTTGCTTCACTTCCTTCTTTGTTTTTATAGTGAAACCCGTCTTCCATTTTACAGAGGAGTATTCAAATCTCTTTGATCACTTGAAGAATGGGGGGTTAGCTACATGGCCCACAGATTGAGCCTGAAGTCAGGAAGATCTGAATTCAAATCCTGCTTTAGATATTTACATGCTGTGTGACTCTAGGCAAGTCACTTTACTTCTATCTGCCTCAGTTTCCTCAACTGTAAAATGGGGATAATAATGGCACCTACCTCCCAGGGTTGTTGTGAGGATCAGATGGGATATTATTTATAAAGTGCTTAGTATGTACTTAATAAATGCTTCTTCCATTGGGAAGCGATGCTTCTGGAATCCTTTATTTGTTATAATATGGAGGGGCAAAGCTATCCCAACTCTCAGTACATAGAACATTTATCTATAGCATAAAGATAAAAAATTACTCCATGTAAATCAGTGAAAAATTCTTCCTACTAGACTTTTGTGAGGTAGTGCCAGGTAGGATCTTCATTATACAGATGAGGCACAAGACTTAGGGAGGATAACTTCCTCAGAGTTCTGCAGTTACTAAAAGCCAGAACCCAGACTCAGACTCAAGATTATTTTCTAACTCCAAATCTTCTGCTCTTGTCACAGCAACACTCTACCTCTTGTGAGCACTGTAATTTATTATCTAGGTGATCCTGAGCAAGTTCTTCCATCTCTCTAATTCTCAGCCACTCTTTAAAATGGCACTGACAACAGTACCTGAATTTACATGTGAGGAAGATGCTATATCAATTTTCATTATTATGTATAGTAGTCACCCTTCCACAATCCTGTCCAATCCCAAGAGCTTCTACTGCTAACCCTGCCTACACTGTAGCACCCATACATTTCTCTTCCCCCTAAGAAAGCTATTGTTCCCACAGGTCCTTATTCTCCTACTTACATCCTTCTGAAACCCCAACATTCCTAGAAGGCTGATCTTGGGATTCCCAAGATATGAGCAGACACATACCTAACACTCCTTACCTGGAATTTCAAACACATTTTCTTATCAAAATAATGTAATGAAATGTTGGTTGTATAATTTAGCTACATGTTGTATTGAAGGGGCTCTTGTGTGCTAGCAGGGAGCCTAATCACTAGTTGGCATTGTTTCTATGTGAAAAATGTATTTTCAACTTTGAATTTGAGAGCTTTTAGAACATTATACACTGGGTAAGTAACTGATGGCTCATATCGTTGGGTTCAATTTTTACAAATATCTAAATATTAAAAGCTACTTAAAAGTAATGGCACAAAGAACCTGACCTAAATATTATAATCAGTAAACATTCCTGTGTCCAGTGTAATATAGAATTTAGAGACTATTGAGTCCAACTCTCTCATTTTATTAATGAGGAAACTGAAGTCCGAAGAAATTAAAATGACTTTCCAAAAGTCATTCAATCTTTATTAAGCAGCAGTCAGAATTTGAAACCAGATCCTCCAAATGCAAATCCAACCCTCTGACCTCAATTCGGTATACTCATAAACATATTAGCAAAAATTTCCACTGTTCCAAAAAGAAAAGAGCAATATCTTACCACCAGCAAACCAACCTGTCTCTAAATCACCACTGCTCAAGATTTCTTTGTAGAAAAACCCAAACATTATTGAATTGATCTAATGTTTCTCCAGTAAAAAAATTCCCTTTGGTTTTAGTAGCATTCTTAAATAGCCTTTTAGAACAAAGGCCTTTTAGAAAAACAAGGTTGAAAAATACTGGAGAAAGGCTCATAAATAATCCAGTAATTGCAAAGACATTTTCTGAAAATGTTATCAAATGAGAGTGTTATTTTTTCTTTCAGCTTCTCTGCACTTTTTATAAAAAAGCAGTCTCAAATCTGTCTTGTCTCACAAGAATACTTCTCATTTCATAAAAAACAGAAGTCCTAAATACATTGTTTTCAATGAGAGTCAGCTTACATACCTGTTAGTTGCTTGACTATCACCTGCTCCTTACATCCACTATCTGTAGGAGATTTTTTTAAAGCATATTTTTATTTTTGAACTAGGTATTAATCATGAGAAACCAGTGAAGAATGCAAGGATAACATGTGATGGGTCAGGTGGAAAAGACAGTAGATGCAAGAAAGCAACATATTCATTGTTATAATTAGTAAAAATGTACTCTGTATTTGAGAATAAGCTAAAATGTTGCATACCGAACTTTTTCTAATAGTGATAAAACTGTGTCACAAAGTACATCCAAGCTATCTTAGATGGCTTGACATAAAACTATCAAATCAAGGAGCTGTACAGTGATGACTTAACCTCTGGGATCAAATAATGTGTATGAGACATTAACATGAATTATGAGTGGATATATGTCTGAGATGCTGTTTTACAGCTAACATAAAAATTGTAAAAATGGTCCATCCAGAAATATCCACAGATCCAGGAGTTATACCCTGAAAAGCAAGTAAAATTATGTCAACTCTTTTCAGTTTGTGATGATGGGCATTAAAAAAAGAAAAAAAGAACAGAGAAGCCCACACTGATACAGAAAGGTTAAATGAATACATATGAGTGATAGGTGGTGGGTGGGATACAAAGATTTAAGATTCAAAGTTTATGCTGATTGCCATCAAATTCATGACATTTTCATGGAATTTAAGGCTACTAAAGGTTCTAAATAATTTCAAGTAGAAAGAATCACTACATCAACAACAGTTTAACTTCTTCAAGTTATTAACTGAGAAGCCTCCTCTTACAAGAAGGCTTTTCTGATTGCTCTGGTGATTAGTGTTCTCTCCTACTTCAGATTATCTGCTAGGTTATCAATCTATTTACTGTTATAGTTCTCAACAGAATGTAGGCTCCTTGAGGGCAGAGATGGTTTCATTTCTGCCTTTATATTCTCAGTGCTTAACACACAATAAGTGCTTGATAAATGCTTGCTGAATGGAACTTAATTGAATGAAATTCTGTAAACTATAAAGAATCTTCCTAAATATGATATTATTGGTTTCATTTGTAACTCTGATTTGGTCAATCTCATAACCAATTAGAAACATGAATTCATGGACCTAATGGTATAACTGAGGCAAGGTTCAGGCAAGAAGAGGGCTATTTACCTTCTCTATATACCATGGAAAGAAAATGAGATGATTTAAAAAACACTTTTAATGAGAATTTTTCCTTTTCCTTTTATTAAATTTTGTTCTACCATTCCTCCGGGAACATTTGGCTAACTGAAGCCTGTTTCTGTTAATATTAGCCTCCCCTGGCTAAAGCTTGACTCATGGAATGATAGTTTTAATGGAAGACTTTCAACATTCCCAGATAAGAAGTCACAATGGAGTTTGAGTTTCCCAAAGTGACTTAGCTAATTATTAGTGGGAAACTAAGTGGCTTGGTGGATAGAGCATCAGGAATACCTGAGTTCAAAGTTTGGCCTCAGACACTTAAGAGCTGTGCAACCCTGGACAAGTCATTTAACCCTGTTTGCCTCATTTCCTAATCTGTAAAATGAGTTAGAGAAGGAAAATTGCAAACCACTCCAGTTTCTTTGCCAAGAAAAACCCAAAATGGAGTCACACAGAATCAGACACAACTGAAACAACTGAACAACAACAACCAAACTACTTGTGGAAGGACTGTCCTGGCTCCTAGACTTTGGTTATCTTTGTAACATGTAAAAATCTCCTTCTTTCAATTAGGCCATTATGAATCCTATAAATGTAGTTTAAACCTGACTTGGTTTCCCAATAGTCTGCCTAACTAGGTCTGTTTTATGAGGGGATGAATGAGATTATGATTTGCTTAACTAAGTTTGTTCAACTTTAATGGCCTAAGAATATATATGGGATTGCATGTCACAAATTATTTCTCTATTGCTGTAAATTTTGTCTATAAAAAGTCTTGTTAAGAATCCTAATCTTTGCTCAGGGTTATTTTTTTTGGATCCTGAACCTGGATTTAAGCATAGTGAATCCTAGGTTTTTTACTTATATACTTTCTGCATTTGGCAGCAGTAATTTATCACACAATTTCAATGGGAAAATATTATTCCCAAAATATACCTTAACATTTGAAATTTCCCAGCCTGATTAAAGGTAGTCCAATTCCATTCTTGTAAGTACCTCTGGATACTGATATATAATACACTTCTGAATAGCTACAGACAGCAATTTTGTAAAAATGGAATTTCTATTCCTTGAAGAGATATACCCAGGCTTTCTATAATTAGGAATGATCTACAAAGTAAAGAATGGGAAGGGGATGGGGGAAGCAAGGACAACTGTAATCCCAGCAGAGGTATCCTAAAAGAATATTATCCTACATTCAACATAGAAGTGCTGAATAAATCTTTATTGAATCAATTATTTAAAAAATCAGACTGTGGCTAAAGAAAAACAAAGAACATGAGTTTTAACAATTAAGAAGCATTTATTAATCACTTACTATCTGCCAGACACTGTGCTAATCACTGGAGAAACAAAGAAAGGTTAAGAACACAATCCACACCCTCAAAGAGCCCCACAGCTCTTCTCCCCCCAAAAAACTATGAACATATAAATATCTATATATGTGTGTGTGAATGTGCATATTAACATACATGCATATATACATATACATATGTATGTATACACACAGAGAGTACAAGGAAGGAGATCAGGGTAAGGGGAGCTCTTACAGAAGATCAGATTTTAATAGAGCCTTGAAGGAAGCCAGGGAATCCGGGAAGTAGAGATGAGTAGGGAGGGAGGACATTCAAGTTTGGGGGACAGCTGGTTGTAAAAGTACACAGGTGGGGAATGGAGGGTCCTGTACAAGTAAGTTTGTGTATCTGGATCACCAAGTGTGTGGAAGGGAGTAAAGAATCAGAAGACCGGAAATGCAGGAAGGGGCCAGGTTGTAAATGCCAAACAGAGATTTAATCTTGGAGGTACCAGGGAGGTACTGAAGTTGTTGTTTGTCCTTTGTTCTGGAAAAGGAACACAGCATGGGGAGATGATGTCATCACTTGCAGAGAATTAGCTTTAAGCAGGGTAGGGCTGTGCAACGTCACCAACCTCACTCTCTCCTCTAGAGCCATCTGGGCCCAGTGGTAAGATATAGATCAGGACCACTGGATGCAGTGGGAGAAGTTTATTGGGTAGGTGGAGGAGATGAGGACTGACATGGTCTGACCTGCATTTTAGGAATTTAAATCCAGGAGTTTTGTAGTTTCTTGAAAATAAAACATATTGATTTTCTATTGATGTTCAGTGTAAAACGGACAAATAGCAAAAAGACAACCATAAAGAACACAACAAATCTAAAGTCCTATAGACAGTCCCTTTTCAGACTAATCTCACACCACTTTGGGATACTCAGTGCCTGCTCTCTGTCCTACCCTCCCCCATGTCTTGCTTAAGCCAAATCATGCTGTACTTGGCGTGGTCTTCTTCTTTGTTTCCATTATGACTTGTTAAAATTCCTCCCTTCAAAGCCACTTCCACCAGGAAGCTTTCTGCCTTCTGCGCTCCCTTTATGAGGAAGTAATTTAACAATACAACATTATTTAATTTAATACAATACTATAGGTTTTACTTGAAACTCTAAATTGGTCAATTCCATAACTAATCAGAAACATGAATCCCTGATCCTAAGGGCACAGTTTCTCTACAAATACCCATAAACACTTTGCTTTGACTTCTCCTTTATAGTTAGACTTCTAATTGTTATTATAATTATTTATGTGTAAGTGCTTTTCCATGTGGTTCTAAGTTCCTTAAGGACAAGGGATTTTCCTTATTTCACCTTTGGTAGCCTGGAACCTAGCCTAGCACCCAGCATATAGTAGATAGACACCTACAGGCTATTCAGTATGAGCAAAAGGAGAAACGATTCTCCAATATCTGCTTCTAAAGAAAACTAATCATTCTAGCCCTGGCCTGGAAACATTAATAACCATCTTGTATAAAAATTAAGACAAGGGGTGGGGTGTCCAGACCTGTGATTTCATCATTGTAAGGACTTCAGATAACTCCTTATAATAGTACAGATCTGCAAATGTTCTGCAACTTATATTCTTGGAAAGTTTCTTGGGGTGCTGAGATGTGCCAGGGTTATATAACAAGTATGTGTCAAAGTCAGGACTTGAACTCAGGTCTTCCTCACTCTAAGGTTAGGCATCTTTATCCAATATACCAAGCTACCTCTCTAAAAAACAACTATAGAAAAGAATATGTTTGGCAGACTCTGAGGCTGAACTCTGTAGGGAAGCTGCAATTGATTCCTTAGGGAAACTCATTTTAATCCCTAAGGAAATTAAGAGAGTTTTTTTTTCTCCCTTCCTATCCAGCCTTTGCTAATTTTTCAGTTGAGACTCAGCCAAAGGACAACTCTTGCAATAAATTCTACATTCCAGAATTCTGAGCAAAGAATATGTTGACTAATATTAGTCAAAGGAGGTCAAAGGTTTCTACTCTCACAAATGAAATCCTAGAAAAGTGTTCATAAAAGGCTTTTCCAAACTCCTTTAAAAAAATATTTCCAGCAATGTTGACTCAAGTGACATTTGTAAAATTGTGAACTTCAGAGTTGGATTCCTGTAGTATTAATACAGTCTAACCCTTACCCGATAGGAATACTTTCTATAGCATCCAGCTCATTCCACTTCTAGACAACTAGAATCATCAGGAAATTTTCCTTATGGAAAACCAAAATCTTTCTCTTTGCAACTTCCAGACATATTTCATTGTTGTGCTTCCCCCCACCTCCAAGATCTAGGAAAATAAATATAATTATTCTTCCATATGACAGCCATTCAAGTATCTCAACCTAATTCAACAACAATTAAAGCTACATGCAAGGCACTATGCTATGCTCCAGAGAAATAAGAAAACACAAGCCCTGAGAGGTTTATACCTTCTAGGAGCAGGGGAGGGATGAGGTCGGGTTATGGCAGGTACACAAATAAGTATAGGACAGAATCTGATGGCGGTAATGGGCATATCTCAGCAAAGTGTTCTAATATGAGGAAGGAACAAACATTTTCAGTTTAAGGGATTGGGGAAAGTTTCATGGAGGAGTCACTGCCTGTGAGCTAAGCCTTGAAGGAAAAATATTTTAACAGGTGAGGATGGGAAGGAAGCCCATTTAAGTCACAAGGGACAGCTGCATGAATGCAAGAAGACAGAAGATGACAGGTCAACAGTGTGCAATATCTAGCAGTACAGTTTAATTGAGATGTAATGCACATAAAGGGAAGTACTGAGAAATAAGACTGGAAAGGTAGTTAGAACCAGATTTCGGAAGGTCTTAAATATCAGTCTCAAAAATCTTTATTTTATCTTATAGGCAATAGGAAGGCACTGCAAATTTTTAAGCAGGGCAGCGGCATAATTAGGTCTGTTCATTAGGAAAATTATCTTGGCAATCATGTAAAAGATGGATTGGACATGTGGAGCCAGGGAGTATAGTTAGGAGGCTATTATAACAGTCCACAGAAGAAGAAGTGATGGGGCTCCAACTATAGTGGTGGCAGCATGAAGGAGGAGAGTTAAATGTCAGAGTTGTTATTGGGGTAGAATTAATAGGTATAAGGGGCTAAAATTCTAGCTAGTCTGTCTAAAATATCTAATGAGTGGTCGCCAATAAATTATAAGCTTTAGCAAGAGTTTAGACTTTTAAGCATTTATTAAGGAGAATAAGAATTTGGTGGAGAAAGAGAAAGGCCTAGATTCATCTATCTATTAAAGGGAGGGTGAATTTCTCACTCCACTCTCAACCAGTCCTGAGGAAAGAGAGCGCCAGCCTCACCCCCTCTTCCTCCCACAAGCAAATGTCACTTCCTGATGCCAAAGAGCAGCATGTCTTGCCCTCAGACGCCTTCTCCTCATGGCAGAGCGTCCTGCAGTAAGTAAGTCTCCAGCAGTTGCCATCATTCCAGTCGTTACACAGGGCTTGACTTTTGATTAGATGTGCAACCATTACGTCCCCACAGTTACTCTCCTCTGGGCTAAAGTCATTAGAACTCTATCTTTAGGGGCAGCTAGATGGCGCAGTGGATAGAGCACCGGCCCTGGAGTCAGGAGTACCTGAGTTCAAATCCGGCCTCAGACACTTAACACTTATTAGCAAGTCACTTAACCCCAATTGCCTCACAAAAAAAAAAAAAGATAACTATCTTTATATGACATGGTTTTGAGTTGCCTCTTGTCTTCCCTTGTTTGGATGAGAGGTGTAGTCAAGCTTTTCAATGTCCTTCCTAAAATATAATACTCAAAACTGAATACTTCAGATGTGATCTGACAAGGGCAGAGTATAGTGGGGCTATAGCCCTTGTTATTTTGTAAGCCACACTACGTCAATCCAGCCTAAACAGAATGAGATTGTCATGTCACAATGTTGGCTCATAAGGAGCTTTCGATCTGCTTGGATCTCTAGGCCTCTTCCATATGAAATGTTTCCTAGCTCTGCCTCCCCAAACCAGTACCTATATTGGATAAGTGTTGGACTTTACATACCATATTAAATTCCATCTTGTTTCCTCCAGCCCACCATTGCCACCCATTTTGGATCCTAGTTCTGCAATCCAACAGATTAGTAATTCCCCTTTTGTGTCATTCATCAGCAAATTTGAAAAGCATGCCGTTCCAATGACAATCTTCCTATCATATACATTCCATTCTTAGCGGTGCCTGGGCTAAGGGAGAGATGAGAGCAATTCTGTTATTCTTCTACATTAAAGTTCTCTAAATGTCCAGGAAAATAAGTTTTAATGGTTCTCACCAGATATACTGGATCTTTCACCAAAAGGCAACCCTTCTTAGATGATAATTGTTATAAATGTGTCAGAAGCAGGGGTGTGTTGGTAAATGTTTAATAATTGGATCTCTGGGGGGAAGGGGGAAGAACACATGATACACTTTCAAGTTTAATCTGCATTACTCTCATTTTTGTTATTTTCTTAAGTTTAGACAATCAACCAAACAAATTAAACCCTGAGTGATGGCTTCTGAAGGCTCCAGCATACTTGTTGTAACTGGGGGTTCTTTTTCATCTTATTTCATCCCAGAAAAAAGCAAACAGGTCATCATGAGGATAATTTGTACTTTAAATGCCAATATCCATTACAAAGGATAAAGTAGAGAAATTATATGAAGAATTTTATAAGAACCTATAAACTAGATTAATATACACTCTGATAATTAGGAACTTTAATGAAAAAGAGAGTATAAGATGACAAAAATTATGTTGGAAAATAAAAACTAGGATCAAGAAATGGAAGAAGCCTAAGGTTGGTAGATTACTTGGAAACTTTTTATCTGTATATAATGAATACTTTAAGAAGAGAGTTATAAGGCAGCTGGACTTGGCGATCTTTCTTTGATGCATCTGTGGTATTGTTTATGTGCACATGCCATCCAGTGCTATAGACTAGAACCTAGCTGTATATTCTCATCTTACGTGACTCGTGTTCATGTCTTTCCATAAATCTTCTCCAAAAGTCTAACCACATGCTAGAGGTTCTTTCTCTAGATGTCAAGACAATAGGAAGATCCAAAGAGAGCATGAAGGCTGCCCATTAGTTATGTCTCTCTCTTAATATACTACTGACTGATATTCCTCCTTTTCTGGCCATACAATGGCTCTCTTATCATAACCTTTATACTACTCTTCCTAGATAATTCTTTATTCTTTATTAGAAATGCATTGCATAAACTAGGCAGCAAATGAGCCTAACCCTCATCAGAATTGGCTCAAAGATCTCAATCTCATCAGAATTGGTTTATCGACAGAATAACATACACACTCAATTGGGTGGAGTAATCTATCTAATCCTGCAGGAAAAAAGGAGGGGAAGGGGATAAAGAGGGAGGGGCAAAAGAAGGGAGGGCAGATTGGGGGAGGGGGCAGTCAGAAGCAAATCTCTTTTGAGGAGGGATAGGGTAAAAGAAGATAAATAACAGTAAATATCATAGGGAAGGTAATAGGATGGAGGGAAACAGTTAACAATAGTAATTGTGAAAAAGAGAAAAGGGAAAAAAATTGTACAAAAAATATTTATAGCAACTCTTTGTGGTGGCTAAGAATTGGAAATCAAAGGAATATCCATCAATTGGGGAATGACTGAAGAAGCTGTGATATATGATTGTAATGGAATATTGTTGTGCTATAATAAATGCATTGTAGCCTATTAACACCTACTGTGTTCTTCTACTCTGCCATCTGGGTAACCTTCAACTTTATTTTTTATTTTTTGCAGGGCAGTGAGGGTTAAGTGACTTGCCCAGGGTCACACAGCTAGTAAGTGTAAAGTGTCTGAAGCCATATTTTGAACTTAGGCCCTCCTGGGAGAATTCAGGGCCAGTGCTTTATCCACTGTGCCACCTAGCTGCCCCCAACTTTAATTCTTAAGAGACTATCATGTTCTATGATTTACAGCCACATAGTGTGACCAGAAAAACAGTGATGTCAAAAAGATGGGTCTTTCTTTCAGTGATAAGTTTGCAGTCATTAAAAGCACCATGCAGTTCCTCAAAAGCAATCCAGGGGGGCAGCTAGGTGGCACAGTGGCTAAAGCAGTAGCCCTGGATTCAGGAGGACCTGAGTTCAAATTCGGCCTCAGACACTTGACACTAGCTGTGTGACCCTCCGCAAATCACTTAACCCTCATTGCCCCACAAAAGAAAGAAAGAAAGAACGAAAGAAAGAATGAAAGAACAAAAGAACGAAAGAAAGAAAGAAAGAAAGAAAGAAAGAAAGAAAGAAAGAACGAAAGAAAGAAAGAAAGAAAGAAAGAAAGAAAGAAAGAAAGAAAGAAAGAAAGAAAGAAAGAAAGAAAGAAAGAAAGAAAGAAAGAAAACAAAAGCAATCTAGCCCATTCTCAACTTACTGCTCAATTTTGGACACAGGTCATATCTGCATATGCACATATCTGTTTAATATATATATACCAATTCTATTATTTGCCTACCCATCTTAATAGTATAATCTGGACAAGAGGAATTCTTCACTTTACTTGTTTTTCTTTTGTGGACAATTAGGCAGAAGTCATTTGTGATTATGGATCTCATTTAAGAAGTTCTACTCTCTTTCTGGGTTTGGTGAAGTCATCATAATGTCATCTGTGACTAAGAGTACCTAGAAGACTTCATTATCTAAAGAAATCTGCGATTTGGGCTTTGCATTAGACATCCTCCATGATAGTGCCAAACCTCTGGTGAGCATGCATTTCCATGTTTTGTGACTAGCTTGATATTAAAAATGAGAGGGCTGTCAAACAAAGTTAGTTCTGTTATTATGTTTTTCAAAGAATGTTGTAAGATTTTGACACATGCATGGGAGAAACCTTGAAAGCCTAAGGTAGCATTTTACTTTATCCAATAAATGGTTTCTTTTTAATAGTCAGCAAATAATAGGTATAGTGGGATATTGTATAGTCCGCACTTTTCTGTCAATTATACAATTGTAAAGATATAATCTGCTATAGAATATCACCTGGAAAACTTGCATGATCCTATTTCGCATCTTCATCAAAGATGTCCAAGATGAATGTAGAGATTTTTCTCACAGGAAATTTTAAGTGATTCAAAACATATGCTACAATAAGAAGGATGAAATAGTCCAGAAACCAACTCAGCCAGATCTTCTGCCAGTAGAGAAACATGGTAGTCAAACAACCTATCAAAGGTAGAATGGTAACTCATTTGGTAAATATAACAAATGAAGTAGTAAGAATAATATTCCTTCATAAAACTGCAAAAAGCAGATGAGTGAAGAAAAAGGAGGAAAGGAAATAAATAAGTATTTGTATAGTGCCTACTATGTGTCAGACACTGTTAAGCACTTTTCACAAATATTATCTTATTTAATAAAGGGGAAATCAATACATCTTGGTTGAAATGAAATCTAAGCCAGATCACTTTGAGAAAATACACAGAAGGGATTGGAAGGATAACACATAGATGTGGAATGAAACAGATATAGAGCAATCAGTTCTTGTTGAGAACAGAAGTAGAACCACTCTAACTGGTGATTCCTACCACTACTTCAACACTTGATGTGGCAAATGTCAAATAAAACTACCAAGCTAGATCTGACCAGGTACACATGAAAGAAATCTGTGCTTGAGATAATACATTTTAAATGCATTCAGGGAGCAGTTTTCAAGATCTCTCAAAAGAAAAAAATTATTAAAACACACAAATGATTATAAATGTTGCTTCTACCTGAAAAAAAAGTAGCCGAGAAGCAATCAGCAACTATTGACATACTCTCATTTACTTGTCTTTATAAGATCTTTATGATAATGGTCAGTCTATCTATATCTATCTATCTCTCATGTGTGTCATATCACACACATATATATCAAGAGAATGTGGGAATATGAAAAGACAAGTAGTTTTTCATATATGATTTAACAAGTCACATCTTTATGGTCACACAACTGGTTGAAGGGTGTAGAGAAAATATGATCCTACTATATCCATTGTTTATTATATTTGTATTTTTTAAAGCATTTGACCCACTAGAATAAAAAGTCGCCTTATAGACGTTCATCAAACAAGACATCTGATCAACCCACACCTCAAAGTATCTTAGATATGAGCTGCAGATGAAAAAGTATCTGTGCCCAGTGTTGAAGAGAGGAATTGAATTGGTATGGATTGCTCTTGGGAAATCAAATAGCATTTTCAATGATCACAAATTGGTTACTCCTGACAAGTTTATCTCTTTAACAACAATATCCTGGGGCAGCTAGGTGTCACAGTGGATAGAGCACTGGCCCTGGATTCAGGAGGACCTGAGTTTAAATCCAGCCTCAGACACTTACTAGCTGTGTGACCCTGGGCAAGTCACTTAACCCCAATTACCTCACCAAAAAAAAAACAAAAACAAAACCAATTAGAATGTGAGTTCCTAGGGGGCGGGGGCTGCTTTTCCTCCCTCTTTCTCTCTCCTTCCCTTCCTCCCTTCCTCCCTTCCCTCCTTCCTTCCTTCCCCTAAGGCTTAGAACAGTACCTGGCACAAAGAAGGCACAATAAATGCTTGTTGTCTTGTAGCTGACTTAATTCTATCTTTATAATCAAGCATTTTATTAAGTACCCACTACCCATCCAGGCACTGTTCTAAGTACTGAGATACAAAAAGATCCAACAGTAGCCCCCACCCTGAAGAAGTTCACATTCTAATGGGGTGGGGGAACAGTACAGACTTTTACTTCAAAGACAGTTCTGGTCCGCAAGGAGCTTACAGTCTAATGGAGGAGCTTACAATCTAATGGTAGACTTAGAACATATCTGTTTCTTAGGATATAATAGGAAGGCACTTAAATGTTTTCTGAATTGAACCTATTAAAATTTCCAATAGTTTACATTCTAATCTATCCTCTGCAAAATGGATAAGGAGATTAACATATTGGTAATTATGTTTAGGCTATAATTGGGGAATTAAAAATAACAATTTGGATTTGGGCCCCAGTATTATCTAGTAGAACAAGAAAAAAGAGACTTACTGTATGATAATTAGTTCTGGAATACCAACTCATTTCTTTTTGGGGTTTTTTGGGAGGCAATTGGGGTTAAGTGACTTGCCCAAGGTCATGCAGCTAGTAAGTGTTTGAGACCAGATTTGAACTCAGATACCCCTTACTCCACAGCTAATGCTCTAGTCACTGGGTCCCTAGCTGACCCTCCTCCAAATAATTTCTTAAGAGTAAACCTGTTTTAGGGGGCGACTAGGTGGTGCAGTGGATAGAGCACCGGCCCTGGAGTACCTGAGTCCAAATCTGGCCTCAGATACTTGACACTTACTAGCTGTGTGACCCTGGGCAAGTCACTTAACCCCCACTGCCGAAGAAGAAGAAGAAGAAGAAGGAGAAGGAGAAGGAGAAGGAGAAGGAGAAGGAGAAGGAGAAGGAGAAGGAGAAGGAGAAGGAGAAGGAGAAGGAGAAGGAGAAGGAGAAGGAGAAGGAGAAGGAGAAGGAGAAGGAGAAGGAGAAGGAGAAGGAGAAGGAGGAGAAGAAGGAGTAAACCTGTTTTAAACAAGTCTTTAGTTAGCTACTACACAAGTCTGTTTAAAGCTCAACATTGCTCAAAAACAGTAGCTTTGCTGTTTTGCCCAGGATATTTTTTGAAGAGACTACCTGAAACACTTTCATTTCTCGGTATAGAAATGTTTATAGTTCTGATAAAAAGGAAAGAATGGGACTGCAGACCCACTGCTTTAATACTCCTTATATTTTGGTAACAATAAAAATATGTTCCCACCTTGCTAACATTTTCTAAACTCAAAGGGAAAAAAGAAAGACCTTCCTTTAAACAAACTCTTAAAAAATTACTCTGCTTAAGTTGCTGTTGTGAAATGATACAATGACAAAATTGGAGGACTCTGGATTAAGAAATCTATACGAATTTGCTTCTGCTGCCTCTGGTCTTTCGGAAGCTAAGTTAGGTAAAATGACTCAATTTCACTCTGGAGTCTCATGTATTGGTGAAGTGAAGTAATTTCTAACTTGTGCACTCTTTCCTAACTTCTCCATTTATGTAAATAGCACAATTAGGTGTCCCTGGGAGTCGACTTTAATTCCCATTCCTTCTCAAGGCAGCTAGGGAGTACAAATGCAAAGAGCACCAGGCCTGGCATCTAGAAGACCCAAGTTCAAATCAAGCCACAGACTCTTATTAGAGGTGTGACCCTGGGCAAGTCACTTAACCTATTTGCCTCAGTTTCCCCACCTATAAAATGGCAACACATACCTCATTGGGTGCTGTGGAAGTCAAAAGAGATAATATTTGCAAAGTGTTTAGTACAGTGCCTAGCACATCAAAGGGCCTATATAAATTCCCTGCCTCTTCACGTGCTTTCATCACCAGAGCCAACCATTTTCTCTCACATACACCCCAACTATTTATTCTCAAAATTCTACCCACTTTCTTCCTTGACCACTACAAATGACTGACCTTGACCCTTAGGAGGTACTGAAGGTGTAGAGAGGATTATCCACTGTTATTTTTCATACCTTACCATAAGAAGGATAATTAAATAAGGCTTTTCCATGCTTTATGTCTGTTTCATCTGAGGCAGTTAGGTGGTACAGTGGAGAGAACACCAGACCTGGAGTCAAAAAGATCCAAGTTCAAATTTGGTCTCAGACATGTACTAGTTGTGTGACCATGGGCCAGTCATTTTTTTGCAATTTTTTTTTGTGAGGCAATTGGGGTTAAGTGACTTGCCCAGGGTCACACAGCTAGTGTCAAGTGTCTGAGGCCAGATTTGAACTCAGGTCCTCCTGACTCCAGGGCTGGTGCTCTATCCACTGTGCCACCTAACTGCCCCTACATGGGCCAGTCATTTAACTTTTGTCTGCCTCAGTTTCCTCACCTGTCAAATGAGGCTCATAATAACATCTAGCTCACAGGGTTGTCCTGAAGATCAGATGAAATAATTTATAAAAGTGCTTAGCAAAGTATCTGGTACATAGTAGTAAGTGCTTAGTAAATGCTTGTTCCCTTCCTCCCCAATCTCTTCCCCTTCTCTTTATCACTGAGAAAGAAACAATTTGGGAAATAAATGCTATCCTTATGACCATTCTACTTGAAATTTTTAAAATAAAGGGTTGTTTATCTCTCAGCACTATAACATTGAGCAGATACATGCTATTCATCCAGTGTGGGCCTGTTCTTGAATTTTCCTGCATTTGGCACATGTATAACTTCATGTATAATACCATCATAAAAGTTTTTAGAACGCTAGAACCTTGTGTCTCTTTTAGTGTCCAGCCAGTCTTTTTTTTTAAACTAAGGCAATTTCACAGACTTAATTTGACTTAACTGTAGTTTAAGGAAAACTATCTTGATGGCACATCAGAACCTAAGAATGCAATACTATGGTCATTAAGTATTAAAACTAGATTTCCCAGGCATCAAGAGTATTTAAAAACAGAACACATCAATCTGGAAGGCTTAAAGAATAATCCTTTTGGAAAGCATGGAATGGTTTGCATAACTTCTTATTCATATAGTGAAATGCAATACTTTTGACATCTTGGTCTGTAAATTCTTATTCTGAAACACTGCTCCCTTGCATTGTATAACATCATACTATCCATTGTGTGACAGGTTGCCAGAGTAGAAAGAAAACTGGTTTTCAAGTTAGGAAACTCAACTGTGTCCCTATACGTCTGTATAAACTTGGACAAATCACCTGGCCTTTCTGGGCCCATTTCTTTCTCATTTCTGGGCTTAGTTGATCTTTAAGGCTCTTTGCAGCCCTGAAATGCTATGATTCTTTGGGCCTTCTTAGATTTTCCTCCCTACAGCAAGTTCTTTGATTCTGTGACACTGACCTCCTGGCTCTTTCACAAACAAGACACTCCAACTCTTGACTAGGCATTTTCTCTGGCAGTCCCCCATGCCTGGAAAGCTCTCCCTCTTCAAATCTGCCTACTGACCTCCTTGGCTTCCTTCAAGTCCCAACTAATATCCCATCTTCTGCAGGAAGCCCTTCCCAAACCCTTTTCATTCTAGTGCCTTCCCTCTGTTACTTTCTATCTGTCCTGTATATAGCTTGTCTGTTTATATTTGTTTGCATGTGGTCTACCCCCATTAGATTGTGAGTTCCTGGGGCAGCTAGATGGTGCAGTGGATAGAGCACTGGCCCTGGATTCAGGAGGACCCGAGTTCAAATCCGACCTCAGACACTTAACACTTACTAGCTATGTGACCTTGGGCAAGTCACTTAACCCCAACTGCCTCACCCAAAAAAAAAAAAAAAAGATTGTGAGTTCCTTGACATCAGGGACTATCTTTTACCTTTTTTTTTTTTTTAATAACCCCAGCTCTTAGCTTGGTGCCTAGTGCTTAATAAATGTTTGTGGAATGATTTATATTATTCTATACCTTCTACAGCTCTCCAATAACTTATGAGCTATCTTCTCCAGATTCCTTTCTTCATTCTATCCCACTTAGGCATTATAGTCTTCAACCTTATTCTCCTTTCTTCTCTCCTCCCCTCCACCCCGCAATACTCTCTCCCCTCAAAAGCTCATCTATTTTAATAGTTTTGACTATGTCCTTTATACTCATGATTTTCAGATCTCTCATTCTGGTTCTATATTTCCAGGGATCTTCAAAATATTACTAATCACCCGAAGCTAAAAATCTGCAATCATTGTGCTCCTTCCAAGGTTCCTGATATCCAACAATGACATCAGGATCAAAATCTTGAAATCATCTTTGTATAAGAGAGATGAATTAATCTGTTTCACATTGTCATTATTTCCTTCATAATTTCTGTTTCTTTCCCCACTGTCACCATCCTTAGGCAGCACATTATGTGCCAGGCCTGAACTACTAGAATGACTTCCAAACTAGTCCCATTTTCATTCATGTCAGCTAACTATCCACCAGGAAACCAGGCCTTACCTGGATATCTTACCATCTGCCCTTCTTTTCTACATGGAGAAAAGCCACCCTCTTGATCCGATCTCTCAGTTAATCCATTAATTTTTTGAACTTCACTCTCTAAGTCACAAACTTACCTAACCCATTTTACCTAATTGGCCCCAGATTGTGCTTCTGTGAAGTTCACAAGATACTGATGATTTAACTGGTGTAGAAGGTTCACAATAACATTATGTAAGTCTTTACCCTAAAATGTGACACTTTGGTACTAATAAATAACAACTCAGTATTAACTCAATAAATAATAACTAAATTGATGTACACTAATTGGTGAATTAGTGATATTATTATTGTGCTTTCCAACACTATTAGCCTATAATTAAATTCAACCTCCTCAAATCCTGCAGACATTGCTTTTATGTTCATAGCATTTTCTAGTTTCTTTTTCAGTCTCTTCTTCCCTTATGTAGGTTACCTAGCAGTTCATGTTACTGGTATCAATACTCCTCCAACTGTTATCACTTATCTTTCCTGTCTCATCCTGGAACTGACTGCTAGACATAGAGCCCAATAAGATCAATGATAAAAAGAAAGGCCTTGTATACACCAAAATATTCATTAGCAGCATTTTGTGTTGCATCAAAGACCTGGGGGGGAAAAAAGTAGTACATTGATTGGAAAATAGCTAACCAAGTTTTATTACATGAATATAATGGAATATTACTGCATTGTAAAAAATTATAAATATGAAAAGTATAGAGAAGCATGGGAAGACATATGAACTGATGCAAAATGAAATAAGCAAAACCAGGAAAACAGCATATATAAAGACTCTATTGTAAATGCAGAGAACAACAATAACAAAGCAATCAAACCTGAATATAGTAAAATTGTAATAACCAAGAATGTCTTCAAAGTACTTCCTCCTAGCTTCTTTGGCAGAGGTAGAGGACTATGGCTATGGAACACTGCATATAATGCCAGATTTTTTCAAACTGTTCATTGGTTTTGCTAAACTTTTCTTTTTTATTCATTGTACCAAGGCTTGGCTGGGGGGGGTGGGAAGGAATATCAAAGAAATGCAAGGGATGTAAAAATCAAGAGATATCAGTAAAAAAATTATGTTATAAACATCATGCTTCTCTCCTTTGTGATCCTGAGAAGCCCTTCAGGAAATCTATAGAAAGGATGTCAGCTTATGAAACTATGGACAGAAAACACATTTTTAAAAACTGTCCTTTAGGAGAGGGACTTCTATTAAATTTTATCTAACCAGACTGTAAATTTAGAAATATGACAATCTAATAAAATGTTATTAGCAGAAGCATCTGAGTGAACATATGCCTAATTAACATGGAACTAGGAATATGAGCTCCAACTTCTGACTTCTCTTATGCTTCAATCAGTTCCATTTTAGGAGACAAATTTGTGGAATCACAAAAAGCCTGAATTTAGGGTCAGAAGATCTAGATTGATCTGAAACCCAGCTCTGATATTCACTAGTCAGTTGTGTGACAGTGGCCAAGTCACTACCTATCTGAGTCTCATTTTCCTCATTTGTAAAACATGGAAATACTGCGCTTTAAAGAGCTATACACATGTATTATTAAGCATTTCTTGCATTTTAACCATTTCGTCTTTTACAATCCCTTCACCATCTGCTTTACATTAAAAAAAACAAAAACGAATGGCATCAAGAATTTCTCCATCTGCATCCTGCCTTGTGATAGTACACACATAAAAATTTGAGTCTGTCACATTCTGAGTGGAAAAATTCAGGTATACTTAAAGCTAGGTTTTGCTTAATAGACAAGGGCTGTATATATCTCCTGTTGCTCATTGCTAACAAGTGTGGATGGTAAAAATTCAACAGCTGGTCCTGGGTCAGGGAGAAAGGAACTTCCTCCTTACAAAAGTGACAGGTCAGCGGGCCCAAGTTTAGGTTTCAGAAAAAAGGTAAAACAAAACCTATCCACAAGGAGCAAAACAGTATGTGGTCCTCTAACAACAAAGCCAATGGGCAGTCATTTCCTCTACGGTGAGAAAGGGGTTGCAACCAGTCGGGGCCCCGCAAAGGAGTGGCTCCCCTGGAGCTGCAGAAAGGTTGCTGGGGGCTAAGGGGTCTGCGGCCTCCAGATTCTCTCGTTCCGGGAGAGAGACGCTGAGGGGAACCATGCATGTGTGTTGTCTTTGAGGCCAGGAAAGGAAGGAGGCTGGGGGGCAACATGGGCAGAATGATCACGCTGCAGAGATAGCGCTAGGGCTCTTGCCTTGAAGAACCATGGGGGGATTGGGTCCGTGGGCAAAGGCGAACCACGAAAGAAAAAAAAGGAGATGGGTAGAGGAGAAGGCGCGGTCAACTCCTCTGGCCCAGAGGAGGGCAAGAAGAGAAGAGGTGATGGGGTGGGGGTGGGGGGTGGAGGACAGAGGTGATGGGGAGAGGAGACAGTATTGGAGGAGAGAGGAGGTGGGAGGAAGGACAGGAGATAATGAATGGGGATAGGAGGGGTGATGAAAGTGGGGGTAAAGGAAGTAAAAATGAGATTTTATAAAGGGCATCTGCATCCCCCCCAGCATCCATTCCCTAACACACACATCCCCTCCCCCTCGCCCACATCCCCTTCTCCCCACCCCCGCCCCGTCCCCAGCTAGTCCTACAGCTGCCACCAAGGCTGCTGCAAGCTCTGAGAAGCGTCTACAGCCGATGTAGTCTCCTCTTCCCCACCGGCCCTAAGGACCCGGCCATCCTTTTGCCATCCCCACGCTGCGGCGGCCACTCACCCTCCGCCCGCGAGCGGATCTCGGACACTGTTCTCCGCATGGTCGGCATCGTTTTTACTCCTGCTGCTGCAGGTGGGTCCCACCGCCTGGGAACCGCTCCTCCTTCTCTTCCTCCTGTTCTTCTGGGGCTTTGCACCTGTCACTGCCCCAGGCCGCCGCCTCCGCTCTAAAGGATTCCCCGCCTCCTAGCCCGGGATCTTGGGGCGCCGCGATGCCTGCTTCGCAAGCACCCAGACCATTACCCGCCTCCCCGGGCTCAGAGGGGCCCCCAGCGAGCCAGCACCGCCTCGGCAGTTCCTGCTGCCGCCGCCGCCGCCGCCGCTGCTTCTGCCGCGGCTGGGGAAAGGCGGAGGTGCTTCTGCTAGCGAGCAGAGCTGGCCCTGCAGCCGCCGCGGCGCGGGCTCGCTCGGGAGCTCCAGCGGCGGGCGAGCCCCAGCGCCTCCAAGCTTGCGCCGAGGCTGCAGCAGCCCGAAAGGAAGGGGAGGGGGCCAGGGGTGGCACCAGCCCCAACAGCGCTACTGCCGGCTCTCAGCCCCAGCCGCCTAGAGAGCCGCCCACCTCTCTGCGGACTGTACCACACTTAACTAGAAGGGGGAGGGAGAGGCGGCCAACGCACTCCGGGCACACACTTCGCGTGCTTTGGGGCCATCCATTCCTCTGTATTCCTCCACCCACCTTGTCTGCTCACCCCTATTCAATTAACCCATTGCACTGTGGAGAGGGAAACCCCTCCACTCTTCCTTTTAGACCCTTGTAGGTATTTTCCTGACCCCTCCTTTTGCTTCCAGAGCCAATGGAATTGACCTCCCCGGGTCCCAGGCTCGCGCTGTGCTTCTGGGTTCTGGGGGCTTGCAGTTTGGGGGCAGTGGGTGAGGAAGAGGAGCTGGAAAAGAAGGGGTGAAGGGGAAGAGGCCTCTAGGTGAGAAAGGACTGGGTTAGCGTGAAGAAGGAAAGAGGGTGCGCAGAATAATTTCTACAGCAGAGGCACCCATTGTGCTGAAGGGGAAATAAGCCCTATCCTCCATCTGCACACTGGGAATCTCCGTACTGGCAGCTGCACCAACTGTTCGGTCTCCTTGTCCTAGATTAGAGCAACAGGTTCCAAGAGAAGCAGGATGGGAGACCCCGCTTCTTGAGGGTTTGACATGGGAGGGTTGCACCACAGGCTTGTGAAGCCCGGCATGATGTTTCCCTTTCCCCCTGTTCGCTCGTCAGCTTGGGAAAACTCCAAAGTCAAAAATCAAGAGCAGAAATTGGCGGAGATTTTTTTTTTCCTGTCAGGCCTGGGGCAGGAAAAAGCAGACCATTTAGTCCCCGGGTATTAATCGTGCCCTTTAACCTTAGCATTTAAAAAGAAGATTGGTTTTACTTCCCTTGAAGTCTGTAAATATAAAATATTTCAGTTTGGCTAAGGTGTCACAGTACCATTAGAATTACTAACACATACCCTCTTTTATTTTGTATACCTAACTGAAAGGGAAAACACCTTTTTGTTTTCTAGTTAGATGCAGAGATTCCTTTGGAAATGAGGAAGAGCTGAATTGTTCAAATATTAATTAAGTAATAAATTTAAAGGAACCATTTCTTTCTTAACTCGGATTTTCCTCCCTCCTGTGTTGCAGAAAAGACTGATTCAAATTCAGATCTTTTTTTTTTCTTTGAGCTCCCAGCCTGAAAGGGTTGTTTTGGATGGAGCCCTAGGAAATCTGATTACACCCAGGCCTCAGGCCAGAGAAGCTGCTAGTAGCCTGCTGGCTCCAGGAGTGAGTGTTCTTTCCTTGGGTCTCTTTCTGCATGCAGCATTTCCTAATCTTCATTCTGACAGGTTTTAATATTCATCCAGGCAACCAACAAATATTGATTAAGCCCCTACTGTTTACTTGGTGCTGTTCCAGATACTGGTATTACAAGCAGAAAGCTCATTCTTCATATTAAAAAAGTGCAATCTGTAAATCTCTCTCAGTGTAAGACACTGATAAATATTAACATCCCCAACCTGAGGCTAAATATTGCTTTAAAGAATGCACTACCACTATCTGCCACTATTATTTCTTCTTGGCCCCTTAGAAGAGTAGAGTTTCATGGGAATAGATAGTCCAGTTGCTGAAACTAAAACAAAACAGTAAAGGTAAAAAGAGCAGAAACACAGAAACAACAAAATAGATAAATAATAAATCAATATTCTAGAAATAGTATAATAAAATTATTGGCACTGGAAGGAAATGTTAAGAGGAAAAGCTAGGAAATACATTGATCTTTTTCTATTGTTTTGGTAACAGCTAATACCACCCAGGCAGCTAGGTGGTGATGGATAGTGTCCAGCCTGAAGTCAAGAAGGGTCTTTCCCTTAGTTCAAATCTGGCTTCAGAGAGCTTTCTGTGTGACCCTGGGCAAGTTATGTAACTGTTTGCCTCAGTTTCCTCATCTGTAAAATGAGCTGGAGAAGGAAATGGCCAACTACTCCAGTATCTTTGCCAAGAAAATCCCAAATGGGGTCATGAAGAGTTAGACCCAACTGAACAACAATAATATCACCTTTCATTCATGGAAGATTAAGTGCTTTATTGAAAATAAGATTAGGATTATTGAAATCTAGGTAGACCAATTAAATGTGATCTCCTTTACTAAGAATCTCCATAAATCACAATGCACAGCTACCAGTTATCTTTACTTTCATCTAATCAGTCTTTTGGGGATTCAGTTCCATTCAACAAATATTTATTAAACACATATTAGATGCAGAAATTTGTCCTGATTTTGTGGAGAAAACTAATAATATATTTCCCTTCCTTGTGGAGTTTATAATCTACTAAGAAGAGTGACACTATCATTCCTGAGAACAAACTAGAAAGAAGGGGTGGCTCACATATACATATATACAATACACACATATGTACATGTACACATACACACATGTATACACACTGCATATACACACGTACATCTGTATTGTGCTATATACATATAGATTCTCGTGTGTACATATGCATATACATATAAACAAGCATGTATATATAGAGATATGTGCATATATATAGGCATAGTATGCACAGATATATCTGTTTATATTCACACTTGTGGTAGTTCTTTGCTATTTACTCTGATATAACGATACATACACATGCACACATGTATATATGTGTATTATGTAACATGGTACAATATCATGCATTATATTATAACTTGATGTGTGTATATAAACATTACATACATTATGTATATGGGTATTTAGGTGTATGTATTCATACATGTAATGAAATAAATTATAAAAGTATATAGATTTAAAGAAAAGTTTTGTAATTATCTTAGATCACATTAAGAACCAAAGAAATTGAGAATAATGTATTATTTTGTAGAACATAATGTTTAGCTGTTAAATTTTTGTCTCTGCAAACTAAATTTATGATCCTATTGGGTAAAAGAAAAGTTTAAATATGCTGTGTATCCTAACTGCATGAAGACTTTTGGAACATACTTATGGTAGCTGTCCTTCATTCTCAAAGAGGACCAAAATGACCTCCCTATGTTGGGGTCAAGGTACTGTGTCCCTGACCCTGGCTGATCAGATCAATAATGAGCTCAGAAGGCTCTACTACAGGTCAGGCACAAATAGTCCACATGAACATCTGGAGTGGAGATGTCTCTAAATTTGCTCATCTCATTTTTCTTTTGAGTTATTGCAATTCTGCTTTGCTCATAGAGAACATCACCTTCTCTGATGCAGTCATGCCATATCAAAGTTGTCCTGTGCCAGTGTGTCCATGTGTCACAACTAAACACACCTACACACATTGTCACATCACTCAATTTGGATTGATTATTGGTTTATATCTGATCATTTCTAAAAGAATGGAGAATGGGATAGTTTATATTTAGCTCAACAGAAAAGAATAACTGATATTTACATAATATTTTGTGCTTTATAAAGCACTTGCCTCTCACCAATCTTACTTAGTAATAAGAGTAAATAGTTCACAGGCAAGAAAAGACAAGCTTTGAAGAGTTAAAATGATTCATCTACAGCCACATAGCTCAGATGTTTTAGAATTGGAACTCTGTTTCAAGTCTTTGGATTCCCAAATTGGTACTCCTTGCATTCACTACACCAAGCTTTCTTTCCATGTCTGAAGTTAGTGAGACACACATTCCTCCTCAATTCATACCCTGTTTTGTTTTTTTTTTTTTGCAGGGCAATGGGAGTTGTGACTTGCCCAGGGTCACACAGCTAGTAAGTGTCAAGTATCCGAGGCCAGATTTGAACTCAGGTGCTCCTGAATCCAGGGCCGGTGCTTTATCCACTGTGCCACCTAACCGCCCTGCATACCCTATTTTAACTTCAGTGTTGAAATGCAGAAAGCACCAATAGATGTAGTACTTTGAGCCCTTTTGCTAGTACACACCTTTGTTGGTATGTATAATTGCCCATATTAGGAGGGTGTGTGTACATATGTATGCATATGTAAATACACATACATATATATGTATAAACATATACACACATATATTATATATGTATATGGGCAGGGAGAGGAGATGGAAGTGGGAACTACATATTTACAGGCATATCATGCCTAACTCTAATTGGTTCCACCAAAAAACCAATGTCACAGTCACATGAAACTATAATTCAAGGGTGAGTTAATTCCATATAAACAATGGAGAAAACAATAAATTCCCAAGGAGATAAAATCCAGATTATTCAATCTTAAATTAGATTATTATCTGATAATCTATCAGATCTATAATAGGAATATTTGTTCATTTCTCCCCAAAACATTTCTCTTCCCTCTGCCCCAGAAACAAATTTCTCACCTGTCTGGGGAATTGGAGGAGAGCAAATGGTGAGAGCGTAATCAATCTATATAAGCTTTTCATTGAGAGGAGGAGGTCAGAGATTGCATGATGTCCTGGTACTCTGAAGCTTTGTCTCTTCCACAAACATTTTTTCTTTCCCCAGCTGATTGTAGAACTAACTCATTTTCTCTATGATTTCAATTTCTCTAGAACATTAGTAATTAAAGTGTGCTCTCTCTCTCTTTCTGTCTCTGTCTCTATACATATATTTTTATATATTTATATATATACATGTGTGTACATATATATGTGTATAGATGTATACATACACATATATGTGTATGTACACACATATACATATATATTGCTAACTGTATTTCAATATTGGTTTCCTTTATAATCTTATGACAATATGACACAGTGGATGGAGTGTTCAGGCTATGGCAAGGAAGGCCTAAGATCAAATATGGTCACAGATTGCTCCTAGCTCCGTGAACCTGTATAAGTCATTTAACTTCTGTCTTCTTCAGTTTGATCAACTATAAAATGAAGACAGTAATAGTACCTAACTCCCAGGATTGAGTGATAGAATATATGTAAAGTCTTTGCAAGCCATAAAGCACTACATAAATGCTAGCTTTAATCATCATCATTATTATTATCAATAATAAAATTAAAAGAAAGGGGTGGTTCCCTCCTCAAGTCTTTTGAGATCACATTATATAGAGTTCAGACAAAGGTGTAAAGACATTTGTCTGAATGGCCTCATTTGGTCTCCAAGAAAAGGGAAATTTGAGATGTATATCAGCAGGTAAATCAATCTAATTTGGAGAACTCAAAATACAAGCTTTGGGTGGACCCTAAAAAAGATCTGAAAGGATCCAAAACTTAGTGGGATCTAAGCATTCCTTACAACCATTCAACTTCCCTGGAGCATTTCTGAAGTCAGCCTGACTTCTGTGTTAAGCTTTTGGAGTTAGTTTTCTAGCTACATAAAACTAAGTTCAAACAATATCCATAAAAGATAAGTAATAAACCACAACACATATACACATAAGTGTAACACAAAAAAGTACTACTCAACATGTAAGCTGTCTGACTGTTGACATAATAGGAAAAGGCACCAAACTCTGATATTGGGACTGCCTGCTACCAGCACATCGAAGTAAGGCAAAGCAGAGCTTCCATTCTGGTATATAAAACTAACCTTTATGACATTGTTGAATCAGGAACCACGTAGCACCTGACAGAAGGAAAGAAAATGCAGACCACGAGAGAGCAGTGACAATCGGAAGTGGGTGTTCCTGAGCCTCTTCCTTTTCAATTCAGTTAAAATAAACATGTATGACAGTGGGAACAGGAAGCTCTGAGCAGACAATGCAGAAAGGATGCGTTGGAGAGAGCCTTCCTCAGCTGTGCAGGGGGCTCTGAAGAAGGGTTTCCATGTGATGGAGCACCAGCAGAGTAGAGGACTACACTGAGTGACTTCCCACCTCTCCTGGACTCCCTCAGCTACTTGTAGCTGCAGGCCAGTCAGAATGTATAGTTGAAGGAGACCCCACTTAAGGCTTTTCCTGACCTGAAAGATCTCTGAGACAAAAACTGCTGGCTTCTGGTGATGCCATCTTAGATCAACAAGGAGAGAAACTCATTAGCTTCCTCCAGGTTTGAGACAGTCAGCAGCTATGTGGAACAAGTGCTTCAACTCTATAAGCAGAAAATAGATGAATTAGGTCTTGATATAGTCTTGCAAACCAGCTGTTAGCCCCTTATTGGCTGATATGTTGGCAGGGTTACAAGACATTGACGGACATTATCGAAATGTACGCCTGGAAAAGAAGTGCCTCCTCTCTCAGATCCAGTGGGGAAATTTGCCAAACACCCAAACTTTGCTACAAGCCTGGGATCAAATTTCAGAGAATGACCAGGACCTAGTAAAAGATATCCTACTGAATGTATCTTTTTTTTTTTTTTCCTGGAGACTTAAGATAGCTGTGTTTCTATCCACAGAGCAGAGACTGTAGCTAAAGTCCGGCTTTATTTCTCCTGCCACTTGAGAAAAAATGTGGGCATACTCTAATGTGTGGAATGAAAATTTCTAGGACACAGTTATCTCACAGAGTATTGAAGCCACATGTTTCTGAGCCCAAGACATTTTTATTCTATATTGTGCCTACATGCAGATCAATCCCTGGCTCTTATCTGAGGCCTGGGAAGAAAAATCAGGTTGGTAGTCACAGAAGGAAGTAGTCAGGGCAGTGACTGCAATTGTTGGAGAAGCTGAAGTAACTACTGAAAAGGATGACTGTAATGAAGACAAAGAGGCACAGTCAGTGCCATGCGATTTTTCTTTTGGCACCCAAAGCATTCACCCCATTTGCTGTGCCTTTAACTTTGGGAGGATACATTTACTTTTATCAGAAATTTAAGGAAATGTGATGAACAAGTTTGTTTAACTAAAGAAAAATTCATATTTAAAACTACTCATCCCAGGGTTTGGGGACAAAATTAAAGAATTATAAATTCAGTACTAGTTGGGTTGTAGAGAAATAAATATGTTCTTACTTTGCTAGCAAAATTGTAAACTGGTAAGTTCTTGTGGAACAAACTGGCAGCATGCTCTTACAAAAAACCTCAAAACATTTATTAAGCACCTACTGTGCAAAGCACTTGGTATAGAAAGAAAAAAAAATGAAACGGGCACTGATTCTCCTCCCCTAGTCAGAAATGATCTTTAATAGCACCATCTAAATTATTTCCTTTCTCCTAGCTTGTATCTGTGTTAGAGATCCTGATATCCTGACTCAGAGGAAAGAAAGATCATTTATGACTAGGGGAGGAGAAGGATAAGTCAATAAAAGGAACAAGAAAGACTTGATGAAGAAGGTGACATTTGAGCTGGGTCTTGAAGGCTGGATATCAATAGACCCAGATGGAGTTCAGAGGAAGGAGTGATACCAAGGCCGGAGGCAATACTTATTTAAAATCGAAATAATTTTCCTTTCCCTAAAATCAGCTTCCCCTTTGACATACTTCCCTTCATGCCAAATGGTATGAATATTTTCTGAGTCACCCAGTATTCCTACCTGAAGTAGAAAGCCGAAGAAATTGGGATGGGAGGTGTTGCTTCAGACTTGCATAATTTCAGTCAACATTGTCTAGTAATGGATGAGACAGTTGCCAATTTGAGGCAGTGGTAGTAAGCATGGCTAACAAGTCCAGTCTTACATAAGCAAGTAAACAGATTATAGGGTATTATGTCTCAAGTTTATCCTAGGCTCCGTAGCATATCTGAATTTGCAGCTGGGTTCTCCATTATTATTGATATTTACTGTGTCTTAAATTGCCCTAGTTATCCCAAGTATCCCTCCTCCCAAAAAGCCATCCCATATGATGAATAGTATTTTTTAGAGGAAAAAAGTATCAGCACAACTGATTGGAATGTTGAAAAAGTCCAAACGTGTGCAATGTGGATTTGTGCCACCTCAAAGGGTAAGTTAGGGGTGTCTTATCATATTTCTTCATCTGAGTCCTGCTTGGTCTTTATAATTTTGTTGTTTACTTTTGATTTTTTTGATGTATACTTGTTCTTACATTGTTGTAGCTATTGTGTATAATTTCTTAGCTCTGCTTACTTCACTCTATATCAGTTCACATAGATCTTTCCATGCTTCTCCATTTTAATCATATACATCATTTCTTACACTACAGTAATATTCCATTACATTCCTGTACCATAATTTATTTATCCATTCTCCAATTGATGGACATCTATTTTGTTTCCAATTCTTAGCTATTCCAAAAAGTGCTACTATAAATATTTTGGATTATATAGAGACTTTCTTCTTATTGATGGCTTCCAGTAATAGAATCTCTGGTTCAGAGGGTTTGGGCATTTGTCACTTTGTTTGCATAATTCCAAATTTGTTTCCAAAATCATTGTCTATTTCACAGCCATTTTACAGTAATGCATTAGTATGCCTCCAAAATTAACTGTTGCCATTTTTGCCAATTTTCATGGTATGAAGTAAAACCTCAGGTTGCATAAATGTTGTCTGTGCAGAAACTTTTCAGTTTCAAGTAAACAGTTATCTTCTTTTATCTTTTGTAATTGCTCCTGTCTCTCGTTTGTTAAGAATATATCTTCTACCTATAGCTGTTAGAGGTACATAATGTTTCTTTTCTGTTTTTATAGTATGCTCTTTAATATCAAGGTCATATATCCACTTAGAATGAATTGAGGAATCTAAAGTGTTGGTCTGGGCCTAATTTCTGCCAGACTGCTTTCTAGTTTTCCCAACAGTTTGTGTGTGTGTGTGTGTGTGTGTGTGTGTGTGTGTGTGTGTGTGTGAGAGAGAGAGAGAGAGAGGCAATTGGGGTTAAGTGACTAGCCCAGGGTCACACAGCTAGTAAATGTCAAGTGTCTGAGGCCAGATTTGAACTCAGGTCCTTCTGAATTCAGAACTGGTGCTCTATCCACTGAGCCACCTAGCTGCTCCCAGTTTTTGTCAAATAGCATTTTTTTTCCCCAGACACTTCATGTTTTCCACTTTGAAAAAATAGAACACTTGGTTATTTCTTCATTGGCTTTTATAAGTATCTGTCTATGCCTTTTCTGGAACTCCAAATCCTCCCTTAAGCAACCTTTTGGGTTAAATTTATGACATGTCACATATGGAAATCTTAGATTAGATCAGGATCATGAGGATTTGGGACAAGCTCTCCACTTCAGACTTCTGGCATATATCTTTCCCGGATAACTTTGGACAGGATGGTACTATGCCTTTTACAACACTCCTGTGCTTTCAATACTTGAGTATTTCGGGTCTATTATCTCATTTATGTGGATACCTCTCCAATGACACAGATCACAAGTTTAATTTTTTTAGTTGTGTCTGACTCTTTGTGACTCCTTTTGGGGTTTTCTTGGCAAAGACACCAAAATGGCTTGCTATTTCCTTCTCCCCTCATTTTAGAGAAGAGAAAACTGAGGCAAACAGGTAAGTGATTTGCCCAGGGTCACAATACTAGTAAATGTCTGAGGCTAGATTTGAACACATGAAGATGAGTCTTCCTGACTCCAGGCCTGCATCTCTCCACTGTACCATCACAGATCACAAGCATCATGCTTTCTCATCCTGTGCAACTCTTGTCCATTTCCTTCTATAAATTCTTTGCAAGAGGTTTCTATATCTCTTGGCATTTTTCTGATACCAGTGGAATGTTCTGGCTTTCTATAAGCCTTGTTCCACTATATAACTTAGCCCACCTCCTTTTTCCAATCATATTCTCTGATGATATCCTTTACGCAATGTATCTTGTATAATTTGTTGGTAATAAATTGTGACCTACTCCCCACCTCCCCCCACTAGGTGATGGTATTTTAGTATTTGTAGCCCTGTGGTATCAATGTAAGAACATGGTTGATAAATAGATGGACCTTCCTTTCATGGAGAAACTTGGGATAATTAAAAGCACTGAGCTATTCTTCAAAAGGCAGTGCAGCCTGCTATCTTCTTCCTCCTCAACTCAAGTCTCTGCTGGCTGATTTCTCATTATTTCACTCATACACTCTATATTCCCACTAAATATGTCGACTTGCTATTGCTGTAATCAACATTCTGTTTTCCGTCTTTGTACTTTGGTACACAGACTGTCTGTCCCCCATGCCTAGAAGACATCTTCCTCACCCCTGTAAAAAAAAATTAATGATTAACTAGCTAATCTCGACTGAAAAATTATATAATTGGACTTATGGAAAATTATGATTATATGAAAAATTATAAGTTTAGAAAAATTATAATTGGGCCATAAGTCCCTTCGTGGTCGCCATTCAAATGTAGAAATATTTTGACTTACTTGGCTAATTTGGGGGGACTAATATGACTGGAGGACTAATCTGGGGACTTTTGACTCACTGACTATCTGACTGCTATTAACTTAGAATGGGCCATTTAAAAATTTCTCCACGCTGCTCCCAAATTGATAAGCAAAGGATTAAGAAACCTCTTAACTAAATAATCCAAAGCAGAGTTTATTTATGAGATACTATTTAAAAATAAAAATATAGGGAAATAAAATGTACAACCTGACTGCGTTTGGGCATCTCTTTCTACCTGCTGGCCTGGAACTTTTTTTAATACAATAAGGGCCTTTATCACCTCTTGCCTTAGGGTATGTTCCACTTTCACTGCTCAGCTACTTTCTTCTAACTCCAAGGACCTTTCACTTTGTCTATCCCTGCATCTAACTTTCCTCTCTGGACTGCCACTGAACCCCTGTGTTTCTCTCTCACTGACCTCTCCTTCCGTTCTCCTACTTCTCCAGTGTCCTTCTGTTCTCTTAATCTTCACTTTCTCCAACCTGTAACCTGTGCTGACTGCTTTTGTGCTCTCCGCTGCCTCCTGTTCTGTCTGTCTGTCTGCTCTGTCTGTCTGCCCTCTGCTGCCTTTGCCGCCCCTCTAATCTTGTCAGCAGCCCTTAACAGAAAAGCCTTGAGGGCCTAAGGCTTTTTAATCTCAGCCCAAAGTTAGGATCCCCAAATCAAAATAAATTTCCATACCCCTGTGTCTTGCCTTAATTTAATTGCCACTTGGTTTTGGTGATCCACCCAGGTTTTAATACTCCTCCTTATCTCTGGAAGTGCTTCGTATTACACACGTGCGCGCACACACACACTCTACTCATACACATACATATATACATATACTTATGTTTTCTCCCAGAAAAATATAAACTCCTTGAAAGAAGATCTACTGTACTTTTGCATTTGTAATTCCTGTCACAGAGAAGACATTTAATAAATGTTTGTGGAATTGAAGTAAATTAAATTCATGGATACTATGATCTCTCAGACCACAAACTCTTCATGGCCTGATACAAGCATCAGATGAGTCTGAAAGTCAGGTATACTTGGCTCCACCTGTCTTGCAGAATAAGATTCCATCTGATTTATAGAATAAAAGTAAGTAAAACAGTGATCTTGGAAAGGCAGGGGGGCTTAGCATGTAGTCACACACCTATTATCTCAGTTGCTGGGGAGGCTGAGGCTGGTAGAGTTCTAAACTGCAGTAGGCTGGCTAAAGCTGATTAGGAAACCCCTAGGAAGGGGGACATCAGGGGGCCCAAGGAAGGGAAAACTGTCCCAGGTTAGAAATGGAGCAGGTCAAAACTTATGTGCTGATCAGCAATAGGATTGAGATCATGATTGACCAAACATTGCACTTCTGGCCATGGCAAGACAAGGAGACTCAATCTTTTTTAAAAAGGCAGAAAAATGACACTTTTGCAGGGTAGTGTGGGTGGGGTATGTGGGAGGCAATTGAAATTAAGTGACTTGTCCAGGGTCACACAGCTAGTAAGTGTCATCAGGTGTCTGAGGACACTTTTTAACTCAGGTCCTCCTTGACTCTATCCACTGTGTCACTTAGCTGCCCCTGAGGAATTACGTTTTAAAGATCAACAGATTCATAACTTGGATAATTGGGAGGTTTTCTAAGGACCTTATCCATAAGTTTCGGGGGGAGGGGGGGCGCAGTTAGTATTTAAATTATATAGGCCTTACTGTTCTTATTGGGATAAGGCCAGTTGCATAGGGGAATTTCCATGTGCCTTGGAAACAAAGGACTTAAACTCCAAGGTAAAGTGGAATCTTGGCATCTCTTAATGGTGCAGTGGATAGAGTACCCAGCCTGGAGTCAGGAAGATGTGAATTCAAGTCCAGCCTCAGACATGTCATTGTGTGAATCGCTTAATCCTGTTCACTTCAGTTCCTTACCTGTAAAATGAAATGGAGAATGAAACGGCAAACTATTTCCATATCTGTGCCAAGAAAACTAAAAATAGAGTCACAAAAGATCAGACATGACTGAACAACAGAAGCAAAAACAAGGTAGTTAGGTGTTATTTACAGTTGGTGAAGGGTGTGAAAATTGTATTGACTCCCCCTGCTGGAGAGATACTGTAGTTAAGCTCCACCATGAGGAGAAGGCGTCTGAGGGCAAGCCATGTGGCTTGGAAGGTCAGTTCCTTGGTATCAGGAAGTGATGTTTGCTCATGGGTACTGTGGATCAAAGCTACCAGTCAATTAGCTTGGAGCTGTGTGTGTGGGTAAACAGGATGTTTCCGGTTTTCACAGGAGGCTTGTGGGACGAAGAAGGCTCTCTCTTTTTTCTCTTTAGTCAGGACCTTGTGAGGGAGTGGAGCTAGAAATGCTGGCTCCCTGAGATAGACAGATAGGCCTTTTTCTCTCTCTTCACCAAATTCTTATGCTCCTTAATAAATGTTTAAAAGTCTAAACTCTTGCTAAAGCTTCTAATTTATTGGTTACCACTCTTTAGATTTTTAGACAATCTAGGTAGAATCTTAGCCACCTTACAGACAGATACTATTCAGATGGTGACCATGAAGTATTCAAGGGAAAAGAAAGACAGGTCCACCTCTTTAGATGCATATTTAGATAATCTGAATACAGATGGGGGGGACTGTGGGAGAAATATATGTATGAATGAAGAGTGTAACACAGGCAGTTTTCAGCCTCAGGAAAGCTTGTCAGGTTGCTTGATGAGAGTGGGTAGGGTTCATGTATACTTTATATGTCTCCCTATCTTCCTGTCTGATATCCTGTAGCTGTGCCCTGAGCTGAATCTTTCACTTACCTGGTTCCCTACCGATAAGGTTACTTGATAGCCATTTTGGGGTAACTTTAACTACATCTAAGGTAGGATACAAGATGATCTGCTTGGACTTCAGATCCTCTTAGTACTAGTTAGCCATAGTTGCAGTTCTATGGAAAAGGGACCAGGGAAGAAACATGAATTAATTCAAAGTACTCTTCAAGTAACTCACAGTTCTATGTAAAGCCTGCCATACTGATTCAATGTCAGATACCTCCATGCTATAGGGAATGTGTGTGGAAAGCTTTAAATATGTGGTGGCCAGGCAGAAGTACTCTGAATGGAGGTCAGAGGCTTAGAGATTTGAGTCAGAGGGCAATTGATTGAGATATACTTTCTGGGAATGACTCAATACATTGATTTGATTACTGTTCTCAGAGAGTTAGAAAGTAAAGGGCATAGGAGAGAAAACAAGGATGGTACCCATGAGGCAGAATAGGATGGAGATAATCAAGAAGTAGTATGGTGAATCTGGGTCCAGGCAAGATAAGGTGGATCACCAATCAGAAGCTCGGGATCCACAATTAAGCACATATCCTGCCTGGACAAGCCTGCGCCTTGGCTTGGGCTGTTTCTTTTTTGTTTATTCATTCCTGATCTTAGGTGAATAAGTAAACCAAAATGGACAAGTATACCAAGTATACCAGGTTGGGAGGGGACCTTGTCCATCTGAGAGGTTTGGAAATCTTGAGTGCCTTTGAATTGGATCTGACTGGTAGCTGGAGAAACCTCTGTATCAGAAGGGCTGACCACTGACTAAAGGATCATCCAAGTCTTGCCATTTTAGCAGTAGATGTGGAGTATTTTTCCATCATTGTTGTTTGGAAAACGCTGAACTAAAGTGAATTAGCAGTCTTGCAAACTGTTTTATGTTCTGCTGAGGTTTACATATTAGTCTCCTAGGAAATTATATTAAGTAGTTATTAGTTAGATTACTGAATACTCTTTAAGTTGTTCTATTAATTATATACAGTAAATCTCTTATGTTGTATTCCTTTTGTGTGTAGGAATAAATGACCTGTCCCATGCTGGATTCAGACTTTACAATGAGTAAAAACTCCCTGTATTTTTCTACTCCCCTCTTTTTTGGGCAAGTTTCAGACATGAGCCCTAAGTAAAATGATCCCTGTGGTTCTAAGGTAGGGGATTTAAGGAGACAAAGAATAAGAAATGAAAGCCTAATCCCCTTATTAGAGATTCACTTCCCCAGGAGTAAACCAGGACATTCTATAGACCTTGGTTCAGAACAGTATAAAACAAGGAACTAGTGTAGTATCCTAGCCCCAGAAAGCATTTTTAAGGTTAGACATTGAAAGAATAGGGGAACAGAGGAAAGGGAAGAAAGGGGAGGAGCAGAAAGAGTGGAAATGAAAAGGTAGATAAATAGAACATTGTATTTAGAAAATAATGACCTGCACTGGTTGCATGTGAGACCTATTAAAACTAAGGTCTCTAACATTAGGTGAATAATGGCCACCAGCAGAAATAGTGATGCTGAAGAATAGGGGGAAATTATCAATTTCCAGTATAGTTATGTTGAGTTTGGTGTAGTAGTGAGAATCTCAGGGGGAGATATCCTGTAGGCTGCTGGGGATATAGGTCTGGAGTTCAAAAGAGAGATTAACTTTATAGGAATCATCTATATGAATGGCAGACTATGAGACTGCATAAGATTGTTGAGGGGGGATAAAGAGAGATAGAAGGGAAGAAGACCAAGAATAGCATCATGTAGAACATCTACCTTAAGGAGTTGGGAAGAAAATGAGGTATCAGTGAAAGAGACAAAGAAAACTACTATGTAACCTAGAGGAGACATGAATCCTCAATCTTTGGTGCCTATCACTTAATGCTTTTTTCACTCATTCTGACTGAGAATTCCTTCCCAGAGATCTCCAGATTCTTGGAACTGACCTGGTAGTAGACCAGGACCATCCTAATTCATACACATCCTTAACTGACTTTGGTTCAAGGGATATAGATCAGGGACCCACTAAAACTTAAAAGGTTCTTGACCAGTCCACATATTTTATAGGAACATAGACGCCTAGATTTAGAGCTAGAAGAGACCTTAGACGTCATAAGAGGTCATCAAGTCTAACTCCCTCATTTTATGAGGAAACTGAGATCCAGAAATTTAAGTGATTTGCCCAGACAGCACTAGTTAAGTGTCTGAGGCAAAATTTGAACCCAGTTCTTCCTGACTACATATCAAGCCCTCTATCCACTGCATCACATTTTCTTACCTTCCAGTATTTACTGATGTAGGCTGGATTAATATATAATTACATATTCTGATACTATGAATTTCAAACACTCTGAAATATGGAAACTATATGAAGCAATCCAATCTTTAGCTAAGATTTTCTTCCTTATCCTGTAGTTAAGAGAATGGGTTAAATATAAAAATTGTTTCTAGGTCTTATGCATGCCTGTATCTGGAATAGCGCAGAAAAAAAAAAAAGTTTTCTAGGTAAGTTTTCAATGCATACTCATTTTCCCACTAACCTTTTTTATTGTATACTCTTAGCATTTACTAAATACAGCTTTCAGTTTTGAAGAAATACAATGTTTTAATATGGTGATATATGGAAAGGGTAATGTAATGCACAGAAAAGTTATTGCTATTTGCTAGAGGTGACACAACTAGTTAGTATTAGAAATGAGAAAAGACCCTGAACATCCTCCCTTACTATGTTTTGTTGCCTTAGAGATTAGCCCAGGAAACTATGAGAATAATAATGAATTATTATAAGAGATAAAGGCTTTTTTAAATTAAAGTTTTGGAGGGGGTAGTATTGCACAGAAGAGTGAAAACAAAAGTTATTAACAAAGAAAGAAATTATAATTCTAAGTTTTGGGATTTAGCAAAGATGCCAGGTGAGAATCCAAGGATATATTGGTAAGATGAACCATGAGATGAATGTAAATTATAGCTTTCATTATCAAATAAAGAAATATACCAGTGATATTCAGGCTATTTGTGTCCTGTATATTCTTTTGGGCAAATGGAAAAGGAGATGCAAAAGCTGACTGGGGAAAATAATTCCTTAAGAATCAGAATTGGGCAGATTGAAACTAATGAGACAACAGGAAGAAGTAAAGAAGAATCAAAAGAATATAAAAGTAGAAGAAAACATAAAATATTTCTTTAGAAAAACAACAGACTTGGAAAATAGATCCAGGAAGGACAACCTAAGAATCACTGGACTATCTGAGGACCATGATCAAAAAAAAGAGCCCAGACAGCATATTTCATGACATTATCAAGGAGAACTGTCCCAATGTCTTAAAACTGGAGGCAAAATTAGCCATTGAAACAATCACCTCCTGAAAGAGACTTCAAAAGGAAAACTCCAAGAAATATCATAACTAAATCCCAGAATTATCAAGTAAAGGAGAAAATACTGCAAGCAGCCAGAAAGAAACAATTTAAATTATCAAGAAACAACAATCAGAATTACACAGGACCTGGTATCTTCAACATTAAAAGATGGAGGGTTTGGAATATGATATTCCAGAGGGCAAAGGAACTAGGATTACAACCAAGAATGTACTACCCAGCAAAATTAAGCATACAGTTTCAAGGGAAAAGGTGGCAGTCAATGAAATAGGGGACTTTAAAAACTTTCCTAATGAAAAGGCCAGAATTGAACAGAAAATTCAGTCTACAAATACAAGACTCAAGAGACTCATAAAAAGGTAAAAAAGTGGGGGAAACCATGTTACTCAATAAAGTTAAAATGTTTGCATCCTTACATGGGAAGAAAATACTTGCAACTCTTGAGAACTATTTCTTTATTAAGGCAAATAGAAGGAGTACACAGAGACATAAGGTGTGGTTATAAATTGATTCTGATGTGATGATAGTAAAAAAAAAAAACCACCTTAAGGAGTAACAGAAAGTACCATCCTGGAGAAAAGGAAAGGGAAGGCAGAATGGGGTAAATTACATCACATGAAGAGGCACATAAGACCTATTACAATAGAGGGAAAGAAGGGAGGGGTGAACATTGTTTTTACCTTACTCTAATAATATTTGTCTCAAAGAGGGAATAATATACACACTCAATTAACTATAGAATTTTATCTTACCCTATAGGGAAATAAAAGGGGAAAGAAAAAGGAGGGGTGCTCTTAGAAGGGAGGGCAAAACTAGGAATTAAAAAGGGAAAAGACAAAAGGGAGGTGGGGCTGATAGAAGAGAGGGTAGACTGAGGGAGGTGGTGGCCATAAACAAAACACTAGTGAGAAGGGAGGAGGAGGGCAGGCCGGGGAGGGGGGAAGGGTAGAAAAGTACAAACAAAGGGAAAAAGTATTCAGGGAAATACACAATTGGTAATCATAACTGTGAATGTGAATGGGTTGAACTTTCCTATGAAACAGAAGCAGATAGCAGAGTGGATTAAAACCCAGAATCCTACAATATGTTTACAAGAAACACATTTGAAGCAGAGAGATATACACAGAGTAAAGGTAAAAGGCTGGAGCAGAATATATTATTGCTTCAGCTGAAGTAAAAAAAAAAAAGGCTGGGGGAAGCAATCCTTATCTCAGGTAAAGCAAAAGCAAAAATTGACCTAATTAAAAGAGATAAGGAAGGAAACCACATCTTGCTAAAAGGTACCATAGACAATGAAGTAATATCAGTGCTAAACATGTATGCACCAAGTGGTACAGCATCCAGATTCTTAGAGAAGAAGTTAAATGAATCATGGGAAGAAATAGACAACAAAATTATATTAGTTGGGGACCTCAACCTTCCCCTCTCAGAACTAGATAAATCTAACCACAAAATTAATAAGAAAGAAGTTAAGGAGGTGAATCAAATTTTAGAAAAGTTAGATATGATGGACTGCTGGAGCAAATTGATTGGCAATAGAAAGGAATATACTTTTTTCTCTGTGGTACATGGCATATACACACAAAAAAATGAACATGTATTAGGGCATAAAAACCTCATAGTCAAATGCAGAAAGGCAGAAATAGTAAATGCATCCTTTTCCAGATCATGATGCAATAAAAATTATGTGCAATAAAGGGTCATGGAAAGATAGACCAAAAAATAATTGGAAACAAAATAATATTATCCTAAAGAACGAGTGGGTCAAATAACAAATCATAGAAACAATCAATAACTTCATTCAAAAGAATTACAATAATGAAACAACATACCAAAACTTATGGGATGCAGCCAAAGCAATTCTTAGGGGAGATTTTATATCTCTAAATGCCTACATGAATAAAATAGAGATAGAGGAGATCAATGGATTGGGCATGCAACTTAAAGGGCTAGAAAAAGAACAAATTAAAAATCCCCAATTAAAAACCTAATTAGAACTTCTGAAAATTAAATAAAATAATAATAAAATTGAAAGTAAGAAAACTAGAATTAATAAATAAAGCTAAGAGCTGCTTTTATGAAAAAAACAATAAAATAGATAAACCTTTGGTTAATTTGATTAAAAATAAAAGAAGAAAACCAAATTACCAGAATCAAAAATGAAAAGGGTGAACTCACCACCAATGAAGAGGAAATTAAAGCAATAATTAGGAACTATTATTGCCTACTATATGCCAATAAATTTGACACTCTAAATGAAATGGATGAATATCTAAAAAAATATAAACTGCCAAGATTAACAGAAAAGGAAACAAAATCCTTAAATAAGCCCATTTTAGAGAAAGAAATTGAACAACCCATTCATGCACTCCCAAGAAAAAATCTCCAGGGCCAGATGGGTTTACAAGTGAATTCTACCAAACATTTAAAGCACAATTAATTCTAATACTATACACACTATTTGGAAAAATAGGTGAAAAGATCCTACCAAATTCCTTTTGTGAGACAAATATGGTACTGATACCTAAACCAGCAAGATTAAAAACAGAGAAAGAAAATTATAGATCAATCTTCCTAATGAATATTGATGCAAAAATTCTAAATAGAATATTAGCAAAGAGATTACAGCAATTTTTCACCAGGATAATACACTATGACTAGTTGGGACTTATACCAGGAATGCAGAGCTAGTTCAATATTAAGAAAACTATCAGCATACTCTAACACATCAATAACAAAACTACTCAAAATCATTTAATTATCTCAATGGATGCAGAGAAAGCTTTTGACAAAATACATCTATTCCTATTAAAAATACAAGAAAGCAAAGGAATAAATGGGGCTTTCCTTAAGATGATAAGCAGTATCCATCTTAAACCATCAGTAAGTATTATATGCAATGGGGATAAGTTAAAGGCATTCCCAATAAGATCAGGGGGGAAACAAGGATGTCCATTATCACCACTATTATTCAACATTGTACTAGAAATGTTAGCCTTAGTAATAAGAAAAGAAAAAGAAATTGAAGGAATTAGAATAGGCAAGGAAGAAACAAAACTATCACTCTTTGGAGATGGTATGATGTTATACTTAGAGAACCTTAAAGAATCAACTAAAAAACTAATTGAAACAATTAACAACTTTAGCAAAGTTTCAGGATATAAAATAAATCCACATAAATCGTCAGCATTTCTATATATGAATAACAAAGTCCAGCAGCAAGAGATAGAGAGAGAAATTCCATTTTAAATAACTGTAGACAATATAAAATACTTGTTAGTCTACTTGCCAAGGCAAACCCAGGAACTATATGAACACAATTAAAAAACACTTTTCACACAAATAGAATCATATCTAAAACAAATGGAAAAACGTCAATTGCTCATGGGTAGGCTATGCTAGTAGAATAAAAATGACAATTCTACCTAAATTAATTTACTTATCCAGTGGGAGAGGATCTTCCATGCAAAAAAGTAAGTCCCTCCTGAAACCAGGGATTACATCTTGAAGGATATAAAAGTTATTTATGTTACAGCTATCATGCCACAAACAAAAAGAGCCATCAAATCCCATTAATGCTGTTACCACATGGGAATTTTAAGTCTGTATAAGGCAAATAGGAATTTATTATTGAATTCTTCTGGGTTTAATCAACATAATCATAATGTTCTTTATTTCATAAGATGGGTCCTAGTATTCTATTTCATGAAAAATCAACACAAAAATTTTCTTGATGTGTTTTTTTGGTCTCTATATGAAGCCTAAATGTAACAAAGATCTACAAGACCAAGTACTTACCTTCCAGTGTTTGGGGAGTAGATTTGGTCACCTATGAAAAGTCCCTTCTGATCCTGGGAGTCTTTGAAATCTAAATACTCAAAAGGCAGCCTGGTCTTGACCATAGTACTAGAAGGACAGAAAACTAAAAACAAGAGCAAAAAACCACTTATGCTACATTCCCTAATGGGGCATGGAGAGATCATTTTAATTGATGGTTAGAGAGTACTCTGAAAACAGAAAGTAGCTAAGTAGATCCTGAATGCTAAGTGTTAAGGAATAAAATTTCTGGACAATTGCAAAGTCCAGAATGTTCTGAAGAGCCCGTATATATTTGGGTTCCTTGGTCACACTTCAAATTTCCTTAGGGACAATTACAGTTGGCTTCCCTAACTTGAATTAAATCATTACTTTCATTTGTATCAAAACTCCCATCTCTTACCACTGACTTCTAAATTAAGGAACAATCTCAGATCAAATTCTACTTTCCTATCATGACTTTTTCCCCCCTTTGCAATGAGTAGCAATATCCTCACATAGAACACAAAGTAATTTTGGTCTTTTTTTTTTTCAGTGCCAGAGATGGCATGGCAATGTTGATTAGAACTTATGAATAGGGGGCAGCTAGGTGGTGCAGTGGATAAAGCAGTGGCCTTGGATTCAGGAGTACCTGAGTTCGAATCCAGCCTCAGACACTTGACAGTTACCAGCTGTGTGACCCTGGGCAAGTCACTTAACCCTCATTGCCCTCCAGAAAAAAAAAAAGAACTTATGAATAATCAAAAGTGGTTGTAGCTAGTGAATGGGGCAGTGGATGGGGTATATCTGTGCCCAAGGCACCTGTGATGAAACTCATTTTTGCTTAATGATAATGCATTTTGTAATATGAAGTTTTATGTTATAGAAAATGTATGCAGCTACATACAAAATGTGAAGAGATGTATTGCCTATATAAAAAAATTGTTACATTAAAAAAAGAGATCATTGGGGCGGCTAGGTGGCACAGTGGATAAAGCACCAGCCCTGGATTCAGGAGTTCCTGAGTTCCAATCCGGCCTCAAACACTTGACACTTACTAGCTGTGTGACCCTGGGCAAGTCACTTAACCCCCATTGCCCCGGAAAAAAAAAGAAAAAAAAAAAGAGATCATTTTGTGAGCTGCAGGGGAGTTAGGACTAGACTGGCAGGAAGAGAAGGAGAAAAACTAGTTCACAGAGTCATAGAATTTAATAATTGGAAGGGACCTTGGTGGCCAGCTAATTTAGCCCATATCTAAAAAAGAATCCCCACTATCTTTCAAGTGGTCCTCCAGCTCTTACTTAAAAGTCTACCAATCTAGGGGCAGCTAGGTGGCACAGTGGATAGAGCACCAGCCCTGGATTCAGGAAGACCTAAATTCAAATCCGGCCTCAGACACTTGACACTTACTAGCTGTGTGACCCTGGGCAAGTCACTTAATCCCAGTTGCCTCACCAAAAAACAAAAAACAAAAAACAACTACCAATCTCAATAAGCAAGCTTAAGGAGTGGTCCTCCATCCCCTTAATCAGTCTATTCAACTTTCAGACTGCTTTAATTGCCACATTGTTTTTGTTGTTGTTGTTGTTGTTGTTGTCATTGTTGTTGCTGCTGCTATTGTTGTTATTTTAATTCAAACCTAAACACATATCCTCCAACTTCCACCTAATGTTCTGAAGCAAAAGTGAACAACTATGATCTTTCTTCCAATGTGATAGCCTGTGCAATATTTGAAGATAGTTATTATATCTTCCTGAATCTTTTCTTCTCCAAGCTAAGCATCTTCAATTCCTTTAAATGATCTTCATATATTATGAATTCAAGTACCACATCTATTGCCCTCATCTGCATGTTCTCTACTTTATCAATGTCTTTCCTCAATTGCAGCACTCTGGATTGAACCCACAGTTCTCCAAATATGGTCTGATCAGGATGCAGAGTACAGAGAGACACTATCACCTCCCTATTACTGAAAGTGATACCTTTGTAAATACAGCCCAATATTGCATTAGCTTTTTGAAGCTGATGTAACATTCTGTTGACTCATATTAAGCTTGCATTACACTAAAATGCCCAGATATGTTTCAGACAAACTGTTATTTGTCTATGGAGCTCCAATGTTACACTTAAGAAACCAGTTTTTTGAGCTTAAGACTAATTCTTAGTATTTATCCTGATTAAATTTCATTATATTAGATATGACTCAATGTTCAAATATTTCCATGAACAAAGGGAAGATTCCTAAGCTCTCTAGTATTATTGTAGTCAAAGGTACCGCATCTTATTTAAGATCTTTAATTCAGCTTTAAAAAAAAAAGATAAAAATCATTTTTAGTTATTCATCCAAAAGAGGCTTTATATCTCAATGTGTTTCAAATAAAAAAAAAAAGTTATGAAGTAAATAAACTAGAGGAATGAAAGCCCATATCTGAGGTGCAAGGAATTGTTGACAATAACAGCCAATTTTGAAAAACAGTCTTAATTCTTTCAAAAATGACAGAATCCTAGACTTAGGTTAGGCTGTGATCAGGGGAAATGATAGCTTAGAAACAAAGGATAGTACTCTGTGATTGTAAATTTTGTAAATTTTCTATCATACTGTCCATATGGTATACACATGGCTAATATGGAAATATATCTTGCATGACCTCACATGTATAATCAGTATCAAATTGTTTGCCTCTTCAAGGAAGAAGAAAGGGGAGGAGGAAGGGAGAAAATTTGGAACTCAAACTTTTAAAAAATCAATGTTAAAATTTTACATAGGGGCAGCTAGGTGGCGCAGTGGATGGAGCACTGGCCCTGGAGTCAGGAGTACCTGAGTTCAAATCTGGCCTCAGACACTTAACACTTACTAGTTGTGTGACCCTGGGCAAGTCACTTCACCCCAATTGCCTCACTTAAAAAAAAAATTACATATAGGCAGAGCCAAGATGTTGGAGAGAAGCCAGGAATTTGCCTGAGCTTTCCGGTGTTTCCCACAAAAATAACAACAAATCAAACCTCTAAACAGATTCTGGAATTACAGAACCTACAAAAAGACAGAGAGACACAATCCTCCTATTTGAGATAATTTAGAAGACTTCAGGAAAGGTCCGTCTCACCTGGGTGAAAGGGGAGAGCAGCTCAGCTCAGCACAGCTCGGCTCAGCAGTGCTTGGCTCAGGGGGCAGCTCAACACAGCTGTAGCTCGACACAGCTGAGAGTGGGGGCAGCTGAGAGCAGTAAGAAGCTTGCAACAGTGACCCCTGTGCCCCAGGAGCAGACTTCAACTTTATAAGTTTAAAAATAGGTTACAACATGAGTAAGAAACAAAAAAGGACCCTTACCATTGACAGCTTCTATGGTGACAGGGAAGGCAAAAACTCAAACTCAGATGAGTTTGTCAAAATGCCTACAAATGAAGACTCAAGTGGGAAGATGATCTTGTCTCAAGACCAAAAAGCCTTCTTTGAAGAAATCAAAAAAGGCTTTTAAAAATCAAATGAAAGAGGTAGAAGAAAAAATGGAAAAAGAAATGAGAGAAATGAGAGTTATGTTGGAAAAAGAAGCGCAAAAATTGACTGAGGAAAACAATTCCTTAAAAAATACAATTGGCCAAATAAGAGAAAAAAGTAGCCAAATGGGAGGAAAACATTGGCCAAATGGGAGAAAAAATTAGCCAAATGGAAAAAGATGTTCAAAAGCTTATTGAGGAAAATAATGCCTTAAAAATTAAAATTGGAGGGGGCAGCTAGGTGGTGCAGTGGATAGAGCACTGGCCCTGAGTCAGGAGTACCTGAGTTCAAATCCAGCCTCAGACACTTAACACTTACTGGCAGTGTGATCCTGGGCAAATCACTTAACCCCAATTGCCTCACTAAAAAAAAAAAAATTAAAATTGGGCATGTAAAGGGGCTAAAATTCTAGCTATACTATCTAAGATCTAATGTGTGGTTGCCTATAAAGTATAAGCTTTAGCAAGAGTATTTAAGTGTTTAAGTATTTATTATAGAGCATTAGGATCAGAGAGAAAGGTAAAAATCTAACTATTTCTAAGAGACCCTATCATCCGACCCACCATGGCGAGGTCAGGAACCAAAAGAGGAAAAAAACCCTCTGCCAGCATCCACTTCCTACTTCATGTCCTCCTCCCAGAAATGGGAGGCTCCTCAAGTTGATTGGCTGGTAGCCTTGATAGACAGTACCCATGAGCAAATGCCACTTCCTGACGCCAAGGACCTTGACCACATGGCTTGTCTTCAGAGGCCTTCTCCTCATGGTGGAGCTTTCCTACAGTAAGTCTCCAGCAGGTGGCGTCATTCCAATCATTACAGGCAGATGGAAGCTAATAACTCCATGAGACACCAAGAATCTGTCAAGCAGAATCAAAAGACTGAAAAAATAGAAGAAAATGTGAAATACCTCATTGGAAAAACAACTGACCTGGAAAATAGACCCTGGAGAGATAATCTAAGAATTACTAGACTACCTGGAAGCCATGATCAAGAAAAGAGTCTAGACACCATATTCCAGGAAATTATCAAGGAGAACTGCCCTGAAATTGTAGAATCAGAGGATAAAATCATCATTGAAAGAATCCATCAATCACCTCCTGAAAGAGACCCCAAAAGAAAACTTCTAGGAATATTGTAGCCAAACTCCAGAATTATCAGGTGAAGGAGAAAATACTCCAAGCAGCCAGAAAGAAATCATTTAAATATCATGGAGCCACAGTTAGGATTGCACAGGACCTGGAAGCTTCAACATTAAAGGATCACAGGGATTGGAATATGATATTCAGGAAGGCAAAGGAGCTTGATTTACAACTAATAATAAACTACCCAGCAAAACTGAGCATTCTCTTTCCAGAGAAAAGATGGACATTCAATGAAATAGAGGACTTTAAGGTTTCCTGAAAAAAAAAAAAGACCAGAATTGAACAGAAAATTTGATCTACAAATACAAGACTCAAGAGAAGTATAAAGAGGTAAACAAGGGGGAGAAAAAAGGTTGTCCAATGAGGTTAAACTGCTTACATCCCTATGAAGGAGGATAATAATTTTAACTCTTGGGGTCTATATCTCTATTAAGGTATTGTTATTAAATCAACTTTGAAGTGATGATATAAAGAAACTTAAGGAGAATAAAAGATGACTGGGGGGAGGTGGAATGGGCTTAATTACATCATATGAAGAGGCACAAAAATAACCCATTACAATAGAAGGAAAGAAGGGATGCATGAACATTGTTTCAACATTACTCTCATCAGATTTGGTTCAGGGAGGGAATAACATACACTCCCATTTGTATAAAGAAACTTAGCTTACTCTTTAAGGAAGCAAAAGGGGAAGGGGGAAAGGATAGTATTGATAGAAGGGAGGGCAGAAGTTAGATAAATCTTTGGTTAATTTGATTTTAAAAAAGAGAAGAAAACCAAATTACCAGTATAAAAAATGAAAGTGGGGTAGCTAGGTGGCGCAGTGGATAGAGCACTGGCCCTGCATTCAGGAGGACCTGAGTTCAAATCTGGCCTCAGACATTTAACACTTACTAGCTGTGTGACCCTGGGCAAGTCACTTAACCCCAATTGCCTCACTATAAATAAATTTTAAAAATTAAAAAAAAAGAAACCATGAACTTTGGTGACACCTGGTTTCTTTAAAAAAAAAATGAAAGGGGTGATTTCACCACCAATAAAGTGAAAAGTAAAGCAATAATTAGGAGCTATTTTGCCCAACTGTATGCCAATAAATTTGACAATCTAAATGAAATGGATAAATATTTACAAAAATACAAATTGCCCAGGTTAACTGAAGAGGAAGTAAAATCCTTAAATAGGCCCATTTTAGAAAAATTGAACCAGCCATCAATGAACTCCCTAAAAAAAAATATTTCCAGGGCCTACAGGTTTACAAGTAAATTCTACTAAACATTTAAAGAACAATTAATTCCAATACTATACAAACTATTTGGAAAAATAGGTGAAGAAGGAGTTCTACCAAATTCCTTTTATGACACAAATATGGTGTTGATACCTAAACCATGTAGAGCCAAAATAAAGAAAATTATAGACTAATTTCCCTAATGAATATTGATGTAAAAATCTTAAATAAAATATTAGCAAGGAGATTATAAGTGGTCACCAGGATAATACACTATGACCAGGTGAGATTTATACCAGGAATGCAAGGCTGGTTCAACATAAGGAAAACCATCAACATAATCAACCATATCAATAATAAAACCACAATCATATGATTATTTCAACAGATGCAGGGAAAGCATTTGACAAAATACAACATTCATTCCTATTAAAAACACTAGAGAGTATAGAAATAGGTGGAGCTTCCCTTAAAATAATAAGCAGTATCTACCTAAAACCATCAGCAAACATTATATGTAATGGGGATAAGTTAGAGGCATTCCCAATAAGATCAGGGGTCAAACAGGAATGTCCATTACCACCTCTATTATTTAATATTGTACTATTGTGTGATTAACAATGATGATAGGGGGCAGCTAGGTGGCGCAGTGGATAAAGCATCAGCCCTGGATTCAGGAGGACTTGAGTTCAAATCCGACCTCAGACACTTGACACTTACTAGCTGTGTGACCCTGGGAAAGTCACTTGACCCCCATTGCCCCGCAAAAAAACAAAAACAAAAACAAAAACCAAAAAAACCCAATGATGATAGACTTGGCTCCTTTCAGCAGTGTAACGATCCAGGACAATTTCAAAGAACTCATGATGGAGAGTATTCTCAACATCCAGAAAAAAGAACTGTGGATTATGAATGTAGATTGAACCATACTGTTTCTACTTTTGGGTTGGTTTTTTTTCCTTCTTTTTTGAGGTTTTTCCCTTGTGCTCTTATTCTTCTTTCACAAGATCACCAATGCAGATATTTGTTTAATGTGATTGCACATATATAACCTATTGCTTTCTGTTTTGGGGAGAGGGGAGTGAAGGAAGGGTGGGAGAAAATTTGGAACTGAAAATCCTATGAAAACAAATGTTGAAAACTATCTTTATATATAACTGGAAAATAATAAAATACTTTTATTTATTAAAACATTTTACATATAATTGGAAAATATTTAGCAAAATAAATTACATGTGTGTATATATATTTAATACACTTAGGGCTCAATGGTGGCATATACTTTCTTCTCTCTGGTGGGTAAATCCAAGGACTGATAGATGCTAATTTCTGGGAAATGAAACTAGAATAACTATGAATGAAGCTAGAGATAAAATGAAATGAAACTAGAAATAAGTAAAATGAAACTAGAAATAAAAACTCAAGACATTAATATTTGACTATTATATGAGAGATAAGTAGAATTGTTTTGGGATATAAGCCTTTCAGGCTTATTCATTGGACAATAATCAAATTACTGACAACTAAATTTCTAAAATGACTTTGTTCTCCCACAAGAACATGGTTATTCAATCAGTGAAAATGCCAAATACATGGATTACTGTCTATCAACTATTGGACATATTCCTTTGGATGTAGCCTGATTTCTCTTCAATCCTGCCTATTGAATCTATACTATTTTTAAGTCTCTAATTACATATTAGTAATGGTCCTACTGTGGAATCTTGTTTCTTGACTCATTAATATGAAAAGTCTTTCTAATGTACCTCCCATTTTAGGAAAGACCTCCCTAATAACAACAGTTGGCTAACTGTTCTTTTAGAAAATTTACAGATTGAAAAGGTCTTTCCTGCTACTCATTTGAGGCATCACACTGATATATTGACTTTGGAAGATTTGTTGGTTTCATTGGTCTGGACACAATGGAAACAACACCCTTCTGTGATGGAGGAGCAAAATATGTGAGCATCATAGATAAGGAAGAGAGTGCTATCTGATGTATTGAATCCAGTTCTGTATACAAAGAGAAAACTCAACTGTGGCTATGAATGTGAAACAAACATTCCCTATAGCTTTTTGTCAGAACTATTGTGTGCACAAAAAAATACTTAAGTCAACCCAGTTTTTCTCTTTGTTGACACCAGTCCTGAAAAGCCATAATGGAAGAGACTGAGCACCATGAATTTATTACCTTTCACCATCTATATGTTGTCTCGTTTGATGCATGATTTGTCTACTATTATGGAAGAAATATCTCCATTTTGAATTCATTTGGTAGGTAACTGCTACCAAAATAGATCCACAACAAAGCAGAAATTAGAGAAGTAAAAACCTAGGCTTTATTATGCTTAAGTACAGGTTCAAAGGGGTAGAAAAAATTATCCCCAACCAATATTAGAATTCTAACAAGCATTATTATAGACAAAATTGCATCATAGAAAGAACTAATTCTTTTACTTGTTGTACCTCTTAGGCCATAAAAGTTTTTTTTTTATTTTTAAAAAAAGATTAATAATCCCATGCTTCCTTTAATGCTATGAGTTGAACAAACAGTTAAATATCTTATATAGCCTCTAAGGAAACAACCCTAGTGAAATAGATTTTATAGGTAAACTAAGGCAGATTACAGATTAAATTATATTTAGAAGATTCAGAATGGGCTGGTGAAATGGGGAAAATTTATATATACCTACAGAATCTACATCAGTAGAATCCCTTCCTCAAATAAGGCAGCTCAAATTATTGGGAAGCCTTGACTCCCTTTTTGGTTCTCATATGAGGAATATTTGAGGACATAAGTAAGGTTTTTTGCATCCCATGGGACAGGTTTCAGCCAGTTCAATAACCTCTTTTTTTGCGGGGCAATTGGGGTTAAGTGACTTACCCAGGGTCACACGGCTAGTGTTAAGTGTCTAAGGCCGGATTTGAATGCAGGTACTCCTGAATCCAGGGCCGGTGCTCTATCCACTGCGCCATCTAGCTGTCCCCTGTTCAATAACCTCTTGACTGGAAGAAAAGGCCCCCAATAATAAAGATTAATAAAAGCAAATAAAAACTCAAAATTACCATAACTCTTTTTCTGATGACAAGCACACGTATGATGTACCAAAAGCTTTACTGTAGTTTTCAGCTTTAATAGATGTTTATATGCATATAATATAGAACTATATCTTTGTATATATATATATATATATATATATATATATAAAACATGTATATGTATTTTAAAATTTCCTCTACACTATTTGCATGCAAGTCATCTATAGTGACATATTATAAATATTGTCTTTTCAGTAGTTTGCAAGTTATTTTAATACCATCTGATATGATAGTATTTCATGATTCATAGTCATATAGCATCCATAGTCAGATATTAGTGAAAAAGGAGGATTTATGGCAGCTAACATTTGGGGATTGGTGAAAATATTGTGCATTTTTGCAAATATCCTTCAGTTAATGAATTACACAAGCTATAGAAGCACTTACTGGAAGAGGTCTTTGTGATCATAGGATCATAGATTTAGAGTTGAAGAGACCTTAAATATCATCTACTTCCATTCCTTCATTTTACAGATGAGATTACTGAGGTTCAAAAGGGAAAGTGTCTTTAAGAAGCCAGAGGGAGGATCTCAATTGTCCCCAACTCCTTGCTTATCTTGGTTACCTGTAAATCTTTCCCCTCAATCAGAGCATTGTGAACCCTCTAAATGTAGTTTAATCTGTAACTTGCCCTAATTTACTTACAGAGTCTCTTTAAATAGGTTTGTGTGTTTAGGGGATGTATGAGATTATGATTCTATTTAACTAAGTTTGTTTGACTTTTATGACATTGAATGAAACATGGGGTTATGAATCTGTGGTTTTTTTTTTACTTTTATAGCCTAAAAATGTACAAGCTTACAATACATAAACATATATCTCTGCCACTTTGATGTAATTTTATCTCTCCATCAAATATAGCAACACAGTAAAATTGAAAGAGCTAGCATGATGAGATTTAAGGATAAATATAAGTAATAGGGTGAGTGAGTTCCAACAGTGTTAAATTTTTTCTATTCTTGAGCATTCCAGGTCAAGCAAAACAACTGTTAGCTTTGGACAGCATTGATATCTCTAATTTTCTGACTCAAAAGTCCAGACAGTTGAATGTACTAGGAATGTACACTAGGAAATAGAACAGAGATCGGGGGACCAGATTGAATTACTTTAAAATGATTCCTAGATCCTTGAGCAAATTATTTGGATTCCCAAGTCTGGGTTAAAGGAAGTTGTTCCTTAGACCTTGTTTGATGAATTGTTTTGGTTATCTGTCAGAGTTATCAAAAGTTACCTCGTTGGGATGCTATGAGGATCAATAAGTACCTAGAATATTTTACAAACCTCTAAGGGCCAAGAGATGTACACACATTACTGCTACTCATAAAGACAATACAAATCTCACATTGCTATAAAAGGAGTTTTGTGCATTTGTGTGTAAGTATATATACATGCACACATACATTCATACACATTCAAATAAGTAGACACACACACTTAAATATTCAAATGGATCTGTGATCCCATTAATGTGGATATGCCCTCCAAAGGTGCTGCCCAGCTACCCCTGCTCATCCTTTGTTCCTTTTTGTTCATGTTCCCCATAAGTTGCCCACAAGGATGAGAGCAGGGGCTATCCCAAACACAGTAAGGGTCTTCCTCATTGTCTCTTGACACCACAAAGAGACCAAAGAGCATAAGGAGTCTGAACAATTCCAAGGCAAATGGATTTTTATCCCATTTTTATTCCCTAAAAATGGATTTTTATTCCCTAATTAGCAATGATACAATCTATATATATTTGGACGCCTGCCAAATGCTTTAGAGTAGTCAGAGAGCTGGAAAGGAAGTTGGGTCCTGTGCTCTACTCTCTGCTCCTCATTTTATAGAAGCAGAAACTGAGACCCAGACATAAGGGAATTGCCCAAAGTCACACAGGAAGTAAGTGGCAGAACTCGGATTTAAACTGAGGTCCTTTGACACAAAATCCATATAATGTGCTCCCTATTTTGAAACTTGGTTGCCAGTTTCAAAGCTATATTGATATGCAAGTAAACCACATATTTACTTTCAAAAATAGAACATTTTCCAAAGTGAAAGAAGAGTTTACATTAGCTTTGTTTCACAGTGTGAGGGATGAAATATGTGTCAAGCTTGGTTTGTTTTGGCCTTACTGGTTTTTGCTTGTTTTTGTTTTGTTTTGTTTTTTGACACAGTGGGAATGAAAGGAAATATGCAACACATGCTGTACATTTCAGTCTTCTGGGAGAAACAAAGCCCCAAACCATTCTCTTTGCTAACTTTTAATGAAAATGACATCTAATTTCTTTACACATTTCATCCATTGTCAAAGATTCACAGAAACTCATAATAGGAAGAGATCTCAAAGGTTAGCTAGTCCAACCATATCTGAAAAGTAATCCTCTTTGCAATATTCCCTACAAGTTATCATTCAACATTTGCTTGGAAACAGCTCATTAGGGAGGGGCTACTTGCTTCTAGGGCAGCCTGTTCTACTTTTGAATAGCTCTCATTATTAGGAAGTCCATTAGTGATACAAAAATCTGCCTCTTGGCAACTTATACTCAAAGCTCCTAGTGCTACCTTCTTAAGTCATTCATTCTATTTGCATTTGATACTGTTTTTAAATATTAGGCACTTGGGAAAGTTTAGAGTCATGAAGTGGAACTAGTAAGAATATGATTAGCTATGAAGTACAGTGAGTAGATAGAGTACCAGCCCTAAAGACAGGAAGACCTAAGTTCAAATCCAGCCTCAGATACTTCCTAACTGCGTGAGTCTGGGAAAATCACTTCATCTCATCTGCCTCAGTTTTCTCAACTATAAGATGGGGATTATTAATAGCACCTACCTCACAGGGTTGTTTGTGAGGATCAAATGAGATAATCAGTGTAAAGCACTTAGTACAGTGCCTGGCCCATCACAGAAACTTAGTAAATGCTTATGAAAATGACAATATTATAAATCAGCCCAAAGTGATAGAAAGAAAAAAGTTTACAGAGAGCTAAGTGTAAGGCCTAATTAAACCACTTCATTCTCTGAGTATTTAAAGGTGAAACTGAAAGGGCAACAAACATATAAAAACATATCAATGCTTCTGCCATCTATTTCAATTTTTCTCTATCTATGAGAATGGGGCCACTGCATTCAGACTCTAAAATCTCAATCACAGAGTGCTAATAAAGAAATAGAAATCATGGGGGCAGCTAGGTGATGCAGTGGATAAAGCACTGGCTCTGGATTCAAAAGGACCTGAGTTCAAATCTGGCCTCAGACACTTGACACTTACTAGCTGTGTGACCCTGGGCAAGTCACTTAGTGCTCATTGCTCTGCAAAACAAAACAAAACAAAATAAAAATCCTATACAGGAAAAATAAATCTGTAAAGAACACCTATTATTCAGATCATGATATGTATTTAGATAGCCATTGGTCTTGTTGATCAGTACATAATCTATATAATCTTGAAAGATGTCACATGCAGACAATAATATGGGTTGACATAAGAAGGGAGAGAACTGAACTTCATTTTAGGAATCGTTCAGAACTTTCAATTACCCCTGGCTATTTGTGAAATAGACAAAATAAAACCATCTTTTCTACACCACTATCCTTTAGGTGCTGCTATATAGCAGTGAATCCAATACAACTTCTAAAAAAACTGAAATTGCTTATGACTCAAAGGTAATGGACAAGTGTATGAGGAGCATAAATGGCAGTATTTTACTAATAATGTAATGCGGGCAAGAAGAAAGAGAAATGACACAAAGCTGTGAAGAGAAAAAAAATGTTAGAAAGCTTAGCATGAGATCCACTTAGGCTAGTTCTTTCCATAAGTATGTGGCACTAGAAGAATCAATATTTAAGACTACTGTCAATTGACGTAGTGCATTTTTTAACCATAAGATAAAGAAAATAAAGATAGCAAGATGAAAATTTTTATTTCAGAGTAAAATAACAATATCTGCTTATAATTAATTGTATTTAAAGTACATTTGTATATATAAGAAAAGAAAATATCATCAAATATACTTTCTCGAGATCACTTTTATAGAAATTGCATTTTGCACACTTTTTGGTCACATATTTACTACAAATAATTTATTTGAAATGTGCATCTGTGATCCTTTTAGGGCACTTTGTAGTGTCACAAGTTTTGTGCATGTTGACTGGAGAAACATCTTTGTCTTCAGCCTTATCTGCTGTAACTCTTGGTTTTGTCACTTAGACCATGTCCAGTAAGCATTTCACTAACCTTGTGGATGTATTGAATTACAAACTTTTTTTTTCACATGTTATCCAGCTATTGATGAAAAATCATATCTAAAAACTATAGAAAGCATGCATAGGCACATTCATGCTGTTTTCACTGAGAAACACCTTATGGTTTACAATTTGTCCAGTTATTTTTCAGTCATGTCTGACTCTTCATAAGCCTATTTGGGGATTTCTTGGCAAAGACACTAGAATGGTTTGCCATTTCCTTCTTCAATTCATTTTACAAATGTGGAACTGAGGCAAAAAGAGTTAAGTGACTTGCCCAGAGTCACATAGCTAGTAAGTGTCAAAGGCCAGATTTGAATTTAGGAAGATGAGTCTTCCTGACTCCAGGCTTGACACTTTATCCATTGTGCCATATAGCTACCCCTTCCCATTTAGAAAGAACTATCTCATTTTATATTACTCTTGTTTTAAAGCAGAAACACATCTACCTTTTACTCTGGGTTATTTTCATTTGAAATCTGAACATCTAAATGGAGGATCTTCATAATAATTACAGACAGAATTCTTATACTGGTATGAAGTCAATGTCACTGTAGGCTTCTCTATAGATTTCATAGCCAGAGTTTCATGCAGTGGGTCATGTTTCTTCATTATTTCTGGAAGATCTAGAATTCTGACAAATAGTACCAATTATGCTGCACCTTTGTTTTGCAAGCCTCAAGGGAAAGCCAAGAGATGTAAAATAAGTGCCCACAGGTTACATTGCAGCCTCTATTTATACAGCACTATTTAATAGTACTTTCATGACTTTCAACATAACATCTATAGGTACACTTCTTTTGTTGTTTCCAGTTCCTTTGTAAAGGAATCCATTGAACAAATATTTTTTATCAATGACTACTGCCTCCCAAAATTGTAACCAAATTTATACAGATCATTTGACATATGTTGAACAAATTTAAAGTGTGCCTTGCAAGGCAGCAATTCTTATCAATATTACATATATATATATATATATATACACACACACACACACACACACAGATACGTGTGTATATGTATACACATACTCATACATATATACACATTTGTATACATATATGTATGTATAAGTATATATACATACACACACACACAAGGATTCTATAGTTAGGATATGAGATAAAACTTGTCCTGCAGTAGATTTTGCTTCCTACTAATTTTCAGGTCAAAGTGAAGGTACTTTATTATATTCAGGAATTGGTAATATGGCATAGATTTATTAAACAAAAGACAACCCCAGGTCCTATGCTACATACCTGTTATGGCTAGGTTTCTTCCACCAATAACACCACAAGTGCCAACAAGAACAATGAACTTTTCTGATCCATCTAATGGACCAGTTAGTATTGCATGCTACTCATTGGCCCTCAGCATTTAAGCATTTCTGAATAAATATTTCTAAGTATTGTATCACTAAATGAAATTTGAAAAGAAGAAATAGAAAATTTTGGATATCGTGGGTTGTAGAATAGGAAAAAAAAAAAACTAGATCGAAGTGTAATAACATTTAGCAGTTGCAAGTATTCCTGTACGGTTTAAGAAGTAGTAGTTCATTGCCAAGAACCATTTTTATCTTTCAGATATTGTGGCTCTTCATTTCTGTCATGAATTTGAGTCCAATGAAAACCACATTGCTCTTTATCTTTTAGATTGTCAGCTCTAGAAAGAACTTCCCTGATGGACTAGTTATCAGACTTGTCAAATCAGATGAGGAATGCTCTTCTCTGCCTCACTCATCGGAATTATACCATTTATATTACTAAATTCCCGGTGAAAGTTCTCACAGATATATCACATGGGATATTTCTTATTCAAATGTATGGTAGGTACTATATAAATGTTTATTCCCCTCTGCTTCCTTATGACTTTGAAAGTGTCTTCATCAGAGAGTCTCAGATGTTTTATCAGTAGAGCTATAGCTAAAAGTATTATTAAAATTTGCCAAACTATAAGTTCTGAAAATGTAGATAAACAGGAGAAAAATTTTGTAAAATAACGGAAGTTACATGCAAAGATACAACTGTATTTTGCAGAATAAATATACTATTCAAAAGGTTTTATAAAAATTTGATGAATTATGCTGATGCTCCAAAGAAAAAAAATTAATATGGGCAAATAACTGACCCAATGGAAATACATTTTAGAAGATTTCATCTTATTTATAACAAAAATATAAAGTGTTTTAGCATATGTGTAAGTTGATGCAGTTGATCCTTATACATAAAACCAGATTTTAAAATTTCTTTTATTTGAAAAGTCTTTAGAATGATAAGGAAGTTCCACGTGATGGAAAATGCTCTCCAAATCCAGAAAAAAAGAATTGTTGAATCTGGATGCAGATCGAACCATACTATTTCTATTGTTTTTGTTGTTATTGTTTTTCTTTTTTGAGGTTTTTCCTTTTTGCTCTGAATCTTCTCTCATTACATGACTAATGCAGAAATATATTTAATGTGATTATACATATATAACCTATATCAGATTACTTTCTGTCTTGGGGAAGGGGGAAGGGAGGGTAGGGAGGGAGAAAAATTTGAAACAAGAAATCTTATAAAACAAGTGTTGAAAACTAAAAAAAAAAGAAGAATGATAAGGAAGTTCCTAATAAAGAGATAGAAAAAGCCATTAATTATGAAGTAGAAACATCCAAGCCTTTGTGAGTTATGTGTCTAAAAATAAATTTACCCATTGACGTACCTTGTTCTTCTAATTTTAAAGGTAAAACTCAGTGAACGACAAACAAAAAAAAATGGAAAAGGTTTATTAATATTTCTGTCATGGAATATTTTCTTCAGCAATTACAGAGAAGCCAACATAATTTGAATTCTAAAGATTCGATCCTGGTGTGTTATATGCAGAAGAAGAAATAGTACTAACAGAAACAAGTATTTTACAAAGAAAAGAAAATGTAACCCTGTTAAGAAAGTGAACATTTTTACCCTATTACCAAGTGTAAAAAAGAAAAATAAAACTTAACTTATGGGGGCAGTTAGGTGGCACAGTGGATAAAGCACTTGCCTCGGATTCAGGAGGACGTGAGATCAAATCCAGCCTCAGACACTTGACACTAGCTGCGTGACCCTGGGCAAGTAACTTAACCCTCGTTGCCCTGCAAAAACAAACAAACAAAAAGATCATTTGAAAACTCCCTGGAGATTAATAAGGCAGTTCACTTCCAGAGAAGACTACCTAATTAGGGATGGCTGAAGATAAGTGTGAAGGAGATGTGCCATCTATGGTCAGTTAATGAGACTAACAAGAGACAATCCTCTCAGGGCATTTAATGGCCCAGTTATAAAAGTTAACAGGGAGGGGGTCAAGGATTGGTTAAGTACCAGGGTTTCCAACTGCTAGAAGTACTATGAGTTAAAGAAAAAAAGTGCTGGGGATTGTTTGAGAGAAAAAGAGTTAAACAGTAAATGATAACAGTGTAAGTTTCATCGCTAAGAGCACAGCAGTAACATATGTTACTTGTATACTATATATACATTATATACTTTAATTTCAGCATGGCATTTGGCAGGGGTAGGTAAATAATACAGTAGAGTGTTGACTTGAACTCAAGATAAATCTGAGGTCAAATTCTGCCTTAAATATTTACTAGATCTAGGTTAAGTATTTCATGTTTAATTACTTTAAAAATTGTAGCCCTAGCACAATCTCTACATTAAATCTCTCCTGTGCCCTCCCTCAAAAACTACCTTATATATAACTGCTTTGTAGGTATGGCGTGTCACAAAAGTCTTAATGCAATTTCAAGTTTTAAAGACTGTAATAACTTAAATCTACACGAATACATTTGGAATATCCTGTGTTTATATTTATTTTATGTTTATGCTGGATATATTTTTACATATATTTGTTGTCTCCCTTATTAGTCTTTTTGTTGTTGTTGAATCATTTCCGTCCTGATTCTTGTGACCCCAATTGGGGGTTTTCTTAGTAAAGATACTGTCATGGTTTACCATTTCCTTTTCCAACTCATTTTACAGATAATGAATTGAAGCTAAGTGACTTGTCCAGGATCACATAGCTAGTAAGTGTCTGAGTTGGGACTTGTACTCTTGAAAATGAGTCTTCCTGATTCCAAGTCCAGTACTCTATCTACTGTACCACCTAGCTGCCCTTATTAGAATATAAGCTCTTTGTTAGCAGGAATTGTTACATTCTTTGTACTTAAATCTTCAGTGTCTTACATTGTGCCTGATAGGTAGCAGATGCTTAATGAATACTTGATGATTGATTGTTCATCCAACTTTACACTGTCTCCCTTCCCTGGAATGTTGCCCCTCCTCACTGATACCTAGGCTTCCTTGGCTTCCTTCAAGAGTCAGCTCAAATCCTACTTTCTCTTGGAGGCCTGCCCCAATTCCTCCTGCTACTAGTAATTTCTTACCTCCTAAGATTACCTTCTAACTATTCTTTGTACATCTTGTGTGTAGACATCTACATATTACCTCTTCCATGACAATAAGAACTTCTTGAGGGCAAGGAGAGTGGTTTTGTCTTTCCTTGTACTCCTAGAATTTACCATAGTGCCTGGTGTGTAATAACCTTGTTGAGTGATGTATGTTTTATAATTTTGATGGATACAACTAATAATTATTTTTCCAATGTTTGCAGAAACAGAACAGATCAAATTCCACAATATAATTGCATGCCAATCATTTACAGTGCAATTAAACTCTCATTGAAATAAATAAGAATGATTGATATGAGAAGAAAATGCCTTCAGAACCTAGAGTTCTTTACCATAATGCCATGTATCCCATGAGTATAATGATGGCACTCACTAATAATATTGATAGTGATACAGTGAAAGAAAAAAAAAAACATTATCAGAATGTTTTAACTGAACTATCACCCATTTTGTTAAATACTTTTGCAGTTGACTGAATAACAAAACCTGACTCAACTACTTCCATTTTCCTTAGGCTTAATTATGTGTACAGCACTCTAGCTTCACAAGACCTCAAAAATATTGCACACAACAGACAACAAGGGACTTTCAAGATCAACTTTCCTATGGGGACAAACTGTATCCCACTGGTCCATTGATGCAGAATGCTACTATTGGCTGTATCCTCTAAGAAAGCCAGCAAAAGCTAAACAAGCCAAATCTATATCTCAGGAACTTGAAATTGTCCCCCCATCCTCAGCAAACAATCTTCCCTAGAACACTAATAAATCTCTTCTCCTTTCAGTTTGTCTATTCACTTTAATTGACTTAGAGGAGGACTTGAGCTGATACCATCAAAGAAAAGACATCCCAATCCCTCAGGGGTACTGCTAGAGCCCTTCCATGATGATATGGTTAGCCTTGTTCTGGGAGAATGAGCTCAGAGAACATTTGCTTCATATGCTATCTTACATTTCCTATTGCTTCATTCTCTGTATCCCAAAATACATTATAAAACTCTTGTGAGTAGGAACTGGTTATTATATATCTGACAGCATCTAGCACAGTGCTGGCTAAGTAGTAGTTGCTCAATAATATTTATTGATTGATTAAGAAGTGAAAATTTAAGAATCCATTATTTTGAATTGGTTAGGGTAGGAGAGAGAGAGAGAAGATAATTGCATTATGCTGTTTGCTAGCTCTGTTTATAAAATTAACATTATAATTATTAAATTCCTACTTCATTTAGTGATTTGCGGGTCTAGGTGAATCACCACCATCAAAAGAAGTCATCAGTCTCCTTATGAAGGCATGTAACATGTATCCCCTAATTTCCTTGCCTCTTCCTAGCTTACTTGCTCACCTTATGCTCAATGTCTACCAACTTTTGTATATCTTAACTCTAGACAAATACAACTTTGTTTTTATTGAATAAAATTATTGTTGTTGTTGTTCTTCAGTCATGTCCCAGTCTTCATGACCCTATTTGGGATTTTCTTGACAGAGATACTGGAATGGTTTGCCATGTCCTTCTCCATCTCATTTTACAGATGAAGAACTGAGGCAAACAGGGTTAAGTCTCTTGCCCAGAGTCACACAGCTTATAAGTGTCTGGAGGCTGGATTTGAACCCAGGGAGATGAGTCTTCCTGATTTCAAGACAGACATTCTATCCACTTCACCACTTAGCTGCCCCAAATAAAATTACATCTTAATATTTTTCCTTTTTCTTCTCTCTCTCTCTCTTTTTTTTTTTTTGCTTGCTTGCTTTTCTTTGGGGATAAACACTATCCTGGATAAATAATTCATTCTGTTTCTTATGAATTTTCTCAAGGTTCATGCAAAGTTGGGAAAGGTCTTGAGTGATTAATTACTTCTTTTAGAAGATATTGTTTCTGAGATATTTCTAGGTCAGTGATATAAAAAAATCACTATGTTTTTGCAATAAATCTTTTAAATACCCCAGAGAATTATGGAGTACTACCCAATTATATTTTTAACTCTCATTTCTTTTCCTAATTTTTCTTCTACCTCTCTTATTTAGTTTATAAAATCCTTTATTTTTTTTATTTTGGTAAGGGAATTGGGGTTAAGTGACTTGCCCAGGGTCACACAGTTAGTAAGTGTTAAGTGTCTGAGTCCAGATTTGAACTCAAGTCCTCCTGACCCCAGGGCCGGTGCTCTATCCACTGCGCCACCTAGTTGCCCCTTATAAAATCCTTTTTGAGCTCTTCCAAGAGGGCCTCACATGGAGGTGTTTTATCATTGTGGTCCTCATCTGGGTTTATATTTTGATTCTCCCTGTCACCATAGTAATTTTCAATGGTGAGGGTTCTTTTCTGTTTCTTATTCATATTTTAGCCTCTTTTGTGCCTTTTAAGGTTGAGTTCTACTCCTGGGGCATGTATGCACTCCCTCAAGCTTCCTTTGCTAGGGGCCAGGGGCTGAGTCACTGGCTTTCTGCTCTCAGGTGTCAGCAGCTTTCAACTTTTTCACTGCACTGGAGTGGTCCAGTCTAGTTGGGCCTGTTGGGTAGCAGATACTCCAGCTGGCAGTTTGCCTTCTGCATTGGAGCTGGAGGCCTTACAACTGACTTGCTGTGTCACTAGCTTGCTGAGCTAGGACCTTGGGTCCTCAGTTGTTGATCTGTGCTGTGGCTAAGAGCCTTTTGTTGACTTGCCCAGACACCCTCTGCACTGAACTGTGCTCTCCTTTCACCCAGAAGATCTTCTAGGTTATCTCAAGTTGTAAGATTGCTTCACTCCATTTTTTTGCACCTTCTGCAGCTTCAGAATCTGTTGAGAGGCTTAATTTAGCATTGTTTCTGAGGGGAATTTGGGAGAGCTTAGGCAGTTTCCTTGTTTCACTCTGCCATCTTGGCTGTGCCTCCAGCATATTTCTATTTTTTTTTTAAATTTTAAATTTTTTTTTTTGCGGGGCAATGGGGGTTAAGTGACTTGCCCAGGGTCACACAGCCAGTAAGTGTCAAGTGTCTGAGGCCGGATTTGAACTCAGGTACTCCTGAATCTAGGGCCGGTGCTTTATCCACTGCACCACCTAGCTGCCCCCAGCATATTTCTATTAATAAGGGAAACAATTCATATAGTCACCCTATAAGAACGAAGGCCAACATACCAGAGTCCTTGACAGTCACTTGTCAGTCTTGTCTACTCACATAAAGGTGAATTTACTCTTATACTAGGATGTAACACTTCTTAACTTTACTAGTGGCTTCCGAAAATGGAAGTGAAGACCTTGATTATTTCCATCCACTTTAAATTCATAAACTAATTTCTACTATCTTGTAATGAAGGAACTTTGGTTCACTGGTTCTGGGTGACATCCAATATAATAACTCCCCTAAAGATATGAAGTGTAGAAAATGTATACCTTGAAGAGCAAGACAAATATCTTCATCTTGTATTTTCAATGCATAAATTCCTTCCATTATAATTTTTTTTTTTTTGCTGGGTAATGGGAGTTAAGTGACTTGCCCAGGGTCACACAGCTAGCAAGTGTCAAGTATCTGAGGCTGGACTTGAACTCAGGTACTCCTGAATCCAGGGCCAGCCTTTAACCACTGCGCCATCTAGCTGCCCCTTCCATTATCATTATAAACATCTTGCTGCTTTCTCTAAATTGAAAATTTAAATTTCCAATAGTGATTTTTTTTTAATTGAGAGAACATCATTGTAATTCAATAGAGCTGCTTCTTCCCAAACATGTGTGAGGCCAGTGAGAAAGGAAGGAGCTGGAATTCAATTTGTTTATCCTCTTTACCTGCTGCTTATTTTTAAGGAACTAGTTTATAAATTCAAATGAATGAATGAATGAAAAAGCATTTATTAAACTCTTATATATACAGAATTGTGCTAAGTGATTGGAATACAAATATAAACAAGCAAGACAGTCACTGCCTCCAAGGAATTTATATTCCAATAGAGCAGCGTTTCTTAAACTTTTTCAACTTGTGACTTCTTTTCATTTGAGAAATTTTTATGTGACTCCGGACATATAGGTATGTGAAATAGGTATACATAACCTTTTACTCTTGCCAAATTTTTCACAACCCCCACATTCAGTTATATGACCCCATATGGGGTCTTGACCCACAGTTAAAGAAGCTAGGCAATAGAGGACTACAACACATTTAAATGAATGGAAAAACCCTGAGAGACACAGTTTCTGGGTAATGAATAATCAACTTATTAGTTAGGCTAGTCAGCAATCAATAAATTGATGGACAGTGGTTTCTTTCAGTAACCAATGCTGCTAAGGGAGCCCCTGAGATACCTTAAGTGAAAATTAACTTTGACTGGGGAACATTTAATGAGGAGCTGGGCTAAAAGTCTTAGGCTCTTCCTTCCAGACCTCTCTGGTTAGTTTTCTCCTTCATGAGCTGGGTCACTCTAAATTCCAAGGTAGGAAATCAAGGGCAGGGGTTCCTCCTCTCAGAATGAGGGCTCACTCAGACTAGATTTTGTTTATACTCTAAATAGAAATTAGGCTAGTTGGGTGGGGTGGCATATTCCTTGAGCTAGGAGTAATCTCATCAATCAGTCAAGTTCTTCAGAGATAGACTGACCTTAATGAGAGCTGGGACTCTAAACAGAAATTAGAAAAGATTGGATCACAAATTAACAATTAGTTACTAATATAATAGTATAATAATAATACTCTCATCATATAGGTGAATGGTAGCCAGGGAAGAATGTTTTGGATAGGAAAGTCAGGGTTAATGGTGCCATAGCCCTTACCAGGAATGGCAGCCTCAATTAGATTACAATTTTCAAAGCAAGAGTTGGAAGAGGCAAATGGGGTTAGAGGATAAAAAAGTGGGTGGATGGATCTGAGACTAGGGTAAAAGAGGGTGAATGCTGACCATCAGAGCCTAGAGTCACAGGGGTAGAACCTTCAGTTCCTACAAAAGAGGAGGCTACAGTGCAAATGGTATGGCATGGAGATGGTTGGGAAGTGGCAGTTTGTCCAATAAATAGAAACTCATAGTAAAAATGATGCCAGTAACACATAATATACAACATTTAATATAATATGAAAGATTCTGATACACCAATGCTTGTTGTGGTGGTGGTGGTTTGCCTTTCATTTTTGAAGAGGACCAGTGATATCACATGTGATGTCTTGACTTGTGTAGGAATTGGATTTAAATGAAGCAGAGTTGTACAAAGTTGTTAGCCTCACTTTCTCTTCCTGAGTTATTCAAGTCCAGTGACAGGACAAAAGTAAAAATGAATGGTGATGGCCCAGGATAGAGTAAATGACCTTGGTGTCATTGATGTCTGACCAAGCTCTAAGTGCTTCAGCTGCCTTCCCAACCATTGAGACACAAATTGTTCTTATATGCCCATTCCTGCTGGGGATATCTCCACATGCTTGAGGTAGATATCCCACTAATTCACCAACAGTTTGAGGCATGTTGGTTACCCTTAACCTGGTATAGCCCATCTGCTGAAACAGTTTACCAGGATGGGGATGCTGCTCATGCTATAGTATGATAATATATATTTTATAAAAATTAATGTATTATTTGTTTATTGTTAACATTCATTTAACTTTTTTTGTGTGTCTATCTCTTTCAGTCCCTCAGTCTCTCTCTCTCTGTTTCTCTGTCTCTGTCTCTGTCTCTCCCTTCTCTGTCTCTCTCTCTTTGTCTCTCCCTCCAACCTCCCCCTCTCTCTTCCCTCTCACATTGCCTTCTCTTTACTTTTTCTTCTTTTGTCCTACCTAGAAGATGGAAATCCACATGGCCTCATGCCAAAGTATGATTAACTAGGCCAGCAGGGAAAATCTATTCCACACTCTCTCTAGACATAGGTAATGTGATGGCATGTGAGACCCTAAGAAACTTAGAGACAATTCCTGTTTCCCACCTTAGGAATGTGATGTTGCCCAGACACATGGACCAGGAGTCTTACAGATCCTGGAATATTTAGAGACATTTCTATTCTTGATGCAAACACTGATAAGCATATGAAGGTCTTCAAGGACTGCAAGGAAGATATTCAAGTTCCATACCTTTGAGATAGGGATTTTTTGTCCATTAACAAGATGTGTCACTGATAGCTCATGACTCAACCCCCAAAACATCCTCTTTCCACTTATTTTTGCTTTTGTTTTTGTTTGTTTGTTTGTTTGCAGGGCAATGAGGGTTAAGTGACTTGCCCAGAGTCACACAGCTAGTAAATGTCAAGTGTATGAGGCCGAATTTGAACTCGAGTCCTCCTGAATCCAGAGGCAGTGTTTATCCATTGTGCCACCTAGTCCTCCCCTCACCCCTCCCACCAGTTATTTTCCACTCTCCTTACTTGGCATTGTGAGAAAATAATGGGATTTTAGCAGATACTCAAAGGCTCACCTGGAGATTAATATAAACTGATTGAATTAAATGAGAGTGATTGACTGATGATTAGCCTACTTCAAATTAATTAGATTGTAACCACACCTGGCTGGCACTTAAAGAGTTATTGTTCTCAGAAGCTAAAGACTTTTAACTTAACTCAAGACTACCTTCAAGTCCAGTGAACCAATGGATTTAGATGATACCTACCAAACAGCTTGAAGCAGTGTGTAAGGACCGCCTCTACTCCAGAACTATAGAAAGCTTCCACACTCAGTTTGAGGGAGTTCGTGATTGAAGCAGGCTTGTGGTGGAGGACTTGAGGAAGAACCTGACCAGGCTGGAACTCTAGGTTAGATAAGCCTTTTTTTAACTTTCTTTACTCCATGTGAATACCTGGTATGCTTTAATGAATGCTTAATGCCCAAAGACTGGTGCTAAAGCTTCTAATTTAAGGCAACCACACATTTAGATTTTAAACATCACAGCACAGAGCCTTCTTTGTCTGAAATGTATAAAAAGTCAATTTTCCTTTGATTCAGAAGAACAGTCTCTATCTTACTGTCTCCCAGCTGTGTATTTCTCCTAATCTCTCTCTTTTACAAAATTTTCTGTGAACCTGCCAGTTCTTAGTATGAGCCAGCCCCCCAAACCAGCTCTGATGTCAGTTAGAAACCTGTGACATAATGGAATAAATGCTGGACTTGGAACGAGGAAGACTGTAGATTCGAATCCCACTTTTGATACTTATTAGTCACAAATCAGTTTGTATAGAGTGGAAACACGTTACAAATATTTTTATTTCACTTGAAAATATTAGGGGATACTATATTTCCTGGTCTAAAAATTCCTTTTCAGATTTTTTCTTTTAGGAAACTATAGAAAAGGTCAAGAATAAAGACTAAAGTTATAGGTATAGGGATTAAGGGTACAAACCAAATTCAGAGTCCAAATCACCTCTATCTAGTTAAGATCATTGCTTTCCCAACCCCCACAGGTGATTTAGATCACTTTAAGAACACTGCCCTCTCTACTATTCATAAGGGGTTAAGATATTGATAACAGGGAGGATATCCTTTCAACTCTTGCAGGAATTGGTCAAGGAAGGAATTAAATGGTTATAGATGAAGATTAAGTGGTTATTATTGTGGAATGTTAACCTTAAAGTGTATTTTGGTTTTTCATCCTTTCCTTGTTTAAGATTTCTATAAATATTACAAAAAATAGTCTTGGAGAAAGAGAGAGAGATATGCAAGAGCATGTGGAGGCTGCCAGTTTGGATTTTTCTCTAAGATAGAAATGCTTGATTTTAGGATAATAACAAATTAATAGAAATTGTTTCTGGCAGATTTGTTCCCAAAATGCAGAGTACATTATTAATATTTTTTTCCTTCTATAATAGGTTCTTTTTTTTTTTTTAGTGAGGCAATGGGGGTTAAGTGACTTGCCCAGGGTCACACAGCTAGTAAGTGTCAAGTGTCTGAGGCCGGATTTGAACTCAGGTACTCCTGACTCCAGGGCCGGTGCTTTATCTACTGTGCCACCTAGCTGCCCCCTACAATAGGTTCTTAAGTCCCATTATGATCTCAAACCAACTGGAATGAAAAGTCTAACCATTTTCTCAAATAAGATTGTGTAATAACATATTTTTCTCATATTAAAGAGAAAAGGGAAACTAATGCCTCCATAAGAGATTTACTAAAATTTTGAAAACACAAATAAAAATAATTTCTTATCATTTTATGAAAAAACAACAACAACAATCCAGCACTATTTGAAAAATAAAACAGAGTACAACAGAATGCTCTTACCAGTAGATTGCTAAAAATATTTACTGGTTTTCTTTCTTCAAAAACAAAATGTACTATCTCATTAGGAGATCTGCATGAACCTAGAGGATAATTACTTTATCAGTTCTAAGGCTTTGTGCCAATGGGGCTACCTCCTGTGTGATAGTTCAGATGGATATTTTGTGGCTCTGACTTTTTTTCTTTAATGTACTGACTTCATAAAGGGAATATAAGTAGAATACAGTTTTCAAAAAGAACACTCAAAATGATTAAACCATTTTACTGTCATTATCAGAGAAAAATAATGTGTGGGAGCTTTTCTATTACTTCTTAGTAAATTGCTAAATATTACTTCAACTGAAGCATTAGTTATATTGCATCACTATCAAACACTAAGTGATCACACCCTATTAATTGCAAAAGTCTATTGGGGGTGGCTAGGTGGCACAGTGAATAAAGCACCGGCCCTGGATTCAGGAGTACCTGAGTTCAAGTCTGGCCTCAGACACTTGACACTTACTAGCTGTATGACCCTGGGCAGGTCACTTAACCCCCACTGCCTTGCAAAAACAAAACAAAACAAAAAACAAACAAAGACTATTACATCAAAGCTATTCCTAAACAAGCATGATTTTTGTATTATTTTTCTTTTGAGATAGGCTATGAAGATAAAGCCATCTGGAAGATCTTTTAATCTAAATGTGGTACTAGTTAGGCAATTAAGAGTTGATTATGAAAATTTAGAGAGAAGTTTTTGTTGTGGTCAAGATCAGAGTGCGATCATGGGCAATTTAGAATGTATCAGTATCAGAAATTAGGATAGATGTATTTTGCTTCTGTTATTTGACCTTTAGGCTAAGTATATCTGGAATAATTAAAATAACTAGTATATTAGACAAAGACAGTTTGCATAGTTAAATATATCAAGTTCTCTACACAAAAAGATGTTTAAAATAAAAAAGTAAACAAAAGTAAAACTGAAAAATTTGAAGGTGACTCATTTGGCAATTTTCTTCTCTTTTTTTTGTTCTAGTACAAAGTATAATGTTTAAGGATTAAAAATAAAATGACTTTTACTGTCATCCATTACATGAACTCACATGTGCATCACAATTTATGAATGCTTTTGTTTTTATGAAGCCTAGTGAAGATAGACACATTTTCCACATGAAAGATAACAACAAACTAATCTGACATTCAAAGAATTACTATAGGGGAAATTATTTATCTGTACCACCTACTGCTGATATGTGAATTATTGAGTGAATCCTGATTTGCCAGATAATATATCTTGTGAGGAAATATTTATTAATTTCTTTCAGTGCTTGACAATATTAGTTAGCCTATTAGAGGAGGAGGTGGCTTTGGAATAGACACTTCCCTCACTCTGTCACTCTTATCTAATCTCTTTGCATCCCAAATCTTTTGAGAGTTTATATTCTTGGAATTATCTACAGACATTAGACATGAGAACAACTAAAAATCTGAAATACACAAAATAATGGTATAACTATACTTAAGAGAGAGATTAAATGATAACTATTATCCCCTAGGAGAAATTATTCAACCAATAATGAACATACTACCAAGCACTTGACCTATCACAAGAACTTCTTAAATCTATACACACATGCAAATCTATATAATGAGTCATATAAAATGAAAAAGGAATGCTTCCCAATAATTATTCTCAGGATGACAATAGATTTTCCCTGCTGGCCTAGTTAGTCATACTTTGGCATGAGGACATGTGGATTTCCATCTTCCAGGTAGGACAAAAGAAGAAAAAGTAAAGAGAAGGCAATGTGAGAGGGAAGAGAGAGGGGGAGGTTGGGAAGGAGAGACAAAGAGAGAGAGAGAGAGACAGAGAAGGGAGAGACAGAGAGAGACACACACACACACACACACACACACAGATTGAGAGATGATTTATTGTTGGGGAGAAATAGAGATACATAGAAAGACAGAAAAAGAAAAAAAATGAGAATTAGCTTTGTTCCTTGGCCAAATGGGAGAGAAGAAAAAAAGGAAGCCGAGGTAAGAGACTACTATTCTTGAATCTGCTCAGAAAAAAAGGGAGAGATAAAGGTCAGATGCCCAAATGACAGTAACCTTGTCTAAAGCCCTGCCTACTACTTCTGGTCAAATTAGAGGACATACTAGTAGTCATGCTACATAGTCTTGCTAGGACACAAGACTGTCTGCTCATCCCTCGAGGTTGAGACAATACCTCTAATTTCTTGACCCTAGAGGGTGAAACAGTATATTAAGTTCTGCCAGTAAAGGGATTGAGCAGATCCAGCTCTATTCCCCAAACAACTATACATGGCTCACCAGGCACTATGATTCTGAATTTAGAATGATTTACCCTTTTCATAAGAGACACTTTATCAAAGTGGGTGTTCAGTCCAATGGTTGAACTCATCCATGATTTTGGTCCATATCCTCCCACAAATCTTCAAAAGGGGCTTCCACCCAAGTTTTTTTGTTTTTTGACAGAAGCAAAGGCAAAATCACTGACATTATATTTGGGGAGATGTCCTTTCTTTTAGCCGTGACTTGTTTTTTCCCATTTTCTGGGATATGTGTCTTAATAAGATGCACTGGGGAAAGTGGGGAGGGAGAAGACTGTCTCTCAATAAAAGAACAGGTAAAGTTGTAATACTACTTTATCCAGGTTTTGATCAGTGGTTCTGATCATTGTCTGTAAATACACTTTGTTATGAAAAACATTGCACATGTATAAGAAATAATCTTTGGTGTTCAAATCAATCAATGCCTTATCATTAGTGTTATTCATATTTCAAAATGAAATGATTCTGATAGATTTGAAACTAACCAGTGTCACTGGCTTCCTTTTTAAATTTGTATTATCTTATTCTTATTTTCTGTGTCTTTGGGAAAGAAAATTATGTTAGGGTAGTATCTAGTGCTTTCATTAAAGTTCTAAAGAACTCTAAGCATATTTGTCACTAAAAGAGGAAGAAAGTGTTTTTCTTTTGTTCTCATTCATTCCAGACTTTGTGTTAGCATGGTCTGGTAGGATCTCTTTGTCCTTTGTTATTCTTTTGGAGAGCTCTGAAATTCTTTTCTTCTCTACAGAAGGGAGAACCAAGTCGAAGGCTGAGTTGTATTTTACCTACTCTGCTTCCATTTTCCTCTGTTTTGACCATTAACTGATTTTTATCACATTGGTGTTGATGTAAAATGTGCTATTGCACTCTGAGTAATAACTTGTGCCTTTAGCTATTTTTCTATATTAAATTCTTAATTTTTGAGCCCTTGATAAAATACTATGATAAAGGATTCTGTTATTTATATATGCTAATAATTAGGTGGCAAAGTTCTGGTTTTGAGTATAATAGGAAGTGTTCTCCATTAACTTCTTCTTCTTCTTCTTCTTCTTCTTCTTCTTCTTCTTCTTTTTTGGTGAGGCAATTGGGGTTAAGTGACTTGCCCAGGGTCACACAGCTAGTAAGTGTTAAGTGTCTGAGGTCGGATTTGAACTCAGGTACTCCTGACTTCAGGGCCGGTACTCTATCCACTGTGCCATCTAGCTGCCCCTCTCTGTTAACTTCTATTCCTTCCCTTAATAGAAACCTCCTTTTTGATTAATTGAAAACCACTCCATCTTTTGCAAAATATTAAAGAGATTAGTACAAAATATCAATTCCTGCAGCATAGTGTAATGGAAGGAGACACCAGGTGGTATCAATTTTCAGCTCCAACATTTAGCTATGTAACCATGGACAATCACTTCACCTGGTTCTCAATATCCTCATCTGTAAAATGAAGGAGTTGAATTAGATGCCTCAAAAGTAGCTTTCAGTTCTTACCATTAGATAATTTATATCTGGGAGGGAACTCCCAAGGACTAGGAAAATTATGTATTTGCATTCTGTATATTCGAAATGAGCTTCATCCCTTCTATCTCCACAGGAATTTGTCCTTTCTAGTATCTGAAGCTATTTTTTGGGTGTGTGTGTGGGGGATCCTAAAGCTGCCATCAGGAAGCCAGATGGCTAATCTGTTCCTCTTTGACTCTTAATATGTTACTGTGGAGACAGGCAGAGGTTCTACCCCATGGTTAAGAGTTACCAGTGGACTTTTCACAGAGTAAAGCAAGATTAGGATAATTAAGGCAGATCCTAATTAGAGTTGGGCTTTTCCTTAAACAAATTCTTAGTATAATGGACTCTTAGAGAACATAAGAGGTGAAAAAGATGCTTCTGATGATTCTCCTTGCTCAGGTATATTTTTCTAGTTACATGAAAGACTGAATATGCTTCAGTGTGGGTGAGTTGCCTGTTTTTGTATAAAACTGAAAAAAGCACATTGATACTGACAATGTTTCTCTTAGGAAATAGCAGGCCAAGTGAATTATCTAATACTAAATTTTAAAGTATCATGAAAATAACTTTGCTTTCTTCCTACTGTGTCAGTGGGGTGTATGGGGTGCTTAGGGAGGACTAGCACTTCTGGGGTGAGGAATTGCTGAGCCATTTTCAGGGCTTATTCAACTGTGACCCAATTCTCACCTATGGCTCCAAGAAGCTATAGCATGTGCAGTGACCACACCCTGGTAAAACCGTGTAGGCAGACAGGCCAAACCAGGTTGAGAGTAAACTACAGACATTGGTGGGTTAGGGGGATGTCTACCCCAAGCATATGAAGGCTTTCTCTGGTGGAATAGGTGGATGAGAATGTGTCCCAATGGCCATGAAGGTGGAATGCTTAGAGCTTGGTCAGACATCTGTAAAGAATTGTTATTTGAGGTTTTTATGACCCCATCTTTAGGCTAGAATTTAAAAAAATAAACAAACCTTGGTGCACGCACTGGCCTCTGGGGCTCTGCAAATGGCACAATGCACCACCCACTGGTTGTAGCCATCACCATGGCACTGGCACCTCATGTCATTACCACTTGCCAACGCCTACATGGGCCTGGAAAAATTATAATGATTGGAAGCCCAGTGAGGGTAGTCATGTGACTGTCAGAGTGGCCAGTCAATTGGCTGGGAGCTGTGTGTGGTCAGCCTGGGGTCTGCTGGGAAACCACCATTCTAGCTTGAAGCTGGAAGGTGACAGGATGCTGCTGTGTGTTCTCAGCTGATTCCTGGGTGGTTGTGTTGTTCAGGTTGTATAATTTCCCTTTTCCCCATTTTATTTCCTTTCCCTTGATCCTACTGTTTGTGTTTTTTTTTTTTTTTAAGTTTGTTCTTGTTAAATCCTGCTCTGTTTTGAGGGAGGCTGCTGGTCTCCTTCCTTGCCCCAATATTGCAGCAAACTACTTAGTTAACACTCCCCAATTAAAAATTGGTCCCCACAGTTTTGGCAAGTCAACCAGGAGCTGATTAACCTAGCAAATTTCTTTGGCCCCCCTCTTCCCCCTTATTTGGCCATGAGCCAACTAACCTGGGGGACCTTCTTGGCCTTCCCCCACTGCCCCCTTAGGCAGTCTCCCTTGCTCTTAAAAAACCTTAGCATTTATGTTGCTGGTCAGAGAAAAGCAGGCCCATTTTGCACTGTCCCATGATTGAATATTTGGCTCCCCCATGTATATTCTAATTGGTATATTTTGGGACAGCATATTGTCCTGATTTAAACTACTGGCCTGCTCAATACTTATTCATGGCATTGCTGGTTTCCTCCTCACAAACACAGTAAAAAATGTTTGGAACAATGGTATGGGAGAGTTTATCTTTCCCACTGAGCACATATTCAATATTACTGGAAGCATTACAACTAAATTCGAACTTTACTATATTACTACAATTATAGCTCAAATGGCTATAAATTTTATTCTTGTTATTGTCATTATTGCAATGTGGTATTTTTTCCAAAAAAGCTGTAAAGAGAGGAAGGGATATGACCATAATAGACCATGTGTTCAGAGGGATACTAGAACACCTCTCTCTATTGGAGATGACCTGAGTTCAGAAACAGATTTAGACCAGTCTTTAGAATCAGATCAACAGAAACTGCTCCCCCTGCAAGATGTTACAGACCATACCCTCAGAGGAGTACAGCGTAAAACATATAGCCCATTTAGTCCAAAGGATCTGAGTGCATGGAAGAAACTTATACCTAGGTTTGATCAAAATCTGAAGTCCGTAATTTCACAGTTAAGGTCTATATTTAATTCACATCAACCCACTTGGGCTGATGTCACTTGTCTTATGGAAATTATACTATCCCCAAGTGAAATTGCAGATATTGTCACAGCAGGAAATTCCTTATTAGCTTCTGGAGAAGCTTCAACAGAATGGCCTTTCCAGGAGCCAAACTGGGATTATAACAATCCACAGCAATTCCAAGAATTAAAAAATGCTAGGGATAAAATGACAAAAAAGGAAGATAATAAAAGTTGGAGAAGCTGTGGGAAAATTGGAACACTAATTCATTGTTGGTGGAGCTGTGAGCTGATCCAACCATTCTGGAGAGCAATTTGGAATTATGCCCAAAGGGCGATAAAGCTGTGAATACCCTTTGACCCAGCAATTCCACTTTTAGGTCTTTTTCCCAAAGAAATCATGGAAAGGGGAAAGGGACCCACATGTACAAAAATATTTATAGCTGCTCTTTATGTGGTGGCAAGGAATTGGAAGTTGAGGGGGTGCCCATCAATTGGGGAATGGCTGGACAAGTTCTGGTATATGAATACAATGGAATACTATTGTGCTGTAAGAAATGATGAGCAGGAGGAGTTCAGAGAAACCTGGAGGGTCTTACGTGAGCTGATGATGAGTGAGATGAGCAGAACCAGAAGAACATTGTACACAGTATCATCAACATTGAGTGTTGACCTACTGTGATGGACTATATTCTTCTCACCAATGCAATGGCACAGAAGAGTTCCAGGGAACTTGTGATGGAAGAGGATCTCCAAATCCAAGAAAAAAAAAAAAGAACTGTGGAGTATAGATGCTGATTGAACCATACTATTTCTTTTGTTTTGGGTGCTGTTGGTTTTTTTTTCTATTTTGAGGTTTTGCATTACTGCTCTGATTTTTTCTCTTATAACAGGATTAATGCAGAAATAGGATTAATGTTATTATGTGTATATATATGTGTGTATAGATATATATCTATATCTATATGTCTATGTATATAGATATGTAGATATATAGATATAACCTATATCAGATTACCTGCTGTCTAGGGGAGGGGGGAGGGAGGGGAGGGAGGGAGAAAAATCTGAAATTGTAAAACTTGTATAAACAAAAGTTGAGAACTATCTTTACATGTAACGGAAAAAATAAAATACCTTATATGTTTAAAAAAAATGCTAGGGAAACACTACTGAAAAGAATAGAATCCTGTTCTAAGAAATATGACAACTGGCAAAAATTTTTAAAACTTGCTCAGGAGCCTAATGAACAACCTAATAGATTTTATGCTAGACTTTGTGAAGCTGCTAGGCAATTTACAAAACTGGACCCAGTAGACTCCAAAGACTCCTATATTGTGCATAATACATTTGTATATCAATCCTTGCCAGAAATCCACAAATTTTTTATGACACAGTATCTAGGCTGGAAAGATATGGCTATAGAAAGGCTTAAAGAAATCGCCACCTATATCTTTGAGGCGAATGAAGACAATATGGCTAAGCAAAGCATTCTGGCACCAGCACTTTCAGGTCAGGCATTTAAAGGTCAGTACAAAACCCCTAAGGTGTGTCAGTACTGTGAAAAACAAGGACACTCATTGAAAGAATGTAGAATTAGAGAGCAAGAACTCAGGTGGGTAGTAACTGAGGGTCTGGAATATTTTTTCAGGAGAAATCAGAATAATTATGGAAATTTTTACCAGAAAGGAAACAACCAATATAATTACAGGCCTTATTACAATCAGAATCAGTATAATCATAGACCCTATCAGGGAGGTACAGAAGGACAGAATCAGAATCGGGGTAACTCTAGAATCCCTCAGAGGGAGACATGGGACTGACAGTATCCAGGGGAGGAGTGGAAAATAAATACAGAAAGCTTTACTTTTCAAGATCCTGAATTTTTGAACACCCTTGTACCAATCCATTCACCTCCCCAGAGTAATGAACCCCATGTGACCCTCAAAGTTGGGGACACATATTATGATTGTCTGTTAGATACAGGAATTAAAAAAAAAAACAACCTTAGAGCTCGCATTGGCCTCTGGGGCTCCGCAAATGGCATGGTGCTCCACCCACTGGTTGTAGCCGTCGCCATGGTGCTGGCACCTCATGTTATCACCACTTGCTGATGCCTACATGGGCCTGGCAAAATTACAATGATTGGAAGCCCAGTGAGGGCAGTCATGTGACTGTCAGAGTGGCCAGCCAATTGGCTGGGGGCTGTGTGTGGTCAGCCTGGGGTCTGCTGGGAAATCACCATTCTAGCTTGAAGCTGGAAGGCGACAAGATGCTGCTGTGTGTTCTCAGCTGATTCCTGGGTGGTGGTGTTGTTCAGGTTGTATAATTTCCCTTTTCCCCATTTTATTTCCTTTCCCTTGATCCTACTGATCCTGTTTGTGTTTTTTTTTTTTAAGTTTGTTCTTGCTAAATAAATCCTGCTCTGTTTTGAGGGAGGCTGCTGGTCTCCTTCCTTGCCCCAGTATTGCGGCAAGCCGCTTAGCTAACACTCCCCAATTAAAAATTGGTCCCCACACATCAAAGATGCCAAAGTCATCCACTGCATCCCAGGCCATCACTAGTCATCCTGACTTTTGTCTTGCCACTGGACTTCAATAACTCTGGAAGAAAGGGATGCTAACTTGTGCATCCAACCTTAATCCAATTCATACACAAGTCAAGATATCACCCATAACACTGTGATGTCAATGTGATGTCAGTTCCTCTTTGAAACATAGGATGGACAAGAACTGAGTCAGTGTAATTTATATCTGAGGTACTTCTCTTGTCTTGCATGTTTTAGAATTGTTGAAGTTAAGTAAGATACAGTTTGTGGACATTTCCTAATGGATATTCACAGGAAAAGATAGGAAAGGTGCAGTAGGCTGTATGAGTTCGTTGTTCTTGGAGTATATTTGGGCAATAAAAGGATTTTGAGATGGGACTCAATAGCAGAGCATGGACTTTTATATTCAAAAAGTATAAAATAGGGCAGCTAGGTGGCGCAGTGGATAGAGCACCGGCCCTGGATTCAGGAGTACTTGAGTTCAAATCTGGCCTCAGACACTTAACACTTACTAGCTGTGTGACCCTGGGCAAGTCACTTAACCCCAATTTCCTTACTAAAAAAACAAACAAACAAAAAGTATAAAATATCTCTGTCTCTTTGTCTAGGAGCTTTGAGGGTCAACCATTTGGCATGGAACTATTTCAGCTTTTTATTTTATTTTTTAATCTAAGAAAACACAGAGTTTGTGGATATGTATGTGAATATTTTTAGGATAAGAAGTTGGTTTATCTGTTTCTCTATATAGGTGAGGATAGGAAAAAAATCACAAAAGCCCTTGTTGGCCAGGCCTGACTTGGGGCGATTTGATTATTCTAATTTGTAATTGGAGAAACATAAGACATTGGCAGACCATATGGCAGTTAACAAAAGATTTACTTAACAAAAAAACAGAAAGTATATTCAGCAAGGATACAGTATTGATTCAATTAAGTACCACTTCCCTGACTCTTCATTTGTTATTGTTACTTCCTGGTCAGAGTTCCTGCCAGGCCTGAGGAACCAGTGACTGCTTTTTGTATTTCAGCCACTTCAGTGGTTTAAGCCTTACTTCCTTGGACCAATTAAGTCTAAAGGACCATTTCATTTTTTTTTCAGGGCAATGAGGGTTAAATGACTTGCCCAGGGTCACACAGCTAGTAAGTGTCAAGCATCTGAGGCCAGATTCCAACTCAGGTCCTCCTGAATTCAGGACCGGTGCTTTATCTACTGTGCCACCTAGCTGCCTCCTCATTTCATTACCTTTTTTTTTTTTTTTTAATTTCATTACCTTTTAAGGAAAAACAGAAGAAAACAAAACAACAACAACAAAAACCCTTGTTTAGTTGGAGTAAGGCTAAATGCAAAAGCTAATATTAGCTCAACCCTAGAATGTTTCCCTGAAGTGGCAGGGGGAGACAATCCTTCTCTGCTTTCCTTCATGCACAGGTCTCATGCTGCTGTTCTTGGCCAAGAATTATGTATAGCCAGATCCTGCACAAAGCCAAACATTGCAAGGTTAAAAAAGGGGAGGATAGTTTATATCAATTGGGGAATGGCTAAACAAACTGTGGTACATGAATGTGGTGGAATATTACTGTGCTCTAAGAAATGATGACTATGAAGAACATAGAAAAGCATGAAAGACCTACATAAACTGATTCAGGAAGCAGAGCCAGGAAAGCAACAGATAATCAATAATTAATCTTTCCCAAAACAGCAATTGAGTAATTACTAAAACAATGTAAATTAAAAAAAAAACGAACACAAAGCAATCAAAGCTGAATGTTGCAAAGTTATAAAGGACAGGCTTGCCTTCAAAGAAGATAGAAGAGAAGATACCTCTCCTCTTCCCTTGTAAAGATCAGAGTTCATAGGTATAGAACTTTAAATATGACATCAGATGTTTTCAGTGCATTGACTAGCAATTATTTTTTCTTTTTTTTTTCCTTAAAAAATTTCTTTGTTACAAAGGTTGGCTCTCTAGAAGGAAGAAGGGGGAGGAATATAACAGGAAATGTAGGTGATAGACAAAATAGATCAATAAAACCTGTTTTTAAAGAGAGAAATAAGGGTCTAGAAATTAGAAATAGTTGAAGCAGAGCTAATTTCCTGGCATGTACTTCTATTACTCAACTGGCCTTGGGAAAAATTGCTACCAGTCACTCTGTGAAGCCAGCAATGTACACTGCTCTTGTGAAGAAGTTGTGCATCCTCCCATTCATCCTGGTTGGAGGGTAGAATAGGATTCCTCACTCCCTATGCCTTTCTTTTGCATTTGCTAGAGCAGGGAGAAAGAATTTGTTATTAAGATATTTGGATTTATGAAACTACTGATTACCATGCTGAGCCTAGGAACACACAACTACATTTAAAAATAAACAAATGAATAAACTTGGAATTGGTAACTGACACTGCCATATGCATTTTTAATAGCTATACATTTATATAATTTAACAGCAAATTCAAACTTTTGTAATAAAATGGTACCTCATCTACTTCCAATTTGAATTACTCCACATTCTTACTGTAATGCCACATTGTGGTAGGGATATGATCTAGAGCAAAAGTAGAAGACATGTTCTACTATGTGAGAAAGACTTTCAATGTAATAATAGCTAGCATTTATAAAGCACTTTTTAGGTTTACAAATCTCTTTTGCACATGTTCTCTCATTTGATCACAGGCGAGATGCATACAGACAGGCTTGTCACCAGTGGGCTGGCAACTTGGTTATAAAATCGTTAGACATGACAAGTGATGAAACAGACAAACATGAAATAACTCTTGGTTGGTACAACTCCTTTCCACTTCTACAGTGACAGTGCAGAGTGGGAAAAGAAAGGAGGCACTGAGTGCTAAGGATCATTCTGTTTTCAGACCACATGCTATTGTTTGTCCTTCTTTCTTTTTTTTTTTTTTGTTTGTTTGTTTGTTTATGCGAGGCAATGGGGGTTAAGTGACTTGCCCAGTGTCACACAGCTAAGTGTCAAGTGTCTGAGGCCGGATTTGAACTCAGGTACTCCTGAATCCAGGGCTGGCGCTTTATCCACTGCGCCACCTAGCTGCCCCCTGTCCTTCATTTTTAAAGAAGACCATGGCATCAGTGATGTCATGACGTGCAGTAAATTGGATTTAAGTGAGGGAGAGTTTTGCAAGGTCAGCAACCTCACTCTTTCCTCCAGAGCCACCTGGGTCCAGTGGCAAAATATATATCAAGATGACTGGAGATGGCCCTGGACGTTTAATGCAATTGGGGCTAAGTGACTTACCCAGGGTCACATAGCTAGTAAGTATTTGAGGTGAGATTTGAACTTAGATCCTCTATCCACTGTGGCACCTAGCTGCCCCAAGAATATGAGTAAACACGTACTAGCTATTGCTCCTAATGGAATTGATTCAACATCCTTAGCACAAATGGAATAGGAAGACAAGAGGAGGTTGCAGCTCAATGGAAGGATGACTTTCACATTCTCTTTGCAAATAAAGGAGCAAGTGGAATTGCTTCAAAAGACATAGAATAAGCAGGCATGTATGTATTACAGTGGGCATCAGTTGAGGGGGTTCCCAAATTGAAATCACTCATCTGTTAGAGTATAGGAGTAAGTGAACTATGGACTTCTTCAGGGTAATGACGGGCAGTAGTTACCTGCAAAATCCATTCTTCTATAAAATTTTTATATTCATGTACAATTGAATGATTATGAAAAGCTTTCACATGGATTGTGATGCTTGATGAAATAAGGAGTGAAAATATTATACCCTTTTTATAGATGAAGAAACTGTGACATAGGATTACATGATAAGGTATTCTATTATATGACTTACTTGCCCATTATTAAATAAATAATGTGTTAGTTTGGAACTTGAACTCAGATTTTCTGATTCTAAGCTCAGTTCTCTTTCCAATATAGCATGCCTGTAGTCCAGATTCTAATTAGTTACTGTTGATTACCATTACCAACAAAAATACTAGCTAAGCAGTCTCATTGTTTGTTAGAAGAAATCACATTTGTTCACACAAGAAAAGAGCTTTCAAGGTAGTAATGCTGATGGAAGTTTTCCTTCATTTGAGCCCTTGGGATCAGCTCTGTGTCTCCAGTCCACACAATTTGGTAATTTGCAATATGTCCCATACTTATTAGCATGAATTGGTAACATTTCCTTTGCAATATAAAATAGCATTTTTCTTATTTAGAATGGAGGTTTCTCTGTATACCCTGCTATTAGAGAGCATTTATGCTGACAATCTATAATTTAGAATGGATGAGTGTGAGCACTGGGACCTGTATTTTCTTAATAGTTGTGCCTAACTCTTTAAATGCAATTTCATACAGTAACAACTTGTTTTTTCTTATTATCTTCTACTTATTTGACATCTGTTTAAGTTTATCTTTTTATGTTCGGGAAGGTACTGAGGTTTGCTTGATTGTTTCTTGAGTTGTGTGAATCAAACTAGGTGCTGAATAGGATAATGTGAATTGTAATATATGTTGGGAATTGATTGACACTGATTAAATTTTACTTTATCTAGTTTAATGAAATGTATTCTTAATAATTGCTAATTCATATGCCCAAAGAGCGATAAAGCTGTGCATACCCATTGACCCAGCAATCCCACTTTTAGGTCTTTTGCCCAAAGAAATCATGGAAGGGGGAAAGGGACCCACATGTACAAAAATATTTATAGCTGCTCTTTACGTGGTAGCAAGGAATTGGAAGTTGAGGGGGTGCCCATCAATTGGAGAATGGCTGGACAAGTTGTGGTATATGAATACAATGGAATACTATTGTGCTGTAAGAAATGATGAGCAGGAAGAGTTCAGAGAAACCTGGAGGGTCTTACGTGAGCTGATGATGAGTGAGATGAGCAGAACCAGAAGAACATTGTACGCAGTATCATCAACATTGAGTGTTGACCTACTGTGATGGACTATATTCTTCTCACCAATGCAATGGTACAGAAGAGTTCCAGGGAACTCATGATAGAAGAGGATCTCCAAATCCAAGAAAAAAAAAGAAAGAAAGAACTGTGGAGTATAGATGCTGATTGAACCATATTATTTCTTTTGTTTTGGGTGCTGTTGTTTTTTTTTCTATTTTGAGGTTTTGCATCACTGCTCTGATTCTTTCTCTTGTAACAGGATTAATGCAGAAATAGGATTAATGTTATTATGTGTATATATATGTGTGTGTATAGATATATATCTATATCTATATGTCTATGTATATAGATATGTAGATATATAGATATAACCTATATCAGATTACCTGCTGTCTAGGGGAGGGGGGAGGGAGGGGTGGGAGGGAGAAAAATCTGAAATTGTAAAGCATGTATAAACAAAAGCTGAGAACTAAAAAAAAAATAAAAAAAATAAAAAAATAAAATAAAAAAATTGCTAATTCATTTACTCCTTTATAAACTATTAATTTCAGTGCCCATAATATGAGCTCATATTTTAAAAGAGCAATTAAGTTTGGACAGTGGTAGGTAGTATAAATATTATTATTTTATTATTATTTCCATTTTTCGGATGAGGACACAGATTCTGAGACGTTATTTGAAACATCTTTGATTACATAGCTAGTATATATTTAAGGCTAGATTTGAACCCAGGTTTACTATTTTCATAAGAATGATATCCAATCTGCAAAACTTCTGTCAAAGAAAATGTGTAAAGATGATATCTAAGAATAAACTAACCAAGATTGAGGATATAAAATGTATATCAAATTGTTTGCTGTGGAGATTTGATCATGAAAATTAAACTGATCTAGTAACTACTTCATGTCTTTTTTTTAAATGAAAGATCAAAGTCTTTCTTAGATAAAATATATTTCAAATTATATGCTTTTGGAAAAATTAGATTTTAAAAACACAAGTTTCAAATTATTCAAATGTAACCATACGCTGAGATTATGTTTGTCCACAGACATGGTGGAGGAATGGTGAAGAGAGAATTGAGCAATGAACTGATAACTTGGTGCACATAGGTAACCAATCTGAAAAAAAAAATTGGTCTTCATTAATCCTCTAACATCCCTTTTCCATATAGTTACCTTGAATCTATTTCATTTTGCCCTACTTAGAGAAAAACTCAGATCAAATTTTACATCTATACAATTGAATACAAGCATAACAGAAACATTTAAGGGGAAAGAGAATAAGCATTTACATGGTATCAGGTGCTGTGCTTTTTTTTTTTTTAAGCAAATATCTCATTTGTTTTTCACAATAACTCCACAAGGTAGGTACTGTTATTCACATTTTAGAGTTGAGGAAACTGAGGTAGACAGAAGTTAAGTATCTTGGCCAGGGTTGCACCATCAGTAAGTGCCTGAAGTCCGATTTGATCTCAGGGCTTCTAAGACTTCAGAAGGCCCAGCACTTTGTGTACTATGGTGCCACCTATCCACCAAGATGTCTATTTGGATACTCTAACTTTTTGATTTGGACATTGAGAATCACATACTATCATTTAACACATTTGGTTTGTTTTGTATTGTTATTTAACTTATAGGCTTGTCTTACTGCTCTAAATAGGGTGTAAGGATTTATGTCATAATTTTCTTATAGACTCCTCTGCTTGTTCATTCTCTCATTCATTCATCCATTCATTCTTTTCATTGAACTTGTTTTAGGAACTTAGTATGTGGAATATGTTGTGGAGCATACAAATATAGGTAATAATAAGAATAACTAGAATTTATTCATTCATTCATTCATTCATTTACTTATTTATTTATTTAGCCATTTATATATTTATTTATTTTTTTGTGTGGGGCAATGGGGGTTAAGTGACTTGCCCAGGGTCAGCCAGCTAGTAAATATCAAGTGTCTGAGGCTGGATTTGAACTCAGGTCCTCCTGAATCCGGGGCCAGTGCTTTATCCACTACTCCACCTAGCTGCCCTCATAGCTAGCATTTATATAGCAATTTAAAGTTCCTGAAATACATATCTCCCTTTATCCTCATAACCCTGGGAGGTAGGTGCCATTATTTCCCCCATTTTACAGATGAGGAAACTCTTCTTAATTCTCAGGTTAGGGTTAGAAGTTAAGTGACTTCCCCAGGGTCATACAGCCTGAAGCTTTTGAATTTAAATTCAGGTCTTCCTGACTCCAGGTCCACAATCAATCTACCTACTGTGACACATATAATTTCTACCCTCAAGAAGCTTATTGGTAGGAAGACTAAGATTGATCCTGGAATAACTATACTCAGGTAGTACCCGGTATACCAGGTGTGCTGGTAAATATTTAACAACTGGATCTTTGAAAAAATTCAAGTGTAATTTGCATTATTAAAATTTTCTCCATCACTTTAAGTCTAGACCAGAAGTGTCAAATATAGGCCTGACTGAATGCAGCTGTACCAGATTAAAATATAATTGGGAAATATTTGACAAAACAAATAAAAAATACAATGAAACAGAGCTTACATTGCAATAATATAGTCAACATGCAACCCCAGGGATCCTTATGTACAGATTAGTAACCCCTATTTCTATTTGAATTTGATAGTGCTGCCTCTAGACAATCAACAAAACAAGAAATCAAGCCCTAATTTGTAGTGTTGATATGTTTCCAAGGTTTAAATGCTCATGCTGAAAATTTAACCATCTGCTAGCTTATAGGAATTGGTTCCAACACACCCCTGGAAGTGAATTACGTGATTAGAGCTACGATGTAAAGGAGGACCATTTATTTATTAAGTGAATATTTATTAAATACTTAGGTAACATTGACTCCCCTCTTCCAAGGTTTTCCAATACCCTTAAGGGGATTTGAGGCTACATTTATTACATATGAAACACTGTATAGAAATGCTGAGGGAGATATAAAAATTGTTATTTGTCCTTCATTCTCAAAGAGGACCTTGACAGATGTCATGGCTTGAAATGAATTGGATTTAAGTGAGGGAGGGCTGTGCAAAGTCACCATCCTCACTCTCTCCTCCAGAGCCATTTAGGCCAACTTGTAAGATTTACATCGAGATGACTGGAGATGACTCTGGATGTTTAAGGCATTTGGGGTTAAGTGACTTGCCTAGGGTCACACTGCTAGTAGTTATCTGAGATTTGAACTCAGGTCTTCATGATTCCAGGTCCAGTGCTTTATCTACTGTGCCACCTAGCTTCCCACCTTAAATATAAAAATAAGGAAGACCTAGTCTGTTTTCAAGGAGGTTACAAACTAATTGTTCAACCAACAGGTGGTGCTGGGGTTTTGGGATGCAGGGGAATGACAGATACATAGGACTTTCTTCTAGGGAATGATAATTAATTCCCTGGTAGCTTTACTGACAATTCAAGGAAGAGGGAATCAAGCAAGACTTGAAATGAGGATGAGGAATGAGAATAGAGGGGAGCAATTTATGTGATAGAAACATTTCAAAGAAAGAATTGGAGAAAGGCCTGGACTACAAGTCAAGAGATCGAATTTCTAATCCTAGTTAGGAACTTAATCCAATAGTCCCATAGTCATTTTCAATTGTGTCCAACTCCTTATGACCCCATTTGGGGTTCTCTTGGCAAACATACTGGAGTGGGTTGCTGTTTTCTTCTATAGCTCATTTTGTAGATGAGAAGGCTGAGGCAAATAGGGTTAAGTGACTCACCTGGGGTCACACAGCTAGTGAGTATCTGAGGCTGGATTTGAACTCAGGTTTCCCTGACTCCAGTCCTGGTACTCTATCTACTGTGCCCTAGGATCTATACGAGGAGGACCTTATTTTGGATTTCAGGCCTGCCACTTACTGCTCCCATAATACCAACATCACATAAACTTTCTAGGCCTTAGTTCCCACATCTGTAAAAGGAGGTGGTCAGTAGATGGTTTCTGAGGTCCATAATACCTCTGAATCTTTGATCCTAGGAAGGTCACTGCACTAAGTGCTGCTGATACAAAGACAACTGTCCCATGTTTCTTTGATGTCAGCTTTATTTCTTTCCTTGTCTATAAAATGTGACGACAGAGACATTTTGAGGCGGAGAGAAGTTGATAGAGCTCATCTTGGCTAACTTCCATCTTAGAAGGACAGATCATCTGAGAGGGAGGGAGTTAGCAGTGCTTCTGGGAGTAATGAGAAGACTTGGAACATCCACTGTGAAAAATGAGGTAGCTGTTCAATTGGAAATGGAGGTTAAAGGGTTAGCAAGCACTGAGTATTGAATTAGTGTTATGGATTTATAACTCATTATCTATAGTAGATATAACTTATATCTACTTATTGCCATGCTTTCTTCACTTTCTTTAGCAGTCTGGGAGCAGACAAAGTAAGCCATGGGAGGATGTTCAGATGAAGGATTGCCAATAAGTGAGCTCAGCAAAAGGTCAAGGCAAAGAGTTGTGGAATAATAGAGATAGTTCTGTTGAAATGGGTGATGGGAGGTTCTGGCTAGCTAAGGAGGCAAGAAAGCAAAGAGTGTAATAAACTCTTAGAAGAGGAGAAGAATCAGCAGGGTAAAGATCAGAGAGTTGGTCAGAGGCACTGTAACATATGGTTAGAGCTCTGGGCTCTGAGTCAGTAAAGGCCTTGGTTCAAACACTACTTCAAATGTTTACCAATGGTGTGACCCTGGGCAAGTCAATTAACCTTTCTAGACCGGAGTTTCCTCATCTGTGAAATGAGGGGGTTGAGCTTGATAACTTCCAAGATTTATCCCAACTCTGAATCTATGATCGATCCTATGTTCCTGTGTGGATCCTATCAAATGATAATATCGTTCCTTTAAGAAGCAGAAGGGGCTGTGTCTAACACAATCAGCTTCCATGCAAGTCTTTGAGACCATCCACTGAGTCAGGCCAAAGGTCATTTAGTTCCAGGCTCAGAATGCCTGACTTACTCTTATTTCTCTGGTGTTCTTAGCCCCCAATTTACATGGGTATTAATTCTTTGTTTTTATCTTTGCTTTGTGACTCCTATGCGTTCTACACAAACTGTACCCCTGAACTCCAGTGGAGTGGAATGACTTCAATCTCACTAATTCTCTCATTTGGACCTTGGCCCTGACTGGATGAACGTTACTTCTCTCTGAAGCTGCTTATGACATCCCATATCTCCCTGGCCCCCTCATACAATGCAATTATACCTCCTGTGCTCTGGCATATCAACAGCCCTGACCTAGCTAACACTGGCTTTCGCCATGTGACAATATCTGACAATTAAATTTTGTTTTATGCTCTCAAAGGTAGACTGAATAATTTTGCTCCCAAAGTGGAACACTGATACGCTTTAGGGCCTGCTCAGAATCACATGGGTTTCCAAATCAGAAATCTCATAAATTAGAAGTCAACAAGCAATTGGTTTTTAGGGACAGCTAGGCGGTGCAGTAGATGGAACACCGTCCTCCAATTCAAGATGATTTGTGTTCAAGTGCGGCCTCAGACACTGACTGGCTGGTTTGGGGTTTTTGGATGATTCTTGCTACAGGCTAATTCTTCCCATAAGGGACCCAGTCCCTACCCCTTCTGTTGAAGGGACGGATACCTCTTAACAACCCTTTTCAGAAACTTTCCATTTTTGATACGATGTTACTCATTGGAGCCAGACGCTCAGATGGGCCTGAGTGAGGTTTCAAGCCTGGCCCTGTTCCACACTCCTGACTACCCATATTTACTGGAATGTCCTAGTTATTCCTGCATGTGTATAGTATCTACTATGTGCCAAGCACTTTACAAATATTATCTCATTTGATCTTCTTCAAGGTTGGTGCTATTATTTTCCTCATTTTACAGTTGAGGAAACTCAGATAGATGTTAAGTGATTTACCCAGGATCACACAGCTAGTAAGTGTCCAAGGCTAGATTTGAACTGAGTTCTTCTACTCTAGGCCAAGCTGAGGGACAGCTAGGTGGCCTAGGAGTCAGGAGGACCTGAGGTCAAATCCAGCCTCAGACACTTGACACTACTAGCCATGTAACCCTGGGCAAGTCACTTAACCCCCAATTGCCTCAAACATCCGGGGCCATCTCCATTTGTCCTGATGTATATCCTGCCACTGGACCCAGATGGCTCTGGAGGACAGAGTAAGGCTGGTGATTTTGCACAGCCCTCCCTCACTTAAATTTAATTCAATGTAAGTCACGACATCACTCCAATGTCATGGTCCTCTTTGAGAATGAAGGGCAAACAGCAACAGGTATTCCTGCTTTGAACTGGGGTTGGGGAGGGGGAGGTAGTGAGAGTCCCAGATAAGGAGAACACCTGAGTTTTACATGATAATCAATCCTTTTTTTCCTTTTGGGGGGAGTAGTGAGATTCCGATCATCTCAGTGGTGAAGATGCTTAAGTTACTCCTCTCTTGCTCTCCTGTTGGGTGTCTCAAGTTAAAACTCCCTCCTTTGTTGATTTAAGGCACACCAAATTAAGGCTATTGATTGCTTTTGACATTGTTGTGCTATTTACTTGTTCTGTGGACACTTCCTAGTCCCAATAAAAAGCAGTTACAAAAGATTCCTGCAGAAAGAATGCTTGAGAATGAAAGTAGTAACCGTGAGGTAGGAGAAAAAGTAGTTTGACAAAAAAGCAGGTAAGAATTGTGGTGATTTACAGAAAAGAAAAAAGAGCAAGGAAGTTTTGTGAAGAGATAGAAACATTGGTTTACATGCATGGCTGCAGCCTCCTAGAGTGGGAACATTCAGTTGTCTTATTCTTTTGAAATCCTTCACGATGATCAGTGGAATGCATGGCAGAAGGGCTTCATGAATAAATTATTGCCCGACAATGGTATACAGTAGTTGAATGGAAGTCCAAGAAATTTTCAACTTGCAACAGGGGCTCCTAACAGAAAACATTTAACAACTTTTAGATGAAAAGTTTAAGGTAGCAAATGTTTGTAAGGTATACCTAGCTGTGATCCCTGAAATACACCCCCCCCCAATAAAAACAAAAAAACTATGATGAACAATCAAGATGCAGTTTTCCTTTTTGCATTTAGAAAAAAGGAAATGGCCAAAAAGGATGGCATTAGTTTTGAACATTAAAATGAAATATAAAGGAAGTTGGTGTAATTTTCTGTTTTTATTACAATTGTCATTATGAGCATGTATTTGTGCCAGGCAATTTTCTGTTCTCTGGGAAACTAAGTACAATTCAATAGAAATAGATTGTTATCCTGTGTCTTAGAACAGTCCCTGCTGTTCAAACAACAGAGTTGCATTGGTGTACTATCTCATTTCTATATTTATCTTTTTTAAAAAAATAATCTGACTTCTGTTACCCCTCAAAAATCTGTGCTCCTGAAAGCAATACAAGGAATATGCATGAATTGGATAGGGATGCATGAGTAGGAAAAGATCCTAGATCAAGAGCTGGAAGAGATTATAGAAGTCATCTAGTCTATTTTACAGACGAGGATACTGCGGCCCAGCAAAGTTAAGAGACCTGTTTAATAATACAAGTAATGTCAGGGGCAGAATTTGAACCCATGTTCTTTGATTCCAAAGACAGTGCTCTTTCAATTATAGTACAAATCATGGGACAATGGTCAGGTTTTATAAATGATAGAACCATGGAAATGACATCCTGCCATAGCATTTGTCTTATTTATTGGTAGAGTGACTGTGGGCAAGCCATTTAGGAATGGTTCTTGGATAGTATATCATTTCAGATATGTATGTGGCATAGAAGAATTAGTACTAGATTAAGTCAGAAGACTTAAGCTTGAGTTCTAATTCTCCTACTTATGGCTGCAAATCACTTAGCCTCTCTGGGCTTCAGTTCTCTAACCTGTAAAATGAGAGATTAGCACTAAGTGACCTTTAAGATCCTTTATAGTACTGACATTTCAGGATCTCACCAGAAGTCATTTTTAATGTGATATTTTATAGCCATTTGGTCTATATGTTAAACATTTTGAGATAAGATAAAAGGATCTGTCATATGAAAAATTGAGAGTTCTGTTATGGGATTATAGTTTTAGAACAGGAAGAGACCTCCGAGTCCCTCTTAGGCCAAACCTCCTTTTCACAGAGGAAATTGAGAGATTAATTCACTTGTCCAAGGTCAGGCAAATAAGTAGAAGAAAAAGGATTGGAAAATAGGTTCTCTGACTCTAGATTCACTACTTTCTCCAGTGTAGTGTTACTTACCTCTTCTTTGAAGCAATTTAAGCCATAAGAACCCTTAATCTTTAATAATTTTTACATTTCCTTGTAATAAACTTCTTCCTCCTAAAATGTAAGCTCTTTGATGCAGAAGGAAATCCATGTTTCTTGGCACAATTTTCCCTATTGTACAAATAGTGATGTGTTCATATGAAAAACAAACAAAACAAACAAACAAAAAAGCTCTCCAAAACTCAACAACACTGCCATCAAGAACTTTCATCATGGGGAAAAATAGCTACTGTTAATTTTAACATAAATAACCTCTTGTGGAAGACACATTCTGCCCTCTGGGAATCCCTACTTCTAGCTTTGCTGATTTTGGTAGAACAATGGGAGAAGATGGTTAGAGAAGAGACTGAGGAAGTAGAAAGAAAAGAGAATAAACATTCATCCAGAGTATTTCTTTTTATTTTCCCTCCTGCTCACTTGTGAATCCTACTGATGTAGCAGGAGCATACTGTTAACCTGAATATGTGATGAGTCCCCACATGTTGTGAGATCCATATGGTGTGAGGGCTGCCCCCATAGGTAGCATGCAGGTATTATTGTGTGGTTCAAAGGGAGGTAGAACAGACATCTACAGCCTCTACTGTAACTACCACCTCCTTCTCCTCCTCCTCCTCCTCCTCCTTCTTTGCAGGGCAATGAGGGTTAAGTGACTTGCCCAGTGTCACACAGCTAGTAAGTGTCAAGTGTCTGAGGCTGGATTTGAACTCAGGGCTGATGCTTTATCCACTGAGCCACCTAGCTGCCCCCAACCCTAAACTTCTTTAAAGGAGGCTTCCTGCTAGGAAGGAAAGCAGGAAGTTGGGGCTGGAGGCTACTCTGTTCTCCTAAGAGGTGGAATGAGGCTGATACTGTGGTAGAATCATATCTATCTGCTCCCTTCATTATTGTTAATCTTGAGGATGAGTTTTTCTGAACATTGTTTTTACTATTGGGAGATAAGCAGGACCCCAAGCTTTATATCAAAGGCTAGACTCCTTTCCCATCAAATACAAGTTACACAATGAATACACATAGTGAATAGCAAAGAGATCAATTTATCCAAATCATAGCAAAAGAACTCAGAGAAGGTATACATAGGAGATTTTATACCAAACACACTACAGAGTAAAGTAACTCTCCCTTTGGGAGCAAGGGGACTTAGCTTAACCAGGAGAGAAAGCCTGAGATGTCATCTAAAGGGGATGTTCCCCAAAGTCTCTTGTATAGGGAAGAGATGAGAAGTCATTAAGTAAATTGTATTCTTATTAAAGGTGACACGGTTTTGAGGGCACTGCAGAATATGTTTACAACATATCTCAAAGAGGGGAAGACATTAAATGACTGAAAGTATTACAGGTATTATTACGATTTTAAAAATTGAGAGGATATACTCATCAGATATCAGTAACTATTGGCTCCATGTATATTTTCTCATCTCTACAAAATCATTATGAGAATATGCATATGTTGAGGGAAAATGGATCAGTGTCTTGAAATTATATTCTTTTGAGGATCAAATTTATATAATCACATTATTAAATGAAAGATGAGAATACAAAATCTCACTATAATTATTGTTAAATGAAAATTGGCATCTACCTTAAAGATTTTCCTTCATTGTAATTCCTTTTTTCATATTTGTTAAAATCATACAAGATTACTTGCTTTGACAAGGTATATAACTTTATTCAACGATCCTCAAATTTTTCAGATAAAGAAAGGAACAAAATAGGGAGAGCTATCGTCAAATATGTTTACCATGTCTAACACCATCCAAGTGAAGGAGGAATTCCTAATATATGAATAATTTATGCATGTATTGAAATGAAATATATTGCCTGGTGGAAACTTCCAGCTCTCCTCATTGGTCAAAATGAATGCCTTTCCCTTTTGCAGAACAGAGTTGGTGAAGGGTGGAAAAGAGGAGAACTCTTGAGTTATCAATAAGTCTTGATGTTGTATTTAAGCTTCAAGTCACTTTAGGCCCAGCAGTTACTTTGGCCACTTCTGGCTTACAGATTCAAGAGGGAAGATGGAAGAGGCAAACTCTACTTCATGTTGCCAAAGAAAAGACTCTAAGGGGGCAGCTGGGTGGTGCAGTGGATAGAGCACGGTCCCTGGAGTCAAGAAGACCTGAGTTTAAATCCAGCCTCAGACACTTGACACTTACTAGCTGTGTGACCCTGGGCAAGTCACTTAACCCCAATTCACACACACACACACACACACACACACACACACACACACACAAAAGTAAAGACTCTAGGAATACATGAGATGAGCTGGCAGTATTTTGTAATACACACATTGATATGAAAAATGAGTGAAAAAGGATTTAGTAAGAGCTTATCATGTTTTAGGCACTAAGTACTGGGGATTTAAATTTACCTGAGAAGCTTATATTCTAAATGGTTATATAGTGTTGTTGCTTCAAATCTCGGACTATTTCAAAGCTTCCTAAGTGATATCCATAATCACTCCAAAGAGTTCAGAATGTTTATCCTAACTTGTGAAACTAAGTAGATAAGAAATGCCTATTTCTATGTTTTTGAATAGATTGCATGTTAGAATACTGATATATCAATATAGAGTTGATTCATCAATATGTGTATATATATATATGTATATCTGTATACATAAATATCTACACATATACATACATATGTACACATAACAAAACATATACACATACATATACATATGCACAGCCAATTCACACATGCACACACACACACACACACACACATATATATATGTGTATATATATATATATATGGAGAGTTAATTTTAAAAGCATAATTCCAAATTGCTTTCCAGAATGGTAGGGCCCCCAAATGTATTTTTAATTAGTTTTTCAAGTTTAATATTTTGGGGAAGTTAGATTTTTTGAGCATATATTTTAGTAGTTACACAATTGTATGATCCGGATCCTGAGTTTGGGGCCAAGAGGTGGGACCAAGCCTTTGTCACGAGATGTCCCTGCTGCTATCTTCAGAGTTGTTTATACTCTTGAACTTCTGACACCTGAAAGAAATTTGCTTCCTTGCCAAACAGTGAAGCAATGGAGAGATCAGGAGCAGTTGGTAACTCGGCCAGTGTCAACCTTGGCCTAGTCTTTAGTCAACACATGACATCAGTCAAGTCACAGCCTCTCTATGTTGCAGTTTACTCTTCTGAGAAATGAGAGGGTTTTTTTCTGAAGAATATAGAGATGTTTAGCTACCATATCCTCTAGTGGACATTATTTTGATGTTTCAAATTTTTCCTATGTACAAGTTTGATGAATACATGTATATATGTACATATGTATGGTCATACACATATTTATGCTCTTTATTACTGAATTTTCAAAGTCATTTACCAGACAATCTGCAAGGATACTACTCATCCAGAAGACAAAGACAGCAGCATTAATCAAATAAAACCCAGCTAAGGCCTGAAAATTAGCAAAAAAAGATTTTTTTTTGTAGCCACAATTGGCACTTACTTTCTTTTTTTTTTTAAATTTTAGTGAGGCAATTGGGGTTAAGTAACTTGAGCAGGGTCACACAGCTAGTAAGTGTTAAGTGTCTGAGGTCAGATTTGAACTCAGGTCCTCCTGACTCCAGGGCTGGTGCTCTATCCACTGTGTCACCTAGCTGCCCTGGCACTTTGAACCTATTTATTCATATGTGAGACACAATACTAATGAACATGATTATCTGGTTTTGTGGCCTGCAGCAATTTAGAAGGTTGGGGAGTGGAGTCATTCCAAATAAGAGAGCTGACACTAGTAAGAAGTGAGAGCTGACAGCCTGAAAATGTATGATGTGACAAAAATAATCTCTAATAAACAGATAGAAAGAACTTCAAAAGGAATAACAATCTAGGAAATTTTGGTATAGGTGCAAATACATCTCATTAGGCCATAATTCATTCAGGAAACTTCTAAATTATGTTTGACATCCTCTTGAAGAAGTGAATCTTAGAATATCTATATTTTAAAATCCTTCCAAAACACACACAAATCCCCCCCTTTTAAATCCTTTTAAGCTTCAATTTTTGGGTAAAATTCAGTCATGGAATACCAATGATGTGAAATAAACAATTACTGCAATATGATTTGGATAGGTGCTGTGCTTTTTATTTTAAAGATGCAAAATCATAATCAGGGCAAGTTAAATATTTTTTCCTGGGTCAAACAATGTGAAACACATTATATCATGACATCCAACATAATATCCATACAGTAGGATGTAAGCTCTTTGGGTAACACACAAGGTCCTTAATGACAGGGACTTTTTATTTATCTCTAGCATTTAACATAGCGCCTTTAATGTTGGAAATGCTGAAAAAATGCAGGTTGAATTTAGAGTCATTATAGTGTAGCAGATATGGCACTTGACCTAGAGTCAGGAAGACACACGCTCCACTTCTAACTTGGACACTTACTGGTTGTGTAACCCTGGGCAAAACACTTAACCTTTCTCTGGAGAATGAGGGGGTTGATAGTCTCAAAAAAAAGTGTCTCTTCCAGCTCTCCATCTCTAATCTTATCATAATTAAATGTTATAACTCAGAGTGGATTTCAAGTAATCCTCGTGTCAAAAATGCGCCCAGAACATTTCATTCAGGTGGGTACCTAGGGCTTAAAAAAAAAATCAACCATAAAGGATATTATCTTTATTTATCTAACAAACTAACACAAACAAACCCTGAAACTTAAGTAAATTTAAATTTTAAACCAACAACTACAATTTACTTTAAAAAAATACACAGAGGGGCGGCTAGGTGGTGCAGTGGATAGAGCACCGGCCCTGGAGTCAGGAGTACCTGAGTTCAAATCTAGCCTGGCCTCAGATACTTAACACTTACTAGCTGTGTGACCTTGGGCAAGTCACTTAACCCTAATTGCCTCACAAAAACCCAAAAATACACAGAAATGAGATGCTTTTTGCGACAATAGGGTATACTTTAGTGTACTAGTATTGCTGTGCCTAGTCTACAATCCTACGCACACAGTTATTGAGATCTTACATAATAATTGAAGAGGAAGAGAAATTGAATCCAAGATGGGAAATTTGCAAGGAACTCACTCATTCACTAATAAAATGTCTTGGTCACTCCAAAAAAATTGCCAAATACTTCTTGAGGCCAAAGGAATAGGCAGCAGAGTGGCAAAGTGGAAAGGGGGCTGGGCCTGGAGTCAGGAAAGCTTGAGTTTAAATGTCGTTTTGGATACTTACTTGTTGTATGACTTTGGGCAAATCACTTAATCTCTTTCTGCCTTAGTTTCTTCAACTGTAAAATCGCCATAATAATTGTACCTACCTAGCAGGATTGTTATGAGGATCATGTGAGATAATACTGATTAAAAAAAAACACCTCAGTGCAGTTCCTGGCACATAGTAGACACTACATAAATGCTTGTTCCCTTGCCCTCTCCCTTCTTTGCCTCAGCTTCCTCAAATGTGAAATGAGGGTAATGATAGTACCTATATCCCAGCATTGTAAGGGTGAAATGAGATCATATTTATAAAGCACTTAGCAGAGTGCTTAGCACATAGTAGGTCCTATACAAATGTTATTATTACAGTGATAGAACCTTCCTGATTTATCTATCATTTCACCAACAAAATCGAATGAGGTACAAACTATAAATATCACAGACTCATGAAAAGTGTATAAGTGTATACACATACATATATCCACACATGCATATACAGATATAATCATGGGCTATGCACTTACTCTATTTATTCAGTAAAAATGTAGTTAATACCTATAACCAAGATCCTTCCTAAAGTCTCAAAAGAGTTTTCAGTTAAGACCAGCCCCGTTTCACACCATGTTTTCTCCAGTTTAAGTATAATACTAATAATATTAATAGATAACAGTTATATAGCGCATTAAGGTTTATAGTGTTGTGTTCTAACAACAACCCTGGGAGATAGGCGCTACTATTATCTCCATTTTACAGAAAAGAAAATTAAGGAGTACAGGGGTTAAGTGACTTGCCTAGGCTCACAAAGGTAGTATGTGAGTGAGGCACAGTTTGAACATAGGTCTTCCAAACTACAAGTTGAACACCCAGCTGCCAATTTATTCTTTTGTTTTATTTATGACCATAAAAGCTACTAAGTGCTTTATAAGAACATTTCACTTATATAGACCTAACACAATCAGTAAAAGGTAACCTCTTTCACAAACAAGATACTTCAATTTAATTGTTCTCCCTGGCTGTTTCTGCCTACTTCAAACTGAAAATATCTGGGAACTCACTAATGTAGATTGTGGCAACTCTTCCACACTTAGTAATCTTCAAGAGCTGCTTTGTCTGTATAAATGTATATATTTATGTATACGCACACACACACATACATATACTCACACATATATGTATGTGTCTATCATCTGTCTATCTATCTATCTCTGTCTGTCTGTCTGTCTGTCTGTCTATCTCCTGGTAAAGAGCCACCTAGAATTGAACTAATCTATATTTCTCCTACGACAGCTGCATACCTAGTTACTGCTAGTCCCTAGGGCTTTTGCTTAAAGACTTTGCAGCTTTAAGAGCCTGTGCTCTTCAAGGACCCAGAACACAGGAAGGCAATGGAGTATGATAATGGATAAGCTGCTTCTGAAAGATCAAGGAAAAGGGAAGAGAAGACAAATAAGATCTTGAGGTTTGTTAAACGAATATTTCCACCTCTGTAAATTTGAAAGCCATTATTACTTTGATTTCTGTAATCTAGTGTTCTGAAGGAGATGTGGTTAAGCAGTTAGATGGGATGAGGAAAAATTAACTCCTGAACTCCCAGACTTTACCTTTAAGCAACTGCCTCTCCCTGTGCCTGTCTCCCCACATATCCTACTAGAGCTCCTCATTTTCCCATTAATTTTTTATTCTGTAGAAATTGTCTTCTCCAGTTATGAGTGAGGTGTGTGTGTGTTTTAATGGAAACAATTCAAACTTATCTGAAAGCTAGAAAGAGCCTTAGCCTTCGATCTGAACCTTCCATTTTATAAATCAGGAAACTGAGTTGCTAAGAGGTCAAACTTTTGTAGTTTCGGTTTTGTCTGTCCAGGGAGAGGTCTTCCATTTATATATTTATAGTTCCTTTGGAACTAGCTGCCCCCTGCAATAGTTTCACTCAGTAGTTATTTTGCTGAGCCAATTAAGGATATTAAGTAGAATGTGAATATTTATAGAGTACAAAGGCTAGTTTTGACTGGCTGAGGATGAATGAATAAATGAATGAAAGGAAAAGCATTTATTAAACACTAACTATGTACCAGGCACTGTTCCAAGCACTGGCTGATACAAATACCAGAATGCTACCCTTAAGTAGCTTACATTCCAATGGGAGAAGATAACATGTAAAAGAGAGCTAGAAAATGGGAAGGAGGTGGGGGAGAAGGGTACTCATGTGGTGGCAAAATGGTTAGTGAGGAAAGGTTGTCTGCTAAGTCAGAATGAGGAGTATAAAACATTGTCCTTAGTATGGGGATACAAATAGAAAAAAATCCAATCCATGTTATTCAGTACTGATTTAATCAATTGTACTCAGGGCAGAAGGGGGAAGGCAGTGGAGAAAAGGGGTAGTATGAGAACAGTGGATGGATGGATGACCATGGTAAAGCATGGTTGATGTGAAACCACTTAGATATAGTGGGCTGTCATCAAAAAGCATCAACTCAGGATGGAAGTTCCAAAGCTTATTGTCTTAGCTTCTCCAGGGAATAGTTTTTGGAGTCTGGTTCAGAAAGTGGATGACAAAATAGATAGCCAGAGTGAAGTATTCTGGGGCTGGTTAGATGTAACCTATCCAAGCCTAGATATGACTCAGGGTCCTGAAGCCATATTTTTGTTAAGAAGCCTTTATTAAACCTGGAAAGAAAGGATATGGGTGCCTGATGTCTTTATTTGGTCTATAAGATATTCTAGCCACTTCTCAAGATGTTGTTGTGTGGGATAGTCAGCACTTTAAATTCCTCTACATCCTAAACAAGTATAGGATTGTACAAAACTCTGAGAGGTATTTAGCTCTTTGGGGGAGGGGAAAGGGGATCTTAAGTTTGAATTTATAATTGACCAGATTTATGACCTTCATCAGAGACCAAGGCAACTCTGGGTTCCCCAAACCAAGGGTAAAATCAGAATCAGATCAAAATAGTAAGTTGGCAAAACAAGAAACAACATAGGTCAAAAGAAGAGGTTCATGTAGGTCACCAAAAGTAAAAAAATAAAAAAAACCAAACCAGTGAGAAGCAATTATCTTTTGTGGCAAATTGTTGGCTAAATTTATTTCTATTGACAATACCAAACTCAGGACAGCAGCAAAGACCCTATAGGTTTTTTTAAATGTTAGATTGTGAGTATCTGGAAACTTTTACTTTCCAACACTGCATCACAAACTTTATCTCTTTGATATTCTGAATGGTCACCTCCTTGTGGTATTAATCTATTTCCCCAATCTCTCCTTGGGGAGGAAGCTATCTTGGGATTTTGCAGGGGAAACTCTAGACCATAAAAATCAGGGCTGGATTAACACCACAGTATTTCTGGTAAAAAAAAAAAAAGTGGTAAGTACAACACAAAGGACTTTTTGTTCAGAAGTAAAATACCAAATAAAGGTGTGCTGCTTGGGCCATGGTATAATGTTGTTATTTTTTTAATGGAAATAAAATAGGAAATTATTCAAATTGTATCTTCCTTCTATGTTTCCCCACCATGAGTATTGGTAATAAAATTGGACAGGAGGGAATAATATGTTAGAATAGCAGCATAGAATAGTGGAAAGACTGAAGGGGTAAGACAGAGTATAGAAAGACAGAGTTAGGAAAGACTTTGAATGTAATATTGACTAACCTATGCTAATTGTCTAACTGTGTTCAAGTAAACTAACCTCTCTGAATCTTAGCTTCCTCATCTGTCTTTCAAAATTGTTTGTTTTTATAATGATGTTGTATAGTATAAATTCCCTTTACATCAATTCATGCAAATCTTTCCAGGATTCTCTGAATTTGTTCCTTTGATAATTTCTTATAGTACATTAGTATTCAGTTACATTTATATACCATAATTTGTTCAACCATCCCCCATTTGATGGGCATCCCTTAGTTGCTAGTTATTTGTTACCATACAAGAAGCTGCTTTAAATAATTTTGTACATATGGTACCTTTTCCTCTTTCTTTGATCTCTTTGAGGTATATGCCTAGTAGTGGTATTGTTGGGTCAAAGGGTATACACAACTTAGTATGTTATTGGTATAGTTCCAAATTGCTTTCTAGAATGCCTGGACCAATGGTAGTGGTATTACTATACCAATGCCAGAAGTGGTATTACTGGCTCTATCATCAATGTCTCTATATGTCTGTTTTCTCATATAATTTCAAACATTTGTTGTTTTCTCTTTTAATTGACTTTACCTATCTGATGAGGATGAGGTAGATCCTCAAGGTTGTTTTAATTTGTACCTTTCTAATTATTAACTATTTGGAGTGTTTAAAAAATATGGCTATTGATAGCTTGGATTTCTTCCTTTGAGAACTACCTGTACATATCTTTTGACAATTGATGAATGGCTCTTATTCTTACAAAGTTGAATCAGTTCCTTAAATATTTTGGAAACAAGACCTTTATCAGAGACACTTGATATAAAGATACTCCCTGACTCTGTCCTCCTTTCTACTCTTAGCTGCATGGGCTTTGTTTGTGCAAACACTTTTATAATTTTGTATAATCAAAATCGACTGTTTTTATCTTCTGTGATCCTTACTATCATTTAGTCATGAATCCAACTCTCGCCATAGATCAAAGAGGCAATTTCCTCCTTGTTCTTATTTGTTTATGACGTTACCCTTTATATCTAGGTCATGTGTCTTTTTGGAGCTTTTCTTGGTATACATGATTTCTGAATAAACTTAAAACTGCTTCCAAGTTTCCTCAGAAGTTTTTGTCAGAATGGGAATCTTTAGAACAGTGGCTAAGGTCTTTGGCTTTACTAGGCTACTAAGTTTGTATATTGTATACCTAATCTTTTCTCCTAATTGCTTCTGTTTTATTAACTGATAGCACATTGTTTTGATTTTTAATACTTTGTAGTATGGTTTGAAATCTGATTCTGCTAGATCTACTTCATTCTCACCTTTAAAAAATCATTATTATTTCCTTTAGTATCTTGATATTTTTATTTCTCCAGATGAATTTTTTTAGTTTTATAAAGTAATTATTTAGAATTTTTATTGCTATGGCATTGAAAAAGTATATTTAATTTAGGTAGTATTGTAATTTTTATTATATTGGCTTGATCTGCCCACAAACAATCAATATTTGTCCAGATATTTGGATATATATTTGTTTCTGTAAAAATTGTTTTAGGTTCTTTACAAACAGAACTCTTTTAAGTACCACCAAGTATTTTATATATTCTGTTGTTATTGTAAATAGAATTTCTCTATCACTTCTTTATGAGCTTTGTTTTTAATGTAGAGAAATGTTGATGATTTATGTGGTTAATTTTATGTTCTACAACCTTGTTGAAGTTATTGTTTTATTCAATTTCAGTTGTTACTCTAAAAATGCCATAACATCAACTTCAAAATGTAGTAATTTGATTTACTCTTTGGCTAAATTTTTTTTTCTAATTTTTATTGTCATTGCTATAGGTAGCATTTCTAGCATTATATCAAATAGAAGAGATAATAGACATTCTTGATTTACCTAACTCTAGTTTGTTGCCATTACATATAATGCTGGGTCTTGGGTTTAGCTGTATACTACATAACATGTTAAGGATAGGTCAATTTATTTCTGTGTTGTCTAATAATTTTTTTGTTTTTTTCATCATAAAAATATTTTATTATTTTCCAGTTACATGTAAAGATGGTTTTCAACATTTGTTTTCATAAGATTTTTAGTTCCAAATTTTTCTCCCTTCCTTCCTTCCCTCTTCCCTCCCCAAGACAGAAAGCAATCTAATATAGGTTATATATGTACAATCACATTAAACATATTTCTGGATTAGTCATGTTGTGAAAGAAGAATCAGAACAAAAGGGAAAAACCTCAAAAAAGAAAAAAAACAACAAAAAAAGTAGAAACAGTATGGTTCAATCTGCACGCAGAATCCATAGTTTTTGTTTGTTTGTTTTTTGTTTTTCAGGGCAATAAGGGTTAAGTGACTTGCTCAGGGTCACACAGGTAGTTAGTGTCAAGTGTCTGAGGCCAGATTTGAACTCAAGTCCTCCTTAATCCAGGGCTGGTGCTTTATCCACTGTGTCAACTAGCTGCCCCATAGTTCTTTTTTTTCTGGATGTGGAGAACATTTTCCATCATGAATTCTCTGTAATTGTCTTGGATCATTGCTTTGCTGAGAAGAGCCAAGTCTATCACAGTTGATCATCACATAATGTTGTTATTACTGTGTACAATGTTCTCCTGGTTCTGCTCACTTCACTTAGCATAAGTTCACTTAAGTCTTTCCAGATTTTTCTGAAATCTTCCTGCTTGTAATTTTTTACAGCACAATAGTATTACATCCATATACCACAACTTGTTTAGCCATTCCCCAGTTGATGGGCATTCCCTTGATTTCCAATTCTTTGCCACCACAAAGAGAGCTGCTATAAATATTTTTGTACATGTGGGTTCTTTCCCCTTTTTTATGATCTCTTTGGGATACAGACCTAGTAGTGGTATTATTGGCTCAAAGGATATGCATAGTCCCATAGCCCTTTGGGCATAGTTCCAAATTGCTCTCCAGAATGGTTGGATCACTTGTCTAATAATTTTTTTAAAAGAAAAAGGAGTTTTTTTGTCAAGACATTTTTCTTCGTCTATTGATATAATTGTATGAATTTTGTTGGTTTTATTTTTGTCATTTAAGTTTTGTCTTCCTACTGTTGAACCAACTTTGTATTCCTGGTATAAATCCTTTGTGGTGATAGTTGTGATATTTTCTGTATGCTATTTGTTAATATTTAATTAAAATATTTAAAATCAATATTCATTAGGAATATTGGTCTATAGTTTTCTTTCTCTGTTTTAATGCTCCCTGGCTTAGTAAGAAAGCCCATAATTGCATCACAGAAATAATTTAGTAAGATCCCTTCTTTGCTATTTTCCCAAACCATTTGTATATTATTAGAATTAATTATTATTTTTTGATAGAATTCGCAAGTAAATTCATCTGGTCCATAATGGTTTTCCCCATTAGGGATTCTATTTATGTCTTATTCAGTTGCTTTTTCTGAGTATGAGTTGCTTAATTTCTTTATTTTTTGTCCTTTTACTATAGATATTTTATAATCTTGTAAATATTTAACCATTAACTTATGTGTTTTATTAGTATGTAGTTAGGAAATAATTTCAAATATCTCTTATTTATTCATTATTTGTTGTGAATTCTTTTTCATTTTTGATACTGGTAATTTGATTTCTCCTTTAAAAATCAAATTATCTGCGGCAGCTAGGTGGCACAGTGGATAAAAACACCAGCCCTGTATTCAGGAGGATCTGAGTTCAAATCTGGATTCAGACATTTGACACTTAGTAGCTATGTGACCCCGGGCAAGTCACTTAACCCTCATTGTCCCACAAAAAAAAATCAAATTAGCTAATGCTTTATATATTTTATTTTTTTCTTTAAAAGCTCCCACTTTTATTTATTAATTAAATGTTATTTACATTTTCAATTGTATTAATCTCAAGATTTTTATTTCATTCTTTACTTGGGGCTTTGATTTTTGTAGGCTTTCTTGTTTTTTTTTTTTAAAGACGCATTTTGTTGATGAAAATATTTAGCTATGCAATTGCCCCTTTTCGTCTTAAGATATGCTTTGATTGTATACCTCAAATTTTGGTACATTGTCTCGTTGTTGTCGTTGGTGGTTTCTATGATTTATTCTTTGACCCATTAATTCTTTATGATTAAGTTTTTTAAATCTCCATTTAATTTTTGTTCTTTAAAAATAACCCCTTATTGAATATAATTTTATTGCATTGTAGTCAACAAAGAATGTTTAATATTTCTGCTTTTCTGCATTTGTTTGTGAAGTTTCTATGTCCTAATGCATTGTGGCCAATTTTTCTATAAAATACAACAATCTACCTTCCATCTCCATACCTTTGCACTAAGCTTCCCATTGTAACTAGAATTCTCTCCTTCCTCTCTTGTGCCTCTTTTGATTTTCTTTGAGCCCCCACTCACATCCCAACTGCTCCAGGAGGATTTCCCCCATCTCTTTCCTTTCAAAACCTCCTCCCTTGGGGTCCCTTCCATATACTTTGTATGTGTCTTATATATGTCAGGTTGTTTACATGTTGTCCCACATATTAGGTTGCAAACTGCTCAAGGAGGGGACTGTGTTTTAGTCATTCTTTGCACAAACTGTGCATTTTAGCCTAGTTCTTGTTGTGTAACAAATGCTTAAAATGCTTGTTGATGACAACTGACTAGAAGGCTCAGAAGAATTATTAATTAAAACTGAAGTTAAAAAAATTAGATTCATGCAACATTCACACAGGGACTTCTGATCATGTGAAAAACCTAAGCATAGAAAAAAAAGTTAAAAACATAAATGTCCCTAGGTGATAGGGTGTCTGTGATCACACAGGTCTCAGACAATTTACAAATACAAATTTAGTTCTTGGCATTAATAACTTGTAACTTAAAAAAATGAAATGTCCAATTAGTTAGCAGATTTCAGAGTTGGGGGAAGCAGGGAGCTGAACTATAGTCACATTGACATTCTCACCATTGGTGTCACCAATAGCTGTAAAGAAGTAATAGCCAAATGCATGAATGACTCATATGCTCTATTTCCAGAGGTATATCAACAAGTAGATGTAATTGATTTAAATATTAACCCAATGACAACATGAGATCTTATTTTAAGGTAAGCTTGGTCATCTTACTTTGCAGTGTAAATAATGGTAAGAATACCTTGAAGATAGTTGTATTTTATTCACCAACATCTGTTATAAAGAACAAAGTAAAAAAGTTCTAGGAAAAATTGGATGAGATCCTACAAATTAAATCAGAATATGTTTTGCTATTCAGTGACTTGAGAAAGTGGTCACAGGAAAGAATGGTTAGGAAATACAGATGAGGAATACATAAGTATGAATCAAAAGAGGTTCAAGGTTTTTAGAATACTTTTGGACTTATATTTATATGTAATTCACCCATTTTCACCCCAAAGGTCAAAAGATAGCAGGCATGTTAAGTGCTAAAGGAAGATGACCTCTGAGGTCCCTTCTAAATTTGAAACAGTATATCCTAATAGACAGGGAATAACAGGCACTTCAGAACCAGCAATTTATGTACAGTCTATATCAACTAGTTACAACAGAGGTAAAAATCAAAACCTAATGGAAAGAAAGGAGAAAGGATAGAAGGTACTAAGAGGTGCAGTGGATAGAGTTCTGGGCTTGGGGTCAGGAAAATTCATCTTCCTAAGTTCAAATCTGGCCTCAGATACTTACTAGTTGTGTGACCCTGGGCAAGTCATTTAACTCCATTTTCCTCAGTTTCCTCATCTGTAAAATGAGCTAGAGAAGGAAATGGCAAACCACTCCAGTATTTGTCACCAAGATTCAGACATAACTGAAAATGACTGAACGACAATAGTTATAACTGTTTCAAACTGCCTATTTAAATAGTTGTTGTCTCCAAAAAGGGATGGGGTGAATAGAAAAAGCAATGGATAAAAGCAATGGATTCTACTTCCTAGAGACATTTAACTGATAAAAAACAGAATAAGGAGTTCCACAAGGCCCAGAAACTACTTTAGCAGTAAAAAATTGATGTCCCTGAAAAGTAGCAAAAACAATAGACAAAGACAACAATGGCTTAGGCTCGAGTACAGTTTTTATTTACAGAATACTACAGAGGAGGACCATAGGAGTATTAGAGATAGTACCTCATATCAGGATGCAAAGCCTTTGAGACTAAATTGACTTTGTACAGTGTGAAGTATGGAATCCAAGGGAAATTTTTCCTAAGGCCATTTTTTGGATGAGACTAGAAGTAAGATGACAAATAGAAACAAAATGGAACAGATTTATCAGTGTTTTATAATCTATTTTCATCAGCAATGATTTGGAATAAATATATTTGGAATTTCCTAACTCTTAAAAAACTGTTTGTAAACTATTGGCACTGAAAAATAATGGAATGGCAGAACATGACCAAAGATTTGGAGTAGAAAGATCTGGTTTGAGCATAACTTTGACCATTTTACTAGCATGTGACCTTTCTGAATTTTAATCTTCTCAGTTTTGAAGTGAATTTATTCAAAAAAATAATTCATATTTTTATGAAAGGAAGTTTATATACAAAGTGCTTTAATGTAACAATTCTGTGAATTAAGTTGTATAATTATCCCCATTTTAAGGATAATTAAATTTACTCAGAGAGTTTAAATGACTTGCCCAATATTTATATATCTCATAAATATCATATTCAAACCTAGCTCTCTTATGATTCCAAGTCTAGGGCTCTTTTCATTGTGTCATGTTGCTGCCAGGTTGCAAGTTGGTTTTTATTCTTCATTAAATTATGGTTGTAAAGCACATTTTAACCTTTTTTTTTTTTGCAGGGCAATGAGGGTTAAGTGACTTTCCCAGGGTCACACATCTAGTAAATGTCAAGTGTCTGAGGTCAAATTTGAACTCAGATTTTCCTGAATCCAGAACAGGTGCTTTATTTATCCACTACACCACTTAGCTGCCCCCTCACATTTTATTTTACTTTATTTGGTGAGGCAATTGGACTTAAGTGACTTGCCCAGGGTCACATAGTTAGTAAGTGTTAAGTGTCTGAGACCAGGTTTGAACTCAGTTCCTTATGACTCCAGGGTCGGTGCTCTATCCACTGTGCCACCTAGCTGCCCCATGCCCCCCACATTTTAAACTTTTGAGAAATATGTCAAGTGTTTTTGTTGTCATATATTGAAGAGGTCTGTGTTAAAAGGAAAATTGTTTTAAAAACACTTGGTTATCAATTTGCAAAAAATCTCAAATATGAGTTGATTTGAAATGAATGAAAATCATCATGGACTTTTTTTTTTTTGTGAGACAATTGGGGTTAAGTGACTTGCCCAGAGTCATACAGCTAGTAAGTGTTAAGTGTCTGAGGCTGGATTTGATCTGAGGTCCTCCTGACTCCAGGACCAGTGCTCTATCCATTGCACCACCTAGCTGTCCCTCATGGACTTCTTTTTTTTCCACCAGACCCCTCCAACCAACCCACACTAAAGGCAATTGTGAAAAGCTCAGCAACTACCAACATACAGTTCTCATACCTTTCTGTAAAGCTGGAAAGGAAAAAATAGATTTTCATAACTGATTTTCTGCAGGGGACCATGCTTTTATAATCATACAGTTTAATCAAGAGAAATCCAAAGAACATAAGATCTTATAATGCCAATATGCTTTCAGTAGTGCTCTAAGGCTATGGATCACAGAATATCATGATCTCAGAAGAATAAAATGATAAACTACCCAAAGAACAGTGGAAATATGAATGATAGGAAGGAGAATATATTGCAATGAATAATGTGTTCTTACATTAAAAACATTATTGAGGAACTCTATGACTGAAAAAGAAGGCTAATCACTTACATAGTATGGATAAAAGATGGTAAAGATAGCAAATGTAAAGCTTGAATGGTATATTGGTACATTGCTAAAGAAAAAAAAATACAGATGAAAGGTCCTAGTTTTTTAGATTATTTTGTGGTGGAAGGAGAACGGAACAAATATTTATTTATTTAATATACTAGACACTTTGCTTAAGTGCTTTACAAATATTATCTCATTCGTTTCTCACAATAACCCTTTGAGGTAGGTACTACTTTGATTCCAGTTTTATAGCTGATGAAACAGAGGCAGAGGTTAAGTGACTTGCCCAGGGTCACATCGTTAGTAAGTGTCTGAAGCCAGATTTGTAATGAATTTTTCCTGATTTCAGAGTCAGTGCTCTATTAACAGTACCACATAATTGCCTCTAGGAAGCTATGAGGAAAAGGCATAAAGGGACTGTGATCTGCTTTAGTGGAAGGAATTTTCGCATTATTAAAATCATGAGTACATCAATGTACCCAACCTGAAGTCATTCATTCAGCCAGCATTAATTGCTTCCATGCATGCCAGGCATCATACTGGGCTCTGTAGATACTAAGACATAAATAAAATCAAACCCCGCCCTCAAGAAATTTACATTCTATGTGACAGACAAGTTTAACACCACCACCATCTCTTTACAGCATAAGAATAAAGATACTCTCCTCAATAGTAATCCATGTTAAAAAAAAATAGGACTCTTGGTTGACTTTCACTAGTTCAACACAAGCCAAAGATATGTGACCAAAAAAAAAAATCCTAGTGCAAACCTTGTTTTGTAGAGGCATGGTATCCAAAATTAGTGGGGCATTATTTTGAATTAGCTTGACAATACCTGGGTCATTGTGTTCAATAATGGGTGTCATATTTTGTAGGGGACATTGATGATCAGGGCAATGCCGCACAATGAAAAGAATGCTGGATTTGAAATCAGAGAGTTTGAATACCGGCTATTTTTTTTTTTACGGGGCAATGGGGGTTAATTGACTTGCCCAGGGTCACACAGTTAGTACGTGTCAAGTGTCTGAGGCCGGATTTGAACTCAGGTCCTCCTGAATCCAGGGCCGGTGCTCTATCTACTGCGCCACCTAGCCACCCCGAATACCAGCTATTTTTGACTAACTGTGTGACTTGGGGAAAGTCCCTTAAATTCTTTGTGTCTCAGTTTTATAAACTATGAAGTAGGAATGAAATAGAAAGTCTTTGGGGTCCCTTCAATCTCTAAACCTAGGCTTCTCTGATCCAAACTGAATGTATGTCCCAGAACTCCTCATGTAGCCTTAGAAAGTTTTAATCATGGATATTACAGGATCACAGAGTTATTTTACAGATGAGGCAGCTCAGTCCTGCAGATGTTGAATAAATGGCTTTCTCAAGGTCACACGGCTAGGAAGTGAAGTCTCAGTGCAGCATGCTCTTCATCTTTACCACACTACTTCTCAAATGTTTATTCATCCAGAATTCTCAAAATTATGCCTAATGAATAATGGCTGCACTAAGGATGATTAGCAAAAGAAGATTAATAGTAGACCAATGCACATTCTTTGAATACTTATGGGAGTGTCATGATGGAGGAGTAATAGATTGATTCTACTTGGTCCAAGAAGGCAGAATTTTAGAACAAGTGCATAGAAGTCATAGGAAGGCTACAAGAATGGAATGAGCTTTTTTTTTTTTTTTTTTAGGTTGAAAGTTCCTTTGTTTCTGGAGGAGTTAATTTTGAGGTTGGATTACAACTTGTTTGAGACAATGTAGCAGGGGTTCTTTGGACAGGAAAGGAGTTAGAGGAAACAACCTTAAATTTACTTCCAGTTGAATTCAACAAACATCACATACTTACTATGTAGGAGGAGACAGCTAGGTAACTTTGTTGTTTTCTCTTCTGTTTTCCCCACAATGAAGACTCACTTACTCTATGGTAAAAACTCCACCTCTCCAGAGCTTGCAAGAACAAGTGACAGTCTAATTTATGCATTGCAAAAATATCATATACTCATGACTTTTAGCAGTACTTTACAGGCTATATGGTATTTTCAAATGTTTCTGAAATATAACATTTTTTTTCTTGCCAACTTAGTCATATCCAACTTTTGGAAAGTCAAGGCTTCTGTTTCAATATTTTATTTACCTTGCCTGAGTGCAGTAACTGGGATTGGATAGGAAAAAATACTGGCAAGGTATTTATACCAGATTTAGTCTCTTTTCTTTTCCCATCCTCCCTATTCCCCTCTCCAACACCTCAATCAACATATAGATATTTAGGGACATCTACTATGTATAAAGCAGCCTTCTAGGTCCAGTGGAAGATATTTCTTAAGTGCTTGCTATGTTCTGAGCACTGTTCCAAGCCCTGACAATGAAATGACAGTCCTTATTCTCAAGGAACTCATAGTAAAATGGGACAGACAGTATGTAAACAACTATTTATATACAGGATAAGTTAGAAATAAACAACAAAGGGAAGGCAGTAGAATTAACAGATAGGAAAATGCTTCCTGTAGAAGGTGAACATTTGCAGCTTGAAATTGGGAAATGTTACAAATTACAGCTTCATATATTATTTTGTTGATTGTCTAGACTTAAAGGGATGGAGAAAATGTTAATGGTGCAGATTAAACTTAAAAGGGCGTTATGTATACACTTTTGGGGGGACTTTGTTAAACATTTACCAGCACACCCCTACTCTGACATCCCTTCCAGCTCCAGTTCTGTGAACCTATAGTGGAAAGCCCACTTGGGGTGTTGCAGAGGGGAGATAGCACCATATGGCAACTTCTTCATTTAACGAATTATTCTTGCTGACTACATGCCCAAATCAGTTGTTCTACCTGCTGAATGAGTAAAATTCTGTCAGTCCCCTTTAAATTTCAGTAGACAGGTTAAATCCCGATAACTACCATAGTTATAGGCCTAGGCTGAATCATAGAGCCAATGGAAGGAGTAGTATATAATAAGGCTGGAAAGGTAAGGTGGTATGGCATATTATAAAGGATGTTGAATGTCATTTTACTATACCCTCTCTTTTGTAAATCATAAGGGAGATCCCCACATAACAAGTAATAATATGGTACAATGGAAAGACAACTACTCTTGTAATAAGAAGGACCAGGTTCATATTTCTATTCTATCATTTCCCAATTGTTTGACCATGGGCCAGTCAAATAGCTTCTCTTAATCTGTTTCCTCATGTAGGAAATTGGATAATACTATTTGTACTACTTACTTCAGATGGCTGTTGCTATAGAAATGTAAGATGGTGTTTTTCTGCTTGTGCCTGAAATGAACATGGAACACTATGATCTCCAAAGACCCAAAATTTCAGGCGACCCAAGGGACAATGGTGAGTCATAGTGGGTGGAAGCAAGCTGAAGCATGTCACCAACAATGGCTTGCGTGCAAGATAGGAGGTAGCATGGTACAGTAGAGGAAACAAAGGATTTCCAGCCGCGTGACCTACATGAAAATCTAGCTATGCTCATTACCACTTGTCTGACCTTTCTGGACTGCAGTTTCTTCATTTGAAAATGAGGGTGTTGGATTAGATGACCTTTAAGGTCCCTTCATGCTTTAAATATGTGATCCTCTAAGTGGCGAAAAGGACATTTTTGACAATAAATATGACTGGAAAAAAGGGGTGAACAAGTCATGCAATAAGAATGAGGAATGACACCTGTCATTGTGGTGTTATTCCTGGTATCCAGAAATATTAGAAGAATTGGAGGAGGGCTTTTAAGGTGTGGATTGATCCTCTTTTGGTTATGGATGAACAGAGACATGAAGTACACATGGAATGGTTAAGTGACTTACCCAGGGTCACAGAGTAAGTGTTTGAGGTCGGACTTCAACCTGGGTCTTCCTGACTAAGGTTCACACTCTATCCACTACTCAGATCCCCTTTTCATAGCATCAAACTATTTCCCCTATTTCAACTACCAAAGTAATTGAAATTCAAGATACAATTTCTTCTTTCGGAAGACACTCAGGATTTGTCTGTTCCTCTTTGTCTTGACAATTTTAATAGTAAAATGATGTCTTAAGTATACTTATGAATACTTGGTGAAAAGCTGAAGTGGTCCTCCTAATTAATAATGTGTACCGTATGAAATCTGTACTTAGCAATCTTCACTGAGAAATATGTATAATTAGGTCATCATAGGGGTCTTAAATCTTCCTCATCCCCTATGCCCCTAAAAAAATAACCCAACCATGTGCTCTCCTAATTCTCTTCCTGCTGTGTAAAATTTGAAAATTTGAGTGTACTCAGAGAAAACCCTGGACATGGAAATATGCTAGTTTTCTTCCAATATTTAAAAGGCTGTCATGTAGAAGAGGGAACAGACCTGCTCTGTGTTCTTCCAGAAAGGTTGAAAACTAGAACCAGGCAGAAGTCACAAGGAGGTTGATGTTAGTTCAGTATAAGGAAGATGTTTCTAACAATTTCTGGCATTCAATAACAGTATTGTTCATAAACAATGCTTAATCCAAGGCTAGATGATCTGGAGTGATACTGAAATCACTGTGTTGGGTGGGAGGCTAACTTAGGTGACATCTAGGATTCATTCTAACTCAGCTGGATATTCTGTGACAACAAAATGGCTTATGGGCATGCTTTTGATCTTTGGGCTTGGCCTATATGTGAAATGGATTTTTAAAGTAGCTATGGGTTGAGTTCCCTTGGACATTAGCAATTCAAATTCATTTCTTTGTTTTTGTTTTTGTTTTTTTTTCCTCGGGGCAATGGGGGTTAAGTGACTTGCCCAGGGTCACACAGCTGGTAAGTGTCAAGTGTCTGAGGCCGGATTTGAACTCAGGTACTCCTGAATCCAGGACCGGTGCTTTATCCACTGCGCCACCTAGCCGCCCCCTCAAATTCATTTCTAAATACAAATACTAATAACCTTGTGGTACCCCTTCTGATTTAGAACTAGAAGGGATTGTAGAGATCATTGAGACTAGGTCTTTCTTTTTATAAAGGGGGGGATAATGAATAAACATTTATGAGCTTAATAAATGTGACAGACAGTGTGCTAAACACTTTACAAATATTATCTCATTTGATCCTCACAATGACCCTGAGAGTTAGATACTGTGAGAAAATGATGGGTTTTAGAACACCCAAAGGGAATTGATTGGGATTGATTGGACTGACTTCAATGATTAACTCACTTAAAGTTAATTCAATTAAAACCACACCTGCCTGGCCCTCAAGAAGGTATGTTTTCAGAGACTGTGAACTCCGGCTTCAGCATGGCACCACCCTCAAGTCCAGTGAACCAATGGATTTGGGTGAAGCTAGCCAATTAGCTTGAAGCACTGTGGAAGGACTGCCTCTCCTCTGGATGCAGAGAAAGCTTCCACTCTCAGTTGGTCTCAGGAAGCACTCATGGTGGAGGACTTGAAGAAAAATCAGGCCAGGCTGGAACTCTAGGCTAGATAGGCCTTTTCTTAACTTTCTTACCCAGGTGTTCTCTTTTTACTAATACTTGGTATGATTTAATAAATGCTTAATGCCCCCAAACTGGTGCTAAAGCTTCTAATTTATACGTAACAAATATATTAGAAACTCTAGCTAATTATCCCTACACTTGGGACAGAAATAAGGTGACCACACATTTAATTTTAAATGTCACAATACTATTATTATTCTCACTTATAGTTGAGGAAACTGAGGCAAACTGAGGTTAAGTAACTGGCCTGGAGTCACATATGTAGTGAATGTCTGAAAGCTGGATCTGAATGCAGGTCTTCCTGACTCCAGTCTGGGCATACCACCTTGCTGCTTATAATTTAATTATACTTATGCATAGATCTGGCTATGTTACTTCTCTAGAGAATGGCTTCCTAAATTTTTTTCACTCATGACCCCTTTTCACCTGAGAAATTTTTGTCACCCTGGGTAGATAGGTATATAAAGTAGGTATACATAACCTTTTACTGTTGCCAAATTTTTCACAACTCCTAAGTTCAGTTACTTACCTCCTTTTTTTTTTTTTTAAAACCCACAGTTTAAGAAGCTGGCTCTAGAGGCTCAAAAAATCTTTAGTGTCTCCCTATATTCTATTGAGTAATGTCCAGACTTCTTTGCCTGGTATTCAAGTTTCAGTGTTTACTCTTCCTTCTCAACATTTTAATTCTTCTCTTCACAGTTTATGCTCCAGACAATTTTTGCTCCATGGATATGTTTTGCACTCTCCCTTTTACTTATTTTGTGCCTGTAATGTTCCCCCCTATTGAATTCCTACTAATTCTTTAAAGCCTAAGTCAAAATCCATTTTCTCAAATAAAGTTCCTTTGTTCTTTCCATATGGTAATAACCTTTGCCCTCATAATTCAAGTGGTATTTGTAGTGAAACTCACACATTTATCATGTATTATCATGTAATGCTGTTTATTAGGTTATTTGTTGGTGTTTTAATCACTTCCTAATTTATAAACTCATAAAGGGCTGGAGTCATGTTTTGACTAAACTTTCTATTTTTTTAAGTGCCTGACTCTGTTATGTATATAGTAGGAACTTAAAAACAAAGTTTGATGTTAAAACTTGGTCCTTAGTTAAGAACCTTTGGGCTTGGTGTCAGATTATTGATTAGACATATATCTAAGGATCACACCTTTTTTTATTCCTGGCTATGGATACTAAACTTATATCATTTGGTCCTCTTCTCAGACTCTCTATTTGATAAAGTGGTAACTGACATCTACCTAGATGTCTTATCTACCTAACCTAATATCTTATCCCTCAGACTTATTGCACTGATTAAGGCTACTCTACACCCTATTCCCTACTATCATGATTTTGTTCAGTCATTCAATCATGTCTGACTCTTTGTGACCCTGTGAACCATAGAATGCCAATGCTGTACATGAGGATTTTTTGGCAAAGATACTAAAATGGTTTGTCATTTTTTTCTCCAAGGATTAAGGCAAATAGACATTAAGTGATTTGCCTAGGGTCACACAGCTAATAGGTATCTGAAGTTGGATTTGAACTCAGATCTTCCTGATTCCGGGTTCAGTGCTCTATCCACTGAGTCACCTAGCTGTCTCAATGGGGCCACTATGATACCAAGTCCTAATATACATTAACAGTTAATGTTTATCTGCTGTCCTGGAAAACTCTCAGCCACATCCTACTGATGGCTCCATGCTTTTGGGACATGACACAAGTCTAAATTTCTTCAGATAATACCATGAAATACATTTGTTAGAGATTTTCACAAACCATGATGGGGGCTCTAGTGCAAAAAATATTGTATTAGGCTAGACACATAGCAGTCTCTTTCTTTGAAAGAATTGAAGATTAATAGTATATATGGCATATTAGTATTCACAGGATTCATGTACACTTAAATGTATGTTACGTATATTTAATCAAATGTTTGTAATATACATTTAAATGTTTTACCATAAGTTATCTGTTTCTTCTTTATGTAACTGAGAATTAGATCAGCTTATTTGACACCTGAAGTATCTTACACTATAGCTAACATTAATGAATCAGAACTTCGTGCTAAAATTTAAATAACCAGATTTCTAGTACTAATCATCTCACTTTGTCAAAATATTGTAATTTCTCTTAGTTGGAAACATGTTTTTAAAAATCTCAGTTCTGTGGAGAGTGAGTAATGAATTTTAATATATTCTTTTCCAATTAGCAAGGGTAGCACTGCTTTCCATATTATATGTTTTTTAAGGGTGTGTTCTTTTACATCTACAAAATCCTACTCCAATGTTTCATCATGGCATTGAGATGAGCCAGATTCTCCCAGGCTATGCTAGTTGAGTACAGGTTGTGTAGGGTATACTATGCTGGAAATACTTCAAATGCGGTCCTGGCAAAAGTCTAAGCCTGTTTTTTAAGGTCAAGCTCAACTAAATACAGAGAGCTTAATCTACATTAGTATGGTCATGTGGTGGTGAATTACTTAAGTCATGACAACATGAAAAGCAGAAACCTACAAAATAGTGCTTAGTTCTGTCTTCTGCAGTGGAGGTGGCAGCAGAATACAAAAGAAAATAAAGAGTACTAAAAATCACAGTTTTTAGATCATCTATCACATTAATTTAATTGTTACTTTAAATGTGTGATGCTTGTCCAATGATCAACAAGTGTGCATATTCTTGGAGGAACTGAATCATTTCAACCTTGACATTCTTATATTAAAGGAAACCATAAAACAAAAGGAAGTTGTGACTAATTGCAAAGATTGCTCGTAAGGTCTCTTTTGAGCCACAAATAAATGAGTTGGCAGAGATTACATTAAGGCAACATAATCTAATGAGATAGTCTTTTCACATTTCATTGCAGACATTTGAAAATGACCGATACAAAAATAATTATAGCCTATTTGTCATTCGTTCACACAAATGATGGAGGTAGGGAAATTTTACAAAGAACTTGATACAGCCTTTTAAATTAAATCAATATGTATTTTATTACTTGGCACTTTCAATGCAAAGGTGGATATAGGAGAAAAAGAAGTTAGAAATCATGGTTCAAAAGTAATATGCAGGAGATGATGGACTTGTATACATGGAAATTTTACAACTATAAATCATGAATACTTTTTTCAACGAGAGTGGGGAGGCATTGACTATCATGGACACTGAAAATGGAAGTGATTATATTGTAACAGACATAAAGGTGTGGTTACTGATGTAAGAATCATTTTTAAGTGCAGGGTTCATTTATAGTCAGGCCACTGACTTCTAGAGCAAAGATAAAAATTATTCTCAAAATAGAAAAAGGCATAAAAATGATATGTTACATGTAATTCAAGCAATTTCAACCTGACCTCTTTAAACACAGCAAAAATGAAAAACAAAAATGAACAGGTATCATCACTGGCTATAATAAGTGCTGATTTATAAGAAGGTACTCTTAATTCTCCACTGTTCTCTTCTATAAGATCTTACCAAACCAATCAGTTAGTCAACAAGCATTTATGAAGTATTTACTATGATCCAGGTATTGTACTAACTAGGGATAAAGAGAAAGGCAAAATACATGGTTGATGCCCTCGAGGACCTCACATTCTAATGGAAGAGATAAAAAGCAAACAACTATATTCACACACCAAATATATATGTGTATATATATATGTGTGTGTGTACATATATATATGTGTACGTATATATATATATGTATAGACACACACACCTACATACCTACATACACACACACACATATAGTAAATTGGAAGTAAACTCAGATGAAAGCAAGCAAGGGGTGGAACTCAGTGTGGGGAAGAGACTGGGAAACTTGGCAAGGACATCTAAGGTTGAAAATGGAATGACAACAAATGAATGAAAAACAAAAAATCTGTTAAGATTTCTAGAACATTTAAAAAACTTCAGTTTTTGTATGAGATAGAAAATGACACTTAAAAATAAGTCCCTAATGTGCTAAGGAAGACATTTGTGTGGGAGAGGGGACAGAAGAGGGAAAATGGCTGGTTTGAGCTAAATGAGAAAAGAAAGGAATTCTGTGGGTGAATTGGCTTTGTAGAGAAGGTCAGAGATTGAATTTGAGAAAATTTGAGGAGAAACTAAAGTAGCAGGTCTTAATATAGATGGGGGGATTCAATCTTATGGAGGAGCAGAAGAAAAGTGAAGGTGAAAGATCTGAGAAGGAAGAAGAGAAAGGATTCAAGGAGAAAGCTGGTAAGACAGAATAAGAAAACCATAAGACAAGAAAGAACCAGCAAAATAAAAGTATTGAGGGTTGTTAACACTTTTTATTGGGGCTCTAAAGCAGGTTTCCATAACAGTTCTGTAGGGGAGCTACTATCAAGAAAGATAAAGGGCTAAGGAACTCATTTACAATAAATAGAGAGAATGGAGAAAAATTTACCATCACCTGCTTCTTGTGTTTCTTCTATGCCTGTGACTGTAAATGATGCTCTAAGTACAGTCTATTTTTTTATACTATTTTTTTTTTGGTGAGGCAATTGGGGTTAAGTGACTTGCCCAGGGTCACACAGCTAGTAAGTGTTAAGTGTCTGAGGCTGGATTTGAACTCAGGTCCTCCTGACTCCAGGGCCAGTGCTCCATCCACTGAACCACCTAATTGCCCCTCTAAGTATAGTCTGACCTTCCTCCTAGAAGAGAAAATGAAAGGGCTCAAGGAATTCTCTTCACACTCCAGGTAAGGATTTAGTATGAAAATAAAGAAATATTTGAAAAGAAAAAGGTGCATTGAATCTATACTTGGGACTGGAGACTAGAAGGTAAAAACACATTTTAGGAAGGAGGAATATTTTAAAACTCCCAAACACTTGGAGCTAAGAAATCAATCCAGGCTTCTTCCAAAGAGGAAGGAACTAGGTGCTCTGGAGAAAGCAGTTTCTCATCTTCCAAGGAATGATAAAGTACATCTATAGCTTTGTTTATCACCAGTGCTTAGCATGGTGCTTGGCACACAGTAAGGAATTGCTATATACTTTTCCATACATTAACAAGGATGTCAGGTGAAAGGCCATGCAGTAAGGCTCGAGTAGTGAGGGATGGTGGTCACTGCCTACAGAGAGGTATTGAGGTAGCTACATATTGACTTAAGAACAGTAACAATGCCTGCTTTTTTCCCAGAAAGGAATTTGAAAGATGCTGTTAGAACCCATGCCTTAAGTGTACAAAATCTATGCAGTGAGCAAAATGAATGGAAGGTCTTAACACAATAAGATGAATTTGAGTTAATGTGTATTGCTGAGGTTTAGCAATATAATAACTATGGCTAAACATACCTCTGGAAATATATCCCTTATCCAAAGCAAACAGGAAAGGAACATAGAGAATGGATAGTTTTTCATGTTGATAAAATATATTCATGTAAGGAAATCCAGGAACCATAGAGAGGAGAAATAATGGAAGGCACTTGGGCAAATATTGACAGAGGCAGAAGTGCTATTGTCATTTCTACCAAATATCTGAAAAGAAAGAGAATATAAATGAGAAGATTGTTGGAGAAAGAGACAATAAGGTTTGCACATAGGCAAGATGGGAAAAATTCAGTTCTCTGGAGAGAACTTGTGTTCACATTACCTCTGTCAGAAGCAGAGCAGCTTCTCACTTCTGACCATAATTATGCTTTTCTCCTTCAAAAGACAGAGAAATCAAAACTCCATTCTGAATCTGATTCTTACCAAGAGGGAGGAACTGGTTGCTCAGATAGAATTGATAAGAATGTAAGAGGGAAGAAACCACTCATCTTAGAGTTAGTTATAGGGGAAGAGAATGAAGCCAGGAATAGCCTGCCAACTACCCTTGATTTTGACAGCAGAATTTAAGTGCTTCAGAAGAAGAATAGCTAAGAACCCATTAAAATTCTATAGGGGAAATCAGTCCTTGAAGAATGGGGAACTCAGAAATAAAATTATGAAAACAGAAAGAGAAATACTTACTATGAGGAAAAAAGAAAAGGGATTGTACAAAAAGGCTATGTGTATGCTTAGGACAGTCATCAAATAACTTAGATTTTAAAAAGACATGTATGGTGCGATGGAAACAAGGGGAAGTAACAGATAATGAATACAAAGTGAGGTTTGGTCTTGTGAGAAGACTGTGAGATGGACTAGGACTCAGAATGAGCTGAAACAAATAAGGAAAGATAAGAATGATATCAGAGTATTTTTTCAGCTTAAGAAGGGGGATAGAATCATTAAGATGGGTAGGAAAATTCAGTTCAACAATGCTGAGTGGCTACTATCTGCCAGGTACTATGGTAACTTCTGGGAATATAAAGACAAACTTGAAATCATCCTTGCCCTCAAGTAACTTACATACTGGGAGAAAACAAGCATGCAGAAATATCTACAGAACAAATAAAGATTACTTTGGGGGTGTTGGAAGGAAGCTAAAAACTGGGAAGATTATAGAAGGGATCCTGCAAAAGGGGGTGTTTGAGGCGTGATCTGATGGAAGCTAAGGATTCTTTGAGAAGAGGGTGAGGGAGGATAACAATGATTGATGAACAAGAAGACAGAGCTACTAAGGTCTTATTTCCTTGTTTTCTCTGCTAAGGAGATTATGAATTGCAATAGATGAAATTAACATGGGTAATAAGGAGTGGATACCCAAATAAGGAAATAGCAAGAGAATGTCAAAGCCATCCTCAGGTGCTGGAAGATGTGATGGGTACTATCAGTGGTCTTTGAAATATCATGCAGAATGGTTGAGCTAATACAGAATTTTAAAAGGCCAAAGTTCTGTTTTCAAGAAAAGAATTGGAATTCAAAGGAATGCCCATCAATTGGGGAATGGCTAAATAAGCTGTTATATATGATGGTTATGGAATATTATTGTGCTATAAGAAATGACAAGCAGGATGATTTCATAAAGGCCTGGCAAGACTTGTATGAACTGATGTATATTGAAGTGAGCAGAACCAAGAGACAGCAATATTATTTGAAGAAGAGCTGTGAATGATTTCACTATTCTCAACAATACAATGATCCGAGACAATCCCAAAGGACTATTGATGATACATACCATGCACTTCCAAAGAAAGAACTGATAATTGAAGGAACACAGACTTAATTATGCTAATTTTTTACTTTCTTTCATTTTTCTTTTATTCAAGTTTTCTTGTACAAAATGACTAATATGGTAATGTTTTATATAATTGTACTTCTATAGCTCATATCTGATTGCTTGATGCCTCAGGGAGGAGGGAGTAGAGAGATGGAAGAAAGGAGGGATAAAATTGGAACTCAAAACTATACACAAAATGTTTATTACTTAAAAAATTAAAATTAAAAAAGAAAGGTAAGAGAAAATATTATCAGGAATTTGACTTTGATTTCTGGAAAAAATTCTAGAACATATTATGAAATGGATATATGAAAGTGAATATCTTGAAAAGGAAGTGGTGATAACACTTGAGCCCATATGGCTTCAGCAAGAATAGATCATAATGGTTGATGAAAACCTATCTTCCATTAGGGATAAGGTTATTCAACTGATAGATCAGAGGAATGCTGTAGTTTACCTAGATCTTAGTCAGTCTTTTCTATGAGTATGCTATTTTTGGGGAGATGGGGTGGGGGAAATGATAGAGAGATTTAGTCTAGGTGATAGTATAATTAAATAGACTCAAAACTGGTTTGATGGCAGAACCCAAAGAGTAATCATTAATAAATCAATGTTTACTTGGAATGAGGTCTCTCATGGAGTGTCAGAGATCTGTACTTAGCCCTGTGCTATTTAATATCTTTGTCACTGGCTTGAATACAGGCCTAGATGGCATGTTTTCAAACCTGAATATGAACCAAAATCTGGGAGGGATGGTTAAGACACTAGATGAAAGCATCAAGACCCAAAAATATTTTCCACAGGCTAATACACTGAGTCAGAGAAAAAAGATGAAAATTTAATGAAAATATGAAATTTTAAAAGGGTAAATGTAATGTGATACTTACATTAAAAAATCAACTCCCCAAGTAGGAGATGGGTAGAGAAAGGGCAAAAAAAGCAGTTTGTCTGAACAAGTAATAGGGTTTTCAGAAGATTGTAAGGTCAATATAAGTTAAAATTATGATATGATAGCCAAGAAAGTTATAATGTAACTTTAGACTGCATTAAGAAAGCTATAACATCCAAGAATAAAGAAGTGATATTCCCAATACATCATTTCTTGGTCAGGTGCCATTGATCTCTGGTACTACTGTTTCAAGCTTTTAAAAAGTGGTACATATAGCCCCTTTAAAGTTGAATATGTAACCTCAGAATATGATGTGAAAGACCACAGTCTTATACTCTTCACTTCAATTTCCTATCTTAACTAATGAAAGAGAAATCTAGAATACTGCAATTAGAGACATTTACATTATACCTTATGCCCATACATAGGTAGTGTTAGAGTGAACAGAGCACTGGATTTGTAATCTGAAGGATCAGTTTGAATTCTGCTTAGAGACTGTGTGGCCCTGGGCTCAGCCTCAATTTCCTCTTCTGTACAAAGAGGATAATGACACCTATCTCCCAAGGATCAGATAAGATAATATGCATAAAGGGCTTTATAAACCTTAGAGTACTATATACATATTAAGTATTATTTTGATGACGATGATGACGATGGAAAACTGAGGCCCTAGGCAAGGGAATAATTCTTCACTTTCATTGTTACTGTTTAAGAAGAATTTAGGACTTGTAGCTTATATTTCTTCACTAAAGATAGCTTAATTGAAGTGAGTTTTTCACTACTGACCTAGTGCAGAGGACTACTAGGCAGAAGAATCTTCTGTGTCTAAACCAAGAGGTGAGGAAAGGAAGAAGCACTTAGGGAGGACAGACTCTATTGGTATGCCAATCTTAGGAACGAAGAGTGTAGAGCTAGAAGGGATCATGGAATCCAATTCTCTAATTTTAGAAGAAGTTGTACCATGGAAGAGCCCCCACCTCCTGTTGTAAAAGGGAAGAAGTATTGGGAACTTGAGAAGGAATTTTATTGCGCAGAGGAAAATATGTATAGAGTCTGGAAAGCATAATATATTCTATATTCTATATGTATATTTTGACTATTTTGAGGATTAATCCTGGTAAAGTTTTGCTCTCTTGGTTTAAAGAACAATAACACAAACAAAACGTATCCTGATGACTTGGAAATTCATGTGATGATCAACGAAGGTTATCTTGATTCTTGTTTAGCTGAGTAGAGGAAGCTTCACCTGTAACCTTAATGCTCCATCCTATAGTAGTAGTAGTATTCCCCTTGGAATGAAAGATCAGTGAGCTTGGTCATACTTTCATCCAATTACTTCTGGATTTGGGCAAACTAAGTATTCTCCAATGGAAGAAAATTAAGCTTATTGAGAATCTATTAAGTTGGATAGCAAATGAATTATAACTGCTCAAGTCTACAGAAAAATTGGGGGCAGGGGAAAATGAATCACACTTAACATATGAGTCTAATCAATGAATGTGTTTTGTCTACATATGTATCCATATTTTTATAAAAACTAAATTTACATAGTTTTGAACTTGTTGTCAAGGGCAGAGCCATTATTCTTCTTTTTTTTTTTTGAATTTTCATCAGTTCAATCTTTCCAGTTCCTTTGGTGGGGGGAGGGGGGAAGGAGAAAATTTATTACCTGTATAACTTTCTTTAATAGTAGGAATTGTCTTACTCTTTATACATTCTCTTTTTTCCACTCTTAAAAAAACCTAGTGGTCTTATAAATGTAAAAATGGATATAGAACTCAATAGAAAATAACTAATCTTCTGGAAGTGGCACTCAAATATTTCAGAAAAAAGTCAGTATGGGTAGCAAGATGAGAAAAATCTCTCTAAACACTGAAAAATGGAGAAGATATAACACTTTGCTGACAGGCAAATAGGAGAGGAAGTCATCTGGGAAATGGCATTTCTCACATATGTTGTAAAGCAATCTTTTAGGGAAGGCTATAGAGTTCAACAACTATTGCTGGCCTCTCATTGCTATGAATCTATAGGACAATTCCAGCTGCAGAATCATCTATGTTAAGCAGTTTGTCTCACATGCTGCTCATATATTGCTGAAGTACTGCACTCCCAAGCAGTCTTACCACCTTGATCACAGCCTGAGGGCCATAGACCTTTTGGTTATGGAAAGAGAGGGATAGAATGATAGATAGTGTCAAATGAGAACTAACATGTTGAGGTGGCTCTAAGATCATTGAAGTGAATCGTCAGTGACTTTTAGGGCCCAGAGGGTGAAGTAATATAAAAGACAAGAGCTCTGAAGCAAGTTTCTTATGGGAATATGAAGAAATGTTCCTGCTGTTGAGAGGGATCTTGGCATAGGGGATAGAAAGCTGACCCTGAAGTCAGAAAAACATGAGTTTAGGTATATTTTTCTGTGTCAGTCATCAATAAAAAATTATTAAGTACCTACTGTGTACCAGGCCCTACGCTAAGTGATGGGAAAACAGAGAAAGGCAACAAACAGAGAAAAGACCTCAGTCCCTGTCCTCAAGTAGCTCACAATGTAATGGGAAAAATAATATTCAAACAACAATGTATAGCCAAGCTATATTTAGGATAAATAGGACCTAATCATCAGAAGGAAGGTGCTAGAATTGAGAGTGATTGGGAAAGGCTTCCTACAGAAGGTGGGGTTTTAGCTGGGCCTTTAAGAAACAGAGGGAAGTCAGGAGGCAGATGTGAAGGGAGAGTATTCCAGGCATGAAGGACAGAATGAAAATACCTGGACCTGAGAGATGTAATGTCTGATTCTGGGAGCAGCAGGAAGGCCAGTCTAGCTGTATCGCAGAGTACATGGAGGCATACGAAGATTGGAAAGAGGGGTAGGTTATTGAAGGGCCTTGAACATCAGAGGGTTTTGTATTTGATCCCGGCAGTGATAGCGCCTGGAGTTTATTTAGTAGGGTGGTGACTTGCACTTTAGGAAAATCACTTTGGTTGTGCAACGTAGGCTCGATTAGATTGGAGAGAGACTTGAGTTGTTCTGCCCGACCAGCTAGACTTAGTCATATCAGCAGTTTATTATAACTGTCCAGTCATGAGGAGATGAGGGCCTGCAGCAGGGTAGTGGTAAGTGTCAGAGCAGGGAAGGGAGTATATGTGAGAGATGTTGCAAAGGTGAAACTGATAGGCCTTGTCAACAGATTGGGTATGGAGAGGAAAAGATAGTGAGTAGCTGATGTGAACATCTAGGTTGTGAGTCCAGGTGACTGGGAGGAGGCTGGTGCCCTTGACAGTCATAGGGGCATTTGGAAGGGGAAGGATTTGGGAGAAAGATAATGAGTTTGGATTTTCACATGGTGAGTTAAGACATCTCTTGGACATCTCATTTAAGATGTCTGAAAGGCAAATAGAGATGTGAGTCTGGGAGTCAGCAGTGAATTTAGGGCTAGACAGAGAATCATTTGCATAGAGATGTTATTTAAATCCACTGGAGCAGATTAGATCACCAAGTAAGATTAGTATAGAGGGAGAAAAATAGAGGATACAGGACAGAGCCCTGTGGGATATCCATGGTTAGTAGGTGACCCTGGGTAAGTCAGTTAACCTCTCAGTAACCCAAGTAACTCTCTAAGATCATAAATTTTAGAACATCAGGAAATAGGTTCTAGTAGAGAATTTCTTTCTTGGGAACTCTACATCATGCAATCACAGACTTAGATTAAAAAATTAACTCCTGAAGCAAAGGAACTAAACAAGAAGATGGCTTGAGGTCTCTTCCAACTTTATAATAATGGGATATTTACATAGCATTTATACAGCGTATGGTCCTTGCTAAATTCTTTATGTGCATCATATAATGTTAGCCTCATGGCTAATCTGCGAGATATTAGCTTCATTTTGGATAAGAAAAGCTGAGGCTCAGCTAGGTTAAATGACTTATCCATGGCAAGTGTAAGTGTCAAGGAAGGATTTTAACCCACATCTTTCTAAATTCAAGTCCAGTGCTCTATCTACTTGGAAAAACTATCACTTTATGATTTCCAGTTTGAAGAAATCCTTAATTATTAGAGTTTTGACTGAGTGTTAACAATCAAGCATTAAAAAAGAAAGAAACCCTTTTAAAAATCTTTGCAAAGATTTATTGAACTTCTATTAGATTGTGAACTTCTTTTGCTTCCTTTTGTGTTTGCAGTGCCTGCTACATGTGATTGTTGTTGTTGTTATACAGTTTTTTTCCCCATGGAATTTTCTTGGCAAAGCCATTCCCTTCTCCAGTGAATCACCTTTTTTTGGGGGAGGGGTCAGGCATGTAGTAACTATTTTTTAAAAAATAAAAGTATTTTATTATTTTCTAGTTACATATAGAGGTAGTTTTCTACATCTGTTTATATATGATTTCCAATTTCAAATTTTTCTCTCTCCCTCCCCTCCCTCCCCCCTCCCCTACACAGCAGGTAATCTGATGTGATACCTCGGTGGAACAGAATGATTGCAGGGTTTAGTAATGGGACTTTTGACACATTGGGTGGATTTGTATAACAGCGAGCTTTAGAACTAACCATCAGTTATTTGTCCTAATGCTTTATAGGGCTAGGTTATTTTCTGATTCTGAATCTATTTTCCTTTTCTACAATGGACTGCCCAGTTTTATTTGAATGCTATCTGATTAATTTATATATTGGCTTTAAATGAGTTAGGACTTTTTCTGATTCCCCTCCCCACCAGATATTGTCATTCTGATAAAAATGCCTTATGGAGGCAGTACCAATCCAGTGAAAGGGCTTGTTTAGTACCAGGGGGGTTGAAGTGTGTGGATTCTTTCTCCTTACCACTCCATATAGCACCAGGAGATCTTTGTTGTTGTTTTATTTAGGTTTTACTTTATTCTTTGTACTTTATGATCTATCAGCCTTTATGGAAATTGCATAGTGATCTTGGAATTAGAAGCCATAGATTGTAGGATGATAAATTTTTAACTGGAAGGAACCCTAAATGGTATCTACTACAATCTCATGAATTGTACAAATGAAACTGAGGCCCATAGAGATTAAATAACATGTCTAAGGTCTTACAGATAATATGTCAAAGTGAAGATTTGGACTAAAATCCTCTGATTACAAATGCAGGGTTCTTTCTACTATACTATAAGAGTTCAAGCCCTGGCTGAAATTCTACCTTCTACAGGAATTCTTTCCTCAGTCTTCCTTAATTCTAGTGCCTTCCCTCCATTAATTATTTCCAGTTTATTCTGTACCATAGCTTGCCTGCATATAGTTGTTTGCATATTGTCTCCCCAATTGGACTGTGAGCTCCTAGGGAGCCTGGAACATAACATGCACTTAATAAATGTTTATCGGCTGAATAATTGGCTCTGGTACTCACTATCTGACTCTGAGTGAGTTTCTTGATTCCTCTCAATCCGAGTTCATTCATCTGCAAAATGGCTATAACAATAATTACATTCTTCTCCTCACAAGCTTATGGTAAGGAAAATACTTTTAAACCATAACACACTAAATAAATAGATATAAGCCATGTAGTGAGGCACTTTGGACTAATGGGAGACATTTAGGTATGGTGGAAAGAGCTCTGGATTTGAAATCTCTAATTCTTGTTCTGATCCAAACCAGTGCCATGATCTTGGGAAAGTTCTATTCCATGAAATTCCTCAATTATTTATTTGGCTTCTATTATATGCAAAGCCCTGTATTAGCTGATGAGGATATAGAGACAAAAGCAATACAGTCCCTGCTCTTTAGGAGTTTATGTTCCTCTGGGGGATCCCGGAGTGTGCTGGAATTGGTTCTTGGAGTCAGTTGTTAAATTTTCAGTGTGATCCTTTATACCTTTGGAATTGGCAATACTACAAAACAGGGCTTGATTTACTGTTTTGTCGAGCCCCTATCCTATTTACAATAACCTGTATCTCCCTTAAACTTGCTATACAGTTTAAGTTTTTATGTTTTAGTGGTTTAAAACTGTACTAAGACTTTTGGGACATATTTCATTGAACTCTGACCATATGTTCACATTGATATTGGTGCAGTGGAACTGTTTCCCAGAGGAACACACAATACACCTATAACTATGTGCAGTGCTTTACTCTTGACATAAAAGGGATAAAAATTACTTTTCTTAGTTCATCACAAACCCCATGATATAACTTGTTCTGAACCCAGAAGTTGTAGGGAAGGGACACTTTGGTCTGTTTAATTCTCTACAACTATTTGTGCATGTGTAAAGGAGGACTGGAAATGCACTGCCTCCCTCTCTCAAACTTGGAGCCCTGAAATTCCCATTTTTAATATTTGACAATATGTCATTTACCTCCTGTCCTTCTAGGTCTAGTGATCTTGTCCATAGCAACTTTCCAGTGCTGCCACTTCTCTTCTGTCTCAATTTCCATTATTCTCTTGATCCTGCCACTGGGTAATCTGAGTCTGGAGACTACATACATCAAGACAAGAGCAGACAGAGGGAAAGGGGAAAAGAGGCATTGTTTGCTGTGAGGCAAATACAAAGCATTTGCAAAGCAATCGCAAAGATAACATAATTTCTGGGCAGAGAGGGAGAACTCTAACAATTAAGGCAAAGCAGGAAAAGTCTCAAATAATGAGAGCACTTAAGTTAAGCTTTGAAGGTAACTAGGGATATTAAGAAGTATACAGAAGTGAGTAAGGAGAACCTTCTGGTCATGGTGGACAGGCTGTGTAAAAGTATGGAGGTTGGAAATGAAATGTTGTATGCAGGATATAGCAAGTAGGGCAGTTTGAATGCACTGGAAAGTGTGTGAGTGGAAATAATGCAAAACTGCTTTGGAAAGATAGGCTGCCACCAGATTTGAAAGGGCTTTAAATATGAAATAAATTAGTTTTTATTTTATCCTAGAGGTAATTGGGTACCACTGAAGCTTTTTGAGCAGGGAAGTGATATGGTCAGTTCTGTGCTTTAATAAGAGAAATGACCAATAAGGACTCTATTGCAATGTTAGAAGTGAGAGATGATGAAAACTTGAAGTAAAGTGATGGCTTTGAGTGAACAGAAGGAAATGGCTGAGAAAGATGTTGTGCATGTGGAAATTGACAAGATAACACTAATTGGAGATATAGGCCATAGGGAAGCAAAGAGTCCAAATATGCTTCCAAAGTTGTGGATTTGGGGGACTGGGATAGCAGTTTTGTCTTTGACAGAAATAGGGAAATTAAGAGGAAGAGTGAGTTTAGTGTCCGGTCACTTAACCTTTTTGGCTTTCAGGTTCCTTATCTGTAAAAATAGAATGGATTATGTCTAAAGCAACTAATATAGTTGTGAAGGAACTCTCAGGGGATACATTTTCTGATTATTGATAAAAGCACACTTGACTGTATTCATGATACCTTATAATTAAACTGAATTAATACTCAGCATATTACCATAGCTCCGACACATTACTAAATATTATTTTATATTGAGAGATGTCATAGCCTAATGGATAGCAAACCAGCTTTGGGGTTAGGAAGGCCTACTTCAGGTCATTCTTCTAGACCCATACTGGCTAGGCAAATTACAAGCTCTCAATGTCCCCAGTATATTTTCTAAGACTATGAGTTGTTCTACACAAGTAGAAAATTTCCATGCTTTAAGTTTCTCATACAAATAAAACCTTAGTTCTGGACCAACCAGTAATGCCCCCATCCCCAGGAAGTGCTCCCCTCCCCCAAAATATGTTGTACTATATTTAATTTAGACCTGGTATTTTTTAAAATTTATTTTAGTAGGGGTGGGGTTGGGCAAGGTGTGAAAATAAAATTAGTAGAATTGGGGTCAGAGGATCTAGGTTTCAATCCTGGCTTTGACCCTATATCACTTACATGACTTTGAATACATTATTTAATATCTCTGAGGCTCAGTTTCCTCATCTGTAAAATAATAGGATTAGAGCAAATAATGTCTAAGGTCCATTCCAGGCCATCTATCTGTCCGTCTGTCCGTCTGTCTGTCCGTCTATCTATCTATCTATCTATCTATCTATCTATCTATCTATCTATCTATCTATCTATCTATCTATCTATCTATCTATCATCCATCTATCTACCCATCTATCCCTCTATCCCTCTATCTCTCTATCATCTATCTATCTAATTTCTTTGACCCTGAGAACTCCCAAAATTATCCTGTATTATACAGCCATGGAGGATTGAAGTTATTAGTTTCAACTAAAAGTTCTAATGATCAAGTATTAGTTTTTTTGACTTTATATATATAGAAACAGACTTAATAATAAATGAGTTTAGAAGTTTCAAAATAGGTATTAGGTACCATAACCTTATATTCAGTAGAATAGAAAATACTTGAGGTCAAGGATAGTTGCATTTCTGTTTTTCTGTTCTTAGTGCTGAGAAGAGAATAGACACTTACTAAATGCATTATGATTGTGCTGGAAAGAGACCTATAATTATAGGTCTGCTTTAGCTATGTGTATTACTTTGAGCAATACACTTAACCTTACTAGGCCTTAGTTGTTTTCTCTGTAGAAAGGGAAATGATGATAACTGCTCAGAATTCTTCACAAGATCAATTTGGAAACTAAAGATAATTTGAAGAATAGTATGAATTATATGTAATAAATTAGGATGATGTTACTAACTCAGTTCATATAGAAACAGCCTAAATGAGCCTAAGAAAAGAAATATTATATATGCCTTTCACTTGTAAATCATGGAAATACATTTTAAATATTAGATCATTTATTTCTGTGATTCAAAGCACTATAAACTTAGTTTTGATGCAACAGTATATTTTAGCAAAAAATGGTCAAATATCCATCTCTTAAAAATGTTTAAAAATAAAGGTAATGGAATAGAGATTTAAGATTCATTAACACCTTGAAGTTTCCCTTAAGGGATATTTTAAAAAATATATTGATTTTTTTACATCACTTTCATTTCTGAATGTATCTTTTCCTTTTTTTATTCCCCAGAGAGTCATCCCTTTTAGCCAATAAGCAAAAAAGAAATGAGGGGGGAAAGGGAGTTCAGTAAAATTACAAATACATTGAACAATTCTGACAACGTATACAATGTTTCCCACCCATAGGTACTCACTGTTGCAAAGAAGAAAGGAAGTACATTTTTCATTTCTTCTCTGGAGTCATTAAAATTCACAGCATTATTTTTGTTCTTCCCATTTACATTGTTGAAATTATTATCTATATTATTGTCCGTGTTCTGCCTATTTCATTCTTCATCAGCCCATGTAAGTCTTAAGGAGTATTTTTCATTAAAAAATCATCTTTCAAAGGATAAATCCCCAGAGTTCAATTCATCTAAATCATCATTGAAAAGATTGTTTGTCTTTGTTCTGTGGCCATTGGCAAAACCACACCATTGATTACTTAAGTGGTTTTTTGTTTCTTCAAGAGAAAATACCTCAGAATCTCTTCCAAAAGTTCAGCATAATTAGAGATAGAAGTAAGAAAAGGCATGAAGCTAAGGAAATAAAATTTCAGTCTTGATTAATCACTGGTATTCAACAGTAGCTTTGATAGTGAATTGTGAGAAAATTTATAAATATAGTTCAGAGAGGTTTGGTGGGTTTGAACCCAGTTGCCCATGGAAGCAGTTAGTAACTTAGTAAGATCATTACTTACATTTGGATGATTCTAAATGACTGATAAAAGGCATCAGATGTTATATGGTTTTGCAATATAAAATATAAAATTAGTATCTATTGACCAACAGATTTGAACATAGTGTAATGGAAAACTGAGTTCTAGTCTCTGCACTATCACTTACTAGCTGTGTGACCTCAGACAATTCAAACTTTCTGGGCTCTTTTTCCATCTATTAAATAGGGTTCAGAAGGATTCTTTAAAGAATCCAGCTTTCATGTGGTAGCAAAGACAAGTGAGGATTGGAACTGGAACTTGGAAACTGGAACCTGGAAAGGAAAAGCACTAGGAGGTCACATTCTAGATATCTTCTGGTATTTACCCCTAAATCCATCTGTCTTCTTCATTTCCCAATTTCTATTCAGAATATCACTTCTATTTATTTATTCAGGTAATGCTTTTACTTATATCCTGGGAGACTTGTGATATATTTTGAGGTTCTCAAAGGAAATTCTGGGTTGGAGTAAAGTGAGTCATAGCATAATAGATTTAGAGTAGGAGGGCAATGACAATGATTGAGGTGATTTGGGGGCACTGCCACCAAGATTGAACCTGTTTCATTTAAACCTAGCACCAGGCGGCAGGCTATGGACATTTGAAGAAAGCGAATCTTGCAGTGGTGAAAAGACTTCCCCAAGTGTCACACAGCTAGTAGTGCCCTACGGTTGGCAGGAGTAGGACTCAGGTCCTCTGATTTCAAGACCATTGAATGCTTTGTGCACTCTACCATATTGCCACTCATGTGAAGGAGAGGAACAAAGGAGAGAGGAATATACTGCTGTTTGGGAGAAACATTTTATCTCTCACCTCAAATTCAGGAACTATGTCTCCTGCGTTTGTTCTCAGCAACTGAAATAAAGTAAATAGCACAAAGATTTAGGGCAGGAGGTGAGGAAAAGAAGAAGGGAGAGGAAAAATTCAGGCCCTAAAAAAGGAAAACAATTGGAGACCTTAGATAAAATGGGATCTTAGTCTGAAGTATACATTTTGGGGAGACATGGCTAGAAATAGTTGCATAATGAAAAAAACAGCAACATCGTGTTGTTAGCTGAAGGCAAGTTCAATAAGTCAGCAGTGTATTTGGCTGGCAAATGTCGTTATGATCTTTATATAGCATCCAATAGTCCTACTAGACTGCTTTGATCTGACTACTTCTGAGATAGTGTTTAGTTCTAGGGGCTTTATTTTAAGAGACATATTGATAAGCTGGTGTGGGTTTGGAACAAGATTACTAGGAGGGTGTCAAAGCCATGACATATGAAGGTCAAGTGAAAGAATTGAAGATTTTTAGTAGGATCAGAAAGATATAACTCATTATTTTTAGAAGTTTAGAGGAAAGTTGAAGGAAGGGCAAGATTTTAAGAGGAGTTATAGCCTTTTACTTCAGAAGCTCAGGCTAATGTACATAAATGCAGAAGTGAAAAAAGGAAAGGTGTAATTTGAATGTAATCCTGTTTATCAGGAAAAGAATACATGAAAGGGGTTAGTAAGAAATAAGACTGGAAAAATACATACCAGGGAGTATCTTGAATGCCCAAATAATGAGTTTATATTTTACTTCCAAGGACCATGATCTGAAAAGTGAAATAATGATGGTTTCAGTTGGATTTCCAGGAGGGGAAGTAGAAAGGAGGGGCAGACAAGAGATAGATTTCAGTTAAAGAATTTACAGCTTCAGGATGAGAATTAACCTTGGTGCCCCTCCAATCCAACTTCCTTGTCTTACAGTGAGGAGATGGAAGCTTTAAGAGGTTAAATGATTGGCCCAGGATCACAGTGTCAGAGGTTGGTTGCAAATCTAGGTCCTCATGACATGAAGCCCAGTACTCAGTCCATTGTCATACTAACTCAGCAATATCCATTCAGATATAAGAAATAGGCTGAGGAAAAGTCAAAGATGACTCATAGGCATGGAGCCTGGGTTACTAGGAAAATGAGGGTTCTTAAAAGAAATACAAAAGTCAGGAGGAAGATCAGATTTTAGGGAAAAAGAAAAAATCAGTTGTATACATGTTAAGCCTAAAGGACATGCAGGCAGAATGTCCATTTGGAAATTCAAGATTGGAGCTAAGGGAAAAGGTGGATGTTGATTGGAGAGTTTTGCGCTTAGACTTGACCAATAAAACCAACAGAGTGTAGAGGTAGGAGGGAAGAGGCCTGTGTTTAAAAAAAAAATCCTTATGAGATAACCATATATTAGTGAAAAATTTCAGGAGAAGCCAGAGACCAATATATAATGAGAGCGGTCAAAGGGAAGCCAAGAAATAGCAATGTTATGGAAACCACGAGAGAAGAGAATATTTAGAAAGAGAGCCAGGCCAATAGTGTCAAGTGATATAAATAGATATGAGGACTGAGCAAAGGAGATTGGATCTGGAAGTGATTACTCCTTTGGTAATGTTGGATAAAGTTTTTGAGGACAGCAGTAGTGTCAGAAAGAAAAGTTGAAAGGTGAATGGACAGGCAGGCAGTGCCAACAGCACCTGTGGAAGCTTTCTAGAAGATTTGTTTTGAATGTGAAGGGAGAGTAGCAAGGTCAAGGAAATTTTTATTTTGTTTTGTCTTATTCTTTTAGGCTAGGGAAGACTTGAACATATAGGAAGATCAGTGAGAGACTTGAAAGGGATTGAAGACTACTGGCTCAAGAGCATATGTGAAGAGAATAGCCTTAGGTGAAAGGGCAAAGCTCATTGTATTCTTTAAAATTAAAAAAATAGCAAATACATAGAAACATTTTGAAATGTGGATGCTGGAAAATGAGGAAGCTTATGAAAGACCATTAATTATTAGAGATGTAAGGAAAGAGTAATTCCTTCAGTGAGAAGTTAGACCAGGTGGCCTTTTAGGCCATCTTCAACTCTGAGGTGCTCTTATTTGTCACCTTGCCACAAAAGGGATAAAAAGTAAGCAAGACTATTTACTATAAAATATATGTATAGTATAGCGGGAGAGCCAAATGGTGGCTGGAAGCATTAATAGATAGGTTCCTTTGTATTCTGGTAACCACCAGGGACAGCTGTTCAGCAAGACTTGGTGAGACTTACTAAAAAAGCTTGTAACTTCCCCTTCCTTGTTACCTTCACTCATTAATTTCCTTACTGTTGTCAGTATTTGAAACCCTTACATCTTAAAAGAATTTTGCAAAATCATGAAACTCTATTCTGTATTATGATGCGCCAGAAGAGAAGAGAAACCAGGGTTGGAAGAAATTGGTGCTACAGCAAAAAAGTGATCTCGCAGGCTGATCCTGTCTAAAAAAGAGAATGTATATCATCTGTGACTTATGTTATATAAACGGGCATTTTTGCTTTTACAAGTGTATTTTTGTGTATTCAGGGAGTTACTTTATCTATTACATCTGATTACAGCTGTATTTATCTGATTATATCTGAAGTAATCTGAGTTCCTTTATCTTGTATGATCATAGCAAAAGTAAACCCACTCAAAAACCCAAGCAAATGAAGAAATAAATTCACACCAAGAGGAAATAAACTTGTTTTATATGGGTCCAAAGAATATAGCTTGGAGCAATGAGTTGAATTTGCAAAGAAGTAAATTTAAGGTTGATGCATCAAAACATTTTCCTAAGAATTAGAGATATTTAATAATCAAATGAATAGCCTAGGCCCTCTTTTAATTGAAAGTCTTAAAGAGGAGGCTAGTTTAAGACTGTCGGAAATATTGTAGGGGGATTGTTTTTCAAGTATGAGTGGCCCTTTCAACTGTGAATTAATCTGCTTCTGTGATTCTGTCATGAAAATGGAATAGCTGGCCTAGGACAGAATAAATTCCTTGGGGTTTATTTACACTGTTAGAAACTTGTGCCCCCTGACCCCCCCACTGATCTTTATGTTCTTCATCCTTCATTATTATTATTTTTTTTACATATAAAGAACAATTTTTTTAGAATTTAGGTTAGCCCATTGAAACAAAATTATTCATATTAAAATAAATTAAATGCATTGTACAGATATTTTTAAATAATGAAATTTAAGAATAAATTAAAATAAAATAAATTAACATGATCAAAATTAATGTACTTATATGCATATGAATACTCACCACTCAGAATCACTTTTGAATTAAATGTTTATTTGTCAAATATATTTGACACATAATAAGCACTTAATAAATGTGTGAATGATTAAATTAAGACCTAATCATTTGGTGTATGTAGCAGGTATAGACTGCTCATGTTTTACAGAAATGGCATCACTGCTGAGTCTCCATTCCCAGGACAGAGTCACCATGGAATGTCATAAAAATAAGACCTAATGATTTCTCAAGGTACCATTGAGCTAAGCTCACCTAAACACATATTATATTAAATACAAAAAAGCAACAAGTTTAAAAGGGAGAGATTATCTTAATTTAGTAAAGAAAACATAGAATTGATAGGTTTAAATACACTAAGGTTTTCCTAAACTTGAAATAAACATAATTTAATAACAATTTGAACTTACAAAAAAGAGAACTGATTAAAATGTAAATACCTGTTTTTATGTATATGTTATACCATCCTCCTTTTTCAAAGAGGACCAGTGACATGATGGTGTAATATCTTGACTTGCACATGAATTGGATTTAAGTGAGGCAGTTATACAAAGACATCAGCCTAAGACTTTCTTGCAGTCATTGAAGTCCAGTAGCAAGACAAAAGTCAGGATGACTGGCAATGGCTTGGGATGAAGTGGGTGATCTTCCATGCCTGATCAAGCTTTAAATGCTCCATGGCATCTCTTTTAGCTGCCTTCATGGCTGCTAGAACAAATTGTCCTTGTCTGTCTATTCTGCCGGGGGAAGTCTTCATATGCTTGAGCTAGACATGCCCCTAACTCCTCAGGAACCCTGATTTGGTCTTCTTCCAAGAAGGTTTTGCTGGGGTGTGGAAACTGGGCGTGCTGTAGCTTCTTGGAGCCACCGGTGAACCATCTCCTTGCCCATAGTTCAGAAGGAAAAACAATATGTCAAGAAAAGCACAGCAAGTTGGAACCAGTGAGCAATCCTTCCATTTATACCCAGATGGCCCAAGCAGAGTCATTCACTAGAAAATGACCAGAGTCATTCACAACTGAAAAGATGTATATAAAATTTGGAGAAGATATGATGGAAACTATTGAAGAAAAGAATATAAAATTGTATTTAGCTCTTTTTAGGCATGTCTTCCAGAAACATTTTTTGTGTGTGAGGCAATTGGGATTAAGTGACTTGCCCAGGGTCACACAGCTAGTAAGTGTCAAGAATCTGAGGCTGGATTTGAACTCAGGTCCTCCTGAATCCAGGGCTGATGCTCTATCCACTGTACCACCTAGCTGCCCCTGCCAGAAACAATTTTTAAAATTAATTGAACATTATTCTAAACTTAGGCATTCCTAGCTTACAGAGAAAAATGTCCAATGTGCCATAGTTCTTCATGCCCTTGAATATCTTTCCTGAGGTCTTCTATAGGACTCAGGAACAAGGAAAACAATATAATTTCAGATTAACTTTCAACTCCATCTAATTGAATACAAATCAACTTCAATCTTCTTCTAAAATTACTCAGTCTCTTTTACCACTCCCTTCTGGAGTAACAGAGGGGCCTAGTTCCTGAGCAATATTTGAATCCTTTAAGAATGGGGGGAAAGGGTACTGGCTTCAGGTGAGCCATAACTCTCAGCCCTTCAGAAATGGGGAAGACACAGACACCAAGCTTGACTCCACATGAGATATTTCTTATTTTACTCTTGGTTACCAATGCTTATCCATTAGGTCCAAGACCTTAACTTTTGTTTTTGACTTTTTATATACTTTACTACAGGAAAGAGTTTGGGAAGAACTTTAGTAAAAAACTTATTTTTTTACTATTTTCAGCTGAACTAAAAAGGAAGTTTTAAATATGTTTCCATAAAAGTCACAAAAATAGATAACTAGAGGGTTAGAGAAAGACTTAGGAAAGAAAGTGTAAAAAAGCCCAAGTGCATTTTGCTTATAGAAGAAAAAGGTCAGTGAATATGTGATAATTTTTTTTTAAAATAAGAAGTGCTTCTGAACAGAGTATAATCATCAGTTGTTTTCAGTCTTTACTGAACGCAGAATAAGAGAAAATGGTCTTAAATTGTTTTCAGCAATAAAAAAGAATGAGGTTCCTGACTAGAAAGTTTATTGATGTCTAAATGCTGTCTAATTTGTTCAATCCAGTTCAATAATGTGATTTCATTGAAAAAAATGACTTAATCATTTTTGATTATTTTTCATAACAATCCCAGGAGATAGATGCTATTATTGTTACTTTTTTATAGATGAGGAAATTTAGGCAAATAAAGGTTAAGTGACTTGCCCAGGGTCACACAGCTAGTAAGTATCTACTGCTGGATTTGAACTCAAATCTTCCTGACCCCAGCCCTAGTAATCTACTGCACCACCTAGCTGCTCCTAAATAAAGATAACTTATCTATAGAATAAAGTATCACCTAACTCCTTAAGGACTCTTTTCTAACTTAGTGGTTCTAATTAGCTTAATGAATTTACATCACTTTTCTTTTTTTTTTTAGTGAATTGGGGTTAAGTGACTTGCCCAGGGTCACACAGCTAGTAAGTGTTAAGTGTCTGAGGCCAGATTTGAACTCAGGAACTCCTGACTCCAGGGCCAGTGCTCTATCCACTGCGCCACCTAGCTGCCCCTACATCACTATTCTAATTTCTGTGGGGCTGTTTTCTACCACTGGAATTGTCAGCTGTAATTACTGTAATTATTTTTTATTTTTGTGATAGCAAACTTCTTAAATCCACTATTTAAACATACTAATAATGCTCTACACAGAACCATACCCTTCCATTTCAGTTTGACCAAAAAAAAAAAAAGGGCCTTTTACCAATTATGCTTTAAACCTTTGCAATATTGGAGAGGTCCATAGCAAGAGAGATTGACAGAGAAAGAGCACCCTGAAAAAGCTTTAGTGGCATTTATGTGACCATATGTGAACCTTCTGGCACTGGGCTTGATTGAAGCTGACACTTTCCAATTCATAATTGCCCAAATTAGAAAAAGAACCCCCAAGGAAAGAATAGCAATTCACAATTCATGATTCCTGATTGTTACTGAAAATGATAATGATTATATTGCCTCTGAACCTTAAATTAATTATGCTAGTTAATTATTGTCCTATACCCTAGGCTATCTTTAACCTATGATTTACTGGAACTATCTAGGACTCTTGTTGGCCACCTTAGCTGAAGTCATATTTCAAAGACAGCGGAAGAATGGATTTTATCTTTTAGACTGGTATAAATTTAAGGAGTTTAAGGTCACTTATTTTTCAGCTGTAGTCCCTGAACAATTTTTAACAGTCATAACCAGTAGTTCACAGAATTCTTGTCTGTCTCTGAATCTATGATCATTCAGAGATACTCCAATCCAAGCCATTCCTCTTATTTTACAGATGAGGAAACTGAGTTCCAGAGAGTATTGTTTTCTCACGTTTATATAGGTCAAAAATAATAGAACTGGGATTCAGATATAGGTTTAGTGTGTATTATCATTCAAAGTAAAGAGGGGTAGAAGGTGAGAGACTGCAGTAATTACAGCCTCAGGAGCCAGGAAGTATGTGAACTATTGAGCCTTGGAGTCAATAGATATTTGGTATAATGCTTTATTCAGACCCCCCCCTTGGGGGGAGGGGTAGAGGGAAATATTCTAAAGCATCTTTTTTTTTTAAACTCTTTTCTTCCCCTGGCTGACTTGAGCTTAAATTTGGAGGCAAGATGCAAGGAGTCTTTTTTTTTCCCTTTTTTTTCTGTATTGCCTTTTTGTTTTTATTTATTTATTTAGAATTTATTTTCCCAAATTACATGTAAAAACAAATTTTAACATTGATTTTTAACTTTGTGTTCCAAATTATCTTCCTCCCTCCCTCCCTCCCTCCCCACCCCCTTAAAAACTCAAGCAATTCAATGTAAGTTAAACATGGGTAGTCATGCAAAACAATTTTAGAAAAAGGAACTAACAAAAAAAATTATGCTTCAATCTGTATTTAGATACCATCAGTTCTTTCTCTGTAGATGGATTACATTTTTCATAAGTCCTTCAGTGTTGTCTTGGATCATTGTATTGGTGAAAATAACTAAGTCATTCTCTGTAGATCATTTCACAATATTACTGTTATTTTGTAAACACTACATTTCACTTTGCATCAGCTCATGTCTTTCCATCTTTTTCTCATAGCATCTTGCTCATCATTTTTATAGTAAACTACATTTATATAGTACTTTAAAGAGAGATTTCCTTACAATAAACCTATGAGGTTGATTATTGCAACAACAGTAATAGATAACATTTATATAGTACCTTATACCTGACAAAGAATTTTCTTCACAATAGCCCAGCAAACTAAGTACCATACATTTTGTCATTGTCATCAATCAATAGATCGTCGTCATCAATCAAGTCTGTCTTATGGTGCTTTTGGATTGGCCTGTGTTTCAAGTCCTTCCTGATTTCCCCACTAAGTAGGGTTCTTCTGGAGCCCCACTAAGACCCCACTAAGAACTGCCTGCTGCCATCCCAGATAAGGCAGGAATAAGCAGAGGTAAAGGTATCTTCTGCCTTCATCTGTACCATGCTAACCAAGGCCCAGGAAATTCCCAGCTGCCTTACACTATCTCAAACTGAGGATGTTAGACTCTGATATCCATCAGTCCCTTATCCAAATCAGATTACGGCCATTGCTAAAAGTTTTGGGAAGAACCCACTGTCCTATAATATGTAGGGGCTCAAGTTGAGTTTCTTCAGGGTGTTTTCCTGTGGCTTTGCCCTACCCTAGAGAATCAGGTTCTAGAGTTCTGTGACCTCATCCCTGATTCAACCCTAATCAGTCTGTCAGTCAGTCAACAAGCATTTATAAAGCACTTTATATGTTCTCAGGAACGTTCAGTGAAAATACAAGCAATACAAGGACACTGGCAAAGAAAAAAATAGTCTCTTTCCTCAAAGAACTTCATTCTAATGGGGGAAAACAGCAAATAAAAGAATTGCTGAAAAGCTGGGGGAAGGGTAGAATGTACTTGTACGGGAGTATGGTAACAGTCTGGAGAATGAAGGATGGGTAGTCTGGGAGACTTTCCCCAAAATGGAGGTTCTGGAAAAGGCTCAATAATGGCAGAAGGTACTGTATGAGTATGGGGGCACAGAGCCAGGAGGTAGGATTCCTTGTTTCCTGCTAGGTCACATACATATCCCTTTCCCCCTCCCACATTGGATCAAAGTCTTTCACTTGGCACCTGGCTCAGTACTACCATTGCCGAACAGAAACATGAATAGTAAATTAAAGAGAACCTACAAGAAAAACTTGGGGCAGCTAGGTGGTGCAGTGGATAGAGCACCGGCCCTGGAGTCAGGAGCCCCTGGGTTCAAATGCGGCCTCAGACACTTAACACTTACTAGCTGTGTGACTCTGGGCAAGTCACTTAACCCCAATTGCCTCACTAAAAAAAAAAGAAAAAGAAAAAGAAAAAGAAAAACGTAAGGGGGAAAATTTGTGCATAGTATGATGATGATAATCATCCTCATAGCTAGATTTTACATATTATTTTTGGGTTTGCAAATTACTTTGCACACGCTCTCATTTGATTCTCACTAGGATCCTGTGTGGTAGGTGCCATTATTAGCCAAATTTTATAGACAAGGAAATTGAAGTTGAGAGAGGTTGTGACTTTCCTGAAGTCACAGGACTAATAAGAGTCTTGATCAGGATTTGAATTCACATCTTCCTGACTTCCAAGTCCAAAGCATTGCACTCCATCACTTAGCTATGTAAGGAGAAGGGTTTACTCTCCAAACCTGTTTATCACAGGCTCTGAATGCATTAGGATACTTTAAAATTGGGGGGAGGGAAGAAAGGGAGCCAAAATACAAACCACACAAACTATTGTCCTGTTCCACTGCCAGCCTTAAATTAAGAGCATTGATTTTCTTTCTTTTTTCCCCTACCTCTTACAGTTACAGTAAAGAAGCTACAGTAAAAGGATTTATAGCCAATTGATTCCTCCTCCCCCATATTCCTAATTAATGGTGACTTCGAATACAAAACCAGAATTGCTTCCTTGAGGCTAGATTATAGCATGCATAAATCGAAGGGAGGCTCATGCTGTAATGGTTAGAAAGCCTATTTTGATAAATTGTACATATAAATAAAAACCCACAGACACCCACAAAAAAGATGAAAACCATATGTATGTTGAACCAATGAAACAAATAATTAATGGAGGTGTTAAAAGAGAGGCTGTCAGCATCTACTTTATAATTGCAGGGTACCTTGTTCTATGTAGCCCTTGGGGGTCTATTTCTATGAGGTTTCTACAAAGTGTACAATTACATTCCTCTTTGTGTACTGTCTCTTCTCACTGAATCCTTGTTATGTAAGGAATAGAGATCCCTCTGAGGTGGAAGTTGGACCATTAAATGAGTTAAGTGATGCATGAGATGTGGTTCCATGGAAATATTCTTCCTCTCTAAGTTTTCAGAGGATCAAAGATTAGACCTGGAAGGGACTTTAGAGCTCTTTTTGTTGTTGTTGAGGCAATTGGGGTTAAGTGACTTGCCCAGGGTCACACAGCTAGTAAGTGTTAAGTGTCTCAGGCTGGATTTGAACTCAGGTCCTCCTGAATCCAGTGCCGGTGCTCTATCTACTGTGTCACCTAGCTGCCCCTCTTAGAGCTCATTTTAATCCAACCCCTTCATTTTACTGACAAGAAAACAGATTGACTGAAGCTAAATATGTATCCCATTGTTATAAACCCAGTAAGTATCATAGATAAAATATGAACATGGGTCTCCCTGGTTCCTACTAGCATCCTATCTACTATACTAGGTTGCAGGGATGTGCTGGTAAATGTTTAACAACTAGTTCTTTTTTTTTTTTTTTTAAAGTAAGCTGGGCCCATTTTGAAGCTTAGTCTGCATTATTATCACTTTCTTCCATCACTTTCTCAAGTTTAGACAATCAACAAAACAATAAATCAAGTACTGCTCTGTAATATCAGCCAATTTCTGGGGTGTAAATACTCATACATAAAATTTAACAATAGGCTCTTGAAAGCCAGAACAAGCTATCTTTAGAACATTCCCACACATGCTGCCTTTCTTTTTGGCAATCTGATAAAAAAACAAACAACAAAAGAACACCAACCAAATCCTGCAAGCCAATTGAATAGAATTTCTCCAGGACTCATCTGCAGTCAGTGACACCACAAATTATTTATTCAACCAGTTCCATTATAAGCACTTCAAAGCTTAGTGATTTCTTTGGTCAGAAGACTCTCTAAATGAACATACTAACAGGTAGACTGTGGTTCATCATTACTGGTGTCAAAAATTCATTTCCTAATATCCAACCTTCTGGTGATACTATCAAGCATAGCTTGTTGATTTTTACCCAAGAAATCTACAATTAATTTCTGGGTCATGAATTCTTTGAAGCCTGGTAGAACTCAAAAGAGCATGGAATCCATTGGAATAGTGTTTAAGAACCCAGGATCTCTTTGGCAGGACAATGAGGTATCATGGGAGGGCTTTGGCTAAAGGTAAACCTTAAAACATGGTATATATGTGAGTTTAATTCTAATAGCTGGTCAACTTTTTGAGAGCAAGGACTATTATTTCATTTCGTCTTTCTGTTTCCAGCACCTAATGCCATATGTTGCACATGATAGATGCTCAAAAAATATTTTTTTTTTGGTCATCAATTTCTCCATTTATCTATCTAGTACACACATATATCCTAATTAGTGAAGTAAATCTTGTTTCATTGCAGCCTTTTTAATAACACAACCAATTGAGTCATAAAATTCAACATTACCTGTTTCCATTTTGGATCTAGCTTTAGTGATAAAAAATATCATGGTGGTGTCATAACTGTTTTATCTATGACAGGGTATTGCGTTATGGACTCTGAGGATGGTATTATAGCAAAGTCCTGGTGCATATGTGGAGCTCAGTTGTTCTGCTTGGTATGGAGAATGGACTTGCATAAATATTGGGGCATGTTTGTAAACATGGAGGTGTGGTGAAGGGATGATTATTATCATGGAAGCATGATTATCAGCATGATGTAGTGGGAAGAACATTGGACAAGATGCCAGAGATCTAGGTGCTAGTTCTAGTTCTACCACTGAGTAACTCATCTCTCTGGCCTCAGTTTCCTCAGCTGCAGATTAAAGGGTTGAATTAGAGCAAGTGTTCTTAACCTTTTTTGTGTGTCCCATAGACCTCTTTGGCAGTCTGGTGAAACCACAGTATAAAATAATGTTTTAGTATGAATAAAACAAAATATACAGGATTACAAAGAAAATATAGTTATCAAAATATATATTTAAAAATCCAACTTCATGGACTCTGGGTTAAGAACCCCTGTGTGAGAAATAATTATTAATAATTAATGTCTTGGGGTACCCAGAGATGTTCCCTTCTTTCTTAGTCCTTTGTATCTCCCCCACTCAAGGACTCAGTTCTCCCTAATTGGGTGGAGGCCAATACTTTTGTCTAGATAGAACAAGGACCCTTACTGATGATATTAAACCACACCTAGATGAAAGCATTTTTCTCTGAATAACTTGAGTGGGGGTCTTGCATTCCTTTCTCTGATATCATCTTTGGATTTCATTTTAATATAATCCACTTCCAAATCATGTCAGCCAATTAGATTTGATTGAGGTATAATGACCCAATTAGATTTGATTAATGTATAATGACCTGCCTCTTATCAAAAAGGGATAAAAAATCATGGACAGGTAGCCATGCATTCTCTTGGCACCCAAGAAGCTAAGGAGACTCTTGGTCAATCCCTTACCAGTAGAAATTGATAAATTTATAATAAGCTTACTCAAAACTTGTGTCCATAGTAATTATTTGAACCATTACATCTAGATTGGATAACCTCTAGGTGGCACAATGAATGCGCCTGAAGTCAGGAAAACCAGAGTTCAAATTGAGTCTCAGACATTTACTAGATTTGTGATTTTGGGCAAGTCACTTAACCTTTGTCTACTCAGTTTCTTCAATTGTAAAAAAAGTGATGATAATAACAAGTATCTACTTCAAAGGGATTGATGAGATTTATATTTAAAGTGCTTAACATAGTGTCTGGCATATTGTAGATGCTTAATACATTTTTGTGGCCTTCTCCCCTTCCTGTCAACATTATCTCTCCAATATACACATTCCAAAGTACTGTGCTTGGGGTCTGCTTTGCCCCTGGTGCATGTGAAGAAAACTACACATATCTGGGGGTGGGGATTGGGCATTAGGATTTTCTCCCATGTGCAAAATGTGTATGATCTTGTCTCTAGTATTGATGCAGATGGGATGGCCAGGCTTAGAACAGGTTTGTCCATTCTTTTCTTCAATTAAGTCAAACCTAGATAAAAGGAATAAACTGTATTTGTGGCAGGAAGGGAAGAAGAAAACTGATCCCCAACTGGACTCAGGGAACATATATACCTCATTAGGTGGAGAGGGAAATTGAGCTGATCAGTGGTGTTTAAGCTTTGATTCCAACTGAGAGAACTCAGTTTCTCCTAAAGGCATGTTGATTACTCAAGGTAAACATCTTCATGATAACCACTTGCAAATTCCATTTGTTAAGTAGACTTACATACTTGCTTAGCGAATCATAAACTTCCTCCTTTAAAAGCAACATCTCATATTTTAGAGGAAAAAAGTCTCAAAAACAAGGTTTATCTTTGTTCTATCAGTTTCCCCTCTGCTCTTAGGGAGACTTATCTATAATACATTGTGTCTAGACAGTGTTCTCTTAGGCATTCCATTAACCCATTTCAGAGCTGTTGTGTTTCATTTCTTACACTTGTGGAAAGAGGAGAGAGCCACAAGTCTGCATTTAGTACAATCTTAAAAAAGCATATTCGAGGGGCAGCTAGATGGCACAGTGGATAGAGCACCAGCCCTGGATTCAGGAGGACCTGGGTTCAAATCTGGCCTCAGACACTTAATACTTACTGGCTATGTGACCCTGGGAAAGTCACTTAACCCAAATTGCCTCACTCCTCCCCCCATCCAAAAAAAAAGCATATTTGGGGGCAGCTAGGTGGTGCAGTAGATAAAGCACCAGCCTTGGATTCAGGAGGACCTGAGTTCAAATCTGACCTCAGTCATTTGACACTTACTAGCTGTGTGACCCTGGGCAAGCCACTTACCTCTCATTGCCCTGCAGAAAAAGAAAAAGAAGCATATTATTTTTTACTTAAAAATATGCTACAATGGGAATAGTAGACTAATATGGCTATTTCTTAGAGAAGGGCAGCAACTCCAGTGCACTGTAACCCAACCTCAATAGCTATACATACATACATACATACATATATATATATGTGTGTGTGTATGTATATATATGTTTGTATTTATGTATGCATATATGTATATATAATATATGAAAAATGAATGATAAAGAAAGAAAAGGGACCTTCACACAGATAGATTTTGATCTTAGAGGATTGGTAAGAATAATAACATACTAAATAGAAGCCATCAAAGCAATAAATGCTCATTACGCTTTGACCTTTGCTTAATTTTATTATTTTTTAAAGTAACTAACAAAAAATTATGCTTCAATCTGTATTCTGATACCATCAGTTTTCTCTCTGTAGATGGAGTGCATTTTTCATAAGACCTTCAAATTTGTCTTGGATCATTACATTGCTGAAAATTCACAGCAGATCATCTCACAATACTGCTGTTATTTTGTATACAGTACATTTCACTTTGCATCAGCTCATGCAGCTCCTTCCAGCTCTTTCTGATAGCATCCTGCTAATCATCATTTTTTAAATAGTAAACTACATTTATGTAGTACTTTAAAGAGAGATTTCCTTACAATTAACCCATGAGGTTGATTATTGCATCAACAGTAATGGATTGCTTTCCTGGCTCCCAGCAGCTGGGGTAGAACAACAGAATTCTGCCTCAGCTCCAGCAGAGACTCCTGTAGTCTCCCCGTGGCCAACCTCTCAGCCCTCTCATCAGACTGTGAGCTTAGTTCCAGAAGATGCTGGTGCTGCAGCCAATTCAAAGGCTCCGGGGGTAAATTTCTCTGGCATGGCCTGCTTGGGGCTTGATCTGTGTTGGTGTGACCGCGGGGTTGGGCTCCACTTCTTTGCTTAACTTTAAAAAATATACTCCAATGTTCCATTAGATCTTTCTTTTCATTGATGTGGGTACTCTCTCCAGTCATAGTTGAAACTCACTTGTGCTTGCCCATCTCCTGTGTGACTCTTTTCCATCTCCCTTCTTATTCATCCATGTCTGTGATGATATCTTTGTGCCAGTGCCCTGTTTAACTCAACCTCCTTAGTCTCAGAGGCAGTATTTAGACATTATTAGGTGGTAAAATAGGATTTAGTTTTTCTAAAAAAAACTTGCTCTGACCTCATGCAAACCTACAATTGCCAAGTGATCTCTCTCTTCTTGGGTAGTCCCATCTCTTTCTGCTGTTCTGTGTGCCATTGGGTCAAAGAAACACAAATACTTGCCTGTAGTAGATACATTCTTTTTTTTGTTTGTTTGTTTTTGTTTTTGTTTTTGCAGGGCAATGAGGGTTAAGTGACTTGCCCAGGGTCACACAGCTAGTTAAGTGTCTGAAGCTGGATTTGAACTCAGGTCCTCCTGAATCCAAGGCCAGTGCTTTATCCACTGCGCCACCCAGCTGCCCCCTGTAGTAGATACATTCTATAAGAGCTTCCGAGCCAGGATGACAGAAATACCACATTAATATGACACCATCAGGGAACGCACTATTTTTCTTGACCATTGAAGTGAAAGTGACACGAAATTGTTTCCTTTTTCTTGACAATTGAAGCTTAGCACCCAAAGTAGCCCACTTGAAACCATTATGAATACGAATCTTCACAAGTTATTGTAAAGTGAACTGATTTGATTACAGATTTCAGAGCAAGAGGTGGAAGGGGTTTGGAAAATGTCCAAGGTAAAAGCGTATGCTCAGGTCTGGGGTCTTCTCCATTTAGGGAAGTCTCACCTATTAGGACAGCCCAGTCCCAGGAAAATAGGTCTAAAGCTCTTCCATGGAATAGCTTTTGTAGGTCTGCTGCTGCAGCTTGGAAAATAGTTCTGTCCCTTAGCACCACTTGGTTTTCTGTAGATCTTCCTTGATTTTTCCCTCCCAACTCTGTGGATATAGGCCACTGCTGATTTTTGGATAGATCAGATTATATTGCCAGAGTTATGATTGATTCATCTTGGTTTGAGTGAGTATTTATTGGATTTCTATCACCCTTTTCCCCTCCAGAGCTTCAAGCATTTGATAGATGCTTATGCATGCAGTATCCTGAGATGTTGATCATTTTATAGAATTTAAAAATCTCCTTCCCTCCCCGTTGCACTCTTTCCTTCCCACCTAAAGGAACTTTAAAGGAGCTCAGCTCACTGTCACTGCCTATCCAATAGAGAATCCTTAGCTTAGCCTTGAAGATCTTCCAAAGCTTGTCTCCCAACTACTTCTCTAGTCTCCTGCTTTTCTTGACGGTATGATGCATCTTACTTAAACTAGAATGTAGTTTTCCACAATCAAATCCTGACTTCTCCTATCCCCATCTTTCCTCAGAGAGCGGCTATATTTGCCATGGATCCCCCTCCCCCCAACCCCTCCCCCCCCTTTCTATATGAAGATCCTTCCCTTCCTCCAAGTTTCACCTCAGAGGATACCTTCTCCCTTGTTGGAAGGGATCTTTCCTTGAATCTCTTTGATGGGACTTTTCTGCTGAACTTACAGTTTAAGTAATTAAATTGAGCTCTTTATGTGCCTAACTAACATTATTGTCCTAGATCCCAAGCTATGTGAGGGCAAGGATTATTCCTTTCGTCATCTTTGTACCCCGTAGTGGTAAAAAGTGCTTAGCACAATATCTTGTATATATTAGGTGTTTAATAAGTGTTGAATCGAATGGCTAAAAGTAACAGGCAGTTAATACTAATATGAAGGTGGCAGTCTTAGAAAAAAATCATAAAACAGGTCTGATTTGACTTGGGCAGTAGCCAGGAGGAGAACTTGCTCACTTTCAGTACAATATCCTTCAGTTCCAACACTTCAGTGTTCTGTAATCTATAATTTACAGGAGTTAATTTGATAAACTACAATCATAAAACATTAAATATGGGGAAGGGAAGTTAGAAGTCCATTTAACTTGGAGGTTATTAACTTTTTTGTGTATCATGTACCCCTTTTGGCAGACTGGTGAAGTCCATAGGCCCCTTCTTCTTCTTCTTTTTGTGGGGCAGTGAGGGTTAAGTGACTTGCCCAGGGTCACACAGCTAGTAAGTGTCAAGTGTCTGAGGCTGGACCTGAACTCACGTCCTCCTAAATCCAGGGCTAGCCCCCTATCCACTGTGCCACCTAGCTGCTCCATAGGACCCTTCTTTGAGGAATGCTTTTAAATGCATAAAATAAAATTCATGGGATTATAAATGAAACCAATTCTACTGAAATACAATGGTCAAATATTTTAAAAATCTAGTTTATCAAATCTAATAGTTGAGAGTTTTTGATCTATTAGTTCTAACTTCCTTATTTACAAATGAGATATGGAAGTACAGAGATATGACCCTGTCATTGGGCCAAACACAAACTGGCAGTCAGCACTGAGTGGTAGGTTACTTTTTAACAGGTTTTTTTTCTGTAGAAAATGCAAAAGAGTGGAGTCAATAGTAGAAATGTTGGGATGGAACATTGTAGAGTAAGTAGGTATCTCTCTGCTTTGCAAATGTAGTCTGGTGCCTACCCTTTTTAACCATAGGCTGAGTCCTGGTGGCAATTATGGCTTTGCTACTGTGGGCTTCACTTTCTTCTTTTAGGAAATTTGTGGAGTAGGAGCTATCTAAGGTCCCTTTCAGCTTTAACCTATGTAGGCACATGTCATCATGGAGTGATGGAATAAAAGAAGTGAGCCAAGTGGGGACAAGAGGAACTTGAGGTCACATAGGTCTTTAATCCTAACATTCTCTGGGTTCTGTGATGTGATGTTTAAAATCTAAATTGTGGTCACCTTAAATTAGAAGCTTTAGCACCAGTCCTTGGGCATTAAACATTTATTAAAGCATACAGATATTCCCATGGAGTTCAGAAAGTTAAGAAAAAGCCTATTTAGCCTAGAGTTCCAGCCTGGTCTGGTTCTTGCTCAAGTCCTCTGCCACAAGCCTGCTTCAATCACAAACTCTCTCCAGCAAGCTGATTGTGGAAGCTTTTCATAGGTCTGGAACAGAGGCAGTCCTTACACACTGCTTCAAGCTGATTGGTTGGCATCATCCAAATCCATTGGTTCTGAAGGTGTTCTCAAGGTGTGATTACAATCCAGTTAACTCGAAGTAGGCTAATCAGCAGTTAATCACTCTCACTTGATTCAATCAGTCTAGATTAATCTCTAGGTGGGTCTTTGAGTATCTGCTAAATCTCATTATTTCATCACAATGACCAGGTGGTAGGAGCAATAGTGTTTACTAAGCTTATGGAGAAGGCATATTAACATTCCTCAAGGTTATTGGTCTTTTTCTGGTTGCCTGCATGTAAATCACAATCAGACCCTACTCTGTGTGTTTGTGTGTGTGTATATGCACATATACATATATACATACATGTGTGCATATATAGATCTCTATCTATCATCTATCTAGATCTATCTATCTATCTATCTATCTATCTATCTATCTATCTATCTATCTATCTATCTATCTATCTAAATCCACAGATGTGGGCATTAGTTCTGTAGAGTCTGATAATATAAGAACATATGAATACCATTAGGGCAAGTGATTGACCTTTGTGTGTCATTAGGCCCTTCTCATCATTATGAGGTGATGTGATAAGATAGGACACAGTCAGTACAAGAGGAAATGTGAGGAAATAGGTCAGTATCCAAGCAGATTCTTAAGGGCTTAGGCCTTTAAAAGGAAGGCAACTCCCAAACCAACTTCTGCTTGGAGACTTGTAATTTAAATTTTCAAACCTGGTAAATGATTCAGGATATATAGATATAGTTTATTGGAAATGCAGAAACCAGTATTATTATCTCCTCTTCCACCCCAGTTATATCTAAGAACTTGCAGTGATAGAGATGTCACGAAGTTGTTTAGTCATTTCAGTTATGTCTGACTCTTTGTGATCCCATCTGGGGTTTTCTTGGTGAAGACATTGGAATGTTTTGCCATTTCCTTATCCAGCTCATCTTATAGATAAGGAAATTGAGGCAAACGGCGTCAAGTGACTTGCCCAGGGTCACATGGGTAGTAAGTGTCTGAGGCTGTATTAGAACTCAGGAAGATGTTTTCCTGACATCAGGCCTGGCACTTTATTCACTATATTTCCAATGTTATTTTCCCTGCAAAAGTGCAGGGAGAGTTTTCCTTAGATGATATCAATATATTCTAAGAGTTGCCAACAGTCATAAGAGCAATAACAAAAGGTAGAAAATATTTATTCAGGACTCACAAGATTAGGTGTTTTATAGAACATTGAGATCCTATGCTATCTAAAATGTATAAACTTCTTATGGGAATTTATAGCCTCATTTTGGATCTCTGGAAGAATCATAATGGAATAGGAAATGCTTCCCCTCACCCCAGGGGCTAAACTTTTGTTTTGCATTTGATCAATTCCTGACTTGTTCCAGGAAAACAAGGAATATGAGCTTAGCCTGGACACATTTAAAACTGAAATGGAAAATTTTGGTGGAAGATAGAGAAAACAAAAGAAAGCAACACTGTGGGCTCTTAAGGAGGATAGGATGATGCATTTAGAGCTCCAAAGGATCACAGAAGCCATTGATTTCAAACACCACTCCCCTGTCCCCCCCTTCATTAAACAGTAAGGTGAAGCACAGAGAATTTAAGTGACCTTTTCAAGGTCACACAGTTAATATGTATCTGACCTTGGATTTCATCTAAAGTCTTCCTAACTCTAAGTCTGTTACTCTCCTTACTCTGTTACATTTCCAGATATACCAAAAGCAGATTTCTGCTAACATTTAGAATAATGAGTACCCACCCACGCATCCATCCATCCATCCATCCATCCATCCATCCATCGATCTGTCCATCCATCCATCCATATATACACCTTGGCTAATTTAAGGACAACTACAATTTTCCCCCTTTGATTATTTGTTTGCTCTTTAAATGTTTTAAAATATTTTTACACAAAGTATCTTCAGTAAATATAGACATTTTTATGAGGAATATTTCAAACTGTAGATTCAATCTATACTTGAACTTCAGAAGTTTGTTTTTTATCTGAAGCATTTCCCAAAGCAATTAAGCTTCTTGAGTCTTTCCTTCAAAGAGCCATTTCAAAGTGGTTATTTGGTAAAGTGTCTATAAGGACCAACTGCTTTCTGATATACTTAAACTAAGGAGAGAAAAGAGTCTTGTTTTTAGTTAGGCCATTTCTGCTTAAACTTCAGCTGATGCAAAATATTTCATTTGAAAATGATCAAGCAAAAAGCCAACCAACAAACTGATTCTTGTTTTATTTATTAAGAATTCATGTTTGCTTCCAATGAGAAATTGAATCTTTAGAAAGGCAGCTTCACAGACTGAAATGATAATACTATGAACATTAAGCTATATAAGATGTCTATTGCTCTTCCCAATTTATGTAGGTATTAAAGGAGAATAAAGAGTTCCATCTTCAGCTGTGCTGTGGTACTGCAATCAATTATCTCCTTAGAGGTACAGTTTAGGACAGCATCTCTTTATTTTTATTTTTTTTTCCATTTTGGGGGTGAAGATCATGCAAGAAATAACTTGGCTATCTTTATGGGCACAAAACCTATAGGGCAGAGCAAAGCTATGTTCAATCTATAATATATAATTGCTGCATGATGGGTTCAGCCAGAGTTTGGGGCTATCCTTAATGGCAATGAGGACAAGTATTGAATGTTTTGTGGCATTCCTCCCCTCCTCTGCCATTTTTATAATACAGATGAGAAGTGAAGATTAAGAAAGAGTTCAAAGGAGGAAGATCATTATTTCATAAAAGGCATCTTACTCAATTGTTTTTCTCTTTTACCAGATCTGTCATTTCATTAGTGCAGAAAGCTCCCAATGATGAAATATCTCTACCAATCTAGATAAGCTCTTTTCCCCTACAATTTGTAGTCTTAGGGAGTTGGGTGGGGAGGCGGTAGAGCACTGAAATGTTAAATGACATAGCCAGGGTCACACAACTAATATATGTCAGATGCTGAATTTGAATCCAAATCTTCCTGATTTTGAGGCCAACTCTTGATCCAATCTGCCATACTGACTCTCATTTTATTCTTGGTATCATAGAACTTTAGAGGTGGAACAGGTCTCAGAGCTCATCTAGTCCCATTTCCCCCTAAAACCTGACTCTTTTCTACATTATCTCTGGAAACTAATTTCATCCAGCTATTGCTTGACCATCTGGAGTGATAAGGAACACATTCCCTTTTGGAATCATCCATTCTATTTCTGGACAATTCTAATAGTTAACTGTGATGAAATTTGTTTCTCTAACTTCCACTAGTTGAATCTAATTCTGCTTACTGGGGCCAAGTTGAACAAGCCTAATTCCTCATCCACAGATCATCAGGTTTCTTCTTCAAACATTTAGAGAGAGCAATAATGTCCATCCTATTTTCTCTGGGTTAAATATTCCCAATTCCTTCAACTTATTCTTTCGTAAGAGGGTTACAAGTCCATTCATCATTTTAGTTACTTTTGTCAAAGTATGTGTGTTTGTCATTGTTTTCCTTTAAAATATTGCTCTGGTCAACTAAGTATACTATTCTAGATATTGTTTGAATAAGAAAGATTCCCACTTCTCTTTTTCTAGACACGATATAGTAATTAATAAGTATGGAATTAACATTTCTGAGGTCACTATTCTCATATCTATATATCTATATATATGAGAATAGTCAACTAAGTATAATATTCTAGATATTGTTTGAATAAGAAAGATTCTCACTTCTCATTTTCTAGACACAATATGGTAATTAATAAGTATGGAATTTACATTTCTGAGGTCACTATTCTCATTCATATATATATATATATATATATTTTTATTTTTTTTTTTTTGCGGGGCAATGAGGGTTAAGTGACTTGCCCAGGGTCACAAAGCTAGTAAGTGTCAAGTTGAACTCAGGTCCTCCTGAATCCAGGGCTGGTATCTTATTCACTGTGCCACCTAACTGCCCCTCTATTCTCATACTATTGACTCATATTGAGTTCTTAATTGGTTTGAAACAGGCCCATTTTAACATGAATTCCAATATAGTTTGATCTCATCTTTCACTTGTGAAGTTGGTTTTCTGTAACCAAAATGTATTAATTTCTATGAATTATCATGTAATTGGATTTCACTTAACATTCAAGTCTCTGGAGAACATTTGTTATCCTTATTTCATCATCTAACACACTAGGAATCCATCCTAGTTTATTGTAATTCAAACATTTGATAAAAATGTTACCCAAGACAGAGCCAAAGACAAAAGCTTGTGGCATGCCACTAGGAATCCTCAGGCTGCTAACCAGTTCATTGATTGACCATCTCTGGGTTTGCTTTATCCAGTTCTTAATCCATCTAACTGTACTATTATTTAGTTTACATCTCTGCATCTCATTCAGAAGACTTTACCAAGTGTCCTTTTCAAATTCTAGTAAACAATGTTTACATTCCCTGATTTGCCAGTCTAGTAAATCATAAAAGAACAAAAGGAAAGAACAAATAAATTAAATTCGTCTGACATAAATTGTTCTTTTTAATTTTTATTTTGATGAGGCAATTGGGGTTAAGTGACTTGCCTAGGGTCACACAGCTAGTAATTGTTAAGGGTCTGAGGCCGGATTTTGAACTCAGGTCCTCCTGAATCCAGGGCCGGTGCTCTATCCACTGCACCACCCAGCTGCCCCTATAAATTGTTCTTAATGATAGAATCATGGAATTTTAGAATTGGACTTGGTAGTCATCTAGACCAAAAGTGTCAAATATTTCCCCACAGGCCACGTGAGGCCCAGAACAATTCTGAATGCTGCCTGAAGCATATTAAAAGGTAATTGGCTGGGGGGGGGAGCGGCAGCTAGGTGGCGCAGTGGATAGAACACCGGCCCTGGAGTCAGGAGTACCTGAGTTCAAATCGGGCCTCAGACACTTGACACTTACTAGCTGTGTGACCCTGGGCAAGTCACTTAACCCCCATTGCCCCGCAAAAACAAAAAAAAAACCAAAACAAAAGTACACTAGAAGACCTTGTCAAATTTGTAAATAGCACAAACCTGCAAGGCAAAACTAATTCACAGGATTAAAAAATAATGTCTTGACAGGCTATAACAGTGGACCAAATCAAATAAGATAAAATTTAATAGGTATAAATGTATAATCTCATGCATAGCTTCAAAAATTAGCTACACAAATATAAGATGGGGTGGCATGGTCAGATAGTAGTCTGACTAATAAAATATCCTGGTGGACTTCAAGCTCAAAATAAATGAACTGTATGAAATAGCAAAGAAGTTCATGAAATTATTTTATGACTATTTTAATACAATATAGTTATTGTATTAAAGAGGCATATTTTGACTGGGCGGAGCCAAGATGGCGGAGAGGAAGCAGCAAGCTGCCTGAGCTCTCCTTCTGTTCCCTCAAAACGAACATTAAATCAAGCCCCTGGACGGATTCTGAAACTACAGAACCTGCAAAGAGACAGAGAGACACAGTCCTCCAACCAGAGATAATTTAGAAGACTTCAGGAAGAGGTCGGTCTGACTCGGGCAAAAGGGAAGCCCAGCGCAGGGCAGCAACCCAGCGCCGAGGGGGTCGGGGTAAGTCAGCAGGAGCTGCAGGCCACAGCCGAACAACTGAGGCCCCTGGAACCTGGTTCAAAAATCTGGTGGCCAAGAAGGACAGTGGAAAAACCTACCTGCACTGGCCGAGAGGGCCACAAACGGGTCAGGCGGGATCAGACACCGGGGTCCGGCGCCTGGCTGGCCGTGCACAATCAGACAGGAAGTACAGGGCGGGGGATCTCCACACACCATAAAGGCCTCAGAGTAAAAACCTGGTCACACAGCACCTAGACCCCTGCACAAGAAGCCCAAAACAGGGACCCTGGTGCCCCCAGAGCAGACCTCAACTTAAAGAATAAATAAATAAGCTGCAATAATGAGAAGGAAGCAAAAAAGAGCCCTCTCCATTGAGAGCTTCTGTATCAATAGGGAAGAAGCCAACACAAACTCAGATGAGGACAATAGCCTCAAATTGGCTACATCTGAAGCCTCACAAGGGAAGGTGAATTGGTCGCAAGAACAAAAAGCCTTCCTGGAAGAGCTCAAAAAGGATTTTAAAAATCAATTGCAAGAGGTAGAAGAAAAAATGGGGAAAAAAATGAAAGCAAAACAAGAAAACTATGAAAAAAGAATCAGCAGCTTGGAAAAGGAAGCACATAATTTCACTGAAGAAAACAAAGCCTTAAAAAATTCATTTGGCCAAATGGAAAAAAAGGTGCATAATCTCACTGAAGAAAACAATGCCTTAAAAATTAAAGTGGGACAGTTGGAAGATAAGGAATCCACGAGACACCAGGAATCAGTCAAGCAGAATCAAAAAAATGAAAAAATAGAAGAAAATGTGAAATACCTCATTGGAAAGACAACTGATCTGGAAAACAGATCGAGGAGAGACAATTTGAGAATCATTGGACTGCCTGAAAGCCATGACCAGAAAAAGAATCTAGACACCATATTCCAGGAAATTATTAAGGAGAACTGCCCTGATATCATAGAATCAGAGGATAAAATCATCATTGAAAGAATCCACCGATCACCTCCTGAAAGAGACTCCAAAAGGAAAACTCCAAGGAATATTGTAGCCAAATTCCAGAATTATCAGGTGAAGGAGAAAATACTCCAGGCAGCCAGAAAGAAGCAATTTAAATATCATGGAGCCACAGTCAGGATTGTTCAGGACCTGGCAGCTTCAACATTAAAGGACCGCAAGGCTTGGAATATGATATTCTGGAAGGCAAAGGAGCTTGGATTGCAGCCGAGAATCTGTTACCCAGCAAAAATGTGCATTTTCTTTCCAGGGAAAAGATGGACATTTAATGACATTGGGGACTTTCAGTCTTTCCTGGTGAAAAGACCAGAACTGAATAGAAAATTTGATCTCAACATACAAGACTCAAGAGAAGTTTAAAAAGGTAAACAGAGGGGGAAAAAAAAAAGGTTACCCTATTAGGTTAAACTGTTTATATCCCTACACAGGAAGATAATACTCATAACTCTTAAGAACTGTAAATGTATTTGGGCAGAGAGAACTACTTTATATAGAGGGTATAAATATAAATTGTCTTTGATGTGATGATAGAAAAGAATTAAGGGGATAAAAAAGGAGTCTATGGGGAGGAGAGGAAAGGGGAGGTGGAATGGGATGAATTATATCATATGAAGAGATGGAAAAAAAAACCTATTACAATAGAGGGAAAGAAAGGAGGGGGGAACATGGTTTCAACCCTATTCTCATTAGATTTGACTCAAAGAGGGAATAACATATATGTTCATTGGGATAAAGAAACTTAACTCATTCTTTAGGGAAACAAAAGGGGAAGGGGAAGGGGGGGGACTGATAGAAGGGGGGACAAAAGCAAGGGAGAAAAGGGTAAAGAAAAGAGAGGGGGGTGATAAAAAGGGAGGGCAGATCGGGGGGAGGCAGGGGTAAGAAGTAAAACGTCGGTGAGGAGGAATAGGGTGAAAGAAGGGGGAAAAGTACAAAGGGGGTAAATAGAATGGAGGGGAATAGACAGTCAGTAATAATAACTGTGAATGTGAATGGGATGGACTCTGCTATAAAACGGAAGCGAATTGCAGAGTGGATTAAAAACCAGAACCCTACAATATGCTGTTTACAAGAAACACATTTGAAGCAGAGAGATACACACAGAGTAAAGGTAAAAGGCTGGAGCAGAATATATTATGCCTCAGCTAAAGTAAAAAAGGCAGGGGTAGCAATCCTTATCTCAGACAAAGTGCAGGCAAAAATAGATCTCATTAAAAGAGATAAGGAAAGAAATTACATCTTACTTAAAGGTACTATAGATAATGAAGTAATATCAATATTAAATATGTATGCGCCAAGTGGTATAGCATCCAAGTTCTTAGAAGAGAAGTTAAATGAGTTACAAGAGGAATTAGATAGTAATACTATACTAGTGGGGGATCTGAATCTCCCCCTCTCAGAATTAGATAAATCTAGCCAAAAAATAAATAAGAAAGAAGTGAAAGAGGTGAATAGATTACTAGAAAAGTTAGACATGATAGATGTCTGGAGAAAATTGAATGGGGATAGAAAGGAATAGACCTTTTTCTCAGCAGTACATGGCACATTTTCAAAAATTGACCATGTATTAGGGCACAAAAACATCATAGTCAAATGTAGAAAGGCAGAAATAGTAAATGCATCCTTCTCAGATCATGATGCAATAAAAATTACATGTAAGAAAGAGCCAGGGAAAAGTAGAATGAAAATCAATTGGAAACTAAATAATTTCATTCTAAAGAATGAATGGGCCAAACAAGAAATCATAGAAACAATCAATAACTTTATCCAAGAGAATGACAATAATGAGAAAACATACCAAAATCTATGGGATGCAGCCAAAGCAGTGCTTAGGGGAAAATTTATAGCTCTAAATGCTTACATGAATAAAAAAGAGAAAGAGGAGATTAATGAATTGGGCATGCAACTTAAAAAGCTAGAAAAAGAACAAATTAGAAATCCCCAATTAGACACTAAATTAGAGATTCTGAAAATTAAAGGAGAAATTAATAAGATTGAAAGCAAAAAAACTATAGAATTAATCAATAAAACTAAGAGCTGGTTTTATGAAAAAAACCAATAAAATAGATAAAATATTGGTTAATTTGATTAAAAAAAAGGAAGAAGAAAACCAAATTACCAGTATCAAAAATGAAAAGGGTGATGTTACCACCAATGAAGTGGAAATTAAATCAATAATTAGGAATTATTTTGCCCAACTGCATGCCAATAAATATGACAATCTAAATGAAATGGATGAATATTTACAAAAATACAAACTGCCCAGGTTAACTGAAGAAGAAATAAAATCCTTAAATAAACCCATATTAGAAAAAGAAATTGAACAAGCCATTAATGAACTCCCTAAGAAAAAATCCCCAGGGCCAGATGGGTTTAGGGGTGAATTTTACCAAACATTTAAAGAACAATTAGTTCCAATATTATACAAAAAAAAAAGAGGCATATTTTCCAGGTGCCAGCAGCTCATAGAATGGAAGCACGTAGAACTGGAAGGGACCATGGAGGCCATCTTGCCCAACTCTTCCATTTTACAGATGAGGAAAAAAAAAAAAACTACATTCCTGAGGTTATACAGGTATTAATAGAGCTGGGATTCAAGCCCAGGTTATCCGACTCCAGATCTGGTGCCCTTTTCACTCTGCCAGTCCTGTGGTCCCATATCTTGTTTAGACCACATCTTAAACTTCATGTTCCATTCTGGGAACTGCATTTTAGCAAGGAATTTGATAAACTGGAGAATGTTCAGATAAGGGTAACCAGGATGCCTCTGGAACTTCGGTGCATGATATAGGAGGATGAGTTGAAGGAATTGGAAATATTTAGCCTGAAAAAGGAAGGCCAAGGGGCAGAGATCATGATATCTATATTCAAATATTTGAGAAGCTGTCATGTGGAAGAAAGATTATACTTACTCTGTTTGACCCCAGAGAGCAGAGAGCAGTTGTGGAAATTGCAAAGGCAAATTTTGGCTTGATGAATTGCTTTAGTTTTTTCCTCTCTGGCTGGTAGCTCCATTTTGAGTAGACCACCCCACCCTATAATGGTAATATATTTTTGGATTTCTACATTGGTAAGAAAACAAAATGAGAGGGGGACATTTTAATTGCAGTATACAGTAGTTAACTATTAGACTAGACAAACCCCAAAATAGAATGTGTTTCCTTAGGAGGTAGTGAGTTCACTGTTAGGAAAGGGCTGAATGATCTCTTGTAAGGTATGCTAGAAGAGGTGGTTCTTTTGGGGTTCCATGTGGGTGAAATGACTACTCAGGTTCCTTCCAATCATCTTCTGCCCTTCTGCAATTCTGTGATCCTTCTCAGTCAAATGAGATCCATGGATTTTGTTAAAACATTTCATTTTAATTCAGCAACCAGTTATTAAGCCCCTACCGTGCTTATTAAGTAGAGCACTGTGAAACGTGCTGGGAGAGATTGATGACATTTCTTTCAAATCGTTGTGTTTTGGTTCACCGTGCTGAGTTTTGGATGGAGCACATACACACACACACACACATAATTCAGTTGTGAAACAGACCACAAGACTTTTTCTGTTACATATTGTTATATATTACAACTGCCTCATTTATCAAGAGGATATGTGTTGGGTCTCATTACAGTTTATTATTCCTATTTTTGAGGTCTTTGTCAATGACCAAAAAACCGAGATGAAATTTCTCAATTGAGAGGTAGGCATCAGGGTATTCCCATTCAGTCATGACTGCTAGCTTGGAATGCTAGGTAGCACAGTGGATAGAGGACCAGGCCTTAATTCAGGAAGAGCTGAGGTCAAATACCAGCCTCAAACACTTACTAATTGTATGACCATGGGTAAATCAGCTCCTAGTTGTCTCAATTTCCTCATCTGTAAAATGTAGGTAATAGAACCACTTTGTAGGGTTTTTGTGAGGATGAAATGAAATAGTAATTATAAAGTGTGTAGCACAGCATCTATATAGTAAGTGTTATATAAATGTTGTTATTATTATAATTATTTGATATGTGCTTACCTTGGAATATGGTTAATTTTGGATGTGTCATTCTGATGGTTCATAACCTGATTTTCTTAGAAAGAAGATAATAGGGGCAGCTAGGTGGATAGAGCACCGGCCCTGGAGTCAGGAGTACCTGAGTTCAAATCCGCCTTCAGACACTTAACACTCACCAGCTGTGTGACCCTGGGCAAGTCACTTAACCCCAATTGCTTCACTAAAAAAACAAAAAACAAACAAAAAAAGAAGATAATATGGTGGTTAAGTTTATTACTATGATGACATCAATTTTTAAAACTTTGTAATTTCTAATCCTTTCTTCTCATCTTCAAATAAAGTTGCAGCAGAACGAGTCATACATCTGGGACAAATGTTGCTTTTTGCTAAAAATCAAAATACACGAAAAGAACCTCAAGGAGTATTTTTTTTTGCTATGGTAGTGATCTTTAAAAACATTTTCATTGATTATATTCTGTTTCTCAGAACGTATCTTCAACGATAATTTACTACAGTCCAAAGCTTATTGGCCTCTGACACTGATGATTGATTCACTGTTTCTATCAGTTACTTAATTAAAATGAATTATTTATAACTTCTCCTGATGAAAGACCTAATTATTATGATAATCATAATAATCTAAGCCTTCAATGTTTTCTGAAGCATTCTGCCTAATGGGGTTATTAAATATATGTATAATTATAGCCTTATAAAAATTCTGAAACATGCTTTGACAGACATTTTAATTTATATTTAGACTTCTAAATGTATCAAATGAAGAAGGCACACTCTTCACCCTGCACTCAATTAATTCCTTAAATGTCATTTTCACTTCCTGATATAAATATGTGAAGGACTCTAATAAATGAAAAAGTAACCAAGTCCATTAGAAACCCCATGAAGCAGAATAGAATTTTATTAGCAGACCCTCATTTGATTTGATCGAGGGACCTTTGCTTTATTATGAAAATTTCCTTTCATGTTGTTCTCATTCTTTTGCACTCAAAAGGGAGAGAACTAAGCTGAATGTTAATTATAATTATCTACAGATCAATAATTAGGAATGCTAGCACCTGAGATAAATTCACTTACTAGAGAGGAAGGACAGGAGGTTATTTGGGGATCAGAGGTAGCCTGTCTTTAGTCCTGGCAATACTGGTGGGGAAGTTGACCTGGGAGAAGAATGTCTTGAAGATAGGACTTTGGATATGGCAGTTAAAATTGTGCCACATAGTAGTATAGACAGATACAAGAACTGGGAGTTGTGCCCTATCCCTATGTCTATGAGGACTCTCATTCTCTGTTTTAGATTATTTGCTTAGGCTTGGAACTTTTCTTATTTCCCATTCAAATAGACATCAAGCTACCAAGCATAGGGCTAAAACCAGTATGTATATGAATAAGTGTGTGTTACTGAATGCTAAAGGCACATTGGGAGGAATTTTTTTTCTCATTGTTTGCTGTACTTAAGAGCCACCCACACTGTTCCTCAGTTAAGCCTTGATTTTGACCCAGAACTAAATCAATGTGTTTCAAGAGGTTTTCTGCCTCAGAGATTTAGATTAAGTAGTGCACTATTGGACTATGACTGAGTATGCACAATTTCAAAGACATCAGACCAGGTTAAAGTTCAATTGGTTTGATTTGGCCCCAACTTGGCACTGCAGAGAAACTGCTACTAAGACCTAAAAATAGCCTAATTGCTTCTGGGGCATGAGGATTATACTGAAGAAGTCAGAATATGGCCTCTCCAGCTCAGCCAATAAGTTCCCCTAATAAGACTGCTTTGCCTTTGGCACTATATGATTCATGAGGCAAGCTGGCATGGAGGAAGAGACCAGAGACATCATTTGAGAATAGTAGTTACTAGGAATAAAGCCAGCTATAGAAATTTCTTTTAGAACTGGGGGCCTTTCCTGAGACCATGCCTAGTGCCTCTAAGAGAAGCTGAGTCACTATAAATGGCAAATTCCCTGGTCTAAATGAGCCTTTTCAGGAGGCTAGGAGTAGACCAGTACCCAGGAATTGAGTTTTATTGTATTAAACTCCTTTGCTTTTACCCATGGGTAAAAGTAGCAACTGCAACAGTCAAGCCTGAACCCTAGGTACCTTGCATTATGTCCTAGAACTCCTGAATCTGGGATTTGTGCATAGTCTTGTGCCCAGGGCTCAGACTGGGTATATTGTGCCTAATGTTGGTGAAAGTAATGGTGCATAACCCAAGCATAAGTTGGTTTTTTTTAATCTTTTTTTTTTGAGGCAATTGGGGTTAAGTGACTTGCCCAGGGTCACACAGCTAGTAAATGTTAAGTGTCCAAAGCCGGATTTGAACTCAGGTCCTCCTGAATCCAGGGCCAGTGCTTTATCCACTGCGCCATCTAGCTGCTCCCCCAAGCATAAGTTTAAACAAATTTTGGTTTTATTCCTTTTGCTGAACCTATGCCCAATAGTAGAAATCACTGTTTACCCTGATTATACATTTGGTTCCTAGTACTTTATGAATGATTATTTACTGACTAACAAATTAAGGCAGCACCGTATCATGATGGCCATTGGCTGTCAATATGCTGCATTGCTTCAAATGCTACTTTGGATAAGGGTGTTAGAAAGAGAGATTGTTTTAGAATGTGGATGGGGGTTAGTGGAGCAGGAGGCAGTTCTAGAGGTAAGTTTTTGTAGTTTTGCTCCTCTGTGGAGGTTCTGATTGTGCTAAATCATTGGCCCTAAAATGGGGACTCTATTGAGGCCTAGTGAAATCAAGAAGATCCATCTGGAAAGGAGAAAGAAAAAGAATATATCCATATTTGTCTAGTTGCTTGTATGAAAGATGCCATTTTGTCATATTTAGACAATTAAAGTCCTTCATTGTGATATAATAAACCTAGAAGTGTGGTAGGTTTTCCAGTGGGTGGGGGCTCAAAAATATTCTGATTGTTTAAATCTATACTAACCAAATTAGAATGATTTTAGTCAATTGATGGGAGCTGTGAATGACCTTGAAATCCACCTAGTAAGGGCCTCCAGCTTAACACTGATGGCCAACCCTTGAAAAGTTTAGAATGAGAGAGAAACTTTCCATATGTGGCAGAATTCAAAAATTGACACAAGGAAACAGTCACAGTTGACTGCTCACCTTGACTTTAACTAGAGGACTGGGTTATTATCTTGGCTCAGCTGAAATTGTAAAGGTAAATGGTATTTCTCACATTGGCATTTGAGGCACAGTTCCATAGGAAAGCATTTCTGCCTTTTTTATTTGACACAGAAGAGAAAGTGATCCAGATAGTTTTCAACCAATTTCAGTTAAGGGAAAGAGAGGGCATTTGTAATTTATTGTAAGTCTTAAGAACCAAGTGTATTAAATTCTTTGGCTCTACTTAAATGGGCAGAATATGGTATTATGGGAATAAACCATTAGTTACACAATTAGAATGGAAAGTTCTTATTTGTTCTTAATATTTTCTATTTTATTCAATTTGCTTTTTTGTTCCAAGGAATTGCTTGTCAGATATGGGCTGTCCTACCTACTATTTACTTTATTGTACAAAAATCAACAAGTGCTGCTTTGGATAAAGGTGATAGAAAGAGGTATTGTTTTAGAATGTGTATGGGGGTTGGTGGTGGAGATAGACACACCTCTAGAGATGAGGTTTTATAGCTTTTTCCCTATTCTTTTTTTTTTTTTAGTGAGGCAATTGGGGTTAAGTGACTTGCCCAGGGTCACACAGCTAGTAAGTGTTAAGTGTCTGAGGCTGGATTTGAACTCAGGTACTCCTGACTCCAGGGCCAGTTCTCTATCCACTGCGCCACCTAGCTGCCCCGCTTTTTCCCTATTCTGAGTTTCTGATTGTGCTAAATCATTGGCCCTGAAATAGGGTCTCTACAGAGGCCTAGTGAGAATAAGAAAATCCATCCAGAAAGAAAGCAGGATACCAACTCAGAGTTTCTGGAAAGGAATATCCAGGAAGGGATTGCAATATCAGACTGCATCCAAGAAAAATCAAACTATACAGGAACAAGGGAGTGACTGATGAAGTTAGGAAGTCAGGAAGATGGGTTCTGCCTCCAACACTAACTGTATGACTTTGGGTAAGTAGCTTAACCTTTCTGAGTTTCTTCATCTATAAAATGGGATCATAGCACTTTTAATAATAGCACTTGCCTCACTGGGCAGTTGTGATGCTCAAATGACATGTTTGGGAAGCACTTTGTAAACTTTAAAGTACTCTATAAGTAATGTCAGCTCTTTGTTGCTGTTGTTAAAAAGCTATCATGAGTAATCCCTTGAAATTACTGAGGGCATTAGAACCTCAGGGCTATTCTTATGTGCAGAAGGTATCCACTTTGAGGTCTGAAAAATATTTAACAAACATCATTTGATCTTTACCTAACCCTATGATATCAGTGCTCCATATTACCTCCATATTACAGAAGGGAAAACCAAGTATCAGAGAACTGAAATGATTGGCCCTTGGTCGTCATTGTCGTCGTCGTCATCATCATCGCTGCTAACATTCAGATAGCACTTACTGTGTGCTAGGTACTTTACAATTATTATTTCCACTTGATCCCCCCTACAACTCTGGGAGGTAGGTGCTATTATTATCTTCATTTTACAGATGGGGAAACTGAGGCAAACAGAGGTTGAGTGACAGCTAAGTGTCTGATGCCAAATTTGAAATCATTTGTTTTGGGTGATTGACTGTTAATGCCCAGGTTGTGGGTTTGATTCCCACAGGGGCTAGTTATTACATTTTCTGTGTATTTGCTTTTGACTTCTTTTCTTCTACAGGGTAGGAATGGGTGGCAGGTGCCTCTTGGGCTTTTGCAAGGCTTTCATAATTGAACTAGTGACTGCTCAGGCTTTGTATTTTTGGTTTGGAAATCATCTGGGGAGCTTTCAACATCGTTAAGCTGGTCTGTGACCAAAAATAGATCCATGAGCTTCTTTTTAAAGACATGGGAATGAAGACAGTTATAGCTTTGACCTGGAAAGATAACTCAAAGTCTAAGTGAAAGCCATTTTTGTGGTCCATATGGTTATCTAATTCCAAAGAAATAACAGCACAGCCATATCTGAATATCTGAATTTCTGAGCACTTGATAAACGTATCCCTCAGGCTCAAATAACATGCAAAATTAGCAGTAAGCTTTTGGAAATAATAATCAACAAACATTTGCTAAGTACCTACTATATGCCAGGCACTGTGCTAAGCCATGCATATTCTACCCTTTGTCACCTGGCTCAGGGAAATGAATCCAATTTCAGGCTAAGTGGGAAGGGAAGACAGAGCCATAATAGGCTCAAAGGGGAGATATTGTGGGGGTGCGGAAAAGGCCCTCTATTTCATGTATTGCAGGCAGTTGCCTACTTGGTTTACATGTAGAGGCAGATTTGCAGTTGTTCTTTACTGTTACAGTTTTGAAATTCAGTTTATAGAAGTCAAAGATCTTAGCTATCGAACCAAAAAGGTGTTTTTTTTTCCCCATAAGCATTATCATAAGGAAGTCACATACTAACTAATATTTATACCCTCCTGTGGAGGATTGTGTGTATTACAGCTAGACAGCAAAGGTGGGAGCTTTAGCCAGGTTGGTTGCAGATAGGCACATGTAGATTTAGAGCTAGACGTGATCTTAGAGGTCATTTAATTAACCCTCGTCATTAAATGGCTTGTATTCCATTGAAAAACATTCTTAAAAATTGGAGTTGAAAAGCTGATGATGCACAAGAAGTCTTAAGATGTTTGAAAAACAGGTTTGGTTCTCTGAGCCCAGGCTGGCCACATCAAGCATTCAAAAGTGCCCTTGGGCAATGAGTGATCCATTCATATAAATAGGACTCTCACACAAAAAGGACTCAACTCTGAGTCCCATTTTCTGTGTACCAAATTTGAAATGTGACTAATTTGAGGCAGAGCTAGTTCTATTTTTTTGTGATTATTCATCCCTCTTCTGAAAAGACACTTATCTGAGTGCTTGTCCAGATGATATTTCTCTCATGATTCAATTAGACTGTGATCTAGCAATAAATTCATTATTAATTTTTCTCCACTTGCTGGTGACTTTTAGGTTTTCCTAATGTTCCTTTCTGATCTTTCAGACAACAATATGGTGAATTGTCCACTGGCCACCACATTCTCAGCTCTACACTGAGTTCAGCTAATATTAGTTTTAGGGATGCGTAAGAATATAAATTAAATAGCAGATTTTTGTATCATGGTAGAGAAAAGGATTCAATAGTGTTGTTGTTTTTTAAATCTGGAGTAACAAAGTGTGAAATTTTTGTTATAATCTTATTATAAGTCTTCTGAATTACTAGGCCTAAATCTATCAAGCAGAGAGTATCTAACAGTGTTAGGCACTATACAAATAAGGGTGGATCGACTTATTTATGCTAATTTATATGTCTTGTTTTGCAAGAGAAATAAATGTTCTTAGGACTTTTCTGGGGATCTTATACAAATTTGAAGCTTTTAAGGCACTAAAGATTTAGCAGAATCTGTTTTTTAAAAGGAAAGGAAAAACAACAACACTTTCCCTCAACAGTGGCCTTTAGGAGGTAGGAATAGATTGTATAAGCTAAGAAAATAAAGTAGATAGCCATAGATTCATGAATGGCTGAGCAAAGTGTGGTAGTGGATGTGACTTCAACTTAAACTTCAATGACATAGGTTCAAAATGTTGTATCAAGGTATAAACCAAGTTGATAAATTAACAGTTTTATGTCATTATTTAATTTTTTTTAAATAGACAAGAGAATTCTGGGAATCTGATAGCTTTGAATGAGGCTCTTAATTTTTCTATGACTTGCTTCCCCTATAAGGTAATGGCATTATTAATACTTATATATTCCTTACCTTAGAAGGGATGGCATGAGGATTAACATAATATTTTGTGTGAAATTCTTTGCATTCCTTAAAATATATAAATACAAATTATTTGATAACTTTGTAGCCATAATATTTAGACAGTCTATTTACTATAGCTGTAAGAACCATGGTTCAGTTTTCTGTATATACTAAATCTTCAGTTTTGACTTTCATGGAGCAATGATGAATGCTGGGCCTAAGTTTACCACCATAAAGCACTAAGAGCTAATATCTAAAGGTCCTGAGGCAGAATCTTAAATATTTTCTGTTTGAGTAAGTCATTCTAGATTTTTGTATCTGCTATGCCAGTAAATCTAGATTATTTGATTTAATAGCAGGGGTTTTCTCAACTCTGCATAAGCGTGTACAAGCAGAATCCCAATCGAGGTTCCATATTCCCAGAAACATATCATGCTGTTCAAGGAACTCTTCAAAATACCCTCTACAGATACAAAGCAGTGGGAGGGGTAGGCAGGAAAGTGCTCTCTCTACCTCACTGACTACAGTGGACATATTTGTGAGTGAGGAAGAAGGTAATTGTGAAGGAATTCCTCAAATCTCTATCTACTATATCTAGACCTACACACACACACACACACACACACACACACACACACACACACAAATGTGTGTATGTATGTATGGCTATATATTTAGAGGAAGTGTAAGTTTCCAAACATCTGTCTAAAAATATATATATACAGTACTTTCTGGTCCCTTTCCATGAGTCCACATGGATTCATGTAGCTATCTTTTCCTGAGGTACCATCAAGAGTATGCTGGAGCCAGCTGCAATCAGCTCAGGAGAGCCTATTGTTAAATGATCAGAGTGGGCACTCCTACTGCAGGAATTGGCAGAGGGCTGCAAATTAGGGCTTGATTTATTGTCTTATTGATTGTTTAGACTTAAGAAAGCTTTGGAGAAAATGTTAATGATGCAGTTTAAACTTAAAACGGAGTCTCAAATGCAGGTTGTTGTTGCTGTTTTTGTTTTTGGAGACCATGATGTTAAACGTCAGCACACTCCTAATTGCAGTGTTCTATCCTTTTCTCTCCATACACATCAAATTCTCTATGTTTTCATCAAATGCATTCAATAGACACTTATTAAGTATCACTATGTACCAGGTACTGTGCTAGGTACTAGAGATACAAAGACAAAAAGGAAATGGTTCCTTCCTTCAAGGATCTTACATTCATTCTACTTGGGAGAAAACATAGACATAAACGAGTAAATAAAAAAAGAAAAACAGATGCAAAGTAGTGAGAGGGGTAGTGAGGAAAGTGCTCTCTACCTCACAGACTACAGTAGAAATATTTGGGAGTGGGGAGGAAGGTAATAGTGAAAGAGTTCCTCAAATAAAAAAAATGGAACTTGATTATAGATTTGACGTGGAATTAATTAATTGCCACATTGTTTTGCATTTTCTTGTTTTGTTTTTTATCCTTGGTTCTTGAAGAGGACCGTGACAGATGTCATAACTTGCAATGAATTGGATTTAAGTAAGGAAGGGCTGTGCAAAATCACCAATCTCACTCTTCTGGAGCCATCTGGGTCCAGTGACAAGATATATTTTCCGGATAATTGGACTTGGCCCCGGATGTTTTTTAAGGCAATTGGGATTAAGCGACTTGCCCCGGGGTCACACACTTGCCTAGCTAGTGTCTGAGGTTAGATTTGAACTCAGATCCTCCCAACTTCAGGACCAGTGCTCTATCCACTTCATCACCTAGCTGCCCATAATTGCCGCAGTAAAACAAATAAAAAGCGATATTTGAACATATCAGTAGGTAATAGAGGTGACTACGGAATTTTCCCAGTTTCTTGACTAGTTTCAATGGTAGGCATTCCATGGTAGAATATTGCAATAATTTCGATGGCCCTCCAGTTGTTCTCTTATATGCCACCTGTATTTGTACAACAAACAAAACACTGATAAGATACAGAGGGAGGACCAAATACATTTCATACACACACCCATTGAATTTCATTTCCTGCTAGTTACATTTTTCAGACTTCATCCAAACCAGTTTTGGTCCCTGTACTCCTGGGCTTCTTTCCCATGTCCCCATGTCAATATGAAATATGGAAAGGAATAAGTTATGGAGTTTATTATGCATTTTCATTTAAGAAATAGTGTTTAATTTTTCATAAAGAAAACTTTATTCAATACATATTTATTTTTGTTTCGTCGGGGATATGAAAGAAGAGAATAAAGGGATATGATTCTCCAAGGGTATACCAAAAATGTTGTAACTTCATTTACTGGCAGAGGCAGAGAGGTGGCACAATGAATAGAATGCTGGGGCTAGAGTCAGGAAAACTGAAGTTCAAATCCAGGCTCAGATACTTAATAGTTGTGTGCCTTAACCTCAGTTTTCTCAACTATTAACAAAAGAGGATCATAATTGTGTCCACTTTGCAGGGTTACTGTGATGAAGTGAGATAATATTTGTATAGTATTTAGATAGTGCCTGGCACGTAGTAGATGCTTAATAAACAATTGTTCTTCTTCCCTTATAACCCCACCCTTAAAACCTTAAATGTGAGTAGTGGTTTTTTCACATCAAAGTTCAAGTTCATGAAAGGGATTGTCTTGTTTTTATTACTATTATTTGCCCAATAATGACCACCTATCTTTTTGATTTTTCACTCTTGTGCTGGTGCAAGACAAGATTCTATCCCTGGCTGCAATAAAGGGAATCCTCTTTCTTCATCTTCTTCCCTGAATCTCTGCTCAGACCAGATTCATGGGGAACACAATATGAAGCCCCTTTCTGACTTGCATGTCAGAAGGAGAATTGAGTTCATCAGTGTACAAAATAGTTGTTGGATATGAATAGTGTGATTAATTACATAGAATAAGAAATGAGAATTAAGCACAATCCCCTGAATTCATAGCAGATAAAGAGGGTGTATATAACAGAAGAAATATGTAGATGAAAATAATCCAGAATTTATCTCCCTGGCTCCACTAAATTAATCTATTCACTCACCCAGAAACAGAGAAGACTATATTATCAAGGTGTTTTCAACCTCTTTTAATTCTAGTGCTTTCCCTTATTTCCTATGTATTCTATATATAGTGCTCTCTGTTTCTCTATCTCTGTCTCTGTTTTTCTTTGTCTCTGTCTCTCTCTCTTTCTCTGTGTTTCTCTCTCTGTCTCTGTCTCTGTTTCTCTCCCTTTGTTTACATGTTGTCTCCCCCAGTAAATTGTAAACTCATTGAAGGCAGACACTGTCTTTTGCCTTTTTTATATCCCCAGGGCTTAGCACAATGCCTGGAACATAGAGAGCACTTAATAAATGTTCGTATATTTATTTATTAAATATTATAAAAATGATTCATAGGGACATAGAATTGGAGCTGAAAGGAACCTTAGAGGATATGTAGTCTAACCCCTTCATTTTATAGATGAGCAAACAGAGGTCAAGGGAGATTAAAACATGTGCCTAGGGACAAACAAGTAGTAATAGAATTCGAACCCAGGTTCTCTGACTCTTAATCCAGCACTCATTTCATGGGATCTCTGGAATATATATACATCTAATACATTATCTCTATCTATCTCTGTCTCTATTTCTCTCTCTCTCTATGTTAATATATACACATATACATACATGCACACACAAATACACATGTATACATGTATGCATATGTGTATTTATACACATATATGTGTATACATGTATGTATATATAATATAATTTTAGAAACATTAACCATTGACTTCTCACAATCAGAACCACATATAGGAGGAAGATAAATAGAGCTTTGCTTCAGGTGATAAGCCACATGTGCTAGCTGTAGAATCAATTGAGCTTGCCATCTGTATGGCAAGAATAGTTGTAATAAAATACTACCAGGTGATCTGTTTCTCTCTCTCTCTCTCTCTCTCTCTCTCTCTCTCTCTCTCTCTCTCTCTCTCTCTCTCTCTCTCTCTCCAGTTTCTACCTCAGGTGAGCTCTTCCCTTGCCTGGTTCCCTTTCATGTTCTCTTGTCCCTAGCCATGACTTTTCTCCCAGCAGCAGAGGCTCCCCACCTTCTTTATCTTTGGTCTCATGACCTCACTTGCCCCTGATTCAACTGAATTCTGAAGGGAACCTCCATGCTCTTTAAGGCCCACTAGATTTTGGCCTGCTTGCCCAGGGTGCAAAAATCCATGAGTCTGCCTTATGATGTGCTATCAAAGTGAGTCCCATTACTAGAGATGTGAAGGAAAGACTTGGAATTGAATGAGTGAGAGTTTGTTTTGTTTTATTTATTAAATTATTAGGGTTCCTGAAGTAAGGCAGAAATAAGATGCAGCAGCACCAGATTTAAGAATCCTCTTGTTGTGTCAATTTAAGTGTGTCCTAGAGCGAGCCATCGTAATATGAGTTTAAAAACATGCCAGGCTTTGGAGTCATAATAAAAAAAATATAATGAAGATATTTCATTACAGGACTCTGGGAGCCATGCAACCATTTCTTTGAATTATGGAATCAATGGTGGATCTGACACTTTGTGATGAAAACACTGAAACCCTGCAGCTGGTTACTAGTTGGTGGAAAATAGGCACACTGTGCAATTAATAAAGATGGGTTATTACACAAACTAGAAAATACAATTAAATCAACTACACATACAGATCAACCACTGAAGGGTGAATCATGTTGCAAGGGCTGAAATTTATTTTTTTAAAACTTTCATTGGACTAAAATAACATGTTTCCATAGTTAGAGGATGAGATATTTTCTTTGTCCAATCATCTTTGATAGTAACCATATTCACTTCCTTACATTAAAGAAATATTGGCACAAGCTTTAGTACAAACTTGACCGTGAGCACAGACTTGAGTCTATATTGAAAATGGTACAGATAAATGTTAATTACAAAGGCAGAAAGAAAACAAAGCATGCTATCAGGCTTCTTTTTGCCATTAATAAGCATTCCCTTCAGTTCATCAATTCTCCTTCATTGACAAATCATAGGATGATAGAGGCATAGAGCTTGAGTTAGAAGGGACTCCATAGGCCATCCAGTCTCTTAATTTTAGAGATGGGGAAACTGAGGCCCAGGGATGTTTTTAACTGATTTCTCAAGTGGGTTCTCAAGTTGGTTCAATGATGGCTTAAATTTATTGTCTCTATATCTTGTTTGTACATAGTTGTTTGCATGTTATATTTTCCATTAGGACAGGGGATGCCTCTGGAGCTTTTTTTGGTTCCCACACTGCTTAGCATGGTGCCTGCCACAAATTAGGCACTTAATAAGCACTTATCGACTGGCTTATTGACTCTGTTGTTGTTTAGTAACGTCCACTTCTTTGTGACCCCATGCACCATAGCTCAACAGGCCCTTCTATTCTCCACTCTCTCTTGGAATCTGTCCAAGTTCATTTTTGTTGTTGCCTTGATACTATCTCTCCATCTCATCCTCTGCTTTACCTTTTCCCTCCAATCTTTTCCTACATCAGTGTCTTTTCTAATGACTCCCACCTTCTCATTATGTGGCCAAAGTATGTAAGCTTCATTTTCAGTATTTGACTTTCCAGTGAATAGTCTGAATTAATTTCTTTAAGCATTTACTGATTTGACCTTGCTGTCCAACGGACTCTCAGAAGTCTTTTCCAGTTCTACAAATCAAAAGCATCAATTCTTCGGTGCTCAGCCTTATAGTCCGACTCTCACAGTTATACACTGCTTTGGAAAAACCACAGCTTTGACCATATGGACCTTTGTCAGCAAGGTGGCATTTCTGCTTTTTAGTATGATGTTCAGATTTGCAACAGCTTTCCTTCCAAGGAGCAAGCATCTTTTAATTTTGTGGCTTCAGTCACCATCTGCAGTGATATTTGAGCCCAATAATATAAAATCTGATATTGCTTCCATTTCTTCTCCCTCCATTTGCTAGGAAGTGATGGGACCAGTTGCCAAGATCTTAGTTTTTTATGTTAAGCTTCAAGCCAGCTTTGACACTTTCTTCTTTCACCTTCCACAAGAAGCTTAATTTCTCTTCACTTTCTGTCATCAGAGTGGTATCATCTGCATATCTGAGATTGTTAATATTTCTCTCAGCAGCCTTAATTCCAGCTTTTGATTCATCCCGCCTGGCATTTCACATGATGTCCTCTGCATATAAGTCTATAATAATATGATAATATACAACCTTTTGAGGCCCCCCTTTTCAATCTTAAACCTATCAGTTGTTCCATGTTTGGTTCTAACTGTTGCTTCCTTTTTTTTTTTTTTTTTTTTTTTTTAGTGAGGCAATTGGGGTTAAGTAACTTGCCCAGGGTCACACAGCTAGTAAGTGTTAAGTGTCTGAAGATGGATTTGAACTCAGGTCTTCCTGAATCCAGGGCCGGTGCTCTATCCACTGCGCCATCTAGCTGCCCCTAACTGTTGCTTCTTGGCTGCCATACAGGTTCCTTAGGAGTAAGATGATCTGCTACTCCTATGTCTTTAAGAACTTGCCACATTTTGTTGTGATCCACACAGTCAGAGGTTTTAGTGTAGTCAACGAAGAAGTAGGTGTTTTTCTGGAACTCCATTGCTTTTTGCATAATCCAGTGAATGTTGGCAATTTGGTCCCTAGTTCTTCTGCCTCTTTGAAAACCAGCCTGCACTTCTGATAATTCTTGGTTCACATATTGCTGAAGCCCAGCTTGAAGAATCTTAAGCAAAACCTTCCTGGCATGTGAAATGAGTGCAATTGTTCAGCAATTTGAACATTCTTTGGCACCACCCTTCTTTAGGATTGGGATGTAAACTGATCTTTTCTCATCCAATGTATTTTCTAAATTTGCTGGCATATTGAATGCAGCACTTTTAAAAGCATCATATTTTTGGGGGGTTTTAAATAGCCCAGATGGAATCCCATTACCTCCACTATTAGCAATGTTTCCTAAGGCCCACTTGACTTCATTCTCTAGGATGTCTTGGCTTTAGATCAGTAACCACACCATGATGGTTATTGGTGATGTTAACATCTTTCTTGTATAGTTTTGTGTATTCTTACCATTTCTTCTTAAACCTCTTCTACTTTTGTCTTTTATCATGCCTTTTTTCATTAAACTTTCCCTTGATATCTCTAATTTTCTTGAAGAGATCTCTTGTCATTCCCATTCTATTGTTTTATTTTCTGTATTGCTCATTGAAGAAAATCTTCTTATATTTTCTTGCTATTCTCTGGATTTCTGAATTCAACTTACTGACCACTATATGATTAACAATGTTTTCTACAAAGAGGTTACTATATAGTTCAACAAATTTAGCAAACTTTTATTAGATATCTGCTGTGTACAGGGTGCTGGGTTAGGCATTGAAGACATAGGAAGTTTAGACAAGCCAATTTTTGTTGGTCCTTGTTTTTGAAGAGGGCAAATGACATGATGTTGGCTGAAAGTACACACCAAAGATAGATAAGCAACCCTGAAAAGGGCTCAGCAAGACCTCCCACCAGAGGTGCTAGTCTTCCATGAACACCCATACACCCAGATAAGACAATAGCTTCTGCTCAAAAGGGTCTTAGACTACTAAAATGGGCTAAGACTTTAATGTCCCCTTAAATGCTTAGGTGGATCTGTAATGTTACTGAGTTCTGTTATTTATTTTTTTTCTCCTGGCATAGACTATAACCATTTCATGATTTATTATTTTGTATGATTGTTGTGGATGTACTCTAATACATTTTCTCTCTCTCTCTCTCTCTCTCTTTGTTTTTTGGTGAGGCAATTGGGGTTAAGTGACTTGCCCAGGGTCACACAGCTAGTAAGTATTAACTGTCTGAGGCTGGATTTGAACTCAGGTCCTCCTGAATCCAAGGCCAGTGCTCTATCTACTGCACCACCTAGCTGCCCTCTCTCATACATTCTCTATAGAAGTTCTGCCCCACTTAGGGGAGGCCATCATCTGTCCATTGAATTGCTCCAGAGTACCAGAATAGCCAATGGTCAGGTAGTGGTAGGGAATCTCTCTTTTTGCCACTTGGCTAGCCTACTTCCTTTTCTGGGCATACATGCTTTGGTGAGATCTTTTGGGCCACTTATTAATAAAAACCCAATTATTCAGCTCTTACAATGTGCTAACTTCTGAAGAGACAAATATAAAATTTTAGCAAGACGAAATGTTATATTTTTACTATCTCTTTTTGGCAGTGTGGATCAGTGCCCAAATTTTAATTCAGAGCAACACCATTGTAGAGAAAAAAAATTTATATGGAAATAAATGTGGTATATCAAAGAATAAATATAGTTTAAAAATTAATCTGTCCCTTCTACTACTCTCTCTAATGCTTTAACAAATTTGAAAAAAAAACAACACCCTCAAATAAAGCTGTTACTACTGTGTAGCTGTATAGTCAGGCAAAACAAATTCCTTCCTTGGTTATATTCTAAAAGTATGTCTCTTCATGCATGTATTTTATCTTCCTTTTTTTGGACTTAATGATTTATAATTGTATTGATTGAGTTCTAAAGTCTTTCAAAGTTGTTTTTCTCTATAATGTAGTTATTTTGTATAAATTGTTCTGCTAGTTCTGCTCACTTTGCTCTGCATAAGTTCATAGAGATCTTCCCAGTTTTCCATAAAACTCTACATTTCATAATTTTTACTGGCAAAAAATATTTCATTATATTCACATACAACAATATATTTAGCCATTCCCCAATAGGACAGCTCCATATTTTCCAATTTTTCATTCTCGATACAATTCTTTTTTGTTGTTGTTGCAAATATAGATCCTTTTCTTCAGTTTCTTTGGGGGTATAGGTATAGTAGAAGTATAATCAGGCACATTTTAGTAACATTTGGGGCATAGTTCCAAGGAACTTACATTCCAATTGCAAGAGACAACATAATGGGAAGTAGCGACTGGGGAGGAGTATTTTGGTTCAGAAATTTTCAGGAATAGTAAATGAAACTATATGAAAGTAGATTGACATGCAATTTCCTGTAATAATGGCAGAATTTATTTTATTATGGTTACACAACTGGAAATCAGATAATAGGTATGTATGAAATGGAAAGGAGCCTTTTGAGAAGATAGCCAGGAAGTAAAGTGAAACATGACTGGGATCTCCTAAATAGAGTGAAACATTTGAGGCAAGCAACAATCAAGACGTTGGCAGTTTCCCTAGGGTGGAAATTCTGGAGATGAAAGGGTTAAAGCTTCTATGTCCTGGTCTCCAGTCTGGATGGCTAGGTAGCTTATTGCTTGACACATTGTAGGCATTTAGTAAATAAATTCTTGCTGAATAAATGAATGTATGAACTTAACAAATAAACAAAAAATAACTGCATTCAAGAAGGGAAAAAGTGAAGTACGCTAAGGAATCCATGACGAAAGGTTGTTCCTTTTGGGTAGAATCAGAAGGGAAGCTCTAGTCATGAGCATAGTGTGAGCAAATGCTTACAAGGTGGAAAGCATAGGGTATATGTGAGGGAGGGGACAGAGGGCAGTCATAAAGTAGATTTGCTTTGCTGGAGCCATAAGTAGATAGAGGGAAGTATCGTAAGATAAGCTTAGAATGCTAGGATTGCACCAAAGTTTTGGACTTTGGATGGCAGGAAAAAGGAGTTGGAACTTTATGTACTTGTCAATGAGGAGCCACTAAAATTGCTGAGCAGAGGAGTAATGGAACCAAATCTATGCATATCAAAGATTGGTCTGACAGCTATATGAAAGAGGGATTGGAGGATTCAGGAAGTGGGGTTTGGAAGACATTGTAGGTGGCTATAAGAGTAGGTCAAGTGAATGGTAGTAATAGCCTGTACTAAGGTGAAAGGGAATAGAAAGGAGGGAAGACCATTAAATATATTGTGAAGGTTAAATCCACAAAACTGGGTGATTGGATGTCAGATGGAGGAGAGGGAAGAGTGAAAGCTGACACCAAGGTTTTGAATATGGGAGACTCTATGTTCATGGCAGAAATAGTGAAGTCAGAAGTTATCAAGCAGAAGGAGAGAGCAGAGATTAACTTGGATGAAACAATAGTGAACAGAAAATAGATAATTAGGTACTAAACATCATGGTGCAGACTAGGTTTGTTAGAAGAGTAGAGAGAACAGGCAACACAGTGTAAGGGAAAGCAATAACATGGTTAGAGATCTTCTAGTTCAACTACCTTTTACAAATGGGGAAACTGAGGCTCAGAGATGCTTTTGAATAAGGGAATATACTTACCTGCCATAGCAGAAGTGAGTCAAGAAACAATAGAGTCTATGAGCAAAGTTCAATCACTCTTGAATCTGTTCTGAACTAGAGGACTAAATGTTTGGGATATTTGTGTGGTATTGTTGTCCATGACAGAGCTATAGAGAAGCACTGTAGTGAGCCTGATAGATTGTATTGTTGATTTCAAAAAGAGCAGCTGGGTGGTGAAGTAGAGTGTTGGGCCTGGAGTCAGAAAAACCTGGGTTCAAATCCCGCCTTGGATACTTACTAACTGAGTGACCTTGGGCAAATCACTTAACCTTTGTCTGCCAGAATTTCTGCAATTGTAAAAGCAGGATAATAACAGTACCTGCATTGCAGGGATTTTGTGAGCATTAAGTGAGATAATATTTGTAAAAAGAACTTAACACAGCCTGGCAGATACTAGGCATTGTTTATCCCCTTCCTCTTCCCTGCTTTCTGGAGGAATAAGAAAGATTACAGCTTCTCTGGAGAAAATATGGTTCTATAGTTCACAGAGAGATTGCACGTGAGGAAACAGTAAGCAAGAATTTGCTGCAGCTTTAAATATCTACCAGGGCAGTGTGGTTTGGAGGGATAAGGGTATATTCCCTCTTCTGCACTGTTCCCCTGGGTAGTCATGGGAATAATGTGTGTATGTCCCCAAGGGGTCATCTTGTGGACAAGTTGTTCATTGTCCTAAAAGCAGGCACATTTTCATTTAGTGAGCAAAGGCTCAGGTCTGAGGATCATTTTACATTTTCCTTTGTTCCTTGGGTTGAATGATAAGGGTAAGTTATAGGTTGGTCAAACAGTGAGGTCAAATGGTTGATGAGTAGATGACCTGAGTATTCCACTGGCATCCTTGTGATTCCCAGAGAAAGTGAAGTGAAGGAAGCCATTTCATTGGATGGCCCCAGCATGGTGAACTTCTGGGAAGACATGCATGTGAATTACCACAAATGGGAAGGTATAGTGATATGCACCATTGGAGAAAGCACCCAAGTAATTTAGTTCACAGAGCCATTTGACCATTTGGGCAAAGAAAAGAAATATTCAGTACCATCAGACACTCTTAGCTGCCCCTGCTCCCTGCTCCCTGCCTCATAGAAACAAGTGTCTGTCTTTTGGGTGGGCTGGAGTGGGGAAGGGAACACACATTTAATAAGTGCCCACTATTTTCTAGGTGCTGTCCTAAGCACTTTACAAATATTAGCTCATTTGAATGAGTCAGAGATAGGAGGACATTGTAGTCATTTAGGTACTGATTGAAATAGCTCAGGGAACTAGAAATTAAGCATATTAGATGGTAGCAGCAAGAACAGAAAGGAGGGAATGGATATGAAAGAGATTGTGGAAGTAAAATTAACAAGCTTTGGCAACTGATTGGATGGGGGAGGTGAGAGTCAAATTATGGTAAAAATATAAAAATCCTCAGGAATATTATTTAAAATGGGCATAAATTCATTGCTCATTTGTCAAAGACTAAATTACACATATCTTAGAAAAAACCTGCAAGACTGTTTTGGGGCATGTATTCCTCTGAGTCCTCAAATGGATTTTTGTGCTTCTTATTTGAGAACAATCATTGGTTGAACCACATTTCAAAATGTTGTTCCAAATATTCTTGATGCAAGTCAAGCTTTAACATTTTTTACCTTTTAAGATAGAAATATGCAAATCAGGAGGAAATCTGAATTATGACTGTTATTCCACTGATGCTGGTAAATCGGTTTTCTTTTAGTATCTCATAATCTTTGGTGATGTGACACGACTCAGACATATCTTTCCAAATTAGCTCATCTCCACTATAAATATGTTATGACCATATGCTGGCTGTGTTAGCAAAATCATCTTTTCCTCCAGTGTACCTTATGTAAGCTTGCCCAGTGCTGTATTTCTGTTCAAGAATCTCATGTACTGCCATGAGACATTCTCTGTGCTGAATGGCTTTGTTGAGGGATTTTCAAAGTTTTCAGTTATTTTATCTATCAATCAACATATATTTATTAAACATAAATCATAAACAAGGAATTAGATTAGATATTGTGTGTGGGGGAATCAGAGATGAATAAGAGAGGAAGCATATTGTGATGGACTAGATATAAAAAGACTTATTTTTAAGTCTTGGCTCTGTTGCTTACAAGATGTCTGGCTTTAATTAAGTATGTTAATCCCTTTGAACATCTCCAACTGGATTATCTGTAGACTTCTTTTTTTGAGGGGCAGTGAGGGTTAAGTGACTTGCCCAGGGTCACACAGCTAGTAGTAAACGTCAAGTGTCTGAGACCAGATTTGGACTAATGCAGGGCTGGTGCTTTATCCACTCCACCACCTAGCTGCCCCCTATATCTGTAGACTTCTTAGACTGAAGACATCCAACATAGCTACTTTTTCCTCTGAAAGTTTCCCTTCATCCTAACAGAGAATGTTATCATTGAGGGTACTACCATCTTCCCTGTCACCCATGCTTGAAGCCTAAGTATCCTCCCTGCCATCCCAGTCTCTTTCACCTCTCTCCCATCCAGTATGTTGATTTACATTACCACATGGTGCACAGGTCCCCAACTCACACCTGAAAGAAAGACTTCTATTCTATTATTCTATTCTATTCTATTCTATTCTATTCTATTCTATTCTATTCTATTCTATTCTATTCTATTCTATTCTATTCTATTCTATTCTATTCTATTCTATTCTATTCTATTCTATTCTATTCATCACTATTGCTTGGTCTCCTTGCTTCAAGTCTCTTCCCACTCCAGTCCATCCTCCACTAAGGTATCAAAGTGATTTTCTGAACCATGTCACCTCCCTCTCCCACCTACTCAATAAACTTCAGTGGCTTCCTATCATCTCCAGGATAAAAAATGAAATCTTCAGACATTCAAAGTACTTCACAACCTGACTTTCCTCCCACCATTCCACTGCCCCATCCTTCCCACTTCCACCCCATCCTTTCCACCTCCATCTTTCCAGACTTCTTTTTAAAGTGTAAGGCTTAAGATGTTCTTAAACCACCTCTACACCCAGGACCCGGCAATCCAGTGACACTGGCTTCCTGGCCATTTCTTGGACAAAACACTCCATTTCCCAACTCCAAGCATTTTCATTGGCCATCTCCCAAGACTGGAGTGTGCTTCTTCCTCATCTCTGTTTCCTCTCTTCCTTCAAATGCCAGTTAAAATCCTGCCTTTTATAGAAAACATTTTATGATCCTGATGATTATTTTCCATTTATCATAGACATTCATAAGGATGTATGTACATGCATATATTTGTCTTGTTTGTACACAGTTGTGTCCTCCAATAGACTGTAAGCTCCTTGAGGAAAGGGTCTTTTACTTTTCTTTGTATCCTCTGTGCTTAGCATAGTGCCTGGCACAGAGAAGGAACTTGATAAATGTTTGACTAACTGAGTGACTCTGAAATTCTTTATTTCCTTATCGGTAAAATGAGTCCAGTTGATTTCATGGGCACTTTTGCTGGGATATTTAAAGGAGCCACACAGTGGGAAGCCCATGGGTCTGTATGGGCTTAGCTAGTAATAAAAATAATTAACATTAATATTTATACCTCACTTTAAATTATGCAAAGTGCTTAACATATGTAATCTCATTTGATCCTCCAAACATTCTTGTGAGGTAAGTGACATTCCCATTTTGAGGGGGTGGGAGGGAATTGGAAGCCAAGAGGGATTAAATGACTTATCCAAAGTCACAATGTTTGTAAGTGTCTGAGTCAGGATCTGAACTTAGGTCTTCCTGACTCCAAATCCAGTGTCTGTGGCCAGGATGCTGAATGGGGTTAGTTGTGAAAGTGAATGTAGTGAGTGAAGGCAAGTGACAAACTGTGTCTTATAGAATGTTGGAGCTTGGGCTTTCACTCCTTCTATCCTCACTGACTGAGTGACTCTGAGGTTCTGTTTCCTCATCTGTAAAATGAGTCCCACTGATTTCATTGGCTATCATGGTGAAAAGCCTCATTCATAGGTATCTATGGCAATTGTAATAGCTGTGCTGCTCTAAGCTTCCCCTACCCTCCACCTAATCACACATGCAAGATAGGTAAAACTGCATATAGGGAGAAACTGATCCAGAATTTGTATTTATTTTTTTGCAGGGCAATGGGGGTTAAGTGACTTGCCCAGGGTCACACAGCTAGTAAGTGTCAAGTGTCTGAGGCCGGATTTGAACTCAGGTCCTCCTGAATCCAGGGCCGGTGCTTTATCCACTGCACCACCTAGCTGCCCCAGAATTTGTATTTTTTTAAAGAATGTAAGCTCTATTTCTTTCTCTTTTTTCCCTGTCTTTGTAGACCCAGAGTCTAACATAATGCCTGGCACATAGTAAGCACTTAATAAATGCTTATTGATTAATTGATTCAGGATTGGCCTTATGAATAGGAGGAGCAGGCAGTCACCTTACCTAGTATAATTGAGAGTTACCAAGGTCTTAGGCCCTCAAATACTTTCCCCTACCTACGTGCCATCAGTAATTGAAATTCTATTGTTTGACATAAAATAGCATTGCATCATTTAAAAAAAATCATATTCTCATGAGCTGGGTAAGAATACATTAACCCATTATCATTTATTTATCTATATATAGTGTGAATTCATTGACTATGTTGCATTTCCCAGGTGACAACTAAATTAAATGAAGCAAAGAAAAAAAAAAGAAGAAGATTATTGCCATAATTTAAAGGTAGAGAAACCAAGATGACCAGAGAGAGGTGATGATCTCTGTCCCATCAGTTAAAAAAAAGATTCAATCAGAGAGATGTATGATTGAAGAAAGTGGTGCTTTTTGTAGTAGAAGGGAACAATAATTTTGAAGTAAAGGAGAGATCTGGCTAGGGTGCTCTCATGGGAAGCAAGGATACAAAAATGCCCAGTAATTGCTTGGTGAAAGAGGGACTGGAAAGAACATGTGCTGAAGACAAATTTTGCTGATGGCTGATCTTGAATTTATTCAGTGTTTTCAAATTATATATGATATTTGGTCATATAGTTCATAGAATGCTAAATGGAGAGTCATGAAGATGTGAATTAAAATCCTGCCATAGGTATTTACTAGCAGTATAACTGTGGGCAAGTGATATGATCTTTCTCTTACTCATTTTTCTCATCCAAAAAGTGAGATAGCTGGATATGATGATCTTTAAGATTCCTTCCTACCCTGAATCTAATCCTATGATCTTTTTCTGGGAAGATCTTAATGTCTTCCAAATGTCCTGGATTTGCTAACCATACTTCTTGGAATCCATGATTAAGTGGGTACATCTTGGATCTTTCCTAAGAGAACTGAGTTCCTAAAGCTCCATATTGTAAGGTTCTCCTAGTATGGCATGTGCCCTAAACATGATGCTGTGACAAGGGTCCAGTAGACTCCCATTTGTCCATATGACATATAGCCGGTTTGAATGAGAAAATTATTATAATTTGAAGGTAGAGAATCCAAGATGACCAGAGAGATGACAATCTCTAACCCCACCTCTCTTCCACTCCTTTAAAAACAGCATAAAGGATATTATCAGAGCGATGTATGATTGGAAAAAATGAGGTAGGCTGGTCATGCATTGAAAGTGAAGTGTAGGGGGCAGCTAGGTGGTGCAGCAGATAGAGAACCAGTCTTGGATTCAGGAGGACCTGAGTTCAAATCTGTCCTCAGACACTTGACACTTACTAGTTGTGTGACCCTGAGCAAGCCACTTAACCCTCATTGCCCCACAAAACCCCCCAAAACAAACAAACAAACAAAAAAACAAAGTGAAGTGTAACTCATGTGATCCATTAGTATTGACACATCAGGAGACCTAGAGAAATTCTAGCATGAAGATGGAAGTCCTTCTAGCTCCATCCCTTAGATGGAGCCCCTGTGAAGAATTGTTCTGAGGACATGAAATAAAAAGATATGGATAGGCTGTAATCTACATTGTTGGAGGGAGTACCCATACTGATGAAAACATAGAGCTGTCAAAGTAAGTTTCTCATAGGCTTGTCTGAGCTCTGTCAGAAATAGCAGTCATAGCTGGTGATCAGGTGGAGCAGGGATATGACTAGGCCCTTAATTTCGCCATTGGCCATGAGGTCCATTTGGAGATGTTGGGAGTATGGAAGTGAAGTGGGGAGGGGCAGATGAGTCAAGAGGCATTCAGTAACCAAAGAGCAGATCACTGGGCTCAGTGCAGAAGATACAAAGATAAAATGGAAGAAGTGCTTATCTTTGAGGAAATGACAAGCTTTGGGAGGGATACATGTACACAGATCAATAAGTACATAGAATACACAACTAAATACAAAATAATTTCAATAGGGATAGGACACTAACAACTGAGGGGTTGCAAAGAGGCAGGAAGGCAGCAAGGCATGGAATATTATGTATGGAGAATAGTGAGTGGGCCAGTTTGAACAGAATGAAGATCACATCAACAGGAACCTTATGAAATGAGACTGGGTAGACAGATAGATGGAAGCCATATTGTGAATGCCAGGATGAGAATGTTTTACTTTATCCTAGAGGCAACCTGGAGACACTGAAGGCTTTGGAGTCTAGCATGACATAGATCTGCATTTTAGGAATGTCCTTCTGGCAGCTGTTTAGGCTATGGATAGAAGAGGGGAGAGACTGGAAACATGGTGAGCAATTAGTCAAATGAAAACAAATGGTTTGTCAGAAGAACCAAGCTTGAGGCAAAAATACTTGGGGAAATGAATAGTGAATATGGGAGAAGAATCCGTGAAAGAATTTTTATTCACCATTTTCCCCAAAAGCCATTCATTTAAAATGAATGTATGCCTATGTATGTATAGCCAAAGTGTCCTAATGAATCCCTTAGCATCAAGGAAAGAAGAACTGTGTTTTTCTGAATTCTGGTGTCATTTTATCCATTGCCTAAACTTTGGTAATAGACCAGCAACTGGCTTCCCATGACATTTATTTATTATGAAACTCCCCATATTTACTTTTATCAAAGATCAATAGAATGACTGCCTCTGACTTTAATCAGCTTAAGACCTTTGAGAAAATTCAAATAAATAGGCCTCTCACTAGAACACTGAGAATTTGGTTATTCATTTCTATTTATATTCAGGTGATGTCCCAGGAATTGTTCTTTGCAACATATTTTTCAAGACATGCCAATTACCCTGCCTGACTGGGTATAAAAATCTTCCACTTCCAGCATTTTCCAAAGCTAATTTGTAGACAAAAAAGTCCATTCTGATCCATTCTCCTTCTGAAAGTCAGCTCCTTTTAATTCCATTAAAGTAGTTGTATTTTAGCTGTAAATTCTTGCAAACAAAGCTATGGTTTTTTAAAATAGGATTTCAAGAAATTCTGGATTGAGCTGGATTGTACTTTAAAACACATTTATATTGTCACAGAATCCCTTGCATTTGTAATTAATGTTGAAAGTCAGACACACTCCTCTAACTCATCTGGAATACTGATTCATGCTTTTAGAGAATGTCCAGGCTACAGAGGCTTAATCTTTCAGTTTCAGCTACTCTGAGAATTTCTCTTCATAAACTATTGGCTCAGTCCATTGGAGTTCAAATGGAAACATACATTTTAGCCTGTTTTTACACATGTCTTCATACTGGTCCCTTCTACAAAAACCACTGGTCAAAACCCATCATCATTCAGGTCATAATTCAGACAGGCATTTTTTGCTTCCCTTTATAAATATATATAAATGTATGTGAATATATGTGTATATGTGTATACACACATATGTAATAAACATATCTATATGTGTATACACACACATATATATGCAATTTTTTGCTTTCAAGCTTCTTCTGTACCTGATTTGATTAGAGTAATAAAAGACAGCATAATAGATGCAGTACTAACCATAGAGACCAAATTGTCAAGCAGATAAACATTATGTTTTTTAATGTTCCTTCTTCCTTTTCTGGAATAATTCTCTCACAGATACCCCTTTCTCTTCCTGATTTTAAACTATTTTCAGGGTCCAATGTTATCCCCTCCATTCTGATTCCCTAACTAATTTAACCCTTCCTTGCTCTATTTTCTCCCCATTCCGTAAATAAAATGTAGTTGGTCATTAGCCTTGACATATAGGGACCTGTTGAAAGGCATCTGATAAATTCCTGCATGCTTATATGTGTAGGCACAGATGTGATTTCATTTGTGTTGTTACTTTCAAGGTAGAAACAACACATACACTTATAAGTATATATCAGACATTTTGTGGGGCTACTGAATTGGCATTTTATCTTTACCTTGGTCCTGCACTGTTCAAATCGTTCTCTCCAGACCTATGTCTTCTGGTTTGCCAGGCAATAGCTAGGACTGATTCTCTTAATGCTAGTCATCTTTGAGAAGGGTATAATTTCAGCAGACTCCTTCTGCTTTGTAGCTGGCATGAATTGAGGGACTTAGGAGGTTTTGATCTTTTAAACCAATGAGGTAACTGCTAAGTCTAGAGGCATTCATCTCAGGATTGCCATTTTGTCACTTAAGCTCAGGGAGGGAAATAGTAGAAAAATCTGCCAAAAGCCTGAGGCTCAGTTCAGGCTTTCCTAGCCAGCACATATATTCAAAGTCATCATTACTGCTATGGAGGGGAAGACGAAAAAATCTGCTTCTTTGCCCTTTCTACCATGAGTGGGGGGAGAGACAGGCAGGGGAGAGAAGTGGAGGAGAGGGGGAGAGAGAGAGAGAGAGAGAGAGAGAGAGAGAGAGAGAGAGAGAGAGAGAGAGAGAGAGAGAGAGAGACAGAGACAGAGAGAGAGACAGAGAGAGAGACAGAGAGACAGAGAGACAGAGAGACAGAGAGAGAGAGAGAGACACACACACACACACAGACAGACACACAGACAGACACACAGACAAACAGACAGAGACAGAGACAGGAGAGGAGGAGGAGGAAGGTATGGATGAAAGGAGAGAGCAACAGAGGGAAGGATCCCTTCTTTTAATATCTACTTAGCTACAGATTAGTTACTGATTTGCATGTTGAATGAAGCTTCTGATCAGTCATCCAAAAATTTATTAAGTGCTTACGTATCAAGTAATGTGCTAAGTATTGTGGATACAAAGACTAAGCAAAAACAGTTGCTGTCCTTGCAGAGCTTACATTCTAAAGGACGAGACAATATATAAATGAAATATTCTTCTTCCTAATAGGAAGCAAACTCTTTGAGAGCAGAGATTATTTCTTTGTATTCCTAGCACCTAGCACTATCTGGAACATGGTTGATGCTCAATAATATTTACTGAATGAATCAATTGCATGGATGGTAAAGATACACTTTACTTTTTCTTCTCTGAATTAATGAGAGAGGCACATGGTATAGTTGATGAAGTGTTGTGTTTGAGTCAGGAGGACCTGAGTTAAACTCTTTCTCTGACACTTACTAGCTGTGTAATCCTGAGAAAGTCACTCAAATTCTAAGTACTTGTGCAGCTCCCTAAGACTCAGTTCCCAAGTCATATCTGTGTTTGTGGAGAGAATCCCTATGCAGCCACATCCCCAGGGATATTTGCATATGTGAATGAGAAATAAAACTGGTAAATGATGGAAATCCTAATCCTCTAGTTTGTCATGATATCGTTTGGGGTGTGTAGGGGAGGACTGTTAAACACAGACAAAGACAAAGACACAGACACAGACAGAGATACACACCTCTGTGCTTGATTTATTTTTTGAAATGGCATTGTATAATGGTCCATTTCTTATGCTTTGTCTTTTCTTCCTTCTCTGTCATTTAGAAAGTCATACCATCTTGACACTAGGGTCCCTGAGATCTGGGGTCAATCAGCAGGCAGCTCAAGAGATTTCAAGAGATGCTGCTGCCACTGTGTTTTCAAGACTTATCAGTGAGACACATTGTCTCCTATTTGATTTGCAGTTCTGGATTAATGGGCCTGAAAATTGCATTAGCTTAGTGGCTGCTCAGCATCCATGTTGAAATAAAAACAAATCACAACAGGATTAACTTGTGGCTAGCTTTTGCTATTGCTGCTGCTGCTGCTGCTGCAATGGCTGTGGCAGGTCATAACTCACCATTTCAGGCATTAAAATGAATCTGAAACAACAACATGATGTGGAAATAAATCAAAGCCAGGTTTACATCTCAAAAAAGGAAAAAAACCCTCAATTGTCAAAATTTCATGGCTTGAGCAGCTGTCGATCCAAAGGAATGAAAGTGAAGATTCCAAACAAGCAGAATTTCATTTTCCTGCTATAAAGCTAGAAACCACATGATTTTCTCTGCCTTTAGACCTGACATTTATGATCTTTTTTCCCTTCCTTAAAGAAACAGGATAGATTAAAGAACAAAATAGGTTAATTAGAAATGTGGATAAAGCTTACTCAGGATAACAGTATTTTTTAGCTTGGAAATGCTTTAATTCCTTCCTTTGAACTTTGTGAAATGTCTAGAAGTGAATTTACTCCTCCGTGCTCTCCACAAAGCAATATTAGGAATCTAAACACAGAGGCTAAATTCTGTGAGAGAAGGGCAAAGATGATAGTCTCACCATAGGGGCAGTCATACTGGGAGAAGGATTGACTTTTACATCTGGGACTTTGAACCCTTTTGAGTTCTGGAGAGAAAGGTGCTCCTAGGAGAGGGAGTTATATGAGATCATAGGTGAAATGTTAAAAGAGACCTCAGTGGCCACCTAGTCCATCCATATCCTTTTTTTTTTTTTTAAAGTGAGGCAATTGGGGTTAAGTGACTTGCCCAGGGTCACACAGCTAGTAGGTGTTAAGTGTCTGAGGCTGGATTTGAACTCAGGTCCTCCTGACTCCAGGGCCAGTGCTCTATCCACTGCGCCATCTAGCTGCCCCACATCCGTATCCTTTTACATGTGAGGAAACTGAGGCCAAGGAAGGTAAAGTGAATTGACCAAAGTCTCAAGGCAGTAAGCCTCAGCTGCAACCCTTCTAATTCCAGACGGCGTCTTTTCATTGTACGAGACCCAGGGAGTGATTTCAATACAGGGACTGGGTGAAGAAACATTTTCACCAACCCCCGTGTTAGTTCCCTGGGCCAAAGCCCTGTTTTTTTCCATTCTACTTGCTGCTCTGTTCTCTGGCTTCAGAGACTGTCTTCAGTTAAATGATGATGATGGTTACAGTGATTTTATTATCTGTCTGCTTTAGAATGACCATACACTTTAGTCAATAGGTTGAATCCTCCACATCAGTCTCTACTACCTTATACCCTGAGTTTGCAATATATTAGACCACTTTTTATGGCAGCTTCATATAGTAAAAGGTCAGTTAATGAAGGGAAATAGAGTAAGGGTAGAAAGGGCTTATACTCAGTGATTTCCAAGATATCCTCACCACATTGTTAAGTAACGTGAAAGGAGGTGAGCAATACACTCAAAACAGGCAAAATATTTTAAAGCTTACTTTTTAGGCACTCTAAACTCCCTGTCCCTGGAAATCTCATTTTTCAGAAATTATTTGGCCTCATCAAAATTGCCCAGATCCTCCTTGTGAGCAATAGGAGTTGATGCAGTTTCTGATAGAGTCTTAGTTTTTGAGGGCAGCTCACATCCTATAAATATTTGGCTCACCTATTGGTCAGAATACACGGCTGCTGGAGAATTCCCAGAGGGTCTCTTCTCCCTTTATTTCGGTGCTCAAGAAGCAAGCACAAACATGAACTTGAATATTGCTGTTGTAGCAAGTGGTGACCTTTGTGGCTCTCAGGGAGGTGAGTCTCAAGCATATCCCCCCCAACTTTCTCCAATGGACACTTGAATTTTTGCCAATGAGATATAGGAGGTTAGGGCCAGAGGTTGGCCACTACCTCATAGAGATGGGGATGCCAGGCTAGAATAATATTTGTCTCCTTAAATCTTATTAGGCTAGGGCACATAATTTTAAAATTCAGGTTAAATTACTCTTTCATAAATCACTGTTCCATAATGGAGAAAGGAGTTGTCAAGCTTTATATCTAAGGAATGACTCCTTTCCTATGAAATAGTAATTCCACAATGAACACACACATAGTTATTATCAAAGAAACACAATTATCCAACTCAATAGCAAGACAGGAATCAGAGAAAGTGTGTGTGTGTGTGTGTATGTGTGTACTTACACAAATACAATAGATATATGCTTGTATTTGGTTTTAGATAGGTACTACTTATCATTTTAAGAAAGGTCCCATTTATTCCCCCAAACCATATGATCTCTAGGTAGTTAAATGTTTTAGTGTTCACTTTCAGATATACTTGAGTATCATCTTCTTGGAAATATAATTTTGTTTGAACACTAGATATTATTCTGCCATTTTGAATTTCAATTTTAAATTCACATGGTAATTAGTGAATTTGTAAGACATATGACCAGTTTTATTATTACATAATAATGGGGTCCTTTTAGATCTATGTTAGTAAATGTATTAACAAATCGTGTTTGGATTTTTTAAAAAAAATCTCTCTTTAGATTACTGTGTAAATGTATGAAGTATTAGAAGTAACATTAAGAAGTAAAAATATTTTGTGATTGCCCCTTTAAAAATCATTTCCCAAGTAGTACAAATGGGATAGATGGTTGTTGGGCTTAGTTTTTTTTCTTTTTTCATTTTATTTTATCTAGGTAGATTTTTAATCCTAGATCTTATTCTTTCTAGAAGAGACATAAGTTGATGTTGACATTCAGGTGGTATCCTCAGATAAACAATGCCACAACATCTTAGCTTTCTTTAGAAGGCAGATGGGAGAGTCATAATGCATGCATTTTGGGGACAGTCATTAATTAAAGGCATTTGCATGTGAGTGTGTTTTGCTAAAACAAACTGCCTGATAAGACTATAATATCTTTTTAATGGGTTTTATATGAACTATTTTCTGACTGGTGTATACAAATAGGACATATACCTTTACATAATTGTGAAGTTAGCTATTCTAGTCTGACCTACAGAGTGGGGTCATATGGTCAGACAGACTTGGTATCCAAAATAGGCAAAGGGAGATAATATCATAGGTACCTTTGAATTAGCTAGCTTTTGGATTGCTTCCAAAAAGCTGACTGAGAATCATAAGAAGACAGCAGACAAGATGCTTTTTATTGATCTGGGAACTAGGGTGCAATGCAAGATTGGTTCAGTGGGCAATCAAGACAAACCAACATTAAGAAAAGGACAGAGAAAAAACAGGTTCGTTGTGGAATCATTAGAGGGAATGGGAGCTGAGAGTGGCAAGCAGCATATGTGTTATAATTCTGAGAGCACACCCTAGCTGCCTTAGTGACAACAATAGAACTGCCTTCTCTTAATAATAACAGATAACATTTATTTAGTGCTTATTAGGTGCCAAACATTGTATAACTATTCTCATTTGATCCTTATAACAACCTTGGGAGATAGATACTAATATTATCTCTGTTTTATGGAGAGAGAAACTGAGGCAAAAGAGATTAAGTGACTTGCCCATGGTCATACAGCTAGTAAGTGTCTGAGGCCAAATTTGAACTCAGTTCTTCCTGACTCCAGGCTCAGAACCCCAATGGCTGTGTCACCTAGCTGCCCAAGGCCAAAGGGAGGGTATTGATTTACTTTTCTCTTCATTATCCCTTTAAAAAGGACAGAAATGAGATTTTAATATTGGTAAGTTTGTTCCCAGCATTTGTTAGCTCTCTTTATTTTGCCTTTTCTTCTTTCTCTTGCATTCTCTAATAATTGACATCTATATAGTGCTTTAAAGTTTGACACCCCCCACCCCAAGCAACAAACAAAACAAACCTATTATCTCATTGGACCTTGACAGCATGACTGTGACAAAGGTAGTGCAGCATTATTATTCTCATTTTGCAAATGATAAAACTAAGGTTAACAGAATTTAAGAGACCTCTCCACGGCCATATGACTACAAAGTGCCAGGAAGAGGATTTGAGTTCAGGTCTTACAAAATTGAGATCTAGTTTTCTTTCTATTATTGTCTTTGCTTTTTCTGAATGATGAAAAATTTCAATTAAAAGGAATTTAAATGAATATATTATTAATTTGCTATTATCCATCCCTGGTGTTTTTGCACTTTAAAAAGAACCAGGGAAAGATGATAGCACTTATTATAAAGAAATAAATAGCTTAAGCTATAAGTATAGGACATAACAATGAGCCATTAAAAGAGATTTGGAGGGGGGGGTGGGTAGGAAAACTTCCTGGCACCTTTCAAATCTGCTCTGAACAGGCCTGAAGCGGGAAGAATTGGTGTATTTCCATAGGTGACTCTGATTACAATTCCTGTCTCCTCTATGGGGCAGCTAAATATAATGGGGTTGAACCAACCAAATCTCTCTGGCCCAAACAAAGTGGGAAGGAAATGGTAACAAGAGAAAGTGCTTAAAAGCAAGTTCAAGGGGAGGAAGTGTTCAACATACCAGAGTCACAATGCAAATGTAAGATGTTACTGATCTAATCTAAGCCAATACTGATCAGAAAACTGAGGAAGTCATTATATAAGGAAGAAAGACACTTCCTAGTATTCTCTGCTCAGTATGGTAGGGATCTAGTATAATGGATTACTTTACGGGGAGACTTTCATTAGTGATGGACATAGGAGGAGAGAGAGTTGTTTCTCATGTTGAATCTTCAGGCAGATAGCTTTTCTAGTCCACTTATAACAGAGGCTGGAGGGCAATTGAGGGATGCAGGTTAGTCTCTTTTAGCAGAAAGGAGATGGGAAGAATGAAACACAGAGTGTTTTATAGGGGTTGGTGAGGGCAACAGTTGGCTATCCATATATCAGTTTCCAAAAGGACAATTTTTGCTATCTTAGGTCTTTTAGGTCTCTGTAACCTATTAAAGGGTGACTTGTTGGGTAGGTGGAAGATTGAAATGAATAATAAATTATCTTATCAAATGCCAAAAAAAGAACATTTCCATGTGCCAAGCAGAACAAAAAAACAAGACTGTACATAAAATTGCAAATCTCCATTATGTACAGCTTACTTTTCCTTGTAAACATGTAGTAAACTTTTTTTTTTTTGGTGAGGCAATTGGGGTTAAGTGACTTGCCTAGGGTCACACAGCTAGTAAGTGTTAAGTGTCTGAGGTCGGACTTGAACTCAGGTCCTGACTTCAGGGCTGGTGCTCTATCCACTGCGCCACCTAGCTGCCTCCGGTAGTAAACTTTTAATGTAACTTTTCAAGTTGCCCTGCTTGTTTGTTTCTCGTTCTTTCTTTCTGTTCTCTACTATGCATTTAAAAAAAATTCCTACTCTTTATTTTCTTTTTTTCTTTTTGCAACATTATTAATATTCTCCTTACCCCTTGTCTCAGCTGAGAAAGAAAACCCAACAAAACTTTTGTTGCAAATATGCATAGTGAATCAAACTGATGGTTAGGATTTAGATAGGTAGAGAGGTTTGACATTGCTTCACTGTAGGATTTGATTTTTAAGGCCCAGGTCCAGAGTCATTAAACCATAAACCATTCTAACATTTTCTAACATTTATAGCATTGATTAGTCAGTACCATCCTTTATTGGTTAGTAACATGTATGACCTTGTACAAGGGTTGTGTATATTTTTTGTTTAGTCATTTCAGTCATGTCAGACTCTTTGTGACCCCACTTTGGGGTTTTCTTTACAGAGATGCTGGAGTGGTTTGCCACTTCCTTTTCTAGGTGATTTTACAGATGAGGAATTAAGGGCTGAGTGACTTTCCCAGGATCACACAACTAGTAAGTCTCTGAGGCTGGATTTGAACTTGGGTCTTCCTGACTCCAGGCCTCATGCTCTATTCACTGTGCTATGTAGCTGCCCTCTAAAACTAAATCCTATATTATTATTATATCTCAGGGGTGATTTTGTGGAATGATAGTATTTGTATGAAGTTGAGGCCAAAATGTGAGAGTATCTTCCTTCTCACAGTATTTCAGATATTACCATGTGAAGGGTTAGTGGGGGTGATGGGCGTCAAGGTGAATGTCAAAGAAAAAATTATTTGGAAGGTACAGAGACCTGGTGAGATTCAAGAATACTGGTGGAATGTATGTTGCTCTTTTTTTTCTTTTTGGTGAGACAACTGAAGTTAAGGGACTTGACCAGGATCACACAGCTAATAAGTGTCAAGTGTCTGAGGCTGGATTTGAACTCAGGTTCTCCTGACTCCAGGGTCGGTGTTCTATCCACTGTGCCACCTAGCTGCACCATATATATATATATATATATATATTAATAAAGTATTTTATTTTTTTCTGTTACATGTAAAGATAGTTCTCAACTTTTGTTTATACAAGCTTTACAATTTCAGATTTTTCTCCCTCTCTCCCCTCCCTCCCCCTCCCCTAGACAGCAGGTAATCTGATATAGGTCATAGGTATATATACACATAATAACATTAAACATATTTCTGCAATAGTCATGTTATAAGAGAAAAAATCAGAGCAATGATGAAAAACTTCAAAATAGAAAAAAACAACAGCATCAAAACCAAAAGAAATAGTATGGTTCATTCAGCATCTATACTCCGCAGTTCTTTTTTTTTTTTTTCTTGGATTTGGAGATCCTCTTCCATCACAAGTTCCCTGGAACTCTTTTGTGCCATTGCATTGGTGAGAAGAATATAGTCCATCACAGTAGATCAATACTCAATGTTGATGATACTGTGTACAATGTTCTTCTGGTTCTGCTCATCTCACTCATCATCAGCTCATGTAAGACCCTCCAGGTTTCTCTGAACTCCTCCTGCTCATCATTTCTTACAGCACAATAGTATTCCATTGTATTCATATACCAGAACTTGTCCAGCCATTCCCCAATTGATGGGCACCCCCTCAACTTCCAATTCCTTGCCACCACGTAAAGAGCAGCTATAAATATTTTTGTACATGTGGGTTCCTTTCCCCTTTCCATGATTTCTTTGGGAAAAAGACCCAAAAGTGGTATTGCTGGGTCAAAGGGTATGCACAGCTTTATTGCCCTTTGGGCATAATTCCAAATTAGCTGCACCATATATTGCTCTTTTCCCCAAGAGGCCGGTAATATTAAATTTTTTCTGATTAAAATTTCTTTTGTAAGGAACTTGGTGTATGTATCTAATAGATAAAGACAATTCAAGTTGGGTAAGAAACAGTTGAGATAGAAAATGACTCATAGTTCAAACTTTTCCTTTTCTCTCTTAGCACTATGGACCATTTTATGTCCCTGCTATGTGCTTATGTATATGTTTGCCTAGACTGAGCTGTTATCTGTTAGATGAACACATAGTCCTTCATTCTGCATTTGAGGTCTGTGTTGTTTGATAACAAAAATTTTGGTGTCCAGTTTGTCATGGGCTTCTGCCTGGATATGGGGTCCTAGAGTACATCAATTTCCAATTGGCTTATTAACCTTGGGGTCCAGACCCTAACTAGATGGTGAACCATCAATGTGTCAAAGTCCTGTGAGAATCAAAAAGAGCCAGCTGGAGAGCTCACTTCTTATTATATATTGAGCCCTAGTTTGTGATTTTTCACTGAAAGAACCAAAATGGAAGTATTCAATAGAAGTCTGTTGAGTTGAATTGGATAAAGTCACTAAATCCTTTCAATGGCATTTCCATACAGTTTACTCATAGGCACTAGACTGAGGAGCAGCAGATCAAACAAAGGTATAAAGCTATATTCCAATTAGTTAAAACAATGAGTCCATGAAATAGTTGCATTATTTGAATTTGCACTGCATATTACAATTGGGCTGGAACCAATGAACATAATTTACCTCCTTATAATTTGGAAAAGTGTGAATTTGAATAGATGCTACTTTACAGATTCATTATTTGTTCTAATGAGAACTTAGCTTTATAGCTTGCTTTTCTTTTTCTTTTTCTTTTTTTTTTTTTTGGTGAGGCAATTGGGGTTAAGTGACTTGCCCAGGATCACACAGCTAGTAAGTGTCAAGTGTCTGAAGATGGATTTGAACTCAGGTCTTCCTGAATCCAGGGCCGGTGCTCTATCCACTATGCCACCTAGCTGCCCCCTATAGCTTGCTTTTCAATAAACTAGAGAGTTTTCCTTCAAGACTCAGCTCAAGAGTCTTCTCCATGAAACCTTTCCCATTTCCCCCAGTTGCTAGTGTTCTCACTGCCAAAACTATGGTATATCTGCTTTTGATGTGTTTTATGCATCTACATATGTTCATGCTGTTCCCCCCTTCCCTCAATTAGGATGTCAGCTTCTTGAAAGGGACTTTGTGTCCCTAGCCCTTACCATAGTGCATGGTACATAGTAGGTAGATAATACATTACCCATGATTGATTCCTTGGATTCCTCCTCTGTATGTAGTATCTAGCTCATAGTAGCTGTCAGTAAAGACTTGAAAATGAATGTTTTCATTGAAGTCAGCAGAACTGAGTTTATATTGTGGCAGATTAAGCTGCTATGTTTCAGCTAGAAATGAGCCATTCTTTTCGAGCAAAAATTTACATGGTGCCTCTAGGTCAAAGGGGGCAGTGGTACAATGGTGTACAGAATAGCCAAGCACCTATGCAGTAGCTCCAACCAGAGCCTGAGATAGAGGCTGGGAAACTTCATGGTGCTGTAGCTATTTTTTTTAATCCTTCTTCCTGTGAGGTTTTCAGGTCTGGGTGTTTGCCCAAGTTTGCCTATTGGTAATCTAGGCACACAGGCTCATAAGCACACAGGGCAAGCTGTGCCATATTAGCATAAAAGTGGCATGAAAGGATTGGAATATTTCATATTATGCAAGTCACCTATCAGACATGGTACATTAGTGCTATTTTATTCCTATTTCTTTTGGTTACAACCCACTGCCTGCTGTTGCTACACTTTTTTTATTCCTATGTATATTTGTGTGTACTTGTGTTTTACTTAGATTTGCTTCTATTTTAATATATCACTTAAAAGATCTTGCTATATATAGTATAACCAGCCTCAGGGTAAAATATGTATTATATATATGCACACACACATATATATACATATATATATATATGCAAACATATAACTATATATTATTTGGGGGGGGCAGGAGATGGACCTGTGAGTTCATCAGTGTATATCTCATCTACAACTTCAAATCTTGGAGAAGTACTTGAGTCACTGAGAGGTTAAATAACTTGCTTATTATCCGAGCCATGGTTTCACATCTGATGCAAAAGACCATTCAAAGCCTGAAGGTTAGGATATATAATTTCTCGAATAAAAATGTATTCAGCAGCCTCTAGGTAAAAGTGGTCCATAATGTGTTAAAAAGAAAACAAAAGCAGGGTGCAAAGATATTCCCAGGAGTCTCAGGAGCTCCATTCCAAAGCCCTAGAAATGTCTTTATGCACTCCTTTGCCCAAAGGGCCCTCAACTGTGTCCCAGATCAATTCATCTGGCGACAGTTAGCTCAAACTGGCCCACATTTGCTCCACAGTGTCTTAACTCATAATAGCCCTAGTTTTTGTGAGAGTATTGGGGTTAACTCAAGTCACCCCAATTCCACTGGCACAGAACGCCCATAAGTTAAGTCAAGAAACATTTGTTATGTGCTTACTGTGTTCCAGGCATTATGCCAAGCTTTGGGAACTCAGAAACAAGCTGAAAGAATGACAGTCCCTGTCCTCAAGAAGCTTCCCTTTTTTCTTTTTTTAAATGGGGCAACGAGGGTTAAGTGACTTGCCCAGGGTCACACAGCTAGTGGGTGTTAAGTGTCTGAGGCTGGATTTGAACTCAGGTCCTCCTGAATCCAGGACTGGTGCTTTATCCACTGCACCACCTAGCTGTCCTGAGGAGCTTACATTTTAATGGGGGAAGACAGCACTTAAAAAGGAGATAAAAAGGGTCCAGGGAGGTACCCAGTGATGGAGCATGGTAGAGAATATCTTGTGGATGCTCAGTCTTCATTTGAAGCCTGTAAAGGAATGATGACAAAGATGGCTGGGGTTACCTCCTTAAAATGGAGACTCAAGGAGGTACCAGCTGATCAGAGGGAGAGGCTGCAGAAGATAGGGGTGGGATGGAGGATAATTTTAATATGAGGAGGAGTCCAGGAGTGGAATGAGTTACCAGGTGAAAATGTTTCTGTGATTTGGGGGGAAAAAAGTCCTCTGGTGAATCTTGAATCTAACAGAGGCAGGTCTAGAACCCATGTCTTCCCAGCTTCTAGGCTAGCCCCTCTACCCATGGCCCCAAGCTATCTCTACTATCTCTGCTTCAATACTTAAAGCATCTATGATTCTGTTGTTATAGGCATTCCTTCCACCATAGTAAATCCGCAGATCACAATAGCCAAGGACATGGTGTTGGAAGTTGCTATGGCTAAATAATTAGTCACTCTGTAGCCAATTTGGTGAAAAATATCTACAATTTAGGCTGGCCGCATGACAACAAATATGTGGTTGCTCTCTCAGAGCCTATCTATCTTGAGGGGAAGACCTGGAGAAGAACACACCATTCTAAAATTCCAGGTTACCTCTCACTTTCACTAATCAGTAAAGTTTTCTGATCATTAGCAATTATTTGGTGCCTCATCTCCCTTCACAGGATCATATGATCATGGATCTTGAGATGAAAGAAAGGCACCTCAGCAGCTATCTAATCTAGCATCCTCATTTTACATAGTAAGAAACTGAGGTCTATCTCGGTTAAATGACTTTTTCAAGGTCACAAAAGTAGTTATCATCAAAGGAAGAATTTGAACCCAAGGCCTCTGACTTCAGAGTCAGTGTGCATTCCTACTTGATCAATGCTTAACTATTTTCTCTCCACATTCAAAGGGAAAACAAAAGAAATGTAGATTACTATGGCATTCTCTCATCTAAAAGAAAAGGATACTACAGCTCATTACCAGTTAATCCCCAAACTTCACAAAGCCTGTTTCATTATAGGCAGTGGGGAAATGGAATCATTGAGTTAAAAAGTGCACACAAAGAGAGAAAAAACCCTCAAAAATCATTTCCTCATCTGTGAAAGGAGGGAATTGCATGAGGTCATCTCTGAGGTCCTTCTAGCTCTAAAATTCTATGAATCTGAAATCAGTTCTTCATATAATATTAGCATAATTCAACTGACATAAGTCATTTGGGGAAATGGACTGAGTGTCAACTCCATCTCTTCAGTCAGTGTTTGTATGCTCCATCACCCAAAAAATTATCTTGGATGCAGCCACAGGACTGTCTGTACCCAGGTTTCCAGAATCTACATGTTATATTTCAACCAAACACCTAGTACTAGTGCTCTAACCTATCCTGCCTTACTGAAATGTAGTGTCCCTTAAGCTCAGAAGTTTGACTATGAAGGTCATAGAGTAAAACATTTTATTTTCTACTCTGCTTTTGTCATGGGTATTGGAGCACTCTTTTTTTTGGGGGGGGGGCTGGGCAATGAGGGTTAAGTGACTTGCCCAGGGTCAGGCAGCTAATAAATGTCAAGTATCTGAGGCTGGATTTGAACTTAGGTCCTCCTGAATCCAGGGCCAGTGCTTTATCCACTGTGCCACCTAGCTGCCCCTTGGAGCACTCTTGAAGTTAAACCTGTTATCAAAGGAAGAGAGATGTATAAATACCATAGTTTAGGGAAATGTCTTATTTATCAATCCTTCCATCCATTCACTTAATGGGTACCTACAATATGCAAATCATAGGATCATAGATTTAGAGTTGGAAGGAACTTCTGAGGCCATTTATTCCAACATATGAGGAAACTGAGACATGGAGAGTTTAAATGGCTTGGCCAGGATCACATCTAAGGTGGGATTTTAATTCAAGTGTTCCCAACTCCAAGTACAACTCTTGTAATGATTGGAATGACGCCACCTGCTGGAGACTTACTGTAGAAAAGCTCTGCCATGAAGTGAAGGTCTTTGAGGGCAAGACCAGGAGTCTTTTCTTTGGCGTCAGGAAGTGACGTTTGCTTGTGGGAGGAAGAAGGGGGAGCCTGGAGCTCTGACTGGGGCTCTTTCCTGGGACTCTGGCGGAGAGTGGAGCTAGAAATGTGCTCTCCCTTTAATAGATAGATGAATGTAGGCCTTTCTCTCTCTTTACAAATTCTTATTCTCCTTAATAAATGCTTAAAAGTCTAACTCTTGCTAAAGCTTATAATTTTATTGGTGACCACTCATTAGAGATTTTAGACACTCCCCATCTGCTACACAAATACTGCCTCAAAAGATCCCAAGGTCTAAGACGCTGTAAGGAACTGTTGGGGAGGCTCTAGTCTACTTTCAACTTTAATTTGACATTGAATAGGTATTTACTATGTGCTAGGCATGGTGTTAGGCACTGGGGATGCAAAAAATAAACAATGAAAAGTTTCTGCTTATATCTGTCAACAGGAAACAAAATGTACATAGATAAATGGATACCAACTACAGAAAATAAAAAACATATAAATTTTGGGCAAGAACTCTAACAAGTGGGGAATGGGATAAGGAAAAGCCTCTTGCAGGAGGTAGCCATTGAATGTGAGCCTTAAAGAGAACTAGAGATTCAAGAGGCAGAGATGAAGACGGATAACACTGACAGCCTGTGTGCAGACTGTCAGGCAGGAGATGTGACATTTTATACTATCATCTGTGAACAACAGGAATTTGTTCATAGAGTGAGGGAAAAGGGCGTGAAGATAGATGCTTATATGTGTTCTTTCCTCCCCTCCTGTCCCTTCTCTCCCTTCCTTTTCTTTTCCCGAATTGTGGACCAACCTGTCCCTTCTGTGTCAGATGCTACAATGGAAGCTATATAGGAAACAAATGCAGTAGTGGGATATATTCTGTACCATAGTGGCTTTATAATCCAGTTGGTACAGATTACAAAATAAATGAAAATGCTGGCATACAACTTGATGGTAACAGAATAGCGGGTGTAAACATAGGCATAATGTGTACACTGTTAAGTGATATGAATATTTAGAACGTAGTCAAGATCACGTACTATGTGGAGTTTCTTCTGTAATGATTCTATTGGCCAGATGGCCATGACCACAGCCAGGACCCACATAGCCTGGCAGAACTGAAGCACAGACCTCAGGCAAGGCACCTCATTGAAGGTGGGGAATGTATGGCAAGACATAGCTATCTTCAGGATTAGCACTGGAATGAAGGGTACATGCCTGTACATGTGTTTGTTATTTGTCCTTTGTTCTCGAAGAGGACTAATGACATCAGGAAGGCGATGACTTGACTTGTAAGTGAATTGGATTTAAGTGAGGCAGGGCTGTGCAAAGTCACTATTTCTTTCTAGAGCCATCTGGGTCCAGTAATGCATGTATTGCTCTAGTAGATTGTAAGCTCCTGGAGGGTAGGAGGGTTTCACTTTTGTCTTTGTACCTTAGTGTCTAGAACAGTACCTTATATATTTTTTGTTGTTAGTTGTATCTGACCTCTTTGTGACCCCCCATTGGTTTTGTTTGTTTTGTTTTAGGCAAAGATACTGGAGTGGGTTGCCATTTCCCTCTCAGCTTATTTTTATTGATGAGGAAACTGAAGCAATAGGGTTAGATGACTTGACCAGGGTCATACAGCTAGTAAATGTCCGAGTTTGGATTTGAACTCATTTCTTCCTGACATCACGCCCTGAGCTCTATCCACTGTATTACCTAAGTGTCTTGAAATAGGCGTGGTCAAGAAGAAAGATTGTGGTGAAGGCAAGGGAGTCAGATGTCATGGTTGAAGCCTGGTTCATTCCAAGGTAAGACAAACCAGAGTGGGCATGGTGAGTACAGGAACAAAGGAAAAATCAAGACCAGGTTCGGGAAGACAACGGGACTCACTTAGTGCTTCTCCTGGGTGCCTCTTTTGTGTCTGGTTATTGCACATTCCCTTCTTCCTCCGTTTAATGGACATCAGCTCTCCATCACAAGCAGTTAAGTAAAGATGAATCTTTATCTGGGACTTGGAAGTAAACTTTGGGGATGGAATGAGGAGGAGGAGGAGGACAGAGAGGGGAAAGGCAAAAAGGTACAGAAGCAGAAATGGAGCAGGGACCACGGCAAGGACACGTAAGGCTCCCAGAGAAGACCACCTGGTGTGGGTGGGAGGGTCAGGTTGCCCACATGTTGACGGTACAGTCCAGTAGGCAGGCAGGGGCCAGGTAGACTCTTGGATGATAGAAGAAAAGAATTTTGACTTGATTAAAAACATCTCAGACATGGAATTGATATGATGAAAATGGTTTTGCAGGAAAACTAATCTGACAGTTCTGTGCAAGGTATATTTGAATTAGGTGAGACTGAAGTCAGGGTGGGTCGATAGGATTTAGGGACTGACAGAGTATGGTGGAACGAGAGGTGGTGGAGAGGCAGTAAGAACTAGAGGGAAAAATTAAAAGAGCCCATGCATGTTTGAGCAACAGCAAAATGCTGTCGTCTACAGAAATGGAAAAATCTCAAAGAAAAGACAGAGAAGAGATAAAGAAATACAGATAAACATGCCATTCTGTCTTTGCAGAGAAAATAGAATAAATTCAACCTCAATTCCAAAATTACCAAAACCAGTTTCATTATAGTCAATGGGGAAATTGAATTGATATTTAACTTAATTAAATAATGCACATCAAGAGACAAAAACCCTTGTAACATCCTATTATAATAATTAACCCATTTTAACCTAGAAGGAAATATAACGGTCCCTGTTGTCCATGGGATTCTTCTCTCTTTGGCTTTAGGGAATTTATTTCAGATGCCCTTAATTAGGCACATCCTTACAATTTAGGCAGAGGTTCTGTTATCTGCCTGCCTTTATATTTATATTTATCTCTAGTAAACCCCTAGCTACTTTGTGGTTGAGGCAAAATTCAATTTACTGGAAACATTTGACTAATAAAATAGCTGATAATATGGTAACATTTGTGAAAGGTAGGCCCTGGGAATATAGGAAGTTTGGGAAAGAGCTACCTTTTTCTTGGGATTTCCTTTAACTCAGCCAAAGGAAGCATTTATAAATGTCCTAAGGAGCATGGCAAGTTTCCTCAGCCTCCCACTTGGGATTCTTTTGCAACATCATTCCAAGTCAAAGCACTTTTTTGCACTTCATGTGGTGTCATCTCACTTACTTTAAGTGGGGTGGGGGTTGAGTAAATCAGTCACTCCACTTAGACTACCACATAGTGAGGAAAATGATATTTGGTTTTTTACAGGCGTTGAGTATTAGGTGACAGTGGTGAGACTCAAGTGGAAGTATTTTGAAGGTAGTTGAAATAGGGGCCTGCAACTCAGAGCAGCGGAGTAGGGTTTTTGTTGTTTTGTTTTTTTTTTAATTTAGGCATTTGTAGTTTCCCAACTGCTTTTTCTAGGTGGCATATTTCATTTCAGAGGACTTAATGATTTTCTTTTTCTTCCTTTTTTGGGGGGGGCGGGGCAATGAGGGTTAAATGACTTGTCCAGGGTCACACAGCTAGTAAGTGTCAAGTGTCTGAGGCTGGATTTGAACTCAGGTCCTCCTGAATCCAGGGCCGGTGCTTTATCCACTGTGCTACATAGCTGCCCCGACTTAATGATTTTCAAGTTTGGAATGGTGAAGAATGGAATATACATACTACAGGGCAAGGAGAAGTTCTTATAAAATTTTCTACTGAAATTTGATTTCTGAAACCAGATAATTTCTGAAGCCATTTTTTTCCCCCTATGAAATGTAGCACTATGGAGAGAAATTATCTAGAGTAGGGGTGCATGCTACATAGATTATATTTCTCTAACAGATTTTAAGCTCATTGAGGTTAATTACTTTGTCATTTCTAACTTTTATTGAAGGATGATGCTTAGGAAAAGGCATAACCTATATTTGCCTCTCAGCGCCTTCAGTTTCAGAGATAAGGAAGGAACAGCAGTGACCTGCCATCTCTGGGAATGATGCTTAATGCCTCCCTGCAGTGGAATTGTACTAGCTGGCTCTGAGTTAGTTTGACTGACTAACTGACACAGTTGGTGGTGACTTTTTATGGGCTAGTCCAGTCCCTTTCATGCTATAAAACTAAATAGAATATCCTGATGTCGGTAGCCTTGGTTTTTCTTTGCATGGTTCAGCGCTGTTGATGGTTCTACCTCGGGGATACATAGACTTCTGAGATCATTGCTTAGAAAAACCAAGGTACCTCATCTTTGATTGCTGCATGCAGTTGTTTTCTTTGGTAAGCCATTTTCCCCACTGTTTGAAGTTGTTTTTCAAGAGCTTTTCCAGTCCAGGCTTCATTGTCTTAGCTCAGTCCTCTTAGACACATAGCAGTGGTACTTCAATAATCTGCTATCATTCATTACCCATAGGTAATGCCAAGCTTGGCAAACTGACTCCATTTTGGTTCCCCCTTGCTGAGAATTGGTTCTATCTGACCACTCGTTTCTTGGGCTACCATTCTCCTCCTCTTTCCACCACCTCTCCTCTCTTCCTTCCTCCTGCCCCACTCCTCCTCACCCTCTTCCTCCCCAACTCCTCCTCATTTTCTTCCTCCTCTTTCTCCCACTCCCCTTCCTCCCCCTCTTCCTCCTATGAGTTGCTTTGTGTTCCCTGGTATCCTAATAATGTCAGGAGAATGTGAAGTGGGTCCCCAACACACTGGGGGGAACCCTTGTAGCAAATTTATGGGAGGACATGGCTAAGCATTATAAAGGATGGGAAGGACTATATGGGTTGGGTCTACATCCTTGGAGGAAATAACCATTTGCCTCTAAAAAGTGTAGGTATAGCACATTTTAAAAAGTTTAATCTGTAGTATTAACATTTTAATCTATCATTTTCATAGGTCTAGACAATCAATAAAACAATAAATCAAGTCCCAATTTGTAGCATTTGCTGATTCGCAAGGTGTAAATTCTTTCACTAAAAAATTAACACTCAACTCTTAAGAGCCATCAGAGTTGGTTTCATCATCCCACTGTTTCCAAGTATCATAGTCTTAGTTTCTCCTGGTATTGTACCGGATTAGGGCATATCACACAAAACCTTTTGTTGTAGTTCTTGTAGGGAAGCTCCAAATGGATAATCCTTCATCTGTGTCTTCCAACTGGCACTACAGAGTGATAGATCTACTTACTGGCCAGGCAATTCCCAGATGGAGTCTTGACTTTAATAAATGGATGCCTATATAACAAAGGGAAGCGGCTCCAGGAGCTGCTATGTAGCCATAATGCTGCAGAGTTTTCTTGAAGCTTGATTACGATCTCTGGCATGGTACAGTTTCATTAATATTAGGAATTTCTTGGTCTATGACTTGGAAAGCTATTGGAAAACACAGAGTAGACCCCAAGGATTAAGGAAGAAAGCTGACAGAAGTTAAGCAGGCAGACTGGCTGGACATTCTAATTTAGAAGGATTGATGTTGATTAATTTATTTTGGGTGAGGGAGATCTGGTTTCTAAGCCAGACCACAAGCTGTTGCCAGTGTAGGCTCAGACAATGCCCCAACAGCTGCAAGAATATCATTCATTGTCTGGTTGGCTGACCCCAATATCAGATCCATCTTCTTGGGGCTCTCCTATACATACTGTGTCAGTCTGACACCAGCAGCTCATTTTTCTTACCCTTCAACATTACTGTAATTGTACGTGCCTGTCTAGATGCTTGTCTCTGCCTCCTAGCTACTGCCCAGAGTCTTTGCAGACACTGGAAACTATGGTGGCTTTCTGTTTTAGAAAGAAATAAAGAATTGGAAACTGCCACGCAGGCACATTAAAATGATGTAATTTAATATTTATGAAGTTTTACATTTTCAGAAAGGTAAGATGTTATTCAAGGAGAATGTTAATCATTAGATCTCCCCAAAATAAATGCCATAGTTAGATATTTCCTGAATTCCAGTCTGGTCTCTGTTCTTAACTGGCAAATATATGTGGTCTGTTCTTAACTCTCTCTCTCTCTCTCTCTCTCTCTCTCTCTCTCTCTCTCTCTCTCTCTCTCTCTCTCTCTCTCTCTCTCTCTCACACACACACACACACACACACATTCCAACTCCATTGTTTCATACAACAAAAGGCTTACCTAACATTGTCCTCCCACCTGACGTTGGGTGGAGACTCTGATTATAGCAATTAACTTTTCAAGGTAAAAAAAAAAAATCTATGGTATGATTGTTAAATATAGTTGAAAAGAAGTGAGGTCTCTTGGGAAATTTTCAAAGTGGGTCTCCAGCAAAGGTGAGGCAGAGTATTTATGAGGGTAGGTAATTGGTAATGTTTGACCGTGGGTAGAAATCAACTGTTTGTTCAGCTCAAGATGCTACTCTGTATCCTGGGGCAATTAATGAAATATTAAGTCTGCTTCTAAAGTAAGGAGCTTAACCTGGCATATGTGAACTTTTTTTTAATAGTTTGATAACTGTACTTTAATATAATTGGCTTTCTTTGATCACATGAGATATTTGCAAAGCACTTAGCACAATGCTGGCATATAGTAGACACTTAATAAATGCTTATTTTCTTCCCCTTTGGAAATCCTAGGCATTTTTTTCATATGTTTAAAAATCTTATTCTGAGAAAGGGTCCATAGGTTTCACCAGATTGTTAAAGGGGTCCACGATACACGAAAGGTTAAGAATCCTAGGTCTAAAAAGAAGAGAAAATCACATCTTGCCTTCCTATTGTAGTGGAAACCTTATGAGATCTGGAGTCAGAAGCGCTGAGTTCCAATCTTAGCTTTGATATTTGCCAGCTGTGTGGCACAGAGCACCCAACTTTACCTTTCTGAGTCTCATTTTTTCATATCTGTAAAATAAAGGGACTGGGGTAGATGAATTCCAAGGGTTCCTGTAACTCTGATTTTCTGCAGTCCAATAACTGAGTTAGCCAACAGTTCTAAAACTAAAATTTCTAAAGATATTCCATCCTTTCAATGGGATCTATGATGTCTTCAGCATAGGGAAATCTTTCCATCAATTCAGATTATCATCTATTTATGATTTTGTAAGCAGAACCCTAGGAAGTTGTTTAAGTAACATAGAGGTTAAATTCTTAACTAGAGTCACATAATTGCCATGTTTCAGACATGGGATTTGAACACAGGTCTTCCTGACTCCTTCTAATGCTTCTTACTCATGATATTATATTGGATATAACAATCATTTAAGATATCTGTATAATATAAATTTTTAAAGAAATTATAAAATAGGCATTTAGTCAGTGAAAGGCAGAAAGCCAGTTTGACATATACCACGTCTTATGATAGGAAAATAGTCATGTGAAAAAACTTTAGTTTATTCCTAGGCACTAGACAAAAGTACCTTAAGATAGGATGCAATTTTATGAAATGCCCCAAAGACTTCTTTTTACTTTTCAAATGCTATATATTCTTGATTATGTATAAGAAGTTACAATTTCCCCAGAGACTGATTGAAAATCATGAACATTGCTCCACGGCACCCCACGGTTACACAGCATTTTGTAGTTTGGATTTTCAGCTGCTTGATGTATGGGTTCATCAAGCCTTTTTCATTAAAAGAAACCATTGTATTTAACTCAATGCAGACTTTAACTTTCAGTTCACTGATGACTTACATTAAATATACCTTCGAAATATCAGTGGAGGCTTGGCAGGGATGGTGTGTGTGCACGCGCAAGCGCATGCAATTTTAGTAGACCCAAAGATAAGTTAGGAATGTCTTACAGCAGTGGTTCTCAACGTGTGACCCAAGACCCTTTAAGGGACTCCATGAGGTCACATAATTACATTTTGTAATACTAAGATGGCATTTGCCTATGAAAACACTCCTTCTTTATCCAAGTATATATCTGTGTGAGGCCAGATTTAATTTATATGCTTCAATAAAAAAACGACAACATTGCAACAGATTGAATGGAAAATAATATATGAGAATCTAGATGCCTACTATTAAATTAGATATTAAAGAGATTCGCACACATGTGAAATGATATCTCTCTTTTTGTTAATTTGGGGTTTTTTGGACATACAGACATTTTTCATAAAATTATCTTATTAGGGCAGCTAGGTGGCACAATGGATACAGCACTGGCCCTGGATTCAGAAGGACCTAAGTTCAAATCCGGCCTCAGACACTTGACACTTATTAGCTGTGTGACCCTGGGCAAATCACTTAACCCCAATTGCCTCACCAAAATAAACAAACAAACAAACAAATAAACGAATGAATGAAATTATCTTATTTAGATTAACAATATAACAGGTTTATTTTCAAATGAATTAATAGATATCTTAAAAGATTTATCAGTTTTAATTTCCAATATGTTAAATGTCTATAGATATAACCCACATTTAAAATGGTTGCTAGTATGTTCAAAAATTTTTCAGAATCTTAATGGGTCATGAGACCAAAAAGCTTGAGAACTACTGTCACATCAAGTATACCTTTTCAGAGGAGGAGTCTTCTACTTCTCAGGGATCATGGTCTTTACTTCTTTGTAGTATGAAATGCCAATTACATAAAAAAAACCCACCCAGAAAACAAAGCACTCCAGAAGCCTCTGTGATGTCGGGGAAGTTTTTAAGTCCGATGGCAGAACAAAAACAACAAAGTTTCCAGGCTGAAGCATATAGGTTTATTGAGAGAGGGTTAGTCCCCCAACAAAGCCAATAGGTTTATTGAGAGAGTTTTAGTCTCCCAATAAAGCTGGTCATCCAGGCGTTGGACCTGAAAGACCCAGAATTACAAAATCCATGGGTTTATATACCCTTCCAAAAGTTACACTTATAAAACATTTTATTAATCTTTATTAGTTGTGCTTCTAAAATTAGAACATATTCTTAGGAAATATGAGGAACTACCTAAATGACCATAAATGTCAGCATTATGATGACAATAGGGTGCATCATTGTCAGGCCACTGGTCAGCAGTGTGAACTCTTTTAAGAAAAGTATGTCACTCGTGGTTACTAAAATATAGCATTGCTGACTACTATATCTTGTGATATTACTTAATGCTTGACATTAGAAAGTTAGACAGAAGAAAGACTTAACCTTTTGACCTTATGTAATAGTAACAAAATAATATCTAAATATAATAAATCACAATTTTTAGTTAATATATTGATTATTATCTTAATCAAATCACTTATAACTATGGTGAATCTCTTATAACTAAGGGATGGGGAAAATCTCACAGTGAAAAAGAAGCAGGAAGAGTAGGTAGAGTTATTGGATATAGTTAAATCCCAAATTCAGTCCATTCTTCTTTAGTCAAGTTTATGAATTTGAACAGAGAAAAATACAATTTTTGATTAAAATGCAACATCCCTATGAGGAAACACTGGTTTCCATGATGTAATATTATTCACTATTCAACCGACATTTTTGAATGCCTACTATGTGCAAAGCACTGGTCACACAAAGGCCAAAAGATAAGCAAATAGAATGAAATTCAAAGTAGTTTTGGGAAAGACTGCCACTAACTGAGCTGAGCCTTCAAGGAAACTAGGGATTCTGAGAAGTAGAAGTGAGGAAGAAAATGATAGACATGAAAAACAGCCAAATGAGTGCAAAGACATGGATCTTTTTATTAGATGGAATGTAGTCAGAAAGACCTAAGTTTGAATCCTGCTTCAGACACTTAGTAGGTGTGTGTGACCCTGGTCAAATCACTTAACCCGTGTTTGCCATAGTTTCTTCAAATGTAAGATGAGGAAAATAATAGCATCTACCTCCCAAAGTTGTTGTAAGGATCATATGAGATAACATTTAAAGTGCTTTGCAAAATTAAAAATTCTATATAGAATTAAGCTGTTTTATTATTATTATTATTACAAATTATTAACTAAGTCTGTCAATGAAGTTTGCTGTCAGACTGAAGCCAAGCAAAGGCATCTGGATATTATTCTAGAGGCAAAAAAGAAATCACTAAAGACTTTTAATCTTGTAGGGGCCAAATTTAATATGGGGAGAGTTAATTGGGTGGCTCGCCGTAATATTGGAGTTCAGAAAATAATGAGGGATCTCTAGGCCCAAAGCTTCCTCCTCTCCAAACTGACTTTTAAAGTTATTTCTCCCAGGCCAATAAGAAAGTTGCTTAACAGACTCTTTTCCACAAAAAAAATCATGTTTTATTAATGGGAATAAAATATACAGCAAAGGTGAAATTAATAAAGTCAAGGACAAGGGAATAGAGAAAAAGAAAAATGGATGAGCTACTAACTCTAGCAAAGGCCTATACAATCGCCAAACTCACTTCCAGCTTAGCTAATTTAAAGAGCCAGATAGTTTTATTAATTCACCACCTGGGGTCCATCGTTTCAATAGGAAGCAGCTGTGCAGCCAGCGCTGCCAGGAAAACCAACTGGCAAGGCCCACTGACAGGAAATCCCCTCTCTAGTTCACTCCCCAGAAGCTCACCGACAGGAAAGAAGAGCTCCCCTCATCAAGCATTCCTTTTTCTACCTTTACTCCCCCTCCCCCAAAAGGGAGGTCCTTCCCACTGGATGGGGGAGTGGTTCCCCTGCTGACATCAGCAGCATACTTCACTCAGGACAGGACAGGTGTGGCCCACACCCAATCATCCCTATCCATTTTCCCAGACAGTACTAGGTCATTCAGGTTGGACCCCTAGGCGTCTGCCCAATTCCATTCTTTTAGCACAATCTGTAGAGGGACACAGTCATCCTTGTGTTCTAAGATTATTTTGGTAGCTCGCTGGAGATTGGATCCCATAGTGTGAGAGATATAAAGCAGAGAAAACAATGAAGAAGGTGGGTCAGTCATCTGCGAGAGAGGGAGTGAATGATTCTGATTTGAATGTGGACCAGGAAAATGGAGAGAAGAGAACAGCTGTGAGAGATATTGTTTAGGTGGCAATTGAATATGAGGGGAAAAGTAAAAAGTTGAGGATGACTTCATTTTGAAGCTAGGTAGCTTCAACAGAATTAGGCGGTACCCTCAACAGAATTAGAAAGCAGGGAATGTTGACTGTGAAAGATAATTTCTATTTTTAAAAATTTATTATTATTATTTTATTGCAGGGCAATGAGGGTTAAGTGACTTGTCTAGGGTCACACAGCTAGTAAGTGTCAAGTGTCTGAGGCCAGATTCCAACTCAGGTCCTCCTGAATTCAGGGCCGGTACTTTATCCACTGCACCACCTAGCTGCCCCTGAATTAAAATCTGATATCAGGCTTTTATTATCTGTGTGATCCTGGGCAATTCACTTAATCCTTGTATGTCTCAGTTTCCTATAAAGTGAGCTGGAGAAGGAAATAGCAAACCACTCCAGTATCTTTGCCAAGAAAACCCTTTGCCAAGAAAACTCAGGTCACGAAGAGTCAGACATGACCCAAGGACCTTCTTCAACTCCAGAAGGGCTTTCTCTAGCCTAATCCAGCCCAGCCCTGCCACCTTCCCAGTGGCCTCCCAACATTGGTGACATTGCTTGTAAACTCATAGAAATCTTATTTGAGTTTTTCTCTCTACTCCATGGGGTGGAGTCTCTGTGCTAGAGTCCAAAGTCTCTCCCCAGGTCTCTCTCTTAAGAATGAACTTGCTCTTTCTGGTCTCCATTTTTGCTGTGGATGCAGGACTAGCGTGTCTGTGTCATCACCATGTAGCTATTTGTCTACGTGCAGGCTCTGCACACCCTCAAGGTGACTTGACAGGAGATCGTCGCCCAGATCAAGGCCCATGTGGAATCCCTAGAAGGCATCACCCCCGAGGATGAAGTTCTGCTTCTAGGTGGCTCCCCACTGGAGGATGAAGTCGTCTTGGGGCAGTGCGGATTGAAGCTGCTATCCACTCTGAAAGTGGCTGACCGAATGCTAGGAGGTAAAGTCCATGGCTCTCTGGCCCGAGCTGGAAAAGTGAGGGGTCAGACTCCCAAGGTGGCCAAGCAGGAGAAGAAGAAGACTGGGCAGGGCAAGAGGAGGATGCAATACAACAGATGCTTTGTCAACATAATGCCCACCTTTGGCAAGAAGAAGGGCCCCAATGCCAACTCCTAAGCCCCTGGTAGTTTCTGTATGGCCCCAGTAAAGCCATTCTGACTCTAAAAAAAAGAATGCTCCAGAAACCAGCATTCCTAGTTACTGTGCTGTTATAGCTATAAGAGTTCAAAAGACAGAAAAAAATCACTAGAAAGCTATGGGGGGTCAAAGCTTTTTGAAGACATTTGAATTTTAGTTATGTGGAGCTTCTGTGCATGTAGAAGCAGTGGTAGAAGAAGAGCATTCTTGATCTTGGTTGGGATCAGATTGTGGAGGACCTTGAGGGTGATGACAGTCATTGAGATGACCACATGTCTCCACAGTGGCCACTTGAATCAGAATAATTCTTCGCTGAGAAGAATTTTCCTTTTAATAATGGAAGGTAGGACTGATGATACTAGAAAACTTCTCCTCTTCCCATATCCTTAGTGGACACACAGAGAATGGATTTTATGGTATAGAAAGTATCCTATTTAGTGTTAAAATATCCCTTTTAAAATGCCAACTGTTCCAGATAGTTTGAGGCTATTTTGATGAGGGCGTATTCATGTTCAGATCTCAGCCTGGTTGCTGTGTCTGTCTGTGCTTCCATGGATGTGGTGCTTGAAGGGAAGAACAAAGGAATCGGAATGGTTTGTGTATTGTTTGAATGGGGAAAGTCAGACAATGGAGTGACAAGGAGAAGGGGAAAAAGACATCTCTGCCAGGATGCCAGGTCCTTCTGAAAAGAAAGGCGTGCCACCCTGATACCTTAAATAGTGTGTTTGTGATAGATATAAGCATCTCACGCCATTAGCCATTATCCTCCTGGTTATCCTTCATTTATTGATGATATCAGCTCATTTCTATAGCACTTTTAGATTTATAAAAGGCTTTTCCAATGGCAATCCTGTGAGACAGCAAACATCAATAGTATTATCTCTTTTATAGATAAAGAAACTGAGGGGGTAGGGGATGGGAAGGAAGAGGAGGGCCTGCAGATGTTCCTGAGCTACATGGTAGAGTTTTCCCTAGATTGTCCCAGAACTCACATATTCAATTTTCAGTTCAAAAATGTGCAGTGCCAGGTGTGGTAGCACACACTTGTAATCTCTGATCTGAGGGGCTGAGGCCAATAGATTGCTTGAACCTGGGAGTTCTGAGAGCTAAAGCTGATTATGCATCTTCCCTTATTCCTCAGTCCCACACCAATATGAGGAGCTACCTCTCCCATCTCCAACCCCTCCATGCCTACAGTTGGGGCTTCTGTGCTAATTAGTAGTGGGGTCAGGCCAATGAGGTGAGTGGCCACTGCACTTCTAGCCGGGAAGAGATAGAGAGAACCAGTCTCAAAAAACCCCCCCAACTTACTTTTTTTTGTGGTTTTTTTTTTTTTGTGTGTTTTTTTTTTTTTTTTAGGATACTGCAGGGATCTATATGTATGCATCCTGCTTTTTTTTTTTTTTTTTTTTTTTGCGGGGCAATGGGGGTTAAGTGACTTGCCCAGGGTCACACAGCTAGTAAGTGTCAAATGTCTGAGGCCGGATTTGAACTCAGGTACTCCTGAATCCAGGGCCGGTGCTTTATCCACTGCGCCACCTAGCCGCCCCCATCCTGCTTTTTTAATGCAGAAAAAAAACCACTTTTTCCTTCTTGACAAAAATGGAGAGTGTGATAGGACTTTTAGGATTTCAAGTATATACCTCCGTGGCAGGGGAACAGTAACAAAAGATAGTACCTGTGTAATATACACCAGGGCTTTTTAAACTTTTTCCATTCACAACCCCTTTTTTGCCCATGCAATTTTTACGTGACCCCAGGTCTATATAGGTATATAAAATAGGTATACATAACTTTTTACTGTTGCCAAATATGTGACCTCATATGGAGTCACAACCCATAGTTCAAGAAGCTTTGATACACACTTTACTATTAACGCTTAAAACTGCATTACTTTTGGGAGTTATCCTGTATATGTACTGTCCTCTGACCTCCCCAGTAAGCTTCCTACTAACTTCTTAATTACTCCTACTGCCCATTTGTTTTCTTCAATGGATGTCATTGACTGATTTTTAGTTATACTCAAATTAATCTATGGCAAATGTTATTTGTCCTTAAATACCTCATTGACAACCTAGGCAGTCAAAAGTCCATTTAGCCAGATGGTCTCAGTGTACAAAACCCTCCAATGAGGTTTGGTCCTTCTGAGAGTTGTACTCATTCACTGGGGTTGGAGTGGGATAACATTTAGCTGCTTCCTGCTGTGGGGAGCTCAATGTTCCCCTGTGATATGGAAGAGCCCCCCCCCCCAGTATAATTTATAGTCTGGAAGAGTTGACAGCACACTAAGCATTATCAGGGAGATGTTTTCTAGCCCTCAAGGGCACTGGAGAAAATTCAACTGCATTTTAAATTTATTTATCTCTTCTATGTTATTTCCATGCAAGACTACTGAAAAAAAAAAGCATCTTCATGTGCTTTTGCAATCCAAAATATAAAATCCCCATAGGAAAGGGCAGACCCCTGGGAGTTATAAACAGACCTGTCTTCTCCCTCCCCCAACAAGCTCCACCCCCCACACTTTATTTTCCCTCTCCCAGCCGATTTTAACCTTCCTGCCAAAGACAGCTGATCATCCAGTCCCTTGTTACCTTGGTAACTCACTGATAGGATAATAGAGTTAGAATGTCCCCATGCTCCTTCCTGATACTCTAACACTAGATCAAATAAGAAAAAAATTAAAAAGAAATTGTTGAGCCAGCTAGGTGGCACAGTGGATAGAGCACTGGCCCTGGATTCAGAAGGACCTGAGTTCAAATCCGGCCTCAGACACTTAACACTTACTAGCTGTGTGACCCTGGGCAAGTCACTTAACCCTAATTGCCTCACCCCAAAAAAAGAAGAAGAAGAAGAAGAAGAAGAAAATTGTTAATAGTGTATCTAAATGGTAGGATGCAGTGATTTCCAACTTAAGTTGTCATGTAGATAGAAGAGGATGCACTGGATTTAGAGTCTGTGGACTTGGGTCCAAACGCTCATTTTGACACCCCCCCCCCATAGGCTGAAGCAAGTTGCTTATCTTCTGAACTTCATTTTCTTTAGCTACAAAATGAGGGGATTCTACCACTACAGTCCCTTCTGATGCTAAATCTATGATTCCATGGTCCTACATACATATTAACTCTTAGAGGATTTTCTGCTGAAGAATGGGGAATTAAATTTAATCATAGTTATGACCACAGAAATGGGACAATAGCTTGTTTTTCAGGGTTAGAAACTTTTTCATCCTTATTCTGTAGTGAGTTCATATAGCACATTTCATAAGATCATAGATTTAGAGATCTATTCTCATGTCTTCATTTTAGAAATTAGAAAGGGGCCAGTACAGCATGATGGAAATAGACTAAGACTTGGTTGTACAGTTGTTTTTCCAGTCATACCCAACTCTTCATGACCCTATTTGGCATTTCCTTGGGAGAGATATTGGAGTGATTTGCCATTTCCTTCTCTAGCTCATTTTATAGATGAGGAAACTGAGGCAAAGAGGGTTAAGTGACTTGCCCAGGGTCATACAGCTAGTAAAGTGTCTGAGGTCAGATTCCAAATCATGAAGATGAGTCTTCCTCACTCCAGTCCTGATACTCTATCCACTGAGCCACCTAGCTGCCCATATAAGAATAAGAGGATCTGTATTTAAATCCCATCTCTGCCACTAAATCCTTTTCTGATTTCAGGCAGATCATTTAATCTCCTTGGGATTCCGTTTTCTCATCTACAGCATTAGAAGGTTAGAGATTATGGCTTCTGAGGTGACTTTCATTATACCTTCAGAAGATCTATGAAATCTGGTCCCAGAGTGCTTAAATAAGTTGCCCAAAGCTATATAGGTAATAAGTGGCAAGGAGGGAAATTGAACTCAAGTCCTCTGACTCCAAATTAGAGCACCGACTTTTCATTTAAACAGAGCTGAAAATACTTTAAGGTCTTTCTATCTTTCCTATCAACATGCCAGCTATATGAAATGTAAACAGCGGGAGCTCCTTTTGTCAGCACACAACACCCAATTTGAATCTTGTTTCAGATCAGCAAAATTGGCTTCAGTTTCCTACAATGACATTTTTGTTCCTATTTCTCAATTTCTCTCTGTTATTGTTTCCATTATTATAGCTGGCAAAATCTCAAGAATAAATATCAGGGTTGGTTTTTTTTTTTGGTAAAGTAGAACACTACTCAGGTTTTTGTTGTTGTTTGTTTGTTTTGTTTTTATCCCCGTCTGAGCAATAAGCAGAACTACTAATGGAAAAATCAACATTTTACAAGCCTGACTTCAAGTATTATATGGAATTTATGGAGAAGAAAGATTATCCAGTCATCTTGAGACATAATTAATTTTCCTTCATGTTAGATCATGCTTGGCAATCCATTTTCATTCTCGGACCCACTTCTGAGTCTAATATTCCATTATAAAATCAAGAGAAAGGAGGAGACAGGGAAGGTATGTCCTCTATCAAACAGTAGTTAGTTGGAGGATGATGTTGTAGCTTGTCAGTGGAGATGAAGCAGCATAATCTTTGGGAAACTTGTCATAGATTGTCAGAATGAAAATGAAATGATTGAATGAAAAAAAAACCATTTGCTAAGCATCAAGCATTGTGCTAAAATGTTAGAGAAGCAATACTAAATTGAGGAGAACTTGCCTTCAAGGAACTTATCCTCTAAAAGGGGGAGACAAACACATATGTTGAATCATGACCAGGCAGTGTTTTTTTGGCTTTGTAAGTCACAAGAATGGTGAATTGAGTCACAGGGAAATTGAATAACATTGTCCTTTCTAAGAGCAATAACTATATCCATTTAACCATAGTTCTAGAGCTGGGAAGTGGCTACTTGCGGTATTTTGCCCCCTTGACTAGAGAGCTCTTAAGTTTAGCTACGATATTCCAGGGAGTCTTCATTTTGGGGTTTCTCTCAGGAGATGATCAGTGGATTCATTCAATTTCTACTTTTTCCTCTAGTTCTAAAATAGCAGGATAGTTTTCTTTTATGATTTCTTAAAATATGATGTCCAGGATTTTTTTAAATTCATGGCTTTTAGGTAGTCCAATGATTGTTAAATTATTTCTCCTCAATTTATTTTCCAGGGCAGTTGTTTGTTCTATAAAACACTGTGTTTTCCTTGTTTTTCAATCTTTTAATTTTGTTTCTTCATGTCTCTTGAGATAATTAGCTTCCATTTGGCCAATTTTCCTTTTTAAAGAGTAATTTTCTTCACTAAGGTTTTGTTCCTCCTTTTCCAATACATTGTCTTCACATTTTTCTTCCCTAGTTCTTACTTCTTTTTCCATTTCTCCCTTTAATGTTATCATTTCATCTTAAAATTCATTTTTAGCTTTTTTGTTTTTTCCAAACTCTTGCTTTAGCTCTTCTAGGAATTCTTGTTGTTGGACTAGTCTTCAAGCTGCATTTTGCTTTGAGGTTTTGCTTGTAGAATTTTTTTCCAACTCATTCTTTTCTATGTTTGCATCTTAGTCTTTCTTGTCATAACAATGGCTTTTTTTTTTTTAGGGAGGCAATTGGGGTTAAGTGACTTGCCCAGGGTCACACAGCTAGTAAGTATTAAGAGTCTGAGGCCGGATTTGAACTCAGGTACTCCTGACTCCAGGGTCGGTGCTCTATCCACTGCGCTACCTAGCTGCCCCAACAATGGCTTTTTAATACTTTTTTTTTTAAGTGAGGCAATTGGGGTTAAGTGATTGCCCAGGGTCTCATAGCTAGTAAGTGTTAAGTGTCTGAGGCCGGATTTGAACTCAGGTACTCCTGACTCCAGGGCCAGTGCTCTATCCACTGAGCCACATAGCTGCCCCATAACAATGGCTTTTTATTGTTGGGTTATTTATTTAATCATTCTTACTGCTTGCTTCTTGACTTTGTGTTTTGTTAGTGCTGGGTTCTGCACACTTTTAGGAGAAGATGCATGGTCAGAGCTTTTTTCCTCTTATATCCTTCTGCTGCTTTCAGAGCTCCTACTGGGGGCCTATATGCTTTCAGTGCACCTAAAGTAATTTATAGAGAAGCCTATTCACTGCCCTTTTGGTCTACATTCTGTGGGTTGCTGAACATGGTTTGGGTCTATTGGCTGGTAAATTTGTTGGGAATTTTAGTAGACTGCTAATAGCATCAGTCACTATTACCTCACTGGGAGGTTTTGAAGGTACAGAATGCTCTACTTTGGTCTGGAATACTCTGTTCTGCTCCAGGAATCAGCACCACATAACAATTATCTGTTTTCCAGAAATTGTTCCTTGCTCAGTATATATAGTTAGGGCCAAATTCCACAAATGTTTGCATTCACCCTGGATCTGCGGCTTAGACATGAATGGTATATGACAGTACTGCAATGTGGTACCTTTTTTTTAGACCTAGTACTTATTTAGGGATCATTTGGAATCTCTTTCTGCCTTGGTACTTCATTCAGTGGTGTCCCATCTAGCTTTCTCTCAGTCTCTGGATGTTTGAATGTTCCCTGTAGGCTCCTGCTCTAACCTGGTCTCCAGTGGTCTACAGACCTCTCTTTCCATCTCTGTAAGTCAGACAGCATTGGAAAAAGGACTTTCTATGACTTCTTTTTGGCTTTTCCAATCAGAATTTAGTCTGGTGCATTCTCTTGATCTTTGTCAAGGAGATGGGAGGGAGTGGCAAACTAGATTCTAATGCTTTCTCTCTGCCATCTTGGCTCTGCCTCCCACTATATCTCCAATAATTAGTTATCTAGATCCTCTGTCTGAAAACTTAAAAATAATGATGATTCCTGAAGCAGCAGTGCCCTTTACACTGCAATGAGCTTAGTCAGGAGGTGAATTCTGTCTCTGTTATATATTCACTCATTTGTCTTAATTTTATCTCCTGGGGCCGAGCATAATTAGTCTAATGCCTGTTTGATATGATAGCCCTTCAAATACTTGAAGACAGAAATCATACTTATCCTGTGTTCTCTTTATGAGACATCACAAGTTCTTTCAATCTATCCAAATAGGGAATGGACATTTAGATTCTTTATTCAACTTAACGGTTTTACTTAGATGAGTAGTAACTGACTACCTCCCTCTGGATGAAGCATGTATTTTAGAGATCCCTTTGAATAGCAAAATCCTCCAAAATTTCACTGTTCCTGTGGCAGTAGATGGAAAAATCCTCAGAGAACAATCTATAATGTGCTAACAAGACAAATCAGTGGTCATGGACTATACACACATATATATGTATATACATATACACATACATACATATACATACATGTACATATGTATATGTGTAAGTTTCCTTGTGTTAATGTATATACACATAATTTTACACAAACCAGTAAAGGCTATCAGGAGTACCTTCATGTATTGTCAATTATTACCTCCTCTCCATCTGGAAAGGTTTCTAAGTTGTTAATTTATGTTCTCTTCAGGACCTAGAATACAGAAAGCCAGATAATGTGGTTTTTTAATATAAACCAATTTCTAATATATTTTTAACATGTGCTTTTAATGAGATCATTGGAATAAAATGATACTTATATCTTCTAGTTTGACCAATGGACACAGGGAATTAATTTTTGAAAGGAAAAAATCTTAGCAGTTAAAGTATCAATAATCTAACAATGAATGGACTTAATGGAACTAATGTTTGACTTGCCTTTTATTTCTGAAATCAGTCTAATTCTGACTGAACTTCAGAGATAAATTCTGGACTTATTTTACCTCGACTGGGTTTACTTTGTTCATCAGTGACTCTCAAAAGTCCATACTGAGCCCATTTCATTCATTTCACTGAAAACTTTGAGAAAATTTATTTAGATTTTAGGGTCCTCTTTTGTGTTAGGTAATTTTATGGATAGTCTTGGGGGTCCTGAACAACCTGAACAGAAATCTAAGGAAGCCCCTGATGGATTTGTGATACTAATTCAGTCTCCTGAGGACCCATAGTGACTGGAAAAGACTGGGACTGATATTTAGAGACTACTGTCAACTGGAGTAATCCCTATGGCCTCTGCCACATTCTTCTGGTCCATGTTCAAACTATAAAAATTAGCTTTCAAAGAGGCTATAGTAAAGGTAATTAGTTCAACTTATTGTAGTATTTTTTTTTTGCCTCCAACAAAATTCTGTAGAATGAATAAAGAACTATTAGAAACTTGTAATGTTTTCTCTAGTTGCTTAGCCCCAAAATGACCCCTTTGTCAGAGATAACATTTGTAAGTCTGTCTTTTAAAATTTCCCCTTATTCTTTTCCTATAAGAAATTCTCTCTTTAAATCCAGAATTGTCATGAATAAATAATGAATTTGAATATAGGGAACTTCATTGTGTATATTTTCATGTTGCCTTGTATATAATAGGAATTTTAAACATTTACTAAATTTGGGTTGAATAAGACTGAATATTCTATGAACCTTGAAGTTTCACAGGTTATTTCTATTCTTTTGCTTCGAATTGGTATCAAATTGCTTTTTTTATCACCACAATACTGTTGAAAAATCCTGTTTTTCTCTCCATCAAGTAGGAGGCCTTAAGAATAGCCTTTGGGGAGTGATTAATGGTTTATTCCTACACTGGTGACAAGTGTTGTTAGAAAAAAAAAGACAATTGCATTGCCAAGTACTGGAATGAAGCTGCTACTTTACTTGCACTGATCAATTTTTAGTGTTTCTGAGAATAAAAAATAAGAGGATAAAAGTGATATCCAGAAAGTAGTAACAGTAGGAACACAGGGCATGCATTTACTATGAATGGTTTCAGTCAATATTACTTCAAATGCCAAAACTCAGCTAAACTCACTTGACTTGCACTTGTTTCATGATTATCTGCAGCATAGCATTTATGCCATATTATGTATGCTTTTGTCAATAAAAGAATATTTCTCATTTGCTGTTATATTTGTCATAGAAAAAAGAAATTACACTCCTAAATGGAAAGACCACCTAATCTCAAAACAAAATAGCCAACTTGAGTTCTCTTTGTGGCAAGATTTATTCTCTTTGATTCTTTTGGAAATTAGTTGTGAACATTTCTCATCTTTGAATTCATCACTATGCAATATTTTATAAATGTCCGTGTATATGCATAGCAATGTGCTGTATGCTTTATAGCAAAATCCATATCCTCTAGGAGTTTAGAAAGTAAGACAATCTCTTTTGCTGTCTCTTCCATGACATACTCACTAATTGTAGATGTTTCCCAAGCTTCTCTCTTGGGCCTGCTTTTATTTTTTTTCTCTATTCTCATTCACTTGATGATCTCATTTGCTCCATTGGACTTAATTATCTCAATGCAGATTATTCCTATATTTCTTTTCTTTTCTTTTTTTTTTTTGGTGAGGTAATTTGGGTTAAGTGACTTGCCCAGGGTCACACAGCTAGTAAGTGTTAAGTGTCTGAGGCCAGATTTGAACTCAGGTACTCCTGACGCCAGGGCCGGTGCTCTATCTACTGCGACACCTAGCTACCCCCATTTCTATATTTCTATAGCTAGAGAAACCCATTTAGGGTTTTCTTGGCAAAGATATTGCCATTTCTTTCTCCTGTTCATTTTATAATTGAGGAACTGAGACACACAGGGTTAAGTGGCTTGCCAAGGTTACACAGCTATAGTAAGTGTCCGAGGCCAGATTTAAACTCAGGAAGATGACTCTTTCTGAATTGAAGCCTGTTGCTCTATCCACTGTGCCACCTAGCCACCCAAGTCTTGAATTATCACCTGTCTATTGTACCTTTCTAACTTCATGTCCTTGAAGGCCTCTCAAATTCATGTTTAAGTCACAACTCATTATTTCCACCCCCACCCACTCACTTCTCTTCAGAATTTCCTTATTACTATTGAGGGTACCACCCACACACATATAATACATGTTATAACACATATATAATATAAATATATCTTATATATTTATAATACTGAATCTACATAGTGGTTTGTGTATTGTTTGTCTCTTCCATTAGAATCTGAGCTCCTTGAAGATAGGAACCCATACTTTACCATTTTTTGTGTTCCAGTGCTTAGCACAGCACCACATGTAGGATAAGCATTTAATAAATGCTTTCTGACCATTGACTGACAGAATGCCATATGAAGTTTCCTTCTCATGAGAACATGACAAAAGAAGTAATAGGAAGTTTGCCATGGGCACATTTTGGAGATTAGAGTAACAATGAAAAGATTAGACTACATAGCAACTATAGGGAGTTTGGGGAGAATTAGGATGATTGTTGTTGTTCATCCTTTGTTCTTGATGAGAACCAATGATATCAGGAAGGTAGTCTTGACTTGCAAGTGAATTGGATTTGAATGAAGCAGGGCTGTGCTAAGTCACCAGCCTCACTCTTTCCCCCAGGGTCATTTGAGTCCAGTGGCAAGATATAGATCAGGATGACTGGAGACAGTGTTGTTGTTTGTCCTTCATTCTTGTTTTTTGTCTTTCATTCTTGAAGAGGACCATGACATTGAGGTGATGTCATTATTTACACTGAATTGGATTTAAGTGAGGGAGGGCTGTATAAGGTCACCAACCTTATGCTCTCCTCCAGAGCCATCAGGGTCCAGTGGAAAGATCTCTCTCTCTCTCTCTCATATATATATATATATCAGGTCTATTGGAGATGGCCCTGGATGTTTAAGGCAATTGGGGGTTAATTGACTTGCCCAGGGTCACACAAGTAGTAATTATCTGAGGTAAGATTTGAACTCAGATCTTCTTTACTCCAGGGCACTGTGCCACCTAGTTGTCCCTGGAGATGTTACTGTAGGTACAAAAGAAGGAATATCATTGCTAGAACATTTCTCATTTGTATCTTTCCTATGGAATTAATATATACTGCCTTCTAATGTAATTACTTGTGTTCACATCTTTTCTCCCCAATTTCATCGTAAACTCTTGTGGGCCAGGACTATATTTTATACTTCTTTTATACTTGATTTTACCTTGCACAGAGTGCTGAACATCAAATATGCTCAAAAATACTTCTTATATTTATATATGAGTCAATGTGGTATACCACATATAGAGTCACAGAAAGGAATGATTTAGTTTCATTTAAACCTGAAAATATGTATCTAATGAGCCTATAGATCATTAGGAAACAGAATTAGTAAACCTCTGTTAGTTCATGAGAATTTGTCTTTTTGGATAATGTAAAACAAATTTCCAGCATACATTTCTCTGGATTTACTGACACGGCTAGTTTTCAGCATAAAAGAGGACCAGGTAAATTGGGAACACATAGGGTTCAGATCTTGCTTCTATCACATATTAGCTGTGTGACTATGGACAAATAATTTAACTTGTCAGTTCCCCCAGTGAGCTAATACTATAAATGAGCTGCTCTTTTACATTGATAGAGTTTCTTATATAGATGAAATTGCAATACTCTCACCTCCAAAATAATTTTTTTCAAAATTTTAATTTCCCTTGAAATAGGATTCTCCTATTGGTTTCATTCCTTAATGGAAAAGCCCCCATTTTTGCAACTCAAAGTATTATTTGAGCATTTTGAGTCTTGGTCTACAGCCCTTTCTTTGAAATTCACTCTTTAAAAATATTTGGAGCTTGTAATCATGTTTCCCTTTAGTCATTTCTTAGTCAGACTAGACTTAGCTATTTTCATCTTTCCTCTCTCATGATGTACCCACCGCTCTAATCATTTTGTTTTTGTTCCTCTCTGTATGTTTCCTGCAATTTGTCTAAATTTACTTAGTGGTTAGAGGTGAAGAGAAGAGATTTCGGTGTTGTAGCCTCGAAAATAGCATGATTACCATTAATATACATAAAACCCTCTACTGGCTGTCCAAGGTTGGTGTGTGTGTGTGTGTGTGTGTGTGTGTGTGTGTGTGTGTGTGTGTGTTTTAGTATAGAGGAGATTTAGTTTCTGTCCTCATAGACTTGCTAATTTATGGGGGAAGTTTTTCATTTCTCCTGACAGAGGATTTTTTGGCTCAAAAGGGGCCTTGAAATGTAATAGAATGACCCACCTATTCTTTTGGTGAAAATGATCTCTTATGGTCACTGCTGAATACCAGAGGACCATAGATCTAGAGTTGAAAGGGATCTCAGAGATCAACTAATCCATCTCCTCCATTTTACAGATGAGGAAACTGATTGCCATAGAGATTAAGGGATTTGCCCAAGGTCATATGGTATCAGAGAGAAAGGGAGAGGTGGGACTTGAGCCTGGGGCCTCTATCTCTACATCCAGTGCCTATCTCCCTGCATCAGGCTGGTATTTCCTTCACTAATTCCTCACTGTGACATAGGTGTAACCTTAGTGTCTGCAAGTCTGTCCTCCTGAGGGGGCAGTTTTGGGGCCTGGCTGGAAGAGTTCCATTTTGGTAGAACCTGAGAGCTGGCACTCCATTGGAATAAACTATGTGTCTGTTGTTAGAAGATGAGCCTGGATGATTTTGAAAATGTTCCTCAGCAAGTGGACCTCAACAATTTTGATTGTTTTCTTAGTCACAGCAATTCTCAGAGATTATGTATGAATCATACAGGGGTCCCAAACTGTGAAGTTAGAGGGATCTAGGGACTGCAGTGGGGACCTGGAGTCAGGAAGATTCATCTTTTTGAGTTCAGATCCAACCTTAGTAGCTGTGTGACCCTGGGCGAGTCACTTTACCCTGTTAGCCTCAGTTTCCTCATCTGTCAAATGAGTCAGAGAAGAAAATGGCCAACCACTTTAATATTGTCACCAAGAAAACCCCAAATAGGGTCAAGAAGAGTCAGACACGACCGAAGTAACAGAAGAACCACCACAAATTTAGGTACTGTTAAACTATAGACAGGATTCTGGAAAGGCATTAAGCAATTCATTCAAGAAACGTTTACTGAAGGTGCAAGGTGGAGGATATGTAGGCCATGAATGTGAAAATCTCCTATAACTTTAAAACTATTGTGTTAAGCCTAGATTGCTTGCATTTATATAGGACTTTAACGTGTGCAAAAAACTTCCACATATGATCTCATTTGATCCTTTTGAGAGGTGGGTACTGTTGTTCTTCCCATTTTGCAGATTAGGAATGTAAAGCTGAGAGAGGTTAAATGAATTGCTCAGGGTCACACAGATAGTAACTTTCTGAGGCAGTATTTAAATCCAGCCCATCCTAGCTTCAAATCCAGCACTCTATCCATTATCAATCAATCAATCAATCAATTGATCAACATTTATTAAGGGCATCCTATGTGTCAGACACCTCGCTAGGTGCTGGGGATACAAAAAAAGGCAAAAGATTGTCTCTGGCCTCAAGGAACTCACAGTCTAATGGGAAGGAGAGGCAGCATGTGAACAAAGACCTATATATGTACACATATGCATATATACATGTATGTATGTATATGTTAATACAGTCATATATTAAGCTATGTACAGAATAAATATGAAAAATGACAGAGGCAAAACACTGCTATTGAGAGGCATATGATACTTAGCGACTCTGAGATCACTGCAATATTCAATTAAGAATCAAAAGGGGACGAATCCAGAAATAGGAACTCAGTAGGGAAAAAAATTCATTAATACTGTGCCAAAGAATTCTCCCTGGGATATATAACGCTTCTCTCCCTTCACTTCATGGTCCCCTCCCTGAAGACACATCAAGGATGAAGCACAAATGAGAACCTGAGGGTACCAGAATGTGTTGATAACCTTAACTATGAAAGACTTATTATTCACTGGACTCAGGGCACATTAGTCCTCTTCTCTCAGCCAATGAATGAGAAAGGAGAATCTCTTTTTAGTCCAAACTTTTGGCTCCAGATCTGAAATAGAGGAGTCTCTTTGTAACCTTAGGGGGAAGCTGAAGTGATGAAGATCTACTCCAAAGGGAAGATGGAGCCTTTCATCAGTGCCACAGGCTACTAGTGAAACTAGACCCAGATACTACTGCAACTCAGAATAGTAGGTGAAAAAAAGCTAAAATTTATAGAAAGTTAGAATCATCCACAAGGGCAAGCTACATTTAGAGAGACCCAGGGGAGAGCAAGCTGTGATGTGTTGCTGGGGGAGCACTGGGGCAAAGGTCACCAGAATTTTTAGCTTTTCCTAGCCAGAAAATTGTTGCTATTTTTACAGAATAGAGGAGTGTGGGGTGTCAAGGGTGGTTATAACAGTTTCTTCATATGATGTAAGTGAAATTGTTTTCCACTTGACAAAGCAGAGTCATAGGAAGATTTATTTAATGAGAGGGGTATGACAAAACCTAAGATCTAATATAGATTTGTGCCCATAAGTTAGACAACCTAAGACATTCAGAAAAACAAAACAAAACAAAATAGTAGAGTCAAGTCAAATAATCAGAGTTTGGTTTAGAGAAGTACCAAATGGAAGAGTTCAAAAGGTAGACCTGATTTTAGCCCAGTACTCTGTATTTTCTACAATAACCCTGCTGAGAGGAAAAGCTTCATAATTATTCTTGAGTGAACTAACTGAAGGAATCTTCATGGTAATCAGATGAGAGCGCTGATAGAAGAAAGTTGAAAAGAATTTGAGAGCCCCTCTCTTTGGAGTGGATGGAAAGACTTGCTACTAACTAAGACAGCAGTAAGTTGGAAGACTGTAACAAATGACCCTGAAGTAGTGCCTCATATAAGGCACTGTAGAAGAGAGGCTTATTAACCACAGCACTCCCCAATGGAAAATGGAGGCGGTTGAAAGAGTTGTTTGACAGAACCATAACCTTTCCTTTAGGGAAGAGCCTTGTTCTTCCTTGTGTGCCTTGGTCATGTGTTATTACCTATATATACCTCTTCATACAGGTCCCTGGACACATGTTTTATGTCTGTATGTCCCACATAAGATTCTTGCCTTTTAGCCATAGCTTCCCATTGGACAGGAAATTAGGCAACCCTAAAGATAAATGGATTGCCTAAGACTTGATAGAGCAGAGAAATGATGCGTGCTAAGGATCAGCAGAAATGTAGCTGAGATGGAATTCTTGGTAGAAAAGAGTGATGATCCACCCCAGACAGGAATCAGATCTAACAGAACATACTGACTTCAGCTTTGTGATGTTGGAGGTGTGAATTACTTTTCTTATGTACCTTAATCATGTATGACTTATGTGTAACTCCTCATATGGGTATCCTGGAAATGTGTTTCATGTTGGTATGTTCCAATATGATTCTTACCTTTGAAAGCCTATCTTTTTAGACTTTATTCCCCTTCCCATAACTACAAATGAGTGACACCAGCCTCCTTGTTATTCTTCACTGAAGACACTCCATCTTCTGATTTTTTTTTTTCTGTTTGTCCCACAAACCTGGTATGTTCTCCTCCCTTACCTCTGTCTTCTGGTTTCCCCAGCTGAGAATTTCTCAGCTAATATTCTACCATCTGCAAGAAGCCTTTCCTGTTATTCCTTAATATTAGTGTCTTTCCTCTGAAATTACCAACAAGTTATTCTGTAAATATCTTGTTTGTATGTAGTTGTTTACATTTAAGCTCCATCATTAGAGTTCCTTGAGGAAAGGGGCTATTTTAAAAAATTTTCTTTATAACCCCAGCACAGTGTCTGGCATGTAATAAGCACTTACTAAGTACTTGTTGATTTGTTCAAATATATAGATCTATTCTTCCTAATGAATTGCTCATTAGTAAATTAGACCTATTTCTCAAGCATAATTTGCTGTGAAATGAGGTATATGTACACTCATTAGGAGGGTGGGCTCAAGGCTTATGAGAGATTGTTCTGTTGTTATTTTATTACATTTGTTTATCATGAAATGCCTTATATTTGGACTTAGTCTTCCAGATGATGAACAAAAGTAGATGCATTGGTGGGTCCTCATTAACTATGTTTTGAAGAAGATTATGACCCCCAAGGTACCCAGAAATGGGGTAACACTGTCATCCTTTTTTTTTTTTTTGCGGGGCAATGGCAAGTGACTTGCCCAGGGTCACACAGCTAGTAAGTGTCAAGTGTCTGAGGCTGGATTTGAACTCAGGTCCTCCTGAATCCAGGGCCGGTGCTTTATCCACTGTGCCACCTAGCTGCCCCACATTGGCATACTTTTGAACAATCAAGCATGTCAGGGGGAAGCAGGATAGTGGAGTTAGATTTTCAGTTGTTGTTTAGAGCTAAAAACAAGACTAGAAGAAGGATGCAAGACTTAATTTTTTGAATAATGAAGGAGAAGGAATTTTCGGAGTCCTTGTGAGAAAATACCTTGCTTGTTTGAGTAAGCCAGGGACTGGAATAGGGAAATTTCAGAGGGACTGAATGGGGGTTCAGAATTACCTGGGACGACAGAGGGCTACCTTGGTGATGGTGAGTAGGGAGGGATCATACACAGAAGCAGAACTAGGTAGAAAGCAGGTTCTGGTAAAGATTGAGAATCTCATCAAACCTGAAAGCACTGTCAAATCAAATTACCTTGGCTTAGACATCTCAATAGGTTTGTCTAGCATCTGTTACTTCAAAGACGATATTATCCAAATGGCTCAAAAACACAAAATGGCTGGTGGACTGAGGACCAATGGAACACTAGGGAACCTAAGAGGCAAAGGATCAAAGATAATTGGATTTGGGCACTTTTCACCTTGGGCTAATTTCTTTCTAGTATATCTCCAGTGGAAGTGAGAGTTTCTGGGGACATGGTATCCCATTGTTGATTCTCCAGTAGTAGATGTAGCACTGAGCTTGAAGTCAGAAAGACCTGAGTTCAAATCTTGCCTAAGATACTTACTATCTGTGTGACTGTGAGCAAATGACGTAATCTTTCTCAGCCTCAGTTTCCTCATCTGTGAGATGAGAAGGCTGGACTTGACCCCCTGAAAACTTTTCTAGCTATAAATCTATGATCTTATATTTTTTCAGATTACCATGAATTTCTTCCCCAGATGGACTCCATACTATCATTTATTTACATTGTGCTACTATTTATGTCACTGAGTTTAATTTACTTGGCCTGGTGTTTATGCACTTTTATTCTCCTGTAGTTGTTATTACTTTTTTCTTCAGTTAATTAGGGTCTATGGTTATATTTTATTTACATGCCAATTGTTTTTAGTAGGATAGATATTTTCCCATCCCATTCCTTTCTTTTCCAAATTGAGGTATGTGTTTTTTTTTTTCAAATTATTAGTAGTAAGTAAATGTTTCAAGGGAAAAGTGTCCAGTATGTTAGGTTCTTTGGATTTATTTCCAGATGAGCTAACTTCTGGCCTTTGGGTACAGACTCAGAGCAGGGAGAGGGGAAAATGAGGATCTTCTATGTGGAGGTTTGCTCACCAGATGTTCCCCAAAGTGCTGATGGCATAGAGAAATCAAGATAAAGCAAAGGTTCCCAAATTGACCCACGGACCTTTTATGGTCCATTGGGGTGGGTTTGTGAGCTTCACAAATTCAATTAAATTCAACAAATATTGATTGAGGGCCTTCAAGGGGCAAGGTGCTGTCCTATGTGTTGGCAATACAATGACTAATAAAATGCATCCCCTGTTTTTAAGGACCTGACAGTCTATTAAAGCAGGGGTTCTTAACTTAGGGTTTATGAATTACCATAGGGTTAATGAATTTTAAGTGATCTGTGATCTTAAATAGATAGAAAGTAATATCTTTATTTTCATTAATCTTTATCTGAAATTGAATATTTTGTTCACTTACTCTGTTTTTTTGTTTGTTTGTTTTTAGTGAGGCAATTGGGGTTAAGTGACGTGCCCAGGGTCGCACAGCTAGTAAGTGTTAAGTGTCTGAGGCCGGATTTGAACCCAGGTACTCCTGACTCCAGGGCCGGTGCTCTATCCACTGCGCCACCTAGCTGCCCCTTGGTTTTTTTTGTTTTGTTTTGTTTTGTTTTTGTTGTTGTTGTTCACTTACTCTGACCAGGGGTCCACAGGCTTTGCCACATTGACAAAAGGATTCATGACATAAAAATGTAAAACAAAACAAAACAAAACCTGAAAACCCAAACTCTTTAATAGGGGAAATAAAACATGCACATGAATAACTATGACCTTAGATTTTATGGGATAAATAAAAATAGAGATACAATGTCCTAGGAGAAATCAGACAGGGATCATTTATACTTTGGAGAAATCAGAGAAGGCTTCTTTGAGGAGGCAGCACCTGAGTTGGGTGAATAAGCAAAACTGTTCTGGGGAAGAACTTGATGGTAAAATGGACTTCCCACTCACAATCACAACTCTTGGTATTTGTAACTGGCGGATGCTAGTGTGTACTTTTGGCTTGTTGAAGTACACTAAAAGGGACCATTTTTTTTTTCTCAAGAGAGAATGAAAAATATATGAAGAAATGTGAGTGTAGGGACTTCGTGGAAACTTCATATTTAAGCACAAACATGGCAATCTGTCTGAAATGATTGCCACATATAGAGAGTATTATTCTTGACAATAACCCTAAAGTCACAGATCACCATAATTTCCTATAGATAGAATAAGAAGAATGACTTGAAAACAACCCTGTGAAGAAGGATATATAAGTATTAGTGTTCCCACTTTACAGATGAGGATTTTGAGTCTCAGAGAAGACTTGCCCAAGGATACATGGCTAGTATCAAAGGCAATGTTTGAGCCCAGGAGTCCTGATTCCAAGTCCTTCATGCTGCAATGACAGAATTAGGTCATTTCGCCTGGGCACAATTAGATCAGGATGTGAGGCCACTAGTGGAAAACACCTAGCTCCAAAGAGAGGGGAGAACAATGGCGGCAGGATCTGGGGGAGGAGATCAGGGAAGTGCTGCTGTTTTGTTTGCCAGAAGAAAAGCCAGATTGCTGTTAGCATCAGCTTTGTTCACTGGGACGAGATGAAAGAAGGAGAAAAGGTAGATAGAAGAGAGTGAGAGGGATAAGCCAAAGTCTTAAGTCTTTCCTTTGGTTCTTCCACTCAAGTTGTGGCAGCCTTCCCTCTTGCTGCAACCTCTGTAGCCTGCTATTCAATTGTCTTGATCGTTGGAGGCAGAATTGTACCTTCTGCATGGTAAGCTCTAGGCCAGATGTGAGCACCACTGAAGTGCTGCTTCCTATTCTATTCAGATGAATTCTGAATAATAAGGGAGGTCCAATGCTATTAACAACAGAAAGCTGTCACATTACTAGGATCATACAGCCCGTTCCTATGCACTTTTCTTAGACCTATTGTTCTAGTCGAGGCTAAGTGGGAGAAGGGGACATGTTATAGTCCCCTACCCCTGAACCACACCCACATTCTCAATAGCTAGAAAGTAATGAGGTCGGTTTTGATATTATTAAGGAGAGTTAAGCGGCAGGCTCCTAACAAGTACCTGGTCTTTTGAAAGTAGCTATGTGTAAGGAAAACTACAATGCACAAATTGGTGGGGTAAGCAATTTGGAGGCAAAATCTATTGCCCCATTGATTGCCAGGATTGATTTGACTGATTGGGCTGCTTAGACGGGTTTCTCTTTCCTTTCTCATTGCTCCACGTGTGCCCCAAAGCTGTGTGCTTACTCAGAGTAGACAGTTTTCCCCAAGCTGGGGACTGTATAGAATCAACAGAAAAGCTTTTACTCTGCAAAACTAATGAAAGTAAAGATTTTTTTCCTCAAAGTAATATTCCTCTAGTCAGTTGGAATTAAACATGATGCTATCTTCTGGGAATTCAGCTTGCACTAACTAGAAGACATAATAATAAGAAAATAGCATATTTGTATTAATAGTACTTTAAAAGGGAATGAATTTACACAGTTTTTACTGCATGAGATGATTATGTTTTACTTACTTGGCCTATTAGGTTTTAGCTTGGAAAAAGAGTGTGGAAGAGGAAAAAAAACCCAAACCTTTGTTTTCTGACAAATTACATCACCCTAGGTGTGGAGAGCATGATTCTTGACACATCTATGTCTTCTGAGTCAGTATCTTCTCTCTGGCTCCTCTAGTCAAAGGACATTTGAAAGAGACACTCCCTCTACTAGGCAGTCTTTGAGCCCTATTTGCTTCAAACATGCTAAATTCATTTTCCTATTTTACACTTCTTTTCTGTGTCATTGCATGTCCTCTCACTCATGTGTGCACTGTTAGAGTTCAAAGCATGCCTGTTCCATATTTAATGGAGGGGATCACTTTGCAGGTTTTAGTTTAAAGGTAACCATAGCACACACACTTGCATTCATTATTCATTGCAGAGATGTGCTGCCCATTCTTGGGAGTCCTCTTTCCTTGACAGGATTACTCCATATGTGACCTGGCATCCCTCGAAACGAGCCCGGATATTGTTGTAAGCGTGACAAGCTGGCAGGTATAATACCAACGGAAACCCGAATGATGTAAACTGGTCTGTTTCTTTGGGCAGATGGGACCATGTTTAGGAGTGAGATGAAGTCCGAAGGTGACAGGCAGCGGAAAGTCCGATTTCGGATAGCTTCATCTCACAGTGGGAGAGTCCTAAAGGAGGTTTACGAAGATGGAGAGCCGTCAGACTCGCTGGATTCCGAATGTGCCAGTAGCTGTGGGACGGATCACAATAGTGGACCAAGTGAAGAAGGACAACAGAACGGTCACTTAGGATCAGAGGGGGATGAGAATGAAAACGACCAAGATAGCTTGCTTGTGTTAGCGAGGGCTACCACCGAGAAGGGGTTTGGGACGAGGCGAGTCAACATTTTAAGCAAAAATGGTACAGTCAGAGGCATCAAATACAAAGTTAGCGCTGGCCAAGCCCTTTTTAACAACTTAACCAAAGTGCTGCAGGTAAGTAACATAGCTTTTCTTTCCCATGAGTTTGCTCTGAACTCACCATCTGGACCCCTGCTCCCTCCAGTTTCCGCTCTAAATCGAAACTCTCTTATTCATGACTTCTCTTACATACTTCATGACTCACAGTGGCACACTTGTGCATCAAAGATGTTGTCTCCCCAGTCAGCCAAGGTGAGGATAGGGTCACTGTACTTAGTAAATTAGACCTATTTCTTAAAGCCAAAATTTGCTGTAAAGTCTCTTGAGTGCTGTGTTCCCCCAGAGTGTGCTGACTAAGCAAGATAACTTTTCCCGCTCTGGCCTATGCACAAGACCTGACAGAAGTATACATTTTCAGCTGGATTCAAAGCCTTAGCAGAGAAATGGTGGGCTCTGTGCCAGCTCTCTGGCCCCAGAGTACCTCTCTGGAAGTTTAGTGGTTGCTCCCCTCACCAGGCATATAAATACTTAGAAATGCTAATGATTGGGCCCATAGAAATTATATGCAATTTTATGAAGACATTTTGAGAGTGACATTTTTTCTATTTTAATCCTAAAAGGATTACAGTTTGGGTCCCCAAACTGTATTTATCTACTTCCGAGAATTCAAGAGTAAGTAAGACTTGAAAAAGGTTATTCCAATGTGAAGGCACAGGCTTAGAACTAGTTTCACAGTAAATACACAGTTCTTTAAAAAATGAGAGATTTCACATATTAGCATAAGGAGGGATCATGCAAAAGCTTTGGAGTCTTTGGCTATCTTTTATTCAAAATAATTTCATGTCAAGGCATGTCTATGTTCATTTTTTTAAATGGAGCCCTGGTTTGGTCAGGATTATTTTGATAAAAGGCTTGCTGGTGAAAAGATGAACCATTATTTCAGACAAGGAAGCCTTGATCATTCTCCCTAAGGTGGTAATCTGATATTCATTATAATTCCATTTTCTCTGGTTCCTAACATTTTGGAAAATGATCTTTTGGAAAATTTTGTATGTCTCACCAGGGACCCCAATTGCATGTGCTGTGAGGGGGTGGTAATAGGAGTGGGGAATTTCAGCAAAATATATTTGAATATTTTTGTTTCAAAGGAAACCTTTTTTTCCTTATAGAAAAACCACTAAGTATTTTCTTTTCTGAATGAATACTGGGAAACAGAATGTTTTAGATATGATTCTTTATATATGTAGACCTTGGAGGTCATGTAGTGCAGTGAAAAGACTTTTAAATTTGAATTCAGAGGATTTGGGTTCAAAATTTGACTTTGCCCTTATCACACATGTGACCTTTGGCAAATCATTGTCCTCGGTTCCTTGAGGTTGGAATAGATGATCACTGATGTCCTTTCTATCTCTAAATCTATGAACCTTAGTTTTTTTAGATTTAGAAAAATTAAATCAGATGGAAAATGGTGTCTAGTATATAGGAGGTTAGAAACTATTTTGCACAAATTTTAATTAGAATTAAATTCATAGACTATCTTTATGCACTTTGCCCTTCAATGTTATGTAGTTCAACCTCTCATACAGTGCAGGAATTGCTTCTACAACATTCCTGAATGGAGATCATTTGTAGTTTTTAACCTGAATTAGGAATAAATTATGAAAATGTTTACATTCAATATGCATCTTTTCTCTCCTCCAACTGGAGTTATTTAAATTGTATTATGCTTCATGGAGGTATTATACTATATTACTGCACCTAATTTTTAGCCTCTGTTTTGGAACTTTTTATTCATTCTCTACCTCCTAAAATGAATTTCTTGGGCTATTTTAAGTGTGGAAAGTAAGAAATATGCCCTTTTAACATAACCTCATCCTGAAAATGATATTAACTTATAAATAGGAATTTGTAAAAATTCCTAAAGTTGGGGTTTTAATCTCAGATTAGGATAAATATTTCCTTGCATATTTTCTGCCTTCACATAATATTCACCTGTACTTTGAGAAGAAAATAAAGCAAGATATACTTCTCTTGTAATTTAATTTCCTTATTATTTGTTTTTGCTTTGAAAAAATAACCATGGTTGTTACCAGAGACTTGTAAGGGACTTTAAGACCATTAATCAGTTTTGTATCTGAGGAAGAATGATTTATAAGATGTTTTGCCTTTCTTGATTTGATGTATCCTTAAGAAAACATTTCAAAAATTAAATGAAGTATTCTTTGACCTTGTGAGGACTAAAGGTGAAGGACTAGCAAGTTACATCTAGTTTCTTGATTGATGTGGGACACAGGGAAGGTTATAACCACTTAACTTTTATTTCTTTATTTACTGCCATAAGTTTATCTTTCTCTTTTTTTTTTCTTCACATCTCACAGACTATATACTGTGTTACTTTGGGTAAGCTAATTAACCTTTCTCAGCTTCAATTTCCTCATCTGTAAAATGGGAATAATCATAGCATCTACCTCCCAGTGTTTCTGTGAGAATCAAATGAGATAATGTTTATAAGGCATTTTGCAAACATTAAAATACTATGATTAACTATTTAATATAAAATACTCTATATTATTAAAACACTATGGTTAGCTATCTATTATTATTATTTTAATGGATAACTGCAATTGAGAAAGATCTTTCAGGGACCAAAGTAGATCGTAACATCTTGAAAAATTTTGCATCTATCATCTTATGGAGAGACACTGAAGTATTTAACTTGCCCATTTGCAACTGCCTGTTCTACAATAATGATTATAGAAATGTGAGATATGGAACTTGGAGGAAAATGAATCCTAAATATTAGCAGCATAATTTAATCACTTTGTAAATCAGTTTGCTTCCTCTCCATCCTTCTAGCACTTCTATTTTCTCCCTCCCTCCCTCCCTCTCTCTCTCTCTCTCTCCCTCTCCCTCTTTTCGTGAGGCAATTGGGGTTAAGTGCCTTGCCCAGGGTCACAGTGTCAAGTGTCTGAAGCAGGATTTGAACTGAGGTCCTCCTGAATCCAGGGCCAGTGCTTTATCCACTGTGCCACCTAGCTGCCCCACTTCTATTTTCTCTTAAAAATACTTGGGCCTCCAAACATGGATTCTTCATTGAGATTCTCTGTTTAAAGAATTTTTCACTCAGCACTTTTAAGGAACAGAAGAGACTATTGAAGGAATGTTAACTTTGTACCATGCTGGGTTAATCAGAATCTTCAAGATTAAGTTTGATGAGAGTAGCAACGGACCTAGATCATTGCATAATCTCACCCTAATTTGGTGATTTATTAAAATTTTAAAGTACCTTTCTTTAAAGATCTCAAATTATGTATATAGGCTTTTAAATCTATGGATTTAGTAAGGTTGATTTTATAGACATGCTTATAATTTAATTAAACTCCAAAAATTTTTTATTGAGTGCCTAATATGTACAAGCCACTGGACTAGATCCTGATGAGGTAAAGAGAGAGACAACATAGACACCATTTTAATGAAGTTTGCATCTAATAGAATGGTTAAGATGTAGACACAAATAATTTATGGTAGGCAGAACAATGTAGAGGAAAACGAGAGGTTTTGATAATAGACTAACAGGAATTTGAGGAAGTAGGTCTCTCTTTTTGATGAAGAAAGAGTCAAGGAAGACTTCATGGAAGATAATGATATCTGAGTTGGTCTTTGACTTGAAGGTGGTCTAACATGAAGTAGAGTCTTCAACAGATGGAGAAAGAGCTAGGGAGAAGGTCTATTACAGGCATGGGAAATGGTTTAAGAAAAGGTATGGGAAGGAAGGAATAAAATATCAAGTCACTAAAAAAAAAATCAAGTCACTCATTGAGTTTGGTTGGATTATAAAGTATATGAAAGGATGTAGCATGAGATGATGATGCAAAGGTAAACTGAGGACAGATTGTGGAAGATTTTGGATGCCAGAATTAGGAGTTTATATTTTATTCAGCAGACAATGGAGAGCCAATGATAGTATTTGAGTAGTGGAATGACTTGATTAGAGTAGTATATCAGAATGTTGCTCTGACAACAGTATGAAGGATTATTTGGAGAGGTAATAAACAGGAAGAAAGAAGATCAGTTAGAAAGATATTACCTCTTGAGTGATAAGAAATAATAAAATAATTAATAGTCTAAATGAGAAGAGATTAGGATTTGAATTAGTCTAGTTGCAATAGAAGTGGAAAGTATATGGGAGATATTTTTTGTTTGTTTGTTTTGTGGGGCAATGAGGGTTAAGTGACTTGGCCAGGGTCACAAAGCTAGTATCAAGTGTCTGAGGCCAGATTTGAACTCAGATCCTCCTGAATCCAGGACCGGTGCTTTCTCCACTGCACCACCTAGCTGCCCTTGGGAGATATTTTTAAAAAGCCAATAATAAGGTATAAAAATACAAACTAATCTAACATTTGAGTTGGAGATATAATGATTGGTCTGAAAGTTTCCAATTTGATGCACTTCTATGTTATAGAAAACATGGGGATTTTGCTATATTAATTTTGTTAACAGGTCTTATATACTTCAATAGAATGATAATTGCATTTCTGGGGGGTACTGAATCCATCCACACAGGGAGCAATTTTTAATGTTCCAGAGTTGCTGTGGTCAGAAGTTTGGCATTTAGTGGCTGGTTGTCTGGTGATGTCTCTTTGAAAATAGCCGGGCTACTTACTGGACAACAGATGCACAGCTTCTCCCTCTTCCATCTCATATCTATCCCATTACACTTCCAGCTTGGTAGAATTTATGGTCCATTAGAATAACCTTTAAGACCTAAAGGTCACTGTTGTGCCTCAGCAAGTTCTACAAGTAGGTTTTAAATGGAGATACAAAATGATCATTAAATGATCATGGCTGTTTTTGACTATTTTTTAGAATGGAAAACTTTGACTCATCTTTAAATAATTGTCTAGTTTTCTTTCATTCAACAAAACAATTGCAAAAGAAATCAACTGGGGCAGCTAGGTGGCACAGTGGATAAAGTACCAGTCCTAGGTTCAGGAGGACATGAATTCAAATCCGGCCTCAGACACTTGACACTAGCTGTGTGACTCCTGGGCAAGTCATTCAACCCTCATTGCCCTGCAAAAAAAAAAAAAAAAAAAAGGACAATCAACCATCTCTTCCCCTAAAGGGCTGATTAATTAATTCATCCATCCATCCAACAACAATTTACTCAGGGTGCTGTATGTGAAAGGAAGTGTACTAGGTGTTTGGGATGGTACAAAAATCTGTTCTTCCCTCAAATGAACTTACACTTTAATGGGAGAAATAAGACATGAATAAAAGCAAATAAATTATGAAGTCCATAAGTGCATAAAAAGGTACAAAACAAAGTGCTGTGAAAATTCAGAGGGAGGGTAGATAATACGTCCAATTGGGCAAGTTAGAGGAAACAGTAAAGGCAGTCCTTACATGATGGGATAGAATATCAATAGTGGAAAAGGGTGATACAGACAGACATTCTTATCACAGGGAATGATGTTCATGAGGACCCAGAAATGGAAAAGTGTGAGATGTGGCTTGGGAAATGGCAAACACTGCACAAATATATATATGATGTCTGTGTGTAGCAGTGTTGTAGCTTTCATATGCCTTTAAATGCTGTTGAGGCCAAAGAATTCTAGGCTTCTATAGAGCTTCTATATTATTTCCCCAACTACTATTGATCATAACTTTTTGTGGTGTGGTATTTATGAAACATTGAGAACTCTTTCCATATCTGGAGTCTCCCTCCCACCACTTCTTTTGAATTTGGAGAATTCTTACCACAAGTAGACCAATGTTTGGCTTTTTTGGGGGGGGGGGCAGGGCAATGAGGGTTAAGTGACTTGCCCAGGGTCACACAGCTACTGTCAAGTGACTGAGGCCGAATTTGAACTCAGGTCCTCCTGAATCCAGGGCCGTTGCTTTATCCACTGTGTCACCTAGCTGTCCCCAAGTAGACCAGTGTTTACATTGGAAAGTAATAATAGCTTATTGCATTCCATTCTTTCTGTCATTTATGGTCCAACAGTGCCCACTGAGAGCTGGCATAGTAGTGTTTAGTAAGATTGGGATACATAACCAAGAAACCTCAAACCTAGAAATCTTCTTCTGTCCCTCTTCATTCACACAATATTCTTTCCTGTTCCTTCCATTCCCCACTATGTTTCCTAAAGGTGTTAACATCACTTTCTTTGTTCTTTTTCTTCTTAAATCGAACTCCTTGCAGGTGCCTTTGCTCCTTCTATGGCTTTCTTTTTCTGTTTTTCTGTTTTCTCTCCAGTCTAAGTGACGTTTCATGGCTCAGATCATAGAGAGTATCCTACAGAGTTCATGTCCCTTGTCTTGATCCAAGGGATGTTAATCTCAGGGGATAATAGTTATAAGTTCACTTCTGAGGAGACTAGTTCTGGCCATGAATCCTAATTTGTTTTAGGCCTGTGACTTTCTTGAATATATTAATTTTCAATTTTAGGGACGGTTGGGTTGCACCTCCTCCTGATGGGAATTGCTTGTTTCCAGTCATGTCGCCCAATTGAGCAGCTATTCTCTAATCCACCGACATTTAAAATTTGTGACAACCTGACTTTTGCTAGCAATTGTCATTGGAATGAGTAATGCTAAGCTCTGAAGGCTGAACAAATGCAATGGTTTCTGCAAGAATAACTTTAGGCTCTGGTTAATTATTTTTAGTGGCAGCCTCTGGCTTATCTCTAATTAGCAAATTAGTACCTGGTGTTTCCAAAAACTTAAGAAAGCAATGTAGCAGCAGGTCCTCACAAATATTATTGTAACCTCATGGCTCAATCTGGCAAAATTTCTGGGGTTTCATTTGAAATGATATATTTGGAACAAGTACAAAAAGCTCTATAAACACCTAGTAGTTGAAAATTGGTGTACCCTATATCAGTCATAGCATCTGGAGGGGAACTAGTCTTTTTTTAAAACGTCAAAAAGAAAGAAAGGACTTCTGGATATTTTAGGTTTAGGAGAATTTTGCAAAGAACATTCATCTGAGAACTGGGATTTCTTTGGTTAGGGTTACATCACTAATGTAGTAATTTACTCGCATTTGTTTTTCATGGGAAGAAGAGTATTTTCTTATGTTCTTTTATAAAATTTTTAAAAATTTTATTTATTTTGGGGGCTTTTGGGGGGGCAATGAGGGTGAAGTGACTTGCCCAGGGTCACACAGCTAGTGTCAAGTGTCTGAGGCCGGATTTGAACTCAGGTCCTCCTGAATCTGGGGCTGATGCTTTATCCACTGCGCCACCTAGCTGTCCCCTCTTATGTTCTTTTACCCTACCTATCCATCAATAAAAGAAGGGCAAAGTATTTTCCCAGAATTCTCCAAGGATACCTGACCTTGTAAATGATAATTCTAAATTTATGGCTTTTTCCATGTTATCTAATGTAAGAAATAATTTAAAAAAGATAGTTGTAATCCCTAAAGTCTGAAAGCTTCACTAGTTTGTAGGTTGAAAAATCAATATACTGAGAAATGGTGGTGCACTGGAGAGATCACCAGACCTAGAATCAGGAGGATTTGAGTTCAAATCCATCATTAGACACTAACTATCTATGTGACCTTAGGCAAATCACTTAATCTGTTTGCCTCCATTTCTTCAACTGTTAAATATGATTAATTATAATACCTATCTCTCAGGATTGTTGTGAGGATAATATGAAATAATATTTGTCAAGTGTTTTGTAAACCTTAAAACTCTACTATTATCATCTTCATCCACATCATCATTACAACAGGCTTGGCTAGAGATTTTCATTAATATGAGAAAACTGCCAAATACCTTTTCTCCTAAGTAAGAAATTAAAGCTGGCATTTATGCAATTTTTGCTTTCTTGGTCTACTGGGACACTTCAGGTTTTCTACAACTAGCACATCCATGGTTATCTAAGAAGTTTGCAACAGAAGAAGGGAATTTTCCAAGCTATAAGTACAGAAGAAAGACAAGCATAAACAAAATCAACCTCTACATTAAAAAACCCCTCTGATGTTATATACAATATTCTATACCCATGGACCTACCCACACCTCAGCAAAGAGGTGGAGTGAGATGTCTTCTCATATCTCTTTGGGGCCAAGCTTGATCTTCATAATTTTGCAACATTCAGTTTTGACCGTTGTGGTGATTGTTTTTTCTATATACATTGTTGTTGTTATTTTACTTCACTTTGCATCAGTTCAAGTAAGTCTTTCCATACTTCTCTGTTTCCACAATGCCTGTAATTCCTTGTACCACAGTAAATGTCCATTGCATTCATGTATTGCAATTTGTTTAACCATTCCCCAAACAGTGGGTGTCTATTTTGTTTTTAGATCATCATTACCACAAAGAAATACTGCTATAAATATTTTTGTGCTTATGTGACTTTTTTTTGTCAGTGACTGATCTCATTATTGGAGGCCAGAAAAAATATGTTTATGCGTGAAGTGGAGTAAAATATAGTACAATGTGAGAATAGCTTGTAAACTTTTAAAATATGGTCAATTTTCAACTCCCTGATCCAAACATGGAACAAGAAGGACAAAAGAATACACACTGCCATGTGCTGATAAGGCAGAGATTGTTTTAATTTTTTTTTTTTAGCAAACAATTTTCATCCTGTTACTTTTTATGATTATGCTACATTTTCTTAGTTCAATATCCAGCATACTGGTCAAGTTTACAATTTAAGTTGTAAGTGTATTCTCCCTTTACTGATTCCCAAGTTGTTGATAAAATCAGCTATTATTCTAGGCCTCTTTTTAATAATATTGGAGAAATAGATATTACCTCCCAAATTAGATTGCTTCATTTGCGCTTTGAGACCTGAATTCGCTTTAAGTTAACGTACTGATTTGAACTGTTGGAGATTATTTAGTTCTCGACTGGCTATCGGGAGCAATGACTGGAAAGATCTGGTACTGTGTTGGCCCAGACAGATTTCCCATAGAAGGTTATCTACCACTTACCTCAGGAAACCAGATCAACTTTGTCAAAGTTTCAGATTTCAGTTCCCTTACCTTGAAAACTTTCTCTGGCTTTTCTCTTCTTATCTGATCTGTTGCCTAGTTCTCACTTGGCTTCTAAAGCTGTTTCCTTCATTTACAATTTCTCTGCTAGAGAAAAAGTCTGTCTGATAGCCAAGGACTCATCTAAGAATAGAGCTTCATCACTATAGGGTTGGAAACCAGGTGACTAATAAATATATATGTATATGTGTATGTGTATGTGTATGTATGTATGTGTATATGTATGTATGTATGTATGTATGCATGTATGTATTTTGTGACAGTGACTCATGACACTGCCTCCTAAGGTATTAACACTGATTCTAGAGACAGATAACCTGGGATCAATTCCCACCTCTGATGAGAACTCCCTGTGTGACTGGCTTCCTCATCTTAAAAATAACAAAGTTAGATTAGTTGGTCTCTGAGGTCCCTTTCAGTTCTAGACTTATAGTTCTATTCTAAGGAGGGTAGATTCACATTAATTAAATCATAGATGCCTGAAATTGTATGAATTCCTTATTTTAGATTTTAGATATCTTATCCAGCCCTGAGATTCTGAACCAGCACCTGAGACGTTGGCTCTACTCCTGTCTCCTTTCCCTTCCATTGATTCTCTGCCTTCTTTGACTGCAGTAGTGCCTTAGTGCCCTCATCACTCTCTCTATTTCTGGGACTCATGAATATGGACACCAACCAAGCAATAGTATAAATTGCTTATAGTATACAATAATATGTATACACACATGTATATATGTACAAGATGACAAAATTATGTATTAGAATAAATTCTAAACTGTTCTCTGTAATGAATTTAACAATAATTAAAGCAATGAAATCCAGTAAAAGTTCTCAGCATTGTTGAACTTTTATGAGTTTCAATAGACCATTTGTTAGTTTCAACCCCGCATTTGGTTAAGTGAAAAGAGATTCTCCATGTAAAAAATCAGGCCAGGATGGAATTTAATGACACTTTTTTTAGACCTTGTCCATCTAGATCTTCCCTTGTTCTGGAGTATCAGGAACTAAAGAGATTGACTTGAAGTAATTTGATGAAAAGATCGAGCCACAGAATAAAACATGCTACCATCTTAAAGGAGCAGTTTTAAGGAAGTGACTAATATATTCTCTCTCTCTCTCTCTCTCTCTCTCTCTCTCTCTCTCTCTCTCTCTCTCTCTCTCTCTCTTTTTTGGCGAGGCAATTGGGGTTAAGTGATTTGCCCAGGGTCACACAGCTAGTAAATGTTAAGTGTCTGAGGCCAGATTTGAACTCAGGTCCTCCTGAATCCAGGGCCAGTGCTTTATCCACTGCACCACCTAGCTGCCCCTAATATATTCTCTTTCTAATCTCTAAGACCTCTATCACATAGAAAACCAAACAACCAAACTCTTGTTGTTTTATGTTTCACTGTGTCATATAATTTGATGCTTCTCTAATTGTACTGTTTTTCTTTTTATGTGTATGATTTGGGGGAGGGGCTGCTCTTACTTCCATACTGTAGCCTCTAATAAGTTTAAGGGATCAAGAAGTTGTTTACTCAGAGACCCCAAATCAGGGTCTGATTCACATTGGTGTAATGTATCTCAGGTTGATCTCTCAGGAGAAGGAGTTCTGTTTTGGTAGAGGTTTTCTGGACACATTGCTTTAATCCAAGAAGTGACACTTTTTATCCCAAAATAACATTTTTAAGTGCAGTGAAGGGTGTAGAATTTTGCACAGGAAGTATTTTGAGGCATGCAGAACACATCATATAAATAAATGCTGTGGGTTGGCCTTGAAGTTTCCTTCCATTCCAAATCTATGATTGTAGGATCATATGTTCCCAGGATTAATAAAAATGATAATATTATTTTTTGGGGGGGGACAATGAGGGTTAAGTGACTTGCCCAGGGTCACACAGCTAGTAAGTGTCAAGTTTCTGAGGCTGAATTTGAACTCAGGTCTTCCTGAATCCAGGGTCAGTGCTTGATCCACTGTGCCACCTAGCTGCCCCTGATAGTATTACTAATAACAATTTATCATCTCAATTTCTTCTTTAAATTTATCCCCCCTATTACCAACTCTATGATATCTTCCAACTTTCCTAAAGTCCTTAGAGTTTCTAACCTGAGATGCTTTCAGCTATTTTAAAGTTAAGAACAGAAACATTCTTAACTTGTAGCTGAGTACTAGTAAGGAATGGCACAGAAAATGACTACAGGAATTCTAGTAAGCCATTATGCTTGAAATAGAGTACCACCAATGTGGGAAAATAGATTAGAGGGTTTCTTTTCTTGGTGAGAGGAAGGCTATAGGGAAAGCTGACCTTAGGCCAGATAGTTTGTGCCACTATTTTTTTCCTCTAGTCATTCTCATGGCATAAAAAAAGCAACAACAGTAGAAAGAATGGTCTTTTACTCATAACTCAATCCTTTCCTCCTACTAACAGAAACTGACTGCTAAAGAGACTCTGGAGTCAGTGAAGCAGTACTTATTTAACACTGGAGAAAGAACAAGGATGAGTAGGTCTAAGCCATGGCCAGCATTTGAGTAGTATTGTCTCAGCTAACCTAACCTCAGCTGGCCTAACAATTTTTTGATTTATGCGGTTTGCAGAGCCCCAGGCCAGTCTACGCAGAGGCATAAAAACCTCAAATAACAATTAATTCTTTACATGTATTATATTTTGTTTTATACTTATGTCACTTTACACTAAGGACAGTGGCTATGCCTTATTTATACATTTTTTTCAGTGCCCAAACACAAAGCATTACATATAATAGACACTTAAATGTCTGCTGAATAATGAATCAATTGATTCAAGTAATGAGCTATCATGGTACCGTTCACGTGCTAAGAGATGAATAATTTGTTGATTTGAATTTGTTTATCAGATTGATTACCAACATATTAGTTTAGAAAGCAACTTAGATATAGGACAAATGACCTTTAATAGAGGTGAGATTGGAGAGAAAGTTTTGAAGAATGGAGTAGTGTAGTGATGGTTTTTAGGGGATTAATACAACAGATGAAGTGGCTAAAATCTGATGAGAATAAAAAATGGGAAGTGATGGTGGTAGTGGAGTATGTGTGAATATTGGGTAGGAAGTTACCTACTTAAGTATTGAAACATTTTCCTTTTACTATGACTAATGAGAAAGTATAATTTGCTAAAAAAGTATTTTCTTATCAAATAAAAAACATATTTGTCTCAGTGGTACCTTTATATGTAGGAACTAATTCATTTGTAGTTAGATTTATTTAAATATTTGATAATGAGCTGTAAAATTTGTATATATGCTAAAAATTACAAACTGAATCTAACTAATTGAAATGGTCAGACATTTTTAAAGTGTTTGTTAGTAAAAGAATTTACTAGTGAGAGTTTTGTTATTTTTTAAAACATTTTACTTATTTTACATGTGTTATAATTTGTCACTTTCACTACTCCTTTCTCCTGAACAAAAGAAAAAAATTCATAAACATGTTATTCAGGAAAATAAATATTGGCCATGCCCAAACAGTACGTCTCTCTTCAGGGGGCTTCACCTTCAGTCTTTTGGATCAATGGTTTATCATTACCTTGGCCAGAATTCTAAAGTTTATCAAAGTTGTATTTTTTATTTTTTTGTTTTGTTATTTTATAACTTTTTCCTACTTCTGCTCATTTTGCATTACCTTGTAGAAATCTTCCTAGTATCTTCTGAAATTGTTCATTTTATCATTTCCTATGGCATGATGATATTCCATTACATTTGTATACTATAATTTGTTTAGCCATTCCCTAATGGGAGGACACTCCATTAGTTTTCCATTTGGGGCTATCATGAAAAGAACTGCTATAAGCATTTTTGTACATATAGGTCATTTTCCTCTTTCTTTGATGCTTTTGGGACATTGAGGCTAGTGAGAATTTTAAATGCTATATAAATGTTAACCTTTAATGAACTTACATACATAATTTCATTTGAGATTCATTACAACCCTTTGACATAAATCAACTCAATTCAACATTTGTTAAGAATCTACTATGTGAAAGACTCCAGGGATGCAAAGAAAAAAGCTAAACCATCTCTTCTGTCAAATAGTATACATTCTACTCATCCTACAGATTTTATCCTCAAATCTCAGTGGTGTAAATAAATTCCAACCTATTTCTGCCACAAAATTCCCTCTTTTAGCATCCAAAAATAGCTTATCATGCAACTATTGCTTGAAGATTACTAGTGAGAGAGAACCTACCACTTTGGGGCTAAATCTTCTATTTTCAAGGTACTTTAAGGATCCAAAGATGTGTAAATACATGTCTATCCTCAAGAGCTTATACTCTAGTGCATGGGTGTCAAATTCAAGGCCCTCAAACCATGTGGGCAACAAAACACCTAAGTATGGCCTGAATGAGGTGAAAATGTAATTGGGAAATGTCTGACAAAATAGATAAAAATACAATACAAAATAGATATTCTTTTTTTTATGTATAAGGTATTTTATTTTTTCCGTTACATGTAAAGATAGTTCTCAACTTTTGTTTATACAAGCTTTACAATTTCAGATTTTTCTCCCTCCCTCCCCTCCCTCCCCCCTCCCCTAGACAGCAGGTAATCTGATATAGGTTATATCTATATATCTCTATACATATACATATAGATATATACACAAACATATATATACACATAATAACATTAATCCTACAAAATAGATATTCTTAATTTGTGGATTTTTAAGTCAATTTATAGTCCATAGGGATCTGTTTCTATTTGACATCATTGCTCTAATATAAAAATAAAATATTCCATAATAGCCCAATGGTAGTTTAACATTTATACTGCCTTTTCTCACCAGACCTAGGAGGTAGGTAGTTAAGCATTATTATTCCCATTTTAGAGATGAAGAAACTGAGGCTCATAAAGGTAAAGTAAATTAATTACCCATGTTTACATACAATATAATGCCAGAACTAGGATTTAAATTAAGTTCTGCCAGATTTCAAGGCAGCATTCCTTTGTTCAGTGATGCTGTCCAAGAGGCAGTGCTGGAAATGAGAGGTGTAGGCAGTAAGTGCTATGAATTTAAATGAGGATGATATCATTGAATACTCAAGTGGACTAGGAAAAGGTTGAGGAAGACTAACATCTAGAGTTAAACCTTGAATGATGCAAATTTGGATAGGATGATGAACAGGGAAGGTATTGAAGGAATACAGAAAGACAAGAAAAATCAGAAAGGCTGAAAAGTGTAAAGTATATTTGAAATAGGAAGAATAGACTCATTTATTTGAAAAACATTTATACTGAAGATTGATGTGGAAGATAGGGCTGAAAAGTGACATTTTAGCCAGATTGTGGGGGACCATGAGCACCAAGTTAAAGAGTTGATCAAACTAAGCATTAAAAGTGTTCACATGGATATTAGTTGTTACTGATAACATTTATTGTTAGGCCCCTTTATCCTGTAGACTAAATCATTATACACATATTAAGAGCCAGGCTTAAGTAAGTGATGAGGATACAAAGTTGAAAAACAACAGTCTTTCAAATAGCTTAGTGTTTATTTGAAGGAGATGGAGAGAATATATTGTTCACTCAATTCACAGAAGAATGTAACATGGTAAGGGGGAGAGAGAGAGGATAAGGGAAGAAAGAAGAGGAAGAGGGGGGGGGAGAGAATTAGACAAATGTTCAAGGAACATTTGAAAAGAAAAAAAAAACTTTTCAGTTTGGAGGAGGTGGCACCTAGACTGGGACTGGGGAAAAATCCACAACAAAGTCTACAATGAGCAGAAAGGAGGAGGAAGTAGGATTATGGCATCAGTACAGAAGTGTAAGAGGTCTACAACTCTGTACTGAGCTTGTCAAGGTACAAAATATGGAGAGCAAAGAGACGGAGATGAGAAACTTGGTGGATATCTATCACTTAGTGGTGGGAGAAAGGATAAAACAGAGAAAGGGACTAAAGGCAAACAGTTAAAATGTCAGAAGAATTTAGCAGAGATCAACATCATAGAAGACAAAGGAAGAGAGATCATTCAGATAAAATGGAGAGAGATAGTCAATATCATAAGCTGGCAGAAACATTGAAAAAATTGAAGACTAGGGTAAAGTCAATGGACTTAAGTAAAATACAGGTTGCCTTTGAGAGAATAGTTTATGGAGAGAAGGGAAACTGGATTATAGATCATTAAAAGAGGAGTGTGTGGTAACTATAGTAGGTGTAGTGAATTATACTTATATTATAGATTATTCTTTCTAGTTTGAGCACTTTTGATCAGAAAATTGTTTTTACCCTGTTCAGCAATGGTGGTGAAGCTTGCTGATTCAGTATTGAGGTGGTGGACAGTGACAAGCCATTTCCTGATTAAGTAGTATTGCATTTTTATTGTGTTGTGTGAAAAGAAACCAGTGTTCCCTTAGGGAACTCAATAAATCTACCAGTGCTTGTAAATTCAATTAGACTGGACCAATATTCTGTCTTTTTATGGTTTGGATTGTTTACAGAGCAATAGTAAGACCTCCATGAGCCTCTGATGTAGGAGGAGAGAACCACTTCACTGCCTTTTTGTCTCAAAAAGTTTCCATAACCTGGTTATGTAATTTTTTCTTTTCTCTCGTTTGTTAATCAGTATTAAAGCAGCTAGGAAATAGTATATCTGTGTCTTTTTCCTGTGGGAAGAGTGTGTGGTAACAGAGTTATTTACTTTGTCCATGTAACAAGGGATCAATGTTTCTGGTAATGGATAAAACTATGATGGGACAACAGCAGTTGCTTCTCTGACCTGTTGTTCTGAGATTCCGTTCCATGGACCTGAGGGTGTGTTTTCAGAACCTATATGTAATATCTAGAAGTTTAGATGCAGAGGTGAGAAGAGATCAAAATCGACTCTACATTATCAGGTATCCAGTTACCTCAAAGATGGGGGAAGGCTTCTAGAGGCTTGGTCTTTATCTTTGTATTCAGAGTAACAGGGTCAGGGAGGGGTGGGAGGTAAGGAGGGAACACAGATACATTAAGTGCTTACCATCTGCTAGGCACTGTGCTAAGTGCTTTTACAAATAAGATCTCATTAGATACTGACTATGAAAGCAAGCAAGACCATTGCAATCTGGCCTGTTGTCATAAATAAAATATGGTTTATTCTATTGAATTAGCAGCTTTTATGAGTGAAACTGGAAGCCATTTTTAGTTAGTTTTGCTTCTATGGATAATAATCACCTTCATCTAGGCTGTTGCTTTTAACTTCTTCCAGAATAAAATATGTCTAGGTTTATAGGTTTGTAATTATTCATGTCACTGATGCCAAATGAGGTTGTTCTGTTGAGTTTAGAGCAAGGGTTTTAACATGACATCTCTGAAATTGTGGATTTTTAAAAAAGCTACTTTGACAATACTGCCGAGGATATCATAGCATACAAGAAAAGTCAAGAACTTCTGGTTTAGTTTTTTTTCTTTTTTGGTGCCCCTCCTTTACTTGCTACAGAAGGTTCCAAAATATGCTTTAGTGATATCTGAAGAGTCATAGAATTGGAGAGAGACTTTGAACAGTTGCCTATAGATTTGTCTTCATGAAGGATATTGTCAAAACCATATTAAGTAGGTGAAGGTAACAACTTATATTTGAAGACCAAAAGCTGTAGCTGTTTTATAAATGATGCAAACGATTGTTCAGAGCTGGGGTTTTTGCATAGACAGTTTTCTCTTTGAGCTGTTTCAAGGTCATGAAAATAAATTAATTTCTGTAATTTCCTTTGGAGAAGTCTATTTGTTGAAATCAATTACTGCATCAGCATAAGTACTGAATTGCAAATTCAGATTCAATTAGCATGAAGAGTCTAACATTACTTTGCTATAATCCTTTTGGTGGTGAACTTGAACTAATGCTATTATTAGGACAAAATAAATGGGGAAAACGAGGGAGACTAGTTTCTCGAAAATTAAGTTAAAGTCTTTGATCAGACTTTTCCTAGGAATGATCTGATACTATTGGTTATATTGAAATATCTATGTACATGTTGTTCATAGTACAGTGAAGCAACACCTAAAACCAGAGGGCAAGAAGAGTCTGTTCCCTGCTCCCCGGTAACTAGGTGGGAGCCCTGAACCTTAAAGAGAGTGATGGAAATCTGTAGTTACCACTGCAGGGAGTTACCTTCAGAAACCCAGAGTTAACCCCAACAGTGTTCTTGAAGGACTACTCAGAAAGAATATTATGGGGCAAAAAGGACCCTATCTCCAATATCTGTGCCTTTACATTGGCCATACACTATACCTGGAATGTATTCCCTCTTTCTCTCCTTCTGGAACCTCCCATTTCCTCTAAAACTCTGTCAATGTACCATCTTCTACATGAAAATTTTCATAATCTTCACATCTACTAGTGACCTACCTCTCAGACTACTTGATATTTGACTACTGCTTATTAAGTTTTTTATATATGTGTACATCTTATGTCCCAAGACAGAATGAAAGTTCCTTAAGGGCATGGACTATTTCCTTTTTGTCTTTGTATCTTTAGTACAGAGTTCAGAGCCTGTTTGGTTGGATGACAAAAGGTCACCAGCTCCTCCTACAAACACTAGTGAGCTATCAATGACGCAAAGGGTGATAAGCTCTCCCTTGAAGGAAACAACAACAAAAATTCATCTTCAAATTTAGTTATAAAACTGTCTTTCCCCTTTCATGCAGCAAACATACTTGCATTGTTTCTCCTAAACCCCGTATTAAAACCCCTCCTCTTATGTCATCATGGCCAGGGGAATGGGGGTGTCTCTTTTGTGTATGGCTTTGACTTAATGGCCACTGAAGTCTCCTCCAACTCTTCAGTTCTATGATTTCATTATTGTTTGTTCATATTACTTAAATAACAATAGAATTTAGAACTTAGAGGGATCTTCGAATTTTTCTGATCTAGCCAGATAATTTTATAAATAAAGAAACTGAGGCTCAGAAATTCTGTGCCTTTCCAAAGGTCACACAAGCAGCAGGCAAGGGGTAACATATGGGCTTAAAGCCTCAATCTGAGATATTGACTTGCTTTACTTGGGTCAAACTCATGTCATCCCTTGTCAAAAAATTCATTTGTCCAGTATATTCAGAGATATGGTATGTTACAGAGGAGAATAGCATGGAGTTGACCAGGTAAAACCAAAGAAGAAATCATAGATAACATCAGCTAATAAGTGATTTTCTTGAGCAATGTGTCTGCTTCACCTTTGTTTTCTCAGAAGATCCCAAACCTATTATAATTGTCCATATGCTGGTTGAATCCTTTGTGGGGTACCTGTAAAAATATGGCTAAAAACTGCCCAGGATAGGAAGACCTGGATGAGTTATGCTTTTCACCATTAGAGGTACCATAGTGTATAGAGCATAGGACTTATAGTTAGGAAGACTTGAGTTTGGATATTGCCTCAGACCATTCTTAGGCATGTGACACTGGGCAAGTCATAACTCCTCAGTCTGTTTCTTCATCATAAACATAGCACTTAACCTCAAAGTGTTTTTGTGTAAATAAAATGAATTAATATACACAAATCATGTTGAAAACTTTAAAACACTAAATTAACATTCATGTCGTCATCATCATCAATATTTTAGCAAATAAGATGGAAGGAGAAAGCATTCTAGGCATAGGGAATGGTGCTAGCCAACATATTATATTCAAGGAATGAAGGTAATTTCTATTTCACAACAGCATAGAATATGTGACAAGAAACAGGATAAAATAAGGCAGGAAAAACAGATTGGAGTTGGCTTATTCAGGGACTTGGAATGAGAACTTCATTTGGTAGAAGACAGAATCTTTTAAAGGTTTTTTTTTAAGTGATCAGAGCTTTACATAGGGAGAATTAACATATAAAAACATAAAACATTGAAAAAAATTCTCAGATGTGGAATGCAAAGACTAAAAATTCTGCTAAAGCCATAGTCCATTTGCATTTTTAAAAGGGAAAACCTTTTCTATTAATAGTAGGAAAAAATTTAAAAGTCCTATTTACTCCATTATTGATAGCATAAATTATAGCCTGTTGTTTCATTCCAAAGATATTGTGACTTTTGTTAATCTCTTCCTTACAGCTGATAAGTGAAAATTGTTTTGTTGTGCCAGACAGATTGCTCCTGGAGAGTAATTAATCCCAGATGCAAGGTTGGAGCAGCTGCCACCAAAAATGTTCTCTATTTTCAGCTGAACATGGTCTAACCAGTAAGAGCTTTATTGGCACCTGCTTCTCACTGCCTGGTTGCTCTACCTTACACTGGAATAATTACTATATTGACTCACTGGCCCTTGTTTAATTAATAGAGTTTCTGAAATAACTGTCAAATCAAAATGGTGGTGGATAGTTGGATGTTGTAAAAAGAACATTGGAGTTGAAGCTAGAAACCCTGAGTTCGAATACTGGCACTGCTATTAACTACCCATGTGACTTTGAGCAAATCACTTCAACTCTCTTAGTCTCAATTTCCTCTTCTGTAAAATGAGGGTGCCATAAGGTACCTAGATGGCCAGTCCACTTAGTTATTGTATCAGTAGAGTGATCTGGGACAGTCACTGCAGATGGACATGGGTTTGAGTCAGACCTGAATAAGGGGAAAGGGGTGGGTTGAGTTACTATTTCCCATGATCCAGGCTTGTCCCCTGAAAAAAAAAAAGACATGTTTTTATTTTAACATTTTCCTAGTAATTATGTATGATTGAAAATATTGGAATACCATAGCATTCAAGGGATGAAAGGTCCCAGCTTACCTAAAGGGATAGATGCATGGTGAGCACAAGTAGACTGTAATATATTTCCAGTGTCAAAAAATGGTGCAAAAGATCACGGAAATGGACCTATGATTCTATTGGTAAAAGGAATATTTACTTCCATGGAAGCTTCTTTTACTGATACAGATTTACATAAACTTTGCAATTTATAATCTTTAATAATTGCCTGGAACGCTTTTATCACTGAGGAAATATAGGCTAAGAAAATGAAGTGGGACAGTCATGTGGTCTCTGGGCAATAATGACCAGTCAGATTGCTATAAAGATAATTTGGAGAAGGGTCTCTAACTGGTTGGATCCTTTCTGCAGAACTAGAAAAGAGTGTGGGTAAAAATTGAGCATGTGGAAAGGCATGGAAGGCTGTGATCTACCTCAATGGAAAGAGTACCCATATTTTTGTGAGCCAGTGGAGCAACTTTCATTTCCAAATCATATGTTCGGAATGTTTCTTTGACCACAGTTCCTTGTGCTTCTTGATGTTTAAGAGTCTCACAAGGGGGTAGCTAGGTGGCACAGTGGTTAAAGTACCAGCCCTGGATTCAGGAAGACCTGAGTTCAAATCCAGCCTCAGACAATTGACACTTACTAGCTGTGTGACCCTAGGCAAGTCACTTAACCCTCGTTGCCCCCACCAAAAAAACTAAAACCAAAAACAACAACAGCAAAACTCCCAGAAAACCCCCCAAAACAAAACAAAACACAAAAAGAATCTTACAAAAAAGAATTATACACAAGATGGTTAGCTCAATAGCACCAAAGTGAGATATGGTCAACTTGTATCAACATCAGGAAGGGACATGGTCTTCCCTTCCTTGTTTTCAACATCAGAGGAAGAGGATGCATATGCTTGGTGAATACATTAGATGCCAGTATTGCTATGAAGGAAAGTAGTAATTATCTGTAGTGTCTGAAATGCCCAGAAGGAGGGAAGTTTCTGAGAGGATGGTAGCTTCTTGAGGACAGGCACTGTTTGATCTTTGTATTTATATCCTGAAAGACTACTTGCACATAATTATGCACCTATTAAATGTTTGTCAAATTGAAAAACAGAATTTGAATGAAATTTTCAGCATATGCAGAAATAGCATACATAAAAAAGCTGTCTATGTACAAGAAAAAGAAGGATCAACCTTTGGGCTGGTATGACAGGGCAAAAGCAGTGCTCTAACCACCGCCCTCATTATCCACTTACGCATGAAAATTTTGCAGCTCTCTGGTATTGGGTCAACCTGGTCAGAAATCTTGGGGTTTTTTCTCTGTTTCTTTTGAATAGTACTTTTCACCACTAATTGTGACTGTTTGAGGTTAGGGGAATTTTTAGCAGCAGCAAGATATTATGAAAAGTATTTAGAGTCTGGCATGGTGAAGAGAAGAATGTGAAGGTATAACCTATCAAGAGTAACAAGTGGGAATCCTCAGTCCCAAGAGGTTTGTAATTGACTATAGGCTATTTAAAGATGGGCTTCACTGATAAAAAGCAATTGGTATTTTGAAGTGGGCTAGTGTCATTCTCTGTCATCGAATGTGATAGCTATTCCTCCCATCTTTCATGATTGGCACATTTGGTAAATATGTCATCAGTCCTTTTATCCAAGATGTTGATAAAGATGTTAAATAGTCCAGAGTCAAGTCCAGGAGCCTAGGGAACTACATTGCAAACTTCTTTCTAAACTGATCTTGGTAAAGCCTTATAAGACTGCAATTATACCACTGATTCTTAGTTTCCTTATATGTAAAATATTGGTGTTAGACTAGGCGATTTAAAAATTTCTATTTTATTCTAGTTTTTGTGCCTCAATGGTTATTAAATATAGATTTTTTTTTCATTGTATACTCGTAGAGCTCAAATTTTCTTATTAATGCTACTCCCCTAAAATTTTTCTGGACAGTGATAATAATAGAGGTATAAAACTACTACTATTCCAATTTGGAAAAGGACACAAATTCCTTATTAATAATGTTGCGGAAGAATAGTCTTTTGACTTCACCTATAGTGTAAGAAAGGGAAAGTGAAAGGAATTCTTTTGGAAAAAAGTCAGATCTTAGAGCATGATCAAGAGCACACATCACAGTCTTTCTCATGGTTTGGATTAGTATAGAATCTGTGAAAAGTGGGATGCACACTGCATATCTGGCTTTTCATCCTTTGTATGACATCTACACTCCTTGGAGCACAGGGTGGGATTCCTGGCCAACCAGAGGAAGTAGTATTGCCCAGTGGAGAAATGCCTTGGGCAAAAAGACTCCAGGAGAAATGCTGGAGGAAATGAATTTGGATAGTCTAGTACTAAGATACAGTGACTAAATTTCTAAAGATGATTTCTTTTATAATGAGTGAAGGTGTGGTGTAATGAATAAAGAACTGGTCTCAAAGGCTTGAATTTCAAGTCCTGCTTCTGATACATAATAGCTGTACTTATTCTTATTTAACTTCTTAGTTCTCTAGGTGACTCTTTAAGACCAGAGGTGTCAAGCACATGGTCTTCAGGTGGCATGTAGACCAAAACATTCCTGAGTGTGTTGCAAAACATATTAAAATGTAGTTCCTACCTAATTTTGCTGTGTTGATGTAGTACGTATAAATGTACACAGATATATGTATATGTACGTATATGTGTGTAGTTTTTTTTTAAGTCAACAGGTGGCCCATGGGGATCCTTAAGTATGGTTGAATGGCTCCTGTTTCTGAGTTTTGAAGAAATTGAGGTAATTGAAAGGATCAGGTGAGCAAGTTGTTAATTGTGGGAACTGAGTGAACTACATTGACTCCCATCTTGTGGTTTAATTCTGGAACCAGCTCAGTTGTCTTTCTGTTCAATTTCTAGTCCAATTTCTCTCGTGAGAAAACATTATTCAGTTGTGGGAATTGGGAGGAAAATTTATTATATTGTTTGAACCTAACCATGTGTGAGTGAAAAATTGTACTAATTCTTCCTGTTTAAAGACCCTTAACCAAGGGACTATGTTATGCTGATCAGAAACCCAGTCAGATCTAAAGATTGATGCAAGGAGTTTTTTCACAATTGTATATTTCAAACAACCTATATGCATTATCTAAAAACTGGCTCCATACTGATCAATCAGTTATTATTTCCATATTCATTTGTTTATAGATACTTTGGGGAGTGTGAACTCCTTTTTTATTTCAGGGAATTGTACCTTTTCACTTAATGTTGTATCGTGTTCTTTTAATTATTTGGTCTTATTTGATTGTTTTTAATGTATAAAAGTATGTCTCTGCCTATATTTGGGGTTTAGCCCTAAGCTGAGGAAGGAGCCCAGTCCTGATTAGGTAATTGGCATTCATTGCTTGATAAATCTATATGCTTGGAAGATCAAACTTTTGTTACCTTAGTCATTTTTTCTTTTACTCACCACAGTTTGATATCACTGCTCTAAGACTATAAATTGTAGAGAATGTATATCTGCATTGGTTGTGGGGGGTTTTCACTGGGAACTTCCCGTATCAATGAAGTCATAAGTCTAGTTTGTATTCCAATTTCTTTTACATAATCATCTTGGCAGGTACGTTGCTTAATGATTAGGGCTTTAGCCCTGGAGTCAAGAATGCTACCTTACTTTGTGCATAACATTAGGATCTCCACGAGTCAGACATCTTTTCTCAGTTATTTATGATCACCATAGTTAGCAATATCAGTTGCTTCACAGGTTTTTTGTGAGGAAATCTTAGCACTTTATAGTAGGGTGGAGGGAGGTAAGGAAAAAGGAAAGGAAAGGAAGGGTAAAGTAGAGAGACACAGAGAAAGAAAGACTTGAGAGAGAGAGAGAGAGAGAGAGAGAGAGAGAGAGAGAGAAAGGGAAGGGGAGAAGGAAGATGCTAGAGAGGGAGGGGGGAGACAAAAATGACTACATAACAATCATACAACCAGCCAAGGAAGGAAAAATAGGAGATTCTGGAATTGCTTCTTTACCCCAATGTATGAGTGAGTTCATTTGACTCTGTGCTTCTGTTGGTCAATTGGTATAATGGAGGCTTATTGTAAGGCAAGAGATAGTCTGATAAAGAGTACATCTAACCCTCAAGGCCCATTCTGAATCAGCAATTTGTGGCCAGAAGGGGGAGATGGAGAGGAAAATATAGCAGTAAATGTTAGGATTCACAATTATCCAAACTAAAGAGACCTTTTTCATATTCTACATGAGGGATAGTTATTTTTTAATTGTTATTTATTTATTTTAATTAGTCCTCCAAAAATTTTTTTTGAGTTCCAATTTCTCTCTCTTCATTACTTCCCTCCTCTACCCATTGTGAAGGCAAGAAATGATATCAATTATACATTTGATATCATGTAAAACATACTTCCATATTAACCATGTTGCAAAAAATCCAAGAAAAACAAAGAAAATTTTAAAAAAATTATGCTTCAATATGCATTCAGACTCCCATCAGTTCTTTCCTTTCAGGTGGAGAGCTTTTTCATCATGAGTCCTTTAGAATTGTCTTGGATTATTGTATTGATCAGAATACCTAAGTCATTCGCAGTTGTCAGTGATACAATATTGCTGTTATTGTGTAAAATGTTATAGTTCTTCTCACTTTACTTTGCATGAGTTCGTATAAATCTTCTTCAGTTTTTCTGAAGGCATCTTGCCCATCATTTCTTATAGCACAATAGTATTCCACTATAATCATATACCATAGGAGCAGGTAGGTGGCACAGTGGATAGAGCATTGGCCTTGGATTCAGGAGGACCTGAGTTCAAATGTGACCTCAGACCCTTGACACTTACTAGCTGTGTGACCCTGGGCAAGTCACTTAACCCTCATAGCCCTGCAAAAAACCCCAAAAAAACCCCCACCAGCAAAAAACAAAAAACAAAAAAGCAATCATATACCATAAGTTGTCTAGTCATTTCCCAACTGATGGGCATCCCATGAGGGATAGTTGTTATCTTATTCTGCTGATAAAACATAAATTCCACAGCATTGATGTAAATAATATGGGAATGAATTTGCTATATCTGCCATCACAGTATATTTCTTGCTTAAATAATAAATAACAACTTCTTCTACAACAAATATCAAAGAATAGAATAACATATAGTAAACCAACCCCAAAACAATGGAAAGTTTAGAAAATGCTTTGACATGGTGGTTGTGAAGTGCATATTTAATTTGGACAGCAGATTTCGACTCAAACTTGGCTATATAAACTAAAATGTATTGAAATCTTTTCCCTAAATGATAGACTACTAGGAGCACAAAATCCTTGTGTAAATTTCCTAAAAAAGAACTTTTGAAAAAAAATCAACAGATACTGCTTTATCCATTTTGTCTGTTATTTTTATTTCTATTTAAATAGTCTTTAAAATATTCCTTGCTAGACTATATCCTACTCAATAGTTTTCCCCTTTGCACTATTTCTTTTTAAGCCCTTGTCCTAATAAGAACATTATTACTAGCAATAAGTTATCAGTTTACTTTGTTCTGGTTTTTATCATTTGTGATAAATTTCTGTTTCAACCTCTCCATCCCAAATATTCATCTGTAGAACTTTCAAGGCCATGTTAACAATCACTGTATCCACCACCCTTCATTGTTTACCCTATTGACTACTTAGTTCTACCTGCAGCATTTTCTATCTGAGGGACTCACGAATGAACTATTCTAGAATTCTGGATTCCATCTGGGGCAAAATACTGAGATCTGTGGCAGAGATAGGGTTTTCTTGTTAGTTTTAGGGAATGACAGTTCTGTACCCATGGCAGTGTCTCTGACCAAAAAAGTTGAATATCTATCTTCCATTAAACTAAATAATGAGGCCACTTTCGAAGTTTAGAACTAAATTCTAAAGAGAAATATTGTCGGTATTTTGTTTCCAAACAAACTAGCATTTTGCTTTCTCTTTTGTCATTGTTATCAGCCTCCTTGTTGGCTAATGTGGTTCTCGAGTTCTTTTGGCTTCTTCAATCTGTAATTTCTTTTATATCAGTTACACTTAATCCACAAAATAGAGATAATCAATATCAACATCTTTACTTTTATCCATGTCCCATTACTTTTCTGAGTAAGCATTTTGTCTGAATACGAATTTGGCAAACTTTAAAGAGTTAAAATATTTGTTTTTGTTTCTATTATTAACAATTAGGATGGAGCTGTTTTGAAGCATATAGTCTTCTTCCCATTTTTATCCTTTATTCAAACTTGGTGTTAATTTTAACCTTTTCTTTAATTAATTCATCATATATGAGGCACTGGGGATAAAAAGAAAGACAAAAACACTATCTCTGCTTTCAAACAGTTTTAATTCTAATGGGGGGAGAGAACATACAAACAACCATGTTTTTAAAATATACAGGATAAATGGGAAATAATTTCAGATAGTAGTGGTGGGAGGGGTTCAAGCACTTTGTTCATTGACTGTGTTATCAGTTTGTGTGGGCAAGTACTGATCTGATCTCTTCTTCTGTAGGAACTCTTAATACTCTATTATCACCTCAGCTATTGCCATATCTCTGGCTGAGAAAGTTCATTATCAGGAACTCTCTGTCCCAGTGGGGAGAAGGTGATGAGTGAGCACATGTAAATCTCAAGGCAGTCAATAATAGTTCTTTTCTAGTATGTGCTGGTCTGTTCTTTTAACAGAAAAAAAAATGGTTTTCTGTTAACAGGAAGAAAAGAAAGGTATGACCAATGTCTCTCTTTTATGGACCAGCACTGGGGTGCCTTTCTACAAGTTGATACTCTAAATGGTCCAAAACAACAAAATTATCTAGTATCTATTATCTATCTCATTTATTAAAACTTATCTACTAGGAAGGGCCAAGAAGTAACTCAAAACCAATCAATTTACTTTTGGGTTGGTTCTTACTCTGAGACCTAACTAGGCATTGTCTTAGACCTTTGAACAAGTTGCCAAAGAGAATGTCCATAGGGAGGTGCTCTTATAGAACATTCCTCTAAGGTCATCAAATTGATTGCAGACTCTCCCTAATGAACCTTCCTTATAGAATTATATTTCATGTTGTCCTTGGGCACATAGTGAAACCACCTATGCTCTCTTATTTGCTCCTCCAAGGAGATGCTGTGAGCCATTATTCTATTTTGTTGCAATTTCTTTATATCTTTTGATTTCACTCATAGTGAGAATTTTAATGTGTTGTTCATTCAGTAGTATATCAGTTTGTTAGTCGTTAGATCAATATTTTATATTTAAAGTACCAAAATTAAAATAAATTTTAGGTAAATATGAATAAATTGTGTTTTATTAATATGATGTAATACTAGTATGCTATAAGAAATGTAGAGAAATTACTTAAAAGAGATATACGGGGTAGGCCAAAAGTCACAAAGTCATGAAGGGGTTACAATATTTAATAACTCCATTTTTTTGTTTTTAATTTATAATCCCATAGCATCATATATAGCATATGTAGGAAAATATTTGTATATGTGTATACATGAAATAAAGAAAAAAACCAAAAAGTTATTAAAACATCAGACACCTTCATGACTTTTGTCCCACCCTATATAAACTGATGAAGGGTGAAGATATCAGAAACAGAAGACCAATTTATAATATAATATTAATGTTATAAAAATGAACAATTTGAAGACTTTTACAAACTAAAAAAAATGACATGAGCCACACCTGGAGAACAATTTGTACACTAACAACTACATGGTAAAACTAAAACAAACAACTTTGAAAGCTGTAAGAACTATAATCAATACAAGAACATTGTATTGATCAGCACAATGAGCATTCATGATTCCAATGGACTGATAGTAAACATTCTATCTATGACAAAGATGATGGATTTAAGATACAGAATTATATATGTGTATGAATACATACATATATTTGTATATATGTGTATATATATATATATGTACATATAATCTTTGTATATATCCATTGAGGAAATTGGTTTTGACAATGGAAATTTGTCATAAGGGGAAAAATGAATGCATATAAGATGTCCCCAAATTCTTTTATTCTTAGTAAGACCTGTGACTCCCCAACCTATTTACTGGAAGGGGGCTTCACAGAAATGAGGGCAAGTTTATATTTTTATCTGTTTCAAGCATCGTCATTGCCAAAGACATTTTTGCCAAGTGGCCAACCCACTGCTGGAGAAATTTGTGTTACACTTGGTTGGCTTTGGATAATAAACAAAAACTGTTGCCAGGACTGTATTTGAACCTTTTCCAAGTCAGTGAAAGCTTACAGGGCTTGTGAACTCCTGGCATAGATTCTGAGAAGCCAGTATCAACTCTGTCCCAGGAAGAAGGACAACTGTGGAAACTCTGTTAAGTGGTAGTCACTTAATCAATGTTTATTGAACCCAAGAACCTTACATTCTTGCTGCTGAACTAATGTATACCAAATAACACCAAGCCATATTTTTTTTAAAGTGTAGGTAAAGTGTATTTGACAAACACCTAACTTATTCACATGCCCAATAGATGTGGCTGGGCTAGTATAGTTTAGCCACATGTAATTTGGGGAATTTACTTGAGAATATAACCACTATTTCTAACATTGTTTCAAATAATCCACAAACCATTTTTGTTTCAGAATTCCAATTGGAAACAGTCTGCTTATATATGTAGATTTATCATTTCAATAGTGTGGGCAATCATTCTGATATTTTTTTTAGCCTGCTCAATTTATGTACATTTATTTCTATACTTCTTAGAGTATACACCAAGTACACTAAAGTCCTACTTTTAGTTACTTTTATATCTTGGAGATAACACGGTAATACATAAACTGTTCATCAGTTATCTCTCATTGTTTTTACATAATTGTTCATATGTGTCTATTTGATGTTAGTCACCTGTGTCATCATTGGCTGCTGCAGGCTACCCAGTCCTACCATGCCTCTTTCCTTTTCATTTTGGATTACTTGAAATTTGATTCTTTGATCTGAGATCTAACTGGGGGTACTTTTGTTTCAGTAAGTAGTTGAAACAAAACAAAGGCATTACACAATTTCTTTAATACTATCCATTTCAATCTCCTCCTCTTATTCTTCAATTCCTGTCCCAGCTCAATGCCCATATGTAGTTCTTGCAGAAGGAAGGCAGCTCTACTTTTGTAGACAGTGTATTATCATGCAGACTTATATCAAAGTCAGAAAATTTTGATGAAATCCTGCCTTTTTCACTTGCAACTTGTGTGACCTTGGGTAAGTCACATAACATCTCTCGGCCTCCGTTTATCATCTGCAAAATGAGGATGTTGGACTATGAGACCTATAATGTGTGGTAAGCCACAGGCCAAGTGTAGCTAGGGCACAAGTCAAAGTTCAGGGACCTAAGCTGAATACTGAGCCTTGAAAACTGAGTGGGAGCAAATGGAAGCACAAACCCATGAGCAGCATCTAAATAGGACCCAAGATTGGAACTGCATAATGTAGATGAATAGATAAGGAGCAAAGATGGAGATGCATCCTCCTTTTTGCTTTGTGGGCAGCCATACTTTTACTTAGCCAGAGGAGAAACTTAGAATGATAAGATCAGTCCTCAACTGAGCTCAAGTCAAGCTCCCTGAGGCCTAGAGCACTAAAGTGACTTCCCTAAGATTGTATCACTAATTATTAATAGAATCTAGCTTGGGTAGCTACCATGTTCTCTTTGAATTCTAAATGATAAATGCCTCCTTGACATGTTTTATTTCAGAAATTTAACATCTGAATTAGAAGAGCAGGAAAACATTGGACACTATATTGCTGATGTCCTAACCTTTAGTTATGATTTAGTAATAGGAATGCTCAGATGAAGTTTAATTTCAAGGGAGTGATTAACTGGCTGATCCCACAGCAGGTAGCTTCTGGCATAAAAGTTTTATTCATGATGGAAAACATTATAAATAACATTACTTTGAACATGGACTGGCAGAGAAAGTCTGTTTTGTTTTGTCATGTTATTTTTTTAGACCCTGCTTAAATTTAATCATGGTAAGTGAAGATATTATTTTCCATTTGGAAAGAGGATGCATCCAATTGCTTGCTCCAAGATGTAAGGCTGGCATACATCATAATTTGTCTGTTCATTGGCATCCTTTATCATCTCCATGCTCCACTTTATTGTGACTAGTTAATATCCTTTAGGAAAAGTAGCCAATAAGTCTTTCAAAAACTTGAAACAAATGATAGATGGAGTCAAATAGTGCCTAGTGCACTCTAGATATTTAAGGGCGAATCATTTACTTTATGAGTTATCTATACCATTCTCTTCTCTCTGTCTCTGTTTTATTCTTGGATGTTTCATTGAAACAATAGCACATATGTCAAGGATAAAAATGAAAACACAAGGAGGCAAGTTGTCCTGGAGGCCCTTGAGGTCTAAGTCTGTGATCCTTTCATCAGATCCCTTAATTTTGTTCATCATTAGCCTCTTCTGTACTAGGTCATTGCTAATTTTATTTATCTATAACTTTAATTAGTGAGGATACTTTAGAGTTGGCCATGTGCATTTTGTTAGCTAGATAGCAACTTGTTACTTGAATCTAATGTAAATCCTAAAACCCAAGCCAAGAAGTGCTGTGACACAAATTGTTTCTCAGCACAATAGCAAGGAAAAGTTGAGAGTCAGAGCCTGCATGTCTTAATGCCATTCCTGAAAAGCACACAGAAAACCTTTTCACAAATGTCATTTGAATATAGATGTTATTACCTACCACCACTTTAAAGAAACACAATTTGTATTCTACAGAGACTCACATAAAGGAAGATTTCATCGGGGTAGTGAACTTCAGCATCTGATTTATCCCACACATTGTCACAATTATGAACTCTTCAAAACATGTGGGAAGCAGTGAAAAATGGGCTTTGGAACAAAAGTGCCAAGGAGGAACTGTGGTTCTCATACAAGGTCTTTCCCTAGGTTTTTAGAAACCACGTATTAAGCTGACAATGCCGTTAATAAGAGGTAAGGCAGTGGGTAGATTAGGAATAGCATTTATAGGCCAGGCTCATACATTCAAATAAGTCCAACAACCCCATAGTAAGTACCTACCTACTATGTGCATGTGGTATTTGCTAGGAGTGGAAATACAAAGATGAAAAATCACTAGTTACTTTGCTCAAGTTGCTTATAGGATAATAGAAGGGATAAAATGCATAAAATATGGATAGATATGGTGAAGGCCAAGGAGAAGCCTGGACAAAGTATTAGAAGACATTTGAGGAGGAAGAGATCATACTTAGTTGTGGCAGGAATCGGGTAGGCTTCCTTGAAGGGGCTTCCATTGAACTAATATGGAAGGAAGAAAACAAGTTCAGAAGGAAAAGCTGTTGGAGCAGAGTTTGTCAGAAATGAGGGAACAGACCACCCTATGTGAGTGCTGTTAAGGGCTAAAATTCCAGCTAAACTGTCTAAAATATCTAATGAGTGGTCGCCAATAAATTATAAGCTTTAGCAAGAGTTAGACTTTTAAGCATTTATTAAGGAGAATAAGAATTTGGTAAAGAGAGAGAGAAAGGCCTAGATTCCTATCTATTAAAGGGAGAGCACATTTCTAGCTCCGCTCTCCACCAGAGTCCAGAGGAAAGAGCCCCAGAGTCAGCGCCAGTCTCTTCCTTCCTCCTCCCACTCGTCCGCGTCACTTCCTGATGCCTGGTCTTGCCCTCAAAGACCTTTGCTTCATGGGCAGAACTCTTCTACAGTAAGTATCCAGCAGGTGGCGTTATTCCAATCGTTACAGTGCCTAGCAGCCAGAGAAGGAAAGATGAGATTAGGGATCAGTGGGTAAATATAGAGTGTGCAAGCCGAGTTATATGAAATAAGTCTGGGAAGGCAAGGTTGCAGCCATATTGTGGGGGGTCTTAAAGTTAGACTAAGGTATTTGTCTTTTATCTTTCTAGAGAATCACTGAAATGAATACATGAATGCATTCACTATGTGAGTACATGGTAACAAAAGAGCAAAAGATGAAATAAGGATTAAGTTGCTCATCCAGCGGTGGTGGGGTGGGGCATAGGCATGGGAGGGGAGAGGAGACTATAGAGTGTACAAGTAGATTTATATGAAATAAGGCTAGAAAGTAGGGTTGGAGCCATACTGTGGAGTATGAAGATTTAGGGCAGCTGGGCTGGGGTAAGGGTGGAGTTTATATATTGTGGTCCAGTGAGAACAATTGGCTTGGAATCAAGAGACTGGCTTTGAATGAAGCCCTATGGGATCATGGGCATGTTACTTAGCCTCATAACTAAGTCTCATTTTCCTTTTCTGGAAAATAAGGGAAGCAATACTTGACCCTTAATAGAATTATTTTGATTCTGAATTCTCTAGGGGATCATCTGGAAGGGACCTTAGGTATCATCTAGTCTACTTTTCTTATTTTCCAGGAAAGGAAACTGAGGCCCAGAGAGTTTGAGTGACTTGGTTAAATTCATACAAATAACAGAACCTGAATTTGAATATCTATCATTTAACCTCAATAGATGGAGCTCATCTATCACTGTCTCCTCTGTGAGGCAATTGTAATATAAATGTCAAAGCACTAGACAGGATGTCCCAAAAATCTTAGTGGAGTTTAAAGCTTTAATAAGCCAAATAGCTTAAAAATACACTATGACTTTTGGGATACATGGAATAAATGTGTTATGACTGCTGGGTGACATATTCAGATTCATTAATCAGGAATATTGTTTTTGCAACTGGGTGAAATAGGGATTGGAAAGAAAAGATACTTGAAGCAGGGGGAACAATTATCAAGTATCTATTGGGTAGGATACTGAACTTAGTATGTCCTATGTAAGATATCCTGTTGTGATGAAGTTTACAGTGTTTCAAACAAAAATAATTACACTTTAATATTTCATCAGCTATTTGTTTTTATCAACATGGGTACTCCTTTCAATAGTACAGGTTATAGTTCATCCATGACTATATGATTCTCATCTATATTTTCTCATACATCTTGTATAGGTGGGCCAACATTATAGAGACCTTTCTGACCTTGTTGACATTCCATAGGTATCATTGGTGCTCATGGGGCCATCCACTGGTTATTACCAGCTCAAAGTCACAACTAACCATAAATTCTCTTGGGGAAAATTCAAATTAAGGGGAAGAGTGAGGAGGGGGTGATAGTATAAAGAGAAGTTCCAGTAGGTAGAGAGTGTGCTTTAAGAGAGTGTGTTCTGTCCCCCAAAATGTTTAATCTATTCTCTTATGGAGTTGGGGAGAAAATTATGGCCTTTGGAGAGGGTTTCTGTATTTTTTGGACTATGGAGGGGGCAACTATGGATGATTATGGCCATATACCATTAGAGGACTATGAAGTGAGGCACAGGGGCAGCAGTCATTTGGAGGAAGGGAGCATACCTTCCCATTACCAAACATTGGCACACTGGGCAAAGTTGTGTTGGTTATGGTTCTATCCTTGCTCTTGCTATGTAGCTGGCCTATCTCCTTTTCTATCCAACTGTGGATACCATTTCAATAAACTTCAGTCTTTTTCCTATAGGGGCTTAAAGTCGAGATAGGAATACAGGATGTATACATAGAAAGAAAAAAAATGGATCATTAAGTAGCATATAGTAAGTGCCAAATAAATAATTTGGACAAAAGTTTTAGGCACTTTCATACTCCTCAAAAAGTATGATAACCATAACAAGATACTTATATTCACATTTGTAGGCCCACAATTACTTTTTAGGCCCTGGGATATATGAACTAGCATTTATACTGATGGCTAGTGTGACATACCATTAGCTTCTTTCCAAAGTAATGAAAGAGCTTTGAAGATATATATCATGTCCCATAGATGAAAATGATACACACTCTTTCCCTTCCTTCAACCTTCTTCTGAAATTCTACTTTTTTCCAAAAAGACTGTTCTGCCATACCTTGTCTAAACACTGTCTCATCACTCCCAATCAGTCAATTGCTTCTACTAGATTTTAAATTATCTTCTGTTCAACATTTGCTTAGCAGTTTACATAAGGAAACCTCTGTCAGGTTTATAATAGTGCTGTGGTTCATATCATTAACTGGGAAATCAGCAAGGCCAAACACTCCTTGCCTAGCTCCATGCACAGAACCACAGGTCAAGAGCTGTGTCAATAAATGACTTTGATGATGATGATGATTTAAATGCTAATGAAAGTAAGCCACAGTGGCTGTGACAATAATTAGTCTTGGGGAAGCTAGGTGGCCCAGTAGATAAAGCACTGGCCCTGGATTCAGGAGGACCTGAGTTCAAATCTGGCCTCAGACACTTAACACTTACTAGTTATGTGACCCTGGGCAAGTCACTTAAGCCCAATTGCCTCACAAAAAAGACAATAATTAGTCTTAAGAGCTACAGGTCACCTTCTCTGAGATATACTATAGAGAATAGTTTTCCCCTCTAGGAACTGAGTTAGTCTAAGAAAAAATAGGGTAGGTAGGGCAATGGGAATTCTATAATTCCCAAAGCAGAGGAAGTTTTCTGATTAGACTTCTAGTGGAAGGAGAACTGTTCTCAATTATGCATGATTGATTATCCCATTGGAAGCCATCAGCTTCCATGGTGACCCTTTAAAATGATATTTTCATTTAATAAGACAGGATAAAGTAGATCAGTAAAAATATAAAATAATAATAGTTAAATTTATATGGGGCAGTAAGGTGGCTCAGTAGACAGAGTTGGAGTGGATAGGGCTTAGAATCAGGAAGACCTGAATTCAAATCTTGCCTTAGACACTTATTAGATGTTATGATCCTGGGCAAGGAACTTAACCTTGTTTATCTCAGTTGCTAATTTGTAAAATGAACTTGAGAAGGAATTGGCAAACCACTCTAGTATCTTTGCAAAGAAAACCCCAAATGGGGTCACAGAGTCAGACATGATTGAAAAATAACTAAACAACAACAACAAAAAATATATGGAATGCCTTGAGGTTTGCAAAGCCCAGTTTATGCTATTTTATTTGATTCTCACAACAAGCCAGTGAGGTAGATATCACGTTTTACTAATGAGGAAACTGAGGCTAAGTGGGTGACTTGCCCAGGGTCAAACAATTTGAGTTCATATTTTCATGACTCCAAGTTCAGTACCTACCTGTCAGGCAAATCACTAAGTACTGGGGATACAGATGTAAGTAAAATAATTCATGTCCTTAAAGGAATGTCAGAGATATCATGTGATGAATCAATGAATGAATGAATCAATGAATGAATCAAGCATTTATTAATCACTTCATTCAAAGCACTGTTCTCAGTACCAGGGATACTAATGGAAAAAAAAGAAAGAAGATAGTCCCTGCTATCAAGGAGACTAATATTCTAATAGAGGAGACAACACATAGGTAAGGTTTCAGTTGCAAGTCAGATGGAAAAATTCCATGGTCCTTAGGGTATAGTGGCAAAGCAGATGTTAATGTTCTTTTGTGAATGTTACTATTTCATATCACCATTCTCAGGGCTTGGGTTCATGATCCTCAGCTGTTCCCATCACACTCTGAAGGGAGATGGTCAAGGTAGTGATTTGAATCTCCTGGCACATGCCATCTCTTGCTACCTCAAGTAGGTTGACTTGTTTGCCTTATGGGTAGAAGTTGGTTGGCAGTCAGTAGGGACCATTGGCACCCTCTCTAAAGGTGCTGCTTCTCTTTCTGGCAGCTGTGACTGTCTCACTGGAAGCAGAAACAGTGGCCTGCTATTCTCAGGCCTGCCATTCCTATCATTCTATGAGTGTTAGTGGCAGTTGGTTAGCAGTTGTTGCTGGAGGTGGGTCCCTTTTCTAAAACGATTTCCCCCCTAGATGATGTCTATGGGAGCTGGTCTGATGGTTTGAGTCATTACTATTTCCAAAAATGCTAAATTCAGGGTCCTGGGACATTTTCATGAGCATCTGAAGGGAGATAGTGGTCAAAGTGGTGTTAGTGGTTTAACTTGCTTCCTCCTTCTCCCTTAGTACACGTTGCTGTATTAGCTAGGCTGGCTTGCTTGTCCTTCTCTGGTGCCTTCTAAAAACCGATCATTAAACTCCCTTTATCCCAGATTTATTTTTTCTCTTTAAGGTTCTGATGCTCATGAAAACCTAGTGATTTCTTGAAGACATCAACAGCTCTTGGTGCCCTCTCCAAGGGTGACTGCTCCTTATATCCTTTCACTCACAGGGAAAGAAGGGAGAGTTGGTTTACTCCTTACTTCTCAATGCCACTTTCTGACTCCCTCTCTGCCACCATCTCTCAATAACCATCTATGGTGTTGACACTGTTTCTTAACTATATTCTTGTCACTGTTTTTTATGGTTCTCCAGACCACTCTTCATTCTCTCTATAGGTTCAGTGCCTGGTACATACCCTTGTAGATATAAAAGGATGTACAAAACAGATAATGTTAGGGAAAAGACATTAACAGCCTAGAGGGATCAGGAAAGTTTGCATTTAGAAGGTGGCACTTGAAGTGAACTTTGAATGAAACTAAGGAATCTAAGATTAGAAGTGAGGAGGAAGTGCATTACAGGCACCAAAGCCATGCAAAAGCATGGAGATGGGAGATAGGAAGATGGCCATTTGGGTTTGGAGTGTAACAGAGAGAGACAGAGACAGAGACAGGAAAACACACACACACACACACAGAGATAGATAGATAGATAGATAGAGAGAGAGAGAGAGAGAGAGAGAGAGAGAGAGAGAGAGAGAGAGAGAAAGAAAGAGATATTTTTTTTTGAGGCAATTGGGGTTAAGTGACTCGCCCAGGGTCACACAGCTAGTAAGTATCAAGTGTCTGAGGTCAGATTTGAACTCAGGTCCTCCTGACTCCATGGCCGGTGCTCTATCCACTGCGCCACCCAGCTGCCCCAAGAGATTGCTTTTTGGGTAGGGGAGTAGGAAAATTACTCTGGCAGCCGTTTCATTAAAGGAAGGGCAACTGCATGTACTCTGGTTCCAAAACCTGAAGAAATAACCTTAAATGCTCACAAGATGGTTCCTCTAGGTAGATATAGTCATTAAACTGGTGCATTTTTTATATCGCATTTTTTGAAAAAATAGAATTCTATGATGTCAGATCTACATCCTTTCCCTTCAAGTGTTAGGGGCAGCTAGGTGGTGCAGTAGATAGAACACTGGGACTTGAATCAGGAAGATTCATCTTCCTGATTTCAAATCTGGCCTCAAACACCTACTAGCTGTGTGATCCTGGGCAAGTCACTTAACCTTGTTTGCCTCAGTTTCCTCATCTGTAAAATGAGCTGGAGAAGGAAAAGACAAATCATTCCAGTATCTTTATCAAGAAAATCCCAAATGGAACCACAAATAGTTGGACACAACTTAGCACCACTTCTGTGAACAAGACTTCAGGTGATGCTTTAGGGTTTATAAGAAAGTTTAGGGTGTTCCAAAAGTCTTGGTGCAATTTTAAGCTTTAAGAGGTTAAAACAATTAAAATTTGTGGAACAACGTGTATAAGATATGGTTCTTGCTCTCAAGTGCTTGAAATACAATTAAGGAGAAAAGGAATATTCACATGTAGTTAAATAGCAATGACAGTATATAATTACGTGTTACTGTGCTGTGAGTAAGTGCAATAGACATCAGATAGTGACGAGCTCAGTGAAAGCTACAGTGCTCAGGAAAGTGCTGAATGAAGAAGTGGCACTTGAACTGGTCCCTAGTATATTGGTAGATTGTAGAGAGCACAGATTGGAAAGATGTTTCAGGTGGGAGGAACAGCATGAAAAATGTGGGAATTAGCATAGATTGTAAATTCCTTGAGAGCAGAGATTATCTTTTGCCTCCTTTTGTATTTCTAGTGCTTAGCACTGTACATGACACTTAGTAGGTACTTAATCAATGTTTATTGATTGATAGAGAAACAAGGCTGGCTGGGTAAAGTCTGTAGGATAGTAGGAGACACTGTTCCGTTGATAATGGAGAGGACCTTGAATGCCACATAGAGTCATTTGGGGCAATGAAGAAAGCCAATTTGGGTAAGTCCACAAAAGCTCCTAAGTTGTTTTAGCTGAATGCACTGAATAATTGACTGGACCCTTCACTGTATTTTGGCTTAAAAAGAGTCTTGCCCAGTGAAATTAATTAGACAGGGAGAGAACTGGCTTTCACTACAATGTCACCTGTCTCACCTCCCACAATCCCTAATTTCTAAATAATACTCGTTCAAGTTGGCATATCTGGCATAAATCAAGGAGCTAGGTTTTTTTCCTTCTACCAAAAATGTTTCTAACATTTCAATAACAATTGCAGCTTACCAGAACTGTCTAATCTTGAGACTTCATGCTAAGTGGAAAATTAGTTGTGAATGAGGAAATGACATGTATTTTTTTTTGCTAAGTTTAGGTAATAATTGTTGGGGCTGCATCAGAGTTAACGGTTTTTAATGATTAAAATTTTCATTCAGCATTTTGGTTTGTCAGTTAAATTAAATTGTAAAATCCCTTGGGAGAAAAAAAGCAAGTGGAATAAGTTCAAATTGATATGTCTTACATTGATAGAAGAGGTTGGACTGAAATGGCTTCTAACTACTTCCAATTTTATAATTCTTTAATTTTATTATCATTTGGGCTTTGTCAATAAGAGTAATGTAATTTGTTCCTTAAACATCAGAGAACCAGCTTTCAAGGCCATACAGTTTTCAGACTGGCCCAAAGGCAAGCCATAAACTTGAATGAATTACTTAGTCATTTTCTGGAAGTATTATTCTGTAAAAAGAAGTATCTGGGCATCTCCTGACTGAAAATGCTTAAAATTTCATCCTTTGAAAGGAAGAGATGGAATGAGAGGAAAATCGATGCAGGACAGCCAGTAAAAATATTTTAAGTGGAAAACTAAAGAATTGAATATTGAATTTTACATGGCCATAGAATATCCTTCCATGGTTTCTTTTTTTCTTTGCAACAAACATTTATTTTATTTTTTCCAGTTATGCGTAAGGGTAGTTTCAACATTCATTTTAATAAGATTTAGAGTTCCAAATTTTTCTCCCTCCCTCCCCTTCCTCCTCCGTCCAACAAGACATCAACTAGATTATATATGTACAATCTACAAGTGCTCTTTTTTATGAGTTCTTTCTATGGGGGTGGATAGTATGCTTTGTCATTAGTCCCTTGGGATTATCTTGGATCATTGCACTGCTGAGAGTAGTTAAGTCATTTACAATTGCTCATTGAACAATACTGCTGTCACTATGCACAATGTCCTCCCAGTTCTGCTCACTTCACTATATATCAATTCATGAGTCTTTCCAGGTATTTCTGGGATCATCCTGTTTGTCATTTTCTATAGCACAATATCATTCCACTACAATCGTATACCACAGCTTCTTCAGTCATTCCTCAATTGATGGACATTCCCTTGATTCTCGATTCTTAGCCCCCACATAGAGTTGCTATAAATATTTTTTGTACAATTCCCCCCACCTTTTCTCTTTTTCATGATTACTATTAACTGTTTCCCTTCCATCCTATTCCCTTCCCCATGATATTTAATCTATTATCTAATCTTCTTTCATCCTATCCCTCTTCAAAAGGGATTTGCTTCTGTCTGTCCCCTCCCCCAATCTGCCCTTCCTTCTTTTGCCCCTCTCTCTTTATCCCCTTCCCCTTCTATTTTCTTGCATGGTTAGAGAGATTACTTTACTCAATTGAGTGTGTATGTTATTCCTTCCTTGAACCAATTATGATGAGATTGAGGTCTTTGAGTCAATTCTGGTAAGTGTTAGGCTCATTTACTGCCCAGATTAAATAGATTACTCCACCCAATTGTGTGTGTTACTCCCTCATCAGAGGCAACTCTGATGAGATTAAGGTCTTTGAGCCTATTCTGATGTGTGTAAAATTCATTTACTGCCCTGCTCCTCCCCTATCTCTTCCCCCACTCCATAAGCCCTTTCCTTTTTCTTTCATGTGGGATTTCATCCCATTCTACCTTTGCCCTTTCCCCTCCCCAAGTGCATTCCCCATACCCCTCAATTTAACCCTAAAGATGTCATCATGGGGCAGCTAGGTGACCCAGTGGACAAAGCATTCACCCTGGACCCAGGGGGATCCCAGCCAAAACCTGGCCTCAGACACAAGACAGTCACCTACTACATGACCCCAGGTATCTCCCCCAACTCCAATTTTTTATTATCTCTAGGGTCTTGTATTTGAAATTCAAATTTGCCATTCAGTTCAGGTCTTTTCATCATGAATACCTGAAAATCTTCTTTTTTCCTTGAAGTCCCATTTTTTCCTCTGAAAGATTATGTCAGTTTTGTTGGGTAGGTGATTCTTGGTTGTAATCCCAATTCCTTTGCCCTCTGGAATATCATATTCCATGCCCTCTGGTCCTTTAATGTAGAAGCTGCAAGATTTTTTGCTATCCTGACTGGGACTCCACAGTACTTGAATTCTTTCTTTCTGGAACCTTGCAATATTTTCTCCTTGACCTTAGAGGTCTGGAATTTGGCTATAATATTCCTAGGAATTTTCCTTTTGGGATCTATTTCAGGAGGTGATTGGTGGATTCTTTCAATTTCTATTTTATCTTCTGCTTCTAGAACACCACAGCAATTTCCCCTGACAATTTCTTGGAAGATCATGTCTAAGCTCTTTCCTTGATCATGGTTTTCAGGTAGACCAATAATTTTCAAATTATCTCTCCTGGACCTATTTTCCAGGTCAGCAGTTTTTCCCAGAAGATATTTCACATTGCCCTCTATTTTTTTTTTTTTTACATATAAGGTATTTTATTTTTTTGTTACATATAAAGATAGTTCTCAACATTTGTTTATACAAGCTTTACAATTTCAGATTTTTCTCCCTCCCTCCCCTCCCTCCCCCCTCCCCTAGACAGCAGGTAATCTGATATAGGTTATATCTATATATTTATATACATATATACATACATATACATATACATACATACATACACACACACATATATATATATATATATATATATATATATATATATATACACACACACATATATATATACCCATAATAACATTAATCCTATTTCTGCATTAATCCTGTTATAAAAGAAAAAATCAGAGCAGTAATGCAAAACCTCAAAATAGAAAAAAAACACAACAGCACCCAAAACAAAAGAAATAGTATGGTTCAATCAGCATCTATACTCCACAGTTCTTTTTTTTTTTTTCTTGGATTTGGAGATCCTCTTCTATCATGAGTTCCCTGGAACTCTTCTGTGCCATTGCATTCATGAGAAGAATATAGTCCATCACAGTAGGTCAACACTCAATGTTGATGATACTGTGTACAATGTTCTTCTGGTCCTGCTCATCTCACTCATCATCAGCTCATGCAAGACCCTCCAGGTTTCTCTGAACTGCTCCTGTTCATCATTTCTTACAGCACAATAGTATTCCATTGTATTCATATACCACAACTTGTCCAGCCATTCCCCAATTGATGGGCACCCACTCAACTTCCAATTCCTTGCTACCACGTAAAGAGCAGCTATAAATATTTTTGTACATGTGGGTCCCTTTCCCCCTTCCATGATCTCTTTGGGAAAAAGACCTAAAAGTGGAATTGCTGGGTCAAAGGGTATGCACAGTTTTATCGCCCTTTGGGCATAATTCCAAATTGCTCTCCAGAATGGTTGGATCAGTTCACAGCTCCACCAACAATGAATTAGTGTTCCAATTTTCCCACAGCTTCTCCAACATTTATTATCTTCTTTTTTTGTCATTTTAGCCAATCTGATAGGTGTCAGGTGGTACCTCAGAGTTGTTTTAATTTGCATCTCTCTAATCATTAGAGATTTAGAGCATTTTTTCATATGGGAATAGGTAGCTTTGGTTTCTTCATCAGAAAACTGCCTGTTCATATCCTTTGACCATTTCTCAATTGGGGAATGACTTGGATTCTTATAAATTTGATTTAGTTCCCTATATATTTTAGAGATGAGGCCTTTATCAGAAGTACTGGCCTCAAAAATTGTCTCCCAGCTTTCTGCCTCCCTTCTAATTTTGGATGCATTGCTTCTGTTTGTACAGAAATTTTTAAATTTAATATAATCAAAATCATCCATTTTGCATTTTATAATATACTCTATCTCTTGTTTGGTCAAAAACTGTTTTCCTTTCCAAAGATCTGATAGGTAGACTATTCCTTTCTCTCCTAATTTACCTATGGTATCACCTCTTATGTCTAAATCGTGTATCCATTTTGACCTTATTTTAGTATAAGGTGTAAGATGTTGTTCTATGCCTAATTTCTGCCATAATATCTTCCAGTTTTCCCAGCAGTTTTTGTCAAATACTGAGTTCCTATCCCAGAAGCTGGAGTCTTTGGGTTTATCAAACACTACATTACTAGTGTCATTTACTACTCCATTTCCTGAGCCTAGCCTATTCCATTGATCTACCACTCTATTTTTTAGCCAGTACCAGATACTTTTGATGACTGCCGCTTTATAGTAAAGCTCCAGGTTTGGTACCGCTATCCCACCTTCCTGTGAATTTTGTTATTATTTTTTCTAGCTGTATAAAATAATTTTTAGGTAGTCTGATTGGTATGGCACTGAATAAGTAAATTAATTTAGGCAGTATTGTCATTTTTACTATATTAGCTCTGCCTATCCATGAGCAATTGATATCTTTCCAATTATTTAGATCTGATTTGATTTGTGTGAAGAGTGTTTTGTAGTTGTGTTCATAGAGTTCCTGGGTTTGTCTTGGCAAGTAGACTCCCAAGTATTTTATATTATCTACCGTTACTTTAAATGGAATTTCTCTTTCTATCTCTTGCTGCTGGACTTTGTTGGTCATTTATAGAAATGCTGATGATTTATATGGATTTATTTTATATCCGGCTACTTTGCTAAAGTTAATTTTTTCAAGTAATTTTTGAGTTGATTCTCTAGGATTCTATAAGTATACCATCATATCATCTGCAAAGAGTGATAGTTTTGTTTCCTTCTTGCCTATTCTAATTCCTTTAATTCCTTTCTGTTCTCTGATAGCTAAATCTAACATTTCTAGGACAATATTAAATAATAGGGGTGATAATGGACATCCCTGTTTCACCCCTGATCTTATTGGGAAGGCCTCTAATTTATCTCCATTGCATATAATACTTGCTGATGGCCTTAGGTAGATACTGTTTATTATTCTAAGGAAAGCTCCACCTATTCCTAAACTCTCTAGTGTTTTTATTAGGAATGGGTGTTGTACTTTGTCAAAAGCTTTCTCTGCATCTATTGAGATAATCATATGATTTTGGTTGGTTTTCTTATTGATATGGTTGATTATGTTAATAGTTTTTCTAATGTTGAACCAGCCCTGCATTCCTGGTATAAATCCCACCTGGTCATAGTGTATTATCCTGGTGATCACTTGCTGTAATCTCCTTGCTAATATCTTATTTAAGATTTTAGCATCAATATTCATTAGGGAAATTGGTCTATAATTTTCTTTCTCTGTTTTTGCTTTGCCTGGTTTTGGTATCACCACCATATTTGTGTCATAAAAAGAATTTGGTAGAACTCCTTCTTCACCTATTTTTCCAAATAATTTGTATAATATTGGAATTAATTGTTCTTTAAATGTTTGGTAAAATTCACCCGTAAACCCATCTGGCCCTGGGGATTTTTTCTTAGGGAGTTCATTAATGGCTTGTTCAATTTCTTTTTCTAATATGGGTTTATTTAAGGATTTTATTTCCTCTTCAGTTAACCTGGGCAGTTTGTATTTTTGTAAATATTCATCCGTTTCATTTAGATTGTCAAATTTATTGGCATACAGTTGGGCAAAATAATTCCTAATTATTGACTTAATTTCCAATTCATTGGTGGTAACATCACCCTTTTCATTTTTGATACTGGTAATTTGGTTTTCTTCTTCCTTTTTTTAAATCAAATTAACCAATATTTTATCTATTTTATTGGTTTTTTTCATAAAACCAGCTCTTAGTTTTATTGATTAATTCTATAGTTTTTTTGCTTTCAATCTTATTAATTTCTCCTTTAATTTTCAGGATCTCTAATTTAGTGTCTAATTGGGGATTTCTAATTTGTTCTTTTTCTAGCTTTTTAAGTTGCATGCCCAATTCATTAATCTCCTCTTTCTCTTTTTTATTCATGTAAGCATTTAGAGCTATAAATTTTCCCCTAAGCACTGCTTTGGCTGCATCCCATAGATTTTGGTATGTTTTCTCATTATTGTCATTCTTTTGGATAAAGTTATTGTTTCTATGATTTCTTGTTTGGCCCATTCATTCTTTAGAATGAAATTATTTAGTTTCCAATTGATTTTCATTCTACTTTTCCCTGGCTCTTTCTTACATGTAATTTTTATTGCATCATGATCTGAGAACGATGCATTTACTATTTCTGCCTTTCTACATTTGACTATGATGTTTTTGTGCCCTAATACATGGTCAATTTTTGAAAATGTGCCATGTACTGCTGAGAAAAAGGTCTATTCCTTTCTATCCCCATTCAATTTTCTCCAGACATCTATCATGTCTAACTTTTCTAGTAATCTATTCACCTCTTTCACTTCTTTCTAATTTATTTTTTGGCTAGATTTATCTAATTCTGAGAGGGGGAGATTCAGATCCCCCACTAGTATAGTATTACTGTCTAATTCCTCTTGTAACTCATTTAACTTCTCCTCTAAGAACTTGGATGCTATACCACTTGGCGCATACATATTTAATATTGATATTACTTCATTATCTATAGTACCTTTAAGTAAGATGTAATTTCCTTCCTTATCTCTTTTAATGAGATCTATTTTTGCCTGCACTTTGTCTGAGATAAGGATTGCTACCCCTGCCTTTTTTACTTTAGCTGAGGCATAATATATTCTGCTCCAGCCTTTTACCTTTACTCTGTGTGTATCTCTCTGCTTCAAATGTGTTTCTTGTAAACAGCATATTGTAGGGTTCTGTTTTTTTAATCCACTCTGCAATTCGCTTCCGTTTTATAGCAGAGTTCATCCCATTCACATTCACAGTTATTATTACTGACTGTCTATTCCCCTCCATTCTATTTACTCCCTTTGTATTTTCCCCCCCTTCTTTCACCCTATTCCTCCTCACCGACGTTTTACTTCTTACCCCTGCCTCCCCCAATCTGCCCTCCCTTTTTATCACCCCCCTCTCTTTTCTTTACCCTTTTCTCCCTTGCTTTTGTCCTCCCTTCTATCAGTCCCCCCCTTCCCCTTCCCCTTCCCCTTTTGTTTCCCTAAAGAATGAGTTAAGTGTCTTTATCCCAATGAACGTATATGTTATTCCCTCTTTGAGTCAAATCTAATGAGAATAGGGTTGAAACAATGTTCCCCCTTCTTTCTTTCCCTCTATTGTAATAGGTTTTTTTCCATCTCTTCATATGATATAATTCATCCCATTCCACCTCCCCTTTCCTCTCCTCCCCATAGATTCCCTTTTTAACCCCTTAATTCTTTTCTATCATCACATCAAAGACAATTTATATTTATACCCTCTATATAAAGTCCTCTCCGCCCAAATACATTTACAATTCTTAAGAGTTATGAGTATTATCTTCCTGTGTAGGGATATAAACAGTTTAACCTAATAGGGTAACCTTTTTTTTTCCCCCTCTGTTTACCTTTTTAAACTTCTCTTGAGTCTTGTATGTTGAGATCAAATTTTCTATTCAGTTCTGGTCTTTTCACCAGGAAAGATTGAAAGTCCCCAATGTCATTAAATGTCCATCTTTTCCCTGGAAAGAAAATGCACATTTTTGCTGGGTAATAGATTCTCGGCTGCAATCCAAGCTCCTTTGCCTTCCAGAATATCATATTCCAAGCCTTGCGGTCCTTTAATGTTGAAGCTGCCAGGTCCTGAACAATCCTGACTGTGGCTCCATGATATTTAAATTGCTTCTTTCTGGCTGCCTGGAGTATTTTCTCCTTCACCTGATAATTCTGGAATTTGGCTACAATATTCCTTGGAGTTTTCCTTTTGGGGTCTCTTTCAGGAGGTGATCGGTGGATTCTTTCAATGATGATTTTATCCTCTGATTCTATGATATCAGGGCAGTTCTCCTTAATAATTTCCTGGAATATGGTGTCTAGATTCTTTTTCTGGTCATGGCTTTCAGGCAGTCCAATGATTCTCAAATTGTCTCTCCTGGATCTGTTTTCCAGATCAGTTGTCTTTCCAATGAGGTATTTCACATTTTCTTCTATTTTTTCACTTTTTTGATTCTGCTTGACTGATTCCTGGTGTCTCATGGATTCCTTATCTTCCAACTGTCCCACTTTAATTTTTAAGGCATTGTTTTCTTCAGTGAGATTATGCACCTTTTTTTCTATTTGGCCAAGTGAATTTTTTAAGGTATTGTTTTCTTCAGTGAGATTATGCACCTTTTTATCCATTTGGCCAAATGAATTTTTTAAGGCTTTGTTTTCTTCAGTGAAATTATGTGCTTCCTTTTCCAAGCTACTGATTCTTTTTTCATAGTTTTCTTGTTTTGCTTTCATTTCTCTCCCCATTTTTTCTTCTACCTCTTGCAATTGATTTTTAAAATCCTTTTTGAGCTCTTCCAGGAAGGCTTTTTGTTCTTGCAACCAATTCACCTTCCCTCTTGAGGCTTCACATGTAGGCAATTTGAGGCTATTGTCCTCATCTGAGTTTGTGTTGGCTTTTTCCCTATTGATACAGAAGCTCTCAATGGAGAGGGCTCTTTTTTGCTTCCTTCTCATTATTGCAGCTTATTTATTTATTCTTTAAGTTGAGGTCTGCTCTGGGGGCACCAGGGTCCCTGTTTTGGGCTTCTTGTGCAGGGGTATAGGTGCTGTGTGACCAGGTTTTTACTCTGAGGCCTTTATGGTGTGTGGAGATCCCCTGCCCTGCACTTCCTGTCTGATTGTGCACGGCCAGCCAGGCGCCGGACCGCGGCATCTGATCCCGCCTGACCTGTTCGTGGCCCTCTCGGCTGGTGCAGGTAGGTTTTTCCACTGTCTTTCTTGGCCACCAGATTTTTGAACCAGGTTCCAGGGGCCTCAGTTGTTCGGCTGTGGCCCGCAGCTCCTGTTGACTTGCCCCGACCCCCTCGGCGCTGGGTTGCTGCCCTGCGCTGGGCCTCCCTTTTGCCCGAGTCAGACCGACCTTTTCCTGAAGTCTTCTAAATTATCTCTGGTTGGAGGACTGTGTCTCTCTGTCTCTTTGCAGGTTCTGTAGTTTCAGAATCCGTCCAGGGGCTTGATTTAATGTTCGTTTTGAGGGAACAGAAGGAGAGCTCAGGCAGCTTGCTGCTTCCTCTCCGCCATCTTCTGCCCTCTATTTTTTAATTCATTTCGATTTGCTTTATTGTGTCTTGGTTTCTCATAAAGTAACTAGTTTCCATTTGTTCAAGCCTAATTCTTATGAAATTATTTTCATCAAAGAGCTTTTGTACCTCTTTTTCCATTTGGCCAATTTGACTTTTAAAGCTGTTGCCTTTTTCCTGCATCACACTCATTTCTCTTTTCATTTTTTCCTCTACCTCTCTAACTTTATCTTCAGTGTCCTTTTTGAGCAGCTCTATGGCCTGAGACCAATTCATATTTTTCTTGGAAGCTTTATATATAGGGGCCCTGACATTGACATCTTCATCTGAGGGTGCACCTTGATTTTCCTTGTCACTAAACAAACTTTCTATGGTCCTCACCTTTCTATGTCTGCTCATCTTGCCTTTCTTTTACTTGACTTTTAGCTCCTTCAGGTAGGGCAGTTTCTAGGCTGCCCTATCCCAAGCTTCAAAAGGTCCCAGGTGGTATGATTTAAGGAGGATCGGGTTCTTCACTCACCTGGCCTCTTCCCTGGTCCGTAGATGACCCCAGACCAACTTGCTAATAAACCAACTTTGTGTGTTGTGGTTGTCAGTTCTGATGAGCCTGTGCCCCTCCCTCATCTGGGCCACTGCTATTCAAGGCTACCTCCTAGTTCCCAGCAGGGGTGAAAAACCCAAATTCTGCCTCAGCACCAGCATAGACCCCTATAATCTCTCCCCTGCTAATCACTCAGCCCTTTCACCAGGCTTAGTTCCAGATGACACTGGCACTGCAGCAGCTTCAGAGGCTCTGGGGGGGGGGAGGGGTCTCTTTCTCTGGCAAGGCTTTCCTGGGATTGGATCTGTGTCAGGGTGACTGTGGGGTTGGGGTCCACTCCTGTCTAAGAACATCAGCTCCCTTCTTCAAACCTTCCAAGCTGTCCTTGGTTGGAAGATGATTTCAGTACATTCTTCTGTGGGTTTTTCTGCTCCAAAAATTATCCTATGGCATTATTTGGATGTTTTTTGGAGCAATCATATCATGAGTTCGAGATTTCATTGCCTTTCCTCTGCCGTTTTGCCTCTGCCCCGGAAGTCCCAGTCCTATAAATTCTCCTTCCCATGATTTATACAAATGGGTTCTATGGCCTAACGTCCCCTTCTCCCAGCTAATCGATTCATGATTATCCACCATAGCTTGCTACCTGACAGGGTTTGCCCTGGAACTGCCAGGAAGATTTATATCAACCCAAGAAGCAAGAACAAACACAACTGTTCTGCACATAGATTAAATAATGAACAATATAAGCACATGTTGGAAGAGATTAGCAAGTTTATATGGCTAGATGGTTTATGTGAAAAAGAGGGAAATTTTAATTAATTGCTGGCTGAGTATAAATACACCCCGAAGTGTGGTTGTAAAAAAAAAAAAATCCAGTTTGGTCCTTGGATGTTTTTGTAAAGGCATAGTGTCCAGAATGAGGGAAGTAATAAGCTTAATGTATTCTGTGCTGATCAGACACAACTGGAGTATTGTGTCCAGTACTAGGTACTACATTTTGGCACTGGTTTCCATATTGGTATTTACAAAGCAGGAGTATGAGCATGTCATTCCCTTGCTCAAGAACATATGGTGGTTCCCTATTACCCCTCATATAAAACACAAACTCTTTTATTTGGTATTTAAAGCCCTTTACAATCTGCCTCCATCTTTTTTTTCCAGACTTATTTCAACTTACATGCATTATGTTCCATTCAAATACTTGGTTGATGTTCCCTATGCCAATGTTTCATTTTATGTCTACAAGCATTTTCATAAGCAGCCCCCAATGCCTGAAATGTTCTTTCTCCTCAGCTCAGCTTTTGGAATTGTGTCTCCATTCAAGGCTCAGCTCAAGAGTTACCTCTTTTATGAGCCTTTTCCTGTACTCTGCTCTCCCATACATGTTATTTCTCCCTGTTGTCAGTCAGTCATCAAGCATCTATTAGGTGACTGTAGAACGTAGTAAGTTTCTTGATAATGGGAACTTTCTCCATGATGTATCCTCAGCACCTAGCATGGTGCCTGGCACAGAGTATAGGTGTTTCTTGAATGCTTATTGAGTTGGTGAACCTTGACCACATGCTGTACCTTCTGAAGAAGGCAGCCAGGTTGGTCAAGGCACCCCAAACCTATTGCAAATAACTGGATTTTAGAGAAAGAAGGGACCATTAGAGCTCACTATACACTTTTACATATAATAGGTGAGAAAACTGAATTCCAGAGAAATTAAGAGTTTTGCCTAAGTTCATGAAACCGGTTGCTGGCATACCTGGCACACTGATTCCTGTTTAGTAAACTCTATTATGAAGCTTCTTAAACTGTGGGTAATGGCCCCATATAGGGTCATGTAATTGAATGTGGGGGTCATGAAAAAATTGGCAATGGTAAAAGGTTATGTATTCCTATTGTATATACTTACATATCCAGGGTCACAAAAAATTTCTTGGGCAAAAGGGTTCATGAATAGAAGTTTAAGAAGCCCTGTTCTATTATACCATGTGGCTTCCTTTACTTAATTGGCAGTGAAAAATGCTGTCTTCCACAGCCATAAAGACTACTTCAATCTGACCAGTCATCTCTGGTGCATATCATTGATCACAAAGAGACTGGAAGAGAATATGGAGGACTCAGCAGAAGGCCAAAGCCACTCCTGAAAAATCACTTAAAACAAAGTGCCTTAGGAGGCAGCTAGGTGGCACAGTGAATAAAGCACAGGCCCTGGATTCAGGAGGACCTGAGTCCAAATTTGATCTCAGACACTTGAAACTTACTAGATGTGTAACCTTGAGCAAGTCACTTAACCCTCATGCCCTCCCCCCACCCAAAAAAAAATTGAAGTGCCTTGTGAATACCAGGCAAATAGTAAACATCTGCTGAAATGGATTCAACATCCTTTTGGCAGTGAGTTTGTAGCATTGTCTTTGACAATGCAAGTGATCCCTTCATTACAAGGATACATGGAAGAAAAGCAGGATATCCACATTCTTTGAATGTGCTATTATATTTATAATACAGATGGATTAAGCAAAGGTTTAACATTCTAAAAATAAATTTTAAATTATTTAATGGGACAAGTTGAAGGTTTCAAATGAGAAAATGAAATGTCCAGAAACAGTCCAAATGCATAATTGAAAAAAACCCTGGCACCTTCAAGAGGTTTTTCTATCCATAACATGATTTTTTGTACTTTTTTTTTTAAGTGAGAAGAAGTTAAAATTGTTTGTGTAGGGAAAAAGAGCATCACAATAGGAAGCTATTTCTAGCTGTTGTCATGGTAACAACAATGAAATCATTTCTACTAAGACAAAATAGGAAGGGTAGGTTATAATCACTTGGGAATAATCAGTCTGCAGAACTGATTAACTTTGAATGGCGAACTATTCTAGAAAAGAGGGGAAATAGAGACTCATTTTAATATCAGCTATATGATTAAAACAGCTATGCTTTTTCTCTTTTGTATTTTTCCCTTCTCTCCAGTTGGATTCTTATTTTTGCTTATAGAGATTAAGAGATAGAATAAAACATAGTAGAAATGAAACCCATCAAAAGTCCACTGAGAAGTTTCTGTCTTGGAAATCTTTCGGGATGGCAGAAAGCACTCTTTTAAAACAAAGATGGGAAATGGAGACAAGCACAACTAACCCCCGGGGAAATGAACTATTATACTTTTTGCCAAAATATTTGTTTGCATTTAGAAATATTAAAATAGAATATGCTTTCTCAAATATCAGTATTATGATGAGAACTATGAGGTTACTCATCATTTTTTATGATTTCTCCTATTCTCTCCTGCAGGTGTTTTAAATTTTCCTTTAATTTTTTTCCTCTCCAGATCCAACTATTCTCCAAGTATGTTATGAGCACCTACTGTGTGGCTAGAAATGTTATAGGTGATGTGGAGGATTTAGAAGAATAAGATATGGCTCTTGCCTTCCAAAAATTTACAATCTCCTTGGGCAGAGAAAGATGTGACCTAAAAACAATGATCAAATAATAGGAGAATATAATGAACCAACAACTGTAAATATTAAATTATTCACAAGCACATCACCACTTAACAAGAATTATGCTCATATTCAAACTCTAAATTCTTAGCTTCTCCCTGAGTACCTTTTTTTTTCTAATGTGGAGATAAAGACTCTTGGGGGTTCAAAACTATGTCATTCAGATATTACATCCATCCAGGCTCTGTCACCACTGTCCTCAGATGCTAGTATCAATAACTGAGATGTAGTACTAGCATCCAGAACTATCCAACCTCTCCAGCTAGCTACATGGACAGGATATGTTGGACTTTTCATGGTCCGACAGCCTACGTTGCCCCATGTACCAAAAATTCACTCTAAATATGAAATCATTGCTCAAGTTCCACATTTAGATGGCCTTCCTTTCTTATACTCACTCACAAGTATTCCTACCTCCATATCCAGAGACTTGATTGAACATTGTTATAGGAAAGAATTATTCAAACACCTCTTTTGGGAAGATAAGGGCAGGCATTAGTTATGGAAGATAGATATATGACTATCTGCCTTCTCCCAAAGATTTCAACCCTAACCATTCAAGTGTGTGAGTTTTTCAGATCAGGGAAAATAGTGAGATTGTGTTTAGAGGCTGGAGAGGTTTCTAAATCTTGAGCTGGTTAATTGAATAATGTAAGCTACTTGAAAAGATATGCCTAGAGTTTTACATAGAAACTTATGCATAATAGGTGCTTAATAAATGATTGTTTAATTTAATTTGTTTAATAATAATAATAATAGTATGACCATATCTGTTATTAATGAGACACTTTCTTGAGAAGGATAGGAAAAATTTAGTTGGATACAAGAAAGAAATTCCTTGCAGGGGAAAATATATGGATGGCAAATATAGAAAGCAAGAATGGATAAAGCATATTTATGAGACAGTTGAAGGAAACATTTCTAATATCAGTTGAGGGTGAATATTAGGGAGTAGTGAGAAATTCAATTAGATTGAATAGCTAATGTTAGATTATAGGTCTGAATTTATTTATTTATTTATTTATGATTTATTATCTAATATGAACATGTATTTGATATGCTATGAAATGGGGATCTATTAAAGGTTTTTGATCAAGGAGAGAGATGATAAAAACAGAGTTTACTGAAATACTTTTAATAGATTTGGAATATTAACAATACAGGCACTTCCAACAATATTGACAAAAACGTATCTCTGTCTTTTCATTTCTTGCCTATGTCTTGTCATAAATCAGTCATGATGGATCCACTTAATGTAATACAAGGCCTTTCTTTGGGTATTTTAAAAAATCTTTTAACATTTCACAGTAGCTACTATAATAGCTGGGCTGTTCATTAGTCCCTTACTCTTGTTATGTGATCTACCCATATCCTTTTCCAATCTTATATCTCTTACGTGATATATTTTATCTCACTTATTTTTTACACATTATAATTGGTGCTATGCTGCCACTCACTTATATGCTACATATATGTGTGTGTATACACACATGCAATGGCATATACATATGCATACACACCTCTATATACATACATAACATATATATGTAATATACACAGACATACATGTGAACATATATTTCTGCTGCCTTTTGGTTTGCCAATAATTTTTATTCTTTAGAACCTGTGGTTTTAATATATAGCCATATGACAGCATAGGCATGATAATGGGGTAGGAAATGAAGACCTTTCTTTCTTATAGAAGGTTTGTTCACTGAAAATGCCATGCAGTTTTGAAATGCAATCTAGTCTTCTCTTTTTCTCCTATTCAATTCTGGGCCCAACTCATTGTCTATATTTACTGGCTATATCTACTCATGGACTAGCTCAACAGGCTGTCTTGTTGAGCATATCATAGTCTGGACAATTGTCATTATTCATGCACTTGTCTTTCTCTTTTGTGGATTGTTGGCTGAAGTCTTTCTTTTTTTTTGTGGGGCAATGGGGGTTAAGTGACTTGCCCAGGGTCACACAGCTAGTAAGTGTCAAGTGTCTGAGGCCAGACTTGAACTTAGGTACTCCTGAATCCAGGGCCAGTGCTTTATCCACTGAGCCACCTAGCTGCCCCAGCTGAAGTCTTTTGAATGGTTGTAGATGTCATTCAAAAAGACCAGTAGTATCCTATGGTTTATATGATGTGATGAGCATATCATCTGTAAATAGGAGCATCTGGAGGACCTTATGGTATGTAGGGGTTCCCTTTTTATATTTAGATTATGAACTATAATTCTCAATTGCAGTAGCATGCACCTTTTAAGAATATATGTCTTCTGGGGCAGCTAGGTGGTGCAGTGGATAAAGCACTGGCCCTGGATTCAGGAGTACCTGAGTTCAAGTCTGGCCTCAGACACTTGACACTTACCAGCTGTGTGACCCTGGGCAAGCCACTTAACCCCCATTGCCCTGCAAAAAAAAAATTTTAAATCTAAAAAAAAGAACATATATCTTCTTAGTTTTTGTGCCTTGCTTGATAATCATAGAATCCAACAATTATCTAGTTGGATTTGTTAGACAATGTTGTACAGTCATGACATATGTATGGGTGTCATCTTATTGGAGAAAAAGCTTCAAGAATACAGTTTCCTCCAAAGAAGAAAATGCTTTACAAAACTTTGCACTTCTAAGTCAATTATGTGATTTCAAAACTTAAGAATAATTTCAGAAAGTTTGTTTGTTCCCTTCTTGTATTTTTATCAAATGTGCAATTCATTCATTTAAACGTGTAAATCATTCTAAATTTTTATCAACATAGAAAACTAGGGACATAGAATTTAGTGATGTCTTTTTCATTGCCTTTTAAAAAATATAACCTGTGGTTTTCCTCCAATTATTACCCTCTGGATATCTTAGCAGTTGATTCAGCAATGAAATTGAAATTGTGGGATCTATAGCATGGATTTCTTCTATTTACATTTGGTCTGGTCGAACTGTCCTTATTATCTTTATCTCTGTTAATGCCATTTCTACTTCCTTTCATTTAGGGTGATAGCAACTGAGACTTTAGAGTCTTAATATAGTGATTCCACTGTTATTGATGAGAAAAAAATTGTCATAGAAATGTTGACAAATGTTTCACTTTCCTTATGTTTGTTATATAGTAAATTTAAGCTTTAAATGCCTCTGGAATCATTTGGATTAATTGAAGTTTTATGTAAACATTTCCCCATCATTGTTTTTTTTTTATTTGGAGGCATAATATTACTCATAATATCACTGTTCTCCTAAATAAAGTTTTAGAAATTAGTTTATATTCTAATCTAGTATTTCCCTTGATATGTCTCTGTTTGACAAGTTGATTTACTGTTTGCTGGTAGAAGTGGTATCTGGAATCTTTTGGCTTTTTTGTTGTAGAGATTGCTTTAATGCATCTGAACTTCTATAAGAAAGAGTGAGAGTTTATGCTACAGAAGTGTTTTGGAATTATTTCTGTATCCCTATCATGGAACAAAAGGGCCTAACACACAGTAGGCACTTAATGAATGCTTGTTGGATATATGTTTGAATAGGTCACCCTGGGTTTGTTGTAATTGTGTTTTGTTTCTTTTCATCTTTACACTTTCCTGAAATTTGCTATTGATTTTGATCTTTAAAAGTTCATACTTTTACTACACAAACATAGCTAATTCAACAATGACTTCCACATTGGTAACTAGATGTTTCCTTTAAAATTAGAATGTCTCATTTTTTTGGTGATGGTCTATGGTGACCATGTCTGGTATCTTCTAACTCTCTCTTCTTAAAGAAAGGATTTTTATGTGCAACTATGTCTACATAGTCTACAGGCCTTTGACATTATTTCCCCTGTCTTAATTCTGAGCCATATTTTCTAAAAACTTTCATCATCTTCTTATATGACAACCTTTGCTTTGAAGGCACAGATCAAGTGTGGTGTGCTTGCCAAAGGAGTTTACTATTGTAATGGTCATGGGGGTAGGGGAATGTTCAGCACAGAGTCCAAGGTAATAGGGATTCACGATAGATGAATGATGAAGTTCTTCAAATGGTTTTGGATGACAAGTTAATTGTACCAAAATCCAAACAATAGAAAGTCTCTTAAATGAGATCCCTAGTAACTTACAAGAGTTCAGCCTAACTATTCAAGTAGAAAAAAAATCAGAGCCATCAAGTTTGACACCACCATCCTGGTGCTCAGTAATTACAGGAAAGAATCAGTCCTGTGGGAACCTGGATCATGTGTCTACATCGAAGCCATTTAATAAAATGTCTAGAAAACTAAGAAACACTCATTTTCTGAAATTCTTTCTAATTTATCTATGACTATCTGTACCAGGCAACTACAGAGGACAGAAATTTGCTTCTGTTCTTCCAATATTCTGGTAAGGAATAAAATGGAGAAACAAAGTTATTTTAATGATTTGTTTTAATTTGTTGCATTCTTGCAATATCTTTGGATGCTTTGCAGCAGTTAGGCTGCCTTTCTTTTTTTAGTCTGGCAACACGAATTCAGATTAATCACAGAAAAGACTTATGATTTCTTCCCTTTGCAATGACACATCTCTGGAGGAACTAAATAAAGGCAACAACAGAAGAACCACGTTGTCACAACTGTGGGATATGACGTTGGTCAATGAGAAAGGATAGATTTCCACTGAATATATTTTCTTAGCGACAAACAAAGATATTTAGCATTTCAACAAAAAGCAGTACTACAGACCTGAAAGTGTAATTTAGATTTATTTGCATTCTTGATTCCCTTCCCCTTGTTAACTCACTGTATTCTATATGACTTTAGCTATAGACAGAGTTACTGCTCAGTAAGCTTTTTCTACATAAGTGGTTAAATCACTTTTTTTTTGGTGAGGTAGTTGGGGTTAAGTGACTTGCCCAGGGTCACACAGCTAATGTTAAGTGTCTAAAGCTGGATTTGAACTCAGGTCCTTCTGAATCCAGGGCTGGTGCTCTATCCACTACACCACCTAGCTGCCCCTAAATCACTTTGTAAGATGATTTTGCTGATATCTGACTTCCCAGAGAGATGGCTGAGACCAAATAGTACTGGTCAGTGTCCTATGACCTCTGGTCCAGGCAGGAGCCAGTACAAAAGGGTTCAAAAGATGTCAGGCATCCATTAAATGGTTGCTAATGTTTGATAGAATATCATCATTTCCCAGCCCAGATTCTATGTCCTCCTGTGTCTTAGGCCTCTCAGCAGCTTTTAGTACAGCACTGACTGAAATTCTCCCTGGGAATATACAGAACAGAGGAAAACAGAAGCAGACACAGAGGGCAAGTCACTGAGATAACACTCTCCAGAGCTATTCTCCTCTGCTACATAGAAGTCTCATGTGGCTGTCATGCTCAATCAACTGGCGACACAATTAATTCTACAAATACCAGTACTATAATATGAGAGCCAGTGTGGGAATACTGGTCCAGAAGCAAGAGCTAATGCTGATTTTATAGACAGCCTAAAGGTAGCCTCGGGAGAGAGACAATGGTGTCCTCAGCAGGGTTATTGGTGATACTTGCTGTTTTTCTGATGCTGTTAATGGAGCCAGAATGTGTCTCTGGTGAAGGTTATTTTAGGCAACAATATTATGATCACTAGAGCTTAGAATTACACATTTAGAGCAGGAAATGACCTTAGAGAACTTGTACAATACCATCATTTTACAGAAACATTAAACCTAGAGAAGTTAAGGGCACGGGCAAGATCATACGGGAAGGGGCAGAGCCAGCATTTATAGCTGAATCCTCTTCAAATACAGTGCTCTTTCCAACTTTAACCTAGGGCCTAGCTAGTACCTTTAGAAAATAACAATGAAAAAAGAAAATAACACTGAGTCATTGAAAAAAACCCTGAAATGAATATTGATAAAAACAATAGAGGTCTATTTTGATGCAAATACAACTTGGTTTTGCATCTCTCAATGAACTTAAAAAATATTTTATACTACCTTTATCTGTATTATCTTTCCTTTCTAAATGACAAGCACATGAGGGCAATGACTAAAATTATTATTTTTTTTTCTGGGGCAACGGGGGTTAAGTGACTTGCCCAGGGTCACACAGCTAGTAAGTGTCAAGTATCTGAGGCCGGATTTGAACTCAGGTACTCCTGAATCCAGGGCTGGTGCTTTATCCACTGTACCACCTAGCTGCCCCCCAATAACTAAAATTCTTATGTCCCCAATGGTTAAATACAATGTTCTGCACATAAATGCTTCTTGAATCATAAAATGATAGAATCAAAGACTTTTAAAGTTGGAAAGGAACTCATTGGCTCTCTACTCCAGTCTATACAGAATGGAATCACTCTAAAAACATGCAGAGAAAGTAGTCATCCTGATCGAAGACATCCAAGAAAGAGGGAACTCATCAGCTCTTGAGATATCCTTTTGAACAGGTCTAATTGTTAAGAAGAATTTCTTGATATCAACTTGTCCTGGTTTCAGCTGTTTAGAATCAGAGTCAGTTTAAGCTCTCCTCCATGTGGAGAGAGGGCTCTTAGTACTTGAAAACAGCTATCTTCTCTTCGTTAGTCTAAACATATTTAGCTCATTCAACCAATCAGCCATCATACCATCAGATGGAGATGAAATCTGATGAAAACAGAATATGATGAGAGCCACCTCACTGAATTTTTAAGCCAATCTCAGTGGTCAATGATTGTACCCATAAATGCCTAGGAAAATTTCCTTGTGTATTCAGATCACATTCAACATTTATTTTTATATAATCTCTGTAAACCCACTAGATTTCACCCTTAATAAAAATTGCCTAATTGGAAGAACTCTCAAAGATTAGTAAACCAAAGTTTTAAATTTATCCTCTTTGGTGCTGAATTGACTAAATTAGACATTTTGACAACATGTCACCATGATTTCACACCCTTATTTTCATTTCTTTCCCATTTAAATACCCACATATTTTGTGTTCATTCTTTTTTTTCCATTCTTTACAAAAACTATCTAAAAGTTATTGATTTATTATTTTAAAATTCTTTCCTTTTAAAATGTTGAGTTCCAGATTCTTTCCCTCCCTGCCACAACTTCTCCCACCCACTGATAAGGCAAGCTATATGATGTTAATCATACATGTGAAATTATGTGAAACATACTTTCATGTTAGTCATGTTTTAATGTAAAAGCAAGAAAAATAAAGTAAAATTATACTTAATTTTATCTCAGAGTTCATCAGTTTTTTTCTCTGGAGGTGGATAGCATTTTTTAAAAATCATGAGTCCTTAAAAATTACCTTGGATCATTGTATAGTTGTTATTATTACAACATTGCTGTTACTGTGTACAATGATCTTCTGGTTGTTCACACATCACTTTTCATCAATTCTTAGAGGTCTTGCCATGCTTTTCTGAAAGTACCACCCTCATAATTTCTTATAGCACCTTAGTACTCCATCACAAATCATATGCCACAACATCATTCCCCAATTGATGAGCATCCCCATAATTTCCAATTTTTTGCCACCACAAAAGAATGCTACATATATATTTTATACATATGGATCCTTTCCCCCTTTCTTTAATTTCCTTGGGATACAAACCTAATAGTGGTATTACTGGATCAAAGGGTATGCAATTTTATAACCCTTTGGGTCTAGTTCCAAATTGTTTTCCAGAATGGTTTTATAAGTTCACTAATGAACAACAGTTCATTTATGTAACTATTTTTTCTTCATCCCCTCCAGCATTTGTCATTTCTAACAGGTACAAGATGGTACCTCAGAATTGTTTTAATTTGCATTTCTCTAATAATGATTTAGAGAATTTTTCACATGACTGTAGATAGTTTTGAGTTCTTCTTCTGAGACCTTCCTGTTTATTTTATTTGACCGTCTATCATGTCGGTTCTATTCATTCTCCATCTCTCTCTCTCTGACACATGAAGCCTTTATCAGAGGAATTTACTATACAAAATTTTTAATATTGCTTCATTGCCTATGGCACCTTTTAGCAACCTTTAGTTGCCCTGATTATCTCTTTTAATTACAAATTGCATCTTTTTTCACATTTGCTTTGTTTGAGATCATGATTGCTACTCCTGCCTTTTTTTTTTAGTTTAATCTGAAACATCCTACATTCTGCTCCAGGCCTTTAACTCTGTGTCTGTCTTTCTTTTTAAATGTGTCTCTTGTAAACAATTGTTTACTTGTTGGATTCTGGTTTATAATCTATTCTGCTATCCACTTCTGTTTTATGGATGAGCTCACTACAATCACAATCATAGTTATGATTACTAAATGTATATTTCCCCTCTATTTTGTTTTCTTCTATTTCTTCTTTCTTTTTTATCCTGTCCCTCCTCAAAAGTTTATTTTGCTTCTAACCACTGCCTCCCTTAATCTGTCCCCTACCCTTTTCAATCCCCTTTCTCTTGTCCCATTCCCTTCCTATTTCCCTATTGTATAAGTTACATTTCTATACACAACTGAGTGTGTGTGTGTGTGTGTGTGTGTGTGTGTGTGTATATATATATATATATATATATATATAAAAATTCCTTCTTTGAACCAATTCTGGTGAGAGTGAAATTTATGTATTGCTGCCACTCCCCCATTTTCCCATCCACTTAAAAAGCACTTTTTTACACACCTTTTATGTAAGAAAATTTCTCCTATTCTACCTCTCTCCCTTCTTTCTTCTTCAGTATACACCAACATAATCAACTCATATCCATGCTCTCTATGTATACTCTTTTTAATTTTCCTAATAATGGTAAAGTTCTTATAGTTACATGTATCATTTTCCAATATAGGAATGTAAACAATTTAACTTTATTCAGACCCTTGTGATTACTCTTTCATGTGTGCCTTTTTATGCTTCTCTTAAGTATTATGTTGGAATATCAAATTTTATATTCAGCTCTGGTCTCTTCATCAGGAATACTTGAAAGTCCTCAATTTCATTAAAGATCCATTCTTCCCTCTCCACCTTCCCAAAAGAATATACTTAGTTTTACTGGGTAGGTGATTCTTGGTTGTAACTCATTTGCCTTCCAGAATATAATATTCTAAACTCTCTGCTCTTTTAATGTAGAAGTCAGTAAATCTTGTGTGATTCTGACTGTGGCTATATAATGTTTAAATTGTTTCTTTCTGGCTGCTTTTGAAGTATGTTCTCTTTGACCTGGGAGCTCTGGAATCTGGTTCTAATATTCCTGGGAATTTTCATTTTGGGATCTCTTTCAGGAGGTGATGGGTGAATTCTTTCGATTTCTCTAAGATATAAAGTCAGTTTTAGTTGATACTTTCTTGAAATACAATGTGTAGGTTTTGACCTTTTTTCTGATCATGGCTTTCAGATAGTCCAATAATTCATAAATTATCTCTCTTTGGTCTGTTTTCCAGGTCACTTGTTTTCTGATGAGATATTTCCATTTTCTTCTATTTTAAAAATTATTTTGACTTTGTTTTATTGTTTCTTGATGCCTGATGGAGTACTTTGCTTCCACTTGCCCAATTCTAATTTTTAAGGAATTATTTTAGTCAGTAAACTTTGTACCTCCCCCCGTGACCCCCCCTCCCAATTTTGCCAGTTCTGCTTAAGATCATTTCCTCAGTGAATTTTTGTATCTCCTTTTCCATTTGGCCAATTCTGCTTTTTAAGGTTATTTTCTTCAGTATTTTTTGTGCTTCTTTTACCACCTGTTAATTCTCTTTTCATAATTTTCTTGTGTCACTCTCATTTCTTTTCCCATTTTCCCCTTCTCGCATTCTTCCAGAAGTTCTTGCTGGCTTTGAGTCCAATTAGCATTTTTCTTTGAGGCTGGCTTTGTTGCTATTTTCATCTTGTTGTTTTTTTACCACCATAGTATTTTTTTTTTGTAATGTTCAGGTTCTTTTTCTGTCATTGTTGTTTGCTCATTTTCACAGACTATTTCTTGACTTTGAACTTTGTGTTAAAGTTGGGCTCTGCTCACCTGGGGGTCAGGAGGCACTGTCCCAAGGTTCAGACTTTTTTGTGCTGCTCTTTTCATTTAGTTCTGGGGTTCTGAAAGTTTTTGGTTCTTCTAGGATGGTGTGATGCAGGGAGAGATATGTTGTTCACTGCTTTCCTGGTCTGCACTCTGGTCTTTACCTAGGAAGGGCTTCTGGCCTTCTGTAGCCAAACATACTAGCCCTCTCTTTGCCTTGGAACTGTGACTAGGGCCCTTGCTCCCTTGTGGCCAATCCCTAGCACTCCTCTCTGCCCTGGAACTATATGTAACCCAGAACTGTTTATGGCAACAGAGTTACCAACCACTGCCACCAGTACCCAGTGCCAGCAATGGGTCCTCTGTAACCTTTTTTTTTTTTTTGATCAGTTGTCTGACCCTCTTACTATCTCTGAGTTGAGAATTCCTGAAGCTGCTGCTACTGCTCTTGTGGTTTCTTTTGCTGCTGTCACATGTTTGGGATCTGGATGGTCCTTTAACCTGGTCACAAACCTCTCCTGCCAACTTCCTAAGTTTTCATAAGCTAGAAAAATATCTCACTCTGACATTTTTGGCTCTACCACTCCAAAGTATTGGAGGTGTTATTTTTAAATTGTTTGGAGACAAATGCTGAGAGTTCTGTTGTGTTGCTTCTAATCTGCCATCTTGGCTCTATCCCCCCTCAGTTGTGTCTATTCTTTAGCTTCCATACTTTTGAGGACTCAATTATTGGGCTGCTTGATTTTGTCTCTGTGCAGTTTTTATGTGTCTGGCCTTTCCAACTACACTACAAAATCCTTGTGGAGAGATACCTAGGATCTTGTTCACATTTAATCAATACTTGCTGATTTAAATTCTCTATGCTTCATTTTCTTGGTCTTAAATTAGTACCATGGCACTGAAGGATAGTGAAATGAGACAGGAAATGTTTGCAAAGAACTTGTCAGTTTAAAGAATTTGATCTCTTTCTTCCCACAGATGAATTAGGGAAGAAGAGGAAGGAATGAAGGCAGTCAAGGTTGGGAGTCTAGTATTGTCTTTTAATTTTGACTATAGTTTCCTACCTGAATACTTTGATAGTCCCTTGATTTTCTGGGCATACCCTTACATTGCAACCCAACCATGCTTACCCATTATGTGACTCCTATCCTTGTCTTTAAAAAAAACTCCTTAGGGGATTAATCATTTATTGAGTTTTCCTCAAGTTTTCTTGACATTGTGACATTATTGTATAATAATTGAATCCATGATCACTATACCTACCTTTCTCTATTGCTATCTTTTGTACCTTTTATCACCTCTACATCTTCTAAGTTTTTATGCTATTTAAGGTTCTAGAAACAAAGCATAAGTATCTAGAGTCTTTTCCTGTTCATTAACCTTCAGAGACCATTTATTATTACCTCTAGGACAAAATGCAGCCACCCCAACTTGACATTTAAAACCTTGTACAATATGACTCCAGCCCACCTTTCCAGGGTTATTGCATACTAATTTCCATCATGCATTATACATTCTAACTAAATTGGTCTACCTGATGTTTTCTGAACTCAGTATTCCAAAGCCTTCCTCCTTACCTTTCCATAGGCTGTCCTATGTCTAAAATGTACTTTCTTATAGTCTTTGTCTCTTAGAATACTTTTCTTCCTTCAAGACTCAAGTTTGGTAGGCCTCCTTTGGGCTTTCTTTCCTACATCCTTTAGCAGTTAATGCACTCTTCTATTTGAATCATAAAGTACATATTTACTTTTTTATATGTACTCTCCAACTCATGTCCTATGTCCCATGCCTCGTGCCCCATGCCTCATGCCCCATGCCCCATGCCCCATGCCCCATGCCCCATGTAAGTTCCTTGAAGAAAAATATTTTTTCTCTTTGTATCTCTGGCACCTAGAAGAGTACCTTGTACATAGTAATCCTTTTAAAAAAAAGATATAGGATGATTCAGTAGGATTGAAATATTTTTCTGATGCTAATGTTGAAAGTTTAATAGTTTTTCTTCTGATATTGCTACTTGGATATTTCAGAGAGATAAGTAGGGAGAAAAATCACCTTTTCAAGTGCTCAACTTGAAAAATGTCCCTGATTCATTTCCTTTTGCTATTCACTGCTGTAAACATGTCGTGATGAGAATCAGATACTTTGGGCTCCATTTGATTTTGTCACCATGTGACATCAGTTTTGTATGAAGAGAACAATCCAAATAAATAACTGGAAAGAACATTTTGTTTCCAGGGTGAATGAAGATAAGGTACCCATTTGACATCCACAAAATATAAAAAAATCCATACCAAAAGTTATTTTGCTGGTTTCTGTATTTTTCCTATTTTTCTAAGTGTATTTTTTGTAACCTCTTAGTCCATTTTTCTGATCCAACAATGTGGGTTAGAAATGAAATAGTTGGGTTTTTTGGGTCAAATGTGACAGTCCATGATACATAATTTTCAAATATCTAACTGCAATGAAAAATATTAATGAATCTGAGAGTCCCATGATTCCCAACCTAGGCACAAATGGCCAAGTCTGTCTAAAACAATATTGTATCACTGGGCTTGGTGGAAACTATTAGAATTTGGGATCCAAGAGTTCTAAGATATTTTGCTGGATACCATGCCAAGATGTGTATTCCTGCTACCCTAAAAAGAAAGATTGTATTCCCTAGTTCTATGATGGCAGTCCTGCTCAGTTTCCAGAGAAGGAGAGCATCAGATTGCCTGTGGGAGGGTCTTTTGGTCTTTTTAATTTTCATTTCTTCTAGTACCTCATCTGGGGTTATGCATTAAGTGCATCCTCAGTAAATAGATATGAAACTGAACCAAATTGTCCTTTGAAAATCTAGGTTTCTCAAAGTAGGTGAACTTAACCTTCCATCTTGCCTATACTTTCCACATGTAGCATTTTCTTCCCTACTCAGCAAACTCCCTATAGATTATAGAATCAAATAACTCATCTTTATTTTGCCCTTTCACAATTTCCATTTCTTGTATAAGGTTTATAACATATTCAAATATCAATATAGCAATACAGGCATATAATTTATAAATAATTACACATACATACATATGCATATATATGTACACTGAGGGACTCTGCTCAGTTTTCTTTACCAATTGGATGAATAATTAAAAAGCCACAGGCCTAAATAATTAATTGGTGGCAAAGGTGCCTCTCAAATTATGTAAAATATCACATATCCCCTGTATTGATAGAACTGTTTTCTGCTCTCTTTATCTATGAAATATGGATACTTTTCCCCCTTAGGATGTTACTATTCTAGAACCAGGAAGATTTCTTGGTCCTTGCACACCACCCAGTGCTGCTTCCAGATACTGCTGGTTATGATCGAGTAGGATAGCTTCCTTGATTAAGTACATTCCAATTCATCATATGTGGCTCAAGTAGGATATTGAGATTTTTCCCACACCTACATCTCTCAGGTTTGTAACTGAGTCAGTTATAATTCAGTCATCCTTGTCTTTTCATCTTATAAATCTTGTTCTTAATCCTAATCTTACAGTTGAACCTTACTTTGAGATGAGTCTTTCTTAAATTTGTTTGCTGTTCAAGGTTGTATGGTCTTCCTTTCCTCAGGATATTATCTGATTTAAGCCAATGGCTGTTTTGAGTTATCTTTTAACTTTTTTGGGTAGCTTACCCCACTCCCATACCCTAAAGCTAACTTGTTTCTTTCCATCCCTGTCCATCTTTCCTCCATAACCAAGGTCTTTATGTATCCTTGCTATGAATAAGACTAGCTTAGACATCACAGTCAACTCTTTGTGATGTCATCATGTAAGTACACCGGTGGCATGAGTTGAAATATCTTTGGTGGACTATCTGGTTGTATTTATTCCTCATGCCTCCTAACATTTAGATCTTAACAAATCCTGTCATCTACTCTGCTGTTGCTCTCCTGCTATGCAAAACACGGTAGGTAACACTGTGGCTTCATGATATTTCAGGGAAACAAATTAGTTTAGTTTGGGAATTTAGATTCTTACTGCTTATTTATTTATTCTGAGATGTGTTGAATGATAGCAATAGTTCAGTATGATGATGAAAAAGCCTTTGGGAAAGTAATTTTAGTATGAGGTAAATTTTTCCTTCTAGCTGAATTTCAATTCTTTGCTAGTACAGATCCAGTAATTGATTTTAACACAAAGATAGCTACAGGATAAAGGAAAGCAGGGAAATTAACTTGCTTCCTTGATCATTGAACATCTTGAAAAGAGAAAATTTTCTCAAAAGAAATTCTAGGATATAAGAATATATTGAGCTTTTTCTTATGTTTAAAGAGAACATATGGGTATGAACAATTATTCAGGCTAAGAGATTAATTATGACATCAACATTCATCACTGTATAGGGACTTTGCTAACTGATACATCTAATTATTTCTATTACTGTTATCTTCATCTATGACTTTGATAACACATCCTTAGTCCAGTGGGATGCTGGTTGCCTGTCTAGAACCTCCAACTGTGTTTCTTTTCTTAGAGAAGTGTGAATCCTTTGAACTTTTCTGGGATAGAAATAAAAGACTTTTTTGAACCTGATTGTTACTTTTAGTGCTTGTGCAGGATATGAAAATCTTGTTGCCAACACCTAGAATCATAGAATTTTAGAATTTGAAGGGATATCAGTGGATATCTAGTCCAACCCATGCCAGAAAATAATACTATATGATATCTGATAAGTATTTAATCATTTAAAAGAGGGGACATGTATTACTTCTTGAGGCAGACCATTTCATTTTTGGAAAACTTTGACAATTAGGAAGGCTTTCCAGATCTGAAGCCTAAATTTGGTTTTCTTTTAATCTAGTCCTTAATTAATATTAAATAATCTAATTGCATATTGACTTCTCCATATCTTCTTTTCCTACCACAGTAGAATCAGATTTTTATTGAATGCTTTATTAAAATCTAGGCAAACATTATAACACTCTTCTGATCTGTGCTTTTAGTAATCTTGTCAAAAAAGGAAATAAAGTTAATCTGGCATGATCTTTTTTTTTTTTATATAAAGACATGCTTCATTGGATTCTTGATGTCACTAATTCTTTTTCTAGATTTTAACTATCTCCTTATGATCCATTCTGAAACTATCCTAGGGAGCAAAGTCAAGCACACTGGCACATAATTTGCAATGTTCTCTCCTTCTTCTTCTTCTTCTCTTTTGAGGGCAACAATGTCAAAACAGCTACATGCAAAGCCCCAAAGAAAGATGTGAATTGGTCTCAGGACCAAAAAGAACTTCTGGAAGAGCTCAAAAAGGATTTTAAAAATCAAATAAGAGAGGCAGAAGAAAAGTTGGGAAAAGAAATGAGACTGATCCAAGAAAATAGTGAAAAAAGAGTCAACAGATTGGCAAAGGAAGCACAAAAAATGGAAAAAGATATACAAAAATTCACTAAAGAAAACAATTTTTTAAAAAGTAGAATTGGCCAAATGGAAAAGGAGATTCAAAAATTCATTAAAGAAAAAAATTCCTTAAAAAATAGAATTGGCCAAATGGAAAAAGAGGTCCAAAAGCTCATTGAATAAATTCATTCCTTAAAAATTATAATTGGGCAAGTGGAAGCTAAGGACTCCATGAGACATCAAGAAACAATAAAACACTCAAAAGAATTTTTTTTTAAATAAAAGACAATGTGAAATCTCTCATCAGAAAAAACCCACAACTGACCTGGAAAAGAAATAAAAAAGATATAATTTAAGAATTATTGAGCTACCTGAAAGCCATAATTAAAACAAAACAAAACAAAACAACTAGACATCATATTTCAAGAAACTGTCAAGTAAAACTGCATTAATATCTTAGTTCTGGAGGGCAAAATAGAAATCAAAAGACTTTAACAATCACCTCCTGGAAGAGATCCCAAAATGAAAATTCCCAGGAATATTATAGACAAATTCAACAGATCCCAGGTCAAAGAGAAAATACTCAAAAAGCAACCAGAAAGAAACAATTTAAACAATGTAGGACCATAGACAGGACAACATAAGATTTACTGAATTCCACACTAAAAGAGCAGAGGTCTTGGAATATAATATTCTGGAAGGCAAAGGATCTAGGATTACAACCAAGAATCACCTACCCAGCAAAACTGAGCATAATTCTTCAGGGGAAAATGGATATTCAATGAAATAGAGGACTTTCAAGTATTCCTGATAAAAAGACCACAGCTGAACAGGAAATTTTATTTTCAAATATAAGATTTAAGAAAAGCATATAAAGGTAAACAGGAATAAGAAGACATAAGGAATCAAATAAGGTTAAACTGTTAACAATCCTACATGGGAAGATGATGCTTATAATGCTTAAGAACTTTATTACTGTAGTGGGGCAGCTAGGTGGTGCAGTTGATAAAAAAACTTGACCTGGATTCAGGAGGACCTGAGTTCCAATCTGGCCTCAGACACTTGACACTTACTAGCTGTGTGACTCTGAGCAAGTCACTTAACCCTCATTGCCTTGCACCAAAAAATAAATAAATAGAAAGAATAACTTTTATTACTGTTAATACAATTAAAGTATACACAGGCAGAGGGCATAGTAGGTATAAGTTGACTTTGATGGGATGATACCTGATTAGCCCCCACCCCCCCAAATTAATGAGTAAGAAAAAGGATTGCACAGGGAGAAAAGGGAAGGGAGAAGTAGAATAGGGCACATCATCTCACATGAAGAGCGGTGAAAGACCTATTATTGTAGAGGGAAAGATGGAAGGATGGAAATACTTTAATCTTATTCTCATAAGAATTGGCTAAAAGAAGGAAGAACACACACTCGGGTATAAAATTTGTTTTACACTATAGGAAAGCAAGAGAGGAAGGGAATAAGAAGGTAGATTGATAGAAAAGAGGGGAAATTGGTAGTCAGAAGCAAAACAATTGTGAGGAGGCACTGTGAAAGGAGAGAGAAAGGATAAACAAGGGAAGAGTAGGATGGAAGGAAATGCATAGTAACTTTATCTATGAAGATGAATGGGGTGAAATGTTCATAAAACAAAAGTGTATAGTAGAAAATATAAAAACCAGAATCCTACAATGTGTTGTTTGCAAGAAACACATTTTAAGCAGAGACACATACAGAGTAAAGGTTAGGGTCCAGAGCAGAGTCCATTATGATTCAGCTCAAGATAAAATAAAAGGCGGGGGTAGCAATCCCATTCTCAGACAAATCAAAAGCAAAATCTGGTACTAGCTAAGAAATAGAGTCATAGATCAGTGTTCTATAATAGGTACATAAGACATTGTAGTAAATGACCATAGTAATCTAGTGTTTTATAAACCCAAAGATCCAAACCTTTGGGACAAAAACTCATTATATGGTAAAAACCTCTGGTAAAACTGGAAAATGGTATGGCAGAAATTAGGTATAGACCAACATCTCACATCATATACCAAGATAAGGTCCAAATGGGTACATGATATACATGTAAAGGGTGATACCATAGGCAAATTAGGAAAGCATGGAGTAGTTTACCTTTTGGATGTATGGCTAAGGGAGGAATTTAGGATCAAACAAAATATAGACAGAATTATGAAATGTAAAATGGATCATTTTTGACTATATAAAATTTTAAAAAAGGTTTTTGAATAAAACTATTGCAACCAAAATGAAAAGGAACGCAGAAAACTGAGAAACATTTTTACAGCAAATATCTGATAAAGGCCTCATTTCTCAAATATGTAGAGAACTAAGTCAAATTAATAAGCATACAAGTCATTCCCCAATTGACAAATGGTCAAAGGATATGAATAGGCAGGTTGCAGACAAATAAATCAAAACTATAGATAATCATATAAAAATTCTCTAAATTACTATTTCTGTTAAGGCTAAAATTCTAGCTATACTGTCTAAAATATCTAATGAGTGGTCACCAATAAATTATAAGCTTTAGCAAAAGTTAGACTTTAAAGCATTTATTAAGGAGAATGAGAATTTGATAAAGAGAGAGAGAAAGGCCTACATTCATCTATCTATTAAAGGGAGAGCACATTTCTAGCTTCTTTCTCCACTGGAGTCCTCAGGAAAGAGAGTCAGAGCACCAGGCTCCCCCTTCTTTCTCCCACAAGCAAACATCACTTCCTGATGCCAAAGAAGAGATACATGGTCTTGCCCTCAGAGACCTTCACCTCATGGTGGAGCTTTTCTACAGTAAGTCTCCAGCAGGTGGTGTCATTCCAATCATTACATTGCTTAGAGAATTGCAAATGAAAACAATTCTGAAGTGTCACCTCATATCTATCAGATTGGCTGATATTACAAAAAAGAAAAATGATAAATGTTGAAAGGGATGTGGAAAACTGGGACACATGCATTGTTGGTGATGTTGTGAGCTGATCCAACCATTCTGGAGAACAATTTAGTGTTCTACCTGTGGTAAAATAATGGAATTTGGCAGATGCCCAGGGGTCTGACTTCATTGATTTAATAGTGTTTGAATTGGGTATGAATGAGAAACTACTAAGTACCCACTTAAGATGATCAGATCTTGAGCCACACCTGGCCTGCCCTGTTAAACCTAGTCTAACCTGGCCAACCCTGAGAAGGAGTGTCCTCAGAGGCTGTGGACTGTGTCATCAACAGAGGACCAGTCTCAGCCACACAACTTGAAGGACCTCCCCTTTATTGGGGAAGGAGAAAAAGGTAGAAAAAGGGCCCCCAACAGGAAGTAGCTCTCTCTCTCTCTGGCCTTGAAGGAGCTTTCAGAGCTGCCTGGAGACTGGCTGCATAGAAATTATGGACTCCTGGTGGTGAATTAATAAAATCCAGCTCTTTGAATTAGCTAAGCTGAAAGCGAGTTTAGGTTTTGAGATAGCCTTTGCCAGAGCCAGGGAGATTATCCATTTTTATTTTTCTCTATTCCTTTGTCATTGACTTTATTAATTTCACCTTTGCTGTGTATTTTATGCCCATTAATAAAACCTGATTTGTTTGTGGAAAAGAGGCTGTCAATTCTCTTTCTTATTGGCCTAGGAGAAATAACTAAAAAAGGCAGTTTGGACGAGAGGAACCTTTGGACCTAGAAGTCCCTCATTATTTTCTGAACCCCAATATTATGGCAAGCCGCCCAATAATCTCTCTCCATATTAAATTTGACCCCAACATGCCCAAAGGGCTATACAAATGTGCGTATCCTTTGATCCAATAATATCATTCCTAGGTCCATATCCCAAAGAAATATAAAAGGCAAAAGCACCCATTTCTACAAAAATATTTATAGCAGCTCTTTTTTGTGGTAGCTAAGAATGATAAATTGAGAGAATACCCATCAATTGGGGAATGGCTGAACACGTTGTGGTCTGTGATAATAATGGAATATTATTCTGCTATAAGAACTAAGAAGCAAGATGACTTCACAAAAAACCTGGAAGGACTTCCATGAACTGATACAAAGTGAAATGAAAAGAACCAAGAGACCATTGTACACAGTAACAGTAATATTGTATGATGAAGAATTGTGAAAAAATTGACTATTCTCAACAATACAATGATCTAAGACAATCCCAAATCATGATGAAAAATCTGCCTCCAGAGAAAAAATGAAGTTGTCTGGATACAGACTGAAGCATATTATTTTTCACTTTCTTTTTATTGTTTGAGTTTTCTTGCATAAAATGACAAATACAGAAATGTTTTACATTATTGTATATGTATAACCTACATCAAATTGCTTATTGTCTCAGGGAAGGGGGAGGGGACATAGGGAGGGATAGAATTTGGAATTCAAAATAAAAAAAAACACAAAAAATGTTAAAAATTATTTTTACATGTAATTGAAGGAAAAATAAAGTATTATTAAAAAAGTGAAATAAAGCCTATTTCATATTAAAAAAAAATAACTTTGGAGAATATAAAATACCTGGGATTCTACCTGCCAAGAAAAATCCATCAACTATGTGAACACAATTACAAAACACTTTTCACACAAATAAAATCTGATCTAAACAAATAGAGAAATATTAATTGTTCATGGGTAGGCTGAGTGAATATAATAAAAATGATAATTCTACCTAAATTAATCTATTTATTAAATGCCACAAACTATCAAAACTTATTTTATAGAGCTAGAAAAAATAATGATTCATCTGGAAGAACAAAAGAATATCAAGGGAATTAATGAAAATAAGCGAAGGAAGGATTGCCTAGACCTATGAGATCTCAAACTGTATAATAAAGCAGTAATCATGATAATCTGGCAATGGCAAAGAAACGGAATAGAGGATCAGTGAGATAGATTGGGTACTAAATGACCATAGTAATCTAGTGTTTGATAAACCCAAAGACCCACACTTTTGGGATAAAAACTTGCTATTTGACTAAAATTGCTGGGAAAAGTAGAAAACATTATGGCAGAAACAGGGTATAGACCAATATCTTACACTGTGTACCAAGAAAAGGTCAAAATGTGTACATGATTTAAGTGTAAAGGGTGAGACCATAAACAAATTAGGAGAACAATGAATAGTTTATCTGTCAGATATAGGAATCAGGGAAGAATTTATGACCAAACAAGATAGAAAGCATTATGGATAATTTTGATTACATTAAATTAAAAATATTGTGCACAAACAAAACCAGTGCCACCAAGATTAGAAAGAAAACAGAAAGCAGGGGAAAAATTTGTTTACTGCACATATGTCTGACAAAGGCCTCATTGCTCAAATATATGGAGAATTGAGTCAAACTTACATGAATACAAGTAATTAACCAATTGATAAATGGTCAAAAGATATGAAGAGAGTTTTCAGATGAAAAAAATCAAAACTGTCTGTAGTAATATGAAAAAATGTTCTAATTATTTATTAGAGAATTGCAAATTAAAACAATTATAAGGTTCCACCTCACACCTAATTGACTAAGATCAAAAAGGGAAGTCATAAATATTGAAGGGGATGTGGGAAAATTGATACATAAATGCTCTTTGGTGGAATTATGAACTGATTTAATCATTCTGTAAAGCAATTTGGAACTATGCACAAAGGGCTATAAAAATGTACATACCCTTTGATCCAACAATACTACTACTTGGTCTGTGTCTCAAAGAGATTTTAAGTAAGAGGGAAAAGGACCCATTAGTACAAAAATATTTGTAGGAGCTCTTTTTTGTAGTAGCAAAGAAATGGAAATCAAGGGGATTCTCATCAATTGAGGAATAGTTGAACATATTGTGGTATATAATTGTAATGGAATACTATATAATCCTATAAGAAATGACAAGCAAGCTAATTTCAGAAAAACCTGGAAAGACTTAGATGAATTGATACAAAATGAAGTGAGGAGAACCATGAGGAAATTGTACATAGTAACAGCAATATTGAAGTATGGTCTACTGTGGATACTTTAGCTATTCTCAGCAATACAATGATCCAAGACAATTCCTAAAACCAGATTGGAACAAAAACAGGAGCCAATTCAGAATTTCATTCTTGTGTTTCCCATCTCTCTGACTTACATAGAATTTTAGTCCATGCATTCTCTCTCTCCTTCCTGTAAACTAGAGGAGTCAAATACATTGTGTGGGTCTTAGTATAACCCAAACAAGATGAAAAGTCTAGAAGTTATTAACTATTTTGCTCTTTATAGAGAGAACTCTAACTAATGTCTGGATAATTGAAGTTTCTAATCAATACAAAACTATGTCCCTCTCCTAGGCTTGTGACCCATTTCCCAGTCTTGCCATATATATATATACATATATATATATATATATATATATATATATATATATATTTTCTTTCTTTCACCATTGTCTGAAGAACATTTTAATGACAAAGAACCACTCTGTTATTCCCTCCATTGATCCTCATTCAAAAATGTTCTCCACCATGTTTCCTGTATATGGTTCCTCACAGTCACTTTACCTATCTTATTTATTTTGAATAAATAATTCCCATCCAGAGGAAGGGTCCATTAATGAGCATCATCCCCCAGAGTCTCAGTGATACCAATAAGGCAAAGAGCTTGCAGCAAGAGCTCTAGTTACTCCTACTGCTTCAACTTTGGACATTTGAGGCCATAGGTTCTAGCCCTGGCTTCTTTATTGGATTTTGTCTTCTGTGAATTTCTATGAAAACTGAGATGTGAGTTGTGCCTGAAAATTCTCTTATAGTCTCTGGGTTGCTGAGTAATGAGTGAAAAGGTTTTGGGAGGAATCTGGTCTCTGTTAATCTGAAGCTTTGGGGGCCCTTCACTGTGAGTTATGCATAAAATGAGAATAAATGAAACTAGATAATTTTTAAGGTCCTTTCTAGATAAAACACAATGAATCAGTGGCTTATAAATCAGATGATCTCAGTCCTAATTGACTTCAATTTCTTTCATTCATGAAGAAGAGTTAAGAATATCACCACTATGTGTTACAGGAGCTTTCCTAAAATTAGACTCAAGAAAAAAATGTCAAGATGCTCCTTTGAGATAGGTGTTTTATAAACAGAAGTAGTTGTTATGACATATTGTTAGATGTGGTAGCATATTTTAGTAAACATGACAATTTCTTTAAGTCATATTAGTTATCTCACCAAAAAATTAATTGGATCTGTTCCAGTTTGCCACACAGCAACTGCTGAGACAGGTCCTATTTGTTCCTGGAGAAATTCAGGCAGGTAGATTTGTGTCCTCAGTGTACACTTGCTCATATCTGAACCCAGAATCACGCTTGTTTGCCTGGACATTGAGAGACCTATTCTAGGAGGTCTTTTATGAACACTGGACAGCCTGAAAAGTCTGGAGAACCATAATAACTCACCTTTACAGGACACTTTATGAATATAATCTCATTTTATCTTCACAATACCTTTACAAGAGAGTTAGCCCAAGCATTGCTGTTCTTGTTTTCCTTATTTAAATGTGAGCAAACTGATATTCATAGAGGCTAGATGACTTTCCTGAGGTTTCATATACTTGGCAGAAATAGAACTTCAACCCATCTTCTGACTCCAAATCCTAGTTCTCATTCCTTACTTTTTTGGGGTTGTTGTTTAGTCATTTTCAGTCATATTTGACAGTCTTGGTGACCCCATTAGGGGTTTCCTTGGCAAAGATATTGGAATAGTTTGCCATTTCCTTCTCCATCTCATTTTACAGATGAGGAAACTGAGGCAAACAGAGGTGAGTTGCTCAGGGTCACACAGCTAATAAGTATCTGAGGCCAGATTTCAACTCATGAAGTTGGTCTTCCTGACTTCAAGCCCAGCACTCTATTCACTACCACCAAGCTGTTTCTGTTCTTTCCTTTATTGCCTCTTATAAGAAGGACAGCATTAAAATTGTCCACAGAGGTTCCTTTTTGAGGCACTGCTCCTGCTTCAGATACACTCACCTGGCAACTACAGGAAATGTTGGGCTCTCAGGCTTTTGGGAGAAAGACTTCAGTTTTGGAGGATTCAGAGGCACTCCAAGACCTGGGTTTACATCTTGGGAGACCTGGACCCACATTAGCACAATAATGTAACAGCAGGTAGAGGGAAAGGCAAAGAGACACAGGAAGTAGCTAACTTGGCCAGGTGAGGGTAATCACAGCATACTAGAACTAGAAGAGACCTCAGGGGTCATATAGTCAAACTCTCTCAGTTTTTTAGATGGTGAAACCCAGGAAGATTGAGTGCTGTGCCCAAAGTTACATCAATAATAGGGGTTAGGGGGCAGCTAGGTGGCGCAGTGGATAGAGCACCGGCCCTGGATTCAGGAGGACCTGAGTTCAAATCTGGCCTCAGACACTTGACACTTACTAGCTGTATGACCCTGGGCAAGTCACTTAACTCCAATTGCCTTACCAAAAAAAAAATTAATAGGGGTTAGAAGGTGGATCTGAATCCAGGTTCCATGATTCTGGAGCTGGTGATCTTTCCACTCTGTAAAGTTGCCCCATGATTCCACAGTACTCAGCATTTCTATATGTTCTCTCATGTAAATGCTAACCAGCCCTGACCCTGTTCACCTTCTGGGATATCAGACGTGTTTAGTATGATATGGCCAAGAGGAAAAGACACTGAATGTGTGCCTCACCGGTGTAACAGTAGAAAGGGCATTGTTGCTAGAGTCAGAAGACCTGAGTTTAAATCCAACCTTTGGTGATTTTTAACCTGTGTGACTTTAAGCAAGGAATTGCATATGGCTTCAGTTTTTTCATATACAAAATCAAGAAAAAGGAGGAACCATATAGCTTCCTTTTATTGCTATCTAGCTCTCTATCTGGAAGAAGTCAGCTGCATTTTTTTGGCTTTTTGGAGTAGTCTCATGCATAACTCTCCCTCATTAAGCTATTGCCATAGTAACATTCAGGTTTTGATAAGAGGGACAAGTTAACTGTTTGTATACTATTTTTGGAAAATTTGCCCAATGATTTTACATATTTGTGGGAGGGAAAAGACTGTGAGTAAATGTCCTTGTATTTGGATATTTTTTTGGATACATGTTTCTATTATTGTGGATTCTCCTCCCTTTCATATAGATTATAGCCCCTCCACATTTCTCAGTCTATGTGGTTATTTTTCCTGTTTCCCCAGAAATCCTTCATGAAGCATATGCCCAATGCACTGGGGGGCTACCCTATTTGTTCTTTAATAGCACAGAAGAAGCATGTGGACTCTTCTCTCATGCAATATACTGCTTAATCATAAGATGAGATCATATTTTAACTGTGCCTGGAACATAGTAGGCACATAATAAATGCTTGTTTCCTTCCTTTTTCCCTTCTTCTCTTTTCATTGGTAAAGATATTTTTATTTGTTGGGAATTCCTGGTTGAGGAAACTGACTCTACCAGTCTAGGTTAGTACTTTCTTTGAAACAGAATTTAAGAGTTGCCTAGAGCAGTGGCATCAAACTCACATAGAAATGGGGGTCACCAATCCAAGGAGTGTTGTCAAAATGTAGGCCAAGTGTTTGACAGATCTGGCCTAGAGCATCAAAAGGTTAAGTGACTTGCCCAGGATCACATCCTGAACCTTGGTCAGAAGAAGGTCTTGAGTCAAGGTATTACATACTAAGAACATTCTGGTTCTCTTTTGGTTATACATTGTATGGAAATAAATGTGTAACGATGGCTTAAAGGATTCAGTGGTAATTTTAAAAGTTATGCAAATAATTAGGGAGCTGAAAATGATACTCAGAAATTGTCCATCTTATTCTACTGGGCAGGACTACATACAGCTCACCTAGAAAGAACAGGGAGATACAATGCTTTTCAAAATGGGAGTGATGGAGGAAGGGAGGGAGGGAGGGAGGAAGGAAAGAAGGAAGGAAGGAAGGAAGGAAGGAAGGAAGGAAGGAAGGAAGGAAGGAAGGAAGGAAGGAAGGAAGGATGGATGGACCAAATTGATTAAAATTCACTAAATGTCTTATTGATGCTTAAAAAAACTCTGGCATTTTTTTTTAACTTTCTCAACAAACATTTATTTTTTATTTTCCATTTACATGTAAGGGTAGTTTTCAACATTCATTTTCATAAGATTTAGAGTTCTAAATTTTTCTCCCTCCCTCTCTCCCTTTCCTCCCCCCTCCACAATATCACAATCAGGTTATATATGTATAATCCACAAGTGTTCTTTTTATCATTTCTTTCTATAGCAGTGCATAGTAAGCTTCCTCATTAGTTCCTTGGGATTTTCTTGGATCATTGCACTGCTGTGAGTAGTTAAGTCATTCACAATTACTCATTGAACAATACTGCTGTCACTACGCAGAATGTCCTCTCAGCTCTGCTCACTTCACTATACATCGATGTTCGTTAGTCTTTCAAGGTTTTTAGGGGATCATCCTGTTTGTCATTTCCTGTAGCACAAGTCCATTCCACTAAAATCATATAAAAAAAAACACTTGTGAACTCTGGCATTTTCTAATGATCACCCTCACCATCAATCTTATCTTGTAACAGAGAAGTATAATTAAACAAAAAACAAAACAAAACAATCTCATGTCCATTTTTGTCAACATGAGTCTCATTTCTCTCTGCCAAGAAAAAGGAGGCATGCATGCTTCAGTAGCTATTCTCCAAAGACCATACTGGTAAATGCACTAATCAGAGTTCTTGTGTCTTTTGCTGCTGTTTTCCTTTATATAATTGAAGTCATGACTTCAATTGTAGTGGGTAGAATCATGACACTAGAGTCAGGAGGACCTGAGTTCAGATGTAGATGTTTAACAGCTGCATGACCCTGTCTCCTTAGCCTCAGTTGAGAGGAACAAATGAGTTCATATTTGTAAAGCTCTTAGAACAGCACAGTTCTAAGTGCTTACTATGGTAAGCACTACACAAATATTTAATTTCACATGTTTTCCCCAAATATTTTCCATGGTTGGCTCACTGGTTAAAAAAAAAACTAGTACAAATTGAAATGACTGATTACTTAATAATTAGCAAGCCCAAGTCTCTGGTTAGGTTGTTTCCTAGGTAGGGAGAAAAGCATCTTCCATAGTCCAGTTTTGTGCATCTGTTGTCTTCTTTATGAAGTTCCCTTCAGCAGGAAACACACAAATCTCAGCCTACTGATGAATGTCCTTCCTCCTCTCCCATCTAACTGCAATGTGTTTTAGAGACATAAAGAAAATAGATGTTCTGGGCTTGTGAGTACTTCACCCTAGGACCCAGGATCCTATGTAATCAGGGTGATATGGAAGTAGGGTGACCTGGATCCAATTTTTTTCTACTTGCATGAAAGGTAGAAAGGAATTATTAGCCAAAAATTTGCAAAGGAAAATGCAGGGCCTCACAGCTTTTGAAATATGTGGATCATTTTGGTAGTGCTGTAGATTGTACCAACTTATTATTATTTGTAACACTTGAATCAGAGCCCCTTTCTGACACAAAGGGTCTGGTTTTCCTTTGGACACCTCTTGCATATATACCTCTTTGCCCCATACAAATGGAATTTGGAAACCCATACAGTTGCTCAGGCTTATAGGACTTCAATACAGAAGCATTTTCTTTACACAAAGACACAGAGGGACACTCATCTGAGGCCATAGAGAATTAAGATCTAATACTTTCCAGTAAGGGGAAGTTAGGTGGCACAGTGGATAGAGTAACAGGCTTCATCTTCCCAAGTTCAAATCTGACCTCAGACATTTATTAGCTGTGTAACCTTGGGCAAGTCACTTAATTAACTCTGTTTGCCTCAGTTCTTCATCCATAAAATAAGCTGGAGAAGGAAATGGCAAACCACTCCAGTATGTTTGCCAAGAAAACTCCAAATGGGATCAAGAAGAGTTGACATAACTGAAACAATTGAATGATAAAAATATCCAGTAAGCTGCCATGTCCCTTCTTTTACACCTTCCCCCAAACAAGTGATCTACATAGTCACCATGAGTCATAACACTATACCTGAGCGGTCTTAGCAAGGAGGATGGTTGTAATTTGGTTGTAATATCTCATTGCTTCAACATTGGCAATGATGTCACTGTATCAATGGTTCACAGTTCCAAAGTTGCTGCCTTCTGTTCTTTCAGTCTTACCCATCTCATTCAACACAGCAGTATTACTTCCCTCCTTTCCAAAATATCAATTCTGAAGCAACAGCACTATGTGGTACATATGATGTCCAACTGGATATAATATGCCGAGAACTCATTGTTAAAGCTGAGGAACACCTCTGAAGGCACCGAGGGTCTCTGTCTTATTTAAAAAGGTTAAGACCTTTTTAGAATTTTACACTCCTGTCTCACAGTCTCAACTTCCTCATAGTATGTAGTTTGGAGGGCTATGGGAATACTTCTATCAAGAGCTACTCAAACAAATCTTTTTCTGTTCTTTTGTCAGCTTATATGTAAGCACCTGTAGGTGTTACCTTCTGTCTCCCCCAGGGTTTGGGTGAAGTTCCTTCTGTCTTTATTGGCACCTCTACTGGATCTTTTAGGGTTTGGAGAGATTCTCCAAAATACCTTTCCATTTGTTTTTCCCTTTCCTCCTTCTGGGGCAGCTGAGCCACATTATGCAAATGACCTCCAGATTGTTCCTAGGTCTTCTCCAAAATGGAAAAAGGAGTCACGGAGCTAGAAGCTCTCAAAATAGTCATCTACATCTCAGAGAGGTGGCCCTTCATAAATCACATAATACAAATAGCAAAAGATTTTTTGTCTGTCAGACTGAAAAAAGCATCAGGTTTAGGGGCCTTATGATGGGATAATTTTGTTTGAACTGGCTTTAACAGAAATCTTTAATGGTTACTTGGTTTGGTTTGTGATTTAGATAGATGATTGATTCTTTATTATGATTAAGATGCCCCACATATCATACTGTGAATCATGAATAAGATATAGGGCAATTGAATAGGACATAGAGACATTGAGGAGATGGTGACTTATTGGGAAGGTAAAGTTGTTAAATGACTTTGGGCTTAGCCATGAGTGCTTTTTATGTCTGTGGGTCTGAATTTTGGATCCTTATTGTTAGTGATCATTTCAGCCTTACATTTGGTGGTTTAAATTACCTTGAGGCTGCTCAAGGTACTTTTTTTTTTTTTTTGGTGAGGCAAGTGAGGTCAAGTGACTTGCCCAGGGTCACACAGCTAGTAGTAAGTGTTAAGTGTCTGAGGCCGAATTTGAACTCGGGTCCTCCTGACTCCAGGGCTGGTGCTCTATCCACTGTGCTGCCTGCTACCCATCAAGTTACTTTTCAACACAAGTTTCACAGATTCCTAGAGGTGGAATGGACTTTAGAGATAATCAAATCAAGCCTGCCCACTTTATAGATGAAGGAGCAGAGGCCCATAAAAGATAAATGATGGTCTCCAACTTCATTGAGAAGGTGAAGGCCTTTTGACACGAACTCCATTATTTCTTGCATCTTGGGATCATTTTAACTCTCTTTCCCTTAAATTATAGAGTTGTGTGCTTCGTGTAATTCTACTCTAATCTTATTACTACTTTCTCCCTCCTGGATCTTACTATAGGAATCATTTCTTCTATCTATTACAGAGGTGTCAAACATGGAACCCACAGGCCAAAATGTAATTGGGAAATGTTCTTGGAAATGTCTCTACCTGATGCCTTTTCTTCCTTATTACCTTCTGTTTCCTCAATGCTTGGCAATTTGACATTCATCCCTACCACTATACTGAAAGTGCTCTCTCAAAGATTATGGGACCATAGATTTAGAACTAGAAGGAACCTAATATAATAGAGGTGATTTCTTATAAATTCATTCATTCTACAGTTGAGGAAATATAGGGCCCAGAGCTAGGATTTAAATTCCAGTCCCACAATTCCAAGTTCAACCCTCAAAGTTCAATGATCTTTCCACTAATCCTCAAAATCAATAATTACTTTTTTCATTTTTCACATACTCCTTGAGCTCCATCACTTTGGACACAGTTAAAGAGTGAGGCAACATGGAGGTGCTGAAGAGTGCTATTCTTGGAATTGAAAGACTTAACTTCAAATCGTGGCACTGACACTTGGACTATGTGACCTTGGGTAACTTCTTTAGGCCTTTATTCTTTCATCCAGAAAATGAGAATATAATATATATACTGCCTACCTCACAAAGTGGGTAGACGTCAAGTGCTTGGCAAACCTTGAAGTGTTGTATAAATTTAATTTATTATTGTGTGAACTAGTTGTTGTTGCCACCAGAATTAAACCTTCACTCTCCTGACTTCCAGTTCAGTGAGTTCTCCATCACAGCAAACTACCTATTGCAATACATAGTTAGCCTCGTATAGTGCTCTTCCAGAGTAAGCTCTCTAGCTATTTATTGAATTCATTAATTAAATCCATTAAGCAATTATCATATACCTACTGTGTGCTGGGCACCAGAGTCAGCAAGGCTAACATGAAACTGTGCCTGCCTTTGAGGAACTTGTCTTGTGCTAGGAGAATATGATATGAACATGGATAAAGATTATTATTGAGTAATTTGAGGAGGGGAAAGAGCTAAAAACTGGGAAGATATTCATATATAACTTTTGACTCATCCCTCCATCAGATACACTCTTCTATCATTTGGCTTCTCTGTTATGTTAAAGACCATCTTCTTTCTTTCTTCATGGTTTAGGGGCCTTATGATGGGATACTTTTGTTTGAACTGGCTTTAACAGCAATCTTTAATGGTTACTTGGTTTGACTTGTGATTTAGTTAGATGACTGATGATTGTGTGACCCTGGGCAAGTCACTTAACTCCAATTGCCTCACTAAAATTAAAAAAAAAAAACAACGAAGAATAAAAAAGAGTATTTACTATCAAATTGTAAGTTACTGGCATTAAAAAATGGATTAACATGTCATAGAACCTATATTTTCTTTGAACTTTGAGTGAGTACTACCACAGAGAGCAAGAAATTCCCTCTCCTCCAATTCTATGTTTTGCAGGGCATTTCAGAAGCATGACTCAGCTCTGTGAATCGTCATAGAGAGAAACATAGCATAGCATTGGACATGGAATTAGAAGACAAGGATTAAAAGCCACAACTAGGGATTCTGCACCCTAGGACTAGTTCAGGTATAGAGTGGAAATTGTGGTTCAGGTCAGCAGTCTCAAACTCAAATGGAAATGAAGGCCATTATACCATATGTAAGGATTCCTGAGAAGCACAGGGAAAATGGCACATTAGCATTACCTATGTTTTATTGAATTTTAAATTTCATTTTGTTATATATTTCCCAGTTACATTTTAATCTGGTTTGAGTGGTGCTGTTGGGCCATATGCCCAACATATGCCCATATGTTGGGCCAGGGTGTTTGCCACCTCTGTTCCAGGGCACTGCTTCCTAGGCCTGACCTTGTCTCAGGACTTCATGGTTTCTGTGCCACCTTTCTCCTTGGAATGAGCATAATTCAGAGTAGTGTAACCCTACCCCTTTTCCTGGAGGTCCGCTGCTTCTGCAGTGTTCCTTCTCCTTGTGTGGACCATGGTTAGGACCTGTTTAGCTCTTCTGAATTGCTTCAAGCTTTGCTTGCCCTTTGACTGGGGCCAGACTTGTAGGCACCATTTCTTTATTGGACCATATCCTTGTCTATTACCTAGTAGATGACCCTCCTCTCCCCTGATAGTTCCCTACTTCTGTGACGGTTGTACTGGTCTCTTCATCAGAAGGTTTAGGGAAGAGCAATTTCTCCTTCCTTATGGGCAGGCTTTGGTCAGGCAACCAATGTTGGTTGTGTTGTTCAGTTGTTATAGCCATGTCTGACTCTTTATAACCAATCCCCATTTGGGGTTTTCTTGGAAAAGATACTGGAGTGGTTTGTCATTTCTTTCTTCAGCTCATTTTACAGATGAGGAAACTGAGGCAAATGGGGTTAAGTGTCTTGCCCAGGGTCCCACAGCTACTAAGTGTCCAAGGTTAGATTTGAACTCAGAGAGATGAACCTTTTTTACTCCAAGCCTGGTACTGTATCCATGGTGCCACCCAGTATTCTGAGACAAAATCTCAGTTGACCTTCTCTAGTTACAATTTTACCTTGGATTGACTTGGCTTTGGAACAAATTGGATAGGTTACCTTGGGCGAATTACCACATCTATAAAATGAAGAGGTTGGACTAGATGACGTCTGAAGTCCCTTCTAACTCTAAATATACAATTAAATGATTCTAAGACCCTTAAACTCTGAGCTTCAATTCTCTCCTCATGTAGAATGGAGATAATGATGCCTACCCTGCACAAAGTTCTTATTAGGATCAAATGAGAAAATATATATAGAAGCACTTGGAAAACCAAAAAGTGCTATGCAGATATGTGAATTTTCATCTTAATTATTTTTATTATAATTAGTGAATATTTGTACTCAGGGAAATCACTTAAAACGTGTGTGGCTTCACTTGTACCCTAGTGAAAATTCACAAGGAATAGGGTGGCATAGTATATAGAGTGCTGGACGAAGAGTGAGAAGGAGCTGTGTTCAAATCTTCAGATACCTATTTAATCATGTGACCCTTGGAAAGTCATTCAAACCATTCTCTTCCTGAGGTTCCTCACGTGTAAAATGGGGAGAGAAGAACATTTTGGACTCAGTTACCTCTTAAGATCCCTTCTATTTATCAATCTTTGATCCTATGAGCTTTTAAAATCCCTTCCCATGGTTATTTAATACTGTTTCCTACTGTGGAAAGGTCAGATGTGCTTCAGGAATAATAAAGGAACAGAAAGCTAGTCTCTCTTCAAGACTCTATGGGCTCTAATGAAAATGTCACCCACTGAAATCAGAAGATGCTGTGTCTATATGTATACAACTGAGGGCAAACAAAGCAACCTGGTAGTTTAATTCAGTTAAACAATTTGTTATTGGCTGGAGACAGCCCTCTTAGCAATTAACATACTTGGCCGAATTAAACATTTTGTTTGAAGACCCATTGGTATGTGTGTAAATGTCACAAACAGTGAAAAGAAAGGAAAACTAGCATTTTTATGGATTCTCAGGAATCTCATAACCATCTGATAAGTAAGTTAAGACCTTATGCAACACAGACACAACATAATGTAGATTTTGGACCTGGAATGGACCTGATAGGTCACATAGTCTAGTCTTCTTATTTTGCCTTAAGCACGGTATAGTGGATATCATGCCATTCTCAGTTGGGAAGACATGGGTTCATATACCACCTCTGATACTAACTATATGACCATGGGCCAGTCACTTAACCTCTGTAATGCTCAGGCACCTCTCTGAGATTTCCTGTGTTTTAGATGGGTAGCAATCTGTCTTCATGTGTAGAGTTCCCATTCTACTAGAAATCTTGCTTATTTTTTTAAAATTAATAAAGTATTTTATTTTTTTCCGTTACATGTAAAGATAGTTCTCAACCTTTGTTTATACGAGCTTTACAATTTCAGATTTTTCTCCCTCCCTCCCCTCCCTCCCCCCTCCCCTAGACAGCAGGTAATCTGATATAGGTTATATATATATATATGTATATACATATATATATATATACACACACACACACACATAATAACATTAATCCTATTTCTGCATTAGTCATGTTATAAGAGAAAAAAATCAGAGCAATGATGGATAACCTCTAAATAGAAAAAAAAAAACAACAGCATCAAAAACAAAAGAAATAGTATGGCTCATTTAGCATCTGTACTCCGCAGTTCTTTTTTTTTTTTCCTGGATTTGGAAACCTTGCTTATAAATGTAACTAGGTGAAAGTATTGATAGTGGGTTTTCTTTTAAACAAAATGTCCTGAGGCCTGCTAGAATTAAAGTGATTTTTATATTATCTCATGATATGTCCATGCTATTCCCAGAATCAAGTTCCCCATAAGAGCTTACTTCTTTGACTCTGCCATCATGTCTTACGGTTTCATATCTTACTCATTGACTGAGAAGTGATAGATATACTATAAGACCATTGATCACTGGATACATGCCCTGGCTATTTGCTCCAGTCTCTTCCTTGTTCTTAGGGTCATCATTGATATAGAATTGAAAGGAATCTCAGAGATCATCTAATCCAATCTCTTTGTTACAGGTCTGATTCAAACCAGTATGGTGTTTCATATTTGGAACTATAATGAAATGAGACACAGATAGTCCATCTAACAATTAACAGAAAGAGGATTACTTAGGCATACCAGGAAAAGGATATTCAGCAAAGATATCGCATTGCTCAGTAGGGTACATCTTCCCTACTTCTGTGATGGCTGTACTGGTCTCTTGATGAGAAGTCTTAGGGAAGAGCAATTCCTAACTCTTTATGGTCAGGCAACCAAGAAACTATATGATGGGTTTGGACCTTGCTTAAATATAGTTTCAATACCTTTTAAGGAAAAAGAAACAAAGTAACTAACTTACCCAACAGGATAGATATTGCTGTTACCACAACCTTCATTTTCTAGTTTTATAAATAAGAAAATAATTATTTAAATGACTTTACCAAATATTTCACTGGTGGAATACATCATAGGTAGGATTTGAACCAAGGTCCTCTGAGTCCAGCCCAAAGACTCTTTCCGGTGGTCTATGAGTGCTGCACATAGCTCATACCCTTTCCCAAATACTTCCCCTTTCAAAGGGAATAATTTTTTATATCAAAATTTCCAATAATGAAAAAAATTCCTTATGTGTTAAAATAATATTTCCTCTTATTTATAGGATCAAAACTTCACACCACACCATGAAACAGAGTCTAAGACTAAAATCTAGCAATGGGTAGACTCTATTATAATATTCTGTAGGTAGATTGATTGTATCAGGTTAAAAACCCAAATATATTAAGTATAGACTATCTTTCTCTGATTAACTAGAACATTTACATTTTCCCCCTTTCCAGCAACCATCAACTGATCTAGAATTTGATCGGATAGTGATTTACACAACCTGCCTTCGTGTTGTAAGGACGACTTTTGAAAGATGTGAACTTGTTAGGAAAATCTTCCAGAATCATCGAGTCAAATTTGAAGAGAAAAATATTGCTTTGAATGGTGAATATGGAAAGGAGCTGGATGAGAGATGCAGGAGGGTGTCTGAAACACCTTCTCTTCCTGTTGTGTTCATTGATGGCCATTACCTTGGGGTAAGTACTTTATGAGGCAAAGTGGACTCTTTTAAAACCTAATACAAGATGTGCAGAATCTAAGAGCCCTTAGAAAGGTGAATAGAAAACACAAAGTAAGATTTGCTTTTTCCTTTGGAACTTGAAGCACAGGAAATGAAGGACTCATTTCTACTCCAAATCAGTGAGTTGATAGACTATTCATCCCCTGGGAAGCTTGAGAATAAGATAAAGTCAGCATGAAATTGCCTTTTGAAATGTATTGCTTATAGGAAAGAACAAGATTGGTGGCTGACATGACTCCATTTTAGGAAGTTTTCAGAACCATATTAAAACTATGGTTTTTCAGTGAGGGAAAAAAGATGCATTATTTAAAAGACACACATGATTTTATTATGGCTTATCACCTGATGCCCTGGTTGCTACCCTGAGGAGCATAAGAAGATGGTCTTCAAGTGGAATTGCTATAAAATGGGTTTCAAGAGGACAGACTTTCAAAATTGCTATTTGTTAAAAATCTATTTTTGAATCTGACCATTTCTGCAATGAGAAACAAATAGATGTAAGATTAAAGCAGGCACGATGAAATAATCATCCCTGGCAATAATACAGCATGCTTGATCCCCATCTCTATGAAAAGTATAATTAAATATTATTTATTAAAAATATCATCCAGGGCAGCTAGGTGGCACAGTGGATAAAACACTGACCTTGGATTCAGGAGAACCTGAGTTCAAATCTGGCCTCAGACACTTGACACTTACTAGATGTATCACCCTGGGCAAGTCACTTAAGCCTCATTGTCCTGAAAAAAAATTGTCATCCTTGTCTGAAATACACAAAATTAGAAGATCCTTAAGATTTTAATTAGGATAAATAGTCATGATGCCTTTATTTGTTTTTGTTTTGTTTTGTTTTGTTTTTTGCAGGGCAATGAGAGTTAAATGGCTTGCCCAGGGTCACACAGCTAATAAGTATCAAGTGTCTGAGACCGGATTTGAACTCAGGTCCTCCTGAATCCAGGGCTGGTGCTTTATCCACTGCACCACCTAGTTGCCCTAATGATGCCTTCATTTGTAATTGCAAAGAATTGGAAACAATTAGAATGTCAAAATGTTGAAAAAAATGATGTTATATCAATCTAATAGGGTATTATTGAGTTATAAAGTGATAAGTATGGAGGAGGTAATGTTTTTGATATTTAAATATTTTTCTCTATGAGATAAAAAATAGGAATGACAACTAATTGATTTCCTCTCACATGTGCTACTCTTGTACATGCCTTCCCATAAGCACTCCAGAGTAGGTTCACCTAAGTTTTCCTCCAATTCTCTTGACATTTTACACATATCACCAGAGCAAATAATCCGTCCACTTGTATCCCTCAGACTTAGAACATGACTGATCCAGAATAAGATGTAGAAAAATGAATTTTAAGTGATTTAGAATGAAGAAATCAGTCAACTAGCTCACACATGTTTATTAAGCATTTACTATATGGTATGTGTTTTGTTAAGCCTGGGAATATGAATACAAGCAAAAGGAAAAAAATTCCAAATCTCAAGGAGCTTATGATTTTTTCCCCCCTTTTTCATGTGTGGCAATTGGGGTTAAGTGATTTGCCCAGGGTTACACAGTCAGTGTGAAGCGTCTGAGACCAGATTTGAACTCAGGTCCTTCTGACTTGAGGGCTAGTGCTTTATCCACTGTGCCATCTAGCTTCCCCTAATTTTTGTTTGTTTTCATTGTGGGGCAATGAGGGGTTAAGTGACTTGCCCAGGGTCACACAGCTAGTAAGTGTCAAGTGTCTGAGGCCAGATTGGAACTCAGGTCCTCCTGAATCCAGGGTCAGTGCTTTATCCACTGCATCACCTAACACGCCCCCAGGAACTTAAAATTCTGATGGGGGTAGGCTGTACCTAAAAGGAAGCTGAAACAAGGAGGTGGGGAGTGCATGCAGGAGAGGAATAAAGACATGGATGGTTTAGACATCTTCCTTACAGGCTGGAGTAAGTTTCCAGGTTGAAGACCTTTCTGGGACATGACAGAAAAAACTCAGAGTGCAGCCTGGAGAGCAATGAACAACACGGAACTATATACATATATGCAAATATACTTGCATATACACACATATATAGATAGACACATGTAGCTATGACACATAACTATATGTAGTGTTATATATATTATATACATATAATATAATATTCTTATACAGGGTATCACAACAGTCTTTGTGAAGTTCTAAGCTTTAAAGCTTCACTAAGATTTTGGAGTTGCCCAATGTCTATAGCACAATGGCAAAGGTATGCCAAGTACAAAAATGAATAGACAAGGACATAAAGACAATAAAACTATGTTAATCATTGTGTTAAGGTTTATATCTATATTTTTACTTTGGGAAATCTATAAGTTATTGGTTATCATATATCTTATTTAATTATTTTATAGACATTTTTTGTTGTGTATTAAAATTCTCTAAAAGAAAAATAGGCTGTTAAAAACCCCTTGGGGTAGGGAGATTATAAAGTAGGAATGAAGAAAGAGATAATTAATAATAAATTTAGAAAGCTTGCCAACTAATAGGTGGATATTAGATTTTCAGAATTTTTAATTTTATTTTAGCAATTGGCTCTTTGGACTTTTTATGAATATGGCTCAAATTCAAAGTGTTCAGGGCTGAACGGAATTACAGAATGGTTTCAAATGCTCCCTCATCTTATCTAGAATCTTAGCTTTCTATAAGAGGAGAACTTGCTGCTTCTGAAAAGATCTAAGAAGGAAAGATGGAAAAGTTGAAGCACAGCATTTGTCACCCAAGAGATGATATAGTCTTCCTAGGGAGGGCCAGCCCCAGGGAAAACTGGGATGGAGTAGATAAACTTTGTCCTGAGATGCCCTAGACTCTCTTTCCTAAACTCTTTTATCTTCTCACGTGCTATTACTTTATCTTCAGGTTCTCTCTCCACTCTCCACATCAATATCTGCTTACAAGAAACTATCTACATTTACACTAGTGTGTAAATGATTGATAGGGTTTAAAGTCTAATCTTTTTCAGGTTATTTGCTTTTTAACAAGGAAGGTCACTCTAAGAAAGTCTTGAATTGTAGAATATCAGGGAGAATGTGGCAGCCCTAGTTTTGGGTTTGTGTTGGGGGGGGGTGGGCAGTGGGATATTTTTAATAATCTCGAAAATATATCACATTGCCTGACACCCATAGCATTTCAGGTCAAAGCTTCCCCATGGCATTTGAATTTTCCTGGCTTCCTGCTCATTGTAAGAGTCTTTTTTTCCCCCTTCTTTCATACACATTTCATACTTTGAAACTAAATCAGCAGGGTACAATTTCATTACTGTTTTTTGCATTTCAGTTTGAGGGATGACAGGAGAATGTTATGGGCCCAAGCAGCAAAAAGGCAGGTTGATGTCTTTATTGCCCTCTGCCTGTGATCATTCTCTTTGCACACATTATTAAGTTTCGGTAAGAGAAAATGTGCACAATTCTACTTCGCATCTCCCAGTTAACCTGAATACCAACACACCAGAATGTCCAAAAGCATAATCATGGGCATTTGATTTTTCCCCCCCACTGAATCATACTGAGCTCTGTTTTTCCTTCTCCTGAAAATTACATTTTATTTTGAATGAATAAGAATTGAGTTATTAAAACTCCCACTCACCCCCAATTTAAAATTAAAAAGAAACAAAGCCTTTGTAGCAAAAATACATAGTGAAATAAAGCAAACTCCCACATTGTCCATATTCAAAAATATATGTCTCATTTTGCATCTTGAATGCATCACCTCTGTGTCATCTTGAATTCATACTACTTCTGTGATAGCATCCTTCATTTTAGGACTTCTGCATTGGTCAGAGTTCTTAATTCTTTCAAAGTTGTTTGTCTTCACATTGATGTTCCTGTATAAACTCACTTCACTTTGCATCATTCCATATAATTCTTCACAAGTTTCTTTGAATGAACCCTTTTCACCATTTTTCATGGCACAATATTATTCCATTTCCTTCATATGCCATGATTTCTTAATCTATTCTCCAATTATGGGGTGCATTCTTAGTTTCTATTTCTTTGATACTATGAAATGAGCCGCTATAATTATTTTGTATATCTGGATGCTGGTGGCCTTTTAAAAAATCTTTTTGGGGTCTAATAAAAATATTAACAGGTTGAAAGGTATACACACTTTAGTGACTTTTTGATCATAGCTCTAAATTGCTCTCTAGAATGACTGGATCAATTCACAATTCCACCAATAACGTCTTAATGTATATCTTTCCCACAGTCCTTCCAAAATTTGACATTTTCCTTTTTTTTGGTCAACTTTGTCAATCTGATGGGTGAGAGGGAGGAGCAATGTCAGAGTTGTTTCAATTTTAATTTATCTAATTATTACAAATTTGGAAAAAAAAACATTCCCATGTGGTTTTATTAATAGCTTATATTGGAAAACTGCCTGTTCACAATGTTGGCATACATCACTTAGGGAATGGTCCCTATAATTCATAGGAGAGGAAGAGCCTCAATCAGATTAATAAAGTTATTTTCTTCCCAAATACAGTTTTACTTTTATTTCATATCTAATGTAAAAGCTGTGAGTAAGGCACCTTTTCTTGAAAGATTCATGCATCTGAAATGGAAGGATGCCCTCTACTGGGCTCTGACATTTAGTGAAAAATAATTTTTAGGGTAGAAAAGAAGCTGTTATTGATAGAGATATTATAAGCAGTAGTAGAGAATCTCTTATCTTTGTACCAAACTTTCTAAAGTAAGAAAATGTACATATGTGGAACCTTCTTTTCTAGATATATAGGCACCTTCTTTAGTAGTGACAAATGATGAATAACTCTTAGGATTCTATAGGTAGCATCACACAATAAATAGGGCACCGGACCAAGAGTCAGGAAGATAAGATTCAAAGCCTTCCTCAGATACTTACATGCTGAATGGCTCTGGGAATGTCACCTACCCTCTCTTAGCCTCAGTTTCCTTATCTATCAAATGAGGGGGTCAAATGGCTTCTAAGATCTTTTCTGCTCTAAATTTTTGATCCCCTTATTTAAAGCTAGAAGGAAAATAGAGACCCAGACAGAGACATGGAGACCTCTAAGGTTATTTGTTATGTTGCTTCTTTGTTTAGAATTCCTGAATAATTTTCTTATAATGAAAATAGCTATAAAATAGAAAGTTTTAGCTTTCAGGAAGACATATTTAGCTAATAGTGTACTTGAACTTCAATAAAAAATGATGGATTAAGATCTGCATCCACAGGACAGAGAACCATATAGTGCAAAGAAGAGGAGGAGGGGGAAAAGAAGAATTCTCTCCTCTTTTCTTCCTCTTTCTGGGACACATCATTAGTGGAGCTAAAATTTTGAAATTAAGGTTTGTTTTTCACATTTTCTTACTTCTCTTTCTATGCTTCTTATCATCTCCTTCCCCCCACCCCCACCCCCGCCCAGGAATATATTTCATGTGGTCCCTAAGCCAGTTTTTGAATCTTTCAAATTATCTACTTCTCCTGGTCAAAACTCCCCTTATCTCAGTGTAGCTAATTTCATTTGAGTTTTAAGAGGGAATAAACAATTTATTCATATTAATCATAAAGCTGGAATTTATTCATGCTAATGTGTGAATGACTGACATGCCTGCGATACTTTTAAAACAGGACACTTGTTAATTTCATTCAATCTCTAATTAGGGTAATTTCAGGCAATGTACCAAAGTAAAGTAATTTTGGTGAGAAGAATATTTTGGTTTAGGTATCTGTGTTTATTGATACTTTCCCCTCCTTAGGTTTTTGTGCCTCTGTTCTCTCTTTATTCCCCTCCTGCTTATTTGACCATTCCTACTCAGTTTCCTTTGCTGGATCATCATCCATGTCCTGTTTCCTAACCTGAATATACTTCAGGGATCTGTATTGTGTGCTCTTCTTTCCTCTCTCTATAGATTCTCTCAGTGATCTTAGTTATCAGGGATTCAGTTACATATTTTTTTTTCTTTTCTAAAATTTCTTTTTTAACATTTTTTTCTTTTTAAATTTTGAATTCCAGAGTTTCTCCCTCTTTCCAACACTTTTCCACCAAGATGGAAAAGAAGATATAAATTATACATGTTAAATCATGTAAAATACATCTTCATATTAGCTGTATTGTAAAAAAATGCATGAAAATTATACTTCAATTTACACTTAGAGATCATCAGTTCTGTCTCTGGAGGTGGATAGCATTTTTTTCCATCATGAGTCCTTTTAAATTATCTTGTATCACAGTATTGATCAGAGTAAGCTAAATCTTTCACAGTTGATCATCATTATAACACTGCTATTACTGTGCAAAATGATTTTCCAGTTGTTTTCACTTCTCTTTGCATCAATTCATATAGATTTTGCTATGTTTCTTCTAAAATCACCAAACTTTGTAATTTCTTAAAGCACAATAGTACTCCATCCCAATCATATGCCACAACTTGTTATGTCATTCCACAGTTGACCATCCCCTTAAGTTCCAATTCTTTGCAATCACAAAAAAGAGCTGCTGTAGTATTTTTGTACATATAGGTCCTTTTCCTTTTTCTGTGATCTCTTTGGCGTATGTAACTATAGTAGTAGTATTGCTGGGTCAAAGGGGGTGCACAATTTTATAGTCCTTTGGGCATGGTTCCAGATTGTTCTCCAGAAGTGTTAGACCATTCACTATTCTACCAACAGTTCATTAATGTACCTATTTCCCCTCATTCCTTTCAGTATTTCTTATTTCTGATAGACATGAGGTAGTACCTCAGAGTTATTTTAATTTGTGTTTCTCTAATCAATAATGAGGGAGAGAATTTTATATGACTATAGATTTAATTTCTTCTTCTGAAAACTGTATATTTATATCCTTTGACCATTTTTTAAGTGGGGAATGGCATATCTCTATCTCTATCTCTATATATGGCTCAGATCCTTAGATCCCTATATAGTTGAGAAATTAGGGAATGACATATCTCTATCTCTATCTATCTCTATCATCTCTATCTCTATCTATCTATCACTATATCTCTATATAGTTGAGAAATTAGGCCTTTACCAGAGAAACTTGTAAATTTTTAAATATTATTTCATTGTAATTAATTTTACTTCATTTTAGCAAAATGTAGTTTCCCTAATTATTTATTTCAATTGATCCAATTTTGCTTTTTTTTCCCCTGAGATCATAATTGCTGAGCTTATCCTCTTCACTTTAGCTGAAACATAATAGACTCTGTTCCAGCCCTTCATTTCAATTCTGTGTGTGTCTTTCTGCCCCAAGTTTATCTCTTGTACACAATATATAACTGGATTTTGGTTTTCAAAATCTATTCTGCTATCCCTTTCTGTTCCATGGGTTAGCTCATCCCATTCGCATTCACAGTTATAATCACTGTGCATTTCCCTCCAGCTCATTTTTTACTATTTATCCTTCTCTCTCTTCTATGTATGTATGTATGTATGTATGTATGTATGTATGTATGTATGTATGTTGTTTCTCCTCAGAAGTTGGTCTTGCTTTTGACTACTTCCTCCCTCAAGCTACCTTGTCCCTTATCACCCCTCTCATATTTCTTATCCTCTTCCCCTCCTATTTCTCTATTGGGTAAGATAGATTTCTAGACTCAACTATGTGTCTATATGTATTCTTCCTTCTTTGAACAAAATTTGATGAGAGTAAGATTCAAGTATTGCTTTCTACCCCTCATTTCCCTGTCCACTATAAAACTCTTCGTTGCAAACCTCCTTTATGTGAGAAAATTTGTTCCATTCTACCTCTCCTTTCCCTCTTTTCCCAGTACATCCCCCTATTTCATACCTGCATCCTTTTTTGGAGATCATCCTAACATAATGAACTCATAACTCATACTCATGCCTTGTATCTTTACATATTCCTTTTAACTCCCCTAATAATGATAATGGTCTTAGGAGTTACTTGTATCATTTTCCTATATAATAATGTAAACAGTATAACCTTATTAAGTCTCTTATGATTACTTATTCATGTTTACCTTTTTATGCTTCTCTTAAATCTTGTGTTTGAATGTAAAATTGTCTATTCAGCTCTGGTCTTTTTATCAGAATGCTTGGAACTCCTCCATTTTATTAAATATCCATTTTACTCAGTTTTCTGGGTAGATTATTCTTGGGTGTAATCCTAGCTTAATTGCCTTCTGAAATATTATATTCTGAGCCTTCTTATCCTTTAAATGGAAGCTGCAATGTCCTGATCATGGCTCCATGATATTTAAATGGTTTCTTTCTGACTTTTTGCAATATTTTCTCCTTGACCTTGGAGCTCTGGGATTTGGCTCTAATATTGCTGGGAATTTTCATTTTGGAGGTGATTGGTGGATGCTTTCAGGAGGTGATTGATGGATTCTTCCAATTTCTATTATATCCACTGGATCTAAGATATTGGGGGCAGTTTTAAAAAATATAATTTCTTGAAATATGTCATGAATTTCAAGCAGTCCAATAATTAATAAATTTTCTTTCCTACATTTATTTTCTAAGTTGTTTTCCTAATGAGATATTTCCCATTTTCTTCTATTTTTCACTCTTTTTACTTTGTTTTATTATTTCTTAATATCTTATTGAGTCATTGGCTTTCATTAGCCCAATTCTAATTTTTAAGGAATGATTTTATTCAGTAAGTTTTGGTACCTTTTTTCATTTGGTCAATTCTACTTTTTAAGGAATTCTTTTCTTCAGTGATTTTTGTAGCCCCTTTTCCATTTGGCCTATTTTACTTCTAAAAAAGTTCTTTTTTTTCAGTGAATTTTTGTGTGTCTTTTCCCATTAGGCCAATTCTTCTTTTAAAAGAGTTTTTTCAGTGAATTTTTGTGCCTCTTTTACCATTAGGTTGATTCTGTTTTTTATGGTGATATTTTCTTAAGTAATTTTTGTGCCTCTTTGACCAAACTGTTAATTCTCTTGTATCACTCTGATTCCTTTTCTAAATTTTTCTTCTATCGCTCTTATCTCTTCCTTTATCTCTTTTATGAATTCTTTTGGGGCTTGTGTCCAATCAGTATTTTTCTTTGAGACTTTGTTTTTCTAAGTTGTTGTCTTCTGGGTTAATGTCTTGTTCTTCCCTGTTACCATAGTAACTTTTAATGTTCAGGTTCTTATTTTGATGTTTGCTCATTTTCTCAGCATATTTTTTTTTCACTGTGAAATTTTTGTAAAAGTTGGGCTCTGCTCATCTTCAGGTGGGGAGGCACTATACCAAGCTTCAGGCTTTTGCTTCCTGCCATTTTAAGAGCTAGTTATGGGGATTTGGGAATTTCATTTTTGGTGCTTTGAAAGTGGTATTACCTGGAGAGAGGTCTGTCACTGCTCTTCGGGTCTTTACTCGGGAAGCACCACTATTCCCCTTTACCTGCAAGTACTAGTACTCTTCTTGGATCTGGAACTGTCACTAGGTCCCCTGTTCTCCTGCAGTTTCAAGTGTTAGTACTCCTTTTGGCTCTAAAACTGGGATTAGGGCCTCTGCTCCCTTGTGACCAATCACAAGTCTCTTCATTTTGGAACAATAATTAAGAACTTCTTATAGGCAAGAGTTGCCAATCAATCCCATCTTTAAAAATCATGGTGTCTCCTGTGCTAAGTCTAGAAGAGATGACTTTGAAAGGTACATATGTGGGGGAGGCTAGCTTGTGTGACAAATTGCTTGATTAAAAAAAAAAACAAGGCAGTGACTGTATTCAACTTTTTACCCAGAAGTCTGTCATAGAAAAGGGAAGAAGGAAGATGAAAGTTTTTTGGGCATGGCAAAACTGTGTCTAATTATATATTTTTAAGGATGAGGAAGAACTGAATATCCTTGTAGACAGTGGATGATGAAGGAACAAGTAAATGCAGACAGAAGATGAGAGAGAAAGAGATTCATGGCTAGGCAAGCTACTCAGAAGACACAGAAGGGAGTAGAATTAAATGCACAAATAGAGGTGTGATTAACCTTGTCAAGGAGATTGGAGGAAAGGATGAGAGAAAAAATGATAGTAGAGAAGACTCCTAGAACTTTTGATTCTCAACGAGTTTTCATGGTCCTGAAATACTTGTCACTTGACTTCCCTACTTTTTATTAGAAAGTGTATGAGTGGGGAGAGTTTTAAACTTGGCTAAAAATAAAGTTTTGAATTATCTGAGGATGTGAGTTATCTATGACATCCTTGATGCTGTGTAGTGTTCAAAGGAAGCTAAACAAGATGTAAGTTCATATTACATAAGAAGCAATAGAAGGGCCTGGGGGTGTTTAATTTAGAGAAGAGAAAACATGAACGGAGACATTATAAATTCTCTTCAAGATCTTCAGAACCTTGGACTCTGCCCCCAGGATATGTGAAAGAGACTAAGTAATGCTCAAAAGAAGTCTTTAGTCTTTTGTTACCAGTCTCTGTCCTTGGTACCGTCCAAGGACTAGTGGTTTTTTTTAATGGATTTAAATGAGGACACACATGATAGATTAGTTAAATTTGTGCATGACATAAAGTGGGGAGAGATAGAAATTGTGTTAAATAGGAGTCAGAACTGAAATAAATCTTTATAGATTAAATGCACTGGTTTGAAACCAAGAAGATGGAAGTTAAAGATAAATGTTTTAAACCCAAGTTAATGTCCAGTAAATCAAATTGTACAAGCACGGAAGAAGTGAGATATGGCTTTGGCAGAACTTCATGCAAAAAAAGATTTTGGTTGATTATAGGACAGTATCCCCCATCCATTCTACTCTTATGCCTCACTGTAATGTGTAGTAGATGACATGTATTATTGAATTCTCTACCAAGTAAGCCCAAGTGTCCTGGAAGGTTCTATCCTGCTAGAAAGGTTTTGAATGTAGGGCCAGCAATAGAATACAGAGTGGATACATGCAGAAAGGCCAGTAAACTAGCTACTAGATGATGAATGCTATGCCTGTAGCAAACTATGAAATTAGGAAAAATGCAATAGCTCCCTCAGTCATGTGTAACTCTTTTCTGTTTCTGTGAGTGGTAGCAGAAAAGGGGAAGGCCTTGCTAACAATAAGTCTTTAGTTCATCTATAAATTGACATTATTGAACTTAGATAGATAGATAGATACATAGATAGATAGATAGATACATAGATAGATACATAGATAGATAGATAGTGCTGTATTTTACTGGTAACACTGGTAAATACTGTCTCTCTAAATTTTTTTTTTTTTGGCGAGGCTATGAGGGTTAAGTGACTTGCCCAGGTCACACCTAGTAAGTGTTAAGTGTCTGAGGCTGGATTTGAACTCAGGCCCTCCTAAATCCAGGGCCAGTGCTTTATCCACTGCATCACCTAGCTGCCCCCTTTAGTTAATCTTTAAACATGAACTTGTCTGTTAGAATTCTAAATGAGAGATGCTTGTCCACAGAATGAATGGAATTTATTTGTAGAGGGATAATCCTCTCTGAATATTTCACCAATAAAATTGTGGGAGTGGACAAAAAAGTACAATAAAGGATAAAACATTGAAGAATTATAGAAGTTATAGGGAGGTGGAGTTCAGCTCAATATATGGGGAATAAACATTTATTAAGCATCTCAGACATGTCAGGTACTGTGCTAAGTACTTACTAGATATTAATTCAATCTTTTAAAATTTTTTATATTCAACCTTATAACAACCCTGTCACATAGGTGCTATTGGTATTTTACAGTTGAGGGAACTGAGGCAGAGAGTGGTTATATGACTTGTTCAGAGACAGAGCTAGTAAGTGTATGAATTTAGATTTGAACTCAGGTCTTTCTGGCTCCAGGCCTGTGTTTTATCCACTACACCACCGAAAATACTATTAAATACCACATCATTGGAAGCACAGACTAGATGATAGTCTTTCGAGGATGTTGTGAAGAAGATTCCTCCATTAGGTAGGAAGCTAGAGTGGTTGGCATGGTCCAGTGCAAAATTAATATTTCAATTATGAGCTCCCAGTGTCCTTCAAATCATACTATGCAGTTAACATTATACCTTGCTTATATATAAGACTGGCTCTACTTTTAGGTGATGCTGATGACACAGTATAAGAAGGCAGATATATGGTGTTCTTAATAAAATCCAGATGTTTAGGTCTATAACTTGCCCTACTAAAGAAGATTGGACACTATAACCTCTTTGTAGACCATTAGTTTAGTCGATGGCCTGGGGTTTTTCATACATTCTCGAAAAAACAGCAACCACTCAGCTTTATATTTTGTTTTTGTACTTCTTAGTACATAGTGAAACTGTCAGAAAACTTGGCTGCATAATTCAATGATATTTTACTATTGTGGCTTACTGATGGAAATCTTTGATTGATGGCAAGGCTTATTCAGAGCAGGTTGGCATGCAGTGTTTTGGTCTTAATCAGCCTGATTATTAGACCAGGATATTTTATATATCTTCTTGCCCATGTAGGCTTCAGGATTGAATCGCTCATCATGAAGCAGCTCTTGAAATTCTTTCTCAAAGAACTTCAAACTGTGTTTGAAGGAATATTGGAAGTAATGAGTGATTTACTTGGATTTGAATCACAATAATGTGTGTAGAGAAACATGATGAAGAAAGGTATTTAACCTAAGTCACTGAGGTCTGCATCTTACCTCAGGAGGCACTTGAGCTGATTGATCATAGAACTCTGGGTATTTGTTTCAAAGCTTAATAAATATCATGAGATCAAAATATCTATGGCTTAATAATATGAGGAAAGAGCATTGGGTTTGGAGTAAGGGTTGGGGGAAGTGTCCAAATCCCAGCTCTGTCAGGTGTTGAAATTTGGGTAAATTATAACTTCTTCAGGTCTCAGGTGTTTTTTTTTAATGATAAAATAAAGGGATTGGGTTGAATCATAAAGTCCCTCCAGTGTTAACCCCAAACTTCCTTTTTAACTCTTCATAGTGTTCTGTAAAATGATGTCTATATGGTTAGTGCTCAATAAATGAAGCTTAGCCCCCCCCCCCCAAAAGAGAAAAAGACCTATTTATACAATAATATTTGTAGCAGTTCTTTATGTGGTGGCTAAGAATTGGAAATCAAAGGAATCCCTGTCAATTGGGGAATGACTAAACAAGCTGTGGTATATGACGGTGATGGAATATTATTGTGCTATAAGAAATGACAAGCAGGATGACTTCAGAAAGGCCTGGAAAGACTTGTATGAACTGATGTATAGTGAAGTGAGCAGAACCAAGAGAACATTGTGCACAGAATTCCTTCTTGATGTAAGTTCCATATAGCAATGAAATCTCAGGTCTGCACTAAAAACAAAACCAAAAAGTATTCTGGCTCTTTGGTACAGGTCTACCCATAAAAATATAATTCAGGGGGTTCTGGTTAGCTTTTAGTATCTGTTTCCCCTCATTTCTTTTACTCTAATTTGATTACATAAATTGTACAACCTCCTCAATTCATTTAAAAATTATTCAAGTATTTTTAAATATTAAAATATTTTATTTTGTTAATTATTTCCCAGTTATATATTTTTTAAGATCCATTTAAAAATTGAGTTCCAAATTCTTTCTCTGTCATGTATCACTCCCTGTTCTTTGAGAAGGCAGGTAATTTGATGTGTATTATACATGTGAAGGCATGCAAAACATATTTCCAGGTTACTCATGTTCCTTTCAAAGGAGTTTTACATGAATGCTTTCTATCAATTTAAGGAAAAAAATTCATTTGCAGCTGTATTTACAAGTGTTTTTTATTAAAATAGAAATGAGTATTATATTTTATCAAAAGCTTTTTCTATACCTGTTGATATAATCATATGATTTTTGTTGCTTTTATTATTGATATAATCAATTATGTTACTGGTTTTCCTCCTGTTAAACCATCCCTGCAATCCTGGTATAAATCCCACTTGGTCATAATCTGTAATATTTGTAATATATTGTTGTAGTGTTTTATCTAGTATTTTATTTGGGATTTTTGCATCCATATTCATCAATTAAATTGGTCTAAAATTTTCTTTCTCTGTTTTTAATCTTTCTGGTTTACATATCAATATCATATTTGTTTCATAAAAGGAGTTTGGTAGGATCCTTTCTTTGTTTGTTATCCGAAACAATTTAATTATTATTGGAATTAGTTGATCTTTAAATGTTTGATAGAATTCACTTTTAAATCTGTCTGGTCTTGGCACTTTTTTAGGAGGCTCATTTATGGCTTTCTCAATTTCTTTTTCTAAAATAAGTCTATTTAAATATTTCCTTTTCCACTAATCTAAGCAATTTATATTTTTGTAAATATTCTTCCATTTCACTTAAATTGTTAAATTTATTGGCATAAAATTGGGCAAAATAACTTCTTATGATTGCTTTAATTTCATTTTCATGAGTAGTATATTCACCCTTTCATTTTTAACTCTAGTCATTTGGTTTTATCTCTCTTTTTAAATCAAATTAACCAATGGTTTATTTATTTTATTGGTTTTTTTCAGAAACCAACTCCTAGTTTTCTTTATTATTTCAATTTGTATTATTTCAATACTTAATTTTATTAATTCACCTTTATTTTTTAGGATTTCCAATTTAGTGTTTAATTGGGGATTTTTAGTTTGTTTTTTATTTTTTAAATTGCATGTCAATTCATTGATCTGTTCTGTCTCTCTTTTATTGATGTACACAATTAGAGATACAAAAGTTCCCCTAAGTACTGATTTGGATGCATCCCACAAATTTTGGAATGCTGTCTCATTGTTGTCATCTCCTTTAATAAAATTATTTGTTGTTTTTATGATCTATCCTTTATACCACACATTTCTTAAGATTAAATTATTTAGTTTCCAAATAATTTTCAATATATACTTCTACAGATATTTATTGAATAAAATTTTTATTGCATTATGATCTGAAAGTGACTTAATATTTCTGATTTTCTGCATTTATTTGTGAGGTTTTCATTCCCTATTACATGGTAATTTTTGACGAAGATGTCATGTAGACCTGAGGACAAAAGTATACTTCTTTATGTTCCCATTTAGTTTCCTATAGATGTCTATCTAACTTTTCTAAAATTCTATTCATCTCCTTAACTTCTATCTCATTTATATATTATGGTTATATTTAACTAGTGTGGTAAAATATGAAAGTTTTTAACAGTCGGTTAGGATAACTGAAAGACGCCAGTTTTTCAAGGACCACCCTTTTGGGGAGGAGATGAACAGTCCGCCTGCTGCGCATGTCAGACTGCCTGCCGGGTTATCTTTTTATCTCACTCAGTTGAACTCACCTGTGGCCTAGCACAATCACTGGCTGTCTCGGAACCATGAGATATGGTATGATAACCTTTCCATAACATTTTCAGGTGTCATGAACACATACTAAATTTGACTTTGATCCAGACACATGGTGGTAAAAAGTGTTACTGATTGCAAAATGCTATGCTAAGGTTTAGTAAAAAAAAAAATACAGCAATTCAAACAGTTAAAGAAGAAATCCAGCTTTCCAGACCAGAGTCCAGAGTCCAGAATCCAGACCAGAGTCCAGAATCCAGTTTTCCAGACCAGAATCCAGTTTCCTCCTGATGACATCTTACCACTTCAAGAAGACAAGAGAACTCAGAGACTTTATATGAACTGTTTTGCTTTATTAGCTTTTACTATCTCCTTTCTGTTATATACTATCTGTAACATGTACTCTCTGCAGAGGCTCTCCCTTTGCAAGACTAATGTCAAAGCGTTGGTTCATGAGGAAAGAAAAAAAATCGCCCCTCTGGACAAAACTTTCCTCTCTTCCTTTTCTGTATTGTTGTTCGCATATTATTAGTCAGCAAAAGTTATTATATTCTTTTTACTGTTCCATCAAGGAAACATTCCATTTCTTGAGGAAGCAAAGGGGGGAAATGTGGTAAAATATGAAAGTTTTTAACAGTCGGTTAGGATAACTGAAAGACGCCAGTTTTTCAAGGACCACCTTTTTGGGGAGGAGATGAACAGTCCGCCTGCTGCGCATGTCAGACTGCCTGCCAGGTACAGTCTGCCTGCTGCGCATGTCAGACTGCCTGCCGGGTTTTTTGACTTCCGGGGTGGAGAGAACGAGAGTAGGCCTTTTTGCCTGCTTGGCGGGACTCCTGGCGGCGCGGCACAGACGGTCTCCCTCACTCCAAAGGTGGCCTTTTTGGTTTGGTGAGTTTTTATAAGGAATATAGACTAAGCCTAGATTTAAGACGATTTGTACTGTATTTCTATTTTCCTATCCTTCTAATCAACAACACCTTATATACAATAAAGGCTCTATCTAGAAAACCAGAAGCTTCTTCCATTTACTCGTCTGGGAGATAAATTAAGGGAAAAGTTAAGTAGGGGAGATTTATGATCTAATATCCAATTTTAAATCTCACACTAGCATGGAGAGGAGAAATTTGAGGTCCCCACTAGCATAGCTTTACTGTCTTTTTACTCCTGAAATTAATTTAACCTTTCCTTAAAGTATTTTGATATTATATCATTTGGTGCATATATATTTAATACTGATATTACTTCATTTTCTAAAATGCCTTTTGGCACTATACTATTTCCCTGCTTATCCTTTTTAATTGAGTCTATTTTTGCTTTTATTTTGTCTGAGATTATGATTGCTATCCATGCTTTTTTTTTTTACCTTAGCTGAAGCTTAATAGATTCTGTTCCAATCCTTTATTTCTTTTTCTTTTTCTTTCTTTTTTTTTTTTTTGCAGGGCAATGGGGGTTAAGTGACTTGCCCAGGGTCACACAGCTAGTAACTGTCAAGTGTCTGAGGCCGGATTTGAATTTAGGTACTCCTGAATCCAGGGCCATAGCTTTATCCACTGCACCACCTAGATGCACCCCCCCCCCCAATCCTTTATTTCAACCCTTGTGTGTGTCTCTTTATTTCAAGTGTGTTTCTTATAAACAAAATATTTTTGGATTCCGGTTTCTTATCCATTCTGCTATCAGCTTCCATTTCATGGGTGAGTTCATCCCATTACCTTTCACAGTTATGATTACTAATTGTGCATTTCTCTCCATCCTATTTTCTTCTGTTTATCCTTCTCTCTCTTTTTATCCTGCCCCTCCTCTAAAGTCTGTTTTGCTTCTGACTACTGCCTTCTTTTAGCTGCCTTCCCTTTTACCACCCCCCTTTCTCTTATCACTTTCCCTTCCTACTTCCCTGTTGCACAAGATAGATTTCTATTATCAATTGATTATGTATGTATATTTGCGCTCTTTGTACCCATTTAGAAGTGAGTGAAATTCAAGCATTGAATGTCTCCTCACTATTTTCCCTTCCACCATAAAAACTCTTGCTTGTACTCTGGGATTTGGCAAACAGTATCTGGTCCTCTATTCCCTGCTAACACAGGAGTCCCATCTAATCTCTTTCTGGCCGGTTTTCAGGCCTCCTTACCCTCTATGACTTGAGATCTCCTGAAGCTGCTGCTGCTGCTGCTTCTGTTATCACCATCTAGTCTGACCACTGGTGTTTCATCCAAGTGGACTCCAAAAGAGTCTCCACCTTCATGGAATGGATCTTTCATTCCAGCCTACTGTTGAGAAAATTTTTAAGTCCAACGAAAAAAAGAAACAGCAAAGTCTCCAAGCCATAGAAAGCTAGGTTTATTGAGAGAGGGATCCTGTCTCACGATAAAGCCGGTCAGTCAGGGGTAGGACCTGAAAGATCCCGAGCCTATGGACTCAGTGGTTTTTAGACCCACTTATGGCTTAAACAAACTCTTCGCAAATATACAAAAGATTAAAAGTGCTCATATACTAAAAAATACAGAGTGTACACATTTTTTCTTGCCCCAAGTTACACTTGTCACTACAAGTTCTCTTGACTTTCTCTCGACCTCTTTCCATCTCCAGTGCTGATTGGTCCCACACTGTCCTGCACCCATTAAGTTTTGACCTCATATGTGTTTGTGACAATGACCTATAGGTTCATTTAGCACAGTTGATATTGGTAATTTTTTCTCTGGAGTTGATTGGCTCCTTCAGTTTAGAAGATGCTATTTTCAGTACCTTGTGGTTAAACAAAGATCAAGGGACATCAGTTATAATTATCAAGAAACATTTACTTATAAAGTTGATACATGAGAACATATTACTGCATTGGCTTGTCACTAAAGAATATTAAGAGTGCATTAAGAACAAGTTACATACTTTCTAAGAGACTACATGAGTAAATCACCATTTGTAGTTTATTATCACTTATATCTAAGCACTAGGGAGAATCTCACTCACACTACTAAGTTGACTTGGTCTGGAAGAATGTCTTATTTCACCTTTATTTTGACTCTGCCACTCCAGAGTTCAATTTGAGACTTTATTTTAAAGTTGGTGGGAGGGGAATGTTGGGAGATCTTAGATGAGTGCATCCTCTACTTCATCATCTTGGCTCTGTCGATGGAAGTTCTATTCAGGTCTTTTTAACTTCCATGTTTAGCTAACTTGGTCCCCTCTGGATTTCGTTAGGTCATCTGAGAAGTTAATGATAGATCCAAAGGAATTACCCCCTTGACTAATGGTTCAGATTTAAGATTCTGTGCAAGTTCCTGACTGTTTATAAGTATAATGAAATGTGTTAATTTGAATCATTAAGCTATAGATAATTTGGGTTTTAGGTATTATAGAAGTGTTAAGTCATCCCAAGTATTTGGCAATAAGTTACCAAGGTCATAAATCCATCAATTGGTTTAAAAATACTTCCATATTAGGGAGAACTAAAATGATGGACTAAGGTGAAAGAAACCAATTTCCTTCCCTGCCAATTTAAATGTAAATGGCTAAGTCACTTTATGTTTAATTTTGGGCTAAATGTATTTGTATATGATCAAATTTTTCCTATTTTAAAATGGAAAGTCCTTTGGATCAGGTTTTTAGATCTAAGAAAAGTTATTAAACAAAAGTTAACCTATAAGTCTATGACTAGGGGAAAGTTAATAGAAACTTTTAATGAGCACCTAGTCTTACCAGAATTTGAAATCAGTTAAATCACAAAGGGAAGCTGTGGTTAGTATGGAAATTATTATAGTATATAGGAATGTAGAAGCATCTTATTATTTTAGCCACCAGAGGGCTCCTAGAATCCTGAAGTAATATAATATTGACCTATAAATTCCACTGAAGTCTGAAAATCCAAAAAATATTTTTCAGTTAAATTAAAGTAAAATGTGTGGGTTGTGGAGCCATAAATTGGTGATTGTATTAGATTACATATATAAGATCCTATATTTTATAGAGTTCTATATTTGTGATTTTTAACATTTTAAAAGAAAAAAATTAAAAATAATGTGAATAACATTTTAAGCTATAATATTCATTAGTGGTCATTTACATTTGTAGGTATGTAAGGTAAAGCCACATTCAAAGTATGCACATAATATATCAAATTAAGGAAATAACTTCTTCAACTGTAGCATCTAGAATGCTTCTAACATAACAGGCTTGCTGTTTCTGGGAAATGATTGTGAAGATACATATTCCCAAGAGGGATTTTTTAGTAGTAAGAGTGGGGGGAAATGGTATTGTTAGAGTTAAAATGGCATAGATTGAAAGATAGTTTATTCCATAGATTCTTGGCTCATTCAGACTTGGGAGTGTGGAAATTTATTTTGATTTGGGGACCCTACCTTTGGGCTGAGATTAGAAAGCCTTAGGCCCTCAGGGTCTCTTCTGTGTGGGAGGTACTGGTGCCCCTCCCCCTCTGCTTCAGCTGAACCAAAAAGCCCCGTGGGCTGTATGAGATGCCAGGCCAGACAGCTGGGGGGAAAAAGCCCCCAGCTCCCTCCAACCTGAGTGGATCTATCCCAGAGATCCCGGGCTCATCCAGGTCAGCCTCTGCCATAGCCCATGCAGAGGTCCCTGAGCACACAGCAGGGGGCACGGCCCCTGGAGCCCTGGGTGTGGTACTCATGAGACACCTGAGCATCCCCTCCTCCCAGCCGCAGCCCTGGCTGGTGGATTAGGTTGGTCTGTGGGGGCGCAAAAAGCCCCAAGATTTGAGTGGAGAGAAGAAATATATGTGTGTGTGTGTGTATATATATATATATATATATATATATATAAAAAATAGGGGTGATTTTATATATATACATACATATACATATACATATATATACATATACATACATACATATATATACACATATGTATGTGTGTGTGTATATATATATATAAATATATATATATATATATATATATATATATATATATATATATATATATATATATATACACACACACACACACACCTGGGAGTTAGAACAGAGGAAGAGGGGCCAGCGGACAAGATTAAGGGGGTTGACGAGATTAAGAGAGCAGAAAGGCTGGAGCACTAAGAGATGGGGGAAGGAGAAAAAGCTAAGAGCAAGAAAGGATGGAGGCCGATATGGAGAAAGGGGGATGAGGAGATGAACAGAATAGAAAAGGACACTGGAGCACTAGGAGAATGGAAAGAGAGGTTGGTGAGAGAGAAACAGGGGTTCAGCAGTGGCAGTACAAAGAGGAAAGTTAGAAGAAAGAAGCTGAGCAGTGAAAGTGGAACATACCCTACGGCAAGAGGCAGCAAAGGCTCTTGTTGTATTAAAAAAATTCCAGACGCAAAAGGTGGGAAGAGACCACAGGAGCAGTCATGTTGTATTCCCTGTATTCATAATTTTAAATTGTATCTCATAAATAAACTCTGCTTTGATTATTTAGTTAAGAGGCTTCTTAATCTTTAGTTTATCAATTTTGGGAGTGGAGCAGTGTGGTGGAACTTTATAAATGGCCCACATTAAATTAATGGCAGTCAGACAGCCAGTTAGTCAAAAGTCCCAGATTGAGTACCCCAGTCAGATTATTCCCCCAAATTAGGCAAGCAAGTCAAAATATTTCTACAGGAGGCTCTTTATTTTGAAATGTTTGGAAAATCAACCTAGACATACCAATTTCTATGCCATTTCTCATCCCATTTTCAGTCTTAAAAGTGCCACTTTATTGCTACATTAGGTTTTTCTTCTTCTCTGGATTGACCTGGATGCTTTCTGGTCCATTCTAGTATTAGGACAGAGCTAAGAGGTGGGGTACAACATAAGAAAACCCCTAGACCTAGTTTAGTTCAGAGTATTATCAAATCATCTAGGATCAGATGGGACCTTTTATAGGGAAGAGGGTTCCAAACTGGACTATATCTTTCCAGAGTTTTCTAGTGCTAGAGAGTAAACCCTTGCATGTACCTGCCTTACATACAATTAATCTATGTGTTAAGCTCTTGATGACACCTTATTATTTACTTTTTTAAAAGTAAGTTTTATTTTATTATCAAGATCTCCCTTCCACCCCACCCTACCCCCTATGTTATTGAGAAAACTTTCAAAGTAAAATCCCTGTTCTAAACATACACAGTCAGACAAAACAGATTCCCTCATCCTCATTCTCTCTCCCCTTCTCCCTTTTCCCTCTCCTTCTCCCTCTTCCTCTCTTTATTTTTTCTCTCTCCCCATAGACACAGACACACACATAGATATCCATACTTATACATACATACACACATATATGATGTTCAATCATCACTCTGAGTTTATCTGTCCTCTATGCAGAAGTGGCCAACATGATTCACAATGAGTTCTCTGGAATTGTGATTGTCAAATTATCTGGGATATTCCAATAATACTAAATGCATGAAATACCTCCCTGGGTCTTTGGGCTCAACTCAAACCCAATAAAGTTCCATAACCTATTGTATTTAAGAAAAAACAACCATAAAAATAGTACTTGGGAATAAAGTTGGGTTAGTGATATTTCTTACTTTTTCCCCTCTAAGAAAACTTAAACATGTACAAAAGAGTCAAAGTCACCAAATTATATGTGACTTAGAGGCAGCAGGAGCTGACTGTAAGACCTCTCTTTTGTCCCTTCATCCACTCTTTAAGATAGTAGGCCAAGGCTTTTGTCAACAGCCAGGATTCCAATCTTCTGTGCCAAGCCAAGTCGAAGTTCCACTTGACAAATTTCTAAGCCTCTTTTTAGCCTCCCTTCTCTATAGGTGACACTTATGGAGTAAAATCACTTGAAAGCTGGAAAGGCTGATGTCTATTATCTGAGGATCAGCCTAGCCATAATCTGAGAGGCTCATCATCAGAAAGCTATTCCCTATTACAGTAGCTTTGTCAGGCAAAAGACAGGGAGAATCAGTATGAGATCCAGAAGTGGGAGCAATAGAAAATCTGACACAGGAGACAGAGAAAAATTCTTTGGTATAATGAAGCAGATTAGGATCTTCCAGAAACCATGTAGAGAAAAGTAGCAAAAAGGAGTCGTGGTTTAAGGAGAGGTGTATTTTGATAGGGTCAGCCACATTTCCATGCTAAGTGCAACAGCAAAGTTAGTGTCCCCAATATGCATTAACGTAGGAGGTAAAGATGATACACACATCCTATGATGAAATAGTTATACTTAGAGACAGATACTAGGCACAAGGGTGGTGGTTGTTGTTTGTCCTTCCTTCTCAAAGAGGACCATGACATTGGGAGGTGATATCATAACTTGCAATGAATTGGATTTAAATGAGGCAGGGCTATGCAAAGTCACCAGCCTCACTCTCTCCCCTGAAGCCATCTGGGTCCAGTGGCAAGATACACATCAGGATGACTGGAGATGGCCCTGAATGTTTGAGGCAATTGGGGTTAAATGACTTTCCCAGGGTCATATAGCTAGTATCTGAGATTAGATTTGAACTTAGGTCTTCCTGACTCCAGGACCAGTGCTTTATCCACTGTGCCACCTAGTTGCCCCTTGCACAAAAGTAGTGATGGTTTAGCCAGCCAGTAACTAGAGGCATTTGCTTCCATTCTCTTCCAGTACCACTAATTGGTAGATTGACACTAATTCTAGGAACAAGAATATGCATAAACACATGTGTGACAAAACCCACTGCATATACATGTAAACACAATTACATATATAATATATACACAAACACATACAGTGCATATGTGTGTATATGCACAAACATATATACATAGATGTATGTCCACATACACACATACATACATGAATGCATACATACACACAATCATTCATTCATTTATTCATACATACATACATACATATGTACATACATACATCTTCCTAACCCTCCTTTATGTGTTATTTCCCCTGTTTGAAGATAAACTCCTTGAAGGGAGGGATTGTTTTCTTATGTTTAAATACCCAGTGTTTAGTGCCTAGCACATAGTAATCACTTAAATGCTTTTGCATTAATTCATTCACATTATAAGAGTATTGCCTGACATAGATTGTCTTGTTAGCATCTCAATAAATTTTGAAGAAGGGAGAACAAGTGTATAGTCCCATAGTAGTAGACTTGGCAAATTAGGACAAGTTCACAATTCAAGGGAAGCTCCCACCTTCAAAAGTCTTATGGTTTGAGTCTTATTTCTTTTTGTATTTGTGTTGGTGTAATTCCTTGGGATTCCTCCATTAGTTCTTGGAAGTCTAAGAGATTTATCCTGGTTTTCTCTATTTAGTGAAGAAACAGAATGGTTTTGGTTATAATAGGCTTACAGTCTGTGGAGAGACCTATTCTTAGGTACACTTTAATTTAACTTGAACCACACTTCCCCCAGGGTAAAAGACTTCAAAAGTTTTAGGCAGCCTGGGCAGTCCAGTTGCAGAAACAGCCAACCTGCTATGAAAGAAGCATTTTCAACTTTACCACTCCACTACACAAGTTCTTTTGCTAATCTGGCCTTTCCTTTTCTTACCTGTTAATACCACAGCAGAAGCATTTTTTTTGTCTTGTTAAAGGATAATAGAGGCACTCCAAGGTCTTAACCTAGCTATCCAAGATCACAAACTGATCTTACTTTAGATGAATGGCGGTCATAGGATTTGCCAGTCAGTGTGTACTCTGGTTATGTAAGAGGTTTTCCACTTAATGTCCGTAATAAAGAAGTACTAAGTCAGGTAATCAGTCTCTGATAGCTACCAGGTGGTAAGTTAATTGGCCACAGTAATTATGACACCTGGAGAGGTTGTGGCAGGCATCAGTGGATAGAGTGCTAACAAGGTTGACATTATGAATTTTTCAGAATATCCGAGTAACAAATTATATCTCTGTTGTCATCTTAGGAAAATCTTTAGGCTTGTCTAGATGTAGCATAGAATTACAGGACTCTCTGTAAGTTGATATTCATTAAGTACAGGATAATAGTGAAGCCTCTTCACACTTGAAACAGATGAGTTAAATTCAAGAATTGTATGTTTTTTGGCCTCTAGTTGATGATATTTGAGTCTAAAATAATGGTGCAGCTTCACATATTCCTGAATGTTTGGTTATGGATTTGAACAGTAAGAAGTAGGTTCCAGGATAGGAATTATCAAAAGAAATGTTGTTTAGATAGTGCAGTCATAATGAAATAAATGGATGTTGGAGGGAATGTGGGAAAGGTGGGATGCTAATGCATTGTAAGTGGAGTTGTGAACTGATCCAATCATTCTGGAGAGCAATTTGGAACTATGCCCAAAAGACTATAGAACTGTGCTTATCTTTCATCCAGCAATATCACTGCTAGGTTTTTATTGCAAAGACATCCCCCCAAAAGAGAAAAAGACATATTTGTACAAAAATATTTATAGCAGTTCTTTTTGTGGTGGCTAAGGATTGGAAAGTAAAGGAATGCCCATCAATTGGGGAATGGCTAAACAAGCTATGGTATCTGATAGTGATGGAATATCATTGTGCTAAAAGAAATGACAAGCAGGATGATTTCAGAAAGGCCTGGAAAGACTTGTATGAATTGATGTATAGTGAAGTGAGCAGAACCAGAAGAATGTTGTGCACAGTGACAGCAATAATGTTTGATGAATTGTGAATGACAACTATTCTCAGCAATACAATGATCCAAGACAAGCTCAAAGGACTAATGATAAAGCATACTATCCACCTCCAAAGAAAAAACTGATATTGATTGAATACAGACTCAAGCATTTTTTTTACCTTCTTTCATTTTTTCTTTTATTCAAGTTTTCTTGTACAAAATGACTAATATGGTAATGTTTTATATAATTGAACATGTATAACCCATATCTGATTGCTTACTGCCTCAGGAGGGGTCAGGGGAGGTAGGGAAGGAGGGATAAAATTTGGAGGTCAAGACTATAAATAAAAATATTTATTATTAGAGAAAGAATCAAATAGAAACACATGTAGACCACACATTGACTTAGAAAACCACAAATTAATTTTATGTATGTTGTATAGTATTTTTATTTATCTTGTTAAACATTTTCCAATTACATTTTAATCTGGTTGGGGATTGGCACCTGTGGTATACAGTAATAAATTTACTAATGTAGTGGCAAGAGCCCTGGGTTTGGAATCATATGGGTTGGGTTGATTCTTAATTTGACTGCTTTCTGTCCACCTGACCTTGGACAAAGGAATTTCATCTCTGTGAAACTCAGTTTCCTTATCTATAAAATAAGAGGAGTGATGATTTAAAAGATTACTGAGGTCCCTTGCAGCAATAAAGGTTTGATCCTGAGACAAACTGAAACATTTCTCATCTTATGTAGGAGAGGAGAGGGATGAAAACATATCTATTCAGTTCTCTAGGGTCCTATGACTTGAGCCAAACCAAAAGAAGAAATGACTTTAGGGCAACTTGGAGAGATTCTGATAGGCTCTGCTAAACTTCTCAGTGGAAAGAGAATTCTATTTGCAAGAAGATGTATGGATCTATTCTCTATTTCAGCACATTACAAAAACTTGTGCACATGAAGTTGCCACAGCATCTTCTACCCTAGAGCTGAATTTGAAATAAAAGAAAGAACTTAGAATTACAAAGGATGGGTGAGGGAGAGGGGAAGGTCATACAGTGATTGCGAAAGTATGATAGGATCAAGGGTAGGAAAATTTGAAGTTTAAGATAACCAATAGAGGACCCTAATGAATTTTCTTTTCAACATGTTGCATTTGAACTGCTGAGAGATTCAGGTGGGAGATTGTTAAGAGGCAGTTGGCAATGCAAGATTGGCATTATGGAGTTATCTGTGTAGAGAAGATGATGGAAGACATAGGAGTTGAGATGAGAGAGGGAAAGAGTAGACGTATAAAAGAGAAGAGGACACAGGACAAAGACTTTGGATAATCTACATTTAGGAGATGCCTGATGATCTAATGAGGGAGACCGAAAAAAACCAGTAGGTTAGGAGCAGTCAGCAGGAAGACCAAGAGATAGCAGTGTCATGGAATCTGTGACAATATGTATTCAGGATTAAAGAGTGTGATCAACTGTATCAAAAACTACAAAGTGATCGAGTAGACAGAGGACTGAGAAAAGGATTTTGTATGTAGAAGTTAAGAAATTATTGGTAGCTTTGGAGTGAGGCGTTTCAGTAGAGGGATGTGCAGCCATATGGCAAAAGGAATGAAATCTGAGTTATATATATATATATATATATATTTTTTTTTTGGGTAAGGCAATTGGGGTTAAGTGACTTGCCCAGGGTCACACAGCTAGCACGTGTTAAGTGTCTCAGGCCGGATTCGAACCCAGGTACTCCTGAATCCAGGACTGGTGCTTTATCCACTGCGCCACCTAGCTGCCCCATCTGAGTTATATTTGAGGAAGTGTTGGTGACAACTTTTCTAGGCATCCGAAAGGAATTTGAAATTCAAGCCAATAACTTGAGGGAAACTCAGAATCAAATTGTTGTTTGTTTTCTTTCTTTTTCTTTTTCTTCCTTTTTTTTTTTTTTTTTTGGTCAGGTCACTGAGGGTTAAGTGACTTGCTCAGCGTCACAAAGCTAGTAAGTGTCAAATGTCTGAGGCCAGATTTGAACTCAGGTCTTCTTGAATCCAGGGCCGGTGCTTTATCCACTGAGCCACCTAGCTGCCCCCTCAAAAGGTTTTTTTTAAAGGATAAAGGATGCCTGGGCATGTTTTGTGGAAGGAGGGAAGGAACTATGAGATACAGAGAAATTAAAGATGAGGAGGAATGGAGTATCAAAGAGGCAAGTTCCTGGAAGAGATAGGAAAAATTGATCTAGTATACTAGTAGAGCTGCTTGCCTTTTCAAGGTGGAGGGAACACCCCTTTCTCAGATACTCTTAACAGAGAACAAGTACAAGTTAATATGTTTTGGAACAAATGATATGGGGAATCTTATAGAATCAATCAGAGAATAGTCGAAGGATTGCCATCTATCCTTGAGGTACTTGTTGCGATTAGATAGTATGAATTTATAGTGGACCCAGTCCTAATGGACATGATTATATGCCTTTTTCAGCAGTCTGGGAATAGGAATAGAGGAGGCTAGTGAGAATATCATAGGCTTAAGCCATCACTAGTTGTGAGTGGTGATGGTACCAACTGTAGGATTAAAACTCTAAAGGAAGGAGAATGTGGCCAGAGCAGTGATGATTGACTGAAAGAAGAGGGGTGGAGGGACTAGAAATCACGAGGATGATGAATAATAAATTAAGAAAGAGTAAGGCAGAAGCAGAGATGGAAAAACAGTAGGTTATGATCAGAGAAGAAAATTTCAGAATTCAGGATCATTGAGGAAGCCCATTCTTGTCAGTATGCAAGGTATGAAGAAGGTAGGAGTCATAAGAATGGAGGAGAGCGATGAACTAGGAGGTCAAGGGAGACTCCTTCTTGGTTGAAGTGTTCAAATGCAAGGAATATTGAAGAGGAGATTTGTGTTTAGACAAATGTGGACAAGATGGTTTTTGGAGTACTTTTACTAGCTGATATTACATACTTCTATGATGGTATAACATATTCTGTAATCCATTGATTTTCCTTTAAGTAGAAGTTTAGTTCCAAGTCAGTAATCCTGCCTTATACATTGCAATGAAAGGCAATTCAGGTATCTAGCTATCAGCCTCACAGAAATTCAAAGGCTCTAGTCCTTTAAGACAATAGCCTCTACTTCAGGACAATGTTACTGTCTTTGATCACTATGAATGTTTTATTTTTTTTTTAATTTTATTTTTGGTGGGGCAATGGGGGGTTAAGTGACTTGCCCAGGGTCACACAGCTAGTAAGTGTCAAGTGTCTGAGGCTGGATTTGAACTCAGGTACTCCTGAATACAGGGCCAGCGCTTTAACCACTGTGCCATCTAGCTGCTCCCACTATGAGTGTTTTCCACTTGAGTACCTAAACTAATATTGAGCCCATATGGTATCTTAAAGACTCTACATGCCTTGCCACCTTTGATTCTGTGCCATCATCATTGCTAATTTCCAGGAAAATAGTAGCAGGTTGGCTCTAGTAGTAATGACCTCAGACAATTCCTAACCAAGCCAACGAGGCCAACAACATTTTGACAAAAGGTTTCCTTCACATGCTGGGAACATCATAGAACTTTGATTTTTGTGCTTTAATATCTCTATTGATGAAGAGAAACCTTTTAATGACAGTGTACTGCCAAAAAACTTCCTTATCAGGGATAGAAAAAGATAAACTTGTAGATTTAGACTTGTACAGGTCTTCAGAAACCATTTAGTACAACTCTGAGGCCCCTCTAGTGTTGGGAAACCCACCAACTCTTGGATAATTGTTAGAAAGCTTAAATCTGCATCTCTGCTGCTTCCAGGCCATTTCTCCAAATTTTGGCATCTGATTACAGGATCAACAAAAAGAATTCCACTTCTACATGGGATCAATCGAAGATGCTATGGGCATATTTGTTCTGTAAAATAAAGACAAGTGAAGGCATGCCAGGTATTTGGGTATTTGAAAAGGCTATATTGTAGAAGAGGTGAAACTTGTTCCATTAATTAGGAGAAGCATGGGAAAGTTATAGAGTGGCAGATTTTGGTTCAACATAAGGAAAAAACACACCACCCTTCCTTCCTACCAATAGATATGCCCAAAGTGGAATTAACTGTCTCAGTAAGGTAGTGAACTTCTCCTTACAAAGATCTCCATGCCAAGGCCAGGCAAACAATTGTTGGCATTGCTGTAGAAGAAATTCTGGTTAACATACAGCTTCAACTAGATGATCTCTGAGGTCACCACCTTCCAATTCCTAAAACCATGTGATTCTGTGAGTCCTGACAGATAGTACTTTGATAATGGAGACAAATATGTATTACTCTTTTAACAAATGTAAAGGATAAGGAGCAGGGAGCCACTGGTTGTCTAGAAAGGTCAACCCTTAGGGTTAGGTAAAAGCAAAAGGAGAATGAAGAGGCAAATGAACTATACATACTGGATATCAAGACCTGTTTCATCAAGGAAAGGGTGAAGGCTGGATGCCTAACTTAGGAAAAGAGACAAAAGTGAAGTCTGAGACAACTAAGACAAACTTCACAATTTCGCTTCAACTCTATTCCCATTAACTTTCCAGATACAAACTGAATGAGGAGACATTTTCATTTGGTCCTATGCAGTTGTGCATGTGTCAGCAAGCTTTTGATGTGTAGGGTATATAGTAACTGTGCTTTGCAAGATTTATGCTTTATTTTCTTAAAAATGTGATCTACTTTAATCATAAAATTTTGTTCCTAGAGGACTTATTAGTCAAGATAACACTGCATTTGAAGCTTGGCACCTCCAAGGAAAAAGTAATAGGGGGTGGTAATGAACATAAATCAGTCCTCCTGATCCTTGTTTTTGGTGACAACCAGCAAAAACACAGGTTAAATGAAACATTTATGAAGCTGGACTTAATACTTTTGAATGCAGTTGCTATAGGGGTATGTGGCCACCACAGAATCCCCAAACAATTTCAAGTAATCGATAGTTATTGCTCTGGAGAATTCCAAGGTGGCAGCAAAAGGAGTCTGTCCCAAGTCAAGGCTTAGGTCTAAACTTATTAAGAAACCAATCACATGTTCAACACACCACACTGCACTCTTGCTTATAAAGCCAATTGGAAGTAGCTTAATATAGTGAATAGAGCCCTGAATATGGGGTCAGGAAGACCTGAGTTTGGATCCTGCCTCCCTTAATAAAGTGGCCCTTGGCAAGTCATATAAATGTTCTGGGCTTCAGTTTCCCCATTTGTAAAATGGTGATAATAATAATGACAGTGCTCTCACTGAGTTGTTGTGCAGATCAAAAAGAAATTAATTTATACAAAGTACTTTTCAACCTAAGAATGCTATTTATTATAAAGGTTTGTTATTATTAGAGCACTGATGTCTGACCAAAAGGAAGTTTCCAGTTTCTGTTTTGTAAAGCAACATGGAGCACATTTGAATCCATGCTACATGATAATTTCTCTGTTCCTGAAAATACACATGATGTTCATCTCTTAGTATCCAGAGTCTTTGCCCTACTGGTATCGGGGCTGTTGAGATTTTCTCTTTCACCATTGCAATGTCTCTTAATAGCCTAACACAGTGGGAAGTTGGAGGCAAAGGAGATAGACGTCCAATGTGTTCTTAGTTAGTCTCAGAACATACTCTCAGTGGATTAGGCCAGCTCTTCAGTAATTTCAGGGTACTGGTCTCAGTTCCCCCTCAGTGCTTAGTTATTTCTATTTGGTTCAATCCAGTGCAGTGTTAAGATAATTACCCCATATTGTTCAAGGCTGTCAGTATATGGAGAAACTGACAAGGGAATTTTTTTTTTTTGGTGGGGAGTGAAATCATAGGCTTTAGTGTAATAATTTAATTACAACATACAGATGGTTTTCAAAAAGAAGATTTCAAATACATTTTAGGGGGAAATGTCTTTGTCTGATTAGTGCATTAACTTATGGCCTCTCCCTTCCCCTCCCTACTGTCAGCTTTGAAAAGGAAGATTTTAGTTTTTTAAAAATCCCTGAACATTTTCTCTCTCTTATGTCTTCCTCCCACTATTTGTGCCACCAACACAATAAAACACAGTTTGACTTAAAATAGCATCTATTTATTCCATCAGAAGTTACTCTGTGGGGAGTCTGCAGTTATCTTTCCCTAAATGAATAAAAGGTTACATTTAAGGACTGATTGTCCATAGAGCAAAGGGATGAGCTAGTCTTATTTTATACTTAACTAGATTCATCCCTTTGTTTCTGTCCTTTGGTTCCTTCTTACCTCATCTGGGCTAAGGGTTGTTGTTGTTGTTGTTGTTGTTTATTTGTTTCAGTTGTGTCCAATTCTTCGTGACCCCATTTGAGGTTTTCTTGGCAAAGATACTGGATTGGTTTGCCATTTCCTCCTCCAGCTAATTTTATAGATGCAGAACTGAGGCAAACAGGATTTAGTGACTTGCCCAGGGTTACACACCAAGTAAGTGTCAGAGGTCAGATTTGAACTTAGGTCTTCCTGACTCCAGACCCTGTACTCTATCCACTGTGCCATCTCATTCCTTAACCATAGGAGAAATTATGAGAGATTTAAAATTTTTTTTAATTCTAGACTTTTATTTTCCAAATTACATGCAAAAGCAAATTTTTACATCAATAAAAAAAAAAAAAACTTTGTGTTCCAACTTCTTTTCCTCCCTGCCCTCCCACCCCCACCCCAAGGACTCAAACAATTCAACATAAATTATACATGAGCAGTCATGGCAAACAATTCTACCTTATTTAGGTTGTGAGTGGAAACAGATAAAAACAAAACTTCAGATTAAGGAATTGTCACCAAAAAAATGTGTTTCTGTCTGTTTTCAGATACCATCAGTTCTTTCTCTGTAGATGTACTGCAATTTTCTTAGATTCTTCAGAGGTATATTGGATCATTGCCTTGCTGCAAATAACCACATGACTCCCAGCAGATCGTCTTACACTAATGTTGTTATTTTGTATACAGTACATTTCTCTCCACTTCAGATCATGTGGGTCTTTCCAGGTTTTTCTGATAGCATCCTGTTCATCACAATTTCTATATAGTACCTTGAACTTGACAGAGAATTTTCTTCACAATAGCCCAACAGAGTAGGTACCATACATTTTGACCTTGCAGTCAATCAATGTAACTATTTCCCTCCATTCCATTCCCTTCCAATGATATTTATTCCATTGTCTACCTTATTTTGCCCTAATCCTCCTCATAATTGTTTTGCTACTGACTGCCCCCTCCTCTGCTCTACCCTCCCTTCATTCACACTTCTCTCCTCATCCTCTTCCCTTCCTACTTTCCTGAAGGGTTAAATAGATTACTCTTCCCTATTGGATGTGTGTTATTCCCTCCTTGAGCCCTCTCTGATGAGGTTATGGCCTTTGAGCTAATTCTGTTTTCTAAATTTTTCTTCTTCTCTCCCTCCTCAACTCTCCCTATGAAATCACCAGTTCAATATATGTCATACATGTGGTGTTATGCCAAACATCTTCACCTTCCTCTAAAGTATTTTGCTTTTTACAACTCCTTCCCCCAAACTTCCCTTCCCTCCTTCCCCTCTTCTCCCCACCCCCCATCTCCTTCTCCTCCCACTTTCCCTCAGGGCAAAAATATATTACTATACCCACTTTAGTATGTATGTTATTCCCTCTTTGAGCCAATTCTGATGATAGTGAAGTTCATTTACTCCCCTCTTCCCCTCCCCTCCATAGGCTTCTTTCTTGTTTCCTTCCTATGAGCTACTCCTCCCCATTCCACCTATCCCTTCCCTCCTCCCCCAGTCTATTCCTCCTACCTATCACCCTTATTTTAAAGATGTCATCATGGGTTAGCTAGATGGCACAGTGGACAAAGCACCAGCCCTGGGCCCAGGAGGCCCAGAGTCCAAATCTGGCCCCAAACACCAGACAACCCACCTTGTTTGCTCCATAAGGAACAAGGATATACAAAAAATAAATGCTTTACAAATACCATCCCTTTGTATTAATTTCAGACCTGTGTCCTCTGTGTGTTCCTTGCTGAAAACGTTCTTATGAGTTGGAATCATTATTTTCTCATGTATGACTTTAAACAGTTTAATCTTTTAATGTTTCTTGTGATTTCTTTTTCCTGTTTACCTTTTTATTTTCTCCAGGGTCTTGTATTCAATAGTCAAATTTTTTATTCAGTTCAGGTCTTTTCATTACAAATGCCTGAAAGTTCTCTTTTTCATTGATATTCCATTTTTTCCCCTGAAAAATTATGTTCAGTTTTGCTGGGTATGTGATTTTTGGCTGTAGTCCCAGTTCCTTTGCCCTCTGGAATATCATATTCCATGCCCTCTGGTCCTTTGATGTAGAAGCTGCTAGATCTTGCTTTATCTTTATTGGAGCTCCACAGTATTTGAATTCCTTTTTTCCAGCTGCTTGCAATATTTTCTCCTTGACCTGAGAGCTCTGGAATTTGGCTATAATATTCCTGGAGGTTTTCCTTTTGGGATCTCTTTCAGGAGGTGATCAGTTGATTCTTTCAATTTCTATTTTAGCTTCTGCTTCTAGAATATCAGGGTAATTTTCCCTCACACTCTCTTGGAGGATGGTGTCTAAGCTCTTTTTTGGTCATGGTTTTCAGGTAGTCCAGTGACTTACAAATTATCTCTCCTGGATTTATTTTCCATGTCAGCTGTTTTTCCAAGGAGATATTTCACATTGACCTCTATTTTTTTTCATTCAATTGGATTTGCTTTACTGTGTCTTGATTTCTCATAAGGTCACTAGCTTCCATTTGTTCAATCCTAATTCTTAGACAATTATTTTCATCAGACAGTTTTTTAATCTCCTTTTCTATTTGTTTTTTCAAGCTGTTGACTTTTTTCTCATGACTCTGCTGCATTGCTCTCATTTCTTTTTCCATTCTTTCTTCACTCTCTCTATATCTTCCTTCCATCTCTCCTATTTTTTTCTTCAAAGTCCCTTTTGAGAGCTTCCATGGCCTGAGACCAGTTCATATTTTTCTTGGAAGCTTTGGATGTAGGGCCCTGTGGTTGATTTCCTCATCTGGGGCTGCACCTTGATCTTCCTTGGTGCTGAAATATCTTTCTATAGTTTTGAACTTTCTTTGTTTGCTCATCTTTTAATTTATTTTAAACTCTCCACTGGGGGTGGGGTGGGGGGTAGGGGGGTGGGACTGCTTCTCAGCTCCACATCTGTTCCCAGCTCCAGAGGGTCCCAGGTGTTTTGGTTTGAGGGAGGGCTGGTTTTGCTCTCACCTGGCCTGTTCTCTGGTCTGGAGGTAACCTCTAGCCTACTTACTAAACAACCAACCAGCAAAGCTTTCTGTGGTGTGGTTCTTAGCTTTGGACAAGCCTGCGCACCCTCTCTACCTGAGCACCCTCTCCACTTGAGCCTCCTGCTACTCAGGATTTCTTCCTGGTCACCTGCTGGGGTGGAACAGCCAAATTCTTCCCCCATCCCGCTGGTACCCCTTCAGTTTCTGCCCACCCCCTGTCCAGCTGATCTGCCCTCTCACCTGACCGCATGCTCAGCTCCAGAAGATGCCAGTGCTGTAGCCGATTCAATTATGAGAGATTGAACAGTGAATTCGCATAGGTTATATCCTAGCTTCTTCCTGCCTTTGACCACAGTGATTCAGAACAAACCCAAAACTTGATAGGAAATTCTGAACATAAATTTCTAAATTTTAAATATTATTATTCAATCTCTTTGTGTTCTTCAAAAACAGAGCTTCAATTTCCTTAAACCCTTTGCAAGAACCACACCACAGAAAGCTTTGCTGGTTGTGTTTAGGTTTCAGCTAACTTTACACTTACTTTTGTGAAACTCTGGGTGAGCTTGAAGATAAGCGAAAGTTCAAAGAGTAGTAGCTAAGGACCAGGACCATATCCTTGGGTAATTTTTCTGTCCTCCTCTCAATTAATTAATTAAATGATTAATTTATTCATTCATTCATCCATTAACTCAAAAAGTGTGGAGGGCTCCTTATGAGGAAACTACTGATTTGCAAGGATGTTTCCAACTGTCTTAGAGGATTTTCTCTAGCTACTGAAACATTAAGTGATTTTCCCAGGCTCATAAATGTAGCATGTTTCAAAGGGAAGATTTGAACACAGATCACCCTAATACCAGTTTGCATTGTCATATATTGACAATGAGGAGTCACCTGATTATTATATTATAATATCATGAGTTCTTATATTAGAGAAAAATCAGGAGTAAAAATACAGTAAACAAATAAATATGTTGTACTGTATGTGCTGATATCTTGAATTTATATATTACTCTAAGTGAAGTGGCATGGTATACTGGATAGATAGCTGGACATGGATTCAGAAATATATGTATTCAAATATCATCTTAGAAAATAGGTATATGATTCTGGTCAAGCCATTTAAACTCTCTGAGCCTCAGTTATTTCATCATTGAAAAGGGGGTGATAATACCTCCAAACTCAGGTTGTTGGAAGGATTAATTAAATAATTTACATAAAGTATTTTGCTAACCTTAAGGTCATATATAACTGACCTTTTAGGTTCATTAAAAAAGATTTTTAAAAATGAATGATGAATAAAAGATATAGATAATAAATAATAATGACGAATAATAGAGATAGTAAAGAGATCAAACTTTTGAACTCTATGAATTTGTTGGGAATGCAGTAGAGGGTATTGGTATTGGTATTGGTTGGATTAGTTGTCTTCCCTACCAACTCTGATTCTGTGACTTTACAGAAAAGTTCAGTTTACCTCTGTTAAGGTAGAGTGTTTGGTAATTTATTCAGGATGATTTTTCCCCATGCCTGAGGGCAACTCTAAATGGTGGAAGAGTGATCCAGCAGGCTTCAAGTTAAGTTTTACTCCAAGAATAGAAATGGGAGGCTATGAACTTCAAGGGCAGATAAGCTATTTATCCCAGATCTTCCTAGGATCAGTTCATTAGAGCTTAAAGGTCATTAGAGGTCACCTATTACAATTCAAGACCTCAGAAGTCATCTTTTCCAAGACCTTCATTTTACACTTGAGGAATTAGAGACCCTGACTGATTAAGTGGCTTGTCTAAAGTCACACATTTACTAAGGGCCACGGATAACATTCCAACCCTGCTCCACTTACTCTAAATCCAGCATTCTTTGCACTCTTGCAGGCTGTCATGTTTAATTGTACTTTGTTTTAGTTCTGGTTTTGAAGGATTTTTCATGAAATTATAATAGAAATGAAACAGGGAACATGATTTGATTTACATGAAACTTTTTCAGAATGGATCTTCTGTAGAGACTTAAATCTTCTGATGCCTGCTTGCCTGTGATATTTTCAATGTTTCTGGATTTAAAAATGCATTTTGCCAGAATTGGGGTAGCTTAGTATGAAACATCTTTTCAAATAATTACCCTCATTTTATAAGTAACCGATAAGGTATCTTTGAGCCAATTTAATTGGAATATGATAAAGACAAGAATTTACTGATTATATTACTATAAAAGAGTAAAAATTTATAAACCCCAAAGGGAAGGTAGTTTGGTTTAGTGGTAGAGGGCTGGCCTTGGGGTCAGGAAGACTCACCTCTAACATACACTACTATTGATATTATGGGCAATCGACTGAACCCCTGGGAATTCCCAGCCTATTCTCTGACTATAAGTTATAGAGTAGCAGCAGCTCTGTTTAAGTTAAGGGAATTTCCATACAGGGACTTCCAACACTGATGAAATCACAGTACTGTACAAAAAAAAATGAACCCTATAGTTTATCTAACAATACTAGTTGACTATATGAAATAAATAGCTCTTGAATAGTGTACTTTTAAAAACTATGCAAATTTTGATGAATAGTTGAGAAATCCTGTGTAAAACAATTCTCTTAGTTATCTCAAATCAAAAGTGGCTGTGACCACTTTTGTATTTTTTGCTTTGAAAAATTTTGTCAACTTTTTATTATATATGCTTAAAGTAGACATCCATAAACATCTTGGTTAATTTTGGAAAGCTGGTACACTTAATTAGAATGTTTTGATGATGACTCTATAATTCAGCTTAAACATTCCATCAGTGACCCCTGGCTAGAATAAGATTTGACTAGGAAATATTAATTCATAAAATATGTCATAAATATATGAATATGCAATAAGCTTATTTTTGTAGCATGTAGCAAGCAACATGTGACTACACACATATACACACATAAACAAAGCCTATGTATATGTGACATGTTTATAAATGTATACTTACATGCTGTATCACATTTAGATGCAAACCTAGAGATTGTATCAGTTTATCAGTTGACAATAATTTTGTAAATTCATATAATTTGCTATACATTGGTAATACACAGAGAAAAATTTAAAGCTCTTGCCCTTGAGAAGCTCAATTTCTGTTGGCATATATGTGTGTATAATATATATATATATAAAACATACACACATATACATGCATGTATATATAACCATATACATACATGCTTATACACATGCATATATGTGGATGAATAGAATACATTTGTATGTGCGTATATGTGTGTAGTTATATAACTATATATAGTATGTATATATATATGTATATACAGGTACACATAAAATGCTATGAGAAAATAATTGTTAATAATGTTTTTTGGGGGGGTCCAGGGACCCCACTTTGGAAATTTTAGTTCAGGAATTTTAGCTAATCTTTTTCAGAGCCATCCCAAATGTACAATGGAGATAGAATCCCTTGTGTCTAGGCCAGTGAAACCATACCTATCTGAAAGTGCATTTGCCCTCCGGGGGCTGTCTTCCATTAAATCCTGATGTCATCATGTAGGATACAGCTTATTTTAATATAGACTCCCCCCAAGTCATGTCAATCAATGGCACTGAATGATGCTAACCAATTAGCTTAGATCAATGTGTGGTGACATGACTCTATCAGAAAGAGAATAAAGTCCTTGGGGACACAAGGGTCCCATTCTCTTTCTCTTGGCTCTCCTTCTTGGGACTCTTGAGCTCACCACATAGCCTCTCCTCTAATTTTGGCCAAATATGCTGGGTTTGTAATTGTTTAGGCCTGTAAACCTGTGGTGAAGAAGTTAGGGAAATGCTACTTGGTCTATTGCTTACTAATTTTGAATATACTTTAATAATAACTGTTTACTGCCAACCTGGTGCAATAGCCATTAATTTATAAGTAGCAATATACATTAGAAACCCCAGCCTAGTCCCACAATATTAAAAAAAATACAAGATTATTTGCAGGTGGAGGACCCTTGCTGCTGGGAGGATCAGGAAAGGCATTGGTCAATCAGTCAACAAGCATTTATGAAGCATCTACTATGTACTGGGCACTGTGCTAAGCATCAACATGTTGAGGCTGATGCTTGAGGCTGAGTTTTGAAGGAAATAAGGAATTTTAACTGGTGGAGATGAGGAGAGACTTCCAGTCATGGAAAGGGCAATAAACACAAACAGCTGGAGACAGAAGATGGAGTCACATGTGAGTAATAGCAAGAAGGCTAGTTTGGCTAGACCACAGACTTTGGGAAGAGAAATCCATAATAAGGCTAGGAAGGTAGAGTGGGGTCAGGTTGTGAAGGGTTTTAAAAGACAAAACAAGAATTTTATATTTTATCTTAGTAGCAATAGGGAACCATTAGAGTTTATTGCATAGGTGAGTTAAATGGTCACTTGTTTAGGACAACTACATAATTAGCTTTGTGGATGATGAATTAGAATAGAAACTTAAGGCGTGAAGACTATTGGGGACAATTGCAAGGGTCTAGTTGAGGGGTGCTGAAGGCCTAGATTATTGTGGTAACTGTATGACTAGAGGGGGACAGTTGCCAGAGACATTGTACTGATAAAAACAAAAAGATTTGTCAACTAACTGAATATATGGGGTGAATGAGAAGGTGAGAATAAGGTCAAGACTGTAAACCTGATAGACTGGAGAAATAACAGACATAGGAATCAAATCAATGCACAACCATAAGGGAAAAACTTGAATATGATGTTCTGTTATTTTCATTTATTTGAATAGCACAGTGATCATGAGGTGAATGGATAAAGTCTCCATTAGACAGCATTGAATGAGAGGCAGAGTGAAATCCAGAAAGGAAGAAAATAGAGACTTCCTGTCCTTGTGAACATGCCTGTGCAATGCCCTCCACATGTGGGCATGTGTCTGGGAAATAACTAAGAACTAAAATCATATTGAGAGTAGAAAATGAGCAAATTCACAAATTTTGCTTCTTTCTGTGCTTACATATCATGCATTTCTGAAGCAAGAATCCTTGCCTGGTCAATGAAGACCTGTCTCAAAGGATATACTGGTGGAGCAGATGTAAATTCTGGAAGAGTCTTTCAGGATAAAACGTCTCCAATAATGTCTGCTATACAGGGACCAGCCTAGCTAACTATATCACCTCATTGGTAGGTTGGCAAATAGGTGATGAATTATTTAACCATGGCAACACAAGAAATTTTAAATGCAAATTTTGAAATAGTCTTCAATCCTTCTACTTCCAATGGCAAAGAATGAGAAAAGGAGGCAGAGGGTTTTATTAAACACATTTTTAGACCTTCTATAATCATTAACTTGACCATGGACTCTGAACATGAAATCTTTGCCTTATAATCAATACATTTTCATATTAATGGGAGAACTGAACCAACTTAGTATTAACATTCTCACCATAAACCAAATCAGAAAACTCAGGAAAGTTGCTAACATGCAGGATGGTTCTCTTTGGAGAATCTAATAGAGTAATTGGTTGAGTTGGTTTCATTCTATGCTCAAAGGCAACAAAAATGATAATTTCACAAGATGCTTGTTTTGTGGTGTTTATATTAAACATCAGCAAAAAGGGCACAAAGATGTTAATTGCAATTTATGCATCAACATCTGCTTTGGAGAAAGAAAAGGTAAATAAACTCTTTTAAGAAATTAACAAATCCTTATAAACCGAGTCAACATCTATTTGTATACTTGGTTATTTCAATTTAAAGATGAGTATAGGGAAATATAGAGAAAGGTATGTTGAAAACATGATTCAGGTTTAAGAAATGAACAAGGAAAAAGGTTTGTTGAAATACTTAGAATATTCAAAACGGTATATACTTTCTTTGAGACTTAAAAGCCACTATACTTGGCAAGCACTGAGATATCATAAAATTAACTGCTTATGTGAATATGCAGGAAATGAATGATGATTCACTGGTGTAGGAGATTATATTAGAACCAGTGGTCTGTACCCTGTGAGACTGTCAATGAGTTAAAAGTGAAAATCATGAACAAATTAAAGGAAAGAATAATGAGATGAAGACATTGCTTATAATTGCAGGAAATTAAACCTGACCTATCCAAGGAAGCTAGTAATGCTAAATAATGGGAAATGAAAAAAAACTGCACCAAGATACTGAAAATTACTATTCTTTTTATAAGCTTAACCACTGTTAAAAAAAGAGTTGTTCGAGCCATGTTATACATTTTTATTAATAACTTGAATGAAAGCATAGCTAGCCTTTTGTTAACTCTGCAGATGGTACTTAGAAATCTACCTGGCAGTGGTTCAGTGACAAAGTCAGGATCAACCAAAGATTGCCACTAATTAGAATAATGATAAAACTTAATAGATCCAAGTGTAAAGTCTTACACTTGGGTACAAAAATTAGATGAAAAAATACGAGATGGGAGAGATTTGACTGGAAAACAATTCATGTGAAAAACTTACACAAGTTAATATAACAAAAAGTTAATGTAACAAAATTGTAGGCTTCATTAATAGAAGCATAGTATTTGCAACAAGAGGAATGTGGAAATTCCATTGTACTTTGCTCCGTTCTTATCATTCATGGAGTTTTGTGTTCAGTTCTGGGCACCACATTTTAGTTAGGGAATCGAGAAGCTTCAGTATATGCAAAGAGTGACCAGGATGGTTGAGGATACTGAAGTCCATGCATCTGTCGAAAGAACTGCTGATGTTTAATATAGAGAAGGAAAATTCAAAAGGGACATAATAATTGTCTTTGACTTATGTACCCTATATTCTAGCCAAGCTGGTCTATTGCATTTCCTTTCATTCAGCACCCCATGTGTAGCTACTATGCATTTGCACAGTCTGTCCTCTATCCATGGTGCACACTTCCTTCTCAGTTCCAAATTGAATCACTATTTTCCTTCAAGGTTCAGTTCATATGTCTTTTCCTACTAGAAGCCTTTTGGATTCCCTTGCTGTTTAGTGCTCTCTGCTTCCTCTTCAAATTATATATAAAATTAACTGTTTCTCATTTACCTCCACCAGTAATATGTAAACTCCTTGAAGGAAGAGTCTACTTTTCATTTTGTCCTTTTATCACTAGTGTTCAGTACACTATAGACACAACACATGGTCATTGGATTGGATTAGATTGGCTGTCTTATGGAAGAAGCATTGGAATTAATATACTTAGTCTAGGAAGGCAGAACTAGGAGCACTGGACAGAAGTTGTAGATAGGATTACTTAGGCTTCATGTAAATGAGTTGAAAAAGAAAAAAATTGAGGCTTTTGTGAGGAAATATTTTTAAAAATTAAAATTATTCAAAAGTTAAATGGGCTGGGGACAGCTAGGTGGCTCAGTGAATAAAGCACTGGACCTGGATTCAGGAGGACCTGAGTTCAAATCCAGACTCAGACACTTGACACTTACTAGCTGTGTGACCTTGGGCAAGTCACTTAACCCTCATTGCCCTGCCCCCCCCCAAAAATGTTAAACAGGCTGCCTCAGGGTGGCGATTTCTTGGAAGTCCTTAAATAGAGGCTAGATTAATACATTTTGGGTGCATAGGTTGGACTAGATGGCTGCTAATTTACCCTCCAACTATTGATTCTGTAATTCATCACCAATCCTGAGAATCCCTTTCTCTATTTATACCTATTAATTTGTCCATTCTTTAAGAACCAGATTAAATGCCTTCATGAAGCCTTAATCATAACTCCTCAACTGATTTCTTTTAAATTTAACTTGACAAATATTTATTAAGCACTTTTTTATGCAAGGCATCATGCTAGATCATTAGTAGAAATACAAACTTTTCATAAAATTTCGAACAGCTTACATGAATGGTGAGTATGAATTAGGAAAACTAGAACACAGAAAAATGCTTTGTTCTCATTAAATTTACATGTATAATTGTGAGTAGGAGGAATTAAAAAACCATATCAGAAAAATACATACTTGCATCAGAGAGTTATGAAACAAACTATGTGACATCCATAGTGATGGGTAGTGGAGGTTAAGGAAAGGCTCATGGATAACTCTCTTCTGATATCATATAGCTCTTTGTATCTCTATCAATGTGCTTAAAATACTAGTTTGCATGAATTATACTTATTTCTGTACATCTTATTTTCCCAGTTAGCCTATAAACTCCTTGTGGGCAGAAGACATGTTTTATTTATCTTTGTATACCCTATACCATGCCATGCAAAGGGTCAAGCTCTCTAGAAAGTGTTTAATGAATATTGATTGAATGAATAAACCCAGCTCAGGTTTAGTGTGAAGCTGAGAGAAAAAAAAAACAGGAAAAGTTTTATGGGTACTTTGGTGCATTCGTTTTATTTGTAGTCATTTCAGCATCTTTCCTTCCACAGGAGGGAAATGAGCCACATTCTTTCATTACTGCTTTAGTTCAGGCTGCCCAGATCCCCAGAGGTTTTCCTATTTCAATTTTTGCTAAGTCTTAAAAGAAATAGAATGTAGCAGAACTAGGACATTATCAGTCATTAGTGAGTTTTTGCCTCTAATGTTATGTCATGGTATTTTCATTACCTTCAGACTTACTTTATTACACATTAGGTGTGTTAGGGCCAAATTCCAACTAAACCATCAACAATTTTTAATAGCTTGCTTCTTCTTCTTCCACACATTTGCTACATCATTGCCTATTCATTCATTGCATTTCTGACATATTAACTCAACATTTCTCTCTGGTGATTAAGGAGGCATGAAGCATCTAGGATATACTGAAGTGAAAAGAAATCAAGATACCAGTTGGTTATAAATCACTGTAGCAAATGCCTTCTGATAGAAATACTACCCATCCTTTACAGCTTAGCTTAAATCCTACTTTTTTCACAAAGCCTTCTTTCTCTCCCTTGGCTAGGGATGTTCTTTCAGCTGAAATTTGTTCAGCATTTATCAAGTGATTCTTAGGTACCAATCAATTAATCTATCAATCAACAAGAATTTATTAAGGCGATGTTATGTACTACAAAAGCCCTGCCTTCCTGGAGCAGACATTCTATTGTGGGAAATAAAATGTACACATATAGGAAAATAGACAATATATACAAAATACATGTCAACTCGTTTTGCAGGTAAGAGCAGTAACAACTCTGGGAAATGGAAGAGATCTCATTTATATGGTGCCCCTTGAGCTGAGCTTTAAAGGAAGAGGCAGAGGTGAAAAGGAATTGAATTTTTGGGCTTGGGGGACAGATAGATCATATAAAGGTACAGAGATGGGGGGCATCTAGGTGACGCAGTGGATAAAGCACTGGCCTTGGATTCAGGAGGACTTGAGTTCAAATCCAGCCTCGTACACTTGACACCTGCGAGCTGTGTGACCCTGAGCAAGTCACTTGACCCTCATTGCCCTGCAAATAAAAAAAAAATTAAAAGGGACAGAGATAGAATATGGAAGGTCATGTATTCAGATGTAACACCCTCTTCCAATGTGTAGCTTATTTTAAGCACAGGAGGCAATATAATGACCCCTAAGGTCCCCTGTTTTTCTTCAGTCTTAGGAAGTTTCTTTTAGATGAAAAGTTTTAAGTGTAGTCATGATTGCTCTGAGCTCCTAGTCATGAAAATTCCAATATTTAGGCATAAATTTTGTTTTCTGTCTGACCTTACATTTTCACCTTCTAAACCCCTGGCTTCTTTGTGTTTGAGGCAAATTCAGTTTACTGGGAACACTTGGTTAACAAAACAGCAGATTATATTATTAGTTCCTGTAGGTAGGCTTTGGCAAAGGAAGTTGAGGAAAGAGCTGAATTTTACTTGGAATTTCCCTCAGCCTGGATCCTTCAGCCTATGGAAATCAGATGCTCAGAATCTCTTCCTTTCTGCTCCTGACATAGCTTCTCCCTTGTATACAAAGTACTTAGGGCACGAATCATTCACCACACACAGAACACAAACACACACACATACAAACATATACACAAATATATACATTTACATACAAGGAAGGATATAAGCCTTGCTCATACTCAGATATCATCAGATGATTTAATATTTAACAAATGTTTGCAGTTAGTCAAGGCAGTAGAACCAAATGGGATGGTTTCAGCATCACCTTTGAATCAGCAATAAGTTGGCCAATTTGTTTGGGAAATAGAGTGATTGAAGGGATTTCTGTTTAATCAGCCTGGAATGGAAGCATGGAGACAGGTTGTGAAGGACTTTAAATGTGAAAGATTTTGTATTTAATTGTAATTGCAACGAAGAACCACAATAGGGTCGTGATCAGACCTGTATAAACAAATGTATATCTTATTTGCCACTTCTGCTTACCACTTTACACTATTGTATTCTATACTTGTACCTCATCACCCCAACTAGCTTAGGGGTTCCATGAGGACTGATACTAAGGTCTTTGCGTCCTCAGCCTTATAAAGTGACTTTTGAGTAATGGGCACTTAAAGAACACAGAGAGCCATCGTAGAAAGAAGATCTGCTTTTCCTACTATACATGTGAATTGATGACTTTGATAAACCATCATGGTTTAATCACAAAACAATTTCAGTTCTTTTTTCCCCTCCCTGTGTCTTGAGTTACCAATGTGTATTGAGTTGTGTGCATCCGCACCATCTCCACCCTTTCAGAAAAAGTGTTTAATTTCATAGGGTTGCATTTTACTTTACAAAATACTAACATTGTGGGTTTTCTTTTTTCTTTTCCCCTCATGTTTATAGGGTGCTGAGAAAATTTTGTCAATGAATGAGTCAGGTGAACTGCAAGATCTCTTAACTAAAATTGAGGTAATTGTAATTTTAACAAATTATTTTTTATAGATAATGGTATAAAGAAATGATTGACTTCTCAAATCATGTTGTATCCTCCATTAGAATGTTAGCTCCGGGGCAGCTAGGTGGCACAATGAATACAGCACCGGCCCTGGAGTCAGGAGTACCTGAGTTCAAATCTGGACTCAGACACTTGACATTTACTAGCTGTGTGACCCTGGGCAAGTCACGTAACCCCAATTGCCACACACACACACACACACACACACACACACACACAAAAGAATGTTAGCTCCTAGGGAAGAAGGTACTGCTCCTTGTTGTTGTTGTTGTTGTTTTATTCTTTGTATTCCCAGTTCTTAATATATTATCTTATACATAATAGGGGCTTCATATATATTTCTTCAATTGAATTCAGAGTAAGGGGGGAATTATATACATCTATATCTAAATATCTAAATATCGATGTATATACTCGCAAACATACATACTTATACACCTGTATATGTGTATATGTATATACATATATGTGCAATGCACATGTAACAGAGATATGCATGTGTACATATATATGATATTACTGCATGTATATGTATATGTATATGTGTGTATACATATACATATACACACATACATATATATGTATATATGTGTGTGTATATATATATATATATATATATATATATATATGTATGTATGTATGTATGTATACACACATATACACTTGAAGATAAGGACTATTTCAGTTTGACTTTTCTTTTGCTCAGGGCCTAGGACAATGTTTTAGTTTGGAGGACAGTATTCTTTCCACTAGAACACACTGCCTTGTGAAAGCCCCAACTTCTGCTTGTGCCTCTGCGACACAAACAGAAAAGTGATGTAGGAGACTGTTATGGAATGCCACTGTGGGGGCAGCTAGGTGGCGCAGTGGATAGAGCACCGGCCCTGGAGTCAGGAGTACCTGATTTCAAATCTGGCCTCAGACACTTAACAATTACTAGCTGTGTGACCCTCAGCAAGTCACTTAACCCCAATTTGCCTCACTAAAAAATAATAAAAAAGAAAAAAAAAGGAATGGCACTGTGTCTCCCTAACCCCACTAATTATTCTCAGCTTCAGGGAAGATGATTCTTGGGTTCAGAGGGGAAGAAGAGCTAGTATATAGAAAATCAACCAGCTGTCTTATGAGGCTGGGGCTGGTTATCCTTCCTATGAACCCAAGAAGCATTTCCTCTCATTGGTTCATGAAAGTCAAAGCTTCCATGTTATTTATTCCTGATTCCATGGAGAAATCTGGTCAATCATTTCCATATTATACTCCTTATGGTTCATCAATGCCTGTTTGCAGGCTTTATTCCTTTGAACTTCCTAAAAGCTGGTCATGTCAGTCTGCCTACAGACTATCTGGTCTTTTTGTCAGAGGACAGAAGTATTTTGTTCTATAGCATTAAACACTTGACCCTTAGACAGAGAAGATAAAAGTCAGAGAGAGGCATATAAAGTAACCAGATGCTAAGAATTTATTACAGAACAAAGAGTATGTCTGTGGATAAACCCTGGCCAGATGTGACTGGTGGCTCCACAGATGCCTCTGCATATGATGCTTCTGCAGCAGAATTCTTAGGAGATCTTCAGGATGTATTCGAACACCACTAGATAATTAGGTCTTAGGATGGCCTGGTTTCCTCACATGGCAGAACATTTCTTCTTATACTCTCTGTCTACATTGAATTACTTGAAATTTCTGTAAAATATACGAGTACCCAGTGTGTCTTTGCTAGACTTCTTACATTCTCCAGAATCTACAAAAGGCAACTACTTAATACATATTTATGGGACGATAGGGTTTAGAACTGGAGAAGGCCTTAGCATTCATCTAGTCCAACCCCCCTCATTTTACAGATGAATTAATTGTGGTCCATGGAGGCTAAAATAGTTTTTCATGGTGATCATGATAGGAGGTAGGAGATCCTGGATGCAAAGAGTACAGTACAAGCACTGGTAGACTGGGAGTTGTGGGACAAAAATTCAGATCCCTTCTCAACCACCTACCACCTGTTTGACTTTGGGCAGGTCACCCCCACTCTACTTTCTTTTCTTCATCTCTAAAATGATGGGTTTGGACTAAATGAACATGGAGATCCCTTGGTCCTTTCCATCTGTGATCTTATTGAACCTCGGTCCTCTGACCAGCACCCTCTCTACTGTACCATGTTTGTTATGATTGCATTTAATTAGCAAAAATAATTAATTACATATGTTCTCAACCTCGTATCAACTAGGATTGACATGTGTGAAAAGCACTTTTGAAAAATAACCAGAGGCACTATTCCAAATAACAGCATGTAGTCTATTACTTGTCTTATTGCATGGAAATACCAGATGTTTGTGATGTTTTCACATCAATGAAGCATTGACATATATTATGATTGTCCTTAAACACGAAACTGGATTTTAAAGCCAGATAACTCTTTATTGTTATAAAATTCCTCAAGGGGCTTCTAGTGGACAGAGCTGTATCTAGATTGTGGTGACTGGAGCTCTGTCTAGTGTCAAAATGTAGAGGTTGCTCTGGGCATTTGTACTCTTTCAGGAAGCAGAAATTGGATCATGCATACTATAAAAATAATTTAAATAGGAAAGTACAAAGTAGCATGCTTTTTCCTTTGTAGTGATCACATCCCAGATGAATTCTTCTTCCAGCCATCTTTACCCAGTGATCAGCAGTGACCTCATAGTCTCACGGTATCCCAGGGTTCCTGTCTCTTCTACTACTAAGCCTTGTGTCCTTAGGTCTGAGTTCCTGGGGTCCCCATTCTTCTTTTCCCTCCTCTACTTAATTAAATTTATCTTTAAAATGTTATTTGAGGATATCTTTCATGTGGTTGGTTATTTTGTGATGCTTGAACATGGCATCCAAATTGCTCATTAAAGCTCTGTTATTGGGAATTTAGAGGAAAAACTAGATGATTGAGCATCTAAGGGAGGTACTTAGGGGAACCCTGAGAATTTATGACATAAATAATGTTCTCTAAAGTGAACACATCTGGGAGTAGATTATGAATATTCTCATCAGTAGCTGATACTATTTCTTACTTTTAAAAGATTAATTGGGGGGCGGCTAGGTGGCACAGTAGATAAAGCACCGGCCCTGGATTCAGGAGTTCCTGAGTTCAAATCTGGCCTCAGACACTTGACACTTACTAGCTGTGTGACCTTGGTCAAGTCACTTAACCCCTATTGCTCCTCAAAAGAAAAGATTGATCGGGGGTCAGGGGGGCAGCTAGGTGACACCATGGATAAAGCACCAGCCCTGGATTCAGGAGGACCTGAGTTCAAATCTGACCTCAGACACTTGACACTTACTAGCTGTGTGACCCTGGGTAAGTCACTTAAACCTCATCGCCCTAAAAAAAAAAAAAAGATTAATTGGATTAGTAAAAACCCTATTGCCCAGTCCCTTCCAGAGGAGAATGGGGCTAGCATGTGCTGGTAAACAAGGCCCAGATGGCACAACCGTCCAAGGAAAAAGGAGCAAGGCTTCAGCCCTGATCTGAAAGAAGGGAAACCCAGAAACCACTTCAGAGTAAGGCAAAGTTAGGAATGACATCATACAGGGGAAGAGGGAGATATTAAAGGACTCTGAAGCAGTAGTTTAAAATCACTACACATGGAGGACAAAAGTGATTGGTAAGTATCGTCACAATGGGGTTTGTCTTCCTTGCTCAATGGACATTCATTCCTGGGTGCCATAGTCCAGTTTGTTAGTGTTTCCATAGTCCCATGCGGGGCTCTTGCTATCATACTATGTTCTGCTTCAAAGAAGATTGTCACTGGATCTAATCCAAGGGATTGATTATATTATTAAAAATACTAGAAAGTTTGAATCCTAATACTATTTTACCTAAAACTTACTACTTCCTGTAAGCAGGAAGCTAGGTGGCATAATGGATAGAACATTGGGACTGGAGTTAGGAAGACCTGAATTCAAATCTGACCTCAGACAATGACTGGATGTATGACCCAAGGCAAGTCACTTAACATTTCTGCATTTGTTTCCTCATCTGTAAAATGGGGAAATAGCACCTATTTTTCAGAGTTGCTGTGAGGGTAAAATGAGATAATATTGGTAAAGCACTTAGCTCAGTGCCTGGCACATAGTATTATAAAATATTCACTCTCCCTTTCCCTTTCAAATCATTTGTTCCAAAATGAAAATTTAATAAATGTATCTAGCAAGTGAACAACTACCTAATTATTTGTCATCTATCTGTTTTGGGTAGATCTCTAGGGTATATAGCACCTTGATACAGTGCTTTAGATAGCACAGGGACTTAATCAGTAATGAATCAGTAAGTCAGACTACTTCAGTCCTTCTAGATCTGAGTAATGTTGAGGACATAAAAGTCAAACATTCAAATGTTTGATAAACATGTCCTGCCATACTCATATGGTTTACCATTCATAGATGCTGGTGAATCTTGCATTACATAACAAATGCATTCCTTAAAAGTTGCGTATTGCATGTACCCAAAGTCTCAGATGAATTTTAAGTTTTAATAGCCTAAAATTTCACTAAGGCTTTTGAAATACCTTGAATAGAGCTAATATTTTATAAATCAAATAATTTCTACCAAGAATTAATTGATCACTTTGGGTATATATTCCTCGATTTTGTATTGTATTATCTGTATTGACAGTGTTGAAGAGCATTAACTATCTGTCTGACCTTTGGGATGTCTCTTGCCCTTTCTGTCATGCAGTTTCCACATATATAAAATAAGAATGAAAATATCTGCCTCACATAGACTATGACAAATATCCAACAATCTAATCTGTATGAAAAAGCTTAGAAAAGGATTAAGCACTTATACAAACATATGTCATATGATTACAATTATGATTGTTCAATAGGTAGTGGCATCTAACAATACTTTTTTTTTTTTCCTTTTTGAGGCAATTGGGATTAAGTGACTTGCCCAGGGTCATACAGCTAGTAAGTGTTAAGTGTCTGAGGCCGGATTTGAACTCAGGTCCTTCTGAATCCAGAACCGGTGTGCTATCCACTGCACCACCTAGCTGCCCCATCTAACAATACTTTTAAAGTTTATTTCCAACCTCTACCCACTGCTTCCTAATTTTTCTATCAAAAGCTACTTTGGGGATACCTGATAATTAAAAGATTGTCTCATTAAATCTCTTATTAAAATGAATAGTCCTCCTTTAGTGCAAATACACTCTTTTTTTTTTTTTTTTTGGTGAGGCAATTGGGGTTAAGTGACTTGCCCAGGGTCACACAGCTAGTAAGTGTTAAGTATCTGAGGCCGGATTTGAACTCAGGTACTCCTGACTCCAGGGCCGGTGCTCTATCCACTGCGTCATCTAGCTGCTCCTACAAATACACTCTTAACAATGTATCTTTTTATCTACATAGAGGGTTTTTCCAAGTGTGGCCCACCTCTAACTTAATATCTAATGTTTAGGGTTAATAAAACATGTTTCCACACATAAACCTTGAAATTAACTTAGTATAAATATTGTCATCCCTATTTTTTAGATGAAGAAATTGATCTTTATAGAAATGATATGAAGTTTTCCACACTATACACATTTTGATCAATCAAGTTGCTCTGCCAAAGATATAGTAGTCAGTCAATTGGCAGTCTCTTCTTTTGTTCTGAGAGATATTGTTTGTAAGAAAGTGTTATTGTTGTTTGTCCTTCATTCTCGAAGAGGACCATGACAGATGTCATGACTTGCAGTGAAATGGATTTAAGTGAGGAAGTGCTGTGCAAAGTCACCAGCCTCACTTTCTCCTCTGGAGCCATCTGGGTCCAGTGGTAAGATATGTTATCAGGACAACTGAAGATGGCTCCAGATATTTAAAGCAATTGGGGTTAAGTGACTTGCCCAGGGTGACACAGCTAGTAAGTGTCTGAGGTCACATTTGAACTTGGGTCCTCCCAACTTCATGTCAAGAACTCTATTCATTGTGCCACTTAGCTGCCCCCTGTAAGTAAGTGAGTTGGAAAGGCAAGAAGGAGAAGCAGTAGGATATTTAGCAGAGAGTTTGTCTACTTCTCACCCTCTTGATATACTGTGGCGAGTTTGTAAGAAAGGGTAGCAAAGGCTGTTTTATGACATGATTGCTGTCCAACCACTATTGAAGTTTGGGATGAAAGGACTCCTGACTATATATTCTAACACTTTCCCCCCTTCTTTTTATTTCTCTCCATGTGCTTACAGAAAGTTCAGCATCCACACGAATGTCCTTCCTGTGGGGGCTTTGGCTTCCTTCCCTGTTCAGTGTGCCATGGAAGCAAGATGTCAGTGTTTCGGAACTGCTTTACAGACTCTTTCAAAGCCCTAAAATGCACAGCTTGTAATGAAAATGGACTTCAGCGCTGTAGGAGTTGTACAAGCTAAAAGCATCTTCCAATAGAGAGCCTCACTTCATCAACACCTCTCAAGAATTTGTTATATGCTTTTTTAATGGTTATGTTTATGGGACAATTAATAAACTTCATTTGTAATAATCATTGGATATTTGCGGAAATCACTGAAGTCAGGTATTTTCCTAAGTGCTTAGAAAGAGATATATACTGTTCACCAAATGTCCAAGGCTGGGTTCTCTATTTAATCACCAAGAGGGTAATGCTGATCAGTGCCTGGCACTCTTCACTAAGTAAGTGCTCCTTGTCAAACACTCATTTTAAAGGTTACACATATAATAACATTGGAAGACACTCACTCTGGGGGAACTACCATGCTCTCTTGGGCTCTCAGAGACCTGACTACCACCCTCCCGTTAGTTCCCTTTCCCTTTTGGGTGTGACAATACTTGTCTTCTAAATCTAAGGGTCTGATGTGAATCTATGTGCTTGGGTGAGTTCCACTCATTTGGGGAAACTCATCTCTTCATTCTATCCCAGAGACTTTTGAGGAAGTTGTTTATACAAAAGCATATTCACATGATCATCCTATTAGAAAGAAATGAAACAAAATGATCCCACAATAGTCCTTTTGTCCCATTCCATTTCCTCCAAATACTGGGCTAATCTTCTTTGTCAGGTGGCAAGCCAACACCTGAGAATTCAATTCTCAGCTAACCTCAGAAAGAAACTCAGAACTCAGCTAATCCTACAAGAAAGTGGAAGCATTCCCTCCACTGGAATTTTCATCCCCCAAAACCAAAACAAAACAACAAGACAGGAATTCAGGAACTCTGGGCTGTTCAGTTTGTCTCTGTCTCTTGAAGTGACTTAGGCTCAATGCTATTTGCAAAATGGATCAGATAATGATTGCTTCCTCCAGGTCTCTCCAGCTCTGCCTCTGCTCTTACTGCTGTGCTGGCTATGCTATTGCTTTGCTCAGGACATCCCTCCTGCCTGCTATTCCTGCTCTGACTATGTGCTTTTAAGTTTGGGTCATGCTAAGAGAGCACAGAGTCCTGCTATTAAAATCTAATTATAGTACACCAGGAGTCTGAGGAACAGGATAGCTCCCCACCAAGCACCATATTGCCTCTCTCTTTTTCCTTCACCCCTACATTATTTCCTCCATGTGCCCTTTTAAAACATTCAACCTTCATCTTGTCTCCAAAACTTGCTAGGCTGGACTAATGGGATTCCTGATAAGTCTCTAACCAGGAAGATTTGAAGTACAAGTAAACATCTGTGACAGTATTATCTCAAGTGTCATTATTTAAAATATAACAGACACAGGTAATAATTTCAACTACAGAATGCAGTTCCTTAATATATCACATTTACATTAGAATTGCATGAAGTTCGTTTAGTCTGAGACAGAGTGCACAATCAATATCAAACATGAAAACATTTCATATATAAGATTAAGGAAAAAGGTTCATATAGTATGAAATCACATTAGGCATGCATAGTGACTAGATTACATGCAGCCATGTATAACATGTACATGTACCTGCATGCCATGTAATACTAGCATAAATAGCAAAGAATGCTAATGTAGTAAGAAAAGCAAATTGCATAGCAAGCACATAAGCCTTAAATAATATATTATAGACGCAGATAGGTGGCACAGTGGATAGAGCACCGGCCCTGGATTCAGGAGTACCTGAGTTCAAATCCGGCCTCAGACACTTGACACTTACTAGCTGTGTGATCCTGAGCAAGTCACTTAACCCCAATTGCCTCACAAAAAATAATAATATATTATATATGCTTGCATTAAAAAAGCACACAATAAATACAGGCATGCACTACTACAAAAGGTACCTTTTGACTACACTGGCAACAACATTCCATTTCTTTTAATGAGATATTAGCAAGTTTGATAACTGGCCAAATTGACTTCTACTGTGGCCTCCTGAGTTTGGGAATGGCCTAGGCAGTCTAACACTATCTCCACCTTCTATGTGTGACATTGGTTTCCTAGTAGCTTCAACAGTTACATACCAAAAAAAAAAGTTTGTTTCTGGTTCCAGTCTTTCTTCTCATTTTCCAGGTCCCTCTTATGTACCCTTAGAAAGTAAGCTCCTTGAGGGCAGGAACTGCTTATAAAGCTTTTGTTTATATGCCTTGCACTTAGGACAGAGATTGGAAAATAGTAAGCACTTAAATGTTTTATGTGTATGTACCTATGTATGTCTATATAATTCAATATAATCTATGCATAGATGCATACATATATACATGCAATGGATCTCATGTATACATACACTATATGATATATAAAATATATATAAAGATACAGTATGTTATATAAAACATACATACTGGGGCAGCTAGGTGGCACAGTAGATAGAGCACTGGTCTTGGAGTCAGGAGTATCTGAGTTCAAATCCGGCCTCAGACACTTAACACATACTAGCTGTGTGACCCTTGGCAAGTCAATTAACCCCAATTGCCTCACTAAAAAACCCCCCAAAACCCCAAAAACCAACATACATACCTCTTACAGAAAACATATACATAGGTGTTACTATAAAACATACTCATAATATCTTTATATATCATATATATTGAATCTAGTAGATATACATATGGGTGTTTTATATATGTGTATAAATATCTAAAACAATATGTTTATATACAGATATATGTATAAACATATATGCTGGACATATATATATATGTGTGTGTGTATATATATATATAAATACATACACACATAGATATATTTCTACAGTAGGTAATTGTTGGTTGAGATGTATATTCTTTGTAGGACATCCAAAATTCTTTATAGACTGGACATTTTCCAGTCTTTAAACTACTTGCTTGCTAAGGGATGACTTTGTATTGGTTCGGTATCTTTTGCATTCCTTATATACAAAGATTCCCTAGCAGAACTCTATTCTATTTTCAGAGATTTTGGCCAAGAATCCAAACATCATTTTTTTCCATAAAAGCTTTTCTGAGGTGAAGTCATAGTGAAGTAGTAGTTCTTTCTTAGCTGATCTCTCAGCCAAGAGGCATGCTGGTTATGAATCTCTGTTTTCATTGTTTTCTGAGATCCAAAGAACAAGGCAGAGGTGACTCCTTGCCAAACATTAGTAGATGTGGGGTAGAGCCTGTAGCATCAGTGTTAGTAGTACTTTATGCCTGCATGAAAAGTATCACATGTTGATTCCACTGGGCCTTCTGGCTCCTTAGAATGTCTAATGCGTGACTGACTTGCTTAGGCTGTGGTTCTCCATGAGGTTAGAAGGTGTGGTTCTGAACTTGATTTCTGTCAAGGCCTACACCTCTTTGAGTACCTTGCTTTCAATGTCTCTACCTTGGTTAGAGTAGGTCCTGTCAGGAAAGAGAAAAAGATATACTTATGTAGGTCTCCCATAATACCTAGGCAACCATAAGAGATTTCTGGTTCTTGGCTGTGTGTACAATTGTGCATACTGGATAAAGTAGCTGATCACCAGGATATTGCTCATGTTCTTACTATCTCTTTCCAGAGATAAAAAGTCTCTGTACCAGACCTAAAGACTTGTTGGTACTTACACTCTCCAAGTAGGCAGCATAAGATAGTAGCACTTTCCTCTGAACACAAAGAACTCCATCTTATGCTTTATCTAGATCCTTTAGACAGACTAGGGAAGCCGATAGGCCTCCTCTCAATATAATGTTTTAAATGCATAAAATGAAATACAAATGATTAAAAAAACCCAATTATATTGAAATACAGCTACCAAAAAAAGTATATTTTAAAAGTTTATAGGGGCAGCTAGATGGCACAGTGGATAAAGCACCGGCCCTGGATTCAGGAGGACCTGAGTTCAAATCCAGCCTCAAACACTTGACACCTACTAGCTATGTGACCCTGGGCAAGTCACTTAACCCTCATTGCTCCACCAAAAAAAAAAAAGTTTATAGACCTCAGGTTAAGAACTACCATTATAGATATTGCCTGCCTACTGGGGCTGGTAAAATCTATCAAATATCTAGTCATCAATCGGATAGTGCTTTCAAGGCCATGGATCACAATGCCTTGCAGAGCACCTACTGTTTACTATTACCACATGTGGAATTAGTAAGAGTCTAGTTTATCCCTTTCCTGTGGTCTATCTAAATGAGCTGGCTATAAGCACATGTAAATTTTCTGTGCTGTCTGCCTCTTTGAACTTTACAGCAGTCCAAGGTGAGGCTCCCCTGATTTCTCACCACTCAGTAGATTGAGAGCTAGCCCCTTGACACTTTTCATTAGTCATCAGAGGTTCTTCCTTTTATTCACCTGCCATTGCTCTCTTGTTTCAGCAGCATGTTTTCTCCAGAACTTGAATGGCTCCTTTCCAGGTAGATTTAGAGGTTCTCCTGAGGATTTTAATTTGGTATAGTAGGGGCCTTGTACTGATCTCTACTGGTTTGCTCTCCACATCCAGGTGTTGACTTTATCCTATTCCCAAGTCTCACTACATCTCCAGACCCTGCTCCCTTTACAGGTGAGCTATTAATTTCCCTTTTTTTCTTCTTCTCTGTCGAGGGGTTTAAGTATTTAGTTTCTACATATTATCTTCAAATCTTAGGTCTTCATATGATTCTAGAATGTGCTCATGTCTTAGATGAGCCAGAATTGGCTTTTCACAAATGTAATCAATATTTCAGAGCACCCACCTTCAATATTCATAGCACCTGGTAGGGAGATATTTATAAGATATCCAGGAGGCTCTCCTAGAATCAAAATTCTTTTGTGGGTATCCAACTTCAATGTTTTCCCCCTTATACTTTACATATTTTTACACCTATGCTGCTTATTTCAGCTTAAATTGTAATAACAAGGTACACAGAAATGCACCAGATATAACACTTAAGAATACAACCATGATAAAAAATTATACAATTTTAGATCAAATTGTAGCATTAGCATAAAGGTTAAGGTAAAATGCAAGAAAGCAAAATGGACTCCAAAGCAGGAAACAAAAGAGAAAAGTAAAAAAATTCTCAGAAGTATAAATTTGAGAGGCATCTGTAGAATTCCAGTGAAATTGGTAGACTTCTTTTTTTAGTCAATTAAAAAACCCCATTTGAAATGATCTTGAATAAACTCTCATCTCTAACCACCAGGGGGCACTGCTCACCAGTACCTGACCCTATTCAGTAGTCAGGGCTAACAGTGGAACCTCTTTGCACCTTCTAAAAATGGTCTGTGATTTTCTAAACAATTGTTTCTTATGATGTCCTAGTGATCTGAATGAGTTAATGTTGCCACTTAACTGTCTAATATAACAACAAGGAGTGTCTTAGGGAAAACGAAGAAGAGAGCCCAAATTGGAGGGAAATAATATAATGTTGAGTAAATGAATGAGAAAGTATCTGTGTCTATAACATATCAAACACATAACATGTATTGTCTTCCTAAGGGTAATAATAATTTTTAAAAACTGCTTTGTAGGCAAAGCAATAGTCTTAGAATTGACAATCACTGATCTCATTAGATTGTGGTAGCAAGAAAACTACTAGAGCACTTCCCAGTGTAGAAAAGAAATAAAAGTTTTATTTTCTCTCCCTACAAAGCCTATCTAGAAGCAATCCAAAAGTGAATTGTGACCCTAACAATATAGCTCTGTTTGGCCATGTAGAAACAAGCAATAGCAGATTGGACAAATAATCCATTGCAATTTTATGTAATTTCCTGTCTGGATAGACGACTTCTCGGTTGACTTTCTTCATAAGCAATTTCAATTACATCTATGAAGAAACAACCAAAGCAGAAAGCAATTTTGAAATTTAATTAATTATCCTACCTCTCCTCCTCTTGAAACTGATTTAATCACATGTTGTAGCAGTGAATAAGTTCCCTCCTCTGGCTACACTTCTTGACCTTCCCTCTATTCTTGATCTCCCTCTATTCCCTACTCTTCCAAACATTTACTTCAAGTTTAGCTTGTAAAGTCATGTTACAGAACATGAAATGTACTTGTGTTCCATTGCCACTTGGACCCTGGATGTGCTCCAGAAATTCTTGATCATGTTACCTATTGCTCTTATTATTTTGTAGGTTGGGACACTGTATATATTCTACAATGGATAAGGGGGAAAATACAGTTTAATATATATCTATATATTTTATATATATCTTACAACTCATTTTCACAATGACCTATGTAAAAAATACTTTCATAGTGAATGTAGTCAAATCTCATAGGCTCACTCTGTGGCCTACTAACCTATAAGGAAATGGTTCCTTTTCTCTTAATCATTTTCACACATTTCCCCAGCTGCCTTTCATTCCATTTAATAGGCACTATTGCATGACTTAAGATGTAGTGATTTCTGCCACTTGCTATTAAGTCCTTGAGGAAGAACAATTGTGGAAGAGTAATGAAGCTTCACAAAAGACAATTTAGAACACTCCTAGCATAGGGCAGTGCAAAGAGGATTATGCTAAGATTCTGGAAAGTCTGTTCTTCACCTCCAACAAAGTGTTTCATCTCTCTGTGCCTCAGTTTCCTCAGCTATATAATTAAATAAGAATATCAGCAACATTTACCTCCTGGGGTTGTTTTTTATTTTGTTTTTTTTTTTTTTAAGGAGAGGCACTGAACCTTATTTTTTCTTTGATATAAAGGTCCCAAGTAAGGACAATCCCTCTACCAATGCAGGTTATTACCTTAGCCATAATTTACAGTTCTAGAAATTTGCTGACAGCACAGAGAAGCTAAGTGACTTTTCAGGGGTCACAGAGCCAGCATATGTCAGAAGAAAGACTTCAGTCTAGGTCTTCCTGTCTATGAGGTCAGTATTCTATCACTACATCCTATGAAAGTACCTAATGAACCATTCAAAGGCAAGGTGTTGTTATTATTGTTCAAAAATTACTGTAAATTTCATATTATAGTAGAGTTTCTTTTCTGTAGAAGAAAGAACACCAACCTTCATTCTGTTCTACAAGTGTATCAAATAATTCATATTTATATATGATATATTAGCTTAAAATAAGCTCGCGTGATCTTAAGTTGCTTTGAGAGAGAGGAAGTGAGCAGAACACAAAGGGTGATCATCTCACCCACTGGGAACTGGTGAGGATATGTCGAGATTACTTTTAGATGTCATATTTTAGGAAGGATATTGACAAGAAAGAGTCCATCCAGAGACCCCTTTCACCTTTGATATTCTATGTAGTATGTTATATTTTCCATAATGCTTTCTTCACAATAACCTTGCAGGTTATATACTAGAACCAGGTCAGTAAAGTAAGATGATGAAGGTAACTGATCAACGCCTAACTATAATGTGCTGCTATAACCATGATCCTTGTATAGGTTGTACAACTTCACTTACTGCCTGTCCCTTCCTTACACATATTAGGGGATGAGGTTTGTTAGATACAAACACTTTTAAATCTGGAATCCATATTAGAAACTGGATCATACCAGAATGTATTTGTCTTTCTTGGTGAAACAAGGTTTTAATGCATATTGCCTACATCTGGATGATACTCAGCTAAACAGAAATAGCATTCTCTTTGGTATATAATGCTACTTGGTCTTCTGCTTTATTGGAAGCATAGGTAATGGAGATTGTTAATTTTTTTTAGGTAATGAATACCTAACAAAAGTGAGTCTATTCTTCAGAATGCCACCCTAGAGTCCCTCTGAAATTCCCTGGTATTTCGAGATGATTCTCCTCCATGGAGATAGCAGTTTTTGTTAAATAGAAAAAAAAAAGATTAAGTTTTCCAAAAGATATTTCCCTGAGGAGAAGAAATGACATCAGCGCTGATGGAAATTTTCATTCCAAGACTATTCTGAGTCATCTTTGGATATCAGTTTTGTTCCCCCCCCCCTTCATTAGACTTTGATCATGCTAGAAGAGCAAAAATGTGGTGAGCTTTTGACAAGGTCATTTTGAAAAGGGACAATATAGCTTTTATAGGAGACTATAAAATGTCATAAAAGCATTACTGATGTGAGCTAAAACTAAAGCACATTCTTCACATTAATCAATATCTAGAAAACCCATATTAATTCTCATTACTACACATTCATACTTTAGCCTTTTCTATCTCGAAATGTGTCTCTTTTTTGTTATCCCTGCTTTAAACTTAACCTTTTCCTTCCTGTTGGACCATAGAAGAGACATGGGGAGAAAGGGCATTTGAATGGGATCAAGGAGGTATCCACAATGTCACAAGAACCATTGAAATAGATATAAAAAAATCAAAGGATCTCAGAGTTGGAAAGTATGTCTAAGTTTAATCTGCTCTCACCAGTTCTTCAGTATAAATCCCCTGTATGACAGGCTAAACTGCTGCTGCTTAGAGACCTCGAGTGACTAACAAACCCCATTAACAGTCAAGGCAGCCTATTCAAGTTTGGGGCTCTTAGGAAGTTAGAACATTTTTCCTTCCTTTAAAGTCAGTCCAACTTTTCCTCTCTGCAATTTCTACCTATTCCTTCCATTCCTTCCCTGCTCCCTGAGCCTCCCACACACATTTACTCCCTGCTCTCACGCTTTTCTTCTTGAGACTACACTTCCTCAGTTTCTTCAATGGTTCTTCATATGGGATGGTTTTAATCTCTTCAACATTCCTATCATTCTCCTCTGGGTTTGATCAGTTTCTCACTGTCCTTCTTAAAAGGTGATGCCTAGAACAGAACAGAATTCTTTGCTTTTGATCTAACCACTATCAATGAAATGGGGGTGGGGTAGGGTGATCATCTTTAGAGTTCTGGATATTGTGTTTCCTAATGCAACCTAAAATGACTTCAGTTTTTGTACGATCCACATGGCATTCACATGGAAAATGAATAAGATTTCACAAAAGATTGTAGATTTTATTCACATAAATTGTGGTCTAGCTCACTTCCCCCATCCTGCACTTATGCATTTTATTTTTTGAATGCAAATATGAGTTTTTACTTATCTGTTATCTTTTTTCCTTTCTTCCTGCCTGCATGTCTGCCTGCCTTCCTTCCTTCCTTCCTTTCTCTTCCTGATATATCCCAATGTTTTAACTTGTATGAGTTTTGGATGTTGACAATGTTATATAAAACATCAACTACCATTTCTAGTTTAAAATTATCTGCAAATTTTATAAGGTTGCTTCCCCTTCTTTCAAGTCATTGATTAAAAAGTATTGATTATGGGGCAGCTAGGTGGCGCAGTGGATAGAGCACTGGCCCTGGAGTCAGGAGTACCTGAGTTCAAAGCCGGCCTCAGACACTTAACACTTACTAGCTGTGTGACCCTGGGCAAGTCACTTAACCCCAATTGCCTCACTAAAAAAAAAAAAAGTATTGATTAACACATTCTATTAGAGGTCTCCTTCCAAGATGATATAAACTCATAGATGTTCATAGGACATCTTTCATGAAATTGGCTAAAATCTTCATCATGTATATCCTTATTTAACACCCCACATGATGGCACAATGTAGTCATACAAAAGTATCCTCCTTAGTTGTATTTGCCATGGTTTTGGGTAATTTTTCTATATACATGTGGGATCCACAGTCTAAGGAGATACTTCAAGAGCATTGTGCTTTCTTAACATCAGAAAGCAATAAATATAGTGAGATTTTTTTTTCTTTTTTACCTTCTAGTCCATTTAAGTAGCTTTAGAATGTAGACCACTAGTAAAAAAAAGTCTGTCAAGCCTGTCTCTTCTCTTCTCATATTTATATTGATGTTGTAAGATGATAGCAGATGAGGTACAGTTATCACTGGCTAGTCAAGGAAGACTTCACCAAAAAAAAAAAAACCCCAAAAAACCCTGTGACTTAAATTGGGCTTTAAGGGATGGGTAAGATTTCTTTGCATCTTTGAAGGATGGGCAGAAAGGAATGAGAAAGGAACTCTAGGTGGGTGGGATAGTGTGAAAAAAAGTAGAGAAGTGGATGTGTGAATGTAGTACAGTCAAGGAGTCAATCCACAAGTATTGTTATTGTTTTTTTGTGTTTGTTTTTGTTTTTGTTTTTGCAGGGCAATGAGAGTTAAGTGACTTGCCCAGGGTCACACAGCTAGTGTCAAGTGTCTGAGGCTGGATTTGAACTCAGGTCCTCCTGAATACAGGGCCAGTGCTTTATCCACTGTGCCACCTAGCTGCCCCTACAAGCATTGCTACTTACCCACTATGCCCTGGACACTATCTTAGGGACTGGAGGTATAAAGTCAAAACCTAAATCATTTATATCCTTAAGGAGTTTATATTCTAGTGAAGGAGGCAATTTATATAAAAATTGATACATAAAAGATAAAGTACATAAGAAGATGATTGATCCTTAAACTGTGGTCTATGGACTTGTTTTTCTTTTCTAGTATTTTGTTAACTGCATTTCAATAGAATTGCTCTCCTTTGTAGTTCTCTATATTTTATGTTATTTTTATGAGAAACACATAGATTTCACCATCCATGAAACAATGGTTATGAACCTCTGCAGTAGATGGCAGGTAGCATTGGAGGGGGAGACACTTTCATATTTTAATTATGATGAATAGAATGTTCTAATTGAAGGTTTTTTTGTTTAGAATTTTATTTTCCAAATTACATGTAAAAGCAAATTTTGACATCAATTTTTAAAACTTTGTGTTCCAACTTCTTCCTCCCTCCCTTCCCACCTCCCATCCTAAGAACTCAAGCAATTCAAAGTAAGTTATACATGAGTAGTCATAGCAAACAATTCTACCTTATCTACGTTGTGAGAGAAAACAGATAAAAACAAGACTTCAGATTAAGGAGTTGCTGAAAAAAATGTATTTCAGTCTGTCTTCAGATACCATCAGTTCTTTCTCTGCAGGTGTACTGCAATTTTCATAAGTCCTTCCGAGTTATATTGGATCATTGCTTTGCTGAAAATAACCACATGCTTCCCAGCAGATCATCTTACACTATTGCTTTTATTTTGTATATAGTACATTTCTATCTGCCTCAATTCATGTGGGTCTTTCCAGGTTTTTCTGATAGCATCCTGTTCATCATAACTTTTATATAGTACCTTAAACTTGATAAAGAATTTTTTTCATAATAGCCTAGCAAAGTAGGTACCATACATTTTGCCATTGTAGTCAATCATCATAATGATTTCCCTCCATCCTAATCCCTTCCAATGATATTTACTCTATTTTCTATCTTATTTTCCCCTTTCCTCCTCAAAAGTGTTTTGCTACTGACTGTCCCCTCCACTACTCTACCCTCCCTTTATTCACCCTTCCCTCCTTATCATCTTCCCTTCCTATTTTTCTGTAGGGTTAAATTGATTACTCCCCCCAAATGGGTGTGTAAGGCTGATGCTTTATCCACTGAGCCACCTAGCTGCCCCCTACTGAAAAAGTTCTTATGAGTTGGAAGTATTATCTTCTTAAGCAAGAATGTAAACAGTTTAACCTTTTAATGTCCCTCATGATTTTTTTCCCATTTACCTTTTTATGCTTCTCCAGGGTCTTGTATTCTACAGTCAAATTTTCTATTCAGTTCAGGTCTTTTCATCACAAATGCCTGAAAGTCCTCTTTTTCATTGAAATCCCATTTTTTCCTCTGAAAGATTACAATCAGTTTTGCTGGGTATGGGATTCTTGGCTGTAGTCCCAGTTCCTTTGTCCTCTAGAATATCATATCCCATGCCCTCTGGTCCTTTAATGTCAATGCTGCTAGATCTTGTTTTATCCTTATTGGAGCTCCACAGCAGTTGAATTCCTTTTTTCTAGCTGCTTTCAATATTTTCTCCTTGACCTGGGAGTTCTGGAATTTGGGTATAATATTCCTTGAGGTTTTCCTTTTAGGATATTGGTGGATTCTTTCAATTCCTATTTTACCTTCTGCTTCTAGAATATCAGGGCAATTTTCCCTTACAATTTCTTGGAAGATGATGTCTAGGCTCTTATTTTGGTCCCGGTTTTCAGGTGGTCCAATGATTTTCAAATTATCTCTCCTGGATTTATTTTCCAGGTCAGCGGTTTTTCCAAGGAGATATTTCACATTGCCCTCTATTTTTTTCATTCAATTGGATTTGCTTTACTGTGTCTTGATTTCTCATAAGGTCACTAGCTTCCATTTGTTCAATTCTAATTCTTAGGCAATTATTTTCTTCAGACAGCTTTTTAATTTCCTTTTCCATTTGCCTTTTCAAGCTGTTGACTTTTTTCTCATGACTCTGATACATCACTCTCATTTCTCTTTCATTCTTTCTTCCCTCTCTCTACATCTTCCTTCTATCTTTCCTACTTTCTCCTCAAAGTCCGTTTTGAGAGCTTCAATGGCCTAAGACCAATTCATATTTTTCTTGGGATCTTTGGATGTAGGGGCCCTGAGGTTGTTTTCTTCTTCTGAGGGTGCACCTTGATCTTCCTTGTCACTGAAGAAACTTTCTATAGTTCTGAACTTTCTTTGCTTGCTCATCTTGCTATCTTTTACTTGACTTTTAACTCCCCACTGGGGGACCCTGCTTCTAGGCTACACCACTGTTCCCATCTTCAGAGGGTCCCAGGTGTTTTTGTTTGAGGGAGGGTAGGTTTTACTCTCACCTGGCCTGTTCTCTAGTCCGAAGATAAGCTCAAGCCAACTTACTAAATAATGAACCGGCAAAGCTTTCTGTGGTATGGTTCTTAGCTTCAATGAGCCTGCACCCCTCCCCCACCTGGGCCTCCCGCTGCTCAGGATTTCTTCCTGGTTCTCAACTAGGGTGGGACAGTCAAATTCCTCCCTAGGTCCATCTGACCCTGCACTTTCCCCCTGGCCAGATCTTCAGTTCTCTCAGTCGACTGCAAGCTCAGTTCCAGAAGACCCTGGTGCTGCAGCTGATTCGGAGGCTTGGGGGTTAAGTTCCTCTAGTGTGGCATGCCTGGGGTCTCTGTTGGCTCGATCGCAGGGTTGGACTTTACCAGTAGCTCAGCATGGCCCCCTTTAATCTGTCTATGCCTGGAAAATAATCTCAGCCCATATTTTTGTGGGTTTTTTCTGCTTTAGGGTTCTTTTATTGCTGTTTTGGGGGTAATTGTATCAGGAGCTCTGTGCATTTAATGTCTATCCTCCACCATCTTGGCTCTACCCCCCCCCCCCGCATTGAAGTTGAGGGAAATAATATCAATCAATATGCTTTTATCAAACTCCTAATATGTGCCAGGCACCATGCTAAGTGCCTTGTCTTCAAGGGGCTTTTGTTCTGATGGAAGAAGATAACACACAAAAGTAAGCCAAAAACCAAGTGGGGTTTGTGTGTGAAAGAGTTCAGGGAATGTACCCAAAGTGGAATCACGGTGGAAAAATCAGAGAAGCCCCAAGATAACACAATCAGGTGAGAAATGAGCTGATCTGAGCTGAACTCCCTCTTTAAATGGAGGTTTTTGGAGTTCATGGCTCCACCTTCCAATCAGAGGGACAGAAGGTGGTGATGAGGAAGGGTACCCAAATTAATTGGGATCTTGCTGGATGATAAGGTTTTCCCAATAATGAGCTTTTTGGAGCATGGTAAAAAAATCAGAGAATTAACAGAATAGTACAGACTTTAGCAGGTACTGACTTCTACAGAAATTAGCAGGATTGGAAAATATAGGTTGAGGCAAAATTGTGAAGATTTGAAGGTGAAAGAAAGGAGACTGATGTTTAATCTACTCTTAGTGTGATCTTAGGCAATCATTTAGTCTCTCATAATCGTCTATATATGATCTAAACAGTAGCAAGGGCATTGGGACATCACCTGCCTTGTTCTGGATACTGTATCTCTCAGTGTAGCCTAAAATGACTAGCTATGAAATCCTCAAAGAGACTAATTGTAAAAGATTAATAAAGTTTATATTAGACTGTTAGAAAGGATTTCGAGGGTCATCTAAGTCCAACACCTTTATTTTACAAATAAGGAAATTGTGACTTGCTCAAGGCTACACAGAAATGTACACAGAAAAGGGGACAAGAGCCAGGATCTTCCAAGTGCCTTTTCTTCCTTCTACGTGCCACTGGACCCAGATGGCTCTGGAGGAGAGAGTGAGGCTGGTGACTTTGTACAGATCTGCCTTACTTAAATCCAATTCATTGCAAATCACGATATCACCTCCTGATGCCATTGTCCTCTTTGATGAAGGACAAACAACATCTCTCTTATTGTTTCCTTATTTTTTAAATGGGCATAAAAGTACCTATTTATCTAGTTAATATGAATATGATCCAAACAAATGAGATATTTGGAAGTATTTTCAAAATTTCACATATTCTTAGAGAAAGAAAAGGACCTCAGAGGTCATCTCTTCAAACCTTCCACCAAATCATAAGTCTTGTCTATGCTCTCCTTGAAATTTCTCCAGCAAATGTGTGTTTGGAGGATGTAAGTGATAGGGAACCATTCCTCCTACTGCCTTTTCATTTTTCAGCCAGCTCTAATTGTGAGGCAAACAATGCTCACTCAAAACTTGCTTTCCTAAAACTTTCTTTCACTGGAGATAAGCAAAAGAAATATATTCCCTCTTCCATACAACAACCATTCAAATATTCAAAACCTGCTACCATCTGACTCCAGGGAAAATATTTCCATTTCCTTCTTTCATACAGTTTTCATATGGCATGATTTAAAGAATACTCACTACATTGATTACTCTCCTCCATATGCATACCACTTTACCAATGTACTTCCTAAAGCTTGATGCTCAAAGACTGGACACAATAATATAAATGTAATCTGACCACAGGAGAGTATAGAAGGCCTCTCTCTCTTATCCTCATAGATGAAGCAGACAGAGGTCAAATGACTTGCCCAGGGTCAGGTCACAAAACTACAAAGCAACTGAGGAACAATAATACTATAGATTCATTAATACAGCCTCCTAGAGGTGAGGTGAGCATTAGTTATAATTTTTTCCCTAAAATATAATATGTACAATGAAAACAAGACCAAATCTATGGCTGACAAATAGGGTAGGAGAAGTTTTGGCAAAGGGTGAAATCTTCTTCAAAACTTCTTCTTAGAGACTTTGGCTAGTTTCATGTTGATTTTATTAAGATAGGGTTGAAAATACTGACAGTACTGTTTGGAGTAGCTCATCTTTCAGGGAAAAAATAAACAAAAGTTGCCATAAATGTTTCATAAACTGAGTGCAGCTGTTAAGATGAGAATTAAATGGGCATATGTAGAAGTGCAATAGACTGATTCCTAAATTGTATGTCATGGTTTGTGAAAATTATTACTCCACTAAATGGAGGAAAGACAGTCACAAAGATGGCTGTAAATCAATGCACATTCTTCATTCCCTAAAAGGCTGAAAATCTGGGCTCCAAAGTTGATATCTCAGCTTTTGTGGCCCCCTTCAAAAGGATTTCTTTTTTGTTAATGTCACTTGGCCCACTTTACAGAGCCATTGAATGTTTGATCTGGCCTCTCCAATGACCCGAATGGGACCATATGGGTGAATCATTTTAAATTGTCATCCACTTTACAAGGTTAGTGTGAGATTACAAAATAGTATTGAAGGTCTCTCCATTATAAATGCAGAGACATGAAACCCCAAAACCAAAACAAAATGAAGACAAAACAAAAAGCATCCCACCCCTGCTTATGTTATTTGGAGGAGCCCATGTAATCACTGCATTATTTCAAACAGTTCAGGCTGTTATCCAAATAGTTTCAAGTCCATAATAACTATTTCTGAAGTTTTTATTATTATTATTTTAGGGAAGTTCTATAAAATTCAATTAAAACATTGAATAAGCAGCCATTCTGTGTAATGCATAGTGCATTATGTTAGCATTTTTAAAAAATTACGTGGTTTCTGATTTCAATAAGTTCACATTCAACAGGGGAGGTTGAGACACATCAATAGACAAGTATAATACAAGGTTGGAGTAAGGGAAAGTTCTATAGTTATCTTTTTTTACATCACGATTTTTCCCCATCACGGTTTCCATATATTGTGGGTTGGCACAAGAAATTAAATGGGATTTTTGAGGGGAGTTTTGTAGAAGCTGCAGACTATACAGAAAAAAGTGTAGAAACTCAGAAATTCATAGTATATCTGTATAATAAAGATGTATTGCATAATATCAACCCCAATTCTATAATAAGGTACTGTGAGTACCCTATAAAAGAAAAAGAGGGGCAGCTAGGTGGCGCAATGGATAGAGTATCGACCCTGGAGTCAGGAGGACCTGAGTTCAAATCCGGCCTCAGACACTTAACACTTACTAGCTGTGTGACCCTGGGCAAGTCACTTAACCCCAATTGCCTCACCAAAAAAAAAAAAAAAAAAAGAAAAGAAAAGAAAAAGAAAAAGAAAAAAATCAGACTCCTTCAGAAATCTTGATTTTCCAGATCACAGGGACTCCACCCCCTAAACCCCAAGATGTGGAAGGGATAACTGTATTACAGACTAAGTGCTTTGGGGAACTTGAGATTTGAATATACTCATAACTGGGGTGAAAGATAGGCAGGAAAGGCTTCTCAGGGGTGATGGTACCTGAGCTGAACCTCAAAGGAAAATCAATAGATTCCTAAAAGGTAAAGATGAGGAAGAAGTGCATTCCCAGGAAGGTAAGAGGAGCAGCACAAACCTATAGAGGCTAGAGTCAAGTTTAAGGAACTGTTGGTAGTTCCAACTTGGCTGGAATGGTTAGGGCATGAAATGAATCAATGTAAAATAAGACTAGAAAGGTCAATTGGATCCAGACTGGGGTGGGGGTGGGGTGGGGATATGGGGCATAAATCCTGTTTGGTTCCATAATTGATATGAATAATGCCATTTTAGCACAGCACATTTAAAATATAAACAGGCAATCATGTCTAAGCCTTATGTTTAGTTCCCTTTTATTCACAACAACCCTGGTAGGTAGATGCTATTGTAACCCCCATTTTATAGATGATGAAACTGTGGTAGATGGAGGTTGAGTGATTTGTTTAGGGTCACACACCTATTAAAGAACTGAGATCAAATTCCAGTTCCATCTCTCTTTCTATTGTGACCCAGTACCAGGAAATAAAAACGAGGTGTAAGTTTTGTTCTTCTTCATTGCTTCTTCCTTCTATTCTCTCCTATGATCGTCAGTTCCCTATTTCCTTGCCACACCAGGAAATTATTCATCCTTTAGGGTTCCATTTCCTCCCTTTCATTTCAATGTTTCCATCTGAAGCTACTCAACTCCAGAAGGCTTCTATCAGGCAGATGCCTTGGCATCTTTTTCTTGGGCCCGCTCCTTCTTTCATTTATGGCTAGACATTATTATTATTATATGGCTGCTAGGTGGCAGAGTGGATAGTGCACTGGCCCTGGAGTCAGGAGGACCTGAATTCAAGTCCTGGCCTCAGACACCTGACACTACTAACTGTGTGACCCTGGGCAAGTCATTTAATGCTGATTGCTTCAAACATCTTGGACCATCTCCCTTTGTCCTTGTAACGATTGGAATGACGCCACCTGCTGGATACTTACTGTAGAAGAGTTCTGCCCATGAAGCAAAGGTCTTTGAGGGCAAGACCAGGAGTCAGGAAGTGACGCGGACTAGTGGGAGGAGGAAGGAAGAGACTGGCGCTCAGTCTCGCGCTCTTTCCTTTGGACTCTGGTGGAGAGCGGAGCTAGAAATGTGCTCTCCCTTTAATAGATAGGAATCTAGGCCTTTCTCTCTCTCTTTACCAAATTCTTGTTTTCCTTAATAAACGCTTAAAGGTCTAACTCTTGCTAAAGCTTATAATTTATTGGCGACCACTCATTAGATATTTTAGACAGACTAGCTAGAATTTTAGCCCTTAACAGATGGCTGACCACGAAGAGGAAAGCTAACCCTCAGTCTTCTGATCTGCTGGTTGGGTAAGAAATTTCCCCTCCCTCTCCCTTTAACTGCTAAGTACTGGCGCACTGGCTGTGTTTTCCTTTAAATTTTTTCGAATGGACCTTTTAAACTCCCTAATTATCCTATTTTTGATTTTAGTCTGTTTAACCAGACAAATGGGAGATAAGATCATGTTAATGCTTTGTTTTTGTGGATTTTCTATTTTTCTTTTTATTTTTGTTAAAAGAGCCAGCAACTTACTCACACAAGGAAATATCTCCCCCTCTCCCAACCATGCTTTTTCAGAGAAACCTGAAGAGATTCCCGCAGCTTTTCCCAGTTCTAACAGTAATTGTTGCTTTAATTTTGCATGCCTGGAGGCAATGACCCACCCTCTAGAAGCTTTTAATCCCCTAGCACCTGGAGGCAAAGTGGGGGAAGAGGAATCCAGGCCTGAGTTCAAAATCAAGTCTGATTCAAATTGCTCTGGTCCCTCCCCTCCTCTCCAGACCCCACCTTCTACAACTCCCATGGCCAAGCCCATAGCTTCCCCTGCCTGGGAAGTCCAGAGATCTGATGCGCATGCTCAACTTTCTCTAACTACATTTGCAGCTTCAGGCTCAGCCCTTCCCCAGCCTGGCTGTGCTTCTGAGACAACCTTAGAAAACCCTTTAAATTCCAGATATGCTCGATTTGTTCATAATTTTGCTAACCTGCTTTTGTCTTTAATTAGTAATCTTATAAAGCATTTGTATGGTGAAAAGACTGACAGACAATATAGAGGGGTTAAAGAAGAAAAACTTAAGCTGAATAAGAATGACAATCATCACCATAGTTCAAGACTCCGCTTCTTTTGCCATGGAAGGGTACATATTTTACAGAAATGTAGAAGTAAGCAGCAAGGTATTGATATGAGTATTGGGGATTTTAGATATCGGAATCAAAAGTGTTCTGAATTCACTCAGAGTATTAATGTCAGTTCAGAGGTTACATAGGATTTCTATGCTATTATATATACATTTTGAAATTAATGGTATGGGTTTATTTTCATAGAGATTTTCAGGCTTTTGAGATTGTGTCTTATACTTAGTTTTTAAAACAAGGAGAATATTTGTAAAAGCTTTTTATAGTCATGTGATCAAGTTTCTATTTTATAATACTCTTATTGATATTAAGTTCACATTCATTTAGACTTCCTTAGTTTGAATTTCATTGTCTTTTATTGTTCCATGTGTATTTTCTTCTATTCGTTTATCTATCTAATTTTGAAAAATTGCAAGATGGTTTTGATTTCATAATACAATGTTAATTCTAGGAGTATTGTGCTCCCATATTCTGAGTTGTTTGTTTTTGTTATTTTTTTTTCCTCAACTGATTATTTGATCAAACTCTTTAAAGCATTTCCCTGGCAAATTGGTTGCCATGGCAAGTGTAAATTGATTCTAGAAGTATTATTTTTGATAAGCATATTCCCAAAAAAAAAAAAAAAAAAAGAGGGGAACATTTGTAAAAGTTTTCTTTTTTCAAAAAAAAAATTCTTTGAGTTTCTGTTGTGCTTTAACTTGTATTTAAGTATGTTCTGATTTTTCACAAAAGTAATTGTATACTAAGTAAAAAAAAAAGGGGTATTATTTGAAATTGTTGCATAATTATATATTGTGTTCTGAGTCAAGATGTATTCACATTTTTTGCAATCATTTATTATCCTCAATTTTTAAATCCATATGAGACTTGGATTATGGGAACTTATCATTTAAGACATTAATTGCCTTTATTCTGAGTTATCAGATGCCAGTTGGCCAAGATGCCATCCAATCACAAGAGGAATACATGCAAGAGCAGACACTGAACTGTCACATGAGGGGAGACATGCATGAAGTCAAGGTATGGCCGAGGGAACGGCTTTTGACAAATGTTGAGGTTGGATTCTCTTGGTTTAATATTTTATTTTATTTTTCCCCACAATATTGTACAGATGGCTGGAAGTATTGATCCCACCCATCTCACTTCTACACCTGGCTTCCATGCTCCCTCCTATATGCCTGATGCCATGGACATCTCAGTCCCATGCATCTGATTAAGTCTGACTCAGTTTCTTCCAATATGTTCGGTGGCATGGACATATATTCCATCCACCTATTTTAAGCCTGGCATACTGTATGGGCAGAACATATTGCTCAAGTGTGGGAATGCTCATATCCCATCATTTCTCTGTTCTTTTATGGTAACACCCATAATTATCTCAGGTGTCATGATAAATACAGTGTTGAATTTGGCCTTGACACCTGTTACCAATTATATTAGATTTTTTAATTTCTCATAATGGCATGAGGATAATTAGGCAGATGATGCAAAAAGTGATGAAACAAAGATAAAAATTATTTTTAATAATTAATATCGCAGCAATTGTCTTCTCAATTACCCTCCATAAGGGGGGGACTATAATAATATTATAATTTTAAAGAATGGTTCAATTTTTGTTTTATTATATGTTTCATGTGTAACAACCAAGATTCTGAATTCCCTTAGACATGTTTTTGAGAACTTTCATTGTTTGATTTGATTATTGACAAAGCTATTTTAAAGTTGTGTTAAGCTCAATTTTGTAGGAAATTTTCCTGGCTGATTACCAGCATCCACACATCAACCCCTGAAAAGACTTCCATTCCACGACTACACCTAGAGGACATCTGAGAAAAGACTTTCAGAGACTTTAAATGAACAGTTTTGATTTGTTCTTTTTGTTGGTTTTTTTTCTCTTTCTGTTATAATATACACCATCTGTAAATGTATTCTCTGCAGAGGCCCTCCCTTTGCAAGACTAATGTCAAAGTGTCGGTTCATGAGGACAAAAAAAATCGCCCCTCTGGACAAAACTTTCCTCTCTTCCTTTTCTATATTGTTGTTCACATATTATTAGTTAGCAATAGTTATCATATTGTTTTTACTGTTCCGTCAAGGAAACATTTTGTTTCTTGAGGAACAACAGGGGGGACTGTAACGATTGGAATGACGCCACCTGCTGGATACTTACTGTAGAAGAGTTCTGCCCATGAAGCAAAGGTCTTTGAGGGCAAGACCAGGAGTCAGGAAGTGACGCGGACTAGTGGGAGGAGGAAGGAAGAGACTGGCGCTCAGTCTCGCGCTCTTTCCTTTGGACTCTGGTGGAGAGCGGAGCTAGAAATGTGCTCTCCCTTTAATAGATAGGAATCTAGGCCTTTCTCTCTCTCTTTACCAAATTCTTGTTTTCCTTAATAAACGCTTAAAGGTCTAACTCTTGCTAAAGCTTATAATTTATTGGCGACCACTCATTAGATATTTTAGACAGACTAGCTAGAATTTTAGCCCTTAACATCCTGGTGTATATCTTGGAAGAGAGAGGGAGGCTGGTGACTTTGCATAGCTCTCCTTCACTTAAATCCATTTCACTGCAAGTCATGATATCACCTCTCAATGGCATGGTCCTCTTTGAAATTGAAGGACAAACAACAACAGACCTTATTATATGGTCTTTCTTGGGTATGTATCCTGTCTTCCGCAACCTACAGACAAGGAGATAGAAATTTTCCCAACTCCTTTTGGCACAGCCAAAAAAACCCAACAAAACACAGACTCATCGATATGAAAGCCAGAAAGATGTTTGTCATCTTCAGAATCCTATCCAAAATTGCTAAAAATACAAAACAAAACAAAAACCCAAAACAAAACCAAAATACCCCTGCCCCCTCCCCCCCTTCTTAGGCTGCATATTGAGGGAAATGAAGCAGGGAATTCAGCAACTATCTGGTGAATTCTTTCAGTGTAGAAAACTGCTCTACACAATTACTGGAATAATATAACTGCCCATGTTTCAATTAGTCTCAAGATACAGGCACAATACCAATTTTTGTTTTGGTGAGACAATTGGGGTTAAGTGACTTGCCTAGGGTCACACAGCTAGTAAGTGTCAAGTGTCTGAGGCTGGATTTGAACTCAAGTCCTCCTGAATCCAGGGCCGGTGCTCTATCCACTGCACAACTTAGCTGCTCCTACAATAATAATTTTAAAGTGGAAGCTAATGTTTGGACAATCCAGCCCCAAATGCTTTGCAATGAATCGAAGGGAATGTAGTTTTTGAGCCAAAAAACTGCTTCAGAAAGGTTTTACTTAATAAGATTTGACCACACAGTAAATGTTGAAGGAAACACAGTCTCTCCTCTTTTCTCCCTTTTCCTCTCCTCTCCTCTATTCTCCTCTCCTCTCTTCTCTTTTCCTCTAGAGAACTCTATTTGTCTTAAGTTACTGTAGAAATAGGAAATGTCTTGGCTATTGTCCTAAGGTTTAAGTTGCAAAGAATTCTTCATAACTAGAAAAGTTGGCTTTCCTACATCTATATTTTAGGACTTATCTAGTATTATTTAACCAGAACTTTGTGCGTACTTGTGTGAGTTGTGGAGAGTTATGCAGGACCATTTTGCTAGTTCCTTTGGGTAGGATTTTGAATTTCATAGGATCATGGCATCATAGATTTAGAGTTGGAAGGAACTTGAGTAGTAACTTAGTCCAACCCCCTCATTTTAAAATCCAGAAATTGAAGCCCAGAGTAGTTAAATGACTTGCTGAGGGTCACACAAGGAGGAAGTGTCTAAGAAATGTTTTGAACCCAGCACTCCCTAACTCCAAGTCCAGCACTCTATTCACTATAATCTGCTGACTCAAATATATCGTTTTTGACCAGACTAAAAGAGAAGTTCCACCAAAACATTGGAGAAAGCCAATCAGCTCCATCTTCACAGCTCCTTTCTGCTTCTTCTCAGGGGCTGGGGGAGCAGAAGAGGAAGTGAGCCCAGGTAGTCCCAGGGGAATGGGTAAATAATCATTCCACTTCCTTCAGATACCATGTCTCCCTCTTGCCCCCACCAACCTCTAGCTTTGGTTCTCACAGAGGTTTAGTTTATTTGACATCTAAAGCTTGGGCATATGCCACATACTTTTGTGATTTTCAGAATTGTAAAAAAAATTATTTTAATTTTTTCTTTTTCTTTATGGATCTGGTAAACAGTTTATGACCTTCCAAACTCTATTTCTGATGATGTAAGTGCTTTCAGTTTTGGAATCTGGTGTCTGTTTCAGACCAATTGGAGGTAATAACAATGAAAAGTAAAATGACAAAAGTAGTGTTCATCCTTTCTTCTAAATAGCGAAAATTGAGGACTGCAAACCACTTGTATGAAACTGCAGCTGAGCCACAGTGGGCAACTCACATAGGGCAGATTTACTGACAAAGCAGTTGTCTGTATAGAAGGATGGGGCGAATGTAGTCATATCTTCCCTTAATTTAGTGCAGTATTGCAGAAACCATCGGACTATTTGCTCTGATGAGTCACTACTTGGCATCCTACATGCTATATAATGTCTACTCTTTTGCCACAGAGTCTACTCAATAATGAGAGATTCAATTGAGGAGCATTGTTGTCTCTGGAAAAGAGAAATATTCAATTAAAACAGCAGTGAAGCTCTACCACTTTAAAAGAATAGATTGTAAGAAAGAACTTAAATTATTACAAAGAGAACCACAGTGGAAATGCTTAAAACCATAGTGAAAAAATATTTCCTCAATAATCTTATAATTCAATATAAATCTTGTCCTGTTACTTTCATAAATCAAGTCACAAGAAAAATAAATTGTAATTAAATGCAAACTTTTTTTTTTTTTCATTTTTGCCTGAGATATTCACCAGAGAAACCTGAGCACTGGCTCGCAAAGAAAAAAAAGAATTGCAACAGCTGCATTTCAAAACCCATGCAAATTCCTGTTGGATGGTCCACTGGAGTGTGTCTGAAAGAATTATTGCCTTTGGCCTACATAGTTGGAACTCCTTTCCTATCTGAGCATACTTTACCCAAGTCCATTCATCCTGTATTGAATTTTCAGCAAACTTAAGAGAAACTTCTGCCCCATTGCACATCCCACCTAATACTTTATTCATTTGATTTGATTTATTTATATTGTGCCTAGTCCTCTAAGGTTTCTTGTGTATACATAATACAAATTCAATATCTAAAGCAAAGCCAGCAACTCCAATTGGCTTTAATGCAAACTAAGAACTGGAAGGCAATGAGAGAAGTGAGAGGCTAGATCAATAGTAGACCAGGATAGAAATAAAGGCCCAAAGATGAAGACAGTTCTGTGTCTGGCTTTCTAACACAGAAGTCTGGGAATTCTCAGAGGGAGCAATTGGCTTGGTCATAGTTTTCATGTTAGTGCATAGGGAGAGACAACAATTCTAAGTCAGGGGTCCTCATTTATTAGACCATGATCAGCTCCCATAATGGACATGACTGACTTGATTCATTGCCTGGCCCTTTCTTTGGCTCAGGGGAAGTTTCAGCTCAGAGGAAGGCCTTGCTAGAGGGTAGTAACACACACCAATCCTGCTTTGGGCAATTTAAGTTGGTAAATAATGAGTAAGGAATTATATACTGAACCTGAGCTTGGTATCTAAACTTCAAGATGTATTGTTCTTCCCCATTTATGTTGCTTTTACTTCTGAGAGAAGAGAAATTGATCTCCTTATAAAAATGGTTCAAAATTTCTTGTTTAAAGTAACTAGGTTCTACATCAGTCAAGATAAGTTTATTATTTTAAGGGGAAAGTAACGTGAAAAGACACTGGACTCAGAGTCAGAAAGACCTACCTTGGTTCAAATCTCACTTAAAACTCTTACTAGCTATGGGGAACTGTATAAATCACTTAATCATTCTCAGCCTTAATGTTCATGTATCTAAAATCAGGAGACGATCCTCATTGTCTTCCAAGGTATGTTCTAGTTCTGTCTATAAATCTATGATAATTATTGTAAGGAAGAAGAAAGAAAAGGAAGAAAAACCCGAAATAATATATTGTTCATCTGCCCAGATGAACTATACCTTTGGGAACAGAAAGAACTGGCAGTTGTCCATATTGAGTTACTGTCACTAATAATCAAATTATTGTGTAAAATGGGAGAGGTGCCACAAGGTTGGAGAAGGACAAATGTCCTGATTTTCAAAAAGGGAGACAGATGAGTCTGCAAATTATGTCAGTGAATTTCACTCCCACTCCTTGGGAAATTCCAGAATAGATCATTTAAATACTGGCTAGTCAACATCTAGAATTAGTGATTGCTAAGAGCCAGCATGGCTTCATCACATCATACCAGGCACTCCTTTTTTTGTTGAGGTTACTCAACTTGAAGTTGAGATGAATGTTGTAGATATAATTTTCTTTTTTTTCATAAAAGATATAAATTTCTTAACCTTTAGAAGAGCTTTTGATAAAGCATATCATAGTATTCTTGTGGAAATGATGGGATAATGTGGGATTGATGGTAACACAATACAATTAGATGATTTAGAACTGATTTGATGGCTATTCACAAAATTGCTAGTAAATGTTAATGGTTCAATGTCAATGTGGCAGGAATTTTCTAGTGAAGTACTCCTGGGGATCTGTGCTTGGTTGTCTAATATCTTTGTAATTGATTTGTATAATGTCATAGATGATATGTTTATGAAATTTGCAAATGATGTAAAGGTGGGCAGGATATCTAACACATTGCATAACAGAGCCAAGATTCAAAAAAGATCTTGACAAGTTAAAGCATTGGGCTGAATCTAAGAAGATAAAACTCAAGGGGAATGAATGTAAAGTCTTACACCTGGGTACAAAAATCAACTTCTCTAGTCAAGAAGGGAGAGACACAGTAATATATCACTTTGTAGAAAAAACCCAAACAAACCAACCTTAAATTCTAGAGGTTTTGATGGACTGAAAACTTAATGAGTTAGCAATATGATTTAATAGTTAAAAAAAAAGTTAATGCGATTTTTGGGCTGCCCTGGTCAGACTTCAATTGGAGCATTTTGTTTCATTTTCAGTGACAATTTAAGAAGGATATTGACGAATTTGAGCATGTTTGGGGGAGGGAAACCCAGCTAATAAAGGACTTTAATTCTGTGTCACATGAAGATCAGTTGAAGGGATTGTTCATGTTTAGCTTGTAAAAGAAAAGCCTCAGGGGGGCAGCTAGGTGGCGCAGTGGATAAGGCTCCAGCCCTAGATTCAAGAGGACCTGAGTTCAAATCTGGCCTTAGAAACTTGATACTTACTAGCTGTGTGACCCTGAGCAAGTTACTTAACCCTCAATGCCCTAAAACAAAAGAAGAAAAAAAAAAAAGGAAAAGAAAAAGTCTCAGGTTGGAGCAAAGGGTGTAAGTTGTGAAGAAGCCAATTTAGGCATAATACCCAGAGAAGCTTCCTAACAATTAGAATGGTTACTTCAAGAAAATAGCAGATACTTCTTTGGAAACCTTCAAGCAGAGGCCAGATGGTCCCTTGCAGGGTAGGTTAGAAAGGGGATTCCTTTAAGGCTTGGGTTGGAGTAAATGATCTCTGAAGTCCTTGAAGATGATGAGGAGTAAGAATGGGAAGGGAGAAGGAAGACAAAGAAGAGGATGAATGTGACTTTTAAATGACCTCTGCAAGTAAATAAAAAGACATTCAAGGCTGGAGTACTGTATTGTACATTTTATTTCATAGGAATTACAGCTCATAGCTTATGGTCTTTTCCAAGTAGTATTTAAAGGTAACTTTAAAGAGAAAAATAGATTGAATTTTCTAGACTTAGAGGTTAACAATAAATTAATAAAAAGTCTGGCACAACCAACCAATGGTGTACAGGTCAAATTGTATATTTCATTCGTGAAACATATGATAAAAGTTCTCTTGCTTTTAGCTGCCACTGGGAATTATGTCAAAATAGAAACACTCCTGATATTGTGATCATTTATGCAGGTGCTACTGCCTTTAATTCACTTTCTGTTAATTCCTAGGACTGTAAGTATTTGATACATTTAAATGTCTCCTCATTTAAGAAAAGCAGATACCTCCAAATCGGAACTAATATAGGTATCATTTGGGGTGGGATAGTGTGGCTGTAAATATTTGCTTCATAACTGTATTTTCCATTTTACAAAAAGATCCAGCACTGGTTTCAATTCAATCTCACAAATATTTATTAAGCATTATGCTGAATCCAAAGAGCCAGATACCCTGATGCATTTAAAATATTCAATTTACAAAAGATTCGATTTATACACTTTTCAGGAACACATCTGTTGAAGGAACTGATTTTATTATATATTCAACACTCAGTTACTGAGGGGATGCCTTACATTTTATTCAATAAACCATACAGACCCTCTGTTTTCCCTTCCTTGTCTTCCTACTGTTTTATTTGGGGACATGGCTTACCTTGGCTTCCCCATACGAAAGATGAGAGGGGTAATGAAGTAAGAGGAAACTACATTACAAAATCTTGCCATTCTCTAATGGCTACAGTTAAAACTTTAGTGAGGAAATAGAAGTGACTGACAAAAATGAAGTTCTTCAATGTCCTCGTGGCAGCTTCCTTCTGTGCCTAAGAGGAAAATTAAGTTCAATATGTTCTAACCAATAAAAATCATGGCAGCCCTCTGGAGAGAATGCACTAGATTTTGAATAAAATGACAGATTACTAACTTTCTTCAGCAAGGTAATTGGCCACATTGGTAGGTGTGTTATTGCTAATATAAAAAATTGGAACATATACTGAAACATGAAATAGCAATGGCAAATTTTGCAGTGAGGAAAAAAAGGGGCAGAAGAACATTTATTGCAGTTGGCATTTCATATGTTATAAAAAAATATAACAAATTCCTCACAGACACTAGGTTTTATTGAAGAAAATAAGAAATGTATTTTATTGCTGGTATCTGCTTCATCATTTTCATAAGAAAGAACATAATGGCAGCCACTTCATGCATTATTTCTAGCCATTGCTTTTGTATTATTGCATTAAAGCTAATTTTATTCACTTAGACTGAGGACGCATAACGTGACCACAAAAGCATTCACCAGGAAACATTTATGCACTAAATAATTTAGGCAGCAGAAGCATTTAAATTGCTTAGCTTACTTTAAATAATTTAGGGGTGGCACTTAAGGGCACTGTAATCCAGCCACATGTTAAGAAGTGAAATTATGGGGCATAATTCTTGATATTGGAATCCTGGAGTCCTTTACCCTGATGCTTTTTTGCTATGGGGCAGTGAATTGGGTGGGGTGGGGTGTGGGAAGGGAGTGTGAAAAGGAATGGGAAATGAATGGACAGTGACACTGTGGACATTGAAACTCTGAGCAACTTATTTACTCTGTAGGGAGAAACTGTCTCTGAAAGAGTCCAAAAGATTAAGGGCCACCAAAGTGACCATGCTAAAGGAATCAATATGGCAATGTCCCATATAAAGTAATCATCACACACCCAGCTTTACAGATATTCTCAATACCATATTTTTTTTAGCACTTAGCACAGTACTTGGAACATAGTAGGTGCCTAATAGTTTTTTATTTATTGAGATAATGCCATTGTCCTCTTGAAATGTGAAATTACCTTTAAGTGACAATTACTAAGTCCTGCTTTAATAATGGAAGTGTCTTCTATTTCAACATTAAGAGAAGGTAGGGGTGATGATTTTTTCAGGTCAACCTTGTTATATCATATGAGCTTTTTTTTTTTTCTTCAGGGCAATGAGGGTTAAGTGACTTCCCCAAGGTCACACAGCTAGTAAGTGTCAAGTGTCTGAAATCAAATTTGAACTCAGGTCCTCTTGAATCCAGGCCTGGTGCTTTATCCACTGTGCCAACTAGCTACCCCCTATAAGAGCTTTTGAATGACAGTTGTTAACCTGGAAATTAAGGAAACAATCAATATTGGAGAAGTAAGGTCTTTAATCGGGGTAGAGGAACTATAGCTCATGGTATCAGAAGCTAGGAATACCCAAAGAAGGGAACTGAGGACAGGGTTTTTAATGGGGTAACAGAACAAAAAGGGAACCAAAAGATTGCTCCAGAGTGACATATAGCTAATTAATGTAAATGAACCTTTGATAAAAGAAATACTGACTCTGAATAGAAACTGCTTAATGTAGGTGGACTCTTTTTACATAATAATGTTACTCCAGGGAGTAAGGTGGGGAACATTGGGAGGGTATAAGTTGCTTGGGGGAAGGTCCACAAGTCCTTCAAGAGTCTGGAAATGACAAAGACAGTCAGCCCCAGGCAATTCATTTGCCTGGGAAAGAGGGGACTGGGTGGGGAATCAGTTCTCAGTAAATTTTGCAGTTCTCACAGTTGTCTGAACTCATGTACCATATAGGCAATGTAGTCATGAGAAAGTCCTGAGACCCATGAATCTCAGTGTCTAATCACTTGACTTAAGAAAATAAATTATTGCTTTATAAAAACCTAAACCAGGGAATATAAAGTCAGGAATGAAGAGCACTGCAATTAAAATTCATTATTGAGGGGGCCGCTAGGTGGCGCAGCGGATAGAGTACCAGCCCTGGAATCAGGAGCACCTGAGTTCAAATCCGGACTCAGACACTTGACACTTACTAGCTGTGTGACCTTGGGGAAGTCACTTAATCCTCATTGCCTCCCCCCCCCCAAAGTTAATATTGAAATTTTATGTATGCAATACATAAATGTATATGCATGTATGTATATATACATATATGTATATTGTGTTGTTTAAAAATCTAAATGTGGGTTCTAATGTGTCCCCCCCCCATTTTGGGGGGAAAATGGCTAAAATCACTGATAAATTCACCAAGAGTTTAGGCTTTTAAAGGTTTATTAAAAGATATAAGATAGTGAAGAGAGAGAAAGATTGAGAACAGATTCCTTATAGCATGGAAACCCTAGCTTTCCTAACAGCCCACGTGAAGTCCTGCCACCAAGCCAATGTCTCAAACCCAAAGAGAAAGATCCTATCTGCCAGCCTTAACTGCCTACTTCCTGTCCTTCTTCCAGAAATGGGAGGTTCTTCAAGTTGATTGGCTGAGAACTGTCTCCTGTTGATGTCCATAGCCTCTGAGAACACACTCTCCTCAGGGTTGGCTAAATTTAAACTAGGTGGCTAACAGGGCAGGCCAGGTGTGATAACACTCTCATCACCTTTAAGTGGGTACTTAGTAGTTCCTCGTTCACACCCAATTCAAACACTACTAAGTCAATCAAAGTCGGACCCCTGGGCGTCTGCCAAATTCCATTATTTTACCACAATATACATATATTTATGTGCATATATACACACAGACCCTGGTGATAGTCCTGATTCTATAACTAGATTGTTGCATGTCCAAGGGCAAACCCACTTCAATTCTCTGGGTCCCAGACTCTTCAAATGAGGGAGTTAGACATGATGATTTCTAAAGTTTCTTCCAACCCTAAACACTGTCTGATCTATGCTTTTATGAAAGAGATTATATTGAAATTATTTAGAAAAAGAACATTGAGGACAATAAATTAAAATAATAAGCGTAGTTAATTAATGATGGAGTTTGAATGAATACAAGTTATTTCATGATGGCTCATTAGAAATACTTAAACAACTCTGCCACATAGTTTTAACAGTTTTTTATTTAGAATTGTAATCAATATTTAATTGCTGTCTTGTTTTATGCTATGAATACTTTTTATTACTCACTATCTTTTTGGAATTTTAATGTCTTAACAGGGACACATCTGGAATAAAACAGTCATCCCCACAGATCGAGTCTAAAATGGTCTGTACACAGTATCAGCTGTACTGTTTTTTTGATTTCCAAGGTATGTGCTTAGTACATTTATAATATTCTAATATAGGGTTCAACTACAAATATAGGGCAAGTTTCAATGAAAGGATCATAGAGTGTTAGCAAAAAAGGACTCAGGAATAATACAATCTAAGCTACTCATTTCACAGATGAGAAAACTAAGATTTCAAGCAGTCCAGCAACTCATCCAAGCTCACAAAGAAAATTTTGGTTACTTCATCAGAAGTGAATGAGTGAATTTATAAATGAATGAATAAATGAAAAAGTAATTAGGAGCTATGTACTAAATGTGCCAAGAAATCAAAGTTATTTCTACTTTGTACATTTTTTTTTTACTATTTACCTAGTTCTTTCTGAACATTAGTGAGAGCCAGCCCAGAAAGAGAATGAGCATTTTGATACTCCTTACAATAAGGTGTAGTACCATTTTCAGTTCTTATTTAGTTGTAGCTTGCTGTAATCTGTTCTTGGTCAAGAAGGACAAAGATACCATGTATTATAACCCCTGCCCCTGCCACTGTTTCACAACTATTTCCATGGACAGTCATTTCTGCCACAATTGAAAGGACTCAAGGAATTCACTGAAGTTTGTGGATTAACAGATTGCAACCAGTTGATATATATAGAAGTAGGACATGAACCCAGGTCTCCCAATACTTTATCATCTCCATGCTGTCTCCTCTTACAGTAAATTACATTACTAAGATTACTTTTAACAAAAGTGAATCTCAATTAAGGGATACTAATAAGGAATGAAGGACTTTATTAATTACTATCAGTAAAATCTTTTCACTCATATATGATGGATAGTTGTTTATGCAGCTAATCAGATGTCTATGTTATACACTCATACATAATTCATGCATGATGGTGTTATTCATATAACAAACATGCCAGCTGTGTACTGTTGGGTATGTCATCTAAACTCTCTGTGCCCCCAGATATACTTATTCATATAACATCATCATCCATATCCTTTGACAGAGTGATTCCACAATTGAACATATAACCCAAGGAGGTCAATTGCAGAAAAAAAAATGCCCTATATATAACACAATAGTTATAGCATCACTCACTATGGTCACAAAAGGTTAGAGAAAAAAATCAGTCCTTATTATTTGGAGAATGGATGAGTAATTTGTGGTATGTCAATGTAATGCAAGCTTTTTGAGCACCAAGAAATGATGAATATAAGGAATTCAGAGAATTATGGGAAAAGCTGCATGAAATTATGCAGAGTGAAGAAAGAGGAAGCCACAGCGATACACACACACACACACACACACACACACACACACACACACACACACACACACACACACACACACAAATATATATATGCCACAATGATGTAAATACTAGCCACACTGAAAAGCAATTGAGCTATGATGAATTGAACAATTGCATATGAGAGGGCTCATAATGAAACATCTGTATTTTCTCAGGAGAGAGGTGTAAAGAGAGAGTAGAGTATACTGTTAAATATAGTTATGATGTCATTTAGTTTTATTTAAATTTCTTTATTAGAAGAAAGTACTTCCTGGGGTAGAGAATGTAGAGGGGGGAATAATTATTTTGTAAAAGTAAAAGGCAGAAATATATATATATATATATATATATTTAAACCCACAACCTAAGGTTTTTTGTTTTGTTTTGTTTTTTAGTTTATGGGTCTTTCTGTCAGGGACAGATTGGGGAAATCAATCTGATTTTTAAATGTTAACAGATTTATTTACTTAAAAAATATCTTAGTTAAAAGATATGGATCCAGAGACTTTGAATAAGACCCACATGAAATATTAACTAAATTTATTGCAACACTTTAAAAAACACTATCTTCAACGTGTAATTTCAGGGAAGTTTTGATTTACAAATAATCCCCTTTAGGGCTCTTAGCATATTTGTGGCTCAAGCAGTCTAGCAACTTTCTTTCCTCTGTATTGATGTGTTAAAAAGAAAAAAAAAGCCCTCAAACTTCATATTTGCTGTGTCTTGTAACTTTTAGTTAGGACAAGATCAGCTAGGTCTAGCACCAGCCAAGAACTAAGAATGTAGGTAACTTAAGAGTGTCAACCCAGGCTTGGTTTTTTCCTCACTATTGTACATTGGCGAAAAAAGGGATGCAGAAGAAAAAAGCTGATATGGGAAGTGAAAATTTAACTAAGAAGGCAGTATCTTTGAATGAGATTTGGATTCCTGGATCAAGGCTTAAGGTTAATAGGTAAGATAATTGAAAATTTTGCAAATCTAATACAAAATATTCTAAAATAGGGGGCAGCTAGGTGGCGCAGTGAATAAAGCACCAGCCCTGGATTCAGGAGTACCTGAATTCAAATCTGGCCTTGGACACTTGACCCTTACTAGCTGTGTGACCCTGGGCAAGTCACAACCCCCATTGCCCCGCAAAAAAACCAAACAAACAAAAAAACCCCCAACCCCCCAAAATATTCTAAAATAAAAAGTACAGGAAATAGAGAAAACTGCCTATACATTTTCTGTAAGTTAGATGTTTTAAGAGTTACCACAAAATTAAGAACAGCTGCTTAGACTTATTTATTTAATTGATTATTAAACTAAAAATTCACAAGAGACAAAATCCAAGAAAAGTAAGAACAAAATGAAATAAAAAAAACCAAAGCAAAATAAAACACAACTACAAATATTTATTCCAAAACTTCCAAAGTATTGCTAATTAAACAGCAGGTATAAAAGTATAGCTAATTAAGCAGCAGATACACAAAGCTTCTTAAATTGTGGGTCATGTAACTGAATGTGTGTGTGTGTGTGGAGGGCAACAATAAGAGGTTTTGTATACTAATTTTATATACCCATATACTGGAGGGGTCACATAAAATTTCTTGGGTGAAAATGGGTCATGGGTGGAAAAAATTTAAGAAGCCCTGAATTAGACCATAGGTATCACCAATAGTTAGTGGGATAAAACCCATTACTGGACCATGGCTATGGATAGGTATACCTACTCAAAAGAAATGGCAGGTAAAAGGGGTGGGGAAGTATTTCATATGAAGAAGATGTAATCATATCAGGAAATAACAGAGCAAGATTGGGGGAATGAACATTACAATATTTGGGTGAAGATCAAGAGAGGGGGAAAAAGCCCATAAATGACAATCAGTGGAGTTTATTTCAGACCACTTGGATAGTGAAAAGAAGTAGATGAACATTTTTTTTTTTTTTGGTGAGGCAATTGGGGTTAAGTGACTTGCCCAGGGCCACACAGCTAGTAAGTGTCAAGTGACATTTTGATAAATAGATTACAAATCTGATCCAGAGGCATTATATATTTTTGAGGAAGTACTTCAATTGTCCAGACATATTCTGCAGCTCTCTCTCTCCCTTGCCCCATCTGTCTCTCTTTGTCTCTGACAAAAACAGAGTAGTTAATAATTCTTGACTTTTCTTAGTGATAATTTCATTTTTCAAAAGGTGGAGGAGACTACAAAGGGAATTCTGTTCTGGATCTAATTTTCAGTAATGGGCAAGAACTGTTTGCTGAGGTGGAAATGATGGGAACCCCTGGGCAGAAGAATCCTAGAGTCTGAGACAAAAAAGGAGAGGAAATCTGGGCATGTTCTGACATACATCCTAGATTTTGGGAAAATGTATTTCAAAGGATTTAGTGGAAAGATAGGTTAGTAGAGGAAATTGTAGCCAGAGATGGGAGATACTGAAAAATGAAATTCTGCAGACACAAGGGAAACAATTCCAGTGAAGAAGAAATGGGGGATCTGTCTAAACAATGTGCATTCACGGGCAACTCACCAACCAATTTAGATACAGGAGATTAAATCAAATCCAGGTAACAATGAATGTATATCAGTGTGGGATTTGGTCCTTTAAAAATATTGTCAGGAATGCTAAAACCGATAGCAGGGTATAGTAAATATATGGATAAGCTGGGAACAGATAGAGGAAGGAGTGGTGTCAGAAATGCAAGCAGACACTTCTGCCTTCTGCCTCCTCTTTTTTTTTTTGCCTTCTCTTCTCTCCTCCCCTCCCCCAACACACTCTTGACAACTTTGGCTCCTCTCTGTGGAGATCTCTGCTTTCCAATCAGAGTTTACAATGGCCCTGTGTCATCTGTTGCAAAGCTCTTGATAGGCAACAAGTTCAGGAGAACAAATGAGTTGCATGGCCCCAATTTCAGGCTATAATAGGACAGTCCTGGATAATAAACCAGAAGTTAATTCAAACCAAGAACTCAGGTTATATTCGTCACCATTAAGGTCCACAGGTTCATGCTATTTTTAAAGCTGGCTGGGGGCTGCTCTCCAAATCGGCCTCAATTCCCATCAGCTGGAAAGCTCCCAGCACAATGCCACCCTTCATTAACCTCCATAGAATCTATGAAGCAGCAAGCTAACATGAAGACAAGAGAACTGATGAACTGTGTTATAGGAGAGATTGGAGAAGCCTCCCTGATTTGCTGGCATGGGGAACCAGCCATTGAGCAGGATATGTGTGCTCTGCTTCTGAGGAGAGAGAAGGTTCCTTGGGGTTCTGACAAGCAAGTGCCTCCATTTTGCAGATGACAAAATCAAAAGCAGGACCTTGTAAGTGACTTTTTCAAAGACAGAAAACAAAAAAGTGGCTACAATCTAGGTTTCCTCTGTTCCTTTCATGTGATTTGTGAACCACATCACATAGACCTGTTTGTCACATCATTTTATAGACTGCAAAGTGTAATCTTACCCAGTAATTCTAAAGATGGTCTAGCCCCCTTGCTGGCTGCAGCCTGGATATCAATTCCTCTGGTTAAAACCCAAATCTGGCTTTTCATTTTCACCAGTGACTACCTGTAAAATTGTAAGACTTGTTTAATTGTGAAAAGAATTTGAATATGAAATTGTAGTTTTGCCTTTAATCCTTGCTTTTTAAATCTCATTTTTGGGTCATTATCTAGCTATTGCACTGGGATTTTATGAGATTGTTGGCAGATTTAGGGGGCATGAAAATATTTTTGTTTTGTTTCTTTCTTTAGCTAAGCATATCAGTTCTCCTATAGTCTTCATGGGACTGAAAACACTGCCTACCTTTTTTTCTTCTCTTTTTCTTTTTGTTTTTGGTATGGCACTTGGGCTGTGGAGGAACACAATCTTTCTTTTTTTTAAAATAGTATTTTATTTTTTCCAATTACAGGTTAAGATAGTTTTAAAAATTCATTTTTGTAAGATTTTGAGTTCCAAATTTTTCTCCTTCCCTCCCTACTGCCCAAGGTAGAAAGCAAAATCTGATATAGGTTATACATTACAATAATGTTAAATATATTTCCACATTAATCATGTTGTGAAAGAACAATCAGAACAAAAGTGGAAAACCATAAGAAGGAAGAAACAAACAAAAAAACAATAAAAGTGAAAATAGTATGCTTTGGTCTTCATTTAGACTCCATAGTTCTCTTTCCGGAGAACACAACCTTTCTTTATTCAGCTAGACATACTGCTTATTTCTAGACTTTTTTTCCCCCCTAAATGCTCTTCAACCATCCACAAACTGTATTCTAAAAGTCTTCATTCTAATATATTGTGGTGTATAGTGTGTGTGGGGGTATTTATTTGTAGCCTCGGCTTTACAAGTCAGAATCACATCCTTATAGAATAACCCTTATATTGTTGTCTTATCTGGTGTCCTTATACTCTCCTGCCCCTACCTCTCCTACCAATTATTTATCTTTCATGAGACACAATTTAATTTGCACTAAATAAAATCTAAATATTAATGATCTAGTTGTGTTATAAATGGAATCTGTGGAATTTTGATGGTTGGGTGCAAAGAGGAAGATTTCAAGATCTTGGTTATATTTCTGAGACTCTGATTTGCATTTGGAGCCTAAAGCAAGAACCTCCTTTCAAAAAATTCCCAAGACATCTTGGATTTTCTGTAGTTTCCTAGTGCTGTAGGATGTATTTGGTCTATTACTGTGTTTAAGCCATCCTATTAACAAGTGAGTAGTCAGGGCTCCATGGCTTGAATTGTTTGGTTGTACTAATCAATCAGCTAATCAAATATTTATTAAGGATCTGCTATGTGCCAGGCTTTGTACTAGGCATCAGGATATAAGCACAAAGAATGAAATAGTCCTTATTTTCAGGGAAGTTACATTCTGATAGGAAGAAGTAGCTGGAAGACTATCATTGGCATCCTCTACTATGAACTGCGATGTTCTTGACTTTTTATTTATTTATTTTTTTTACTAAAGAAGAACTATTTGGGAAGTTCTGGAGATAATATTCTAGTTGTTTCCTTCCACCATCAGGAAGGCAGCTCTTGAATTGATCTGTTTTTATTATTCTCCCACTTTACTAAATTCCTCCAATTCTTCCTCTTATTATTTGCTAGCAGTAAAGCTGTAAGTTTTTAAATATTTTGCCATATGCTAACCTTAGTGTATTTTATAAAACAGCAGAGTTCTTTGTAATCTCCTTAAGGAATCACATTTTGCTATATTTTAAAAAATTCTAAAATAAAATTATTCCTCTGTTAGATTAATTAAAGGATGTTATTGGGGAGCTGTGATATTTAAATTTTTTTTTGTTTGATCACCTTTACATTTGGGACATGTTAACCAAGGAAGAGAAGAAATTGTTTTCTTGCTGAATCTGGTCTCAAAATGTCAATGAACTATTTCAACTACAGAAAGAAAAGGCTTAGTACTTACGCACAGTTTGATAGCAAGGAAGGGTAATGTCTTATATGTAGGGATTTTGAGCATTTTGTAAATTGAGTTCTTTTTCTGATTTTGATATGTCTTTTAACATTTAAATAAAACATGCAGTAGATTTCAGTGTATATGTGCATATGCCCAGTAATAGCTGCCTATGCAATGCAACTTTCTGCAGAGGTTGGATTCCCTTAGTATCATCATGCTTTTGTTGTTGTTGTTGTCCATAACTATGCTACCTGTCAGTGGAGTCCCATGACTGGAATAGTGATGCTTCCAGTTCTTTGTGGTAAGCTTTCTAAAAATGCTAGTTACGTTTCCAAGTCTGCCCACTCAGTCTTATGTAAACTATTTAACCAAATAGACAACTAAACTATGTCAGATATGGAGATCAAAATTCGGATTTGAGTGTCTTTAGCTCATGAGAATGGTGTGTGTGTGTGTGTGTGTGTGTGTGTGTGTGTGTGTGTATGTGAGTGAAAGAGAGAGAGAGAGAACAAAAAATCCTGAGATGCAAGAAAATGTAGGAGGAGACCTTTCAAAGAGAACAAAGTTCAATTAAGCATGTGGAAGAGAGATGCTAGTGTTGATTTAGAATCCAAGAAGTAGAGAAAGCTTGGAGAAGAAAGGACTGATCAACAACAGTATCAAATACAAATTAACTGAGTCAAAGAATAAATGGTGAAACAATGACTACATGAAAAAAAAAAAAAGACAGTGATAAAACACACAAAATTACATCATTGTAGCCAAAGCAGTGCTTAAGGAAAAACATATCTCCCCAAACATACATTAACAAAATAGGAAAGGAAATGATTCATTAATTCAATATATATTTTCTTAAAATTTCAAAAGCCAACATAAAAACAAACATTAAATAGCACAAAAGAGGAGTTTCTCTGACAAATCTCTTATTTCTAAGATATATAGAGAACTGAATCAAATTTACAAGAAAAAGAACCAAATGATAAATGATCAAAGTATGTAGATAGCTTTGATTTCTTACTTTCAAAATTGTCTATCGATAGCAATATAAAAAAGTTCTAAATCTCTAATAATTATGTAAGTGCAGATTAAAATAACTCTGAAGTAATGCGAAACTCATCAGATTACCTAAAATGACAAAAAAAAGGAAAATTAAAAATTCTAGAGAAGCTGTGGGAAAACAGGTACACTAATGAACAGTTTGCATAGTTGTGTACTGGTCCAACCACTGCAGAAAGCAATTTGGAATTATAGCCCCAAATATATTAAACTCTGGGTACCATTGGACCCAGTGATAATGCTACTAGGTCCATAACCCAAAAAGATCAAACAGAGGAATAAGAACCATATATACAAAAATATTTATGGCAATTCTATTTGTGGCAGCCAAGAAGTGGAAACTGAGGAGATTCCCAACAATTGAGGAATAGCTGAACAAGTTTTGATACAGGAATTTTATGGAAAACTATTATGCTGTAAGAAATGACGAAGGGGATAGTTTGAAGAAAAACCTGAGATTTGTATGAACTGATATAGAGGCAGTAATAGAAATGTTATAAAGATAATTTAGAAAGACAGCAATTTTGATTGACACAATGATGAACTAGAATTCCAGCGGATGCATGTATGCCTGAATTTTTTTTTTTAATTTCAAGTTGGATGAAAGCTTTTAAATTATTTGTTTCATCAAAGAAACACATTTTAGTTTTGTCATTTTAATAGTCATTTTATTTCAAATATTTCTCCTCTATTTTAAATTAAACTTATTATATTTTCAGTTTAATATTGTCTGTCTTTTTCTTTCCCCTACCCAAGGCAAGAAAAACAAAATGCATGATAAATATGTGTAGTCAAGCAAAACAAATTCCTTATAAATTAAAAAAAATCATAAGAAAAGCAGATCATATACTTTTCACAGCTATTAGATATGTTCCTAATCAAGTGAGAGATATAGCTAATTCCCAAAGATAAAATAGATATTTTGATCATATGAAATTTAAAACTTTCTGCACAAAGATAATAACTGTAGGTTAAGAAGGGAAACAATGAAGTGAAGGGGAAATTATTATTTCAAATTTATCAGATAAAGGTTTGATAAGGTCCTTCAGAGTTGTAGGAGACCAATAAGTTGAATATATTTTGAGACTTTTTCAATGTATTGATCAATTTTGTTGATTTCTTCTGTTCTTCCTCTTTTGGTATTGGTCTTTGAGGGGAAGAGGAAAACATGTTGGACTAAGAGATATTAAAACAAAAGATATTAATAAAATTTATATTGTTGTTCAGTCATATCTGACTCTTCTTGGGGTCATGAAGTTTTCTTGTCAAAGATACTGGAGTGGTTTGATATTTCCTTTAACAGCTCATTTTAAAGATAAGGAAACAAGCAAACAGGGATAAGTGATTTGACACAGCTAGTAAGTATCTGAAGTCAGATTTGAACTCAGGAACATAAGTCTTCCTGACTCTAGGCCTGATACTCTATCTACTGAGTCACTAGCTGCCCCACACTTTATATTAAAAATACAAAAAAGCCATAAAGGAGAATAAGGACTGGGAAGAAGCCTTTAAAATTGGTTCCCTAGGGATTATCATCATCATGCATATCTTTTTTATAGAACCACAGAATTTGTAGCTTAAAATGAATCTTTAAAATCATTTAGTCTATCATGTGGAAATATGCTTAATATGATTGTACATATATAACCTCTATCAGATTGCTTTTGAAACAGAGGGAGAGAAATTTAGAACTCTTAATCTTATAACAACAAGTGTTGAAAACTATCTTTACATGTAACTGGGACAAAATAAAACACTTAATTTCTCTCAACAGAATAATTTAGTCTAATACCCTTAATTTTCAGATGAGAATATTAATATTCAGAGGCTAGGTGACACAGCTAATTCATGTCAGGGCTAATGTTGGGGATGTAGCTGAAGATTTTGGACTCCAGGCCAGTGATTCAAACTGTTAATCTCTTGACTTTTCCTTTGGTTAGAGGTGTGATGTTGGGCAAGTCAACATGTTTCTTTGGCTTTTGTTTCTTTATCTGTCAAGTGGAGAAGTAATAGTTGTGTTATCGACTTCACAAGCTGTTGCAAGAAGCAAATAAGGTGGTTTATATAAAGTACTTGCTTTGCAAGCCATAAAGTACTATACAAATAGAAGTCATTATGATGATGATGATAATTTAATAGCATACTAGTATCTATAGCATAATAATAAAATGTAAATTATATAATAAGTTATTCCTTAGGTAATGGAAAAATACCCAGGTGTATAACACAGTAAGGTCAGACCTTTCTCATCTAGACAGCCATAACATTTACATTTCCTCTGTTTGCAAAGTGACCAGCTCTCCTTAGCTCAGTTTAGAAGTGGTTATGAGGGGATAGAGAGCAAGAAGGATTTTCGGGCCTGGAAATATTTCTCTCAGACCATTGACCTCTGCCTGCTGTTTTCAAAGGAACTCATAGACTGCCATTTAGGAGATCAACTTTTTCTCCATGCTAGTGCACTAATTGCCAGTCCCTGGAAACTGAGGTCTCTCTGACTGTGGGTCCCATCAATCACACCAATTAATGCAGCCTTTTGCTGTTCTGTGTTAGTCCTCATCTTATTAATATGCACTCTCATTTCCTCTCACTCTAGCTCCCACCAAGAATCCTCTTTGCCCTCTCTTAGGCACAAAACATTCATCTCCAATATTATCTGTTCCCTTAAATTAATGGGCACCTTTTACTTTTTCTTGAATCTATTCATGAAGATATTAAACAAAATAGAAGACAGCTCAGACCTTTGCAGATGCTATTACTCAAATCACCCCAACTCAGCACGTTGCCATTTATCATTCCTTTTTGTTTATGACCTGCCAGCCAGTCCTCCATCCATTTCATAGGAATGTTGTATCAAAACTAATTCATTCTAATTACCCAGACAGCCTGATTTCCCGTGGTGATGCAGCTTTGCTAAAGTACATTTCTTTCATATAGTATAGTGGCAGAACCCCTTCATTCATTAATTTAGAAATTTATCCAACGTAGCCCTGATGTTTCCATGAAAGACTCATATTCTATAGCTTGCAATCAGGAGGCAATGAAGTCCAATGCAAAGCATGCTTTCTCTGGTGTGCAAATGACTGGAGTTAAAATTGAGGTTCTACTACTATCTTTGTGGCCTGGAACAAAAATGACTGAAAAATGAACATGAAATGGAGATTTTTGGAAAACAATGGCCTGTAAAGTTTCTTCTATCACTCTATGATTCTATGTTGTAATGATTTAACATTGTTTACACTACTTTCCCTACAAACCATATTGCAATAACTTAGCAAGCAATAGGTTGGATTCTGGGGACTATCCTTGCTAACAGAGAAGCTGTTTTATAATTCCGTTTACCAGCAACCCTTTCTGACCGTGCCAGTTATTTCATTGTTGGAAGGGAGAAAGGTGAGTACACTACTTAGTCTAAACAGATACTTCTTTTTTTCATAGTTTTTCTCAAAGAATAGAGTATCTGGGAGACCAGCAAAGAGCTTAAAATATAAATAGAGAACTAGAATGGGATTTAATTGTGGTGGCTTAGCTACTGGGACAGAAGATTACTGAATGACCAGTGGTGTTAGCATCTAAGGAATGCTATACTACAGGTCTTAAATTGTAGTCCCAGTATTATTATTATTGATACAGTAAGTGTATAGTTGAGAGCATGTCTATTAGACATCTAGTATGGTCATGAAGGAACTAGTGAATGCCTTGTTTTACTTCATCTTTCATGTAGGGAAGAGGTGTCAAACATGCAACTGGCCTTGTATCCTACAACACTCCCAAGTAAGGCCCAAACTAGATTAAAATGTGATTGGAAAACATTTAATAAAATAGGTTAAATTATAGGTAATATAACATTTGAAAATTAAGCCAATATGCAACTCACAGGTATCCTTAATTGTGTATTTGTAATCCCCATTTCTGTTTGAGTTTGATAGCACTGATCTGGGGTACCCATTGGGGAAGATTCAGCCAGAGAAAAGGTCTTAGAGGTAGCTGTGCTCAGATAGTATGTTTTTGTTGTTGTTGTTGTTGTTGTTTTCTTTTGTTTTGCAGGGCAAAGGGGGTTAAGTGACTTGCCCAGAGTCACACAGCTAGTAAGTGTCAAGTGTCTGAGGCCGGATTTGAACTCAGGTACTCCTGAATCCAGGGCCAGCGCTTTAACCATTGCACCATCTACCTGTGAAGAGATTAGAGAAATAGGTCTCTGTTGATGACGGCTTGGGAATGAAACCTTTACCGACTTTTCTTCCTTGAAAAATGGTAAGATATCCTAAATAAACTTGTGAATCTTTTTTTTTTTAATGAGAAGGGTAGAGATATACAAAGAAGTAGAATTTTACCACCCAGTTTCCATAATATAACAGTAGGCTATAGAGAAGGAAGTAGAAGTAATACAAACAGAGATCAAGTAGACCTTGTGCTGATTTTCTCTTAAGGAAAATGTCAGATGATGGGAAGAGTAGATATATGATCTATAAGAGTTTTAACTCTTGATAAACAAAAGTTAACAAAATTGGATATAATGGGTATGCTATGAGTGTGAGTGTGTGAGTAAATGGGTGTGAGTGTGAGTGGGTATGTAGGCTAGCTAGTGGTGAGTGAGTGGAGCTATGAGAGTGCATGGGTGTGTGGATGTGAGTGACTGACTCGGTGTGAGAGACAGACACATTTCTGTGGGGCCAGAAGAAGTGAGAAGATTAAAGGCAGAATGAAACTTTCTAGTTGAGGTCATGATTTCTGCCCTTTCATACATTCATTTAGGCAGAAGCAATCGTCTTCAGAGCTGATAAGCTTTCTTCCTGGGGCTATGTTTTTGGGAGAACATATACCAGGGCTCCATTTTCCAATTCTCACATCCTTGTGGACTCTAGGGTAGGAAGGTCTCCTAGGACTGGGATCAGTGCTTTTCAGAAGTTGAATACTTCTAGGTTCTCTCTTCATTCTCCCTCTTTTCCTGATCTATAACAACATAACTTGGGCTTTCCCTTGCATCTAGTTTTCAAGAGGTCCAGTGATACCTCCCTGGAAAGTTATCATTCACTTTATCTTTGCTTATTATATGGATGAATGACTAGGGTTTTATATGAGAGCTAAATTTTCACCCTACAAAAATTATTTGGTAGAGCATCAGATTTATTAAGTTGAAGTTTACTCCAATCATTAGTGTTTATATAGTATTCTGAGTTTTATAAATCCCCTAATTTTCAAGGAAAAACCTTGCATCTATCTGATTTATTGGAGTACAATCCACCAAAATATACCATACTCAACTTTTACAAGATCTTTAAATTTAGGTAGTTCTACTAAAAAAAAAATGAGGAATAGAATTGGTTACAACATTGGTCAAGAACTTTCGGCAAATGCCCTATAACAAGAGTTCTTAACCTGGGAACTTTGAACTTGTTTTAAATATTTTTTTCATAATACTGCATTTTTATATAATTGGCTTCCTTTTTTGTAATCATATGTATTTTATTTTTAATTTTAGAACATTATTCCCAGAAGGTATCTATAGACTTCTCCAGACTGCTCAAGAGTGATATAACTAAAACAAAAATTCTAAGAATCCCTGTCGTAGAAGACTAAAAGTTGTCTTGGCCACAGTGTTGATGAACAACCACGTCTTGAGCCCAAGTTTCCTGCTATCAGTAGGATGTTATTATTATCTACATTCATAGAATTGTAGAATCTCAGAGCTAAAATGGACATCAGAGGTCATCTAGTCCTACTGAAACCTGACAATGAAACCCTTCTATAACATAAAAGGCAGTTTTTGTGGGGATCCTTTAGATTAGTTAATTATTTTTAGGAAGCAATTTAAAAACAGAGAAGCTGATTTCAGTAAGAATACCAGTAAAATATATTTTACCTCACTTTCTGTGTTGTGTCTCACATTAACAGTGTAAGATTGGACCTCTTTATAACAGGGTATCTTCTAGACCATGAGAGATTGAAGGTTGAGGTGGAAGGAGGGAAGAGAAGGGAGGGGAAATGACTAAGTAAGATAATTTTTTTTTGTTTGTTTTGTTTTGTTTTTTTTTTAGTGAGGCAATTGGGGTTAAGTGACTTGCCCAGGGTCACACAGCTAGTAAGAGTTAAGTGTCTGAGGCCGGATCTGAACTCAGGTACTCCTGACTCCAGGGCCGGTGCTCTATCCACTGCGCCATCTAGCTGCCCCAGTAAGATAATTTAAGAAGGTTGATGACAATGTAGAAATGTTGGTAGGTTTTTAAAATTTATCAGCTAATCTGAACAGAAAATAAAGACCTATAAAGTTCTTGGCATACTTTTCCTTTTCTCCATCCCTCCCCCCCCCAAAAAAAAAGAGATATTTCCTTCAATTGAACCTGAACCCTTAAGCTATGTCCAAAGAATACAGACTAAGCTTCTGCAAATTAGACTTTATAAGTGGTGCTTGGATGTAGTATAGAATGCAATCACTGTCTTCAAAGAATGGTAGAAAATCTTTGTTGCTGGTTTATTTTAAAGGCTACCCATCCTGGAGCATTTCCCTAGGAGTGTACTCTCCCTTCAAAAAATGAACACCCATTGTCAGGAAGCTCAGAAGCAATCCTGAAGACCAGCCTTCAATTGGACAAATTGAGAGCAATGCGAGGGAGAAGCAACTGGGGTCAGATCATACATTCATAACATAGAATTGTAAGGAATTTCAAAAATCATCTCTGACTCCTTTCTTTATTTTACAAATGAAGGAACTAAAGCCCACCACCATGCAGGTAGAAAGGACTATTCATTCCTTGATGTCAACTTCATGAAAACCATAATAAATATGCCAGTAGCTTTGTTGTTCTTGTTGCTTTTAACCTTATGCGGATCAGATCTTAACAGAGCAGATTCTGTGGTATCATCATCTGGAAGTGCCTACTTTGGTCAGGATATCTGTGTGTGTGTGTGTGTGTGTGTGTAAGTGTAAGTTTAGATTAGTTGGTAGCAGGTTTAAGCTTATATAACTCTAGAGCTTTCCTTTGCTGTATTTTAAAGATGTCCTGCTTCAGAGCCCAAACATGGGGGACAATAAAAATAAAACTTTGAAAAACTAGATTTTACTCTACAAGTTCAAAATATGTGGCCATGTCCTATCCCCCCGAGTATAAAAGCACATTGACCAGATTTTTCTTATGGAGCCGCAATGGTCTAGCAGATATTTAGAAGAATCAATGTATTCAGACTAACTTGAATTTTACTTTCATTTGCTTACAAAAACTCTTATTCTTCAGTAGCACCATTTGGCTTTATGCCATTCATTCGGATATCACAGTTTGTTAAATCTCACTTTATGTTACAGGGCACTTGATAAACATGTTGAGTGAGTGATATTTGTGTACTTATCTCTGCAACAAGACAATGAGAACAGAATTCCTTAAAAATAGAATTTCTTTCTCATTCTTGACTTCCTGTTATGCTCTTACACAGGGCTAAGCAAATAGAATTCAATATATGCTATTATTACTGCCCTTTAAGATTACCACTTCATTGTTTTTCCTATTTATTAATACCCTTTCACTTCCTGTCACAGACTTGATTTTTTAATAGGAGAAATAAGAGGATAAAAATGGTACTGAACCAGAAGTGGGGAAAGTATTACAAAGGTCATTCAAAACTCTCCTTAGGTTTGTTTGGGATCTAGTTTAGAGAACACTGGCCTTGGGTGTAGGGATAAGTCATACAAACAATGCTGAAGAAGACTTATCAAACTGGGACCAACATGACATCTTTGCTCTTTTTGTACTTTGTTCTTCAATTTGGGTTTTCTGCCAGTATCTATTCCTTCCCCAGAAAGATACTCCATTTGACATTGTACCTAGGACAGTGGAAAATGATAAAATGAAATTAATCCTAGGGAGAAGAAAGAAAAAAATAACAACACATCTTTGACTCTATAGTTATTTGATCTGGAAATCCTCAGTCACGATGCTATTTTTGCCTCACTAGTAAAGGTCATTCTTCTACCTTGTAAGGTATTACCAGAATATGGCTGAATGCCATGAGACTGAATGAGCTTTGAGGCATAATGTTGGAACCTGTAATATAAAGAAAGTCCAGTGTAAATTAACCCAGGAAGGTGATAGAAACTTTCAAAGAGTTTACAAAGAAATTGAGATTTACTTTCTTGAAAGACAGGATAGGGCAAAACTTGGAAGGAAACAGGTCATCTTTGCTCTATTGTAAGACAACCACTTTTGGCTCCTTTTTACATGCCCTCTGTTATCCTCCTCATTGACATGGTGCTTTTTTGCCTCATTGGAACCACTCTAGGATTTTTGCTGCCATTGCCCTTGTCTCCTTCCTTGGTTCCTATCATCCTCTATTTCATCATCTGATGGCCAAGTTTTGCCATCCAAGGACAATCTCATAACTATATCTGTGTTATTACATTAATAGGAGAATCTGAAGGACACTCTTGCGTACCAAAAGCATTTTTTTTTTTTTAGTGAGGCAATTGGGGTTAAGTGACTTGCCTAGGGTCACACAGCTAGTAAGTGTTAAGTGTCTGAGGCCGGATTTGAACTCAGGTACTCCTGACTCCAGGGCCGGTGCTCTATCCACTGCGCCATCTAGCTGCCACTAAAAGCATTTTAATAGTAGTCTTTTGGAGGCAGTGTCCCTGCCTTTGTTGTCTAAAGCATTAGTCTCTATACTTCCATTCCTGGATTGGTCTGTGAATTCTTTGATGTACCTTCAGGGGTACAGATTGAAATCTATTCATGCTTGCCCAGTCACTACTATTTTTTGTTCATGTTGTGTCATAAATCTGCCACAAGGGAACTACCTTCGTCCATCATGCTGGGGAAATTTTCTTTCATTCTTTTGGCAGCGCATGAGTGCTGAAGGAATGCATAGCTTCTTCATCAATGATCCCTGTTCTTACTACATGACTGGCTCATCGTTCTATCCTGCATACATTTCTGTGATGAGTCATCACTCTGATGAGTAGGGAATTAAGACATAATGAAGGAAAGTAGAATCATGATTGAGTAGTAGAGGATAAATTTTTTGGGAAGGCAGACTTCAAATCATATTGAATAGATGGCCAACTCTCATGTCTAAGTGCTGAGGTTGCTCAGATAGTGAGGCACAAGGAGAGAGGAATGATTCTGAACTCAGTTCCCTGGACAAAGCTCTTTCCTTCTTTACACATGTTAAGTGAAAAGAGTTAAAAATCTGGAAGAAGAAAAATAATAATAGTAATTGTCTTGAGGAAAATCACTTTACAGTGACTTAGTCTATATTTTCCTTTCAGAAGGATAGTGGCTGTTTGTTAAATAAAGACTCTGATTGATTCATTTAATAGAATTATGTCCTTACCTGGTTCAAGTATCAGGGTGTAGCATCTTGTCACTTTGTTTTGATTAACCGACCCAGTCAAATCCCACCCCATTCTCCTTTCTCCTTATAGTATATTTACTTATCTGGGAACATACAGTATCTCTGCCCCTGTGTAATTTTCTTGAGAGCTGGGGATGTTTTACTTCTGTATTTCTCTACTCAGCACCTAGCCCAGTGTCTGGCATGTGTTAAGCAAGTGCTGAACACATGCTTGCTGAATTAATAATTGATTCCTCAAATCACACTCTTGATACCTTCATATTTCACTGCTTTGATAAAGCTAACCCTATTTCAATTAAAAAAAAACATTGTATGTAGTATATAAACTCTTGGAAGGCAGGGGCCATGTCTTGTTGTATCATTTAATATTTCATCTGGAAAGAAATTGGAGATCATCTAGTTCTAAATCTTCATTTTGAAAATAAGAAAACCAAAACTCAGAAAGGGGAATTGGCTGGTTGAAGGTGACACAGCTAAGGCAGGGCAGGCCTGGCATTAGAACAAAGGTCTTCTGAATATCCATTTCTCTTTCCACTGTACCACAATACTTCCATCCCTAGAATATTTGCTCAATTTAGAGGTCTTTAAAAGCCAGAGGAGAAATGGGCGTGACATTGCACAGGAAGCATATTTGGTTCGTTTCAAGAAACTTGGTCATGCCCTATGGTTTGTCTATAAAATAATGAGATGTGACCCATCTAGCAGCTTAATGGTGAGAGGAGCTAGCCAATCCATTGAGAAGGAATCACTTGGGGCAGCTAGGTGGCACAGTGGATAAAGCACCATCCCTGGATTCGGGAGGACCTGAGTTTAAATCTGGCCTCAGACACTGGACACTAGCTGTGTGACACTGGACAAGTCACTTAACCCCAATTGCCTTACTAAAAAAGAAAAGAAAAGAAAAGAAAAAGAATCACTTAGGGGAAGGAGGGAGGCAGTCACTTTGGCCTTGTTCCCTTCCTTTCTCCCTTGACATTCTTAGAAGGATTTTGTAACCTTGAGAGGGGTGAAAGATTCAAATTTCTTTTGAGTGTCCAAGCAGCATCTCCTTAGGGAAGTAGTGGCTTGTAGCAGTATCTACACTGGGAGCAGACAATAAACTGGACACACTGAGGAAAGGAAGCTCTGTGACTCTACAAACAGCTCCCAGATAAACTATATACCATGTCTAAGGAGGACTTCATGAATACCCCATAAAGGGAGAAAATGACTTGCAATATCCAGGAGCTCATGTACTTAAGATTCAGCTCATTTTTTCTTGGACTTTGTATGTCATTATGTGAGAGTTCATCACAAAAGTTTTGTACGATATTTTGAATCGACTGGTTGTGTTTTTTTGTTTGTTTCACCATAGCACCATTGTAAATACTCTTCTCTATAACTTGATTAAATCTGACTGATTGATATCAACTGATGATCATGGGGAGGGAGCTTTTAAGCTACATTAGCAAGACAATCCCCATCAGCTCAGGGTTACCTCATAGGACTTCAGAAAACCTAGCTCTGGAAACACAATCTGTCAGTGTGAGTGTGATTTGGGACTGGGTCCAGATTGGGTACTACAATTTGGATATTTTCTAAATAAACACACAATAGTTAAAGAAGGAGAGACATAAGCTGAATTTTGAAGCAAGCTGGGGTTGCAAGAAATAGTATCAAGGTGGGAGAGAATTCCAGACATACGCAAAGGTATAGAGTGGGGAGAAAGGAAGAATGTTGAGTACGGAGAACAAATAAGCAAATTTGATTGGAAAGAAGAAGGCATAAAAGGGTATTAATGTATAATTAGCCTGGAAAGACATGGTAGGGCCAAATTGTGAAGGATTTTCAATTTTATTTGTTTTTTATTTTTGTTTTGTTTTTGCAGGACAATGAGGGTTAAGTGAGTTGCTCAGGGTCACACAACTAGTAAGTGTCAAGTGTCTGAGGCCAGATTTGAACTTAGTTTCTCCTGAATTCAGGGCAGTTGCTTTATTCACTGCACCACCTAGCTGCTCCCTAGGATTTTCAATTTTAAATATAGAAGTTTGTATTTTATCCTTAAAACAATGGAAAACCAGCAAAGTTTATAAGTTGGATGAGTAATTTGCTCACACCTGAGTTTTGGGGATATCAATTTGGCAACTGTGTGGAGGATTGGATTATAGGATTGTTGTGAGAGACTGAATTTAAGGAGACTAGTTATCAAGTTCTTACCATCATTAGTGGGGCAGCTAGGTGGTACAGTGGATAAAGCACTGGCCCTGGAGTCAAGAGGATCTGAATTCAAATCTCACCTCAGACATGTATTAGCTGTGTGATCCTGAGCAAGTCACTTAACCCCAGTTGCCTTAAACATCTGGGGCCATCTTCAGTTGTCCTAATATATATCTTGCCATTGGACCCAGATGGCTCTGGAGGAGAGAGTGAGGTTGGTGACCTTGCACAGCCCTCCTCACATCTAATTCGGTGCAAATCATGATATTCTCCTGTTGTCATGGTCCTCTTGGAGTACAAAGGACAAACAACAACAATGACAACAACCATCATTAGAAGTGATATGGTCCTGAAGTAGGGTGGATGGGATAGGGGGAGAGAGAAAAGGGAAGTCATTCATAGGTACAGAGAGCTAGAATGGAACTTCACTTTTAAAAAAATTAATAGCTTTTGTTTTTATATTACCTAAATCTCCCCCTGCATCTTCCCTCTAGCTCCCAGAGAGCCATTCTATATACGAAAGCATTTTTTAATTAAAAAAGGAAAGGGAAAACAAAATCAGTAAACCCTATTACCACATCAAAAACATTTGAATATATATGCAGTGTTCTAAACCCGTGTACTTTGTTCTGCAAAGGAGTAGGGGGAAATTATTTTCTCATATATATCTTTTGGGTATCATGTTTGGGTTTCTTTTTGTAATTTTGCAACATTCTTTTTAGTTGTTTTACAATAGTTGTTCTTTCCATTTGCACTATGGTCTTTGCAACCATCTAACATTACAGGGGGAAAAATGAGGTCCAGAGAGGTTAGTAACTTGCTCAAGGTAACAGAAAGAAGCATCGCAGTTGTAATTTGAACCCAGGTCCTATGACTCAAGACCCAGTATTCTTCCCATTCTACTATGTTGCCCATTTGGCAGCTTATTGAATATGAGGCATGATGGAGAAGAGAGGGGCAGAGGATAACTTTAAAATTTTAAACCTGAGTGACTGAGAAAAATCATTTCTCTACCAACAAAATATTCACCATACTGGCTTATCACCCTTCCTGATATTCTCTGCTTATAGATTGATTATTTTGGGTTAATAAATGGCCTCTTAAAATGAAAGTATCCTTGAGAAAGTCAATGCTTTAAACCAGAGTAGTTAATCACCTGCCCCTTACTGATAGTTATATCATTATTCTTTATAATAGTTTTTGATTAGATAAAAGAAAGATTGGGAATTTTGGTCTAGGAAGAGGGGGAGTTCTAGATATGATACCTCTGAATGAAAAGATAGTGTCTTGGGAGCATCCTAATGGTTTTTAGTCTCTGTAGACAGAAGAAAGGATGCCCAAGCTTAGACTATGGAAAGGGGAGGTGAGAAGCACCAGAGACAAGTAGGAAATTTCATAAATTTGCCCAGATTCTTCATTGTACTCTTTTATACATTTGTGAAGAGCTAGGAATAACCTGCATGGTGGATAAATCCTCATGTTGTAGTTTCATTCACCATTTACCTAAACTGTGCAGTGTCTGGGTTTGCCTGCCAGAACTTCTCCATAAAAGTCACCAAGGTGAATACTTATAAGGACAGTTCAGCTCTATTGGTTCTGGAATGTATTTCAAGAGGAATTTTTGGAAACACCACGAGACTCTGTTGGAACTCAAGGAGAGGTGCTGGATGGAAGAAATCTGCTATGAATGTGTTTTCTCTTTCTTGTTATAAGGCAATGAGAGAAGCCTTCATTCTGAAATTCATTGGATCTATTTATGTATAAGCTGCAAAGATAGCTTTAGAACTCATTTATGTCCTTTGTCAAAGGCAATTTGAAATGTTTTTTTTTCCCTTCAATACTATCCTCGGAATTTAGATGCACAAAATCTAAGAGTTGGAAGGAGGTGTGTTAACTTGAACAAAAATTCCCCTCTCCAACATAACTAGAGTGGTCACACAGTCTTTTTTTTTTTTTTTTTTGGTGGGGCAATGAGGGTTAAGTGACTTGCCCAGGGTCACACAGCTAGTAAGTGTCAAGTGTCTGAGACTGGATTTGAACTCAGGTCCTCCTGAATCCAGGGCCAGTGCTTTATCTGCTGTGCAACCTAGCTGCCCCTTGGCCATGCAGTCTTTTATCAAATACCTCTAATGAAGGACAAAATACTTTTTCATAATTCATTCCACTTCAGAATAGCCCTAGTTAGAACAGTCCCATTTCCTGGTTAAAGCTCTTCATATATTTTTGCTACTTTGTCTTTCTTAATTTGTCTTTTCTCCAGACTGAATAATCTCACTTCCTTCAATGAATCCTCTTATGGAATGTTTCCATTCATTTTGGTTGTCTTCCTCTGGATGTCCTCTATCTTGTTGAGGTTTTCCCCAAAAGTATGGTATCCCAAACTACACAGCATTCCAGATATGGTTGGACTAGAATACAATCCAGTGGAACTATCCTTTCCTTATTATGAATCATCTGCCTCTGTGTTATTTATTTAAGATACTGGGGACTAGGCTGGGGTTTCTAAAATATTGCTACTTATACATTAATGGCTATTGCACCAGTTTGGCAGTAAGCATTTATTATTAATTAATATCACATATTAATAAAGTATTGACCACATGTCTCCCTGGCTTCCCCATTAGTCACAGGCTTACAGGCCTAAACAATTACATACCCAACTTGGAAAGTAAGAGTCCTAGGAAGAAGAGCTAAGAAAAAAGAGAGAGCAACTCTCATGTCCCCAGGGACTTTATCCTCTTTCTGGTAGAGGTGGGTCACCACACATTGATCTAAGCTAAACAGTTGGCATCATTCAGCTCCATTGATTGACATGACTTGGGGGGTGGTCAAGAGATTAAGTTCCAACCATCTAGTTGTGCTTCTTTCCTTAGCTAATCAGAAGGATCAATCTGCATTCCTTTTAGTAAACTGAAGGCTCATCCCAGATTGGTTTCTGGGGAGGAGGAGAGAGCAGCTAAGCTAATATCTGGGTTTCTCCTGGAAATCCATTTTTTTTTTTTGGTGAGGCAATTGGGATTAAGTGACTTGCCCAGGGGCACACAGCCAGTAAGTGTTAAGTGTCTGAGGCTGGATTTGAACTCGGGTCCTCCTGACTCCAGGGCCGGTGCTCTATCCACTGTGCCATCTAGCTGCCCCCCAGAAATCCATTATTAATAATTATTTTCTCACACCTCTCTTTGTCAAGAGTAGCCTGTTGGGTTTTTGTGGTTTTTTGGATGCTGTGTAACACCACCAACAACCTAAATGAGGTTAAGAACACAGTAAGCTAACAGCAAAGTAGGTAATTCTTCATCCCTAACTCAGTCACTCAGCTCCACCTCCACCACCACTGCCCTTCACACCAGCAGGGCTGTACAAGTTGACCAATTAGTCTGCAAAAGAACCTTACTCTTCCCCTCAAACTTTGCAGGGCTGAGGAAAACTGAAAGTTTGTCCTGTCATTTAGCAGTGAGGCAGCGCTTTGTGCTGCAACAGAGAACTGAGGAACAGAAGGATCTGGCGCAGGACACATGTGTAAGTGTGTGGCACTACACTAAACCTGAGGGAAAGAGTCTAGTCTCCAGATGAGACTATTTCTGTTCCTCCAGAAATCACTTGCCATAGAAAATTGCCTAGAGCAGGAGAAGACTGAGATAACTTTGATGTCCAGCTCCTACAGAAACCACCATCAAAGGTAAAAAAATAAAAACCTGAGCAATAGGGGGAAAATAAAGGGGCATGTGTGTATGGTGGTGATGGCGGGGGTGGGGGTGGGGACCAAAATTATCAAAGACTTCAGTTAATTACAAAAAACTCATTTAAAGAATTTGAGCATAAGCAGATGAACTTTGAGTCTACTAAAATTTTACCTCTTTTTGACAAGAACCCTTGTCTGCTCATACTTGCATTAACTATCATATGTTTATGGAAATGATTTTAAAATTTAAATGTGGAGCTTTACATTTGTCCCTAGTTAATTTCATCTTACTGAATTCATCTGATTGATTTATCTTGCTGAGGTCTTTTGCTATCCTGTCTCTATCACTCAGTATGTTAGCCATACATCTAAACTTCCATTTTATCTGAAAATTTGACATTAAACTGCATTTATAGTGCTCCAATATTTGTCTTAGTAGAAATCATATGCTGGGGAATGAGACTTGAGTCTTCAGTCAAAAGACATAGTTGCTTGATCTCACTTTCATGATCTATAAAATGGATCTAAGATACTTGTATTACTTATCTCATAGGATTGAAAAGATAATCAATGTGAAGATGTTCTTAACCATTAAATACTACATGTATGTAAACTATTACTATTTTAATTTAATAGTATTTTTTTCAATTACATGTAAAGACAATTTTTAACTTTCATTTTTTAAAATAATAAACATTTATTTAAAGTTTTGAGTTGCAAATTTTCTCTCCTTCCTTCCCTCCTTTTCCCCTCCTTGAAGTGGTAAGCAATCAAATGTGGGTTATGCATGTGCAATTATGTAAAATATTACCATATTAGACATTTTGTATAAGAAAATAAATCAAACAAAAAAATGAAAGAAAGTAAAAAATAGCATGCTTCAGTCTGGATTCAATCTATATCAGGTCTTCTTTGGAGGTAGATAGTATACTTCACCATTAGTCCTTTGGAATTGTCTTGGATCATTGTATTGCTGAGAATAGTTAAGGTATTCCCAGTTCTTCATCAAACAATATTGCTGTCACTTTGTACAAGGTTCTCTTCATTCTGCTCACTTCACTATACATCAGTTCGTATAAGTCTTTCCAGGTCTTTCTGAAATAACCCTGCTTGTCATTTCTTATAGCACAATAATATTCCATCACAATCATATACTATAGCTCATATAGCCATTCTCCAATTGATGGGCATTCCTTTGATTTCCAATTTTTAGCCACCACAAAAAGAGCTGCTATAATTATACAAATTGGTCTTTTTGGGGATGTCTTTGTGATATAAATCTAGCAGTGGTATTTCTGGATCAAAGGGTATATACAGTTCTATAGCCCTTTGGGTATAAGTCCAAATTGCTCTCCAAAATCAACATTCATTTCTTTGAAAGATTTAAGCTCCAAGTTTTTCTCCCTCCCTCTCTCACCTCTCTCTTCCCCAAGACAGCAAGAAATCTGATATGTTATACATGTACAATCATCTTAAATATATTTCCATATCAGTCATGTTGTGAAAGAATAGAACAAAAGAAAAAAATCATGAAAGAAAAACCCACAAAAATAAGTGCATTCCAACTCTATCAGTTCTTTCTCTGTATATGGATAGAATTTTCCATCATGAGTCTTTTGGAATTGTACTGGATCATTGCATTGCTGAGGTGAGCTAAGTCAATCATAATTGAACATCGCACAGTCCCTATTACTATGTACAATGTTCTCCTGGTTCTACTCACTCACTGTAAATCTTTCCTGTTTTTTTCCTGCAATCTGCCTGTTCATTACTTCTTACAGCACAATGTAATTCCATTACATTCATATACCACAACTTGTTCAGTCATTCCCCAATTGATGGGCGTCCCCTCAATTTCTAATTCTTTGGTACCACAAAAAGAGCTGCTATAAATATTTTTGTACATGTCATTTTTCCCTTTTAAAATGTTTTTGGGATAAATACCTAGTAGTAAACTATTTATTACTATTAATAAAAATATAACATGTACCTTACATTTCTTTATCTTTTTAGTGATTCTAGACTTCTATAACAGACTTATCATAACTAATCTAGGACTAGAATATCCTATCATTGGGCTGGATTATGGAAGGTGCACAGAATTCAGATATACTCTCAGCAAAAACATAAACCCTGATCTATAAATCTTTTCCATGTTTGTTCATTTGGCTGGGTTCTGATGGGTTTCTACTTTTCTAACATTAGGACTCTTCCCAGAACCAAGTACAAGTCTCTCGTGAGATCAGCTGTTCTCTAAACTCTTCTGAGCTCTCTGAAATTCTCAGCTCTGATCTGTTCTGAATCCTAATCTATCTTAATTGCTCTGTGGCTGAGTCTTTTCAGTTAAATGATTCTATTCTATCTCATGGTGATAAACCAAAATCTACATTTCTGAGAGATGGATAGTTAGATAGTTAGATATATCTATTAATCTATCTATATCTATAAATTTATTGATATGTCTATATCTATAGATATATCTATATCTGTCTATCTATACCCACACATGTACATGTGTGTATAATATACATATATATATACTATATTATATATACATATCTATTTGTCTATCTATAGTGTATATATATTTGGATCATAGTCTTCAAACATTTCTTTGTTCCTAGATATTGCCTTCAAAGTCCTCAAGTTAGTCATGTTCAAATTAGATGCTGGGAAATAAGAAAAAGTAGACATTTTTACCTTGAGCAATTATCTTTTCTTTCTGGACTGCTTTCTCTTTGTTTCTCTCACAATTATTCTTTTTTTTTTCTGATCCTTTTAATTAGCAAAAAATGCCCATATCTGAAAGGAGCATCCCATTAACTTAACTTCTCTTACCTATCCCAAATTTTCATTTTAAGCAAACAGTAAGTTATGTAACTGCCAGTGAATTGGTTTGGCCAGATAAAAGATCATTGAGTTGGGGCAAGAGCAGCTATCTGAATTTTCTTATCCTAGACTAGGGTTTCTTAACCTTTGTGTTGTGGACCCCTTTGGCAATTTGGTGAAAAATGTGGACTCCTTAGAATAATATTTTCAAATAATTGAAAGAAATGCTAAATCTCAGAGATGAGTGAAAATAAAGATATATTTTTTTTCTCTTCCAAGACTCCCTGAAAACTTTTAATACCCTAGTCCTAGATCAAATGTTCTAAATTTTCAAATCTGAAACATGAAAGAAATTTGAAATAATTTCAGATACAAATTTTACATTTTAATGACCTTACACTTACGTTTTTCTTCATAGTGTTGATCATTTGGAAATGGACTAGTCAGGTACATCTATGAGAGTATAGGTGTCAAGAGAATAAGTTGGATTCATTTGTCAGCCTCAGGCCATTATGATATGGTCTCAACTCCATGAATACCTCTTATGTTTGCTTTTATTCATAGATCCTTAGATTTATTTGGCTGAAGCCAGATGGCAGTTTCAATTTGGTCATAAAAACACACTCCATCAGCAACTTTGGAAATAATGTTTCTGTTGACATTGAATAGACATAACTTGACTATTTATTGAACTTCATCAAATGGCAAAGATTAGGTTTCTTCATTTATTTTATTCTGAAATTGATTCAATCTCTCTTTTCCACAGATCAATAGACTCTCAATTTAACAATTACCTCAGTGGACCCCCGGAATAGCAGCTAAACAAATGGAGTTGTCAATAATTTATAAACAATGATTTTTCAAAATGGACTGGGTTAGATGGGAAGTAAAGATACTGGGAGAGAAATCAGAAATCATGGTTACTTCGCTCATTTGCTACTTTTGAGAATGGTGGATATGTATGATACCATGTGGATATGATATCGTAGAAAAAGTTAGCTTTGTGTCCTGTCCCTTAACTGGTCAACTTCTATATTCAATCTGCTCAAATCAGTAGTTTTTGTTTGTCTTTTGGATACCTTCTCTATGTTTCTCACACACATGTGGGCATATGTATATATATGTACATACATACAATAGTAAAATTAAAAAGTAAAACAACTGAGTCTGATATGATAAATTAAATGTAAATGGAACTAAAAGTATAACTTACAAAGCAAGGTGCAAAAATGAATAAAATTGGCAAAGGATTGTTGGGATTAATTCAGGTGTTTAAGTCATATCTCTATGTTATTAGTTGTTATCAAAATGGATTCTAAGTCAAAGGGAAAAATTTAAATATAAGGACCATTAAGGGGGGGGGATATAACAGGATAAATGAGTACCCAAAAAAGCAGAAGCAAACTATTTCTATATATGTGTATATTTTGTTGTTGTTCAGTTGTGTCCAATTCTTCATGATCCCTTTGGGATTTTCTTGGCAAAGATACTAGTTTACCATTTCCTTCTCCAGTTCATTTTACAAGTGAGGAAATTGAGGTAAATATGGTTTCTCCAGGGTCACACAGATAGTAGGTATCTGAGGTCAGATTTGAACTTAGGAAGATGAATCTTCCTGACTCCAGGCCCAGCATTCTATCCACTGCACCACCTAGCTGTCCCATATGAATGTATAAAAACACATAAACACACATCGCCATTGCTGAGAGTTGGTTTAGGTTTTCACGTTTGTGACACTATATTCATCAATGTGAATATGTGGCAAATCTTCATACTTGAAGGAATGTGGGAGACCAGGAAGTAAGAGAACAAATTCAAAGGGAATGAGTTTTCAATTACCCAGCTCTTGTTAACTGATGTCTGAGCTTGTCAGAACTATGTAGCTGTGAGGGTTCAAGAGTCTCTTCAGGCTTAGAGGGAGAAAAGAAAATGATCCTGGGGACCTTATTTCCCTTAAACGTGAGCAAGATTTTGACCACAAAAGCAATAATCACAACAACCTAGAAGTGATTAAATATAAGTGGTGGTGGCAACCATTTTAGCACACTGAGTTTGAAGGGAAACTCAAGCACTTGAAATGGTGTAAGCTGGTGAGAACTTTGCCATGAAGGGATGGGGGGTGGGGAGGGATGTTTGGAAAGAAAGCCATTCATTTCCAAAGGGGAAGGGGATGTGAGTTTATTCCTCATATAAGATTGAAACCCAGGTCCTCTTACTCTAGAGGCAGTACATTTTTCAAATATACATTACTGGATTTCAGCAAAAATGTTTTGTATATATATATATATAAGGTGTCCCAAAAATTCTTAATGTAGTTTTGTTTTGTTTTGTTTTGTTTTGCAGGGCAATGAGGGTTAAGTGACTTACCCAGCTAGTAAGTGTCAAGTGTCTGAGGTTGGATTTGAACTCAGGTCCTCCTGAATCCAGGACCAGTGCTTTGTCCACTGTGCCACCTAGCTGCCCCCTTATTATAGTTTTAAGCTTTAATTATACACATACATACAAAGTACACACATACATATTATTATATACACATATGTAATATATATGGATATAAATCATTATATAACACACTTATGTGTCATATACATGTGCATATGTGTATACATGTTTGTATGTACAGTATCTATACTTGAAATTCAAGAAGAAAACATTTCATTTTATAATAACGGTGATAACAAAATGATCACTACCATATCTGCAAGTGGTTGAGAAAGAAACATTCAAATTTTAGCTCATATCCATTGAATAAAAGTATCAGAACACAGCATCTTGGTGTACAGCATATGTGTCTCCAGAAAGAGATAGGGCTTTTCCCTCTCTGCTCAAAGGATCCAGAACATCCTGTAACTCCCTACCTGAGACAATTTTCCTCTTTGATGTTTGAAGGGACTTTGATAAGTCAATCTAAACAGGATACTTCTATAAAAATGTAAGCATCAAGAAAGTACTTATGCCCCAATATCTGTAGAATTAAAGGCACTGCAGCCAAAATCCTCAAGCTTTCTCTGAGTATGAGGACTAGCCTATTGCTACATTAGTTAGGTCAGACAGAACTCCATATCTGACTGCTGATTGATACTGACACACTGGAAAGTTCCTTTGTACCCGGTATTGGTTTAGTCAGCTACATTTAGGCAAGAGTTGCAAAGCTCTCTTGATCATAATCTATTTAGCAAACTTCATCTAATCCAAACATGCACTGTTAGCAAACTCCTAATCACAATGCCCTTGTGGTCAATAAGGGGAATTGAAGTTCAGACCTTCTGGGGATTGACTTATTGTAAAGCCTCCATCCTCACTTGGTCCCTGTGAATCTGGCCAGCAAAACCAGTCAGATATAAGGGCAGAGACCCAGATATCTGGGCTTTCCATCAATGTGCTTTTGCCACCTTCTGTGCTTGCCTGTGGGACTGTACGGCTGGAGAGAGGTTTCTTTGCATGGGAGTAATCAGCTTCCTGACTCATGATTATTTGAGCTCTGTTAAGGGATCCCCTGAATTTATATTTTTAAGTTACCATGTTGTCCAGAAACACTGGACCCTGATTATGCAGGGGGCCCTGAATGTGTCAAGGAAGAATCTCCCCCTGAGCTGACATAATGTGCTATTTGAACCTAAGCTGGACTCCCTGTGTCCCTTGGGAGTCAAGAAAGGCACCAGTTGGTCTCCACTAACTGGGAAACTGCTTGTGCAGCTGTGACCCTTGTAGATAAGCACAGCATCCTATCTTCATACTCTAGCAATTCCCAAGAGAATAGAATGTGACTTTTGTCATCTCAATAATTCGTGATTTCTCCCCCTCTGCCACTTCCATTTGGGTGGGGATTTCTGTTTCTTTTCCTCTCTTTGTCACAATTTCATAAATGTGCAAGTTTCTGTTTGGGTTGTGAACTCTTTGCCCTGCCTTAGAGTTCCACATACATGTTCATTTCCCTTGTAATAAACCTAGTTTTCACATTTCCTGAAGTTGTGATTGCCTGTTGATAGCTCTTATGTTCTTTCTCAGTACTTCACCCATCGTCTCCTCACAGAGAGAAAATTAAAAAGCAATTTCTAATATCTGTCCGTGCTACCACACTTTCACTCTGAAATATGATTTTTACATAGCTGCTAAAATAACCTGCAGGCCCTGAACTCTACCCACTGCACCATGTAGCTGCCCCACATGCATATACATAAACACACATTCCCATTGTTAAGAATTGTTTTAGGTTTTCTCATTATATTTGTGACACTATATTCATCAATGTGATTATAAGGCAAATCTTCTTACTTGAATGAATGAGGGAGACTGGGAAAGAAGGGAAGAAATTCAAAGGGAATGACCTTTAAATTACCTTTGTGCTCCAAAACTTTTCAGTGGTTCCCTATTGCTGATAAAAATTAAAAATAAACTCTCTGCATTAAAGACCTTCTGTATTTTGACCTTTATCAACCATAGACTACAACATTCCCTTTCATGCATTTTACCTCCTAGCTAAGTGGAACTACAAGCTCTTTTTCCCAATACTATAACCTTTCTGCCTCTACGCATTTGCAATGAGAAGCCTCCTCTCATTCCCGGAATGCACTTCTTCCTCGTCTCTGCCATTCAGAATCTTTGTCTTCCTTCAAGGCCTAGCTCACCTCTGTGAAGCCTCCTATGATTCAGGAGCCTGCCTTCCCCCACCCCACCCTCAAATACAACTAAAAGTGTTCTCCTCCTCGTCAAATTTTTCCAGAATACTCCACCTTGAATTCTCCCTTGTCCTATCATAACCTCCATTGTATTCTATTTCTAATTTTATAATTTCTAATCACAGATTTAGACACAGGAAGGATCTCAGAGGTGAGCTAGTCCAATTCTCTCATCCCCATACCTACCATTTTAGAACAAGGAAACTAAATTTTAGAGAACTGTGACTGTTTTAAGGTCATATAGGTAGTAAGTAGCAGAAATGTGAGTCTAATCATGTCCTTTAACTCCTAATATGATGTTCTTTCCATTGTCCCACATAGGCCTTTTCCTCTATATATTTTATATCCTCCAGTGACGTCAGCTCCGTCAGGATAGGAGCTTTTTCTGCTTAACCATTCCCACCCCAAAACAAAATCTGAAAGCCATGAATGGTCAGAACCTAGCAATTGGTACATTTGTTGTTGTTGTTTTTCAGTAGTTCAGCCATGTCCAACTCTTTGTCACCCCATAGACCACAGCATGCTCACACTGTGCGTGGGGTTTTCTTGGCAAATGTATTAGAGCAGTTTGCTATTTCCTTCTCCAGTGGATTAAGGCAAACAGGGGTTAAGCCACTTATCCAGGTTCATATAGCTAGTAAGGTGGATTTGAACTTGGGCCTTCCTGTCCAGGCCCAGAAGTCTATCCACTGAGCAACCTAGCTTTCTAGGCACAGTTGGCACATAGTAGATGCTTAATACATTTCAAACAACATTTTTGAATTTTAGAAAAACAAATGGCAAAATAGTATGTTTGATCTAAGTATTCTTTGTTGGAGCTTTTTGTCTTGTAAGGCATTTAACTTCAAGAATATTTGAAATCTAAGGAAAGCACCCATCAAAGATTATACATATTTTTAAAATACAAAAGACTTTCAGAAGCTGTATCACTTGTGGAATTTATGATGCAAATGTTAAATCCTGTCATTGAAATATCAAGACCTTTAGCATCCACTCCTGCTCCCTCATCCTTGAAGCTAACATTGAGCTTCATCACTTTTCACCTCAACCTCTTTTTCTAATCATGTTCAAAGTCTCCCCTGGGCAGCAGCAGGAAGCTGAAAGGTAACATTCACATTGTCTGAGGCTGATTTGTACTTAGTCTTTTGCTTAACCATTAGGAACCAGCATGAAGATATTTTCTCACCAATTCCAACAGGCTGTGTTTCATTTGGAAGTTTATAGCTTCCATTTGCAAGTCAGATTATAAGTTTGAATTGTGTCTTGTCAAGCCAAAATATGACATGCCTAAAAATCAGTCTGTGGTGATGATGTTTTCTGTGCTATTTGGCAACCTATTGTTTATGAAAGGAGATTCAGAGTAGACTCAATGTGTGTTCTTTAGTTCTCAATGCTCAGCCTGAATTTGGTGATGTTATCAAGATATTATGTGGGACCAAATAAATAATATTTTTGATCTTGTAGAATTTTTTAAAAAAGTGATATCTGTCAAATAGGATACTATAGAGTAAGATAATATGTAATGTTTTATGAAGGAAACAGATTAGTGAAGAGACCCACTTCTGCTAATTTGCTTAAAAACCTTTGCATGATAGACGATATTGTGATAAAAAAGTTAAAAAATGATTATTGACATATCTGAATGATGTAAAGATGCCTTAGTAACTCATGAGTCTAATCCTCCAAATTAGTCACCTGGAGGATACTATACATTTAAAGACAATAGAAAGGAAATCTTAAGCTAATATTGGTTAAAAAAAAATAAGGTCTGGAATTGACAAAATTATAGAAATAATTCCATGAGAATCTGTTAAAATTATTTAGGTAACTTTGCAAGATCAATTTGAGTGCATTTACTCATTGTGAGTCATTATGTAAGAAAAGAAATGAAGGATAACTCATAGTGTCAGAAAGAAAATAAGAGTGAGTCATTCCAGACGAAGTTTCTTCCAGTCAGAAAGCTGTAAAGTGACTTTCTTCCATTTATTACTGGACAGTTCCTAGGATGGTGGTGGTGGTGGTGGTGGTGGTGATCGTGATGAAAACGAGGACAGTGACAATGATGGTGACAAGGACAATGATGATAACTAACATTTAGATAGAACTTAATACGTTCTAGGTGCTTTGCGAAGTGCTTTACCATTTTTTTAAATCTCCTTTGAGCCTCACAACAATCCTGGGAGGAAGTTGCTATTGTTATTCACACTTTACATATCAGGAAACTGAGACGAAGAGAAGTAAAATGACTTTGCTTGGGTGACCCAGCTAGTAAGTGTTAGAGGCTAGATTTGAACTCCTGTCTGCCTAACTCCCCACTGTGCCTCCTAGCTCTATTTTGTATTATTAGCTGTCTAGGTAAGTGGGTGCTTGTCCCATAGAGTCCAGAGAGGCAAAACCATTGAACTGACCATTTTTTAGTGTATTTGTATTTGTCACAGGGTTCATTTATTTATTTTACTGTTTTGCAGATTCAGTGACCCTGTATAGGCACAGCTGTATGGAAAGTTTAAGGGGGTTGAAAGGCATTGACAATTTTTTAAAGCATGTTTTCTTTCCCTGAACTTAATTATATGTCTTTTTTTTTCTGAAATAGAGATTAGCATTAGCAATGTCAACTATTGTGTTGGAAAAATGAAACAATAGATTTAGAGCTGGTAGTCATCTACTCAATTCCTCCCATTCTACAGATGAGAAAACTGAGGGCCAGAAAGGTTAAGGGAATTGCCCAAGATCATTCCTCTTGTAAGTGAAAGAGGCAGGATTTGAACCTAGGTCTTCTGACTCCAAAACCAGTATTCTTTTCACTGTTCCCATCATAAATATATGTGATTTCTATAACTTGATTGAAACTTTCAAAGTTGGATGCTTTGCAAATTCACTTACCTAATCCTACTATTTTGTTTGGGCCAATATGCTAAGAATTAAGAAGCCCTATTTATGGAACTTATATGATTTTTTAGATTTGCATTTTGGCATATAAAATGCTAATAACAGCAGCTCTGGTGTACACAGAGCTTCATGCTTCACAAAGAACTTCTTATATTTTATCCTGACATTTTGGGGGAGAAAATGAATTATGTAATAATTCAGTGTTTCCTGGGAATTGTGGGAAGATGAAGGAATAAGGCAGGAATGGAGATAATTGATTCAAGGGATTTTATGGAGATAGAATTGAAAAGACTTAACAACTAATTAGATATGGTGATGAGAGAGAGAATGAAACTTTGAGCATGATTCTAAGGCTGTGAAACTGGGTACCTGAAAGTGTGGATATGTCCTTGAAAAAAAAATAAGGAAATTAAGAAGAAGGAGTATGTTTTTATTTGTTCCCAACGAAGATGAGAATCATTGACAGTGAGCACAGACTTCTGATTTAGTGTTCACATTAAGACTATGATATCAAGCAAAGGGATGAGCATACTCATATTGGGGGTAGAGAAATGACATTGAAGTCAAGAAGACCTGGGTTCAAGTTTCACTTCTGATACATACTAGGTGTGTGACTCTAGACACCCCTCAGCTAGCTATAGAGAAGGTGCCAGTTTGAATTGGTATTGGAAGTTTGCTACACAGATGAAATCATAAGTATGATTTTTTAAAAAAATCACACAGCACTCTCTAGATACTTCCAATTATTAGAATTGGGCTGAGAATTACTAAATGATTTGCTTATGGTCTTTGAGTGAATTAAATTGAATCAAGAAAAGGTCCCCGGATTTTTAACGTCCAGATTGCAGCTCCCAACCCGCCTCTCAAAAAGCCAAAGAATCAGAGGGAGCAGAGAAAGGAAGAAACTAATGAAACATCCAGTCCATCACCCCTTTAGTGCAACAGTCTTCCCTAAAATATCGCTTGCTATGTTGTGACTGTCTGCCTTTAAATGGAATTTCATTCTCCATGTATTTCGAGGCAGTCTTCTCCTGTCTTTCTTACCTCCTGTCTCTAGAGTCTGCTCTGCCTGACTAGGAGCCATATTTCAACGTGTTAAATAAAGAATAGTCTAATACAAACTGTGAGACTATAATTCCCATTGAAACTCCATTAAGTAAAGAAAAGCTGTCGAGGATGAAATCTGCTGATCCTTAGGGATGACTCGGAGTACATTTTTCCTTTAATGGCTTCATGCTTTGCCAAACCATAATTCACTGATATTTCTGTCAACAGCTTCATCAGGGTGTGCATTTGACTTTCCTGAAAATGACAGGATGGCAACTTTCTTTACTATGCAAACTTATTGCCTTGAAAAGTTGATGTGGGGAAATGAAAGCTTTTAGTCAACTCTGCTGTGAAGGATGGAGCTTGGCAATAAACATTTTAGCTTTTTAAGAAACCTCAGAAACCCAAACCCAAAGATTGAGTGACTTTAATCACCAGCAACTATAGTAATTTCCCCCAAATGCTTGTCTTGGATTGCCTTTGAAACACTCAAATTTAATTTAGCCATAAACTATGTAGTAGACATTCAGAATTAACTATTTCTTTACATGACAACACAGAAAGGGAACTGTACTATGTTCTTCTCCATGTCTGTGATCTTTAAGGGGGATGGAGAAATATCTACTCTGCAATCCTCCCATCCGTGTACAAAACAGAGAAAAATATTAATACTTCACAGGGCTGTAATGAGTTTTTTTGTGTGTGTGTGTGTGAGGCAATTGGGGTTAAGTGACTTGCCCAGGGTCACACAGCCAGTAGGTGTCAAGTGTCTCAGGTCAGATTTGAATTCAGGTTCTCCTGACTCCAGGGTTGGTGCTCTATCCACTGTGCCACCTACCTGCCCCTTGTAATGAGTCTTAATGAATTCACTTTGGAACAGATTTCTAAGTTTTGTGGGTAAAAGGTATTATAGAAATGAAAAAAAAATTATTTATCTTCTTAGTTTTCCTCCCACACCATGTAACCAATGTAGGTCGGATTTTCCTTTGTCTCTCCCTGGAATTCAGGCAGTTTTCAAAATTTGCAATTATGTTCTTGCTAATGAAGCTCTGTGTTCTTAGAATGTTTGTATATTTACATTTGGTTAACAATGAGATGCCCATGATTACTCCTGGGGGTTGATTTGTCTATGTGGAGTTGTACTCTAAAGAGGAGTGAGGAGTAAGGTGGTAGGAGGAGGAAGAAGAAATTGAAGTCTTTGGGTTTGGGGGCTTGTCCTTAGGTTTTCTGGATCTATGTGTTTAGATAGTGCTAGCATATGCTCTCTTTCAAGAGAACCTAAGCCCCTTGAGGGCAAGATTGTTTCACTTTTGTCTTTGTCATCTTAGCGTCTAGCACAGGGATTTGCAAACTATGGCCCTTGGAACAAATCCATCCTCTTCCTGTTTTTGAACATAGTCATCCAGAGTTTTGAATAGTTTTTACATTTTTAAAAGCAATAGAATTTTATTTAAAATAAATAAAATAATAAAGTTTTATTGTATTTAAAATATAAAAATTATTCTTAGCTCTTGGGATATGCAAAAGCAGGCTGTTTCCAATTTGGGCTGAAGGTCATAGTTGGCTGACTGTTGATCTAGCATATAGTAGCTGTTTAATAAATGTTTGATGACTGATAGAAATACTGCAATAGCTTTGGGAGGGTCTTTGTAGTAATTATAAGACCAGGAGTCAAGTCAAGGAATCCTTTGTGGACAAGTACCTTAAGAAGAAAGTTGGCAGTGTGACATTACATAGGTTTGCTTGCCTTGGAAATCTAAGTGGTATCCAAGCCCTTCCTTATGTAGGAGCTATCTGAAGGAATTGTGGAATCCCCTGGTTGCTATTAGGGTTCTGGGGAAGGAGAGGGTATTTTAAAGTATCACATTAAAAGTCTTAAGGAAGATAACTAATAACTAAGATGTGAGAACTCTTAGACACACACTCTACATGCATCCAATGTATTCAGAAAATGGAATACTTCATGAAACATGGGGAGACCAACTATCAGCATTTGGGAATAACAGAAAAAGAAATGTATTAACATCAAGATACCATAGGAAGCCACCATATAGGGCACTAGGTCAAGGAAAATGGACATATCTGAAGGACTCTGGATATTCCACAGTATGAATCACTTGTACATGCAAAGGGGTGTACCAACTACCTGTAACTTGGTCCCCAGAGTCTGACTATAAATCAGAGATGGGGGCTTCACAAATCATTTTTTTAAAAGTTTTGAGTTCCAAATTCTATCCCTCCATAAACATCTTAAAAAGCCTCATTAAAATTCAGAATGAAATTCTATGATACAGGGAATACTCTAACTTCTATATGTTATATTTTCTTTCAGAAGCCCATTACTAATGCTAGTACTTCGTGTCTTTTTATCTTACTGCTATGACTACATCAATTCCTCCTTTCATATCTTTTACATTTGCATTTGCTGTCTAATTCTGAACATATTGGAATTTATGTATCATTTGGTATTATAGTTATCTGACTATATGTCACAGCTACTGCCACATCTCCTTTTGATTGTGAGTTCCATAAATTCAAGGACCATGAATTATATAAACTTTGATCTTCCCCAGCATCTACCACAGAACTCTGCTTGTAATAAGTGCTTAATAAATGTTTGCCGAATTGAATTGAACGTGTCTATTTCTTTACTGGTAATTTGCTTTTCTGGGAATGTAAAATAGAATCCTATTCCCAATCCCTCTGATGCTGTACAGCTGCTCCTCTCAATTGCTGACTCAGCAGCATTGCATACTGGGTAGAGAGCTGGGCTGCTTCTGACACAGGAGGCTTCCTTCTGTTGATTACGTCCAAAGCATCCTGTATATTTCTTGTTTGTACATCTTTGTTTGAATGTTGTCTCCCCCAATAGACTGTGAAGTTCTTGAGAACAGGATTTTTTCCCCTTTGTATCCATAGCACTTAGCACAGTGCTTAGCACATAGTAGGTGTTTGATAAATACTTGTTGACTTTTAACACCTCAATGCCCCAAGCAACTAAGACTGGTAATCCCAGAAAGGTTGCATATATGCACTGACAGAGGTTTTCCTGACTGGGAGTGTTCCCTTTACCAATGCAATTACAGGTATGGACAATTTTCCAAGTTATCAACAAGCGTTTATTAAAATCCCACTTTGTGCCAGTAATTTTAAAACAAATGTGGCATTGAAGGAGGTTTATGGTTATCCAGACCCCAGTCCTCTGGTTCCGTAGAGCTGTTGAATTAACATTTGGCTTAACTGAAACTTGAGCTAGATAACTTTTACAAATACATTTAGGAAAGTGACTTTTTATAAAAGGATCTGCCATCTGCCACACAGACAAGTCTTTCTTTCTTTCTTTTTTTGGGGGGGGGTGGGGCAATGAGGGTTAAGTGACTTGCCCAGGGTCACACAGCTAGTAAGTGTAGTGTCTGAGGCTGGATTTGAACTCAGGTACTCCTGAATCCAAGGTTGGTGCTTTATCTCCCATGCCACGTAGCTGCCCACAGACAAGTCTAAAAGGGACCTTTGGGCAGCCACGTGACACAGTGTATAGAGTGCTGAGCCTGGAGTTAGGAAGACTTATATTCCTAGGTTCAAACCTGACCCTAGACACTTACTAGCTATGTGACCCTTGGCAAGTCATTTAACCCTTTTTGTCTTAGTTTCCTCATCTGTAAAATAAGCTGGAGAAGGAAATGGCGAACCATTCTGGCATCTTTGCCAAGAAAATCTCAAAGGGGGTCATGAAGAGTTGAACATGACTGGAATGACTAAACAAGAACACAAAGGGGCCTTTACCTGAGTAGAGAGGAATGTTACTGGGCATAAAAGGGACTCATGGTTTCACTATCACAAGGATTCTCTTGATGCTACACAGATTTTTACAGATTCAGTCCTACCAGCTCTATAGACATTTTTTGGAAGTGAGCAATAGAAAGGAATCTTAGATAATGGGAAACCTGAAGATTTGGTATTTGTTAAGGGTACCTGGAGATAATTTCTGAACAATACTACTATTATTGATGATATATAATATGATGGGGGCAGGGAAAGCGAAAAACATCTTTTCAAAAAAATTACTGGTACCTTTTGCATCATATTCATTTATGAATAATAACACCTATCATTTATATCATTCTTTAATGTTTACAATGCAGTGTGTGTGTATATATGTGTGTGTGTGTGTGTGTGTGTGTGTGTGTAAAATCTCTTTTCATTCTCATAACAACCCTATGAGGTAGGTATTAGTAACCTTATTTTACAGATGGGGAAACTGAGGGAGAGGTTAAGTGATTTAAGTAGGATTCCAAAATTTGTGACTGGAAATTCTGTTTTGTCACACTAACATTTTATAATTAAAAAAAAAAAAACAAACTTTCTTTCTCTGTCACCTTTTTTTTGTGGGACAATGAGAGCTAAGCAACTTGCCCAGGGTCACATAGCTAGTAAGTGTCAAGTGTCTGAGGTTGGATTTGAATTCAGGTCCTCCTGAATTCAAGGCTGGTGCTTTATCCACTGTGCCACCTAGTTGCCCCCTCTCTGCCACTTTTAACCATCAAAATCTTCATATATTATAGATGTAAGGTGGTAGATTTATATCCTGTACAAGGTGATTTAAGCATTTATATTTATATCGCAGCTCATCCCCCTAAATTAACAAATTCCATCAGATAATTGTTTCTTTACATATAGATTTTAGCAATTAAAAAATTAGTTTCCTTTTTTACTCTTTTCATCAAACTGTTCATCTAAGAAAGAGGAAATACATTATATCCTTTACCAATTGATTTAGTTTTTTTATGCAAAAGTAATTTTCTGTTTTTTATAGCACCAACTCTTTCTTTCTGTCTTCATTTCTTTTAGCCAGTTCCCATTAAATGTGATCTCAAGACCCTTCAGTATTCTGATTGCCCTCCTCAGGATTCTCTTCAGTGTATCAATGTCCTTTCCAAAACACAGCACTCAGAACTGAAGAATATACTACAGATATGTTCTGACAAGGCACAATAGAATGGGATTGTCTATCACCTCTCTAGTCCTACTCATTGGTCATTCTCTTCCCCACTTTTTCTCTCTAGACTTCTAGAATTCCATAAACTACTTGTTCACCCAGAGAAAGCAATTACTCATACAGAACATTTCAGGAGCCTGATGATATTGCTAATTACACATGTCACTGTTCAAAAAAACCAATGCTTTGTCCAAATAAATAAACCATGACATATGAATATATAATAGTTAATTAGTTCAGCATTTATTAAGCCCCTATTCTATCTTGGGCATTGTGCTAGGCACTAGGAATAAAAAGGCAAAAAGGAAATAACTGCCTTCAGGGAGTTAGCATTCTATAAGGGGGAGAATATTATGTAAAGATAAAATGTCTATCATATCTATGAAAATATATGTGTATATTTGGGGCAGTGGCAAGGGGGTGCTAATGATGATGATCATGATGATAACTAACATTTATGGAGCAATTTAAAGTTTGCAAAGCACTTACTAAAACTACATCTCATTTTATCTTTACATGTCAGGTCAGCATGTGCTATCATTGTTTCCATTTTACAGATGAAGAAATTGAGGTAGACAGCTTAAGTGATTTGCTCACCATTACACAGCTAGTAAATATCTGAGATCAGCTTTGAACTCAAGTTTTCTTCATTGCAGGTCCAGTTCTCTATCCATTGAGCCACCTAGGGGCCTCTCTGGTAAATGGAGGAAACAAAAATAGACTTCATGAAGAAGGTGATACTTGAGCTGAGCCTTGATGGGAGATAGAGATTCTAAGGGGCAGAGAGGTAAGAATGGAATATATCCCAAATATGAGGGACAGACTGCAAAGGCACAGGGACTCTCAGATATAAATTGATAAACATGTGTCTGTTTATACATTTACCCTTAATAATGAATCATAAATGTTTTCAAAGTAACTATGTTCCTGAAGAAGATAAGTAACTTTATCAGAAATAGAGGTAAATGTCACAGCATTATGAATTTAGGGCATTTTTCTGAATCTGAGTATGTGCCCAGTCCTAGCACCTATAAAAGAAAAATCTCTGTGTGTCTCTGTCTTTGTCTTTGTCTCTGTCTCTTTCTTTGTCTCTCTGTCTCTGTCTCTCTATTTCTCTCTGTCTCTGTGTCTCTGTCTGTCTTTGTCTATCTCTGTCTCTCTCTTCTCTCCTCTCTGTCTCTGTCTCGCTATGTGTGTCTCTCTGTCTGTCTGTCTGTCTGTCTGTCTCTCTCCCTATATTCATATCCAGGAGTTCACCACTTAGGAGAATATATAGTTTCCTAGAGAGTAGCACCTAGAACAACCTTGCCTGCCTGCTGTTCCTGCTATTTGGGTCTTTCTAATCTCTTGGTAGTTGCTCAGGACAATTGTTTTCCCACACTGTGCATAGTGTACGTCTTTATCAGGATTCTTTGACCCCATTTGACTCCTGCCTATTCTATGCAATCTTTCCAAGTCCCAAGGACTTGGACAACCTCTCTCTTACTTGTGAACAGGCACCCCAAATTTAGAACAGATAGCCTGAAAAGTAAAATTCATGTTTTTACACCTGTGATGGCCTCAATTTGTATTGTATACTTGTGGCAACCTCAGTCTAGCAGGAAGTTAAAGCCTGTAAAGAGTTAACTGTTTTGTCATGATCAATTTCTAGGCTTTCTCATTTCCTAGGTGTGGGTTCCATTAATCTGCCAAGCCTCTCTATCCCTTGCTTTGGAATCTAGTCCACAATTCCCAGGTGGGGTTTTTCATCTGTTTCTTCTATTTTTAAAATCTCTATTGGGAACCATCAAAGGACATTTCCTAAGAATCTCTCAAGAGAGTAGTTACCAGCCTGGGTCTAAAGGGATGCAAATGAAGCCTTCTTTCTAAAGACTTCTTTCCATCTGTCTTCCCTGGGTGTTGCGGGTTTTCCTCTCTACTCATCCAGACTCTGCAGAGAAACTGTCAGTGATATGATTCATCATCTGCTTTCATTTTAATACTAGCTCAAAACAAACAAAGGACATGTTACCTCTGTTTTTCCTTGATATTCTGATATTCTTCCTAGGATAACTGATGCTAAGCTTGTAGCAAGTGATATTCACAAGGGGATCACGACTATCTCAGAGCCTCAGCTTCTCACGTAACTATCACTCCTCTTACAACGATTCATTAGTTAGCCCACGTCCTTTGACAGCTTGCTTTCAACCTTTATTTTCTTCCTTAAGATAACTTGCTATTCAAGAACCCACTTTTAATTTTCTACTACCAACTCTTCCTTTCAGGTGATATCCCTGATGACCCAGCAAAGCCTGACAGTCTGTCCAGTCTTTAACAACACACGTTCCCTTTTAATGCTCGAATTGTAAATGCTTTTGAAATAGACTATACTTATATCCTTCTACCCCCAACCCCCCCCCCCAAGTTGGGATCTCTCACCTTCTTCTGTAGTTGTGGTCCTAGAGGCATAAAGTAGCCTGAACACTTTGTTAATGTTAGCATTTGGTGTAATTTTACCTGCAGTCTGCTAAGGAAGACAACTAGTTCTCCCAGCAAAACTCACATTTATATGTCCTTAAAAAGACCTATGTAATATTGAACACCTCTCCTCTCCCCCGACCCTCAAGGACACATGTCATCTACATCTAGAAATGGGTAGGTAACACAGTGAATAGGAGGATGGACTTGAAATCAGAAAAGGCCTGAGTTCAAATCCAGCCTCAGATACTTAGTAACTATGTGATCCAGGGTAAGTCATTGAACCTCTATTTGCCTCAATTTTCTCACCTGTAAAACAGTCGAACTCACAGGTCATGAAGGTCTGAATTAGGGTGGTGGCAAGAGGAAAGAAAAAAGAGATCAGTTCAAGAGTCCTTGAGGAGATAAAATAGTTGGGATTTCATGATGATTGATTATAGGCTGTGAAGATGAGAGATTCAAAGATAATACTAAGATAAGAGTTCTTAATCTGAGGTCCAAGATCTGAAAATAAATTTCAACAGCTCCATGAATTTAGATGGGAAAATACAACTTGATTTTCACTAAAATATAACTGAAATTTAGAATTTCCTTCAGTTATTTAAAAAGCAAACATTGTTCTCAGAAGGGATCCCTAGGCCCTCAGTTCTGTCTTGGTCAATATAGTCTGTTTAACCTTGGGCAAGTCACTTCAACAGTTTGGGTGGTTTGATCCTGAGAAAGTCTGTTCTGTACTTTTAGGGTGGTTTTTTCATTACACATTCTCTGCTTCAGTTTTCACTTGTATATATCAATATGAGATGTATATATTTGAGGGGGCTGAATAAGAAAGAAGAACCAGAGAAAGATACTGGTCAGAATAAATTGGAAGTATAGGAGAACCAGTATAAAGTATGTCCCCAAAGTCAAGGTGGTGGAGATTGTCATTAATGGAGAGGGGTAGTGGCGGTGGTGATGATGGTGGTGGTTAATACTAACAAATGCCACAGAAAAAGTCAAGGAAGATGAGGCCATTCAAGTTGGAAATTCCAAAATGTTTATGGTTGACATTAGAGAAAATAATTTCTATAGAATGGAGAGGATGGAGGCCAGACAGCAGAGGGCTGATGGGGAATCTGTGGTGACAGCTGGGTATCATGTTACTCCTTTCAGAACTTTGTCAGTGAAGGGGAGGAAAGAAATGGGATAAAAGTTTGATGGAGAAACAGACTCAATAGGAAGGTTGGGGGGGGGGGGAGGATTGTGCTTTTAAGACAGAGGAGATCTGGAAGTGTCTTCAGGCAGAAGGCAAGGAGCCAGTAGAGAGACAGAGATTGAAGATGCTTAAGTAAGAAGAGGTCCTAGAAGGAATAAGAGAAGAAAAGATCAAGGACAAATAATACTGTTAGACTGACTAAAGCTGCAAATAAAAGTGAAATAGCTGTTAGCCAGCATTTAGGTCACTGCATTCATATAATAGATTTGTAACATACTTTACATATGTTACCTCATTAGAGCCTCATAACAATGCTAGGAAGTAGGTTTTAACCATTTCCCCCATTTATAGATGATAAAAATGTCTTGAAGCAATATTTGAACTCAGGTCTTCTTGACTCTTAAGTCCAACCCTCTATCCACAGAACCAAAGTTCTTGGCACTGTCAAATGGTTCAACATTAGGAACTGGTATGATTTTATATTATTATTATTTTTTTTTTGCAGGGCAATGAGGGTTAAGTGACTTTCCCAGTGTCATACAGCTAGTAAGTGTCAAGTGTCTGAGACCAGATTTGAACCCAGGATCTCCTGAATCCAGGGCTGATGCTGATATGATTTTATTAATGGAAATGATGTTAAAGATGAGACTTTCGCCTCTATACCCTAAGTAGCATGGGACTTTCAACTGAAACCTTCTACAGGTGTTGTCTCCTCTGTGAGAACATGAGCTCCTTGGAAGCAGGGACTCTTACTTATCTATTTGTATCCTGAGGACTTAACATGGGGGTTTTGCACATACTAAGCACTTAAATGCCCCTTCCTTCCTTCCTTTAGTTGTTTCCCATCCATTTGATAAAGTTTGTACAGTGAACCTGAGCTGTGCAGACAGTTAATTCAGACAACTAATAATTCAGGATGAAAAATGATTAAATTGACCTGTTTGCTCTATGGGCTCTGTGGCATGATCAGATGTTGAGGGTTATAAAGTGGAAAATCCAAAGGCTGGTGAAGTAGAATGGTACAATTCTACCCATAGAGCTTAATGAAGTAATTATCAGAAAGGCAATGTTATGGGGAGAGAAACAAAGAGAGACTTGCACAGAGAGCCAGAGTCAGAGAGAGAATATGATAGAGGCAGGGAGAATACAAGAGAGAGAACACAAGAGAATACAATAGAAAGAGAGAGAGAGACAGAGAGAGACAGAGAGACAGAAACAGGGAGACAATGAGAGACAGAGACAGAGAGGCAGAGGTGGGGAGGGGAGGGGAAGTAGGGGGAGAGTGAAAGAAAGAGGGAGAGGGAGAGAGAAAGAAAGAAGAGAACCTGAAAAATGTTTATGTCAGGTCAGAAGAAGTGAGAAGAATGAAGGCAGAATAAAACTGTAGAGTAGAGGTGATGATTTTTGCATTTTCATGTAAAGACAGTATGTAGCCAGCATTGTATGCTATGATTTAGAAATGTCAAAGACTTTTAAGTCTTTAATTTGGAAAAGCATTATATCTTCAGTGGTGATCACAAAAAACCAAATGAATCAGATTCTTTTGATATTTTTAGAGAATTTAGGAACTCTTTCTGTCCATATGTCAAAGAAAATAAACCATAAAGGGTAAATACACAAACCAAACTTCTGTTCATTTTATGTGAGGTTCCTTGGGATGCCATATAATGTAAATAAACTGTTAAAGAGTTAAATAGAATCACTTATGTCATTGTGTCTCTTCTTCCCTCTGTCTTTCTGTCTCTCTTTGTCTTTATCTGCTATTTGATCTCATTTTTAAACTGACCTTGTTCTCTCTAAAGTTCCCAATGATCTCTTAAGTGCCAAGTTCACTCTTCTTTTCTCAATGCTTATCCTTCTTGACCTCTCTGACCCTGTCAGTAACACTCTTCTTTTGAGTGCTCTCTTCTCTCTAGCCTTTTGGGACACCACTCTCTCCTGGTTATCCTCTCACTTCTCTGACTGCTCCTGCTCAGAATCCTTTGCTGCATCTTCACCAAAATCATGTTTGCTAACCACAAGTGTTCTACAGGGCACTGTCCTGGTCCCTCTTCTTTTCTCCTTTTATACCAAGTGAAACCGCTTGGTGATCTCAATCCGCTACCATAGACTCAATCAACATGGCGGTGCTTATGATTCACAAATCCACTTATATAGCCCTAACTTCTGCTCCCCTCCAACTGCTCGTTAGGTATCTTGAAGTGGATGTCTTGTAGACATTTGAAACTCAATATGCCCCAAACTAGACTCATGACTCTCTGCTGCCCCATCTTTCCCTTCTTCCCAACTTTTCTATTATTGTCAATGATATCAGCATCCTTCCCAGACTCCAGGCGCACAACCTAGGGTATCATCCTTGACTCCTCACTCTTGCCCCACCCCATATCCCCTCTGATACTGTCTTTTGGATTCTACTTTTTTTTTTCTTGCAGGGCAATAACTTGCCCAGGGTCACACAGCTAGTAAGCGTCAAGTATCTGAGGACGGATTTGAACTCAGGTCCTCCCGAATCCAGGGCTGGTGCTTTATCCACAGTGCCACCTAGCTGCTCCCTTGGATTCTACTTTTGATTTTGTTTTTTGTTTTTTTTTTGCAGGGCAATGGGGGTTAAGTGACTTGCCCAGGGTCACACAGCTAGTAAGTGTCTGAGGACGGATTTGAACTCAGGTCCTCCTCAATCTAGGGCCAGTGCTTTATCAACTGCGCCACCTAGCTGCCCCAGATTCTACTTTTATACTATCTCATATATACCTGTTTCTCTCATATTGCTGCCACTCTGGGGTTCAAGCCCTCATCATTTCATACCTAGACAATTGTAATAGCTGGTCTACCACAAGTCTCTCTCCATTCTAGTCCATCCTATTCTCAGCTGTCAAAATGATTTTCCTAAAGCTCAGGTCTGACTATGTCACCCCTCCTCACATTTCAATAAACTTCAGTGACTTTCTTTTACCTAGAGCATCAAATATAAAATCCTTCATCTGGCATTTAAAGCCCTTCATGGGGCAGCTAGGTGGTACAGTGGATAGAGCACCAGCCCAGGAGTCAGAAGGACCTGAGTTCAAATCCAGTCTCAAACACTTGACACTTACTAGCTGTGTGATCCTGGGCAAGTCACTTAACCCCAATTGCCTCGCCAAAAAAAAAAAAAAAAAAAAAAAGAATGTTAAAAAAAAAGCCCTTCATAACCTTCCCCCTGCCCTTTCTAGTCTTTTTGTGCATGATTTCCCTCCCCCTCCACTTCAGTTCAGTGACTAGCCTTGTTAATCTTCAAACAAGATAGTCAATCTCTTGGCTCTGAGGATTTTCATTGGCTGCTCCCATACCCAACATGCTCTCCCTCTTCATCTTTGTCTCCTGCCCTTCCTGTCTTCCTTCAAGTCCCTGATAAAATCTTACCTTCTATAGGAGCCCTTCCCAATCCCTCTTGATTCTCATGCTTTTCCTCCATTGATTGTTTCCTATTTATCTTGTACCTCACTCATCAATACATCATCATTGGCATGATGTTTCCTCCATTAAATTGTGAATTCCTCATGGGGTGAGGACTGCCTTTTGCCTTTCTTTGTATCCCCTGCACTTAGCACAGTCCGTGGAACATAGCAGGTATTTAAAAAATGTTTATTGTTTGACTCTTATGTTGGACCCATGATTTCATTGTTTATAGGTAATACCTCATGAGGAAACTTCTTCTGCCAATGGCACTGGCAACTTTTCTGCAATTAATAGTCTCAGTGAGATGCCTCAGGCACTGAGCACTTCAGGGGCTCTTTCAGGGTCATTCAGATGGTATTTTTCTGAGGTAGAGCTTGAAGCCAGGCCAAGGCCAGCTCTCTATCCACTATATTATAACTATCTCTCCGAAAAGATGATTATATGCCATATAATGTAAATAACTATTCAAGAGTTAAATAGAATCAATCTGTGTCATTATGTCTCCTTTTCTCTCTATTTCTTACATAGCATACATAGCTTCTAATACAGTAAATACTCAGTAACTACATGTTGACTGATTCATTGAATGTCCAGGGATAAGAATTGGACCTGTTATTTCAGACATAGGGAACTCCTAGGTGAAGATACTTCCCTTTTTCCTCCGATACAATTTGTCACCTTATCTGTCACTGATAGTCTGAGAGAGTTACCTAGAGCATGGAAAAATTAAGTGACTTTTCTCAGGGTCATACATCCAGCATGTGTCTCAGGCACCATTTTCACCCCTGACTCTAAGGCCATCCCTCCATCTTCTTCTACATCAGATGAAAATCCCTTTGTTGTTGACTAGGTATAGAAGAGATTTCAAAATCTCTTCATAACCTATTTAACTATTAAATAATTAACGCTCTGGTGAAATACCCAATTTTTATTTCAAAACATTGATGTATCTGTGAGGTCATCAATGTAGGCATTCTCTCCCCTGGTGCAGATGGAACACTCCATCCTATCCAGGCTTTCTCATCCTTACACTCTTGTTCACATTCTGTTGTCAAGTCCTCCTTGTATTGCCATTAAACCTTCGGAAGACCTTGTTCTAGTTCTCTTTATGTTGGATGCATGCTAGTGGGACTACCCATTAGATATCCTTCACCCTTACCATGTGACATCCACCTTCTCCTGTGATCATGCCAGTCTGATTTGGAAAGCTGCATGATTCTTTTAATCATACCAAGTTTCTCTCTAAAACGATTGTTTTAAAACACACACACACACACACACACACACACACACCCTTGTTCTGGGGATCATATTGCATGTCATCTGAGAGTTCTTCCAGCTTTAGATCTATGGTCTTATGATCCTAATAGAACATAAGGTCTTTAAGGTCAGGGACGGTCTCATTCCTCATTCCCAGAACCCAGCATAATGTCTGCAACTTAATAGTTGCTTAATAAATGTTTGACGGTTGATTGATTCTGCATGGCTGTAGCTCATGATGTATCAATATTTTTGAAGAATAAATGACCAAACGATAGGGCCATAAGTGGCTACAACATGTTACAAATGAAGAATCATGTAATAGAATCAGCATAGGGGCTGTCATCAGAGAGATAGATATATATTATATTCTCCCACTTAAATTCTTCACATTCAAATCTATATATTTCTTCTCTCTTTCTGTCTTTACTCTCAATTCTCAAATGACTAAAAGGGAAGTAGCAGAACTTCAAAACAACCTTCAGCAACAGAAATGTGCTTAAAAGTCCTTGATATGGTGTTCACAGCAGTACAAAGTTTATTACTTTTACCTGCAAATAGAGTGTCCTGAAATTCATGAATTATTGGCTTATGCCACATGTAAAAGAGTCTTTAATGACTTTTTCCTAGTGTTGAAGGGCACTCACTGACAGTCCTTGGTAACTTTACTTCTATGATTGAGGCACATATTTTTAGCTTGGGGCCACTGCAACTCAGCCCTAGTGGTATAGACAAATAAGGAAGATGGATGACAGCAGGATACCTCACCCAGTGCTGAGTAGAGTTGGAAGGAAAGGTGACTGCCAGAAGAAACACTTCAGTGATGTACTGAATTACAAATTGAAGCCATTTGGCCCAGTTATCGATCACTGGAATTCTGGATTGTAGAACAGCAGATAGACTATGTTGGAATACAAAGCCATTGAAAGGAGCGAATCAGTTTGAGCTCGTGAGTATAAAAATATGATCTCTCCTCACTAACAAAAGGACAGACTCTATTTGTATTAGATGTGAAAAGAACCTGAGTTCTAAAAAACTATTTTAAGCTTATAGCAAAAATGGGATTCATGACAACAATCATTCATGGCATGATCATTTACAGGCACTGATGAGTCTAGGTGGGAGAATTAGCTTTGTAAGTATGTATGTGTGTGTATATGTATACACATAATACATACACATGATAATATACACATATATACATATACACACAATAATACAACTTTTTTGTGGGACAATGAGGTTTAAGTGACTTGCCCAAGGTCACACAGCTAGTGTCAAGTGTCTGAGACTGGATTTGAACTCAGGTCTTCCTGAATCCAGGGCCAGTGCTTTATGCACTGTGCCACCTAACTGCTCCAATAATACAACTTTAATAAATATTTTGATAACCACCTGTTATTAACACCAAATATGAGTAAAATGGCATCAGGACCAGAATTTCCTGAGTATACAACAGTCTAACAGTCTTAAATATGATAGTATATACATGTTGTAGCCACGATTTATTTATCAAAGTCACAAGGTAGAAGTTAAATTGTCATTTTTTCCCTTCTGGATGAAAACTATTTTCTCTAATACAGAGTACCTAGAAGGGAGATATTCAAATAGTGAGATTATCCCCATTTGAAATGGAGATTCTGTCTCCATTTGAGCATGCAATATCATGAGAACTGCTTTCCTGATCTCTAAATTATAAGCATAGTGCATATGGATATGTCCCAATTGAGGAAAAGAAAAGAAGAAACCAATTATTTCTTCAATGAATATTGGCAGAGCCATAAGTATAGAGTCTGGAATCCGGGACTTTAAATGGAAAAGATGCTAATAGCACTTGTAGTCACTCAGCAGCACAGACAACTTTTCCTTTTGACTGGGCCATGTCTATCCTTTTTCTGTGGCTCCCTGTGCTTCCTTCCTGTCTCCAATATGGTAGCCTTCCCAGAAATGGTCTCCTGATATCTTTTCCCAAACCAAGTTTAATGCATTATCCCCAGGCAACAAAAATGGTTAATTATAGCTATGAGTGTCAGGGAGAATAGGTAAAAAATAATCAACTTTTTTTCAGGGGAAGAAATATGAAATTCCCTCAGTAAGAAAATTAAGGAAGTCATTAAAAGCCTTTGTGCTTTTTCAGAACCTATACATTGTTTATGATTTTCTCTGAAGTTTAGAAGGTTTGTGACTCTCCGAGTCTATATGTGGACATTTATAAAGATCCAAAGAATCAATAACTGCAATTTCAATGTACCCATAGGTAACCCTTGAAATATGAAGTAAATATATTTTTGACAAAATGTCTGAAAAGAAAAATTGGATATAGAGAAACCTTCCTTTTCACAGAATAACATTTTAAAATTACAGTCGTGTTTCCATCCCTGGGATCTCTGAATTTGACTCAACTCCTGCCATAGTAAATTTTTTGCTGTTCCAGGTGAGGGGAAAACAGCAGAGTTGCAATTTCATCAGTTGGAATTTAACATAACACATACACAATTCAGAAATGTAAAATTGTATCATAAATAGAGAATGGGCAGGAAAACCTGGGTTCAATTCCTACCTTGGACACTTCATTATGTGCCATGTGCATCAAGCTAAATCACTTAGCTTCTCAGTGTTCCAGACAACTGTCCAAAACTTTTAAGTCATGGAATGGGGTTGACCTGTACTATTCACATTTGTTTATTCAGTGGTAGTTTCTTGTATGAGTGAGACCACAAGTCCATTCCTTCTCTCTCCTGTGCTCCTCTCCAAATTCATTTTATTATTAATTTAATAAACATCAACAAACATGAACAATTTGATATAAAAGGACAGAAAAGAGGAACACATATCATATTCTGAACTTCCTTTTCCCATGATTTTAGAAGAATATATGGTATATATGATGTGTATTTATCTCTCCATACATCCATCCATCCATTCATCCTTACATACATATGTTTATGCTTTCCAGAATATGCTTTCCAAGGGCTTAACTCAGAGTTGGGCTCTGACCCTGAAGGCTAGAGGTGAAATGAAAGCCTGGCAGTACCATAAGGTCTTGAGGAAAACGGTCAGGAGAACACCTTGCGTGCGTGTACTACAGGAAGAGCCCCATATTCAACAGCTCAATCACCCTGAGGAGAGGGATCCTAAAGATGCACAAGTTATTCATCAAGATAAGGAGGGAAAGAGATGTGAACACCCACGTGCATTTTGTTATATTGTTATCTTGTTATAGGAAGGATGCTACAAACAACATTGAATATCACTAAAAGTATCTGATGGTTTACTACATCAGAGATGAAAATCAAGAGATCCAGACACCAAGACACTACTAAGAAAGGTTTGAGTGTTTTGAATGATGATGATAATAATGCTGGACGACTCAATGAGTATGACTTGAATGACAGCTTTTTAGATAAAGAAGAGTAAAAGTATGAATTAATAGATGAGGATTCTGACAGGGAACCAGCAGCAAATGAAGATGAAGAGAGTAGAGATGCTGAAGAACTTTTTAAAGGAGCAAAAATATTAATGAAAAGAAACAAATAATGTCTAATATTCAATAATTTAAAATAATTGCACCACATTTATTTATTTATTTAAAATTACATGTTTATATATATTTTATATAATGATATAATATATTTATATAATATATAATGAATTTATATAATATATAATGACATAGCACAATGATATATTTACAAAATTTATAATTGATTTTAATTAATAATATAATTTATAATAATCATGAAAAATAATATTCAATATTAATTTAATTTCCTTTTGAAGACAAAGCATCCAGAATTGAAGCAGTAATTGTATATATATTTATAACATAGTAGGAAACTTCCCTGTTGTCTATGTTCTTTTCTGAACTTTCTTATGTTGTTTTTCATAGATTTTTCTTTTCTTTTGAATAAAATATCACTACATACCCACCTTCTCCCCACTCAAGCAGTCTGTTGTAACAAATGAATGTAATCAAACAGAACCAACCATACATTTGATTATGAATCAAAATGTGTGCCCCAAGCCATATTCTTTCCCACCTCCAAGCCTTTGTTCAAGCTGTTATGTAGGCCCAGAATGCCCTCTTCCTCCTTTTGCTTTACCATTTAGATTCCAATCAACTTAAACGTCATTTCCTCCTTGAAGTCTTTCCTGATATCACATTTTTCTTCTCAGACTTCACACGTGCCCATGTTATTTGTAAACAGTACTTAGTACAGTTCCCAGCACATAGTAGGTGCTACATAAATGCTTATTCCTTTCCCATTCCATTCCCTTATATCTCTAGTGTAATCGTAAGAATCATCACAGATGACCTTGGATCATCTTTGTGTCTCTCTCAGTACCTAATGTGGTACCTCTACACATAGCACACACTTAAAGTTGTTGAATTGAATTGATTTTGTACCATCTCATTTGTTAAATTAATTGGTTAATAGAGTCCATATTTCATAAATTTTCTAATAGTGTCATACTGAGATCTTATAAAATGTATTTTGTTATATGAGAAATGTTGGATTCTAAGGTAAGTACTTTGGTGTCAACCCTACATTAGGTAAAACTAAAACAGTAGACTAATTTAAAAATCAATAATAGCTGACAACAATAGCACTTTGGGTCAGAGAGTCACAGACTTAAAGCCAGAAGGGACTAAGTGCTCATCTAGTTCAACCCCTTCATTTCACCAAGGAAGCAGCTGAGAAATAGAGATGTTAAGTGACTTGCCTCAGATCAAAGACACTGGAAGTGGCAGATTCAGGATTCCTCTTACATATATTATTTCATTTTATCCTCACAACAATTCTGCAAGATTCTAAAGGTATTATCTCCTATAAATGAGGAAACTCAGACTCAGAGATTAAACAATTTGCCAACAGGGACATAGGGATTGAGTGTCGGGAATTTCACATGGTTTTCTTTATTCGAGGCTTGGTGTGGTTTCCACTAGGCCATGATACCTCTTAAGAATACTATTAACCTATACATCCAAATGAATGTTGTTCTTTTTATGTAAGTAATTTTTTTTCAACTAACAAATATATAATGACTTTCCCTCTTGCGAACAGAAACCAAAACAAATGCCTTGTGAGAAATATGCATAGTCTAAGAAAACATTGGCTTTATCAAACAATATACTTCTCATTCTGCACCCTGAGTACATCACCTCTCTGTTAGGAAATGGGTAGTATATTTTGCCATGGGTCCTCTGCAATCAAGGCTGGTCATTGTGTTAATTAGAGTTAAGTCTTTTTTTTTTTTTAATAATTTTTTTGGGGGGAGGTGAGGCAATTGGGGTTAAGTGACTTGCCCAGGGTCACACAGGAAGTAAGTGTCAAGTGTCAGAGGCTGGATTTGAACTCAGGTCCTCCTGAATCCAGGGCCAGTGCTTTATCCACTGTGCCACCTAGCTGCCCCCTCTTAAGTCTTTTAATGCCATTTGTCTTTGAAATTTTATTGTTATTATATAAATTGTTCTGCCAATTCTGTTCACTTCATTCTGTGTCAACTTACACAAGTCTCTGAACCAATCCTTTTCATCATGTCTCATGACACAGTAGTATTTCATTATCTTCATATGTCATATATGATTTATTCAGTCATTCCCCAATTAATAGGCATGTCTTTGCCACTACAAAAAAGAATTACTATAAATATTTTTATTCGTGGATTCTTTTCTTCTTTCTTTGATGTCCTTCTGGTAGTAGAAGTGTCATTGGGTTGAAGGTATGAACCATTTATTGCCTTTTTGTTAATAGTTCCAAAATCGATTCCACAATGGCATGACTGTTTCACAGCTCCAGCAATAGTACCCTACTGCATTTAATTTCCATGTCCTCTCCAATATTTATGTTTCTCTTTTTAATCTGATGGTAGAAGATAGAACCTGAAATTTGCTTTTAATTTCCATTTATATAATTATTAGTGATTTGGAGCACTTTTTTTGCATGGCTTTTAACAGGTTGGATTTCTTTGCTGGCAAATAACCTCTTCATATCCTTTCAGCAGTTATCAGTTGGGTGATGACTCTTATGAATGCCTTTCTTCAAAGCAGTTAGTCACTTTTGGAGGACAAATGAATATTCATTTTAAGGATCTGGGTAGAAACATCTCTTTGGCATTGTCTTTTAAAAGTTATGAAAAGAGGGCCGCTAGGTGGTGCAGTGGATAAATCACTGGCCCTATATTCAGAAAGATCTGAGTTCAAATCCAGCCTCAGACACTTGACACTTACTACCTGTGTGACCCTGGGCATGTCACTTAACCCTCATTGCCCCACCAAAAAAAAAAAAAAAGTTATGAGAGACATTCAGTCTCTACTTAATTGCTATACCTTATTCATAAATAAGCTATATTTTGGGGTGATTGGAGAGGCAAGTCATTAATATGTATGTAATATTTTAATCATTTTATAACATAAAATCTATATACTTAAGTTTTTAACAATTTAAAAGTAGAATCATAACTGGTTTAGGGTTGAACTGGAATGACTTCTCATATAGTGTTTTTTTCTCTGAATTTTTAAAAAAAGTTATTTTGTTCTTTTAATATTCCTTGGAATACTTACTGTTTGTTCATTCCATGATTTAATGAGTTAGCATTTTATCATTTTAAAGCTTATATCTTTTCAGAAAATTTCTTTGCCTTTCAGATCACCGTCTTAAATTCTGTGGATATAGATTATTTTCAATCTCTATTTCCTTTTAAATTTTGTTATGAAGCTTCAGTTAAAAATTGAGGTACAAGCACTTTAACTTTAAAGTTACTACCACATAAAGACACTGGTACTTTCCAATTATGTTTCACAAGATGTATGTTAAATATGGAAAAGTTGGGGGAGAGAGAGGAGAGACAAATTTATGTCTTAAGTGCGGTTAATTATGAAGGTGCTGGAAGAGCATAAGTACCATCATCATCATATTTTTACTGAACATATTAACTGTTGGCACTGGAGTTCCAAAAAGGCACCGAGATCATGCCCTTTCTCTTTTTTTTTTTTTTTTTTTTTTTTTTTTTTTTGCGGGGCAATGGGGGTTAAGTGACTTGCCCAGGGTCACACAGCTAGTAAGTGTCAAGTGTCTGAGGCCGGATTTGAACTCAGGTACTCCTGAATCCAGGGCCAGTGCTTTATCCACTGCGCCACCTAGCTGCCCCCCCTTTTCTCTTGATAGAGCTTGCAGTTTAGTTGGGGAGATTAAACATGAAAGACATACCACAAATGCAATGCCAGATTATATTTTCTAAATCCCAGTGAGAGATAGGGATTATAAGTATTGTAGGGTTTTAGAGAGAGGAAACTTCACTGAAGATTGAGGAAGGAAATCCTCATATTTATTTCTATTGTACTTTCCCCAATTACCATTTAAAAAAATCTATTGATATAGTCCATCACAGTAGGTCAACACTCATGTTATGATTTTTACATTATAATTATTGCATAAAATGTCTTTCTCCTCCTGTCCACTACACATACACTGAACCCTTCCCTGTTTGATAAAACATTACATGCTCATTGTCTTTCACACCTCTGTGGAGAAGAAGGACTTGTATTTCATCATTTGTTCTCTTCAGCCAAAATTCAGTACTGTATTTGATATGTTTGGGGGTCATTCAGTGTTTTCACTTGCAACACAATAGTCGTTATGGATATTGTTTTCCCATTTCTTCATTCTCTACTTTTAATTCATTGACATCTTCCCATTGTGAGAAATAATGGGTTTGGGGATGCCCAGAGGCCCCCTCCAGAAGATAATAATATTAAGATTGATTGGATTGACTTTGCTGATTAATTCACTTAAGCTTAACTTAATTAAAACCACAGCTACCTGAAAGCCTGGCCCTCAGAGGGTGTGTTCTCTGAACTCTGACCTCAGCACGTTCTGCTCATGGACCATCCTCAAGTCCAGTAAATCAATAGATATGAATGATGCTAGCCAATTAACTTTGAGCAGTGTGAAAGGGCCACCTCTTAGACACACTCTTAGATGGGCTCATGGTGTGGGACTTGGAGAAGGAAGAAGGCCAGGCTGAGTTCTTATCTCTCCTCTAGGCTAGATAGGCTTCTTAACTTTCTGAGTCAAGTGTTCTCTCTTTACTAATATTTGGTATGCTTTAATAAATGCTTAATGCCCAAAACTGTTGCTAAAGCTTCAAATTTATAAGTAACAAATGTATTAGAAACCCCAGCTAATTTTCCCTAAACTTGGGGCAGAAATAAGGCGACCACATATAATTTTAAATGCCACATCATGTTTCTTTGAATCCTCAAGTTTGTCCCTTTTTGTGGCACAATAGCAATCAATTACATTCACATATCACGACGAATACAGTCATTCTCTGATCAATGGACACCCATTTTGTTTTTAGGTTCTTGGGGTTTTTTTACACCCCACTGTATCTCTCAAACCGTTTCTTTTATTTTGTCACTAGTTGAAGCATGTATCTGGTTAAAAAAAAAAGGTTTTCTGGCATTGGCAGTAATTTCTCTTTCATTATTATAGCTTTTAGTAACATATTTCACAAGTTTCTTATAGTTCATGTAGGATGGGTCAGAGTTGTAACAGTTTGACTCAGGATAGGTAGGGGAAGGGAGGAGGACAGGGGACAAAAGCAGGAAAATATATGATTCAATCTGTTGCTGATTTTTAAAAAAATCAATTTTTTTCTCAATGCTTAGTTTTTAAGTTTGTTCTTTGGAATTTGAAATTGCCCATGGAGAAAATGGTAGATTTCCAGGTCAACCTAAAGAAACTTGATTAACTCATAATATAGAAACCCTTTTCATATATTGGTCATTAAAAATAGCATAAAACATGCTTGTTTTGATAGTAGTAATAAAACATAATAAGAAACTAGCAAAATGCATGAAATATTTTTAAAACCTTTACCATGAATGTTGCTACTGAGGATAAGGAGATTTAGTTTTAGCAGGCTGTGGGTAAAAGAGAACTGGCTCCGGAGTCAGGAGAAGTGTATTCAATTCCACCTCTGATAGTTGATGCCTATATGACCCTGGGCAAGTCACTTAACAGTGATTGACCTCAGTTTTTCTTCTTTGGAAAATGAAGGAGGTGTAGCAGATGACCTCTCAGGCCTCTTCTGGCTCTGGATCTTTGATCCTAAGAAAGGAAATAAAGGAGTAAATGGAGATTTGTATGGACATTCCTAAATGTATTTTTAATAACTTTAGAAATTGGTGGCAATAGTCCTTTTAATACTTTTTAAAGACAGCCTTTTGTAGCTGTTGTTTGAGATTCCATAGAGGGGTAGTGTTCGGACAATTGCTCTTTTCTCAAGGTATATTTCCTTTTAGAAAGTAGTGAATTTTTGAGTAATGAATAATTAGTTGATTTTTTAAAAGTAACTGGGCAAGAGTTAGAAGAGATGGGGGAGAGGTGGAGAGAATCTAACTAGAACAGATAGTATTTACGAAAGAGTTTTGCTTGTAGTAGAATTAACTGAGTACTGAATATTAAAGAGAGCAATGAAAGACAATGGAAGCAAAATAGATACTGTGCTTTTCTAAAGTTATAATTAACAATGAACGCCTGATAGACTGGTAAGCTGGGCCCAGTGGTTGCTCCATATTGGTGATTGGTTGGCAACATTGGCCCCAGACATGTTAGTTACTAGGAGGAGGAGAAGGAGGAGGAAGAGGAGGAGAAGGAGGAGGAAGAGGAGGAGGAGGGAGAGGAGGAGGGGGGAGAGGAAGGGAAGAGGAGGAGGAGGTGTTTAACAAATTGTTTGAATTTAGCAATATTTATAAGATAGACTTTGGTGACTAAAGGATTGCTCAGAGTTAGAAGGAATTTGGGAAAGAAGGAAAGGTATTTACTAGGAAGTCGATAGAAGTGGGAATCTGGAGATTATGAAGAGGAAGGAAAAGTAGGGAGAAGGAATGAAGGCTAAAGCAAACAAAACCACAGAAACCTGTAATTAGTGAAATATCCTAGAGTGGATACAAGTGTCAACAACCACTAAATGTTGTATGCTGTTACCTAAACAGCTTTTCTTTTTCAGTTTCACCAGGTGGCACTAGTGTGCTTCTAAGAGGTGACAGCTGGTATATAACACAGGTAAGGAAAAGTTGTAACTCCCATAAAATTCTTTGTGCTGATTAAACAGGTTAAAAGTAAAATATGAAACTGTCTTCCTGACACCAGAAATAATGAATTATCTACAAATAGAATTTTGTTCTTCGATTCCCAGGATTATGAAATGAGGACACGAACAAAACAAAATGCAAGACCATTAGGTTATAGATTTGGAAATGGAAGAGCTCAAGGAGTTTGTGAGCTTTGATTTTATAGATGAAGAAACTGAGACCCAGAGAGATTGTGATTTGCCAACCTCAGGGTGACACAGCTAGTAATGGGCAGCTAGGTGACAAAGTGGATAGAATGTCAGGCCTGGAGTGAGAAACTCTCTTCTTTGTGAGTTCAAATATGGCCTCAGACATTTACTAGCTGTGTGATCCTGAGCAAGTCACTTAACTTTGTTTGCCTCAGTTTCCTCATCTGTAAAATGAGCTGGCAAAGGAAATGGCAAACCATTCCAGTATCATTGCTAAGAAAACCCCAAATACGGTCACAGAGTTGGACACAATTGAAATGACTGAACAACACACAGCTGCTAAGTGTGTGAGGCCTGATTACAAATCTAATACTCTATTATACTCCCAATTATTCGTTCTTAAAAAATCATCTTTCTTTATCTCTGCAAGAATATAAATATATATATTGCACCAACCAAAAAAAAGAATAATATTGGAGCAATTTCTGAATTATGCCCTCCAAATAAGAAAACATATTAGCAAAGTATGTATTAGCAAATCATTCATCCCTGGTTGTCAGTCTTTTCGACATTCTCAGTGGCCGCCCTTTCAACCTGCTTCTTGACTTTACAGTCAAAGAGTTCTTTCATCACCTCAGGACTTAACACCAAACCCAGTCCATTTCTGGTCACATGAAGACACAATTTCTTCCTCCGGGAGACTGGAAGTACTCAGGGACAAAACCCCCAACCGTAGAAGATGGGAGATGGGAGGAGGCTGTGTGGTACTTCAAGTACTTTCCTATGTGATTGAATTTAGAAATCATATTAGCCAGTCAAGCTAAATTCCTCCCTACAATTTCATTAGTTCTATTCACCGCTCCCCCCACCTCATTATTCTGTCCTCCGTGACATTGAAACCTTTCTCTCTGCCCCCATCAGACTGCTTGCTGATCTCTCTGCCACTGCACCAACTCCATTCTTAGCCCTTTACACTGTTTCTTGTAACAAGACACTATCTCCAACTATCTCCCCCTTTCATTGATGCATTTTGTAGCCTCTCCAGACTGAATTTGTCCTGGAGTACAGTTAGGGCTAGTTTTAGCTTCGTTAGGTAGTCATTTCTTTTTTCCCCTGGGACCTAGTTATTTTGGGGTTCATGTTTATTCTTAAAGGAAGCTGTTCTGGCTCAGTGACTAAACAGCAGATTTTAAAAAAAATCATTTCCTAGAAGCCAAATGACCAGAATCCTTAATCAAGCTGGATTATTTTTCTATATTCTATTTTTAGGAAAAAACAGGTGAATTTCCAGAAAATAGACCAAACATGAGGAAATGAAGAGCAAACAAAAAAATCTAGAGTATATTCTGAATTTAGTGTATTTCATTCCAACCTCTCATTTTCTAGAACTACTCATTTATCAATCAATTACATGTGTTAAGTGCCTACTGAGTGCTAGGTACTATGGTAAATGTTGGGAATACACAAGAGGCAGAAGGCAATCCTTGTCTTCAAGGAGGCCTCAATCTAATTTAACTGAATATATTTACACAAGAACAACTGATATTCATACTGAGAAAGAAATCTGGCTCTGGAGTCACTAGATCTGATGCTTACTACCTAGGTGACCATTGGCAGGTTTCCTAACCTCTGGGTTGCCTTCCGGGTCTAAATGTACAATTCTGAAATTCAGTGAGGATTGAGAAATTGTGAAAGCCTTAAAAATTAGGGCAAAAAAAGGGTGTGTATGTGTGTAATAATCCTAATAGTTTACTTACTAATGAAGGAAGCAACTAATACTATGTAGCTAGCAGCAACTTGGAATGCAGATTAGCTTGTAAATACTTCCCCACATCTCTCTTGGCTAGTGGGCAGAAATTCACTGTGGATACATATTCATAGAATAAAAAAGGTTCCTTTCCCACACCTTCTTAGTGATTGGGAGATTTGTTGTGGGTCTTTTCTTGATGAAATAGTCAGGGTGAAGTTTCTTTTCACTTTCTTTTTCTTTTTCTTGTTCTCTTTTTCTTTCTCTCTCTTTTTCTCTTTTTCTTTTGTCTTTCCTTCCTTCCTTCTTTCTTTCTCTCTTTTTCTCTCCCTTTCTCTCTTTCTCTCTTCCTTTCTCACTTTCTCTCTTCCTCCCTCCCTCCCTGCACTCCCCTTCCTGAGAGTATTATACACATTATCTCATTTGATCCTTACAACAACTGTGTGAGACGGTTGCTATTACTATCTCCATTTTACAGATGAGGAAATGGAAAGAAACAGATATTAAGTGACTTGTCCAGGATCACACAGTAAGTATTTGGGGCAGAATTTGAACTCAGGACTTCCTGACTCAAGGCTCCTCTACTCTTTCCCACTAGGCTATCAAGCTGTGAGTGATTGAAGTGTTTGAAGAACTAGGTCAAGTTAATATCAGTTTTAGGGCTACCAGAGCCAGGTGTCTGCCTCCATAATTTAATTTAAATTCTAATTTAAAACTCCATAATTTCAACCCAAATCTGTAAGGATCCAGTGTAGATTTGAATCAAGGAGTAGCAGGAATAATATGTATTGCAACATTTTCAACAAAGTTTGAAATACAGTTTTCCTCAACAGTCCAGTTGAGGTTCTCTCTGCCTGGGCTTTGAATCCCCCCAAAATAATTAAAGGTGAGCTAAATAGAAGGAAGTGAAGAATGAATTTACATCTATCTCTATCTCTAAATCTATCTATCTATCTATCTATCTATCTATCTATCTATCTATCTATCTATCTATCTATCTATCTATCTATTTTTTCACACACTTGTGTTTAATGGTAGCCATCTCTAGGGCAGGTGCAGGAAGCAAAGAAAAAAATAAATTTACGTGATAACTTTTTATATATTTTTAATATATTTTTATATATTTAAAAGAAATAAGTTATAGATTTGCAGTTTCATATGCAATCATCTTTTTTATTCTACCATGTTATGGAAACACTTGTTTTTACTTTGTAAATTAAAAATAAATTTTTTTTTCTAAAAGGTAAGTTAATTTAGCTAAAATGATCAATTTGTTTGAATAACATGGAAAGAGAATGGAAGGACACCTCTGCTTTGCTGGGTGAAGGAATGAGCAAAATTATTACATATCATTTGATCAGATGAATTGAATTGTGTGTGATTAAAAGGAGGGTGTTAATGACTCATGATGTGGTAATATATTAACTAAAGTGTACTTGCTGATGGATTAGATTATTAGGAAAGTGGGTCAGGCATGTGTTGATAAAGTCTTTCATCTTCAATCCTTTTTCCCTCTTCTGGTTTGACCATGGCCTTCCTTATTGATTTATGTAAAAAATTCCAAACACACAATAATAACTCCTATTTATATAGCCCTTTCTCTATACTACTGTAATGAGGGTGTTTCTTTTGATCTGGACTAGTGATTTCACTGTTATAGGGACCTTCCTGAGGAGGAAACACCTAAGGCAGATCTGTCCCATTCTACAGGTCACAGCCTTAGTGAGCTCCCTGGGGTACTGAGAGGCTATTTCACTTACCCAGGGTCAAACAGCTACTATGTGCTGGATGCCAGACTTGAATGCAGGCCTTTCTGACTAAGAAGCCAACTCTTTTTCCACTGTACCATGCTGCCTTTCATTTACACAGGTGAGAAAATCGAGTCCTAGAAAATAAGTGATAAAGGTTATAATGAGTGTCAGGGCCTGGGTTAGAATTCTGGCCAGCTCTAATGCCAAATCCAGCTCCCCTTCCACTGAACCCCTCAGAGCGCACTGTTCAAGGAAAAAAATGGGGGGAGTGTTTCATTTGTATCTTTGTAACTCTAGTACCTTGAACAGAAATGGCACATAATAATAATTCTAGTAATAAGCATTAATATAGCATTTTAAGGTTTGTTTTACAGAGTGCTTGATCCATATTATGTCCTTTGATCCTCATAAAATCCCGAGAGACAGGTGTTATTATTATCCCCAATTTAAAGATGAGGAAATGAAAGAGAGGGTAGTTAAGTGACTTACCCAGAGTCACAGAGCTGGTAAGTGTCTGAGGTAGGATTTGAGGACAAAGTAAGGGATTGAGCATTTATATAATGCCAACTATGTGCCAGGCATTGTGTTGAACATTTTAAAAATAAATATCTCATTGGATCATCACAATAACTCTGTAATGTAGATATTATTGTTATCCCTATTTTAAAACTGAGAATGCTGAAGCAGACAGAGGTCAAGTGACTCATCAAGAGTCATACAGCTAGTTAAGTATCTGTTGCCATATCGGAACTCAGGTGCTCCTGATTCCATGCCCAGTGCTCTATCCTTTAGCTCCCTCCAAATTAATATGTGTTGAATGAATGAACGAATGAATGGATGAAAGCTCAAAAGTCTCACAGTTGTATAACTCTGACTAGCAGAAGGCTTATTGTGTTATGCGTTGTTACCTTGCTAATTAGTGTTTGAATTTTTAGGGACTGAATGCTTCAAATGAATGAATCAACAGAAGTGTCTGTGAAAAGAAATGTGTTATACAGTCCAACATTTTTGTTACCTTATTAAAAAATTCAAAGGATTTTTTCTTTAATTTCTTACAATAAAAAGTATATTTAAAAAAGAAACATGAAGTTAATGTAAAAATGTGTTGTTATTGTTGGATTTTTTTTTTTGCCAGATGTTATTGAGACAAAAATTAAATCTTTGTCCTTTGCCCTTTTGTGTGAACTACAGATTCTAGCATGACTGCTTAATTTTGACTTAAATTGTGGTTACCTGGGTGTATTTTTATTAACAATTCTAACTTTCAACCATGGTTTATTAATTCACATTCGTAATTTCAATGTTTCTTTAAACCAGAGAAGAAAATAGTGAAGGGAAATGGCTAACTCCTGTCATATTTCATCACATAGAAGTTCATCTTTCTTTGTTATTTATTTCCTCTGCTGGGGTTTATTAAAGAGGTGCCAGGATATATTTACCAAATAAACCAATCTCCCCTTAAAAAGATTTTAACTTTTAAAAAATGTTCTTATTTCTTTGTCTTCTCTATCTACAGAACCCAGCATGGTAGCAAAGAAATCATGTTAAGCAGAACAACCCAACTGTTGGCCGTCTCTGACAATATCTGTTGCATACAACATATAAAGTCCACCATCTCTTTCTTGAGTGCAGTGACAAATATTTTATAATGGGTCCCAGAAAGTCAAGATTTATCATTGCATTGATCAGACTTCTGAAGCCTTACAGTGTTATTTTCCTTCGATTTGACCCATGGTAAATCTTGAGAATAAAAAGGACCTTGATTGAATCTTTTGATTAAGACGAAAGTAACTTAGCTGATTGTCTGGTATGGCCAGGGATGTGATGATCTTACCTGCATCAATGAAGGCCTAGTTCCACTTAGGAGTTCTGGCATCATTTTCCTTCTAGCTGTTAATTTAGCAGCTAGTGACTGATTTCCTCTCTACAGGAGCCTCTCAGGGTCCTTCATGGCCCGATTCAAGTCAAAAAAATGTGTAATGCAGTTACATTGTGTTTGACACTGAGGATACAAATATGGGGGGAAATTCATTTTCCCTTCTCTTAAAAAACTTACATTCTATTTCTGGAGATAAACTATTTAGAATATGAATAATTGAGTGGGAAAGATGAGTTATTTGGTATGATTTGCAATATGTAATATATAAATATGAATTATTTGAGGAAGCAAAGACTACTATTTTAGGGATCTCTACCTTTCTTATTTAATATATGCTCCTTTTTACTTTTTACATTCAGAGATTACACTATTTTTAGATTAATATGACACTTCCAAAATAGGATTATGCAATCAAGCATTTCCCCCACCCTGAGGAAAAGGAATGATCCAGTTAACCATGTAATTCATTGATGAGAATTTAAAAAAAACATACTGATATTATAGGATCATAGTGTAAGACTTATTTGTTTTTTGAGAGGTTTACAATGTATAAAAAAGGAAAATGGAAATAAAATTGAATCTAGAAAAAGTGCCTTTCTCTACCCACATTTCTTTCTTTCTTTCTTTCTTTCTTTCTTTCTTTCTTTCTTTCTTTCTTTCTTCCTTTCTTCCTTTCTTCCTTTCTTCCTTTCTTCCTTTCTTCCTTTCTTCCTTTCTTCCTTTCTTCCTTCCTTCCTTCCTTCCTTTCTTTCTTTCTTTCTTTCTTTCTTTCTTTCTTTCTTTCTTTCTTTCTTTCTTTCTTTCTTTCTTTCTTTCTTTTTGCAGGCAATGGGAGTTAAGTGACTTGCCCAAGGTCACACAGCTAGTAAGTGTCAAGTGTCTGAGGCCAGATTTGAACTCAGGTCCTCCTGAATCCAGGGCTGGTGCTTTATCCACTGCGCCATCTAGCTTCCCCTCTCTACCTACATTTAATGCTTATTTTCCTTTTGCTGACAATTCACACTAGATCTATTTAATCTTTGAGCATTTTCAGTAAGAGTTCACAAAATCCACTTTACAATACGGGAATAGTATACTGTTATACTACAGGTTTTCCGACTTTTCTGGTTTCCTTCCTTCCTTCCTTCCTTCCTTCCTTCCTTCCTTCCTTCCTTCCTTCCTCCCTCCCTCCCTCCCTCCCAGCACAGGACCACATTGTGACAGGCCCATCAAAAAGCCAAAAACAAAAACAAAAAAACCGAACATGATTTTATTTTACATTAAGAGTCATAGATTCCAGAATGAGGGAGAAAGATAGTGGAGAAGATGGAGTACTGAACTTGGCGTCAGGAAGACCTGAGTCCAAATCTGGCTTCAAATACTAGCAGACACTAGATACGTCATTTAACCTACATGTCATAGTGTCTTCATCTGAAAAATGGGGATAATAGATTATCTCCTGTTTCTCAGAGTTATTTTAAGGATAAAATGAAATAATATTTGTAAAGCATTTTGCAAACATTAAAGTTCTTTTTTTCCTCCTCCTTCTTCTCTCTCTCTCCCTCTACTCTCCTTCCTTTCTTCTTTTCATTCCTTCTTTCTTCTCCTTCTCCGCTATACTCCTCCCTGGTTAGACCATACATGGAATATTCTGTGGAAACCACAATTTGTCAAGGTCATGAATATACTGGAGAGTGTTCAGAGAAGGACAAGAAGGATAATGAAGGGTCTTGATTTCGTACAATGTGATAATTTTTTGAAAGAACCTCAGATGTTTATGCTAGAGAAAACTAAGGGGAAGAGAGAGTAATGATAGGTCTTTTATTTGGAAGATTCTATCCACTGCACCATTTATTCTATCCACTGCACAATATTTCTCCCTCATTCTTTTAACTATGACTGTGTTAATGTAGAACAAAATCCCATTAGCTTTTTTGATGACCCTATCACAGTTTTGTCCTATATGTAGAAACACGATTAAACATGTTCTGCTTAGTCCCAGAGGACAGAACTACATGACATGGGGAGTATTGCCAAGAGGTGAATTTAAGCTTGATAGCAGGAGGGAAAAAGAACAAAACAAAGCTTGTTCAAATCCAGAGCTTACAAAAAAAGGAAAAGTGCTATCTTGAGAAATAGTTTATTGTGGCAAGGTTGTCATTTTTTTTTAGGGTAGACTAAATGCCTATTAACATATCTTTTGACTCTGGAATTCTTTGATTCTGTGATTACTTTATGTCTGTTATCATGTACAGTGTGAGAATTATGTGTAAGGCAACCATAGAAATATTGTCACAAACCATATTTATAAAATTGCATTGATTTAGAAAAAAATAGCTCCAGATTTATGTACTATAACTCTCTTCTGGAGGCTACTTAGTAATGAAAGCACCTTTCTCCCAATTCCTTCCACCACCACCCCATCCACATTGATTTTTTTAATTAATATGGGCAAGTTTTCTCTTTTTTTTTGGCATTTGCATTGGAGTCTGAAGTGATGTTTCATTGCACAGAAAAAACAAGATTTGCTTGCATCAGTGTTCAGTTCATATCATTTCTTTCCCTCCCTCACGAATAAACAGACAAATTGTACAAAGGTCCTCCAAGAAAAATACACTTTGAAAGAATGATCTATAAATTTCAAACATGGATTCCTAGCCTGCATAATTCAGAAAGAAGCAATTATCCATAAGCAATTACAGGTCATTTACATTCTAAAATCTGCCTGGCTCTCTGTGGAAGAAATGAGGACCAATTTCCATAATCCTCAGCTCAACAGCCAACTACATTTCTGTTTTGTAATCAATGTGCCTTCGTTACTGATACATGTCACACATGCTGTGTAATAATCTGAGGTCTAAAGGGACACTTGTTCATCATTATATGCTAAAAAAGAAATCATTTTGATCAACCGCTAGCATCCTCCATAAGGGATTTGGTGCTGTTGTAGCTTCACATTAAATTAGTTGGACTCCACTCAACTTTAAAGGTGTATGGACTATGCAAATAACAGAGATTGTTCTGATAGTGTGCTCAGAATGCTTTTAGCATTCAAGTTCTTTAATTATTGCATCAAGTAAAAGATCCTGAACTTAATGACTGCTGGGTTTTAACTCACAGATTTTCCATTTAAATCTGTAGAGAATGATCAATTTAGAATGATTTAATAATATGATTCTCACCCTATATTTGTAATAAAAGGGATTTGCAACAACACAAGTCAGAGATCCTGAGAAAAATATGACCATCACTTCATTTTAATTCATAGATAATTATATATGTACATAGATATGTATACATGTATATATTTGTGTGTGTGTGTATATATATTTGAAGAATTCAATATGTTTTCTTGGGTAAATTTAAAATAGACCATTAGTTCCTTTGTGAATTCTCTAACCTCAATTAACTTAGAACCCAGATGAAGCTCATGCTAAAGAGAGGAAAACATTTGACAAAAGGAATTTTAAAATGAATACAATATTCAAAATGCCCCCAAATTAAGGATAGTAATAGTGTGGAAAGAATTTTCTTTAAATGATTTGTATTTCTTCATCCATAAAATGAAACAGGTTGAGAGGCTATTTGATCTCTAAGGTCCCGTTTAGCTCTAGATCCTATGATTCTATGAATATGAAAGAGCTGAAATTTGGTAATGAAGTAAGTAAATTCAGTAACAGTTCATATGTTACATGATCTCCTCTTCTACCCATTGGTCCTAGTTTGTATCTCAGAAGTTAAACAGAATTTGCTTAAGCTTCCTTTAATATATACGTTCTCTCAAATATTGGAAGACGGTCAGTTTTGAGCCTTAGGAAATATAGTTACCTTTAATGGTATTATTATAATTAATAATCAAAGAAAATAAGAAATCCAATTTGCATTTACTCAACAAAGTTTTGTTCATTGCAAATATGTCCTGCACTAGACTAGGCACTCTGTATATGATAATGCATGTATCACTCATTCTGTCATTTAGTAGCTGGTATTCTATGGGGTGATGTGAGGGCAAAACTAAGACACATGATACATTTAATAAACAATATAATATAGGTTACATACTGAGAAATTAATTATTAATAATGAATTTCTTGGGGAGACCCAGATTAGTTTCAGTTCCTTTCTCCCCCTCACCTTAGAAAGTTCAATTCTTGAGGAAGTTCTAATCTTGTTTTGGGACCAGCCCAAGGGTCCCAAGACATGAAGATTGATTCTTTTGTTTAGCTAAGTGTGATTTAGCCTGGATTTAACCTTTGACCTTCAGCAATGATCTTTTGCACACCTTTCCCTGATGTTACCATAGAGCTCATTTTAATTTGGACCACCCATAGGTCATTCAGGTCAACCAATGGAATTGAATGATGCTAACCAATTAGCTTTGATTAATATATAATGACCCGCCTCTATTAAAAGAAGATAAAAAGCCTTGACCACTGGAGGTTGACTATCTTGGCTCCATCTTGGTTCCTGTTCTTGGATAGGAATGTTGTTGATTAGGGCACGCTCTCTCTCTAAGGGCAGTGTAGGTATTGTAGGGCTTCTGAATTCTCTTTGAGATGACCTAAGATCTCTCTGAGAGACAGCATGGATCTCCTGGGATTTTCCTCTTGCTTGTGCTAACTGCAACTTGGTAAATTCTTTACTGGTATATATGATATTAATTAATAATAAATGCTTACTGTCAAAATGGGTACAATAGGCATTAATTTAAAAAGCACAATACAATTATATGTTATTGAGGTTGCAGTGTGGTATAATGAAAATAATTCTGACACTAGAGTCAGAGGATCTGAGTTTAAATTCCAACTCTGACATTTAGGCAAATCACTTAATTTCCCTGGGCCTCAGTTTCTTCACCTGTAAAATGAGGCACCCTGAGTTCTCTTCTAATTGTAGACATACGATGCTATAATGCTTTTCCTTTGTATAGCATTTTGTGCTTTACACAATTTTTATTTGATTATCATCACGATTATTTGCAGTAGATAATAGCCTAATTTATAGGTGATGAAACTGGATTTTTTCATATAAGTTTATATTAATAATATACCATGCTATCTTCTCTACTTTATTCTTTTTTTTTTTCCAAAATAAGGTATACCTATGTATACCTATCCTGAATTATAATTCACTTATGGGTTTCATTCCACCAATTCTTATTCATATCTATGAGTTCAAATTTCCTTTTTTGCTCTTTAATTATTCATTTTCCATCATTACTCCTTCATAAAGTATGTGTCAGTATCTTGTCCTTCCTAGCATGGAACAGACCATGGCTTCTAGAAAGTTATATGAGCAGACAGCAATATTTGGTAGATGCTATTGTGTTGTAAAGGTTATAAGCACAGTCCCCAAAATAGATTATGTTTTTCTACCAATAATGGTCCTAGTTAAACACAAAAGTGGTATCAAAAAAATAGAAATGATCCTTGCAGGGCACATATTGACATAGAAAGCCACATATTAACATTGTCTTTTATTGTATTTTCAAAATTAATTTTGTTAAATATTTCCCAATTTTAATTTATTCTATTGGGCTATAATCAGGAGTCTGATCTACTATAGAGGTCTTTGACACATCTGAAGTACAGAATGATTCATCTCTAAGAGCTTGGCCTCCAATTGTTCAATTAGTTGTCCTAGCCTATTCGTGAAACAAAAATAAAATGTACAATTACCCTAAATTCTGTGCATTCTCCTTTCTCTATTGCAGTGACAGTGGCAAAATGTTAGAAAATGAGGAAAAGGTTATGAAAAATAACACATTTTATACCATTGTTAAACATTCAATTTGTTGTTGGTACTATAAATGTGAAATTAGCACTGGCAGCTGTGCAAGTAGATATAATACAAAATTAACTTAATCACATTAATCATAACATACTTTTCACTTAATAGTATTTTATTTCTTTCTAATTACACATAAAGATAATTTTCAACATTCACTTTTGTAAGATTTTGAGTTCCAAATTTTTCTTCCTCTCCCTTCCCCAAGACAGTAAGTAATCCTATATAGGTTATACAGTAGAATCATATTAAACATTTTCACATTAGTCATGTTATTAGAGATGAATGAGAACAAAAGGGAAAAACTACAAGAAAGAAGAAACAACAACAAAAAGCTCTCCAAAACAGTGAAAATAACATGCTTCAATCTGCATTCAGACTCCATAGTTCATTTTCTGGATGTGGAGAGCATTCTCTATCATCAGTCTTTTGGAATTGTTTTGGATCAATGTATTGCTAAGAAAAGCTAAGTCGATCACAGTTAATCATCACACAATGTTGCTATTACTGTATACAATGTTCTCTTGGTTCTGCTCACTTCACTCAGCATCAGTTCATGTAAATCTTTCCAGGTTTGCCTGAAATAATTTCTTATAGCACAATAATATTCCATTGCATTCATATGCCACAACTTGGTCAGCCATTCCACAATTGATATGTATACCCTCAATTTCCAAATCTTTGCCACCACAAAAAGAGCTTTTATAAATATTTTTGTACATGTGGTTCCTTTTCCCTTTTTGTGATCTCTTTGGGATACAGACATGGTACATAGTAGCAGTATAGCTGATCAAAGGATATACACTTTTTTTTTTGCCATTACTGTATTTTAGATTCTTTTTTTCTTCCATTTATTCAGAATTTTATTTTTTCCCAAATTACATGTAAAAACAAATTTCACATTGATTTTTTTAAACTTTGTGTTCCAAATTCTCTTCCTCCCTCCTTCCTCACTCCCCCCCCCACCTGCCAAGAACTGAAGCAATTCAATATAAGTTACACATATGTAGTCATGCAAAACATTTCCACATTAGTCAGGTTGTGAAAGAAAACAGACAAAAAACTTAAGAAAAAAGGAACTAAAAATAATTATGCTTTAATCTGTATTCAGACACCATCAGTTCTTTCTCTGGAGATGGATCACACAGTTCATAAGTCCTTCAGAGTTGTCTTGGATCATTGTATTGCTGAAAATAAGCAAGTCATTCATAGCAGATCATCTTACAATATTGCTATTATCTTGTATACAGTGCATTTCACTTTGCATCAGCTCATGGTAGTCGTTCCAGGTTTTTTCTGATAGCATCCTACTCATCATTTCTTACAGCACATTAATGTTCCATCATAATCTCATCCCACAATTTGTTTAAACATTCCCCAGTTGATGGGCATCTCCTCAATTTTGAATTCAACTTTTTTTTTAAAATCTCTCTTTAGATACCAACCTAGTAGTGATATTACTAGGTAAAAGAGTATGCATGGTTTTATAGCCCTTTGGACATAGTTCCAAATTGTTCTACAGAATGTGTGAATCAGTTTACAACTTTACCAAGAGTGTATTAATGTCTCATTTTCCCCATATCCCCTACAACATTTGTCATTTTTCTCTGCTGTCCTATTACCCAATATAATAGGTATGAGGTAGTACCTCAGAATTGTTTTGACCTGCATCTATCTAATCAATAGTGAGTTAGAGCGTTTTTTTTTTTTTAATATGGCTATAGGTAGCTTTGATTATTTCATCTGAAAACTTCATATCTTTTGATTATCAATTGGGGAATGACTCTTATTTTAACAAATTTGATTCATTTCTCTATGTGTTTGAGAACTGAGGCCTATAAGACAAATTTGCTTTAAATGTTTTTCACAGTTATTATTGCTAACTGTATTTCCCTTCATCCTATTCCCTCCCCTTGACATTTACTCTATTTTCTATCTTCTTTCACCCTATCCCTCCTTACTGCCCCCTCCCCCAATCTGCCCTTCCTTTTTTTCACCCCTCCCCCCTTATGCTCTTCCCCTCCTACTTTCCTGCAGGGTAAGATAGATTACTATACCCAATTCAGTGTATGCTATTCCCTCTTTGAGCCAATTCTGATGAGTAAGACTCACTCACTCCTCCACACATCCCCCATCTTCCAATGAGGAGGGCCCACAGTCCCAAGCTTCAGAGGGTTTGAACAGCTGTTCTCTGAGATACTTCTAGGGATTTGTAAGTTTTCAGTTCTTCCCAGGTGGTATGATTTAAGGAGAGTTATGTTTACCACTCTTCTGGCCTGTGTTCTGGTTTGCAAGCAACCACAGGCCTGCTTCTTTGCCTTGGAACCCAGAACAGAGCCCTGCTCCACTGTGGCTGCAAGCTCTGGTGTGTTTGCACACCTCCCTTGCTTGGGACTGCCACCCAAGACTTCGACTCAGATGTGAGCACAGGCAAAACAACAGAGTCCTTCCTCAACACCAGCAAAGAGGCCCCTGTAATCTACCCCCTGGCCAACTGCCTGACCCCTCACTGTCTGTAGGCTGAGTTCCAGAAGCAACTGCTGCTGCAGCTGATTCAGAGGCTCCTGAGGCCTGGTTCCCTGGGGTTGGGTCTGCACTCCACTCTCCTCCCGGGTACAACAGACCTTTCCTGCTGACCTTCTAAGTTGTCTTTGCCTGGAAAATGATTTTACCCTGTCCTTTTGTGGGTTCTGCTGCTCCAGAAATTGTTTTATGATATTATTTGAAGGTATGTAGAGGGGTATTGGGGAGAGCTCAGGAAATTCACTACCTTTCCTCCTCCATCTTGCTTCAGCCCTCACATACACACATTTTGTAGCCCTTTGGGCATAGCTCCAAATTGGCTTTCCAGAATGGTTGTATTAGTTTACAACTCCACCAACAGTGCATTGGTGTTCCAATTTTCGCAAATCTCCAACATTTAATCACTTTATTTTTTTGTCATCTTAGCCAATCTGATAGGTATGAGATGGTACCACAGAGTTGTTTTAATTCACATTTCTCTCTTTCTCTTTTTTTTTTTTTGCATTTCTCTAATTAATAGTGAGTTAGAACATTTTTTCACATGACTGTAGATAGCTTTGATTTCTTCATCTTAAAACTCTGTTAATAGCCTTTGACCATTTCTCAATTGGGGAATGACTTGTATTCTTATAAATTTGACTCAGTTCTCTATATATTTTAGAAATAAGGCCTTTATCAGAAAAATTTGTTGTAAAAATTGTTTCCCAGCTTTTTGCAGTCTTTCTAATCTTCATTTCATTGGTTTTGTTTGTGTAAAACCTTTTAAAATTTAATAAGCACTATCATCTGATAAAACAGTGAGGCATAGAAGAGAGGAAATTTTAAAGGAAGCTTGTTGAAAGATCAAGTTAAGCAAAATAATTCTTAGGACACTTAAGAATGGAGCTAGGGGCAGCTAGGTGGCGCAGTGGATAGAGCACCGGCCCTGGATTCTGGAGTACCTGAGTTCAAATCCGGCCTCAGACACTTAACACTTACTAGCTGTGTGACCCTGGGCAAGTCACTTAAACCCAGTTGCCTCACTTAAAAAAAAAAAAAAGAATGGAGCTAGAATGATAACAAAAAATCAATGATCTACAAATATTTTTATAACATTCTTTTCATCATCAAGTGCAAGGGGGTTCTTACTATTATACTCTAAATTTTATTCCCAGATATGTAATAAAGGAGGTAGAAATAGCCACGAATTTTTTTAATGGAAAAAGCAACTGGACAAAACTAATTACACATAAGATGTCCAATATAGTTTTTTTGTTGTTTTTTGGGAATTTTTTTTGGGGGGGGGTTGTGGGGCAATGAGGGTTAAGTGACTTGCCCAGGGTCACACAGCTAGTAAGTGTCAAGTGTCTGAGGCCAGATTTGAACTAAGATAATCCTAAATTCAGGGCCAGAGCTATATCCACTGTGCCACCTAGCTGCCCCCTCCAATATAGTTTTGAAGTCATTGAAAGATTCATTCTCAAGGTTTCTGAACAAGGTACTAATGCCCAAGGTGTGTGTGTCAGGAAAATCTCAAAATTTCTGGCAGAATGTATAGGAAATAATAGTGATGCAACAAAGAAAAATGCCAGACAATAAAAAATACAAAGAAGAGAGCAGAGAAAATTCAAAAGGAAATGGGGAAAAGGAGGTCAGGTTTGGTACTATTGTGTTAAATTTAGCACACATGTGAAACTGTAGGTAATAGAAAGTTTTATATACAATAGTCTCATATATAATTCTGGTTTTTGTGTATTCAAATTTAATGATGTTTGATGGTATTTGTTAAGTTCATAATAAAAAGAAGAAAAATAATCTTGGACTCATTGCAAAATAAAAAGTGATAAAGAATATAAAGATAATACTGATCCCTATAACTACTTTCCCAACTACATACAATTTTCAAGAGAACAATATCTATATACACTGAAGGCAAGCTTATTGAAGGAATTTTAAGGGAATAGGCAGGCTTTCAAAAATAATATTCCATGGGGCAACTAGGTGGTGCAGTGGATAAAGAACCGGCCCTGGATTCAGGAGTACCTGAGTTCAAATCCGGCCTCAGACACTTGACACTTATTAGCTGTGTGACCCTGGGCAAGTCACTTAACCCCCATAGCCCTGAAAAAAACAAACAACAATAATAATAATATTCCATGTTAGAACATACTTTTATTCTTTCAAACAACTGACTCAAATATATAGAAAATTGAGCTATTGTGGTTATTGTTTGCTGACTATAAAAAGTATTTCATTCATATTACATCTATTTACTCTTGAATTAAAAAGAAAAGAAAACAAAACTCCACTTTGAAGGCTTTTCTCCCACAAGGTGTTTCCTATGCATGTACATATGTTGCATGATGCTTTGAAAGAAGTAACAATAAAAATAGCCATGTTCAATGACCCTTTGATCATTAATACTTAGTGAGGCATAAAGATGCATAAAATATACTAACCAAAGATTTTTAGCTTTGGTTAGTAGGAAATCCAGGAGGAGAGGTGAGCCAAGCCAAGGAAGATTTCCTTATGCATGGTGAGATCTTCTATATGCTTCTATTTTCAGAGAATGTAACCATTCATTCTATTCAGCGTCAAAATATTACAGAGCTCTTTGATGAGATTAGTAATCACTTTAAAGAGCTTGGTTATTCAAACTAGAAAAAAACTAAGTGAATGAAGAGAGTAAATTATTTAAACTAAACATGTTCCATAAAAAATAATGAGGGCCCGACAACATGTTGAACCTAAGGGATAATTACTCCATTGGTATCTTCATCAAACAAAGAGAAATTGGGGAAGACCCAGTATGTTGAAAATATCCTCAGTGCATACTTCAGAGTGGATATGAGCTAGAGTCATATAAAATGGACAGGCATGAATAGACTATTATCTTCCTTGTTGAAAGGAATAGTTATACTGAAGAGAACACATCCATTTGAATATGTCTAAGAGACTAAGAGAACAAGTATCATATACAGAACCCAGACATCTGATTTTTGTTTCAGCATTGTGTGATAAAATACCATGATTTGAAGACTGTGTGTGTATCCTAGAAAGGGGTAGTGGTAACATGTCAATTGAAATGCCTGGCTATTTTATTCCAACTGGTGAACTGACCAGTTTTATTCACGGAATTGAGTGACTACCAGCTTTAGTTAATGCACTGTTTAACTATAGTTAAACTCTTTGTTTAAAAAACAGAGATCTCATATTCTCTACCAGAAACAGATCTAGTGTGAGAGATTAAAAGGGGTGGGGGGTGGGGAGAGAAAGCAAATGTACAATTCTGCTTTATCATTTTCAAATGGAAATAATGTGTTCTTTTGGGAAATTGCAGTCACGATTTTTCTCAGCTTTCTTCTATACATATTAGTATGTAAACATACCTTTGGTTTTTGGTGGAAAAGAATCATTTAAAAAGTGCCATTGGAAAAAAAAAAATTCCTTTCTAAAGTAAATAGAGTACTTAGGGAATAGGAGAATTCATTAGCCTCAGATCCCTATCCCACTTTGTTGTGCTAAGTTTATTTAAGTGGAAAAAAAACCCTCAGATACATTGCTTTGCATGACTAATGAGGTCTTACTGAGGAAAAGGAGGGCAGGACAGTTATCAGAAGAGCCTAGCACAGGGATTTAGCTGGATCTTGGATTGCTTATTATATACCAATAGTAAAATGCCAAAGAAAATCTTCACAATTGTTTTTCTTTGCACCAGCATCGATTCTCTTTGATTTTTATTCTATTTGCAAATCAATTTAGAATTGTGTTCCCTAACTAAATTTATGTTGTTTGAAGAAAATATATGAATTTTCTGTGGTGAATGATACCATCTTCTGTATGTAACTTCTGTAGGGTGGTTGAAAATAAACTTAGATTACAGGGTCCTGCAGCTTGGAAGAATGAGGAGAGTTGAGGATTTCTGGATCAGAGCAGAGGGAAGATGAAGAGACAGATTTTTTTTATAGGTCTTATTAAGTAAAGACTTCAGGGAATAAAAGTTTTATTGAACACTAAGTTACAAATTCTAGCTCTGCCACTTAATTGAAATGTGACTTTGAGGAAGTTGTTCAATTTCTTTGTGCTTCAGTTTCCTTATCTATAAAATGAGGGGTTTGGACTATGTTATGGGGTTAGCGCTATTAAAGTTTAAACTGGCCAGCAGAACTAAAGGACATGGGTCTGGAGTAACTCTCCTTGAGAAGACAGACAAACCTTGAGAAGCAAGAGAGATATGCAACACCAGCTCAGGAATGAGTTAACTCTAGGACCAACACCCTTCATTCCAATCTGCCCCTTGGGAAGATAATCCTATTAGGTGCCACTGCTGCCTGATCAGTGCCAGGGGACAGAGATAACTCCAGAAGTCAGGACCACCTCCTCATTCGAACTTCCCCCACTGTCAAAGGGAACTTTTCACAGCCAGATGATCACTCCATTTGCCCCTCTATAAAAGCTTTTGCCTTCCTCCTGATCTAGGAGATAGGTATCTCAGAGAACTATGTCGCTGGAACTATCTCCCTTCAAGACTCCTCTGGAGGTTTACTTTCTCTAGTGCTTGAATAAAAGATTATTTTAGGGGCAGCTAGGTGGTGCAGTGGATAGAGCACCGGCCCTGGAATCAAGAGTACCTGAGTTCAAATTTGGCCTCAGACACTTAAAACTTACTAGCTCTGTGACCCTGGTAAAGTCACTTAACCCCAATTGCCTCACTAAAAAAAAAGGAAAAAAAAAAAGATTATTTTATTTTAATTGGATTTGTGTGCAAGAGGGTATAATTCTTTTTGTTTTGTTTTGTTTTTTTGTGGGACAATGAGGGTTAAGCGTCTTGCCCAGGGTCACACAGCTAGTGAGTGTCAAGAGTCTGAGGCTAGATTTGAACTCCGGTCCTCCTGAATCTAGGGCTGTACTTTATCTACTGTACCACCTAGCTGCCTAGGCTGTAATTCTTTAAAGAGGAATACTAAGGACCCTCACACCACCCATTTCCCTCATGACAGACTATCTCAGGGCTTCTTAAACTGTGGGGTTGTGACCCGCCATGGGGTCACATAACTGAATTTGGGGGTCACTGCAGCTTTCGTTTTGAATACACAGTGTGCATGCTTTGCATGTCATAGGGTCAAGCAAAAATTTCTGGGGTGAAAAGGGGTCTTGAGTGGAAGAAGTTTAAGAAGCCCAGGACTAGATGCCTTCTAAAAGTCCTTTTCAACTCTAGATTTATTATTGTAGTGCCTATTTTGTTGTTGTTATTTTTCCCAATCCTGGGAAATCATGAACTTATGGGGCACCTAGTGAGGAAATGTCCCCCATATAAGTTGACACCTTCTTTGCAATTTAAAGTATCAATGGCTGAATTGCTAAGAGGTTGAGTAACTTGCCCTGAGTCACACAGTCATCAGGTCTTGAACCTTGGACTTGAGAATCTGAGACCAATTTTATTTCCATTGTATCTTATTGTCTCTCATTATTTTGAATAGTGGTTGGGGAAAAATGATTAAGACAATGAACCATATTTTACAAATATTTTGAAGAAACCAACTGGTTATGGAGTACAAGCTAAAAAATGAAGCTAAGTAATAGCTGATCCTTAGCTAAATATCTAAAAGTAAGTTTGGCTAAATGTGGTTATCTAGGGAAGGTTCATCTAATATAAGTGGTGAAGTAGATAAATAGCTGGCTCTAGAGTCAGGAGGTCATAAATTCAATTCTCCCTTCAGACACTTACTAGCTGTATGACCCTGGGCAAGTCATTTGACTCCAATTGCCTTAAAATGTCAGGAGCATTTTCTCAAGTTGTCATGATATGTGTCTTGCCACTGGACCCAGATGGCTTGGGGGAGAGAGAGTGAGGTTGGTGACCTTGCCTGGCCTTCCTTTGCTTAAATCCAATTCAGCACAAGTCATGACATCACCCTGATATTATGGTCCTTTTCGAGAATGCAGGACAAACAATAACATCTAATATAGATAATGCATACTTTTCTCTTGAACCTATGTTATTCTATTCTAACTTGCCTATTTCTGAGGCATTTTTTTTTTACTTGCAGGAAAAAAAGTGCAAAAATACTCAAATTAGTTTGGAGGTGGTCAGCATTTTATTTAAGTCTTTCGTAGAGTTTATATTTTATAGATGGCTAATTTGTGCATCATTAAAGAGAACTGTTACCAAAGAAAAACTACCCTCTCTGTCTTGAAATATAACTCAAGTAAAGCTGTACATCATTGATAAATGGGGGTTACTTATCAGTGCTGAGCATATAGGAATATATGAAAGGAAATCAGTGTAATTGTTCAAAAGCAATTAGTTTTCTAAATTCCAGATAAAGGATTAAGTGTGGGGCCTCTTGGAAGCACACTAAGGGAAATTAAACATTGTACATTTAAAAATATAAACATGACACTTTCAAAACAGTTTTGCCTTGTAAAAGTGATGGATGTCTTTGTACTTTTCATGGTTAAACCTGAGAAATGCAGAATTATAGTTATGGTTCAGTATCTTATATGATCACCTTGAAAAGTAGGTCGTAAGTTATACGTACAAGAAAAGTTGCCTTTCCTTTTTTATTTTCCCCTTCTTTTTAAAAGGGTAAGCAATACAGTAAAGTTTGTGGTTCAGGTTGTACCAATAGGATGACCCAAGGATTCATTGAAAAACGGTTATTTCAATTGCTATATTTTTTATGTATGTCAAACTTAAGTGGCTAGTTTGATTATTCCCCTGCCCTAACATTGACTGACCCCTTCCTTCCCTACTACAGTCAAGAAATATCTCTAAAATGCCCAGGCAACTAATTCTAAACTAAGAAAAAATTAGCAACTCATTTGAGTGTTTTGTTTATTCAATACTGAGAAATTGGTTGGAATAATTATTCCTATTATTTGACTGAATTGACTGGATGCCATGACTTGCTGTAGGCATCTTTATCTGTGCCATTTTCCAGGAAGAATTCTTTAAAGAAAGGTTAGGGCTGTCATTAGATCTTCCTGAACACTGACTAGCATTTGTGACACATTGAGATCCATGGGGAGATAGCAGAGAGGATGAAGGATGATACATAGTTTTCCCACTTCTTCTACTCCCAATCCAGGCTTCCTAAAGCACTATTTTCTGCCCTTTGCTCACAATCTCTTCAGGTCTCTCAGAAATCAGCCAGAAACTTTATACTTGGAACAAGAGTTAACTTAAGCCTTCTTAAGTGTTTGTTTGTATCCTCAAGATTAGACTTTCAGCTATGCTTAAGGGATGCTTTCCCCCCCCCACCATTAGTACATTGGCTAAGCTCTGCCCATTTTGAATGCTAGCTTTTCATACTAACAATTTTTTTGTGTCTGGGCCTCTGGAGATTTTGAGTGGATCCTACTACTCCCTTTGGCCATCCTGAAGTAGTTCGTATGATGGGGAGAAGGCAGTCAGATGGGAAAGGAATGGGTGATAGAACGTACCACTCCATAGACCTCCCAGATAATTTAAAGTTGGCAGGATGGAAAAGGAGAGGTAAATAGATACATGGAATCCCTATTCCATTTATGCAGGGTAGAGGAAGAGATAGTGTAAATTTGTTCCTTTTATAGGAGAAAAAATGCATCACCCTCATTTTCCCTGTGGTTAGCATTGTGTGGTATATAGGGAACTGGAGTTGGATAAAGGAGGAGTTGGGTTCAAATCCCACATCAGAAACTTACTATGTCACCCTTGGACTCCATTTCCACTGTCTGTGACTCCATTTCCTAATCTGCAAAATGGGAATTCTTTCCTAGCTCTAAATCTATGATTTTTTAATTAATCCATGGAGGGAAACTCTCAGTTGTTTTATACAAACTTGCTTTCTAACCCATGATTTTTCAGAAATAATTAGCAAGGTAACCATTACTTTAAAATGACAGCATACTAACAGAAATTGAGTATGTTTATCTAGAGGTGAGAATAATTATTTTAGATTTCTGTACTGAGCTGAGTCAATTAATATAGACTGCAGAAATGTGTTAAATAAAACTATAATATCTTATCCACATTCTGTGCAATGTCTATTAAAGTAAATAATTTGCTTTTTGTAGTTGAAAATCAAAGCACTGGTAACATTTCACAGGGCTTATGTTTCCTAGAAAATTCCACATGTACATGAAAAGTCTCCATTCCTTGAAATACTGAGCTACTGAAATAGACAACATTTATTGTTGGTGCCATCCCCCACCCCCAAATAATCATTAGGTAATTTATTTTGGAAGTTTTACAGAAATATATTTAAGGCTTTTGAAGATGCTTGAGACAATTACCTTTTCATTTTTCCTAGTTTCTTCTTTTTTAAAAATATGTATATTTTAAGTTCATTTTCTTCAAGGTAATGTACTGTGCCCTATTCAGAACACACCTACTATGCCATATTTAGTTCCATTCGACCAATTTTAGAAAGGACAAGGATATACTTTAGAGGATGGCAACCAAAATAATGAAGGGATTCAAGCAAGACTGATGGAAGGTATTTAGAAAAGAAAAACTTGAAAGATAGTGGGCAGGCTGGTTGTCTTAAAGTATCTTAAGGGCTGCCATTTTGTTCTTGGCTCTAGAGAGAAAGAACTAAGGCCAGTGGGTAGAAGTCATAGAGAGGAAAATGTAGACTTGATAGAAGAAAAACTTCATTTAAAAAGACACATTTTATTTGGACATAAGAGACACTGCCCAATAAACAACCAAACAAACCTTCCCTAAAAGTACATTTCCTCCCAAATAGTTAAGCAAAACTTTAAAATAAACTGATTGTCATTATTTATTAGAGAAATACAAATTAAAACAAATCTCAGTTACCACCTCATTCCTATAAGATTGGCTAATATGACAAAAAAAGGAAAGTGATAAATATTGGAGATGTGGGAAAATTGGAACACTAATACATTGTTGGTGGAGTTGTGAACTGATTCAAGCATTTTGGAGAGCAATTTGGAACTATGCCCAAAGAGCTATAAAACTGTGCATACCTTTTGACCCAGTAATACCACTACTAGGGCTATATCCCAAAGAAACCATAAAAAAGGAAAAGGACTCACATGCACAAAAATATTTATAGCAGCTCTTTTTGTGGTGGCAAAGAATTTGAAATTGAGGGAATGCCCATCAATTGGGGGATAGCTAAATAAGGTGTGATATATGAATGTTATGGAATACTATTGTGCTATAAGAAATGATGAGCAGGCAGATTTCAGAAAAACCTGGAAAGACTTACATGAACTGATGCCGAGTGAAGTGAGCAGAACCAGAACATTGTATATAGTAACAACAACATTGTGTGATGAGCAACGGTGATAGACTCGCCTCTTCTCAGCAAAACAATAATCCAAGACAATTCCAAAAGACTTATGATGGAAAATGGTCTCCACATCCAGAAAAATAACTATGAGTTCTCAGTGCAGATCAAAGTATACTATTTTTACTTTGTTGCTGTTTTTTCTTTCTTGTGGTTTTCCCCTTTTGTTCTGATTCTTCTTTCACAACATGAATAATGTGGAAATATGTATAACATGATTGTGTGTGTATACACACATACACATATATACTTATATACCTATATAGGTATATATGTATGTACATACACACATACATGTAACCTATATCTGATTGCTTAACATATTGGGTGGGGAGGGAAAGGAAAGAGGGAGAAAAATTTGGAACTCAAAATCTTACAGAAATGAATGTAGAAAAAAATCTTTAAATGTGATTGGAAAATAACTTACTAACAAGAAAAATGTTTATGGGCAAATTTTTTTTAAAGAGTGCTTTTGACTGATTCATTTCAGTTTCTACTTTTGTAGCATACAGTTGTTAACAGAAACGAGGAATCCAAAATTTTAAGAGCTTGTCACCAACATTGTCTATTCTCTTTGCTTAAGTCTTATTTTCCTTTAGTTTTATTTTATATTATATGTTGTTCTTTTTGGTCCTCTTTCTTAATCCTATCATTTTAGGCATTTTCTCAGATTTCTCTGAAATATTAATACTCTCTATTCATTATGGCATAATAATCTGTTATATACTATATTTTTCAGATATTCTACAATTGATGGACTAAAATTTTATTGCTAGTTTTTTTGGTATTACAAGCACTTATGAATATTTTTGCATTTGTCTAATCAATAGAAATTTTTGCATTAGATCTTGTTCCAGTGTTATTAACTTCCTTTGGTGATAAAACTAGTAACTGAGTCAGAGGGAATGAACAATGTGGTAACTTCCTGCATAAAAATTTTCTAGAATTATTGTATTGCTTCAATTTGCTTCTATTGAGTGAAGTAGTGTATTTGTCTTTATGGTGCCCTCCAAAATGATTTTTTTCCAGCACAGTTTGTGGGTTGTGAGGTCTTAGATCAAGGTTGTTTTCTTTTTCTTTTTTTATGGTGAGGCAATTGGGGTTTGTGGGGCAATGAGGGTTAAGTGACTTTCCCAGGGTCACACAGCTAGTACATATCAAGTGTCTGAGGCTGGATTTTGAACTCAGGTCCTCCTGAATCCAGGGTCAGTGTTCTTATCCACTGTGCCACCTAGCTGCCCCAAGGTTGTTTTAATTTGATCTCTGAATTATTTATTTGAACACTTCTTTACATAATTATTGACAGTTTTCATTTCTTCTTTAGAAAACACTTTGTTTATATCTTTTGACCATTTTTGCCTAGTGCAGAATGGTTCTTATCCTTGAAAATCTGTGGCAAATAGATTGTGGATGCTAAACTTCTATTGGAGAAGTAAAGCATTCTATTTCAGGATTTTTTTTCCAGTGGGAAATAAATTATTGATTGCTCCCCATTACTGGGTTGTCTAGGTCATTTGTTTCAGGGTTTGGGGGGCATGTTACTTTTTGTAAAGATATTACTTACAGAAATTTTTATTAATAACCGATTATTTGGAGAAATCTAGAGTCCCCCCCTTTTTAAAAAGTCCTTATTTCAGAACTCAGTTTCTTAAGGTTGTACTTTCTCCTCTATGAGACACCATCCAACCTTACAAAGTATAAGGAATTAATTGTGATGTGGGGTTTCTATGACCCCATCTTTGCTTCATTATGGTCAGACTGAAAAGATGTAATCTTGAAAAGCCATGTGGCTTTGGCTTCAGGAAATGAGGTTTGCTCATCGGCCCTGTCGATCAAAGTTGCCAGCCAATTAGCTTGGAGGTGTGTGTGTGCGTGTACATGTGCATGTGTGTGTGTGTGTGTGTGTGTGTGTGTGTGTGTGTGTGTGTGTGTGTGTGTGAGAGAGAGAGAGAGAGAGAGAGAGAGAGAGAGAGAGAGGAGGGGAGGGGAGGGGAGGAGAGCTGTTGTGTGGTTGAGCTTCTGACTGAGCCAGGAAACACTGCACCCCTGATTCTCCTTAGAACTACAGATTCCATGTGGTGGTGAGTTTGTGTTGTTGAAGTGAGGCTGGCTTTTTGGGCCGGCTGGGCTGGAGGCAGGTTTAGGATTTGAGTCAGTTATGATTGAAGCCAAGCTGTTCTAAGTGGCTTGAGAGGCAGAGCTTGTTCAAGGTGCCTGGGGGCCTTTTTACTCTAGTGATTTAGATTCTAACCATCTCAGAAGTGGGACATATATTTCCCCTTTCTCTATTCCTTTTCTCCTTGTTCCTTGTTCTATTAACTTCACTTGTGTTCTAAACTTTGTTCCCATTAATAAAACCTGATTTGTTTGTGGAAAAGAGGCTGCTAATCTCCTTTTTTATCAGTCTGAGAGAAATAACTAAGAAAAGGCAGTGTGGAAGAGAGGAAACTCGGTACCTAGAGGTCTCCCATTATTTTCTGAACCCCAATATTATGGCAAGCTGCCCAATTAACTTTTCCCATACTGAATTTGGCCCATACAAAAGAATCTATAATCTAAGATGAATGCCACTCAATCAAGCTTCATTGGAGATAGAACCATTGTATAGCTTGCCCAAATCTGGGGGTAGCCTGGATATGAGGATACTCTTTCTGTCCAAGAGTGACATGATGTCACTCTCAGTTCCTCATTGTAATATTCATTCTCTCTCATTACTTGTTAACCAGAGTTGATTGCCATGCTATGGAACACCCACTTTTCCAAGGTCATATAAGCCTTGAGCTTGCTGCCATGAGGGCTGTTGGCATTCAAGAGTCCCACTGACCCTTTTATTAAAATTTATAAATAAATTTATTAAAATTAATAAAATGACTAATTACCCAGAAATTATGTCTCTTGAACTTTTTTTTTTTTTTAGTGAGGCAATTGGGGTTAAGTGACTTGCCCAGGGTCACACAGTTAGTAAGTGTTAAGTGTCTGAGGCCGGATTTGAACTCAGGTCCTCCTGACTCCAGGGCTGGTGCTCTATCCACTGCGCCACCTAGCTGCCCCTCTTGAACTTTTTAAGCATCATATTATCTATTTTGTTGACCTGTTAGTAACAGTTTCTGATACATTTATTATTTTAGCTAATTTCATTGTGAAATTGTTTTTGATAATATGGGCTGTGTCATATTAGATATTTTAAAAGCAATTTTGTGAAGTTTTTAAAAGAAAAATTGGTTCAATTTGCTTTCAATTTTATTGATTTTAAATTTTTCTTGAGTCTATTTTGGCATTTTTAAAATGTCATGTGTTTATGTTCATGTTCATGAATTTTTATATAAACTCCATTTATTTTTTAAAAGTAATTGACAGGGGGCAGCTAGGTGGTGCAGTGAATGGAACACTGGCCCTGGATTCAGGAGGACCTGAGTTCAAATCCAGCCTTAGACACTTGACTCTTACTAGCTGTGTGACCTTGGGCAAGTCACTTAACCCCAACTGCCTCACCAAAAAAAAAAAAAGTACTTGACAACCTGACACAAACTTCTAAATTAAAAAAAAACAAAACCCTCTAACCCTTTCATTTTGTTTTTCCTTTAAATTTTTTTATGAAGTTACTTACTTATACTTGAGGTTCTTGAAAATAGTCCATTCTTAGTTGTTGCTGTTCTAACATTATACCTTTCTTCTGGAGCATTTCCTCACTTTCTTTTTACAAAATAGTATTTACTTATTTTATTTTATTAGGGCCATTCATAATTATTATATTAAAATAATTTCTTCAGCTTATTTTTATGCAGGTTTTCCTCATGAAAATCCTCTCCTTCATTTATTTTCAGGTGATGAAAATGAATACGACTTAGGGATAGGCACTCAGTCAGCCAACTTGCCAGAAAGCCTAAGGCAAATCTGCCCACTCTAGTTGACAATGTTTCTTTCATTTTTTTTAACCCAAGAGTTAGACTTTATATTCATCCCACTACATTGCATCTTTTTAGGTTTCATCCAATGTTTTATCCTGAAAGCCCCTTTTTGAATTCTGACTATGGCACTTAGGGAATTACCTGTCCCTCCTAGATTTGTGTTGTGCAAGTTTGATAAGCATGACATTTGCGCCTTTATCCTAATCATTGATAAAAAATGTTAACTCACTGCTGAACACTGATTCCTGGTATACTCTACTAGAGACATTTCTAAGTTGATACTGAGCTTCTACTATTGTAGGCTAGCTTTACAGTCGGTTCCAAATCTTCTGACTTGTTTTATTGTTGACCTCATGTTTTCCCATTTTTCATAATGCTTCCATGAGAGAATTTTGGCAAATATTTTACTGAAATTTAGGTAAAGAATAACTATAGCAATGGCCTGACATACTACCTTTGTTATTCTATCAAAAAAGGAAATAAAACTTATTTTGTTTTATTCCTTCCTTATGAAGCATTGCTGGTTCTTTGTAACCAGTTTCCTTTTCTCTTTATTTATTTAAATTTTTTTTCATTTTTATTTTATTTTTGGATCCAAATTCTGAAGGCAAGAAAAACAGAAACTGTTACAAATATGTATAGACATGCAAAACAAATTTACACATTAGCAATGTTAAAAACAACAGCAGCAACAACAACAACAACCAAGAAATAGAAGACAGCACATTTCAAACTGTACTCCGTACTCTATCAGCTCTCTATCTGGAAGCAGACAGAATTTTTTCATCATTAGTACTTTGGGATTGTGTTTGGTCATTTTGCAGAGCAGAGGCACTATATTTTTCAGAGCTGATTATCTTTACAATATTTATGCTACTGTAGAAATTGCTCTCCTGGTTCTGGTTACTTCATTCTGCATCAGTTCATAAAAGTCTTCTCGGATGATATTTGTTCTTGGTTTTAGACAAATACTACTTATAATTGTAAAAATACTTTTATTCCTATGTTTTTCAGTTGTTGTTGTTTTAACAAGAATAGATGTATTTTTATCAAAAGCTTTTCTTCCATCTATCAAGGTCATGAAAATTTTAGTTGTTTTTGTTAAACCTGTCCTCCATTTCTGGTAAAAATTCGATCTGGTTATAGTGTATGAATTTTGTGATATATTGTAGTATTTCTTCTATTATTTTATATATTTTACATCAATATTGGTTGTTTAATATAAAAATAATAATATATAGTTTTCTTTTTCTGTTTTGCCTCTTCCTGATTTAGATATCAAGACCATCTTTTTGTTATAGAAGGAATTTGTTACATCTGCTTCTTTACTTTTAAAAAACACTTTACATATTACTGAAATTGATTTTTCTTTAAGTGTTTGGTAGAATTCACTTGTAAATCCATCTAGTCCTTGTTTTTTTTTCCCCTTAGGAATTTAATTATGGCATGTTCAATTTCTTTTTCTAAGGTAGGCTTTAAGTATTTATGTTTTCTATTTCTTGAGACATTAACATGGGTAATTTATATTTTTGTAAAAATTAATCTATTTAATGTAGGTCATAAATTTTATTGGCATATAGGTGAACAAAATCGTTCCTAATAGTTACTTTTATTTCATCCTTATTGGTTGTGAATCCATTCACATTTTTCATTTTTGATACCAGTAATTTCATTCTCTTCTTTCCTTTTTAAAAATCAAATTAGGCAATGGTTTCTCTATTTTATTTTTAGGCCAGTTCCTAGTTTAATTTATTAGTTAATTTTTTCCATTTTTAAACTAATTTCTCTATCTCCTTTTCTATATGTTCACTACTCCTCTGTAATAATACATTATAGAATTTTGTCGGGAATCCAAATCAAATTCTTGTCCAAATAGTTTAAGAATTCCACTTTTTAAAAAATGGGTGAATTTATTAATTTCAAAATTGTGGTACCTTTCTTTTTCTCCATGATTAGGCCAACATCACTATTTGAACACTGCCACAATCATACATGCTAGGTTTTGGAATTAGAGATGTGTTCATTTGGTGATTTGATTCATGAAGAATATTAATATTCTTTCTTATCATCTCTCCACTTGTCTTAGATATCAAGTATTTATTAAGCATTTATATTCTGTCCTTTAATGTGCAAAGTTCATTTTCCTTGGCAGATAAAAGAAAGAAGAATGTTGTCTCTGGGCGCTATGATTTTATGCAAGCAGAAGTCTATTTATTTTATTCCAGTAGGCCCAAACCAATAAACAAACTAACATTTTTTCACTTACTCTGGCTTTCCTTAGGAAACTTATATCATTTAGAAAGTTGGCATTGTTGATAGTAGGATTGTATGACACTTCTTTATGTATTTTTTCTGATTCTTGGTTGCTGATATTTGAGTGTTTTTTATTGAAAAGATTGTTATCTGTGCATCCACCTAATTCTCTTTAGTAATCTCAAACTTTTGCATCTCAGAAGATCTCTCTCCCTTCTCTTTCACAACACCCCCCTCCTTTTCTCTTCAGAGTTTCATTCTTGAAGGCCATCCTCCCTCTCCTAAGCTGACATCCAATTTAAATTTGTCTGTGGAATGCAATCTATAATTTCTCTGAATCCTTTGAAATCTTCTCTCCCCAATATTGAGGTTTATATCAGACTGCCTGGTGTTCTTCTCTGTCACAAATTTCATTAAAGTTTCATATTTGCTTCCTCCTTGTTTGTAAAGCTTAGATCCAAAAACTTTGAACTTTTAAAAAATATTTTATTATATATATTTAAAAATCATATATATGAATATATATGTATATAATATTTAATTTTGACTTACAAATTCTCTTCCTCCCTCCTGTACCTCCTCTACCCACTGAAAAGACAAGCAATATGATATGCATTATACATGTGAAAGCATGTCTGTCCTCAATCTATTTTCCAGGTCAGTGGTTTTTCCAGTGAGAGATTTCACATTTTCTATTTTTTCATTCTTTTTACTGTCTTTTTTCCCTTGATGTCTCATGGAATCATTAGCTTCCACTTTCTCAATTTAATTTTTAAGAATTTTTTTCTTCAGTGAGGTTTTGGTTTTCTTTTTCCATTTGGCCAATTTTGCTTTTTGAGGAATTATTTTCTTCAGTGAATTTTTTACGTCTCTTTTATCATTAGGTCACTTTGTTTATTAAGATGCTATTTTCTTCACTACTTTCTGTGCCTCTGTTATTAATTGTCTTTTCATAACTTTCTTGCATCAGTCTCAGTTCTTGTCACCATAGTAGCTTTTTATGATCAAAGTCCTTTTTTTTGTTCTTGTTGCTTGTTCATTTTTTCTATATTTCTTTACTTTGAATTTTATATTAAAAGTGAGCTCTGCTCACCTAGGTTGGGAAGGCACTGTCCCAAGCTTCAAGCTTTTTTATGTTGCTTTTTTTTTCAGAGCTAGTGGTGCTTCTAAGGTGGTGTGATCCTGGGAGAGGTCACTGTTCTCTTGTTCTATGCTCTCGTATTTACCCAGGAAGGGGCCCCTTCCCCTGCAACTACAAGTACTGGCACACTTCTTGATCTTAGAACTATGATGGCTCTTTTCTCTATTTCAGCAGCAAGTGCTAATGCTTCTCTCTCCTTGGAAGTGAGACCTAAGCCCTTGCTCCTTTATAACCAAATATTCCTCTCCACTCTGGAAATGTGATGCAGAACTATAAATGGGAAATAGATTTGACAAACAGTGCCAATCCCTATACTTAGTGCTAGCAAATGGTCCCCTGTAATCTGTTTCCATCCACTTGTCTCAACCCATATCTGTGCTGACAACTCTGGAGGCACTGGAGTTGTCACTGTCACAGGCACATACAAGGCAGCCCATCTCTGGTTCTACTGCCACATGTGCTCCAGGCTAGTTACCATCCCAGTGCCACAAATCTCTCCTGTCTTCCTTCCAAGTTGTCTTAAGCTGGAAAAATGCTTCACTCTGACCTTTTGTTGGCTCTGCCACTCTAGACTTCTATTTGAGGAATTATTTTTAAATTGTTTGGAGGAGAATTCTGGAAGTTTGATTGGGTTGCTGCCTCTACTCTGCCAGCTTGGCTCCCCAGTCTTTTTGAAAGAAGAAACTATAATTGATGTAAGATGAAACATTAACTCATGTGTTTCTGGAAAAGAGAGTGACAGCTCCAGCATGTTTTTTGGTAGTTGGAGTGCTACAGCCCTCCTTTTAAAAACCTTCTATGCTTGATTTCAGATCACTTTTTTCAGCTCCTAGTTGTTTTCTCATTCTAACCAATATAGCACACAACCTAGCTCTAGCCTACCTTTCTGGCTTTATTATACCTTCCTTCCTTTCCAATGCACAATGGCCCAGCCATCCTTGCCTTGCTATTGTCACTTAGGCACTGCATTGTATTTCATCTCTGTGTCTTTTCACTGGTTGCCCTCTAATCTTGGAGTGTTCTTTCTCCCTATCTTTACCTTTTAACATCTCCTAGTTTCCTTCAGGATTTGGCTCATACAAAGCCTTCTTTATGAAACTGTAATCTAAGACAGTTCCTAGGACATAGTAGGTGCTTAATAAATGTTTGTTGATTTATTTATGAATTTTAAGGTCGTGTATTGCAGTAACATTATTAGTTCTGCTTCTGCCTCTATTTTCCCCACTGTGTTTTATGTCTTACTCCCCTCTTTCTGGTTCCTGGATTTGCTTTTGTGCATACATAACATATCCCCATTTTCAGTTCTGTTTTTTTAGTTCCCTTATTTTGCCATGCTTTTTAGTCATACTTCTTACATTTCTATACACATTTTTGAAACCATAGGTTTTAATATTGGCTCTTTTCCTGGATTTTGTCTCCTGGAATTTCTGGGTATTCTGCTGCTCCTCATCCATTACAGTTATTTCTTATGGCTACTATAAAGGTGGCTGTACATGAGCAGTTTTTTCTCCCACCCTCTTCTCTTTCAGTATGAAGCTCTTTCATTAGGTATCTAAAGACTCAAGGCAAGTAGAATCTTATCAAACCTTGTTAGGTATCACTGGCCAGGAGCTAGTCATTAGTCTTTTCTCAGGACAAGGTACAGAAATCCAAATTCTATTCTCAGAGAGGATATATGATCTTACTTCCTGGGGCCACACTTTGCCTTACTTATCAAGTTTTATAAATCCCTTAAATATCTTCTTCTGTTTACTTTGCCCTGCTCTGTGAAATCTTACAGATTTTGATTTCTGATAATTTGCCTGGATGTTGTACTGCCCATATTGCTTTGTCTTCTGGTATTTCTATCTTCCTCATTCTTCTTTGAAGGCCTGGTGTTTCTTACCTTTGTCTTGCTCCAGTCTTTAGGTATTACTTGACACGGTTTGCCTACCTGATTCCAACATATAGCTTCCTGTGTCCCTAGATGAAAGAAACATTTTTCTTAGTCTTAGTGCCTTAGTTCCTTTACAATTTTCTACCCATATGAGAACATGATGCTTTTGCCCTTGAAAGACTTCACTCATACTTACTGACATTTCATTAACTGACTTGTAGCAGGTAAGGTAGAAGAGTAGATAGGATACCAGGCCTGGAGTCCAGAAGACCTGAATTCAAATCTGCCCTCAGAAACTTACTAGTTTTGTAATCCAAGTCACTTAACCTTTTTTGCCTCAGTTATCTCATTTGTAAAATGAGCTGGAGAAGAAATTGAAAAATTGCTACAGCATCTTTGCCAAGAAAAACCCCAAAGTAGTAACAGAGTCCAACACTCTTGAAAACAAATTGTAAAGAATTAATTGTTATTTCAGCTTTTTATGGCCCCATCTTTTGGCTAGAATTTTTTTTAAAAACCTTGGCGCGCACACTGGCCTCTGGGGCTCCACAAACAGCATGGAGCTCCACCCACTGGTTGTGGCCATCCCCATGGTGCTGGCACCTTACATTATCACCACTCACCGACCCCTACATGGGGCTGGTAAAATTATAATGATTGGAAGCCCAGTGAGGACAGTCATGTGACTGTCAGAGTGGCCAGACAATTGGCTGGGGGCTGTGTGTGGTCAGGCTGGGGTTTGCTGGGAAGGAGGGAGGTTTTTCACCATTCTATCTTGAAGCTGGAAGGTAACAGGACACTGTTGTGTGTTCTCAGCTGATTCCTGGGCAGTGGTGTTGTTCAGGTTGTATAATTTCCCTTTCTCCATTTTATTTCCTTTCCCTTAATCCTACTGATCCTGTTTGTGTTTTGTTAAGTTCCTTCTTGTTAAATAAATCCTGTTCTGTTTTGAGGGAGGCTATCTGTCTCCTTCTTTGTCCCAATATTGCGGCGAGCCACTTGGCTAACACTCCTCAATTAAAAATTGGTCCCCACAGTTATTAGTAACCTTCCAGCTTGTTTACACCAACCATTTACCTTTTCATTGCTTTTTGCTTATTTTAATTTTCTGCAGATAATGGTATCCCCTAATGCACATGTAAAGTCAAACCATTGATAGAATACCATTGATAGAATAAAGATTAAAATTAATTCAAAACTAGAAAAATCAAAATAAGGCCATAGAAAAATAATACATAGAAAACATAATACATATATACATAGTAAAATAATACATCTAACCTCTCACACATGCACTATATATATGAAGCTTTTTGACACCAAAAAGGGAAATGTATAGAGGAAAGGACAAAGACAATGGTTTATACAAAATTCCCGCCTCCTTTCTCTTCCTCCTCCTCCTCTTATCTATGTTTTTCTATAAACTATTTTTAATCTATAGAAGATTAAAAAACTAAAATCTTGTCCATGTTTTCCTATAAACTCTCTTATTCTTTTAGTAACTCTGTACATTTTTTATCACTTCATTTTAACTACAGAATTGTCCTACCTTCTCATGGAGCCAAATATCTGCTCAAGAATAACGCAAACCTTATTGATATTTTTTTCTCTTCACTGTTGTACTCACTATTCTTCCCCCCTCCTTTAATTTTGACCAGTGAGGGACAGGAAGGGAGATGAGGCTGGGTATAGATTATGATCTCTAATGAAATCTGAGGTTTTTTCCTAGATGAGAATACTTCTAAGTCTTAAATGATGATAAAGTATTTTGAACTAAAAACTGTAGGAGACATGAGCCCCCAAGGGGCCCCTCAAATCATTTTGGAGGAATACCTTAATATAGTGGTATCTCATGCCTTTCCTTAATATTTAAAAGTCATGAGGTTTTAAAAGAAGCGTGGGTTTTTTGTTTGTGTTTTTAGTGTTGCAGTGATTTGGATTGGATATTTTGTGAATACTGAAAAGGAAATAACATGTCAAGGTAAATTTGATTACAACCCTTAGAAGAAGTTTATTAATTTTCCTTGGGGGTAGAAGGGAAAGGGTTCAGGACCCAAATTTAAAATAGCTGCTTCTTTGTTTTGCTGATATAAAACTATATTTAATGTTTTATCCAGACTAATTAAAAATGATTTTGCAACATCATTACTCTTCTAACTTCTCACTCTCTATGGCCTTAAAATGTTTTGTTTGTTTGGGTTTTGGTTCAATTTTCTAACCTGAGGACTTAACACCCTTATGACCTTATAATCATAATACCATTGCTGAATGTTTAGGATGTCAATTCTATGTAAAGATTTATAATTCAGGAAGCTAATTCTAAAAACCGCATACTTCATTTCTTCTTAAGACCCAGGTCAAAGTCCCTGATTGCAACTCCAGGGGTATGTAGAACTCCAAACATTAAGAGATATCAGAAGATTCCAGGGGCCCATACACATTTTTCCCAGAGGGAATCTAGGGAAGATAAGAAAGGCTTAAAACCTGTTGGGAGGATGTGGCATGACCTAAAGATGTATAGTAAATGACCATGATAGGTAGACTGGGGCAGCTACTGACAGTGGGGAGCTAGAATGGAGGTTATATATGCAAACACACAGAGTCATGTCATATAACATCATGTCACATCACGTCACATCATGTCACATTACATAATACAATATAACATTACATTCATCATATTATATTACATTATATATATATATATACATACAGACATATACAGACATAATTATATAATATGTATATATATGCATATATATGTGTGTGTGTGTGTGTGTGTGTATAAAATGGATAAAGACTGTTACTTCCCCCTGGGTTGCACACTACCCTCCCCCACTCCCAATAAGAAAGATTGATTTGCTCCTGAATCAGTTTGGATTGCTATTCGCAGAGCTATCTTCTCTTGAAATCACAAGATAAAATAGTTATGAGGCTATTTTTTAAAACCATATCAGTAAGAAGTCAGATAGAAAATTTTCCTTGGTCTAATTACCCCCAAAGCACAGTACTATGCAGGTAGAGAGTTGCTATGAGTCTTCATACTTGGCCCAATATATAGCTAGTATAATCATTTCAAGAGTTTCATGCTCATATATCTCAAACGTTTTCTATAATGACATGACTGAATGTTGTCCAATACCTATATGTGCTTGGTACACATGTAGGTAAACTCCCTTCCCCACACCTTTTGTTCACAGAAGAGTCCCATGACACATGTATAAGAAGTGACTGTTGTATCACTTATCTAGAAAAGAGATTAGAGGTCATTTACTTCACTCTCTCCATTTTGCAGATGAAGAAACTGGGGCTTAAATGTTAGATTTCTCTATTAAGGTAACAAGGTCTTATATCTGTTTCCAGATATAAGAAAGAATATTGGACCATGAGAAGAAATTTATCCTGAGAAGCAAACAGGAATTGAAGAGATACCAGCATATCCATGTGACCCCTACAGGGTACCATGTGAAATAAGGGGCAACATGACATTAAAGCCACGAGGTGAGAACAAACCCATGCTCCTTGCTCTCTTTGATACGAAAGAGATTGGTGATACAGGGAATCATGTGCACTATGGAAGAACTCAGCTCTGTCTCTTTGCTGTCTCTATCACGCGTACTATATACATCTTGAAGGAAGATGGAATCCATCAGAGGGGAAGGTTATTTAAATGCCCTTTGGATAGTGAAGGAGAGTTCTTCGAATAGTCAAGCAGTTCAGATAAAGGTTTGTTCTATGTTTTAAGATTAGATAAAAGCTGTTTGGTTTTTGTTTGGTTTGGTTTTGTTTGAGGGGCAATGAGGATTAAGTGACTTGCCCAGGCTCACGCAGCTAGTAAGTGTCAAGTGTTTGAGGCCAGATTTGAACTCAGGTCCTCCTGAATCCAGGGCCGGTGCTTTATCCACTGCTCCACCTAGCTGCCCTGCTGTTTTTATATTTGATGCTTTGTTGGTCTGGATGCTTACAGAAGAACTGTGGCTATTCTTGGAGAGAATAATATTTGCTGGGTACTGACATTTGTTATTCTTTACTCTCCATCTCCTTTCTCCGTGCTCCCCCATGCCTGGCATGCTCTTCCTTCTACCCGTGAATATCTGCCTCTTTGAATTTCTGGCCCTTTGAAAGACAACTCAAATACTACTTCATTCAGGAATACTCTTCTAGTCCCCAGAGGAGCTAGCGCCTTCTCCATTTACAGATTGTCTTTTCTAGACTTTATAGGATTTCCCGAAAGTCTGAGCGAAGTCTTAAGGAATTAAAAAACTTATTAAAGTTTTAAAAAATATTTCAGTCCAATTAAACATTTATTAAAGATTCATAACAAAAATATCAAGAGTGAATTTTGCAAAAGGAGAAAGAATAGACCTGGTTCCAAAATAGAGATGTAGGAAGATACTCTCAACCTGCTCCTTTACAAAGGCAGTAGGTCTACAAGAGTTGTACCCTACATATATTTTCAGACTTTTTTCAGTATATTAAAGTTATGCTGATTTCTTCCTCCTCTTTTTCTTTTCTTTCTTTTTTTTGTCTTTAAAAATTACTAGTTGTTATATGGAATGTCTCTCTAGAAAAAGGAGGGACAGTGATACTGAGCGAAACTCCAGTAATGTAAAATAATAATAAAATTTTATTTTAAAAAAGCAATTAAAGCTTTAAAGTGCACTAAAACTTTTGAGACATTTTATATATTGTATGCATCTAATTATTTATATGTTATCTTCCTCATCAGAATGTTAGCTCCTTATACTCAGGAACTATTTTACTTTTTATTTCTTTAGCTCTTTCCACAATGCCTTGTTGATTGATAGGGGCAAGGAAAAAAAAAAGGGAAAGGTTAGAATAAAAGAGAAAACTCTGGGAATGACTCACAAAGGAAAGTTCCTTTCTAGTCAAATCAGATCCTCTCAGTTCTACCTCTTAAACAATTTTGTTAATACTTCCCAGGGGAACCTCTGAAGAACATACCATTTTATACCTTGAACCCCATATTGTCAGGATGGAAGGAATATGACTAGCACCATGGGTCCCACTAGGTGCATAGAAGTTTTTCAATGAATAGATAAGTAATTTCTTTTTTTTTTTTTTTGGCGGGGCAATGAGTTTTATATGACTTGCCCAGGGTCACACAGCTAATAAGTGTCAAGCATCTGAGGCTGGATTTGAAATCAGGTCCTTCTGAATCCAAGGCTGGTGTTTTATCCACTGTGCCACTTAGCTGCCCCTCAGTAATTTCTAAGAATCAGATGACAAATATTGACACGGTGGGGATAAAGTTCCAGGCCTGAGAATGGGTTTAAATGTTTTATTATATGTATAATATGACATTTTTATACATACATACATATACACACACACTTACACACACACACAGACACACACACACACACATATATATATATATATATATATATATATATATATAGAGAGAGAGAGAGAGAGAGAGAGAGAGAGAGAGAGAGAGAGAGTGAGTAAGTATATGTTACACGGTATAGCTTACTATATGTACTCAGATGAGAAAATCTGTGACCATGGACACTTCATAGGACCTTGGATTTTTTTAAATCTAAAAAGAGAGACTATTGCACTATATGACATCTAATGTCCTTTCCATCCCGATTATAGTTGTATGCTAGATGCTTACATCATAAAGTGTCCAAATTGCTCTATAACCCTGAGGCCATGACTGAGTTTTAGTGAAGTCTCCTTCATTAATAAGATCTAAGGGTTCATTTGAAACTACTGTGGCTTTTTTTTAAATATTAAGAATTTCAAATTCCACAGAAACAATTTCTAGACTTTAGCTTCTGCAAATATCATTACATGATAGTACCAGACGGAATTAGTTTGCAAATATAAATTATCCACTTATTTGGAATATAAATTTGTATTTTTCTCTACCATACCACAGAAATCTCCTTACTCTGTAAGTTAACTGTAGCCCTGGACTTCTCACACTGGAAATATCCTCTACCCTTGTGAACTCTCCCTCTGATTGGCTGGTTCCTCTCAGAACTTCCATTTCCATTTTAAAGAGGACTCCCAGGTCAACCATGTCTTCATTCCTCTATAAGGTTGCATTTCTAGTTAGTTCTCCTGACTTTCTCCAGCAAGCCACAGAAAACTCTTAGCCCTAGACTTCTCATACTAGAAATACCATCTCCTAATGTAGCCTTTTGCTTTTGTTTTATGATTGGCCAATTATTCCCAGAACTTCCACGTTAAGGAAGATACACAGGCCAGCCATGTCTTCATTACACTGGAGGCTCTATTTTCTCTATTATTCCCTCCCATGTAGGTATTCCCCTCTACTCCCCTTGCATATGCTGCCTTTCCCAATTGGAATATAAAAGCATGGTCTGGCTTTGTTTATGTTAGTTTTTTGTACTCCCACTGCTTAGCACAGTGACTGCCACAATCAATTAATAAATCATTGTTTATTTGACTTGACAATACTTTTCAATAGATCAGATATATTTTCCCATTCAGTTCTATTGATTTGCATATATTTTAAACCAAAAAGAATATTCCCTTTTACAGTTGGAACATGGAAACAAAATACTCATATTTAAATTAAATCTATACATACATATTCTGGATCATTCAGAACCAAATACTTGCCTTATGTTAAAAAGTATCAGGAGTAATTGGAATTATCCATTTTAAATGAAGCTTCAATTAACTTAAACCCAGTATAATTTAACATTCGATCAATTGTCATTTTGGGTATCTTCTGCTTCAATTATTGAGAACATGATAATATGATGCCAGAAATTTATTCTAAAAACCTAATTTCTAAGATATATTGTCAGATCAGTTAGCAAAAGCATATTGGAGTAAATTTCTAAAAGGAAGAAAGGTACAGTGGAAAGAGCTGGATTTAGAGTTAGATGACCTTGGATTTGCCATTTATTAACTTTGTGACCTTATTTCCTCATCTGAAAATGAGTTGCTTGAACTAAATGACCTCAGATATCCTCTCCAACACAGAAATCAATGATCCAAGCTCTGATCCCAGCTCATATACTTTGCAGCTTGTGTGATTATAGTCAATGCACTTTTATTTCCTATTCCTTCATCAATTAAATGGAGATAATACTTTCATTATACATCTCAATAGCATTATTAAGAAAGTTCCTTAAAAGCCTTAGTATTCTAAATAAACATGTTATAATTATAATAAATTATAGTAGTTTATTCAGAGCTGTATCAGAAATGACTCTAATGCACTATAAGACCTTCATCAAAGATTCAGTTTTACTCATTTATAGTAGATTCAGACCAGAAAATACAGAAATAATTTTATAAATATGCTCAAAGAAACTTCTATTGTATCTCATTTTGGTGTGCCATGATGACTTGATGGTGACTCTAGTTTCTCAAAGGCTACCAACAGAGCAGGGCCATTGATGACATTGCCCATTCTGGAAATGCTTCTAGTATGGTCTTGGTGATTAACATTTTCTTCTGAGGGCTAGGCTAACTATTTTGTCAAGAGGTTCCACACTGCTACTTAGGTACAAATTCTTAGGCCATGGCAATCTAAGGGGGAAAAAAGGAAAAAAAAACATAAAATGTTTCTCAGTCCTATGTACTTCTCTGACACTTCTGAATTATCATTTGGTAGAGTGGTAGGAAAGGGTATAAAGGGTATTAAGAATCCAATAGACCATGGGGCAGCTAGGTGGCGCAGTGGATAGAGCACCGGCCCTGGATTCAAGAGGACCTGCGTTCAAATCCAGCCTCAGACGCTTAACACTTACTAGCTGTGTGACCTTGGGCAAGTCACTTAACCCCAATTGCCTCACTAAAAGAAAAAACAAAACAAAACCAAGAATCCAATAGACCATTTTCTGATATTACCTTAGTTATACAGATTTTAAATATGAGAGCCTTGTCTAGTTATTGAATGGACATATATTTGGAACAATAAAATCATATCCATCTTGACACTGACCAGAAGACAAAAGGAATATTTTTGCTAAATGAAAGGAAGGCTTACAGGCATTCCTTAAAGAGGTAGATAGAGGAGTAGTAGTGTGGGTATTATCAAGCATACAAGTATAAGAAAAATCATGCATGGGATATTTGTTAATTTTTTATCACAATAGTGATCATAAGCATTGGGGGAAAAAGACCTTCTTTAGAAATAATTGAAGCTTTCTACCATTTGTTTCAGAGGACAAGGAAATAGAGAAATATGAATGAGCACTTGAAAAACCCTCCAAATCAAATCAATATGCATCTTTCAAGAATAAGGTGAGGAATTACTTGACATGGTGAATACCTCAAAAAATGGAAAGGAAGTGATTATATTTTAAACATAGTAAATGACTGGTTAACAATGTAGTAGTAATTTTTTTAATCTGACATCTATGTACAATCAGACCACTGATTAGTCAAATTAAATATTAAAATAAATATTAAACTATATGAAATAATAAACAAAGATGTGGCATACCATTGGAGCAATTCCAACTTGACTTATTGAAACAATCTGTTAAACCTTAAAAGTATGTAAAAGTGATAAAAAGAATGCATACTGACAAAGTTTGCCTAATTTCCTAATGGTGTTTCACTGCTGTATATCAATTTCCACACCCAGAAGATCTAAGACAGTATCTTAGTCAGCAAATGCATGATCTTTCCAAGAAAAGAAATACCATAGTTAAGTCTATTATCATTTTAGAATATAAACTTATGTATGAAATGGTATTGGAAGGGATGGTAGAAAATTATGAGCATATCTCAATGGCTGACAGAAGTGATAGGTAAAAAAAATAATAAAAAGCATGTTGAAAATGACAATGAAGGAAAATTATCCCAAGGATGAAATTAAGAAGACAAACAGGTTGGAAAAATGGAAAAAGGTCTGTAAAGAGTTTTATAATAAGTCCTTTTCTTCAGCATTATCACAGTCATGCTATACTACATGAGGGGTGAGACAATACATTAAAGAAAATAAGGAAAGGAGGTGCTCAGTAAGACCAAGATATCTCAATTAGGTCAAGATATCAAAAGCTTGAGTGAGTGAGTGAGTGAGTGAGTGTGTGTGTGTGTGTGTGTGTGTGTGTATGTATCCTATTAGGGCAGCTAAGTGGCACAGTGAATAGAGTGCCATGCTTGGAGTCAGGAAGACTCATCTTTGTGAGTTAAAATCTGGTCTCTGACACTTATTAGCTGTGTGATCTTAGGTAAGTCACTTAACTCTGCCTCAGTTTCCTTATCTATAAAGTGAGTCAGAAAAGGAAGTGGCAAATCATTCCAATCTCTCTGCTGAAGAGTCAGACATGACTAAAATGACTGAACAACAACACCAATAACAAAAAATAACCTTAATAAAACTTAACTACTCACCACATGGCCACGTTCTCATTCATACCACATTTTGATGAAGATGCTCTACATAATGCATTGAAGCATCTCTGATGAAAGTGTGAGAAAGGAGAATGTAGGCTTTCATAAATCATTATACATCAGACTATATCTTTTTTTTTTTTTTTTTTAGTGAGGCAATTGGGGTTAAGTGACTCCCAGGGTCACACAGCTAATAAGTGTTAAGTGTCTGAGGCTGGATCTGAACTCAGGTACTCCTGACTCCAGGGCCAGTGCTCTATCCATTGTGCCACCTAGCTGCCCCCCCCCCCCCCGCCAGACTAAATCTTTTGAGTTAAACAATTGATTGAAAGATGTAGTCCTCATTACATTTATTACATGAATTGTGGTAGAGAGGCAGAATGCAGGAGGTTACCAGGAACCAAAAGCCCACATGAAGAGGGAGGGATGGACAGCAAGTATGCTATTAGAATAAGATAAATGTTCAACTGGAGAAAGGCCTTTGACATACTGAATGGACTTCCTGGGGAGGATTTATGGAAAGATACAGAGAATTCACACAAGAAGGGACGTCACAGGTGGGTTGGAATCTGCAAAGTTAAGTTTTAACCTTAATCAGGACAGAGATTCATGACCATATTGAAGGCTACAATAATCTGAACAAAAAAACCAATTTTTAGATTTGCTAAGTAAGATTTTAATTAACCAAAAACACCCTTTCTCCTTAAATATTCTGTTTAATCAAAGTTTTAATATAATTTCCTAACCACTCTTTTACTTTCTGTGAATGTCCTTAAAGTTCCTCAAATGCTGTCAACCCTGTAAAGCTTCACTTACCTGTCATAAGAACTGAAGTCGAGATTAGTTTTAGGATTGTTAATAGTCTTTCACCTACTCATACTCATTTCATTTATGATTAAGTATGAAACTAAATTTAAAATTCATTCCTCTGCTTAAAGCTAAAAACCTGCCCATTTTATCTCCACTAGAAAGCTTTCCTCCAGACTCAGAGCATATGACAAAATGTGATGGACAATATATAAATAAATGGTTCAATCATGCTTGATCTTCACTTGACTTCTAAAATTATAAGCCAAAAGGGAGGATGTTAAAGGAGAGTTACACCTTGAAATATCAAAATGAAATAGAACATATAACTCCTAAGAGGAACGAATAAAATCAAAATTTAACTCTGTTATTTGACTGAGCATAGGGCTGCTTATAAAGATTTCCTGTAACGAACCCAGTTTTGCTGGGCCAAAAAAGAACAAAGGTTCTCTAAAAGGTATCTGCGCCTATTGTTTCTAAATATTTGAGAAAAGTGGGAAGGGGATACGTCAGGTTTAAGGGAAATGTGAAAGTGAACACATCTTCCTATGAAAGAATAGGAGGATAAAATGAAAATTCTTGGCTTGGATGGTACTTACCTTTGGGAACTCTAACTAGTTAAATAGAAACATTTTTATCATAATAGGCTTTGGAAATAATGTTGGAACAATACCAACTGGGGAAGTATGGAAGGGAAAATATGGTTTATAGGGCAGTGACATTAAATATGGCTGGGAGCTCAATTAAAAACTATCAGGTGCCTACTAGGTCTAAGTCATTGTGTTCTGTTAGATATTAGAGTATAAAAGATGGAAATAACATGTCATTGCTTTAAAAGGGGGGATATTACCTGTTTAAAATAAATACAGCACGAAGTACACAGTGATAAGAACAAAGAAGAGATCCAGATATATTAATTTTTTGCGGGCAGATATATTAATTTAAGAGTCTGAGAGAAAATTTGCTTTCGGCTGAGTGCAGGGAATGGATATTTGGGTGATAAAAAGAAAGCTTTCAGAGGAGATGTCACTTGAGCTAGGGAAGAGGTAGAAATGAGAAAGGGAATGTGTTCTGTATAAGTGTTGGGGATGGAGAACAGCGTACTTGACCACATGGAGGTCAGAGAAAAGGATACAGGAGAACACAAGTAGTCATACATTTTGTCCAAAACAGTGGGTGATGATTTATAGAATATGAAATAAGACTCAGAATATAGGGCTCAGGAACAGACACTAGGGGATCCTTAAATGCAAGGATAAAAATCTTGTCTTTTATCTGCCTGGCAAAAGAGAGTCATGGAAGTGTTCAGAAGTGGTGTGGCTAAGCCTGTACATTAGGTTTTTTGGTTTATTTTTGGTAAGGGGAGAGGTTTTTTTTGTTTGTTTTTTTTCATTGTTGTTTAGCTAGATAATGGATAGATTGGAAAGGAAACTAGAGGCACGTATGGTGGAGATGCTTTGATTGTCTGTGAAAGGAAGAGCGGCAATAGTAGCCAGTAAAGAAGGAAAGAAGAGTGAAGTGACTCTCCTAGTCAACACAAGTATACGATTAATACCCTCTTTGTTATCTTCCCAACTACCATTATTATAGGTTCTACTATTATCAACTAAATAGCCCACTAGCTGCTACTTTACTTGCTCTATGGGGAGCAAATTCACCTCCTGAATCCTACTACCTTTTCCAGAGCTCTCGTCAAATTCATCCAGATCAACCTTATTTTTCCCTATCCCATCAAATTTGAACTTGCTATTCCCTGATTTCTCCTTAACAAGCTCCTCTTTATTGTCGATCTCTTTACTACTTTTCCGTCTCCCTGTGCTTGGAGAGACTTGGCTATTTCTGGGCAATATATCATTATCATTCAGATTCTCCAGTGCTGGTCATTCTTTCTCTTTTGTCCTCTGACACATTGGGCTGACAGAGGGTATCAACATACATTGCCACTTGCTCAACCCTCCCTCTGCTATCTTCACTTTGTAATCATCCCTCCTTTGAAGTTCATTGCATACATTCAAATCACCCTGCCCAGATCCTTGTCATCATCTCAGGATATCTAGGTCACTCCTCCTCCTTTCTCAAGGAATTTAGTATGTGGATCATGTTTTATTTTCCACCCAATCTCTTGACCTCAATTTGGGGATTTGAATATTGACACTGATATCCCTTCAGAATTAATGTCTTGAGGTTGTATGTTTTTTAAATGAAGCAAGGCTACAAACCAACACAAAACTGAAGAGAAATAGCCAACATCACAGAAGAGATCAATAAAATTGAAAATAAGAAATCAAGTGAAATAATAGACAAAACCAAAACCTAATAAAAAACTAACAGAATTAAGATACAATTAGCAAGTCAGAGAAGAGGAAATTAAAATTTAAAAAAATTAAAAAGGAAAGATCATTAGGACAACAGAAACTTTAAACAGTGACTAATGATTATACACAACTGAATTCAAATAAATATATATATATCCCCATTGAGTAGCACAATATCTGACCCATAGGTGCTTAGTGAATTCATGTCAATTGATAGAGAGTACAAAAAAAGATGATTGTCTACAATCATGCATCATTTTACTCTAAGCATATAACACTATAACGAACAAAGCAAGAAGGAGATAAATTAAATAGATCCATCTCAGAAGGAAAAAATTATGGAGTTTATCCAAGAACTAGCTTGCAAAAAGACACTAGGTATGATAGATATACAAGTATATCATAATTATTGTTGAAATGACAGAAAAAAGTGTTTTGTAGGGTTTTTTCTCTTTTCTTATAAGCTAATCTCTTGCAGAAAGCCTAAAGTGGGTGTCAGTACTGCTTACTGGGAAATTTTCTTCAAGTATGAAGTTCATTAATTTTCCTCAGTTTTCTAACCTCTTTGACTACAGCCCTTAGTAGTTTTTTCTGACCCTGCATGTTTGGGAAACTGGACCATTTCTATGTACTGTTTAGAGACCCTTAACCAAGGATCTATGCTGTGCTAAGACTAGAAACTCAGATCCAAAGACTGATGCAAGGAGTTTTCTCACAATTATACTTGGTGAGAAACCCCTATGTCTTATCTGAAAATGGGCCCCATAATGATCAGTCATTGTATTCATGTTGCAGATATTTGGGGAATGGGATAACTCCTTTCCTGAATTCATGAAACTTCACCTGTTTACTCCCTCCCTCAATTAAATAGTTCTTCTGACTATTTATATCCCACAGCGGCCAAATTTGTGGGTGTGGACTCTTGAATCATAGGAAGAAAGCCCCTGCTCCTGAATGGATAGCAAACCCTCCAGGGACCTCAAAGTTCATCTAGTAAATACCCAGAAGCAGCCAAAATTATCGTTCTAGCTTTTCTTTTCTCTTCCCTTCTGTTATGTGCCCAGCCACCATGGCCCTGATTTAAGTGTGTGTTGGCATTTTCTCCCTCTACATTCTTGGTCCTCTTACCTGGGACACACTTCCCTGATAGGTCCCATCAGGTAGCTAACATCCTGGCAATAAAAATGTCATTCCAACATTGCTAAGGGAAGGGGCTAACAAATTGTTAGATCTGTCACCTAAAACCCTAAGTTCACCAACCTAAGCCCACAGCTGTCCCTCAATTCAGCATCTCATCCTGGCCCAACAGAACTTTCATGGCATCTTGGCTTATACCTGCATCCCTTTTATTGGCCAGAGTGGGAGTGATTCTTTTAGACCCCTTCCCTTTGGCCGGAAAGGGGAAATGTTTTTAAACAATGCCAAGACTACCTCTCTTTTTACTATTAGGAGACCCCCTGTTTTCCAGAACTAACACACAGCAAATTGTCCCCTGAACTTGGCATAACAACAATCCCTTGTGTTCATGAGCTCAGCCACAGCAAAATCCCATAATAGTTTTACACCAGTCCTAGGTAGTCCCTAGGCTCAGACAAGCACCTATAGGACTCAATTCGTCTCATTGTTGCTGCTACGCCTCATCGTCAGGGCTCCTACTCACTGTGTAATCATTGCTATATTTATTAAGATTTAGCCTCATTAAAACAGGTCTCCTTCTAGAGGAAGCTCCAGCACATATGTCTGTTTTTCCTCCTCCAACAGAATAAAGGAAACTTTTTGCTCTTAACTGGTTTTCGTACTATTTTTAAAAAGTTAATTTAATTTAATTTCTTAGAGTTAACAGTGGTTGTGATGACTTATGTGAGCTCTTTTAAAGTTAACAGTGGTGGCATAGCCTCTGTGGCTTTTTGGTCATTTGTTTTCAGACTTGACCCTATCTCTGATAGAGCAGTCAATCAACTAAAATTTATTAGGCAATTACTATGTACCAGGCATTGTGCTAAGCAATGGAACAAGTATCTTCTATGCCATATATGTAGACTGCTTCAAAAAAGAGAAGGATGATAAGCTACCTAACTCCTCCCATGATTCAAATATGTTTTTGAACAAAGTGTTGAGAAAGAAAACAATAAATCAGTGTCAGTGCATAGCAATGTATTTAGGGAAGGTGGCAGTGTGGTCTAAACCTGAGATTTCATTGATATGGAATACTGCTAGAGGGGAAATTTTCTTTATAATGTGAATTGTCAATTTCTACCAGAATCATGTATGTGTGTGTCAGTTACTCAGTTAATAAGAATTCATTAAGTACCTACTATGCACCAGCTACTGAGCTAAGCACTGGGGAGATGAAGAAACACAAGAGACATTTCTTTCCCCAGAAGAGCTCACACTCTAATGGTATGTATACAATTATCTACAAATAAGATAAATACAAGATAAATAATCAACAGAGGGCAGGTACTAGAATTGTGTAGGATTTGGTGAACAATATTTTTATAGCACATAATATATTATGTTAATCTCTGTTTACAAATATTATCTCATTTGATCCTTACAACAGCCCTGCCAGGTGCTATTATGATTTTCATTTTATTATTGAGAAAACTGAGAAAAACAAAGGTTAATTCACTTGTCTAGTGTCACATAGTTATTTAGTTTCTGAACTATGATTTGAATTCATGTCTTCTAGACTCTAGACCTATCACTTTATATGCTACACCACTAGCTGCTGCTTCTGGTAGGTGGACAAGATTCTTGAGGGATTCTGAAAGGCTCTTGCAGATAATTTTATCTGGGACATGAAAAAAGCCAGAAGTGGAGCTGAGATGAGTTGATTATGCATTGAATACAGCTTGTGAAAACCCCAAGAGCTGAGAGATAGTGTCAATGTGTTTATGCATGCGTAAACATATATTCATATGCATGTACATGTGTGTATATCCTTATGTTCATATATACACATATGCATATAACTATTGTGAGATTTAAAATTGGATATTAGATCATAAATCTCCCCTACTTAACTTTTCCCTTAATTTATCTCCCAGACTAGTAAATGGAAGAAGCTTCTGGTTTTCTAGATAGAGCCTTTATTGTATATAAGGTGTTGTTGATTAGAAGGATAGGAAAATAGAAATACAGTACAAATCGTCTTAAATCTAGGCTTAGTCTATATTCCTTATAAAAACTCACCAAACCAAAAAGGCCACCTTTGGAGTGAGTGAGACCGTCTGTGCCGCGCCGCCAGGAGTCCCGCCAAGCAGGCAAAAAGGCCTACTCTCGTTCTCTCCACCCCGGAAGTCAAAAAACCCGGCAGGCAGTCTGACATGCGCAGCAGGCGGACTGTACCTGGCAGGCAGTCTGACATGCGCAGCAGGCGGACTGTTCATCTCCTCCCCAAAAGGGTGGTCCTTGAAAAACTGGCGTCTTTCAGTTATCCTAACTGACTGTTAAAAACTTTCATATTTTACCACACTATATATACATATATATGTAATCATATACATACTTGTAAATCTGTGTTAAAAACAAATGTGAATTATTCAATAAAAATTCCTGGAAAATGGATAGCTATGGAAAAAATGGATTTGGATCCATACTTCATCTCATATGCCACAATAAACTCTAAGAAAATCAGTGCCATAAAAATAATAATTCATAAATGTCATGAAAAAAAGTCATGATATTTATATCAACTATGGGATGAAGGGATACTTTTTTCAAACAATTAGAAGTTTTGGGAGATAAAATGGGAAGGTTTGATCATACAAAGTGATTTCGTTAAAAAAAATAAAATTAGAAGGAAAAAAAACACATTGGGAAAAGATTTAGATTCAATACCTCACATAAAGTTTTGCTATTCAGAATCTAATAAATAGCTATATAAAGCAACTAAAGCCCAGAGAGATTGAAACTTACTTATCGACATCTAGCCAGTTAGTAGCATAGAAAGAACTAGATCTCTCATTTATCCTTAAAGCCAGAGCTTTTTCTACTATTATCTTACTCTTTTCTAGGAAGTTAATGATCCTTAAGTCAGATTCAGCAGTCTTTAGTTTCTTAAGGGTTAAAGGTAATTTAGTCAATCATAACATGTTTCATAAACATATTGCTCTACCATGATATTCATAGGGATAATATGGAAGCAATGAAATGATAATCCCTAGGTTTGAAAATACTATAATACCTATTGATCATTCCTTCAAAAAGAGAAACATATGTGAGAAGCTTACTTTATAATATTGTGGGGTCCTTTACTGTTGTTTTCATGCTCATGACACTAATTATTTCTTCACCTGTCACCCTCCTTGCTTAACAAAACAAAACAAACCTGAACTTTTATGCCCTAAAATGACATTAGCAACAATGTTCTCTTCGTTGCATCAGGATATTACCTGGTTACCCTTCTAAGGTAGATTACAAGTCTAATGTTCTCTAGATAATGACTGTAACAGTGCATTTCAGCATCAATAACCTTAAAATTCTTGAAATCCCCCTTGGCCTCTCTAACTGTATCTCTTCTCAAAGGAGAAAGAAAATACAGAGAAACCTAATTGAATATTTGAGCAAATTTCTGCTTATATTGATGCAGGAGTCCCTGAGGTCTACCACTAACAGTGTCCTGCAAGAAACACATATTTAGTGAAGGCATATACTGATTCCCTGCTGTAATCGTTCCTCCAGAGAAATTTAATTTTTAATTAAGTGAAGCAGTGTTTACTTATACTATATAGCTGATTAATCAGGACCTTATTTTTGGTTGAAGAAGAAAATAGGGGGTTATTTAACCATACCTTTAATTAGACAAAGGGGAATTTAATTCCACTGTCATTTAAAGGAGAGTATATATACACATACATACATACATGCATACATAGCTAAGGCAAAAGGAAATACTCTGAAATCAATACAAAAGATATTTTTAAATGCTTCATAGGAAAATATGGAAACATTTGATCTTCTGATAATTATTGTAGATGTCAATAAGTGCTTACTTCAGCTTACCTTTTAAATTCATTGTATTTCTTACATTGTTCCATTTTTGTTGTTATTTAGTCGTTTCAGTCATGTGTGATGTTTCATGACCCAATTTATAGTTTTCTTGGAAAAGATACTGGAGTGGTTTGCCATTTCATTCTGTAGCTCATTTTACAGATAAGGAAGCTGAGGCAAACAGGGTTAAGTGACTTGTCCAGGGTCATACAGCTAGTGTCTAAGGCTAGATTTGAACTCACAAGTAGGAATCTTCCTGACTCCAGGCATAGCCTTTTATCCACTGGGCCACCTAACTGCCCTCACATTGTTTGATAGATAATAAATATTATAATACATGTTATGTATATTAAATAATATATAATGTCATATTTATTCTTTCAGTTTAATTCATGTTTAAAAAACATTTAATAATCATCTATTGTTTTCAAGGCACTGTCCTAGGGCCCCAACAATACAAAGACAAAAGTGAAAAACAATCCTTGCTCTCAAGAATCTTACATTGTAATATGTAAATGGATATATAAATAGAAATATTTTCTTTTCCTCATGGTTGTCCCTCCCATTTTTGGAGAAGAAAATCAAGTCCATAAAATATCCAATTCTTCATTCCCTATAAATCTAACTTTTCTTCTGCTCTCAAATAGTAATTTGCTGCCAGAAGTCAGGAACCTTCTCTAATGGGAAAATATTTGGTTCTTGTCAGAATGGATAAAAGATAAATAAAGAGAGGTTTATTTTTATTTATATATTTATATAAAATATATCTTTTATTTATATATTTAATGGTCCTCATCTTCTAATTCTCTGCTGAGGGAAATGATATATATTTTATTATTGATTTTCTAGAACTAGCCAAGATTTGTCATTGTACTTTGTCTGGCTTCAGCTGCCTGTTAGTGTTTTTTTCCTTCTCATTTATAATTATATAGTCATTGTGAAAATTATTGTCCTCATTCTACTTTCTTTGTCCTGCATCAATTTATAAAAAATCTTTCCTTGTTTTTCTGATATAGCATAATAGTGAACTATTCTGATACTACAGTTTGTTCAATTATTTCCCAGTCAATGGGCCTTCAACTTGCTAGTGTTTTACAACTACAAAAATATTAGCATAAATATAGTGGGATATATTAGATTTTTATTTTTGTCTTTAATGCTCTTGGGGACATATAGATAGAGAGATAGATATATAGATATAAATATAGATATATATCAGGTACTGAGATGGCTGGGTCAAAAGTATGAATATCTTAATAACTTTTTTCACATTATTCTCAGAATGGTTGGTCCAAAAACATCAACAGTACATTGGTATCCATTATCCCCACAATCCCTCCAAAATTGTGAGTTTCCATCTGCCAGTTTCATAGATATGAGGTGAAACCTAAGATTTTTTCCTATGATTTGAAGCATTTTTCTTATTATTGATAGTTTGAATTTCTTCCTTTGAAAACTATTCATATCCTTTGACTCCTTATTTATTGGTAAATGCCTCTTGGTCTCATATATTTGTGTAAATTCTTTCTACATTTTAGATATAGGACACTGATCTGAGATGTCTGACACAAAGATATTTCCCCACTAAATATTTCTCCTTCAGTTGCATTGATTTTGTTTGTGCAAAAGCTTTTGGGTTTTATATCCTCAAAATTGTCCATTTTGTTTCATCTTTTTTATCTTATTTGATTATGATCTCCCCAATTCCCCATGAAAGTTATAAAAGAACTTATATAATGTTAAGAGATAAAAGATGTTATTACTTGTCCTTCATTCTCAAAGAGGTGATGTCATGACTTTCAGTGAATTAGAATTAAGTGAGGGAGGGCTGTGCAAAGTTACAGCCTCATTCTCTCCTCCAGAGCCTTCTGGATCCATTGTCAAGATATACATCATGATGAGTGGCAATGGCCCCAGATGTTTGAGGCAATTGGGGTTAAGTGACTACCCTAGGATCACACAGATAGTGTCAAGTGTCTGAGGCCAAATTTGAAGTCACATTCTCTTGACTCTAGGGCCAGTGCTCTATCCACTACACTATTTCACTGCTACTAGGGATAAAATATATATTTATTGAGTGGACCCTCCTATTAAAGATTTATAAGAGGACATGAACAAAGAATCATATACTATGAGAAGGCATAGACAGGTGACAATTTGTACTTTTGGTGTACATACATGAATTAATGAACATAGGGATACATTAAAATGTTGAAGTATACTTATCAGATTTCATTTCAGAAGTTTAGAGCAATCAGTTCATCCCCTTCCCATATATAATTTACTTCTATTAAAATTATTTTAAGATGGTAGTAGTATTCTAATAAACCAAATTGGAAGGTCATTGAAGACAATTTGGGTGATAACTATATTCTGATGTAAGATGTTTCCTTACACATTTTTAAAGTGACTTATCCATGAACAATACAATAAAAATAATAAAAAATAATAGCATAGCATGAAATATCAGCTTCTTTCACAGGCCACAAGCTCATCTTTTCCTCTTGATACATTGGAATGTTGAGATGCAAACCATGGAGCAGTTTTGAACATGAAGTTTCCCATATTTAGAAATAAAAAAAGTAAGCCTAGGGTTGTCAGGAAAGATTTATGGAAGATTTTGTTCATTTAATGACTTATCAATGTCATTCTTATACACAGCTATAATTTCCTTTTGATTCAATATGCCTTAGAAGATCTTAATGATATTCCACTATTTTAACAGTGGCACTTTATAGTGGTTATAATTCTTCACACTGGTGGAGGGGATAATTATTTTAACTATTCTACCATATCCCTGGTTTCAGAACACACCCTTTTGTTCTTGAAGGAAACATTTAACTTTTTTTAAAGTTTGCATAGAGCATGAATGCCATAACATAAGAAATGAAATAGTAAAAATGTCTTGCCTTGGAAAATCCTGCATATGAAAACTAACTCCTCCCCCCATGGGTGATACAAGGAATCTTTAATAATTCAGATGCTATTTATCTGCCTTTTTAATTAAATACAATCATGATGGTTTTGCTCCACTTACCCTTTCAGACTATGGTTGCCATACCATGCCCATGCAGGATGTGTTCAAGAAAGAGAATTTTAAAACAGCTTTGGATAAACATAATTGGAAATAAATCTGCTGAGTTAATTCACATAGTGTACCCCAAAGCAAAATATGAATATTTTTGGAGTATCTATTCTATAGAATGAAGCATACTTTTGTTCTTATCCATATAATTCTCATTATTTATATGTTGTTCCCTACATGCAGGTAGGCAAAGCTGATTAACTTCATGAGCAGAAATGAAATAGCTGATGCCAACAGTCTTGATGAGGACATCAATCTGTGAGTCATCATATAGCTGAAATAGAAGAAAAAGAGAGCATACATCTCTACCTGGTGTTCCTTAACCTGACTTCCAGGTGGTAACCTGGTGGCATTTATGGGAAAAAGAGAAAGAGAGCCAAGTGAGACTTGTTTATAGCAGAGCAGTTTGAGGAATTTGGCCATTTTTGTGCCTTTTTGCATGTCTACAATTTTGTTCCCATGGATTTTGTATCCCTAGGGAAAACCTTGTTCACTGGACTTTTATATACATGATATAAATCCTAGTTACAGGGGACACCTAATGGTTTTGTGTTAATATCAACAACAGCTGTATCCTTGACAATACCTTCTGAGAGCTCTTCCCTGTATGTCAGAGGTCGCAGGATCAAGGCAGTCAATGGTCCTTGTTGTATGAAATATATGAGGTTTTCCTTTAAAAGCCCTTTCCTGATAATAACATAAAATTCTTCTGATACTTAATCAGTGACATCCTTACTGGTCATGGAGATGTTCTTAAGATTTTCATCTTTTCTTTAGAATTGGAGTTGTTATCCTGGTTCTACTAGCTATGCAAACTTTAGGAAACCACTTCATTCCTTGGAGTTTTCATTTACTTCTCTGTAAAATGGGTAAAATGAGGTTAATCATATTTGCATTACCTACCTCACTGGGTAGCTGAATGCTATCAAATACTTTCTAAACATTAAGTGCTTTCTAATGCATTAAGTGAAGGAACATGGTCAGAGTATATAGGTAAAAACCTTACTTCTCTTATTCACTTTTGTGTAATTCTGAGTAAATTGCTTAACCTCTCTAAGTGCTCAGTTGCCACATTCAAGCAAAGGAGGAGGTTGAACCATTAATTCTCTAAGGCCCCTTCCATGTCTCTCTAATCTAATCCCATGATTAAATGTAAGCCATCGGAACTACCACTTCTAAGCCATAGTCAACAGTCTGGGACTTTTCTTATTCCTTTTTTACTTTTAGGTACACATTCAGAGTGTAATGTGAATTTTACTTAGGAAAAAATGTTACTATTTTATTTATGAACATCCTCTTCAATACTCCAGTCACATGCCGTCCTCATTTCAGTCTATTGAATGACAGTTCTGCATTGAAAACTCCATTCTGTCATTCTTTGTCTGAAAATTACAGTTACAGAATATGTCGTCCCCTTCTTTCTGGTTCTCTTTTTGTGGGAAAAAATCCAGATGTTTGCAAACATTTGCTATTTTTACATCCAGTGGACCAAGCACTTGGATAATCAACTAAATTTTCTTTATGCCCAAATGTATAGCTCTTGTCACATAGTAGGAATTTAAGGAATGTTTATCAGATAAGAGTTTCATATCTAAAATATTTAAAGAACTTTGTGAAATCTCTAAGAACACATCATTCTACAATTGATAAATGGTCAAACGATATGAGCAGGCAGTTTCCTAGTGAAGAAATCAAAACAATTTATAGTCATATAAAATTCACTAAATAATTATTGATTAGAGAAATGCAGGTTAAAACAATCTTGAAATATAATTTGACATCTACTAAATTGGCTAAAATGATAGAAGGGAAAAGTGACAAATGTTGGAGAGGATGTGGAAAAAGTGGGACACATTCATTGTTGGTGGGATTGTAAATGATAATTTTGAAGAGCAATCTGGAATTATGGCCCCAAAGTTATTAAATTACCCATCTTCTTTGGCCCAGAAATACCTCTACTTAATCCATTTCCAAAGATGATTGGGGAAAAGGAAAATAACCTGTATGTTCCAAAATGTTTATAGAAGTTCTTCGTTGTGACAAAGAATTAGAAATTGCAGAGATACCCATCAATTGGGGAATTGCTGAACAAGCTGTGGTATATGATTGTGACAGAATATTACTATGCTATAAGAAATGATGAACTCGATGATTTTAGAAAAAACATGGAAAGACTTGCAGGAAATAATGAAGAGTGAAATAAGCAGAAGCAAAAGAACATTTTATATAGTAAGCGCAATATTGTTTTAAGAACGACTTTGCATGAATAAGTTATTTTGTCTATTATAAATGCCCAAATTAACTATATAAGACATGTGAAGAAAGATTCTATCTACATCCAGAGAAATAATTGATAAATAGAAATGTGTATAGAATGTGTACACACACCCACTCACACCCCACACACATGTGTGTATATAAATATAATATATATGTGTGTGTCTATGCATTTGTGGGTGTGGGTGTATGTATGTGTATATATATATACACATACATACATATACATGCATATACATATACACACATATACACACATATACACACATATACATATATATACATATATATATACACACACACACACACACACACACATATATATATATATATATATATATATATATATATATAAAATTTTTGTCTAATGGTAGCATCTATAGGTCTATAGGGTGGGGGGAAGAAAAAAGAAAAAAATTTACACGAGAATTTAGTTGTATATTTGAAAGTGTAAGAATTTATTGTGATTTGGGACCCCCGCTTTGGCTAAAATTAGAAAGCCTGGCTCCCTCCAGCCCCCTCCCCCCAACACCTTTTCAGGCATGCCCCAGCAAGCATGGAGGACCCAAGCGCTGGCTCACTCCTCCAAGTGAGAGTGCGCACAGAGTCCTGTGTCTCAGCTGGCCTTGGTCAGGGCCCTGGGAGGGGCCAAGGAATTAGCTTGTGGGCGGTGTTCCCCAGTAACATGGGAGGGAAGGGTTTTTTAAGAGCGAGAAGGTCGTAGTAAGGGGAGAAGGAGCAGAGGGGAGTGAGCAACAAATGTAGAGCAGAGGGGAGCAATGGAGTGACCAAGAAAGGAGACTGGTGGAGAGGAGACGAAAGGAAGTGCAGGTGGCAGGGGCAGCAGCCAGCCACACCCACAGATAAGAGATACACAGGGGAATAGCAAGCAGGTGAGTCCATGCCAAGTTCATAGGTCATATGTCCAACTTGTCTTTGTTCTTATTTCTAAATTTGTTCCCACATCAGTAAACCCTGTCTTTTGTTTTATTGAAAGGCGCCTTTTTAATTTTGTTTCTTGTAGTATGCGAGAAGCAGTTGGAGAGGGGGCAGGCCCTTATAGATTGGCCAACATGGGGCTTAACGAACCTGGGGGATTTTTTTTAAAAACCCTTACAAATTGGAAGCTGCAGCCAGCCAGGAGTTTACAGACTGGCAAGGCAGATAAAAGCTGACAAAAGGATAGCATACTAGATTTGCAGTATCATGAACAATCATCTTTTTATTGTACTATGTTATGTAGATGCTTGTTTTATTATTTACAAATTTATATGTGTGTGTATATAAATTTATAAATTAAAAAAGAAATGTTTATTAGTGTTGTGATGTTTAAAATCTAAATTGTGGTTGCCTTAAATTAGAAGCTTTAGCACCAGTCCTTGGGCATTAAACATTTATTAAAGCATACAGATATTCCCATTAAGTTCAGAAAGTTAAGAAAAAAAGCCTATTTAGCCTACAGTTCCAGCCTGGTCTGGTTCTTCCTCAAGTCCTCTGCCACAAGCCTGCTTCAATCACGAACTCTCTCCAGCAAACTGATTGTGGAAGCTTTTTATAGGTCTGGAACAGAGGTGGTCCTTACACACTGCTTCAAGCTGATTGGTTGGTGTCATCCAAATCCATTGGTTCTGAAGGTGTGATTACAATCCAGTTAACTTGAAGTAGGCTAATCAGCAGTTAATCACTCTCACTTGATTCAATCAGTCTAGATTAATCTCCACGTGGGTCTTTGAGTGTCTGCTAAATTTCATTATTTCATCACAGTGTACTATTGACATAAACTATGATTCAGTACATCCTTTACTGAGAGAGGGTTAACTATTAATCTCTTCTTCCTGATTATGCATCTTATAAGGATTTAATTCAATAAATATTTATTAAATTTTCTACTTTTTGCAATGAAGTGGGCTTGGAAGTTGAAAAGGATATAATGTTTGACCTCAAGGAGCTTATATTCTATCAGGACCATGTACAGCATCTACGTAAAAGAGGAGGATTCAAAACAAGTTAAAGCAGGGGAGATTACTCACTGATGGATTAGGGAAGTCTTCATAAAGGAGATAAGACCTCTAAAGCTGGAGATAAGGAGTGAATTCCAGACCTGAGCAATAATTTGTTAAAATTTAGAGAATGAGAAGAGGTAAAGGGATTAGTTTAAAAACATCTAGTTAGGGGGCAGCTAGGTGGCAAAGTGGATAAAGCACCAGCCCTGGATTCAGGAGTACCTGAGTTCAAACCCGGCCTCAGACACTTGACACTTACTAGCTGTGTGACCCTGGGCAAGTCACTTAACCTACATTGCCCTGCAAAACAAAAACAAAAGCATCTAGTTAGGATGAAATGTCGAATTTATAAAGAGGATTAATGTGAAATAAAGATGGAAAAGTAGGAAGGTTTAATTAATATGCAGAAATCAATCAAAATGCCATAAATGCAGCATAATAATTGTAAATAATTATCTCCATTGAGGCAGCATGAAGTAGTGGAAAGAGTACTGAATATGGAATTCAAAGTTCAGGGTTCAAATCTCCCTCATAACACTTCCTGGGTGGTTTTAACCAAGTCACTTTCTGACCTCAGTTTCCTCCTCTGAAAATGAAGAGGTTGGATTGGATGAATTCAAGTTACTTATCCCTCTAAATCTACAAACCTATGATTGTTTTACATTAGCCAAATTGGTATGAAGAATTAAATGATTTTGAAAATTGAGAACAGAGAAGGAAATTTGTCCTTATTTCTTGAAATTTAAAAATTTTGGAATTTTAAATCACTGGAATGACTTAGTGAAACAGACCAGTGTTGTAATTCTTCTTCATCATCCCCACATATTATTTGGTTCAGCTGGACTACCTAAAGTTTCCAAATATTGGGAGAAAAAAGAGCCATTATGCTACAGGGGATAAATGTCTGGACTTGATATCAGAAAAGTTCAATTTAGGTCCTAGTTTTGCTTATTTACTGACTGCCACCTTAGAAAAAGATCACAAATTGGTATATAAGGGGCAGCTGGGTGGCACAGTGGATCAGCCATCAGCCCTGGATTCAGGAGGATCTGAGTTCAAATCTGGCCTCAGAAACTTGACACTTACAGCTGTGTGACCCTGGGCAAGTCACTTAACCCTCATTGCCCTGCAAAAAAACCCAAAAAAACCCCCAAACAAACAAAAATAATGAAATAAATTGGTATACATTTGCAATTTTTCCATCCATTTGGAACAAGTACCTGGATGACTGACCAAATTTTCTTTATTTCCAAATGTTAGGACTTGACACATAGTAGGTGCTTAAGAAATGCTTGTTATGATACCTATTTATTGAATTTTGATATGTAAAATGGACGCAATACCTTCCCTTGGTCCAAAGGATTGTTAGGATCAAATGACATAATGTATGTGAATGAGTTTTGTGGATTGTAAAGACCAGTTCATATGTAAGGGATTCTGACGTACATGGTGGACAATGAGAGAAGAGTGTTCTCAGGATGTGTTTAAAGCCGGTCTATGCCACTTTGCTACCTGTGTGACCCTAGGAAGAATCTTTTGTTTTCCTGGCCTTCTTTGAGCAAGACCAGGAGAACATTGTCCACAGTAACAGCAACATTGTTTGATGATCAACTGTGATAGATTTAGCTCTTCTCAACAATACAATGATCTAAGACAATTCCAAATAACTCATTATGGAAAAATGTTCTCCACATCCAGAAAAAATAACTATGGA